>NC_040080.1:60233993-61496571 GCF_003369695.1 Bos indicus x Bos taurus
AACTTTGAACCATGTATATATAAAACTGCTAAAATCATATCTTTCCCTTCCATAAATTATGATACTGCATAGCCCCTAATATTGTTCTCTTTTAGGTTTGGAGTACCTCGTAGCAGGACACGAGGATGTAAGAACAGGCAAACTAGTCGTGAATATGAAAAGTTTTGTCCAGCACTGGAAACCATCTCTTGGAAGAAAAGTCATGGATATTTTGAGAAGAGAGTGCAAGTAACAGTAAAGGTTTATAGCACTTAATGGCACGTCTCTATGTACAAAAGACAAACTTAATGGAAAGGAGACCTCAAAAATGAAACTGGAAACTTTTTTAAGTGCCAAAATATATAGAAATGTTCCAATGCATGGACCTTATTTAATGTATCTCTTTTGGGCCCATGTTTAAATGCAGTTTGTTTCATAAAGAAGAATGAAAAGTCCTAATACTGATACCTATTTTCTATGAGACTGATTCTGAAATTCATAACTATTAAGGATATTTTAATAGCAATATGATATTTAGCAGTAATCTATTAAGCCCAATGCACCTAACAAGGACTCTTCCCATCTTCAGACATGTTACTTACATTTGTGCTACTTGAAGTAATTAATGAGATTTTAAGGAATTCCCAACCCTACTATCAGAAAAGGTGTTTCTTAAAAAGAGCCTTCTCTTGCGTGATGTGTGTGAACTTTGGTCTGTGGAGTGTTAAATGGATCCTCTCCACATGTATATAGTATTTCATTGTATAAAGCACTTTACTACCTACCACTTGTGTTGTGAAAGTTTGGAGACTGCTGTTGACAGGAAAAAAAGAGAAAAAGGTGTGTATGAAAACCTGCTGAAACAGAAGCACTGCCACCACGTGTGGAAAAAAATGACCACATACAGAAAGTTGTACTCTTTAACCTTGAACACTTAGAGAAACTATGTGAAGATGCAACCTGAAAGGAGAATATGTTTGCATGAAGTCTCAGCTTTGGGCTAGAGGTTAGATTCCACAGATACCAGCAATGGTCAAACTTTGAAAAATAAAAAAAACTAAACAAGAAGAGATTCTAAAATAAGAGAAAGGAGTCCTAAGTATAGAAAATGCTTGGATAAAGAGGAAATGGACTTTAAATTGTAAAAAGCCCATTTATTTGCAATGCACTTGTATACACTTCAGAGATTATTGTAGACACAGAATTTGTTTTTTGTGTTTAGTATTTAAACCTGAATATTGAGACAGTTTCCTCCTTGTCTTTATTAACAGTATATGGTCATTCTGTTCACTCATTTTTGGATGCAATGTATGTGATAGTTCACCGAATTACAGTTTTTCATTATTATTCATCTTCTGTATCCATCATAACCACTATATATACCATTTCTTCTGTACTTGAATATATAAATCGTGAACCACAGTGCCATAAGATTAACTTCACATTCAGAACATATGTTTTTCCTGAGGTCCTGTGGACTAGCAAAAAATTTATATATATTGCTCTGTTAAGTTTTTTATACTTCATATATGTAATAAAGAAATATGATCTCCTTACTTTTGCCTCATTTTCTGATCAGCTCTTTCACTGATATTAAAGATTGCTTTCTCTCAATGTAGGAGCTCAACTCTAATCCCTTAAATTAAGAAAATAAAATATCGTGGGGTTTGGGAATGGAGTGGAAGCTAATTCAGAAGGGTTTACTTTCTGTAGCTGTTGGATGTGAACTTTTTTCATCAGATGCATTGCGTTTTTATATTACATTTACTTTTTAAAAGCAATAAAATTTCATTGTTGAAAATACAGAAAACCATAATGAGAGAAAAATATGGCTATACTCCAACAATCCTGTGATAATAACTATTAGCATTTCAGTGTAGATGTTGCTAGACTGCTTTCTATGCATATACATACCTTTTATAGAACTGGAATTACACTATACATACTATTAGGAAATCTGCTTTTATAACCTGTAGCATAGGTCTCAGTTTCTTCTCTATTCCTGTCTTATCCTGGTAGATGGAATGCTATCTAGCAGGCATAATTTACAAACAACTTATACAACATAGTGGTAAGTACATCATATCAATAAAAATAAAAATATATCAAATATATGACTTTCTTAAGTTTCAGAATTGCCAGGTTGCCTTCGTTTCCATTTCACTTTACATAAAATAACCCCTTAAAAAGAAGAATATAAATAATGTCTATTTTTTAAAAGAGTACAAAGATGCTAATAATATATTATTCAGTAAAAGAAAATGACAGAACAATATGTACAGTATTAGCTCCCACTCCTAAAACACATTTATAAAATATACAGCATTTCAAAAGTTCTGACAGATAGATTATATAGTAGTAATATTTGCCCCTGCAGGGGAAAGAAGGAGGGAGGCGTTCACCTTTTATTTTACATATGTCGGCATTGCTTGACTTTCTTTCCTTGATTATGTACTGGTTTTGTAACATTTTTAAAATAATTAACTGTTAATCAATTGTTTTTAAAGTATGTTCAAGCAAAATCATAGCAAAAATTTAATTTAGCTAGTTTACCACATTGCTGGGGCCCCCTATATGGCTTTCCATTTACAAGCAGCTTAAAAAACATGTCTTTTGATCAGAATCCAGTCCTTATGATTCGAATCTTCACTAGGTACTCTTTCAACACCTTTTCTGGCAATATTCTAAAAAAAAGGCCCCTCTTGTGATCATTTCTTAATGCCTTGATTTTCATATCATTTTTAGCCCCTTCACTGCAGTTTTAATTTCCTGTGAGCATTGTTGGCTTCCAGAGGGAAAAAAAAAAAAGAAAAGAAACCTCATGCTCCCCATTTGTAAAAGTAAATAACAAAATGAAATGTGAGGAAGCTGCCTCCTGACCCCACTCCCATCCCACCATTCCATCATTCTGCCACACTTCTGTATACTTTCTCACCCTTGGCATCTTTCAAAATAACCATGACGGTACCAAGGCAACAGAATCACATACAGCTTCCATCTATGGCTGCAGATGAACATGAACACTTCCTTCGAGAGCTAGTGGGAAAGTCTGCCCCCAGAGCTTTATTCCCTGTACCGCTGGGCTTTATTAGCCAGCAGATTAGTTGCATAATCTTCACATACTTCTCTGTATAATTTGTCTGAGGTCAACTCAGTCTATGCCCTTTTATTACATCACTTTCCCCATAGAGGAATGTTACTAATATTTAGTATTTGATGCAATGGAAATTCTCAATCATAGGATAATCTTTTAATAGTGTCTGCTAAATGAGGTCAAATCTGTAGGGATATGATTGTGAGTCCAAAAAGCAGTGTCCATCTGGCTAGATTAAACAGAGAGCAAGGCCTGTTATGGGTAAATATAGTTCTTTGGGATACTTTGGGTTCTTGCAGAACAAATCCCTTTCTAAATGATTAGAGACTTATCAACTCTGAAGGGTGGGAAAAAGAACCTTGAAAATTCCTTGTGCTGTCTGTCCCTTTGCCACTCCCCTGGAATGCTTGAGAAAAAGGAGCGTGAGTACCGCCTCAGCTGTTGAGAGTTTTGTCAGAGGCCCCAGGACTGAATTGCCTTTGTGTTCATTGTTTCAATGATAAGCAGTCCCCTAACCTAACTTTATCAAAGATCCAAAGTTACTCATGATTTATTTCCCACAGTTTGGAAGGAAAATATTTACGAACAACCTCAATTTTGTAGGGGAGATTGCCATGATAAAAATGGAATAGAAGCAAAGGGGTGTGCCTTGCATGACTGATTTTTTTTTTAATCTCTCAGAGAATGATTTGTCTGAGAATACTTTCTGAAAAATGATGCCCTTGTTCCTGCTTTCCTACACTTCTGCCAAAGAGATTTGAACATTTCTCTACTTTTTTAACATTACTGTGTTTGAGACCTACAATATTTTAAAAGACAAATTCTCAGCTTTATTATTAGTCTTTATATATGCTGAAAGACAAAAAAAGCAGTATTAGTTACGAGCGAGAAAGATATATGCACTGGGTCAAATAGATATTTCCAGAATTAAGATGCATGTTCTGTTAAGAGAGAGTTTTAGTAAATACTGAATACACCTCTAGTTTTTTAATATGTGGTCACAGATGGGTGATTATATCCCAAAGTGTGATCATTAATAACAAGTTAATTTATAAATCTAAAACTATCCAAGGTTTATTGGGGGTGATCAAATCATAGTGCATTTATCTGAATAAAGGGGAATGGCAGCCAGGCAAGGAAACTTGCTTCCCAGAAAGAAAAATAACCACTGTCAGCAAATTTTCACAATGTGAGCAAAATGGTCTGTCCAGAAACTCGCTGAATACTTCCTCCTCACTCAGGACATCACTGAGGATTTCAAACTTGGTGAATGAAAAATAAGAAAGATAATACATCAATAGCAATCAGTACTTAAGAGTTTGCCACAAAGAAGGCACTTCTCTCAGTGCTTTACACATGTTATTCTCATTTGATCCTCCTAAGCACCCTTAAAGGACATGCTGTTATTATCTACATTCCCAGACAAGGAAACTGAGGCACAGTGAGACTAAATTGTCCAAGGACACTCAGCCAATAATTGTGGAGCCTGTGTTTGAACCCAAGCATTCTAACTGCCAGAGTTCATATTTCAACCACTAAAAGGGGATCCTAGTATTCAGAGGGGAATTCATGTGAGATGATGCCAACAGCACCATTTTTTTCATTGGCTGTTTCTTTTATTTATTTATTCATTGAAGTATAGTTGATTTACAATGTTGTGTTAGTTTCTGATCACAGCAAAGTGACTCATTTATATATATATATATTTTTTTCATATTATTTTCCATTATGGTTTATTACAGGATGCTGAATATAGCCCCCTGTGGCTATACAATAGAACTTTGTTGTTGTCCATTCTATATATGATAGTTTGCATCTGCTAGTCCCCAGACTTCAGCTCCAACCCTTCCTAACTCCACCTTCCTCCTTGGCAACCACAAGTCTGTTTTCTATGTCTGTGAGTGTTTCTGTTCTGTAGATAAGTTCATTTGTGTGATATTTTAGATTTCACATGCTGTTTCTTTTGGATTGCAGTTGAATCCCAGTTTTCCTTCTCTATCCTCCAAATTATAATGTATCCCATTATTCTGTGATTACATAATTTTATTTCTTATTATTACATTGCCATTAGCATAAAACTGTTTACCATAGTTTACACTAGGATGAAACAATGAGTCCATTTTTATCTTTGCTCTTTTCCTCTTGGTTTGATTTTCTGAGATCTATTTAGGTAAAAGGTCCACTTTCGCATTTATCAGTAGTGACCCTGAATAAGTTACTATGCAATTTAACAGAATTTCAATCGGTTCTCTCAGCTTTAAATTTTGCTATGTAGAGCAATTCTGCTTGCAAGATGAATGAGAAGGAATTACACCAGAGAGACAAGGAAACAGAAGAAAATAGAGAATGTAGGCACTATGTTGACCAAGGAGAGAGAGCAAAAGGTAAGAAACAAAGGGTAAAGATATAAGAGAAGAAAAGGAAAGTGACAGCTGGGAAAGAAACCAGGTGGTCTGTTCTAGTAAGAATATGCAAAATATTTCAAAGTATAACATAATCAATTCTTCCATTGCTAGATACCATGATTTAGGTGAGATTGTTCCAAATTTTTATTACAAAATATTCCATCCAACTCTTTTGCTATTAGATATGTTTGAGAAGTCAGAAAAGCTAAAGAAGATACAGCAACAGAAAAACCTTAGGGAACAATAATTAGGAAACCAGTTGGTTTTACCATATATTGCAATAGAATTTTGAAATCATCTTTTATAAAGTACATGGTCATCAAAATATTTAATATCTAATATTAGTCCTGCCTGAGTCTTTTCCAATAAATATACTCATCTTAATAATGATATCACTTTTGCCCTTATTAAGTGCCAGATGCTGTGCTAAACTTCATACAACTTAGCTCCTTGGACCTCACTTAAAAATCTTGTGAAGTTGGTATTCTTATTAGGCAGGAACTGAGGGCTAGATGGTTGCTTGTCCAAGGTCACCAAACAAGCAAGCAGCTGAGGTGGGATATGAACCCTGACCTACCTACCTTTAGAACCCATATTTTTAACCTCTATAATCTACTGAAACCTCCAAACCAATAATTCTCAAATAATGTGCATAAGAATCAACAGACATATTTGTTAAAATGCAGAGTCCCAGACCCCCATCTCAGAACATCTGTTTCAGAGACTCTGGGTGGGAACCGGGGAGAGGCAATTAAATCTGTGTGGTGATTCAGATACAACTGCCCTAGACACTTTTACAGAATAGTCTCAACAAAGTCAGAATGATCATTAGTTCTGCTTCTACAAATGTATCTCCCTCTGATCATAAATCCACTTGGCCTTCATCATGAATATTAATTTTATGAATAACCAAATCATTAGTCCTGTTATGGTTACCCAAGAACTAATAGTGAGAAGGGGGCAACAGAGGATGAAATGGTTGGATGGCATCACTGACTCAATGGACATGAGTTTGCCCAAATTCAGGGAGATAGTGAAGGACAGGGAAGCCTGGTGTGCTGCAGTTCATGGGGTTGCACTGAACAACAACAACAACAAAGACAGTGGAAAAGGGAATTGAAAGGGGATTCCTCCAACTATTATGTACCCTACTTCTTAACCTTGCCTGAAACAGAACTGTGAAATATTTAAATTTGCTCCTTGGTCCATTTTGGGCAATCTTCTCCCAAGCGCTTATTGCCTTCATACTGCTGAGAGTCTACATGAAGATGCTACATGAAACTCTGGACTCTCAACTTTCCCTCCAGCCTTAACTGTATACTGTACCTACCTGTCAAGATGCGGCTCTTTACTAAGAGATTCACAAACTGATAAGGTAAAATAAGCCATCATAATGAGACACCTTCCCATTTTCCCACTTTCTTCTTTTTCCCGAACACAATGTTTTATTGACCCAAATAAACCATGCGTGTCTGCAGAAAACTTTTAATGGGTGATTCTTATCATAGGAATTTCAGGCACTGATGGCAGGCCAGTGGAGGAGATATTTTTGGTCAGTTGTGCTTTTCAATGCCTCATAAATCAGGCGGCTTAGGCAGCTTCCTAATTTCCCTTTAGGCAGCGCCAGTCCTATTCATACACTCAATTGTGAGTGTAAGCTACCCACTCAGAAGCTTAAGAAGTAAGGAGAAATATAAAAAGCAGTGACATTGGGAAAGGAAAGCATTGAGAGCCATCTAACTTACCCTCTGTCAGAAATAAGGATTCATGCCACAAATAATAGTCTGCACAGACTTCACGTTTTTCTTTCTCATTCCTGTAAGTGAGAAGTAAAATCTAGGATAACATTTTCCTTGATACACATGGGCAGAAAAATCGAGAAAATGTACACAACTTGTATCACAGAAAATAGAATTCCTTAACTTCAGTAATACTTGTTATATACACATACAAGCTCCAACCTCTTACACATAGAGAGTTGGCCAGCAGTGACCTTAGCAACCTTGAGAGCTTTTTATAATAATTGAGAATACACAACTGGATATTTTTATCAGTGTTCTCTGCCTTTGATAAATGTTGTACTAAGTAGTTTGAAGCAAAAACACAGTGAATACATTGTTTTAATGCAGTATTTACAAGTATACTTAATTCGCATCCTCCAGAATTTTACAAGTTTTACAAGTCTCAGGAAAGAAAGCTAACTTTAGGAAAGATCCCTCCAAGCTTTTGCTTGACCCTAAATGTTATCCAACTTGGATTAGGTAAAAGCTATTTGAGAAATGGTGTTTTAAAGCCTCGTATAGGCCATGGTTGATTTTTCAGGATTCTGATTCAGTATCTTTACAAAATGTGCTTTCCATTTTCAAGTAGAAAAGAAAATAACACATTAAAAAAAAACAAAAGAAGAGTAAGTACCCTGCAACATGAAGAGTTCTTTAATATCGATTTTTAAGGCAGTAAAGAGATGCTTGACTCGCTTAGTCTCCCATTGAGTAGGTCATCCATTATGTAAATTCCTGACTGAAACAACATGATTTATGGGAGGCAGGGGTAGAATCAGCATTTTCAGAGTGTCAAACTTCATCACAATTTTCATCTCAATTGATCCTCAGAACAACATCTTGAATACAGGTATTTCTAATGACCTTCCTGTGCAGTGGGCATTGTTCTGGGTCCTGGGGATACAGAGGTCAATGAAATAAAATCCCTACTCTCATGGAGCTTACACTGTGTTGGGAGAGGCCTTTCATAAGATACATATAATAAGCCCTACTCTTTATCCACACTGCAAGGATTATTTATGGAGTGCTCCCTGGCCCTAAATGATTTAAGAGGAATATCCTCTTTTCATCACTAAAGGGAAAATCTAATGCAATGAACCCTGTCATCTTGGTTGCATTGAACACTATTTTCTCCCAGATGAACTGAAAGCAATAAATGATTACATTCTTCAGAATGGAAAGCTGTTAAAATTGGCTAATGGTCACAAAGCAGGCATTTTTGAGTTACACTAAATGCCTGGGGTGGGGTGGGGGGGAGGCGGGAAGCAGCAGAATTTTTCCTCCCACCACCCGTTATGGAACTGACAAGGTCCTGCTCTGTGTGGTGCTCATTAATTTTCCTGTTGGCTTCAAAGATTTACAACAGCTCTGTGCGACACTCATGCATGAGAAACACAGGGATTCCAGGTGCCCAAGCCTTGGTGTACTGGCTGGCTTTGCTCCCCACACAAGCTTACTGGGGTCTCATCAACTCCAGTCATGAGAGTTTGGGAAGATTCACTTGCCCCTGTGAGAAATAACAGTGATCATAATAGAAAAAGAAATACTAGGCATTCTTTCAAGCTGTTGGGAAGTTCCAGCACATTCCAGCTGCAAAAGAATTCAAATTCCTCCACTTACGTCAAAGTTTCAGCACCATCCTCGTATGCTTTGTACATTTAATAGACCAAAGTTTAGTCATTAACTCTATAGATTCTCTCCCTGCTGTTTTTTATCATGAACCACAAGCTGATTTTATAGGGAGGTCAATCTGGGATTTGGTGAATTATCCTTTGGCTTTGGGCAATGACATTTCAGAGCTTTGAAGATTTTTAACATAAAGCGTTGCTATTCCAGAGCACTAAGACATTGTGATCTGATTTTTGCAGAGTAGTTTTTCCTTAAGCTTTGGAAATCCACATCTATGACTACTTATGGCTTTTGTAAGAAGTCTTCACTCCTTTCAGGGTTCGCATCTTTGAAAGCTCACAACTTGAAGGTTCATATGTAAGGGACTCACTATATCTATTTTCTTCACATTATATCCCCTATGCATACCAGAGTGCCTGGCATATAGCAGGTATTCAGAAAATATTTGTCAATGAATAAATAGGTGGTATCTCCCAAAACATATTCAACTGTTCCCTTTTCTTTATATATTTAATTACTCAAAATTAATTGAACAGCAGTTACTAAAAGAAATGGCTTAATGGAGTGTTTAAGAACACAGAATGTAAACTGATTGCCTAGATTCAAATATTGGTTCTGTCGCTTATCAGCTATGTGGACCTGGGCTAACCAACTAACCTTTCCGTATTTTATATTCCCAATCTGTAAAATGGGGCAAGTAACAGCACCCACCTACCCTTGGATTGTTGTAAGGAAGAAGTGAATTAACATAGGTAAAGTGCTTAGAACAGCACCTGGGATTTGGGTCCAGTGGTTAAGAATCTATGTTCCCAATACAGGGCTCATGGGTTTAATCCCTGGCCAGGGAACTAAGATCCTGCATGTCAAGTGATGCAGCCAATAAATAAATAAATAAAACAGCACCTGGCATATAATAAACAGTAGGTGTTTGCTATGATGAAGATGATGATGGTGTTCTAAGCTTCAGGGCACCGGGGGTACATTAGTGAAAAAGTCAGATAGGTCCCTGTGTACATATAACTTACATTCTAGTGGGAGAAACAAACAGTAAACTTACAAACCAGTCAGTGAAACAATTTCAAATAGTTTTAAACACTATGAAGGAAATGACACTTTCCTGGTGTTGAGAAATGAGTGTGTGTGTGTGCTAAGTCGCTTCATTTGTGTCCAACTCTGTGCGATCCCATGGACTGTAGCCCGCCAGGCTCCTCTCTCCATGGGATTCTCCAGGCAAGAATACTGGAGTGAGTTGCCATGCCCTCTTCCCGGGGATCTTCCAGACGCAGGGGTGGAACCTGTGTCTCTTACATCTCCTGCATTGGCGGGCAGGTTCTTTATCACTAGTGCCACCTGCAAAATGAGCACGGAGGTGGGATTTAGAATGTTTACTAAGGAGAGGTCAACCTCTGTGGAAGGGAGGAGATGGAAACAGAAGTAATCAGAGGAGAAACTGAACAGCAAAGCAGGCCCAACCATAGCCCCAGTTCACGCCACAAGGGCAGCTGGAGCAGAGTGAACCTTCAGGGCTGTCCTGAGTGGGGCTGAGGTAAACAGGCTTTTAGATACCTCTTTGGATGGGGGCTACCTGAGGAAGGGGCATGACCATGATCTCTGCAGCTGAAGAAGTTCCTAAAGGGGCTGACAGCTGAAGACTGCCCGCTGCCACTGAAGGGAGACAGGATAGCACCCAGTACGCATTCCACCGAGAAGACATGATGGAAGGGACGGGTCACTGCCTGAAAATGTGGTCATGGAAGGCCTCTTTGAGGAGGTAATGTTTAAGCTGGTAACTCTACAGTGAGGAAGTGGCAGCCATAAAGTAGAGAGGAGAAAGCATTCTTATTAAAGGAAATAGAACAGTGTCCCCCAGGACAGAACAAGTTGGGAGTGTTCAAAGTTCAAACAGCCAGTCCGGGTGGAGAGTGGTATAAAATGAGATCTGAAGAGGCAGGCAGGGGCCGGAGCATGAGAACCTTGGAAGAGTTTGGATTTTATTCTAGATAATGATGAGGAGCAATTGGAGGAAAGAGGCAGAATCTGTTTTACTTTTTAAAAAGACCCCTCTGGCTGGTATTTTGGGAATAGATTAAAGAAAGAATACAAGTGAAGAAAGAAAGACCAATTAAAAGGTTATTGAAGTTTTCCTAACAAGTGCTGGTATGTTGTAGAGAAGGCAATGGCACCCCACTCCAGTACTCTTACCTGGAAAATCCCATGGACGGGGGAGCCTGGTAGGCTGCAGTCCATGGGGTCGCTAAGAGTCAGACACGACTGAGCAGCTTCACGTTCACTTTTCACTTTCATGCACTGGAGAAGGCAATGGCAACCCACTCCAGTATTCTTGCCTGGAGAATCCCAGGAACTGGGGAGCCTCGTGGGCTGCCGTCTATGGGGTCTCACAGAGTCAGACACGACTGAAGCGACTTAGCAGCAGCAGCAGCAGCTGGTATGTTGATGAACATGAGAAAAGTGGCTGTATTTACATGCACGACTCTGCAGGAAACCCCACAGGGTTGTTAAAGGATTAAATGTGGAAAGTGAAAAAGAGACTCAAGAATGACTCCTAGTTCTTTTGGCTTGAACGACTGGAAGAATGGTGGTATCCACTGAGATGGTAAAAGGCAGATTTGGGGTTGAAAATAAAGAGTCTATTTTGGATTTTTTCATTTGAGATGCCTCCTAGACACAGTGGAGATGTCAAATAGTCAGTTGGATATAAAAGTCTAGAGCACAAAAGAAGAGACACCAAAGGCTAAAGATTCATATTTGGAAAGGTAAACAAATGCTGCTATTGCCACATGTGTGTGCTTACTCAGTCGTGACCGACTCTCTGCAGCTCCATGGCCTATAGCCCTATGAGGCTCCTTTGCCCATGGAATTTTCCAGGCAAGAATACTGGACTGGGGTACCATTTCCTTCTCAAGGTAACCTTCTCTTCCTGACCCAGGGGTCAAACTCACATCTCTTGCATCTCCTGCACTGGTAGGAGATTCTCTACCATTAGCACTACCTGGGAGGTTATTGGCACATGACGATTCCCAATACTCAGTGGCATAAAACAACAATAATATATTTTTGCTCCCATCTCTAAATTGTCTGTGGTTTAATATAAGCATCTCTGCTGTTATCTGCAGGTCTGTGGGTCAGACAGGTAGCTACACTCTATGTCTCTCATCCTCCCAGGACCAGCAGGCCAGCCAGGCAAAGATAGTGGCAGAGACTCAAGAGAACAAGAAGAAACATGCAAGGCCTTGAGAAAGTCCCAGGAAATAGAAACAGAATGAGAAAAAAATATCTGCACTCCCATGTTTACTATATTCACAGTAGCCAAGATGCAGAAACAACCTAAATGCCCATCAGTGGATGAATGGATAAAGAAGATATGATATGTACATATATATTTAATATTCTATTATAAATAGTGAAATATTATTCAGCCATGAGAAAGAAGGAACTTGCACAACACAGATGGACCTTGAGAGCATTAGGCTTAGTGAGATAATCCAAAGACAAACATTTTATATCATCTGTGTAATCTAAAAAAGCCAAACTCATAAAAATAGAGAGTAGAATGGTGGGTAGGCCAGGTTCACAATTTTAGGCTGCTGTTCAGACATCCCCCCAGTCCCTGCTGCTTTCCTTCCCCAAGCCCAGCCCTGTCTGTCTTCCCAGACAGCTCACCACACACCGAAAGCTCATGGAGTTCAGAACATGGTGATGGCCCTCATCTTGCTTGCACAGGCTCTAGTCTTTCTCTTCTAGTCCTCCTCACCTCAGGCTTGACATCTTAAGGATTTCGACCTTGTACAAATGCTTTCCTTACTTCAAGTCCCACTTGTCTGTCCTAGGGACTCTTAGCAGAGGGTTGAGGTGGGAAGGGAGTGTGAGCAAGTAATGATCCTGAAGAGCAGCCATTCTGTCTTTTACATGGCGTAATCTGCAGCATTTTCCAAGAAGCCTAAAAGGCACCAACAAATATCTCACATAATGAAATATTATTATTTGTATTACGTAGTAATTTGGCTTGGAGAACTTTTCCTATAGTCTCATGTCAGGAATTGCAGTGAACAGGTGCTTTTTTCCTGGAACAGAAGGATTACTTGAAATGAGCTATAGTTTAAAATAAGTCATTATTGGATATATGCTAGGATTATCCTTGTTGATTTTCTGAGGCCATCATGTTTTTCTAAACTCATACATCTTTAGGTGCTATGCATGGTATTTTCCTGTTGTCTGGCAGCTAAATATTCTTTCACTGACTGGTCCTAGTGAGGTATGGAGAAAACCATAAAACTGGAGATTAGGAAGTAATGACATCAGTGTTCAAATAACAAAAGACAATATGGAAACAAATACCATAGTCCTTTGGTATATGTAGGGACTAGTTCCAGGAAACCCCCTCCCCCTCCAGATACCAAAATCCACAGATGCTCAAGTCTCTTACATAAAGTGGCATGGTGTTTGCACAAAACCTATGGATATCTTCCCATCCTCCTGTATATTTTAAATCATCTCTAGATTACTTATATACCTAATACAAAGTAAATGCTATGTAAATTGCAAATACAATGTAAATGCTATGTAGACAGTTGCCAGTTTACAGCAAACACAAGTTTTGCTTTTTGAAACTTATTTTTCTAACATTTTTGATCCTCGGTTGAATCCACAGACACAGAAACCACAGACAGGCAGGGCCAGCTGTGTTCTGCTTTAATTCTGGTTCGCGGTGTTAACAAAGCATTGAATTTGGCAAGGCTCAAAACTGCTAACTCTGCTTGATCACTGTCATTTAGTGAAAATTTATTTCCCTGAACTCAACAGTACTTCATCTGGCCCTGGTGCTTACTGGGAAATTTCCAGTGACCCATGAAACTCTCTCAGATTTCACCACTCCTGGGTTCTAGTTACATCTTGCCACAAAATCATTTTGTGGTCTCTGCCTCTTCCTTCATTCTTTGCCCTGCAAGTAAGGTGGAGTAACTATGCTGCCCACCTGATGACAGAGACTCTCAGAGGTGCCTGTTATCACATTTTTTCAGGCATCTTCAGAAGCAGCTTTAATTCTGGTTTCTGCTTTAAGACTATTTCATTATTTGATTTACTTCAGAGTTTGTCATACCCAGACTGAATTACTTTTGTCTGGTGGGGACCAGTCTCTTTTTGTCTCAGGCTCCTTGTTACTCTCTTCAGCCATGGCTCCCCCTAGTGGCAAAGTTCCTGCACACGCTGATGCCCCTTGTTGCCTCAGGAGTTGGTTACACTTTCTTTTTTGTTTGTTTTTGACTGCATCCCTGCAGCATGAGGGATGTTAGTTCTCCAACCAGGGATCCGACCCATGCCGCTGCATGGGAAGACAGTCTTTGTCTTTGGACCACCAGGGAAGTTCCAGTTACACTTCTTAAAGGGACTCTGTAATACCTTTGTCAAAGAGGGGCTCAGAGCAGTCTCTCCACTGAATATATATATTGCCTGCAAAGATCATGTCTCCTAGTTCGTCCCCCAAACCCTTTTTGAATCAAACTTGCATACGGCCCTAAAAAATTAGAGTAGGGAAGCTAAGGGAACACACTGCAGTCATACTCAAAACTGCCTCTTGACTAACATTTAAGTCTCTGAGGAAAGACATGGACCCACTGACTCTCTTTAGCCCATGTCTTTGAGTGTGTCCTTGGCCCTTCTTCCATGATTACCAGCCCTTCTACCACTCCCAGGTGAAATAGGGACACCTGAGCAAAACAAGCCTGGGGTATTTCTTAGTTTCCCTACACAGACCTACAACAGCCTAGGTTATCCTAGTAAAGGAAAGGAGTCTCTTACTAGAGCCTGTGTCAGGGTCAAGTCACCTCAAATATTTATTGAGAACCTTCTTTATGCCTAGCACCAAGAAGTTCTTGGCACCCAGTTATTGTCGCTAGAACCAACAGTTTTCTCTGAAAGCGTCATTATGTCACATGCTTTTCACAGCCCTCACTGCCCTCCAGGAGCTCTGGTGCGGTCCTGAGTGATGGTGGACTATTGAATGGAGCAAGCCTGGGCCACAGACGTACTGCAGACAGACTCAAGTATAGCTGAGTTTTCCAGCCCTCCTCTACCCTCCAAAAGGCTCCAAGCAAACAGTACCTCTGTGTTACGGTCATTATTTAGCACTTCCCTCCTTTGCTTCATTACCTCATATCTGTTACTCAGATTGTAAACACAGACCAAATGCCAAGACAGAGATAAAGGCACCAGGAAACCCAGCTCCATGTGCCAGACCCACCTTTGTGCTTTTGGACGTTTGCTCTCTTTGTTTAGAGATGACAGGAAAATGGTGCCACATTGCTCAGTGCTCATTTGCTTCCTGCTCTGTTAGGTATTAAATCCCAGAAACTTGTGCAAGACTCAGTGCCTCTTACTATGGCCAGCTGACTAGAACACTAGCCCCCAGCTTTATGCCCAAAAAGAGTTTTCTCCTCTCCTCTCCTCTTTTTACTTCTCCTCTTCCCAAGATCCTGTGAGCCAAACACCATAATGTAACAAACAAGACATGTATGTTGCAGAGACTTCTCTTCTCTGTGATTCCACTCATAGGAAAAAATAAATAAGAAAGAACTGTTGATTATCTTAACCTCCACATAACTTGTAGGACAAAAAGATTCCTGTCAAATAACCTTCCCTTAATAAATTCCCTTCGCCATTGTAAACTAAGACACGACCTTTAAGCATTAATACCCAGACAATAAAACATTTGTGTTATTTAATTAGCTTGTTTTTTTGTTAATGTACATTCCTATGATTATACTACTTTCCACTCAAACTTGGAAAAAAAATATAATATCTGGGATTAAAGCTTTTTTTTTTAACTGATGCATCCATACTTCTACTCCATTTTTTAATTATCTTATTGCCTCCTAGCCAGGATCTTTTAATGTTTTGAGGTTATCTCATAACAATGGGTAATTTATTAAGTCCTGGAAACTTGTACAACAATAAGTCTTTGTGCAAAGTTTTGGCATGCTGAAGATTTTTGGTTAAAAAAAAAAGACTGACAGATCCGGCAGAGACCACTGTCATTTTTGCACCATCTAATCCCCCTTATGAAGTGAGCTTTATCAAAATGGGAAGTGATCATCTGGCAATACAAACAACCCTGGAAAAGCCAATTCAATAAATCAGAGGGGTTATTCCATGTTATCTACATGCTCAAACAAGAGGGAGAGCACATGGGCTTTAGTAAATCCTCAGTTTCCAGCCAAAGGCCTTTCAGAGCTCTTGGCTGCCTGACCAGATGTCTAGGTCTATGAAAGAAAGTGTTTGGAGCTAAAGGAGGACCGTCTGATATACCATAAAGAGAAGGTTTGGACTGTACAACTTGCTCAGTATTCTACATGAGTATCTGATAATCATGTAATTAATAATTATTATCTCATTTTTTACATTATTATCTCATTTAAAGATGTAAGACTAAAACGAGTTAAGAAATATACTTATAGGCAGCTGGGAAATGATGGATCTGGAATGATAATCTTTCCACAATGTCCACATCATAAAACAGAACATCAGAGGGTGCTGCTGGTCTCTATCAGTGATCCCATGTTAGTCCCACACATTGCCTGGTTACTGAGCAATGATGTATATGACTGATGACTCAGATCACAGTGCTGATGAGGCCCACAGCCACTCAGTTGTAACCAATATTGTTGAGAAATTACTGTGTGCCAGGCTCTGTTCTAGGTATAAGAGAAACAGCAGTGAATCAACAGACAAAGTCCCTGTCCTCGCTGGGTTTACATTCTAATAAAGGGAAACAGGGCTTCCCAGCAGTTAAGAATCTGCCTGCAATGATGGAGATGGTGGAGCCTCGGGTTTGATCCGTGGGTTGGGAAGATCCCCTGGAGGAGGGCATGGCAATCTACTCCAGTATTCTTGCCAGGAGAATCCCGTGGATAGAGGAGCCTGCCGGGCTATGGTCCATGGGGTCAAAAAGAATTGGACATGACTGAAGTGACTGAATATGCAAGGGGAAACAGACAACTAAGTACATAATGATGTCAAGTAGGGATAAGCACTATGAAGAAAAATAAAGAAGGTTAAAGAGGAAAAGAGAAAACTTCAGTGGGGGTGCTATTCAATTTAGATGGCCAGGGAAGTCCTCTCTCATAAGAAGACATCTGAGCAGACTGAAGGAACAGAGGGAAGGGAGAAGAAAGTGAACCATGGGATATCCATGGAAAGAGCATTCCAGGCAGAAGGCACACCAAGTGAAGGGCCTTGTACAAGAGGATGTTTTATACATTTTAGGAAAAACACTGATGTCGCCAGTGTGGCTACAGCAGAGTAAGCAAAGGCGAGAGTGCAAAGAGATGAGGTGGAATGGGTGTCAGGGGGGAAGATGACTAGGATCCTTGTAGATTCTGAAAACGTTCTGAATTTCGCTATGTGAGATGGAAATTCTTTGGGAGGTTTTTAGCTGAGGAATGACATACTCTGGATTATGTTTTAGGAGAATCACTCTTAATTAACCTGCTGATGTGGCTTCCTCTAGTCAACAAGGTCTCAAACTGCACACAGAATGAGAGGTAGGGTGGTAGTGCAAAGAGCATGGGCTTTGGAATGAGATAGCTCTGGGTCCAGACCTTAGGCTCAATCATCTGTTACTTTATTAACCCTACATTATTTAAGCTCTCTGAAGCGCAGTTTCCTCAACTGTAAAAGAATAACATAATCTACTACAGAGCAATTAATTAAATATTTATAAAGCACTTGAAATATAGTGGTTAACTCTAAAAAACAAAACAAAACAAAACAAAAAAACAGCCAGTGTAGCTATTTAATTTAGTAACTATGTTTTGGATTCTTTTATCATTAGTACAAATAATATAGGTAAGACCCAGATTGAATAATATTTTTTATCTGCTTCTAGAATAATAACAATAACAAATTAATAGTTGGAAAAATAAAGGAATTGCTCTTTCTCCTTCAAAAAAAAACCCTTCTATTTTGGGAAATTTTGAAACATATACAAAATTAAAGCAACTAATCTAATGAATCTCCATTTACACAGTATCAATAATTAGCATTTATTCAATCTTATTTCATCTTATTTTTCTAGATTGTTTTATTTTTATTTTCTAAATTGTTTTATCTTATTTTTCCAGAATGTTTTAAAGCTAATACCAAATATATTATAATTTCAACTATAAATATTTCAGTTTGAATCCCTATCAGAAAAGAACTTCTTTTTAACATAACTTCAATACAATGATCATATCTAACAAAGCTAGCAATCATTTCTTTCTTAAAACAATTGTTGCTTAATATCATCTAGTATGCATTCCATGATCAAATTTCCCAACGGTGTCAAAAGTATCGTTTTTACAATAGTTTTGGTAAAATCAAGATCTAAACCAGGCCCATAGATTTTGGTTAACTGATATGGCCCTCAACTTTCCTTTTATTTGTAATGATACCTCCTTCTTCTTTTTTTACCGCATGACATTTGTTTTTGAAGAAACTGTCACTTAAAGAATATGCCCTAATAATGGCATGTTAACAATGTTTCCTCCATATGCAAAGGATAAAAAACCTATACTGTATCGTACTGTAGACACATGAAAATGCTTTCAGACAGAAAAAGGAATGTTTTCTTCTTCCAAGAGAGGAAATCGACACTAGCAAATCTCGTAGAGATAATGTCATTTAACATGGTGAGGAAATGACCAAGAGCCGACTTAGGCTCTTTAACATGGACATAAAGGATTATTGTGGAAATGTACCATATTACCGAGGGCTTCCTTCCAGTCCTAGAATCCTCTGAAACCCATCATTACATATGTATTCAGAGGATCACCATGGGATAATGACTAACAGAATTTCTGTTTTACATTAAAGAGCAATCAGAAGTTTTCCTTGTTGGGAAGAAGTGACAAGATTACTTCCTGTCCTAGTTGAAAAGAGAACAGGTTAGTTAATACTACGGAAGGCCTATATTGCTCTTAGAACTTATGGTCCAATTGGGTTGGCTTAGCTAAATTCAATCCTGAAATCATAGCTAGACCTAGCTGACTTTCACTAGTTCTTCCAAGTAATTCTCTAGAACAACAGCAAAAGAATTAAAGGGGTGCTGAAAAATTCTGACTGAGCATAAGTGGTTTTTTCAGCTGGGAGAAAAGAAAACCAGGTAAAGGTAGCCCCTATTGATTCCATATCATATTATATAAGTTTTGACAAAGGCTCACTTGTGGAAATAACTACTGAGAAGCTAAACTGTCCAGAACTTGTCCAGGAACTGACTTCTAGAAGGAAGTCAAAAACCTAAATTTAGATATTGGTTCCCATACACTTTATTTAACCATCAGGTACAAACTTCCTTTATAGACCTTAATTAAAGGCCAGAATTAGAAATGAAGTATTTGTACTCGTGACAAATTATTTTGGACTTGAGGATCCTTTGAAATGTCCATGTGAGTCAACATGGGGTGGGAGTTGGAAAAAGAAAGCATGATCTCCCACTCATAGCTAATTTTGGCTCTGGTAATCAGGGAAACACAAGAGGCAGCCAAGTACAGACTGGCAGCTCCAACTAGCTTGTTTTGTTATTTCATCTTTCACTCAGTAGTCAACCTTCCTTCAACATTCACTGGAGTGTGACCTAGCACTAGACCCACTGTTTTCTGAGTGTAGTAACTCTTCATCAAAACGTGAAGCCAGGAGTCTGGTTTGACACTGACATTTACTCTTAATTGAGATGAATAACTCAGATTATTGTTGCCAAACAAATCACAGAAGGAAAGCAGTGGTCTATAGGACACAAGGCAGAATAGTGGAGAGAAAACAGAATGACAGGAGAAGAAAATAGACAGCAGAAAGAAAGAACATTTCTAAAAAATGTATACCCAAACATCTGATGATGCGGGAAAAGAAAGTAATAACTTTGGATTCAAAGATGTTATTAAAGCTGGCACATATAGGATTGTGGAAGGGAAACATCAAGTCTCTTCTGTGCTGGATTGGCTGTGGGGAACAGCAGGAGAGGTCAAGCGTAGCCCACTGTGTGGTTCATCACTAA
This sequence comes from Bos indicus x Bos taurus, assembly GCF_003369695.1. Classification (NCBI taxonomy): domain Eukaryota; kingdom Metazoa; phylum Chordata; class Mammalia; order Artiodactyla; family Bovidae; genus Bos; species Bos indicus x Bos taurus. Next base: position 60,253,929 of record NC_040080.1, read on the forward strand.
TAACAAAAAGAAGACAAGTGAGGCTCTGTCTTGGACAAGGCCTTCCCTTTGCAGGCGAAAACTTGAGCTGTCCTACCAGGGCTTGGTCTCTGAGGTGTGAGAGTGACATACCTGGCCTACCCAAACTACATATGCTTTTTATATTACTAACCAGAATTGATAGAAAGCAGAAAATTTTTAAAGTCTTTAAATTTAAATGGGAGGAATTTTGGTTAGATTTAATCAAGATTTTATAACAAGTTGCTTTAAAAGGAAAAAAAAAATTAAAAGCTGGCATCCAATAAGGGCTGTTCCTTGGAAGAAAGCATAATGTATATTGATGCTATTTCTTCCTGCTAGGATCAATAAGACGGATGGGAAAATGCTGAGAGACAGATTTCAGTTCAATACAAATGATAAATTTTTAACACTTTTATGGCCTAGTCATGAAACATGCCACCCCTTCAAAAGGATGAGATCTATGATACTGGAAATAGTCAACATTGGATGACTTGCTATCAGTAAAATTGAATACAAGTGGTCTCCAGCGTTTCTAAGTATAAGGTCCCCTTTGAATTCATCAGGTTAGTATTTAAATTCCTGGTATTAAGAAACCATGTTGACTAATGCCATAGAATTATCCAGTTAAAAGTGGTTAAAATGGTAAATTTAATGTTATGAGTAGTTTACTACAATAAAAAAATCAGGATGATGAAATATGAATTTAGTGATGCTTTTAAACAACAAAATTCTGTAAAGCAATTATCCTTCAATTAAAAAAAATTAAAAAAACTAAAAAAATTTGTATTTTTATGGCATTTACATATGTTAGGAGAACCATGTTCATTATTTCCTATAGTTGTCTGTTTATGGAATGCATAATATATCCCAGGTACCAAGGCAGGCACTGAAGGTACAGAAGTGAGTAAAAACCAATATAGCACCTGATTTCATAAAGCACATACATATATATGTAAGATATTAAAAAAATTAATTCATTTTTAATTGAAGAATAATTGCTTTACAATATTGTGTTGGTTTCTGCCATACATCAGCATGAATCAGTCAAAAGTATACATATGTCCCCTCCCTCTTCAACCTTCCTCCTATCTCCCACCCCATCCCAAGATTTGTTATTTATGATCCACAGACAGTGCTGTGTCACAGCTGATTAGAGAACCCTGTCTCTAATTCCCCACTTTCACATGTTGAGAACTACTGGTATAAAGCAATCTCCTCCTTCTTTAACCATCAAATCTCTACTGTATGCATTATAAACAAAAACACAGGTCAGCAATAACATGTGGCTACAGATAATAATATGTTAAAGTGTGAAAAGTTCATCCCATGCTAACTTGGGAACAAGAAGATAGGTTTAGGGTCTTTTTCATGGTAACCCAATATGCCCTTGACAGGAATATGAAGGTGATTGATACATGTTGATTTGTTATTCTAAGTTTGGACTTCCGTTGCTGTAGTATGAAAGGGAAAAAAAAAAAGCACACTTTTTAAAAGTTCTTATGAAGGATTATTTAGGGACATCTAAAATAGGATCATGAACAACTAGTTTAAAATAAAGAGGTTTTGCTTTAACATCACACTCAGTTTGGGGGTTGTAAAAGAACAGTCAGATAGTTAACAATTTACCTGATACCTTGGGTGCCTGCCAAAGTACTTGCTGATTTCATTCTAAAATGTGTCCTGCCAGGGGCTACAAAAGAGAGGGATTCCTCTGTTTTGCATTTGTATGTGACACATGGTTTTTTAGGAGAGGAGACAGAGGAGAAGGGGAGTTTTTTAATTCAGTTATACACTTCAACAACGGAGAGCCCCTGAATAATATCTGATGAATAATCAGATTTTCTTCCTCCACTTGGCCCCCAACTGAGCAGGTTGCAATCCTTTCCTAACTGGAGCGCTGCAGGGGTGTGACAAGTGAGGACATTACTAGACATTTGCATTTAAAGAATTAATAAAAATTCCTCATTTGCCTGAAAGCCCCATAAAGTTTATAACCTTGACGCTTTATAACCCCCTGCACTGGTTTCTCTCCTGGTATGGCCAAACAAATCAACATAATCTGTATTTTAAAGAATGCAATTAGTAATGTGCTACTGGGCCACATACTGGAATGATGCAGTTCCCTGGCCACAAGTTCACAAAAGGGAAACAAACAATACAGAACAATGAAAAGCATTCCCTGGGCTATATTAACCTTTAGGTCACCCATATTAATGGCAGCTATTCCATGTGAACATTTTTTACTGTGAGCAAACAATCTATTGAGGACAAAGAGGTCAAAACTGCTTTTCTTTGGGGTTGACAGAGGAGAACTTCTTTTCACTTGTTCTTGCCTGGAAATTGATACCGATCAGTGCTTCCTGGGGCTGATTTTCAAAGTTTAGCTTGCAAATCTACCTTAGGGTTCTCTGTGATCAGTTCCTCTAGCAGTACCTGAGCCCAGTCTGCCTCTGTGGTCCTACACCCTACTTGGGGCAACACAGAAGGAGGTCATTAGGGCTGTTGCCAAGACCACAAGACTCCTGAGAATGGATCTGGCATCAACACCCTGCCGTGCAGGAGGAGCATTGGGAAGAGGGTACCTAACGGAAAATTTAAGAATGTGTCCTTAGCCAGGGCAGAGAGAGGAACCTGCCCCCCAGCGTGGCACTGAAGAAGATAGAGAACACGGGACATCGATTAGGACCCCACAGGCCTCTCTCTCTTGTGTAACCTTAAAAAAGGAATTTCTTAGAAGATGAGTGGCAATCTCAGATTAGTCAGGCCACTGACGGCTTTGGGATAGATCCAGGCGCCCTCTAGAGGCGATACTGCGGTTTCTAGTCACTGCGTGGCCTAAGGATATTTGGGAAGGGGTCAGGGCTTCTCCCCACTCCAGTATTCTTGCCTGGAGAATTCTATGGGCAGAGGAGCCTGGCTAGCTACAGTCCATGGGGTCGGTCGCAAAAGTCGGACTTGGCTTAGTGACTAAACCACCACCACCAGGACTTCTCCGGGCTTCCTCCATTGACTCAGCGGTAAAGAATCCGCCTGCAATGCAGGAGAGGCGGGTTCAAGCCCTGGATCGGGAAGATCCCCTGGAGGAAGAAATGGCAACCCGCACCAGTATTCTTGCATGGAGAATTCCATGGACAGAGGAGCCTGGCGGACTACAGTCCATAGGTTGCATAGAGGTGGACAAGACTGAGAGACTGAACACACACACACACACACACACACACACACACACACACACACACACACAAAGGTTAGTTATCAAACACACAAACTGGAGGAAGTCCCCAAGAATAGCAGTACCATTGGGAGCTTCAGTGAAGCCCAGCTGATAAGAACGGTTCCAGGGAGCAGCAGTGTCGAACTCTGTCTTCTCTTCCTGTTTGTCACCCTTGAGGGAAACTGAAGTCAGCCTTTCCTGGCTATACATATATCTGAGGATGGAATATCGGGGAGAAAGGGTGGCCTTTTCTTCTTTTGGAAACCACTCTATAATTTTGAGCCCTTTTATCTAAATTAGCTAGATCCTTGATTCCAAATTACTTCCTCTTATTTCTTTCCCTGAGAAATCCTTGCAAGCTTCAACCTTGCCACTTCCCCAGCAGCCTGAGTAAGGCTGCTCCCTATCACGATGTCCCTGGTGAGGTAGTTACTTTATTAAGCATAGCTTTCTTCAGCTTGGTCACCACCACTGCTCCCACTTCTCTGGCCCTAGAGATGTGGCATCATTCTTCTCTTTGCCACATCTTTTCAAGCATGCAACAGGCCTTTCTAATAATTCATCAAGGCAGACTATATCACCCATAACAAGGCTTCAACAAAGGTTCAAAAGTAACAAACTGGAAGAGACCCTAAGATTATCTGCTAAACTCTAAACTACATGCATTAGAATTATCTGAAGTGCTTGTTAACAAACAAGGTTAAGGGCCCCACTTTGCCCTTGATTAGAATTTCTGGAAGTGGGACTCAGATATGATAATAATCTCCCCAGAAGGTATACATGCACACCAATATTTGACTGACTGGCATGGGAAGTAATTTACAACTGCTATAAGATGTGACTTCTTTCAGAGCCCATAAGACCAGCAGCCAATATGAGGAACCCTCAGGGCACATCCATGTCTAATTTTCAACCTGCATTCATGTGGTAGACATTGGCTCAGCCCCACCACTACTAGTGTACTGGAATGTCCATGTAGCAAAACCCAGGCAAAATGCCAAAAAGTCTAGTGAGACAAAAGAGTTCTCTCATCTGGTCTAAGGCTCACCCAAGTTCTATTTTATTTCCAGTCCCAGGAAGTGCTTCTTTCAAGATGACTGAGTTTCCAAGATCACAAATTTCCACTGTCATCATGAAAACCACCATCCAAAACTCACCAAAGTATGGTCTTACTCTGAGAGTCTCAAAGATAATCACTTCAATATACTTCCAAAAGCCCAGGGTCATTCCTTTTCCAAATAACACCAGAGCTCAGGCATTAACAGTCCAAGCTGACTTCACCAAGTCCAGTACAGCTCTTTTTATAGTCTCTCCTCTGTTCTAAGATAAAGATAGTGCCTATATCCCTTTCCTGGAGTTCTCTTGGTCCTGGATTGGACTATGTGATTAATCTTGCTTAACTAGAATACAACAGATCTCCCCAAGAAAAAGAGGTAACAGACAGAGGAGTCTTGATCTATACCTAGAAAAGAGAAATTTCAAATTATTTGATTCTAAAATGCTGTCAATTCTCAGACAGAACATCAGTATAATGCAGGTTTTATCAGTTACTTGCATACTCTAATAAATATTTAAATTTATATTTAATGTCACTTAAAATAATTTCAAGATTACATTTTAATGTAGCATTGAAAATCTGTATATGTAAAAGGGCATGAGAATGGAACAATGTTTTAAATGTACACAACAATGTTTTACTCATTGACAAATAATATATATTTATCCATTTAATTATTCTACTTTATTATATATTACAAAAGTCTGAGACTTTTTAAATTTATAAACTTCCAAATCACTTCTTATAGACAGCATGATATGTGACATCAAACACTGACTTCCACAGCTGTGAAGTGGCAGAACTCAAAGTTTCAGTCAGACCCGCTGACTCCTAAGTCTACCCTTTTTTTGCTATGTCATGCCCCGTCTCAAACTGTCAGTGGTCAGAACTGCAGTTCCTGCCCTGGTTTCTCCTTGTCCTGGTATTTTACCCTTGTCCTGTCTGGATCATTCATTTTCTACGCTACAGTGACGCTAGAAATGTGGTGTCCATTATACCTGCTTCTGAAGGCCAAATAATCTTTCTGGATACACATCTGCCCCTTAAACATAAGTTTCAATTTTCTCGGTTATCTAAAGACAGTGGTTGCCAAATTCTGTTTTGACTACTCAACTCTTACCAGTTTGAGCACAAGTTCCACTGTATGCATGTTTGTGCTCAGTCACTCAGTGGTATCCAACTCTTTGTGACCCCATGGACTGTGGCCCACCAGGCTCCTCTGTCTATGGGATTTTTTAGGCAAGAATATTGGAGTGGGTTGCCACATCCTCCTGGAGGGGATCTTCCTGACCCAGGGATCAAACCCATGTCTCCTGTGGCCACTGAGCCACCTGAGTTATAAATCATATTATATAATACATACTCCTGTATCATATATTTCATAATGCATGAAAAATGTACAATGTTTTAAATAAGATTTTAAAAATAAAGATATTTCTAATATTTTTTCCAACATTCCTACTTTGGAGACTATATAACTTTAAGAAACTCTTACTAGGTCTGATGGCCAGAGCACACAGTCACATTTTAAAATGATAAAGCTTCAAGACAGTAGCTCCTAGCCTGACAGATTTGGAAACTTTTTTACAAGATAGAATCTCAAGCCCCCTCCCTCCAAAGGTTCTGAGTTCGAACATGTCAATGCCTCAGTTATAGCTGATGCTCAGATGTGGAAACCACAGCTCTAAGAGATCCAACCCTGGCCAGAGGACACAGTCTCAGTGACAACAGTGATTACATCTGTTTATTTCTAACATCACCTCTCCCTGTTTGACCATCTCATCTCTCTGATAAATTCTGACTCACAGGATTTCAATTATCCCTCTTACCTCTGCTTTAATTTGGAAGGAGGGATAACTTATGCTTGCTCTTTAGTTTTAGATGGAATGAAGATTATCCCAGGTAGCAACAATTTTCCTGGGCGGCTGGTCCTCTACTCCTATAAAGAAAGTTCCTCACTGTTTCATAGTAGCAGTGCAACCACAAAATAGCTTTCAAACCTTCTGGCTTTGTTCCATGAATAAAAATTATTTATAAAAAATTAATTATTTCTTGTCTATAACCTTTGAACTACATTTTCACTCAAAATACTACACTTCTGAACTAAATATTTTTTAATAGTTGTTTTGATTCCCACAGCTGCATTTTGGGGCATGTTCGGGAAAGGAAAATGATTGAGGAAGAATCCAACTGTGTAATCTGTTCCTAGGGCCACATATTAATAACTAAACTAAATGTTTGCATAAGCCATTGTATTTTTGTATATTAAGACAAGATTGTCACTAAGCCAGCTGATTAGTATTCATCGAAATAGATTAAATTATTTACTCTGGTTCTAGAACTATCTGACCAGTTCTCACCATTTACTTATGTCCTTCTTGTCTGATTTGGTATTAATTCCTAATCCATCTTTGATCATCAGTCTTTGTCTCTACCTCCACCCTCCCAAATGACAGGGGTGGTAATAACAGCTGCAAATGGATTGCTATAAATGAAGCAATGGGGCACTCATGCAGAAGGGGGGCTCCAAGGCAATTTGTTCCCCAAATATATTTTATAATGCTTACAAAATCACATATACACTGACATAAAATTTCATTTGTTGGATAAGCCAAACTATCCTTACCTTTAAAAGGAAAAAGTTTATTTTGTTAGAGAACTTATTTCTCACATATAGAAATTAAAGGAAACTATTGACTTGAAAATAACTTTTAAAATTATTTCGCCCATTAAAACTGAGGTGACCGTAACTTTGGAGTCACTAAGGTTAAACTTAGGAACTTATCCTAAGAAATAATCAAGATGCATCCAAAGATTTATGTTCAGTGGTATTATGCTGAATGTTACCATAAAAAGGAAAAAATTGAGCCCAATCTAAATGACCAACATTATTTTGTTAAATAAATTGTGGTGTTTACCTGATTAAGCTTTAAAGTCATGTTACCAAATAAATTGAAAGAAATAGTAAAATGTATAAAATATCACATGGTGAAAGCAAAAGCAGATAGTGAAGCACTGTTAGATGTATACAGATTTTTATTTCAATTTTGTAAAAGAGAAAATGCTTGTGTCCATTTTTTGAAAAAGACTAGAAAGATGTAACAGAGTATTTGTTTTTATCTCTTTTAAAATCTTAGATGAAGTTTTTCCAAATTTTCTACAAGCATTCTTTTCTTACATACAGATATACACATATAGTTTGGTTTGTAGTAACACTGAAAAATTATTTTATTATGAAAGTATGCTTTGGTCCCTGCAGCTGCTGCTAAGTCACTTCAGTTGTTTCCGACTCTGTGTGACTCCATAGACGGCAGCCCACCAGGCTCCCCTGTCCCTGGGATTCTCCAGGCAAGAACACTGGAGTGGGTTGCCATTGCCGTCTCCAATGCATGAAAGTGAAAAGTGAAAGTTAAGTCGCTCAGTCGTGTCTGACCCTCAGCGACCCCATGGACTGCAGCCTTTCCAGGCTCCTCCATCCATGGGATTTTCCAGGCGAGAGTACTGGAGTGGGGTGCCACTGCCTCATCTTAATTTGAAAACTACTGTAAATATAACTTCCAACATTTTATTATGGAGACCACTCAGTGATCACATATTATTATTCACATTACTAATTTAATTGCCATAAAATACTTACTTAAGCCTTATTCATTTACATAGACATAATATTCCTATGTTGTTTTTATCTCATCTGCTTTTCTTATTAAAGTATGTGTGTGTGTTAGTCACTTAGTCATGTCCGACTCTTTATGACCTCATGGACTACAGACCACCAAGTTCCTCTGTCAATGAAATTTTCCAGGCAAGAATAGTGTAGTGGGCTGCCATTCCCTTCTCCAGGAGATCTTCCGTAGAGGGATCGAACCTGGGTCTCCTGAGTTGGAGGCATATTCTTTACCATCTGAGCCACCAAGGAAGTCACTTATTAAAGCATGCATGAAAATACAGAGAAAAATATTACCAGACATCCAGTACTAAAGAAAAATAACAAAAAGGATCCAAAGGGGCCTGTTAATAATAATACTGTTTTTTTCTGTAGGAAGAGATAAATTTTAAGACAGTTAATCATAACTAATTGTTGACTTTTGATCTGCAATGATACAACTTGGATTTCCCATGATCCTGTATTATCTGTTTTTATACTAAAGTGAAAGTGAAGTTGCTGAGTCGTGTCTGACTCTTTGCTACCGCCTGGATTGTAGCCCACCAGGCTCCTCTGTCCATGGGATTTTCCAGGCAAGAATACTGGAGTGGGTTGCCATTTCCTTCTGCAAACAGTGTCAGTTTATATAATTGGGTGGGGGCTTTAAATTACTAAAAATGATCAACAAGAGAGTTATAGCTTATTTATCAAGATTCTTAGTCTTTTAGAAACAGTAAAAAAGAAATACAAATTTCAAACAGATATTTAAATGTATTGACTTTTGTAATTCTTAATAGCCCATCTCTTCATGGGATTTATGTCATTGAAAACACAGATAAATCACAGAAGGAAAGCACCATCCTTCTAATTATTCCAAAGAGCATACAGCAGAGAAAGAAAAGGGAAAGTTTTCATCCAGCAACCCAGCTTCAAGCTTCCGTGAGTTGTTGAGACATAACAGAGTGACCAGTTTTCATACACCCATAAAACAGTATTCCTCCGATTGCTTACTTAAAAGATTACTGCCATACATTGGAGGGAATATGTGAGTATGAAGGCTGAGTTTAGTTGGTTTAGTGTGGATCTTTAAATTCAGCCATGAAATAATAATATTTTTCTTCAACTATGCAATGTAGGACAAAATGGGCAGGTAAGCTTAAAAGAGCTATTCATCAGAACAAAATCTGAGCTCTGAGTCAACTGTTTACACAACACAAATGTATTTCATCCATTTTAACACAATGCCACCCCTGGTGATGATGCCTGCCAAGCTGGAGACTCAAGTTTTAAGGGACCAAAGAAGTTGATTATGGACTTTAAAATGGCCCCGTGTATACCTTCTCCCAGATGAGAGCACCTGGATTTTGGACTAACCCTTCTTATCAATCTGCTGTTGCATAAACTCCCAACTTGGAATCTCTTCCTTCTACTTATACAGATTGTATCATAACTGGAAAGGGTTTCCAAGATAAAAAATGAGCATGGTTCAAGGTTGAGACCTTATTAGCATTTACAAAGAGCAGTGAAAGCCTCTACTCTCTCTTCCCTGCCAAGTAAATTTTGTTTTGCTGAGCTTTGGCACTGTTCCTCTGTTGTCATGGTGGGGCATTATTGTCACAGCTGTCTCAGGGGGTGCTGCCTTGAATATGTTTAGCAAATAACACACAAATAAGGAACATGACATTCACTATACCAAATAAAAGAGCTTTTTATAAGGCAACCACACCTACTACTGCAAAAATCCAAAATGGTAATATAAATATCACTTTGCACTTTTAAAACTATGGAGCCAAAAGATAAAATTTTAGGTAAGTGAATGAATGTGCTATTTACTATAGAGAAGAGAACATTAAACAGCATACACTTATGCCTTCACTAAAAAGGGAAAATAAAAAGAATACTCTGAAGATCTTTTAAAATGAACAATCTATGCAACTTTTCTCAACAATAATTATAACCCCTTCCCTCCAACTACCTGCTTCATTCAGTAAATTTTCTTTTTCAATGTGACCTATTCTTTTGTTTTGATTATCTTGCTCTTCAGAAAACATCAAGCTATCAACAACAGGAGAGGAAGTTCCTTTCAATTTTATATTCATTATGAATAAAGAGAGTGGTTAGAGAAGTTAATAGTGCATACAAGGCCTTGAATGATGGATAAAATGTAAATTTAATGCATCATATTGGAATTTCCTTTACCAACATGCTATCTTTAAAATACATATGTTTAACCAGAATTTCATGTAAGAACATGCAACTAATGTGCATTTAATGAAAAGTTATTCATTATATCCTTACCAATAAATAAGTGGCTCAGAGGTCATTTGACATTTTCCAAGCACTTTCACAATGATTTCAAGTTAAAAACAAAACCAAAAAACTTTAGTTGCTATGCCTGATTGACATCTTCAAAATCAAGGGAAATGAGAGCATTTCTCAGTACTATCACAGACTTGCCATGGGATTTTGAGAAAGTCATTCCCAAATCAATGCTCTTTTTTCTAGAAATAGATTAGTGATTAAAATAAAGCAATAATACTTCTAGTGGATTATGATTACATATATTTAGGAATTTCTCACAATAAGATATGACTGCATTAAGACATTGGTTTGCATACCTTAACAGAATCCAACATAACAGTGACTTAAATAAGAATAAAGAATTATTTCTCCTTCACATAAAAGTCTGAGCTGGTAGATGATGTGGAGTGTAGGGTGGCTTTCTTCCATGAAGTCACCCAAGAACCCAGATTTCACCTATGTTATTGTTCCACAAGAGCAGGGGTAGAGAAACTATAGTCAGTAGGGTGATCGCTTACTTTTGTAAAAAAAAAAAAAAGAGTTTTATTAGAATATAGCCATGCCCAAGTGTGTAAGTATTGGCTATGGCTGCTTTTAATCTATGACAGCAGAACTGAGTTGTGACAAAGACCCTATGGCCTATAAGTCAAAATATCTCCTATCAGGTCCTTTAAGAAAATTTGCCAACCTCTGCAAAGAAATATACTAAATGAAGTTCTCTACTGCAAAGTCAAAGCTGGTTTACCACCACACTGCAGCTTGTGTGAAAGAGTAAAAAGAGAACTAAAGATATTTCCTTAAGTGTGACAATCCCTTTCACATCTCATTGGCCAGAACTTAGTTACATGGCCTACATTCAGAGAAAGCTGGAAAATGTTGTTTCTAGCTTGATAGTCGTTTTCCCAACTAAAAACTGGAACTTCTATTAATTAAAAAAATAAAAGACTGACAGAATAATTATCAGAGGTCAATTAGTAGGCTTTCCTACAGACCACCTCTCTGGCCACCCTAGTGTTGACACATACCCTTCTGATACATAAGAGCACATCCACTTCCTTCCCATGGGAACCCATCCAACATCCCACCTAGTTACCACATCCATCTTGGAGTCCAAGTTCTGTGAGCATTAAGCAATCTTTTCCATCATATCTGGATGTGGCTTCTTTTCATAAGACAGCCAATATGTAGTGGTATGACAAAGGCAAGATAACCACAATAAAAACTCCAAGTCAGAAAAGGGAAAAATGGGAAATACGGTCGTAGTCACTAGTACACAGCAACTGTAAATTCCTAATGAGCAAAAACTGCAAAGATTCCCTGCCCCAGCAAAGACTAAGTCCCTTGGTTGGCACTTCTGATCACCCCAGTTCTGCTCTATGGGGGTTCTTTCACCAATATCCTCTGTAACCACATCTGAAGTTGGTATTAGAAACTATGTCCTTCTTGGATACTTGAAATTTTCTCAGTCTGTTTCCTGCTGGTGTGGGCCCCAGGGTTGTACTGGGGTGTGAAAAAGCATAGGTTTATGGTTTCTTGCAAACATTTAATAGTTTTCTGTGAGTGACACACCTGGAATTGTATAGCACACAAACTGCAAGGCTGTGATAGCCCCAATCCTGAGTGAGGTCAGATTACAGGAAAGGGCAAGGAATCCTTTAGAAGACACTCATTGTGAAGACAGGAGTCTAGACTTATGAGCCAAGCTTCCCAAGAAGGGTTGAAAGAGTGCTGCTTCTAAGTACTTCTCAGTTAATATCAGAACCCATCTGAAGCAACCACATCAGAGATCTGAGTGTGCCTATGCAGGAAATAGTGGGGACTTGTAAACTGAGCAGAACTCTACCTTTTAGGATCCAGAGTTTTTGCCAAAGTACACCCCTGAGTGAGCATTACACAGTAGTGGGGAACATTTTCTTCTCTCTATTCAACCTTCAACACAATGTCATCCTAACCATATAAATAGTTTACTCTTGCTTTCAAGCAAAGTAAAAATGCCCCTTCTCTATAAGATCTCCTTAGTATACCCAGGTCAGAATCAATCAATTCCTCCTTAGGGCTCCAACAGCACTTAAAAATTGTGATCATTTACTGGCTAGTTACTGGTTACTTACCTTCCCTGTGCTTTGGTTTTCTTACGGAAACAATAGCAAAGATTTTACAGAATTATTATGAGAATTAGATCTGTTGACACATGGAAAGCATTTAGAACAATTCTTGTTAAGGAGAAGCACTTGATAAAATTTGGCTGTGATTATTATTATGAGCCAGTGAGTTCCATTTTTGCATAAACAGTTTGGATTGTGTTTCCGTAACTTCCAACTTAAAGTGCCCTGACTCAATTTTACTTTTGTAAGAAACTGCTTAGAGACAATAATCATTCTAACACAAATTCATTTTTTCATGTTTAATTTCACTAAACTGTGCAGAAATTGGTTTTGAGGACATAAGAGATGGAAGAAAACTAAAATTGTAAATTGGATACCAATTTTAAATTGGTCTCTATGTCCAATAAGCATAGTGCACATTGTCAGTCAGTTACCTAAGCAGATCCATTACCTTCCTGACAGTACCCTGATGAGTTTAAGTCTGTGTTCCCATCTGCTTTACACAAAGCTGATCTACAGTCAGCTTCTGGAGTAATCCTGAATTATCTAAATCAGTGGTTTTCATTCAGGGTGATTTTGCCTCTAGGGGACATTTGGCAACATCTAGAGATATTCTGGTTGTTGCAACTGGCTGGGGGATGCTCCTGGCATCTAGTGGGTAAAAGCTGGGGTGCTGCCAAATAACCTAAAATGCACAGGACAGTCCCCCACAACAAAGACTGACCCAGCCCAATGCTGACGGTGTCAAGGCTGAGAAGCCCTAATCCCATCCCTCTGATGAGAAGGAATGATGATGTGACCCAAGTCCAACCAACTAGAAGAGGTTTTCTAGATGCTCTGGGAAAACTGCTCATGTCTCTTAAGAAAGAAGCTTAGGAGTGTGTGTGTGCGTGTGTATATGTGTGTGTGTGTGTGACTTCCTCCTTCTCGGTCTCTATCTCTCTCTATCCTGTCACATGCCAAGTTTGCCTGCACCCTAATTGTTCTAGTAACCATCCTTCAACACCAAAAGAAATCTGTCTGCAGATTGAAACAGAACACAGCAACAGAATGACCCTTTGTCTTTGATGACATATTGGGACTTCTGGATCCACCCTACCACTGGAGTTCTCCTTATGTGAACTAACATAAGTTAACATAAGTTAGTTGCATCATCAAGTTTTTGTTAAGTATCTACTGTACAGATACTTTTTAAGTGTTAAAAGATTTTAACACTGAAAGAATAAAAATGAAGACAATCAACTGGTCCACTGGAGAATTTTTATTCTAAAAGAGGACATGAAGGGACACGGTCCAGTGATTAAGAATCCATCCTTTAAAAGCAGGGGATGTGGGTTCAATTCTTGGTTAGAAAACTAAGATCCCACATGGCTCGGGGCATCTAAGCCTGCACACTGTAATTAGAGAAGCCCATGCACTGCATCTAGAGAAGTCTGCAGGCTACAACAAAGAGCCTGAGTGCCACAGTGAAGACCCAGCATAGCCAAAATTAAAAAAAAAAGTACATGGATACTTAAAGAAATAATTATAATATATGCTGTAATAGAGATAGTTACAATAAGAGCCTAATGGAAGAAGTATTAGTCCGGCTTCTTTGGGAAATCAAATCTATCCCCCTTACTAAATTCCTAAGGGTGAAGAATTAAATCATTTCCATCTTCTCATTCTCAGTATTTGGCATGATTTCTTGTACATGGGTGTTCAAAAATATTTGATTACTTCAGCTTAAGTACTTATCAAAATTATCATTTTTGCTAGGTTCTCTAGTGTGCTTGTTAATTTTTTAGAGGATAATATTGAGTCTAAAATCAAAGTACGTTTTTATTACTATTTCCTCCAATCTTGCCAGAAGTCTCTAGCCTTATTTTGTATGTATATATGTGTATTTATTATACTTCTAAAATGTGTTTGCTGCTGCTGCTGCTAAGTCACTTCAGTCGTGTCTGACTCTGTGCGACCCCATAGACAGAAGCCCACCAGGCTCTGCCGTCCCTGGGATTCCCCAGGCAAGAACGCTGGAGTGAGTTGCCATTTCCTTCTCCAATACAGGAAAGTGAAAAGTGAAAGGGAAGTCGCTCAGTTGTGTCTGACTCTCCATGACCCCATGGACTGCAGCCCACCAGGCTCCTCCATCCATGGGATTCTCCAAGCAAGAGTATTGGAGTGGGGTGCCATTGCCTTCTCTGAAAATGTGTTTAAGGTACTATAAATATAAAATACAAACACACTTGGATAGGCATTTTTCCAAAGAAGACATAAAAATGGCCAACAGTTATATGAAAGATGCTCGACATCACTAATTATCAGGGAAATGCAAATCAAAACCACAATATGGGAGATATCACTTCAAACCTGTTAGAATGGCTACTATTAAAAAAGTCAAAAGGTATCACTTGTTGGTGAGGATGTGTATTATTATTATTATTTTTTTTAACTTTACAATATTGTATTGGTTTTGCCATACATCAACATGCATCCGCCACGGGTGTACACGTGTTCCCCATTCTGAACACCCCTCCCACCTCCCTCCCCATACCATCCCTCTGGATCATCCCAGTGCACCAGCCCCAAGCTTCCTGTATCCTGCATCGAACCTGGACTGGCGATTCGTTTCTTATATGATATTATACATGTTTTAATGACATTCTCCCAAATCATCCTCCCTCTCCCTCTCCCACAGAGTCCAAAAGACTGTTCTATATATCTGTGTCTCTTTTGCTGTCTCACATACAGGGTTGTTGTTACCATCTTTCTAAATTCCATATATATGCATTAGCATACTGTATTGGTGTTTTTCTTTCTGGCTTACTTCACTCTGTATAATAGGCTCCAGTTTCATTCACCTCATTAGAACTGATTCAAATGTATTCTTTTTAATGGCTGAGTAATACTCCATTGTGTATATGTACCACAGCTTTCTTATCCATCTGCTTATGGACATCTAGGTTGCTTCCATGTCCTGGCTATTATAAACAGTGCTGCCATGAACACTGGGGTACACGTGTCTCTTTCAATTCTGGTTTCCTTGTTGTGTATGCCCAGCAGTGGGATTGCTGGGTCGTATGGCAGTTCTATTTCCAGTTTTTTAAGGAATCTCCACACTGTTCTTCACAGTGGCTGTACTAGTTTGCATTCCCACCAACAGTGTAAGAGGGTTCCCTTTTCTCCACACCCTCTCCAGCATTTATTGCTTGTAGACTTTTGGATCACAGCCATTCTGACTGGCGTGAAATGGTACCTCATTGTGGTTTTGATTTGCATTTCTCTTATAATGAGTGATGTTGAGCATCTTTTCATGTGTTTGTTAGCCATCTGTATGTCTTCTTTGGAGAAATGTCTGTTTAGTTTTTTGGCCCATTTTTTGATTGGGTCATTTATTTTTTTAGAATTGAGCTGCAGGAGTTGCTTGTATATGAGGATGTGTAGATAGGGAACCCATGTGCCATTATGGTAAATTGTTTGGAGGTTCCTCAAAAAAATTAAAAATAGAAATACCATAAGATTCATCAATCCCACTTCTGGGTACATATCTAAAGGAAATAAAGTTACATCTTTAACAGATATCTTTACTCCCATATTTAATGCAGTATTATTCATAATAGCCAAGGTATGGAGACCATTTCAGTATCCCTCAACAGATGAATGGATAAAGAAAAATACAGAAAATGTGGTGTGTGTGTGTGTGTGTGTGTGTGTATGTATATATATATATATATATATATATAATGTTTATACATATTCCATTCCAATATGTAGTATGACAAACACAAGATAACCACAATAAAAACTCCAAGTCAGAAAAGGGAAAAATGGGAAATACGCAGTAGTCACTGGTTTACAGCAACTGTCAATTCCACTATAAAATGTATAATTCATAGAAACATGGAGTTCAATTCCTGGTTGGGGAGCTAGGATCCTGCAAGCCACATGGCCAAAATAAATACTAGCCTTCTTTTTGGAAATGTAAATGACAGGTGTTAAAATTTTAGAACAGAATTTTCATATAATATGATAATTTTTCAGAAGGCAAGAGTACCAGAGCTAGAAGTGGCATCCTTAATCCAGGCAGGTAGAGCCTTATTTGATAAGATTCTCCATCCTAATTTTCTTTCAAAAAAATGTATTTTTACCTACTGGGAGGTTTTAGCCCAAGAAATATAGTTGCAGCATCTCTTTAGCCTGAAATATTAGAAACTGAGAACCCAGAGAAATAATCAGAATTAAGGAACTCTGGCATGTGCCTCCTTAGGGATGGGGGGCAGGGGGTACTGATTTCAAGATGTGATCATGATGCAGAGTCCACTGAACATAAGTATTTTCTGATGGATGTATCAGGAGATGGAAAAGGACACTTCTAAGCAAAGATGATCAGTAAACTTTTTATTTCACCTTAACTGCTATCTTTGTAATTAAATGTTTTTATCTTTATAAAGAAAACTGGCATAATCCTCTAAGATTTTCCAAGTTTAAGAATGCCTCTTCCCTTCTACTTCTTCCCTTCCCATTTGTTTTTTTTTTAACTGGAATTTTGTCTGTTCACTTTGATTAGTAATTTTCAGTTTAAACTGTGTCTGAATTTTTATGTATGACAGATAAAAATTGTATGTACTTAAGGTGTACATGATGTTCTGATATATATATATATATATATATAAACACACACATATGTAATATGTATAAATATATGATGGAATGATTACCACAATCAAAGTAATTCACATATCCATCACCTCCCATAGTTACCTTGTATGTAGCGTGTATGTGTGTGTGTGGTAAGAACACCTGAGATACAGTCTTTTAGCAAATTTCAAGTATGCAATACATTACTACTAGCTACAGTCATCATGCTGTACACTAGGTCTCCAGAAATTAATCATCTTATAACTGAATGTTTGTATGGTTTGATTAATATCTCCCCTTTTCCCCCATCTTCTAGACTCTGGTAGCTACCAGTCTGCTCTGTTACTTTGAGTTTGAACTTTTTTTTTAAGATTCCACAGGTACATAGTGTGTGTGTGTGTGCTAAGTCACTTCCGTTGTGTCTGACTCGTTGTGACCCTATGGACTGTAGCCCAACCAGGTAGTATTTGTCTTTTCTGTCTGGCTTCTTTCACCTAGCATAATTCCCTCTGGGTTCAGCCACATTGTCCCAAATGACAGGATTTCCTTCTTTTTTTAAGGCTGACTAATATTCCTGTGTGTGTGTTGGTGTCTGTGTGTGCAGACAGATGAGATTTTTTTGATCCAGTCATCTGTTAATGGATGCATGCATGCTAAGTTGCTTCAGTTGTGTCCAACTCTTTGTGACCCTATGGATGGTAGCCCATCAGGCTCCTCTCTCCATGGGATTCTCCAGGCAAGAATACTGGATTGGGTTGCTATGGCCTCCTCCAGCAGATCTTCCCCACCCAAGGATCAAACCCTGGTGTCTTAATGTCACCTGCATTGGCAGGCAGGTTCTTGCCAGTGCTACCTGGGATGCCCTTATGGACACTTAGGTTGTTTCCATACCATGGCTATTGTGAATAGTGTTGCAATGAACATAAGAGTACAGATATTGCTTCAAGATACTGGCTGCGTTTCCTTTGACTATATATACCAAAAAGCGGGATTACTGGATAGGAAAGCAACTTTTAAGGTTGCATAGACTTTCCTTAAAGAATTTTATTGTTCAGTTGCTCAGTCATGTCTGACTCTTCATGATCCCATGGACCTCAGCATGCCAGGCTTCCCTGTCCATCACCATCTCCCGGAGCTTGCTCAAACTCATGTCTGTTGAGTCAGTGATGCCATCCAACAATCTCCTCCTTCATTGTCCCCTTCTCCTCCTGCCTTCCATCTTTCCCAGCATCAGGGTCTTTTCAAATGAGTCAGCTATTCACATCAGGTGGCCAAAGTATTGGAGCTGCAGCTTCAGTATCAGTCCTTCCAATGAATATTCAGGGTTGATTTCCTTTAGGATTGACTGGTTGAATCTCCTTGAGGTCCAAGGGACTCTCCAGAGTCTTCTCCAACAGTACAGTTCAAAAGCGACAATTCTTCAATGCTCAGATTTCTTTATGGTCCAACTCTCACATCCACACATGACTACTGCAAAAACCATAGCTTTGACTAGATGGAACTGTGTCAGCAAAGTAATGTCTATGCTTTTTAATACACTGTCTAGATTTGTCAAAGCTTTTCTTCCAAGGAACAAGCGTCTTTTAATTTCATGGCTGCACTCACCACCTCCTCTGATTTTGGAGCCCAAGAAAATAAAGTCTGTCACTGTTTCCATTGTTTCCCCATCTGTTTGCCATGAAATGATGGGACAAGATGCTATGATCTTCATTTTTTTAAAGCTGAATTTTAAGCCAGTGTTTTCACTTTCCTTTTTCACCTTCATCTAGAGACTCTTTAGTTCCTCTTCCCTTTCTTACATAAGGGTTGTGTCATCTGCATATCTGAGGTTATTGATATTTCTCCCAGAAATCTTGATTCTAGCTTGTGCTTCATCCAGCCTGACATTTACCATGATGTACTCTGCATGTAAGTTAAATAAACAGGGTGACAATATACAGCCTTGATGCACTCCTTTCTCAATTTTGAGCCAGTCTATTGTTCCATGTTTGGTTCTAACCATTGCTTCTTGAGCTGCACACAGGTTTCTAATGAGGCAGGTAAGGTGGTCTGGTAGTCCCATCTCTTGAAGAATTTTCCACAATTTGCTGTCATCCACATTGTCAAAGGCTTTAGTGTAGTCAATGAAGAGGAAGTAGATGTTTTTTTGGAATTCTCTTGCTTTTTCGATGATCCAATGGATGTTGGCAATTTGATTTCTGGTTCCTCTACCTTTTCTAAGTACAGCTTGTACACCTGGAAGTTCACAGTTCACATACTGTTGAAGCCTGGCTTGGAGGATTTTGAGCATGACCTTGTTAGTATGAGAAATGAGTGCAATTGTATGGTAGTTTGAACATTCTGTGGCATTGCCCTTCTTTGGGATTGGAATGAAAACTGACCTTTTCCACTGCTGAGTTTTCCAGATTTGCTGGCATATTGAGTGCAGTACTTTCACAGCATCATCTTTTAGGATTGAGATAGCTCAGCTGGAATTCCATCACCTCCACTAGCTTTGTTCATAGTGATGCTTCCTAAGGCCCACTTAACTTTACACTCCTGGATGTCTCCTGGATGTCTGGCTCCAGGTGAGTGATCACGCCATCAGAGTTATCCAGGTCATTAAGATCTTGTGTGTGTGTGTGTGTGTGTGTGTGTGTGTGTGTGTGTGTAGTGCTTCAATGAATTCTTGCCCCCTCTAAATATCTTCTGCTTCTGTTAGGTCCATACCATTTCTGTCCTTTATTGTGCTTTTCTTTGCATGAAATGTTCCCTCAGTATCTCTAATTTTCTTGAATAGACCTCTAGTCTTTCCCATTCTATTGTTTTCCTCTATTTCTTTGCATTGTTCACTTAGGAAGGCTTTCTTATCTCTCCTTTCTATTTGGAACTCTGTATTCAGATAGGTATATCTTTCCTTTTCTCCTCTGCCTTTAGTGTCTCTGCTTTTCACAGCTATTTGTAAGGCCTCCTCAGACAGCCATTTTGCCTTTTTGCATTTCTTTTTCTTGGGGATGGTTTTGATCACCGACTCCTGTATAGTGTTACAAACCTCTGTCCACAGTTCTTCAGGCACTCTGTCTATCAGATCTAACCCCTTGAATCTATTTGTCACTTTCAGTGTATAATTGTAAGGGATTTGATTAAGGTCATACCTGAATGGCTTAGTGGTTTTCCCTACTTTCTTGAATTTAAGTCTGAATTTTGCAATAAGGAGCTCATGATCTGACCTACCATCAGCTCTGGGTCTTTTTTTTTGCTGACTGTATAGAGCTTCTTCATCTCCAGCTGCAAAGAATATAATCAATCTGATTTCAGTATTGACCATCTGGTGATGTCCATGTGTAGAGTTGTCTCCTGTGTTGTTGGAAGAGGGTGTTTGCTATGACCAGTGCGTTCTCTTGGCAAAACTCAGTTGGCCATTGTCCTGCTTCATTTTGTATTCCAAGGCCAAACTTGCCTGTTACTCCAGGTATCTCTTGACTTCCTACTTTTCCATTCCATTCCCCTATGATGAAAAGGACATCTGTTTTTGGTGTCACTTCTAGAAGATCCTTAAAGA
Organism: Bos indicus x Bos taurus; assembly: GCF_003369695.1. Lineage (NCBI taxonomy): Eukaryota > Metazoa > Chordata > Mammalia > Artiodactyla > Bovidae > Bos > Bos indicus x Bos taurus. The sequence goes on from NC_040080.1 coordinate 60,274,410, forward strand.
ATAGATTGTTATTAATTATAACTCAATTAAAAATGAGACAAACACAACTTAGATGCGTTTAAGAAAAAGAGCAAATGACTAGGTTGTCTGGAAAAGTTTAAATACAAGTATATCCAGGAACCAGACCAATATCGGCACCTTTCATTTTCTCTCTGTTTCTCCACTCTGCTCCTGTGTGTTAATTTTCTCTTAGTGTAAGACAGACTCCATGAGGCCTGGGAGGATTATTCTGTGAGGCTTCATGCTATATCCTAATCTGGCAGCTTTGCAGAAGGAATCCTTTTTACCACCTTCCATCAGTTCAGTGAAAGTCTCAGACTGGTCTTGCTTAGATCAATGCCCACTCCTGAGCCAATAACTATGTTTAGAAGAAGAGGTTACTATGAATGGCCAAGCCTGGTTCATGTGCCTTTACTGTTGCCAAATGAGTGAGACCCTGGGAAATGCAGCCAATAAGAGTCACAGGAAGTAGAGGAGAGGCAGTTCCCATAAAGAAAGGATGCTGGATATGAAAAAAAAAAAAAAAAAAGAGAGAGAGTCCAGCGCAGTAGGAAAGCTGAATGTCTGGTAAATCGTATTACTCCAGAACATTTTTATGCATGTATTTAAGGAGTCTATGGCAATTGGTGCTTTCCAAGTTGAAAGGTTTAGTGAGGAGGGAAAGCAGCAATCTTCTGCCCTGGAACTAGTAACCTAACATCATGGGAATTTGTGTCGAGTTAACCTTACAACCTTACAGTTGTCCCATAGATCAACTCTTCTATTTTGTTTTTACCTCAGTTAACATGTTTAGTTCCTAGATATTCTGAGTATATCATCTGTGAGACAGCATAAGTGGATCCTAACATGGCATGCAGTTTTTTTTCTAAAGCACTTTGAAATCCTGGGAAGATGGGGGTTATAGCATATGCTCCAGTGAGCCTGTTAAGATTACTCATGATGACTCTAGGCTATGTTTGGAACTCTTTCTGAAGTGAATAAACAGATGGTCGGCAGTGGCTAAAATTGAAAGTAGTTTTAGAAATGCTGAGAATCAATTACTTTAATACTCTCTAAGCTTAAGGGTCCTTCAGAAATGACTGGATGATATTTACTGAGAAACATGTTCTTTCTGGAAAGAATTCGGCTCAAGGAGAGCAGATGTGCTGTAATATTCTGAGACATGATGTGAGAAAAAATTACTTGTTTCACATCAATATCACAGAAGTCCTGAGGCATAATTAATTGACGATTGCTTCAGAAATATTCTGAGCCAAGACACCACCAAAAAAGGGAAGTATTTTTCTCATTAACTTTCTAATAGCACATATTACTCATAAGAAATTCACAGGAATGGACATGCTATGTCTTGGAAAAGTGACCCATTTAGGAGTATTCTTGAGCCAGAAACAGCAAAATGGTGGGAAGGTTGAGTTGCAGGGTTCTGAATCCTAGAAACTATGCCAGTAAGATTTTCTGAGGGCCAAGAAAGACAGTGAATCAGCCAGTCCAGCTGTGAGAATGCAGCTGTGAGATTGCTGAAGGAAACGATGAAGTAGAAAGTAAGGTCATAAAATGGACACACCAAGAAGCTGAGAGAGGCATTAGCATACTGGAGGATAAAAATCAGTACCGAGAATGACTTTGGCAAGTTAGAGACTTGTGTCTAAAATTTAAAAAAGAAAAGAAAAAATTTTAACAAGATCAGTCACAAATTGATATGAAGAATCTGTAGGACCAACATAAGGCTGCAGACAGAAGTTGAGTAGCAACTTCTGGGAGTTTATGCTATATGGAAATTATCTTGTCCGACTAATTCATCTTACAGATGAAAAACATCTTGCACAGAGAGTGTGTTTCAATTCTCTTGCTATTTAACAAATTAACCTGAAAGATAGTGGCTTTAAAAAGCCATTTATTTGCCTCTAATTCTGTAATTTGGGTAAGGATGGGCAAGGATAGTTTGTCATCACTCCACATGGCTTCAGATGGGGTGCCATGTCTATGATTAGAGAATTCCATCTACTTACAAGATGGCCTCACTGGTGGGAAGTCAAGCTGGTGTAGTTGGCATGGTCAGTTAGATCAGCAAGGGCCGTTGGCCAGGGGTTGGTCTTCTCTACATGGCCTCTCCATGTGGCTAGTTTGGGCTCGTGGAGAGGTGATGTGGAGCACAACTGCTCACGGCATGGCAGTCTTAGGGTGGAAATGTTACACAGTGGCTGGCTTTACTCCAGAAAGCTACTAGGTCTTCTTGAGGCTTAAGTCTGGAATGAGCACAGTGTCACTTTCTCAGTATTCTGTTAGTTACAGCAGGTCTCAGGGCCAGCCCACAGTCAAGAGGAGAACATAACACAGGGGCCTGAATAACAGAAGGCATAGTTCAATTTACCACAGAGGAGCTGTGGCTTGGGTAAAGTTAACAGTATGCTATTATCAGTAAAATTTGACTCTAATATGTCTGTATAATAAAACATAGTGGGGGAAAAAAGTACTGTTTGGCATTGCCAACACAGGAAAAAAAGAAAAAGAAAAGAAGAAGAGGAAAATAGGCAGAAACAGGTAAATAATGATTCTACTATAAGGGCTATGGTTTTTCCAATAGTCATGTATGGATGTGAGAGTTGGACTATAAGGAAAGCTGAGTGCCGAAGAATTGATGCTTTTGAACTGTGGTGTTGGAGAAGACTCTTGAGAGTCCCTTGGACTGCAAGGAGATCCAACCAGTCCATCCTAAAGGAGATCAGTCCTGAGTATTCATTGGAAGGACTGATGTTGAAGCTGAAACTCCAATACTTTGGCCACCTGATGCGAAGAACCATCTCACTGGAAAAGACCCTGATTCTGGAAAAGATTGAAGGCGGGAGGAGAAGGGGATGGTTGAGATGGTTGGATGGCATCACTGACTCAATGGACATGAGTTTGAGTAGGCTCTGGGAGTTGGCGATGGACAGGGAAGTCTCCTGGAGTGCTGCAGTCCATGGGATCACAAAGAGTCGGACATGACTGAGCAACTGAACTGAAGTGACTATAAGGGCCATGTTCAAATCTCAACTTCACAACTTAAAATAAACCTGGAAAATTTGCAGGTAAGTCTAAGGGAAGCTGTAATTATAATTGGAGGGTAGGAAAATAAAACTTAGGATGAAACTTTTAAAAATTATATGCCTGGAGAAAAGAAGACTGGAGAGTGACTTAGTAAATGATCCTCAAAGTCTGCATATAAACATTCACCACTAGTTCCTATCTCTAAGAAGAGGAAAAGAGGATGTCTGTTTAAACTGAGCATATAAGATATAGGTTGAAATAACGTCCTGGAAGAGACCATGGATTAGAAAAAGGAGGCATACGTTTCTCTTTTTATATGGGTTAGTTTCCTCTGTCCTGGACAAAATGGAACCCTCATGATGACTCCGTCATGTGAAGCTGAGAAGCTCCTAGGGAGGGTGATGCTCTATATAGACTAATTGTCTATACCTTCCCTCCTGCATTATTATTAACCCTTTTATCCCCCTGTCTTTGCTCCCTGCCCTACATCCCATCTATATCAAAGGTTCCTTGAGAACAGGGATTATGTCTTGATCTTCTTTTTCCAGAGTCTACAACTTGCTCTTAAGAGAATATGTGTTTAATATATAAAGTGTTTAGATACCTTTGCCCATGTTAACTGATTAGGTGCTAAGCACAATGACTAAATAATTGTCTCTTCTTTATTCAATTTTATTGATATTAACTGTGCATTGATTCTGTGCCAGGCACTACTGTAAGCAGTGATAAACTTAGGTCAGCAAAACATACTTTCTGTCCTTACAGTGAGAAGCTGTATGTATGTATAGTTTTTGAAGGACAACTAAAGGATGACATGAGAGGTTAGGAGAATTATTATAGAATAGTAAGCACATATATGAGCACAGGTTGTAAGGCTGGACTGACTGCAAGTTTCTTAAACACTGAATATTTTGATCTGTAAAATGGAAATAATAGAATCTATCTCATAAAATTGTTTCAAAATGTAACCTTGGTATAATGTCAGTGTCCACTAGACTCCTTTTTGATGATTGAATTTCTATTTTGAGTAGCTCTATTTGTAAAGATTAACTTTTCATAGAGGTCTTCATCTGAGAAGATTGACTTATTTTAGAGATTGTAAAAAAACAAAGAGAAATTTTGTGTTTTTATTTTTTAGGCTTAAACTGTTATTATCTTGTAATTGCCATACAGGTCCAATGAACTCTTCAAAATCTAACATATGGGATTTTAGTGACCTTATTTTTCTCATATATTCAATTATTTTGCTATGCCATCATCCTTGAAATTGGCTCATCAATACTTACCAATTATTCTCAACTATGATTTTCAAAGAATAAGATAATAAGAAAATAGAATTATTAAATTACCAGAAGTATTTGCAATAGTAAAATAAATCACCACTATTACATCACTCTTCAGTTTCTTATTGTCCTAAACAAAGTATTGAATTACCTTTCAAGAAAATACAAAAGATAAAAGAATAACTATTTCTTTGGTTAAGGTTTTTTTTTAAACACAGTTGGGAGAATTGAGTTTACAAGTCAAGTTTTGGAAACAAAAGTGTTCAGAGAGGGGGAAGTAATACTTCATGTGGACCACATGACAACAAAGAAAAATAGTAAATGAATAATTAAGGTGTAGGGAACACTTCCCTTGATTTTCTTGAAATCTTTCCAATCCTGGGCTGTGCTGGGCTCACAGTATGTTTTCAATAAACAATTAATTAACAGAGAAATGAACCCAAATCAGTCCTTAATGTTAGTAAAGAGGAATGATATGAATCTTACAGTCCAAAAATCCTAGGCCCTAATTCCTGTGCTGCCTCTAAGTACATGTTTGACCTTAATCAAACCTCACTTTCATCATCTGTAAAAGAGACAATACTAGTATCTACCTCAGAAGATTGACATATGAAATAAAGCAGGTAAAATACTTAGAAGAGTACTCAGTAAGTGTGAGCTTCTTTTTTCCCCCTGGTTAACAAGTATTTTTCATCAGCATAGCAGTCAAATGTAAAAAACCAAATGTCAATGCATTAACACAATAGTCTCACATGACTATTTTTTTCCAAGAGCAAAAGCCAGCTTTTAATTTATGGTGATTTATGATGGGATTACATTTGTCAAGGGAATGACTTTAAAATCTGGGCCTAACTCTTTTCTTAATAAACCAGGAAAGAGAATTCCTTAGGAATCATTGAATAACACTGAAGTATATCTTATAAAATAAAAAGGGAAGAATAAAATTCCCTTTGTCATGTGAAAGGAATTAGCACTCACACCACAAGAAAACAACCTAAAATTTGAAACTTTTTTAGGATAAACAATATAATGTATGCTCAACAGAAATGTTATAATTTTCCTTTCCACTTATACTAGCTCTTTTCCATGCTTAATAAAAAAACAGCTTGGTAAATTATACTGTTTTCTTTTTTCCAAGACATCTGCCAACTAGGTGAGAATAATAACAATCGTATTAATAATTATGATAATAAGAGCACTTAATAGGCATCATAAATATTTCACATGACTTATCTCATTGAGTTATCATACTGCTATGATTATATAATTACATACAAAAAAAGACATATGAATGGTTTTGAGAAGTTGATCCTAAGACTAAAAAGGGTGCATGAGGTAGATATTGTGTTGCACTGCCCAGATTCCTCTTCATTGACAGACGTTGCCTCAGCTAAGAACATTGTTGGCAGACAGTCTTGCCCTACGTTAACACCTTTCAGGAACTATCTTAATCAGGTTTCTGCCATCAGCCAGCCCCTTCCAGGACTGCCTCAGAAGCAGAGACTTTTGCCTGAAGTGTGTGTGAAAGTCGCTCAGTTGTGTCCGACTCTTTGCGACCCTATGGACTATACAATCCATGGAATTCTCCAGGTCAGAATACTGGAGTGAGTAGCCTTTCCCTTCTCCAGGGAATCTTCCCAACCCAGGGATTGAACCCAGGTCTCCCGCATTACAGGTGGATTCTTTACCAGCTGAGCCACAAGGGGAGCCCAAGAATACTGGAGTAGGTAGCCTATCCCTTCTCCAGGGAATCTTCCTGACCCAGGAATCAAACCGGTGTCTCCTGCATTGCAGGCAGATTCTTTACTGACTGAGCTATGATGGGAAACCTTGCCCCAAACCATGCCCTTTCCAGGGTGGCCCCTATCCAATGACTGGTTGATGTGGAAGTATAAAGACTTAGCCATCTAGGGCCAACTTAGGACAACCCCAAATGGCCATTCTAGCTTCAGAGCTCTTTGTAGGGTCAGCGGAGACAGTGGTTGGTGTGCATCACAGCTGGATTTATCCCTTTACTTCCTTCCCCATGTTTCAACAAGTTTTAATTCCAAGGCACTGCTTAATAAACATCCTGCACGCTAAGCTGTGTCTCAGAGTCTGCTGCCTGGGAAACCCAACTTGCAACACTGCAAGTACATTACCAAAAAAAGGCCATCTTTTCCCTCACAAAATATCTCACATTTTTAATACTTCATGACACTAAATGTAGTTATTGAAAAAAAATGGAATCTCAAACAAGTTACAGTATTCCTTGTCTTATTATGCACATTTATACAGCCTGCAGGGTGGAGGGAGGATGGTCATGGTGTGGCTGTGCTTTGGACATAGCGCTAGTTCCAGCAGATAGCTGTAGGTGAATCTCGGGGAACCAAGTTTGTCAGTCTGATAACTGATCCTCTTAACCAAAATAAAAACTAAATAAAGAAAAGTAGAATCTTCTTATGGAATATAGTACAAATGTAAGAAATATATTCTGATTGGTGAACTTTTAATTACAGAAATTTTATAAGATCCAAAAGGAATGATCCACCTCTTTCCTCACCTCAACCCCTGTCCCATTCCCCAGAGGTAATCGCTGTTGGTTGGATGTGCATTATTGCCAGAGCTTTTTCTATGACTACTTATTTATAGGTGTGCATATGTTTGAATATGAATTTTTAATAAAAATGGAATTTACTCTATGTGCTTCTCAGCAACCCACATTATAGAAGATAATCTGCTTTACTCAAAACTACTGATTTAAATGTTAATCATATCTAAAAATTACCTTGACAACATCTAAATTGGAATTTAACCAAACATCTGGGCACCACAGACAAGCCAAGTTGACACATTCAGGATTAATCATCACAGTACACCCTTTGTCAATTTGGTACTTTTAAAATCATACTTAATATCTAAATAAAGATAATAACAAGTGTCTTAGTTCAGGCTATATAGTGAAGTACCACAGACTGGGTGGCTTATAAGTAACAGAAATGTATTTTTCTAAAGCTTGGAAGTCAGAGGTCAGGGTGCCAGCATGGTCAAGTTCTGGACAAGTTCTTCTAGAAACTCTTCCAGTTACTGACTGCTGATTTCTTGTATTACATGGCAGAAAGCAGGAAGAGACAGGAAGCTCTCTTGTAGGCTTGATAAAGGCATTAATCCCATTCCTGAGGGTTTTATCATCATGACCCCATCTTATCCTAATCCTAAAGACCCCATCTCTTAATACCATAACACTGTAGGGGTGGAGTTTCAACATATTAATTTTGGAAGGACACAAACATTCCATCCATAACAATAAGATTATATTTCCATCTAATATGGTACAACTATCCTTTGTACAACTGAAAAAGCACTAACCCTTTCTCCAAAAGAAGATGCAAAGTTCTTGGGTGATGTTCACTCTTCTTACCATACAACTTAAATATTATAAAACTAATACATCTTATGTTATATAAGAGGATCAAAAAAGAAGAAAACAAAGATACTTGCTAGGAATACACACATACAGACATTCATAATAAAATAAGTATGAAATGCTCATGATAATTACAGTTGTTACAGTACAGTTCAGTTGCTCAGTTGTGTCCGTCTCTTTGCGACCCCATGGACCTTAACATGCTAGGCTTACCTGTCCCTCACCAACAGTTATTACTACTGGTCATACAGCCACAGCTGGTATTTAGAATACATTCTTCCACTCCATATTCTGTATTTCCCCTTTCGCTCAGCAAGCACCTCTGCTGGTTGTGGTTCTTTACCACGTAAATAACTCAAACTTTCATTCCTGGAAGATCTAGGTTATTTCTAGTCCTGCCTGAATTGGGTTGTTGTAACTTTCCATCATCTTTGACTTGCCTGGTGGCTCAGAGGTTAAAGGGTCTGCCCGCAATGTGGGAGACCTGGGTTCGATCCCTGGGTTGGGAAGATCCTCTGGAGAAGGAAATGGCAACCCACTCCAGTACTCTTGCCTGGAGAATCCCATGGACAGAGAAGCCTGGTGGGCTACAGTCCATGGGGCCGCAAAGAGTTGGACACAACTGAGTGACTTCACTTTCACTTTCACTTTGATTACAGAGCATGGTAATAATAAAGAGACACCCTAAGAGACATGCCCTTCCTTACCTCCACTGTGAAGTAGTAGACCAATTTCCCCTTGGTTATCAAGATCAGTCATCCCAGCCAACATAGTAACTCTATTCTTTGTCTGTTTAGGGGTATGAGGAGCCCAAAGTGGTGGGGTGGCAGTCTTAACTTCCAATCTGTTTTGTGTCTCCTGGAAAAAGGCATTCTTTCATTTAACACTAAGATCTTTAGGCCAGCAGAATATGAGTTTATAAGGACAGAAAGAAAAAAATTTGATAGTGGATTACTAGGGAAAATAGTGAATGGTGCTGCTCCCATTTCCACCATTTAATTCCTGGACTCATGAATCCTGGCTACAGGAGAACAGCAGAAAGTACAGAGTACATAAAACCTCCTGGCCAATCTTGTCCTACTCCTACAAGATATTGCCACCTCAGTTCAGTTCAGTTGCTCAGTCATGTCCGACTCTGCAACCCCATGAATTGCAGCACATCAGGCCTCCCTGTCCATCACCAACTCCTGGAGTTCACTCAAACTCATGTCCATCGAGTTGGTGATGCCAGCCAGCCATCTCATCCTCTGTCATCCCCTTTTCCCCCTGCCCCCAATCCCTCCCAGCATCAGAGTCTTTTCCAATGAGTCAATTCTTCGTGTGAGGTGGCCAAAGGACTGGAGTTTCAGCTTTAGTATCAGTCCTTCCAAAGAAATCCCATGGCTGATCTTCTTTAGGATGGACTGGTTGGATCTCCTTGCAGTCCAAGGGACTCTCAAGAGTCTTCTCCAACACCACAGTTCAAAAGCATCAATTCTTTGGTGCTCAGCTTTCTTCACAGTCCAACTCTTACATCCATACATGACTACTGGAAAAACTATAGCCTTGACTAGATGGACCTTTTTTGGCAAAGTAATGTCTCTCCTTTTCAATATGCTATCTAGGTTGGTCATAACTTTTCAAGGAGTAAGCATCTTTTAATTTCATGGCTGCATTCACCATCTGCAGTGATTTTGGAGCCCTCAAAAATAAAGTCTGACACTGTTTCCACTGTTTCCCCATCTATTTCCCATGAAGTGATGGGACCAGATGCCATGATCTTAGTTTTCTGAATGTTGAGCTTTAAGCCAACTTTTTCACTCTCCACTTTCACTTTCATCAAGAGGTTTTTTAGTTCCTCTTCACTTTCTGCCATAAGGGTGGTGTCATCAGAATAGCTGAGGTTATTGATATTTCTCCCGGCAATCTTGATTCCAGCTTGTGCTTCTTCCAGCTCAGCGTTTCTCATGATGTACTCTGCATATAAGTTTAATAAGCAGAGTGACAATATACAGCCTTGACATACTCCTTTTCCTATTTGGAACCAGTCTGTTGTTCCATGTCCAGTTCTAACTGTTGCTTCCTGACCTGCATACAGATTTCTCAGGAGGCAGGTCAGGTGGTCTGGTATTCCCATCTCTTTCAGAATTTTCCACAGTTTATTGTGATCCACACAGTCAAAGGCTTTGGCATAGTCAATAAAGCAGAAATAGATGTTTTTCTGGAACTCTCTTGCTTTTTCCATGATCCAGCAGATGTCGGCAATTTGATCTCTGGTTCCTCTGCCTTTTCTAAAGCCAGCTTGAACATCTGGAAGTTCACGGTTCACGTATTGCTGAAGCCTGGCTTGGAGAATTTTGAGCATTACTTTACTAGCATGTGAGATTTAAGGGACTAGATCTGATAGATAGAGTGTCTGATGAGCTATGGACTGAGGTTCATGACATTGTACAGAAGACAGGGATCAAGACCATCCCCATGGAAAAGAAATGCAAAAATGCAAAATGGCTGTCTGGGGAGGCCTTACAAATAGCTGTGAAAAGAAGAGAAGCAAAAAGCAAAGGAGAAAAGGAAAGATATAAGCATCTGAATGCAGAGTTCCAAAGAAGAGTAAAAAGAGATAAGAAAGCCTTCCTCAGTGATCAACACAAAGAAATAGAAGAAAACAACAGAATGGGAAAGACTAGAGATCTCTTCAAGAAAATTAGAGATACCAAGGGAAACTTTCATGCAAAGATGGGCTCGATAAAGGACAGAAATGGTATGGACTTAACAGAAGCAGAAGATACTAAGAAGAGGTGGCAAGAATACACAGAAGAACTGTATAAAAAAGAGCTTCACAACCAAGATAATCACGATGGTGTGATCACTGACCTAGAGCCAGTGAAGTGAATCCTGGAATGTGAAGTCAAGTGGACCTTAGAAAGCACACTATGAACAAAGCTAGTGGAGGTGATGGAATTCCAGTTGAGCTATTTCAAATCCTGAAAGATGATGCTGTGAAAGTGCTACACTCAATATGCCAGCAAATTTGGAGAACTCAGCAGTGGCCACAGGACTGGAAAAGGTGTTTTCATTCCAATCCCAAAGAAAGGCAATGTCAAAGAATGCTCAAACTACCGCACAATTGCATTCATCTCACACGCTAGTAAACTAATGCTCAAAATTGCCACCTAGGTGGCATTATAAATGAGTCTTTGAAAGGCCTTTCCACCATTCTGTGAAGCCAGATGTCTCTGCATGATGGGAGACATGGTAAGACCAACAAGTTCCATGAACATAGTCCATAGTCACACTTTATTTGTTGTAAATTGAGTTCCCTGATCAGAAGTAATGCTGGAATACCCTAATAGCGGATAAAGCATTCTATTTGTCTACAAATGGTATTTTTGGCTGAAGCACTGTGTGCAGGGAAGGTAAATTCATATCTAGAGTGTCTATTCCAATAAAAAGAAAATGCTGCCCCCTCCATTATGGAAGTGGTCCAATGTAATCAACATGTCGGCTGGTAGTTGGCTGATCACCCTGGGGAAGGATGCCTTTTTGGGGACTCAGTGTAGATAGCAGACTGAGCACTCAGCAGTGGCCACAACCAGGTCAGCTGTGGTGAGTACGAGTCCATTTCACTGAGCCTAGGCATAGACTCCAGCCCTGCCACTATGGCCACTTTGTTCATGAGCCCATTGAGCAATGACAGAGGTGGCTGAGCAAAGAGGCTGACTGGTATCCCCAGAATGGGTCATCCTATCCACTTGATTATTAAACTCCTCCCCTATTGAGGACATACTTTTGTGAACACTCACATGAGACACAAATAACTTCACATTTTCACTCATTCAGAGAGGTGTATTCATATACTTCTTCCCCAAATTTCGTTTCCAGTTTTCCAGTCATGCTTCTTCCAAGTGTCTGACCTTCCAGCCAAACTATTGGCCACAGCCCATGAATCAGTATATAATCACACAGCTGGTCATTTTCCCTTCCAAGAAAAATGAGCAAGCAGGTGTGCTGCTTGACATTCTGCCCACTGGGAGGACTTCCTTTCATCACCATCCTTCAGAGATGTCCCAGAAAGGGGTTGTAGTACTATAGCTGTCCATTTTCAAGTGGTGTCTGCATGTTGCACAGAATCATCTATAAACCAGGCCTAAGATTTGTCTTCCCCTATCAACTGATTGCAGGCAACTCCCAATGAGGCCACAGGCACAGGTTGGGAGAAAGAAGCTAATATTTCAGGAGCAGGAATCCTTTTACATTTATACTATAAATCTAGCTCATTCATTTTTATCATTGTACCATAATACAACTATTCCACTATAATGAGCTTATAGCTTGTCTTCAATTTTTTTTTTCCCTTTAAAATGTTCCAGGGAATTTAGTAGGGACTGCATTGAATTCGTAGATTGCCTTAAGTAGTACAGTCATTTTTACAATATTGATTCTTCCAATCCAAGAACATGACATTTTATCTTTTCATCTGTTTGTGTATTTAATTTATTTTATCAGCATCACATAATTTTCAGAGTACAGGGTTTTTTCCTCCTTCAGTTCAGTTCAGTTCAGTTGCTCAGTCGTGTCTGACTCTTTGGGACCCCATGAATTGCAGCACGCCAGGCCTCCCTGTCCATCACCAACTCCTGGAGTTCACCCAGACTCACGTCCATCGAGTCAGTTTGCCATCCAGCCATGTCATCCTCTGTCATCCCCTTCTCCTCCTGCCCCCAATCCTTCCCAGCATCAGAGTCTTTTCCAATGAGTCAATCTTCGCATGAGGTGGCCAAAGGACTGGAGTTTCAGCTTTAGCATCATTCCTTCCAAAGAAATCCCAGGGCTGATCTCCTTCAGAATGGACTGGCTGGATCTCCTTGCAGTCCAAGGGACTCTCACGAGTCTTCTCCAACACCACAGTTCAAAAGCATCAATTTTTTGGCGCTCAGCCTTCTTCACAGTCCAACTCTCACATCCATACATGACCACAGGAAAAACCATAGCCTTGACTAGACGAACCTTTGTTGGCAAAGTAATGTCTCTGCTTTTGAATATGCTATCTAGGCTGGTCATAACTTTTCTTCCAAGGAGTAAGCTCTTTTAATTTCATGGCTGCAGTCACCATCTGTAGTGATTTTGGAGCCCAGAAAAATAAAGTCGGACACTGTTTCCACTGTTTCTCCATCTATTTCTCATGAAGTGATGGGACCAGATGCCATGATCTTTGTTTTCTGAATGTTGAGCTTTAAGCCAACTTTTTCACTCTCCACTTTCACTTTCATCAAGAGGCTTTTGAGTTCCTCTTCACTTTCTGCCATAAGGGTGGTGTCATCTGCATATCTGAGGTTATTGATATTTCTCCCGGCAACCTTGATTCCAGCTAGTGTTTCTTCCAGTCCAGCGTTTCTCATGATGTACTCTGCATATAAGTTAAATAAGCAGGGTGACAATATACAGCCTTGACAAACTCCTTTTCCTATTTGGAACCAGTCTGTTGTTCCATGTCCAGTTCTAACTGTTGCTTCCTGACCTGCATACAAATTTCTCAAGAGGCAAATCAGGTGGTCTGGTATTCCCACCTCTTTCAGAATTTTCCACAGTTTATTGTGATCCACATAGTCAAAGGCTTTGGCACAGTCAATAAAGCAGAAATAGATTTTTTTTTCCTTAGGTAGGTTTATTCCTAGGTAGGTATTTTATTCTTTTTTTTTTTTGGCTGCACTGGTTCTTTGTTGCTGTGCACAGGCTTTCTCTAGTTTCTAGTGGGGACTACTCACTAGTTATAGTGTGAAGGCTTCTCATTGCAGCAGCTTCTCCTGTTGCAAAGTATGGGCTCTAGTGTAGGCTTCAGTAGCTGTGGTTCATGGGCTTGGTTGCCACGTGGCATGTGGAATCCTCCCAGGCCAGTGATTGAACTCATGTCTCCTGCATTGGCAGGCAGATTCTTAACCACTGGACCACTAGGGAAGTCTGGTGTTTTATTGCTTTTTATGCAATGGTAAATGGAATATCCCTTTCTGATCTTTCATTGTTAGTGTATAAAAATGCAAATGCTATACCGTTTATATGTGGAATCTAAAAAAATGACACAAATGAATTTATTCACAAAACAGAGATTCACAGACATAGAAAACAAATTTATAGTTACTAAAGGGAAAAGGCTGAGGGAAGGATAAATTAGAAGCTTTGGATTAACAGATATACAATACTATATATAGAGTAATCAACAAGGACTTACTATATAGCACAGGGAACTCTACTCAGTATTCTGTAATAATCTATATGGGAAAAGAATCTGAAAGAGGATGGATATATGTATAACTGAATCACTTTTTTTTGTACATCTAAAATTAACACAACATTGTAAATCAGCTACACTCTAATATAAAATAAAAATTAAACTTAAAAAATGTTTTGGGGGAGAACATTATATACTTATATATATAAGTATATATACATATATATATCCTTGTGCATCTGTGAGATTTTCTTGAAAATCAGGTAATGGAAGTAGAAAATAAAATTTTAACTGTGGCAACTAGATTGGCTACTCTGAAACAAAGATGCATCAGGATATTTATCCATTTTGAAATCTATTACAGGTATCCTTGACTACTCAGACAAGAATCTAATGAAATTCTCAAGTGTGTGTGTGTGTGTGTGTGTGTTGACCCTTGAACAACGCACTCTCTGAGCAGTAGAAAAGTTGCATATAAATTTCAGTAATTCCTCAATATCCTAAGTTCCTCTGTACCCATGGTTCAGCATCTGAGGGTTCAACGAACCTTGGGTCATATAGTACTGTATTATTTTACTATTGAAAAAATCCACAGATAAGTGCACCTGAGCAGTTCAAATGTATTGCTGTTCAAGGGTCAACTGTACTGTACTCTTTATATTATTGAGCTAACATTTAAACCAATACAGGAGTATTTTCACCTACAATTTTGAGTTGAATTAGCAATTATTGCCACTCAATGAATTTGGGGGTATTCAACAGTTAGGATATAGTCCAACTTATTTAAATTCTTTTGTTCATTGCAAGCACAGCTCCACAAATTATCTACTTGATCAGTTAGAAATTTAGTACTTTCTGATGATTGCTTCTATCCTGAGAGTTGATTCAGTCTTGGGGATAATTATTTAAAGAATGCATTTCAAATTCAACAGAATTCTTATACTCATGCATAGTAATACATCCTTTTTAATTTTGCCAAACCAATGATCTTAACAATTTATACTTTATAAATCAAAGAAATTCATTCCATTCTAACCAAGAGTATAAGCTTTCAGTTTCTTTTATAAAGGATATACGTTTCATACTTTGGTGGCTGGTTATATTTCATTTCACTGAACTGAAAAAAGCCATCTCATATATGAACAACTAAAATGTGCATCTCTACTTACAAATCGTTGAGTTAGTAGAGATTTCACCTCTTACGAAGCAAAAGCTTCAGGTAAAGTGTTTTAAATCTTTGCTGATTTCAAAAGTAATCAACTGCCAAGTTAGACAGGGCTCTCTTTTGGTGGGCCTTCTATAAGCAGAGACTGATTGTTACTTGCAAAACCTTATAAGTGAGTCCTCTTGTGAAAAATTGCTCCACATTAAAAAAAATAGTTTAAATTCCACTCTCTGAGATTTTATTAAAGTCTTTAAAAACCTTTCAGTCTTCTTAAAAAAATCTCTTAAAATACAAATTCCTGGGAGAGTTAATCCCTTAAACCAAGAGGGCAGTTATCATCTTCATTAAATAACTTAGAAATGAGATGAAACGAGTTCACCAGACAGCCTAAGAAAATTTTTGGCCTATTCTACAATTTTACCAATAATCTACCCTCATAAGATTTCAGGTAAAATAAGCCCATATTAACTAAGTTAGGTTTGGATGTGAATTTATCTTCTAAGATATTTCAAAATTAGATGATACCTTATTTATAGATAGCTCTTTTAGACACACTTTCTTTTCAACTCACGAACTTTCTATACCTTGTTCCTTCTAGAAATCATCTATACTTACTAACTCTGGAGAATGGATCTTCTGTTATTCTCCGATCCCCTTAATCATTACCTTTACTTTTATCATAGTCTTGTCCTTGCTTCCTTTAGTTTCACCACCCATATATGTATCCTTAAATAATATAATTTAGTTTTGCCTATTTTTGAAATTCATAAAAGTTGAATCATACTATATGTATTCTCTTTTGCTCCATATTGTTGCTTATGTCTATACTTGTTCATTTTTACTTCTGTCTAATTTTCCATTTCTAAATATCCTTTTATTTCTCCATTGTACAGCTAATAAACATTTATGATGTTTCAATTTGAGGACTACTAACAATAACAGTGCTATGAATGCTGTTAAACATGAACTGTGATAAACATAAGCACACAGTGTATTCCTAAGACTGGAATTCTTATGTCACAGGATATGAATATCTTCAATTTTACCTGATAATGCAAACTAATTTCCAAAGCAATTGTGCCTAATTACACTGCAACTAGAAATCTATGAGCTCCAGCTGCTTTTTATCCTGGACAACTCTTGATATTGTCAGATGTACTAATTTTTGCAAATCTGCTGGGTGTGTAAAGGTATCCCACTAATCTACATAGCCTTGATTAGAAAGGAGGTTGAGTACCTTTTTCATAAATTTTACCAGCCATCTGGATATCCTTTATTGTGAAGTGGTGAAAAATCCCTCACATGTTTTGCTGTTGCTATAGATTGTTTTTTTTTTTTTTTTTTAAAAGGAGTTCTTTATTCTGAGTACTAATAAATACTTGATTGATCCTACAGGTTGCAAAAGTCTTCCATTTTCTGTCATTTCTTTTCTGTCTTTTTAAGTCGTCTTTTGACATAATTTTAATATAGTCAATTTTTCCCTTTATGTTTAGTGATTTTTGTAACTTGTTTAATGTCACTTAAACCTTGAGGTATTTTCCTATATTTCTCCTAATAGCTTTATAGTTTTGACTTTCATATTGAAGTCATAAATCTACCTGGTATTGATTTTTTAATTAATTAATTAATTTTAATTGGAGGATAATTACTTTACAATATTGTGGTGTTTTTACCATATGTCAACATGAATCAGCCATGGGTATACATGTGTCCCCCCGATCCTGAACCCCCCTCCCACCTCCCTCTCCACCCTATCCCTCTGGGTTGTCCCAGAGCACTGGCTTTGGGTGCCCTGCTTCATGCATTGAGGTTGCATGTCTATGGTGTGAGGTAGAAGTCTATTTCTCTTTTTCCCATAAAGACACTCAACTGTTCCAGCACTGATCTTCCAGAACAAGAAGAGAGTCTTCTGAGTTGTTTTTCTTTTCTTTGAATCCAAGTGTAGGAAATCTCTAGCCCTTGACAACCACTTTCATCTCACAGAGAAGGTAACAAGAAGGGGTTCAACTTATTTCAATAGTTGTTAAAACTCAAAAGAGTTTTCTTTATATTGTTAGTTGTAATCATTTGCATGCGTGCGTGCATGCTAGGTTGCTTCAGTCGTGTCCAACTCTTTGTGATCCTAAGGACTGTAGCCTGCCAGGCTCCTCTGTCCATGGGATTCTCCAGGCAAGAATACTGGGGTGGGCTGTCATGCCCTCCTCCAGAGGATTTTGCCAGCCTAGGGATCAAGCCATCCTCTCTTATCTGCTGCATTGGCAGGTGGGTTCTTTACCACCAGCACCACCTGGGAGGCCCCTGAAGAGCTCACTACTAAACCAAAATTTGACCAATACCTACTTTTTCCATTCACTGAACAAAATTCAACATGATAAGGTCCTTCCAGAAGAAGTCTGATCTTTCTTCCTCCTCTTGACTCTTCTAGTCTTGCCAACACTAAGATTCTTTCACTTTTCCTTGCTGTCCTAATGTCATCTCCCCTCAGCACCTTAGCTCTTCTGAAGGAAGGTTCTGAACATAAAATTGACTAGCAGAATGTAGAATAAACTCTCACCTTCTTTACTTCACACATAATACCTTTATTAATGTGTTTCCTTTTCCGAAGCCACTTTCTATTGCTGTTTTTGTATGCTGCATACAACTAGCCATAACAGTGACATAAAATTAAATCTTTATTTGTCAACACTATCAAATAGCATTATGTTCCTATTTAAAACATGACTGGAACATCCCTGGAGGTCCAGTGGGTTAAGACTTCATGCTTCTGCTGCAGAGGGCATGGACTCAACCCCTGGACAGGGAATTAAGATCCCATAGGCCACATGGTGGGCCAAAATAAGTAAGTAAATAAGTTTTTTAAAAGTGAATGAGTCTACTGTTTCTACATTTCTCTCATTCTTAAAAGATAACCTCAGTTATGTTTCTTATGTACTTATGTGTGTGTGTGCAAGTTGATTTAGTCATGTCCAACTCTGCAATGCTACGAACTGTAGCCCTCCAGGCTCCTCTGTCCATTGGATTCTCCAGGCAAGAATACTGGATTGGGTTGCCATGCCCTCTTCCAGGGAATCTTCCTGACCCAGGGATCAAACCCATGTCTCTTACATCTCCTTCAGTGGCAGGCAGGTTCTTTACCACCAGTGCCATCTGGGAAGCCGCTTATGTACTTACAGATGATACAACATGGTTTAAAACACATACATGCTTCTTGAGAGGAAACAGAACCATTTCTAGTACAACATATATCTAAGAGACTTATATTTCACTCTTTGAAGTGAAGTGAAGTGAAAGCTGCTCAGTCATGCCTGACTCTTTGTGACCCCATGGACTATATAGTTCATGGAATTCTCTAGGCCAGAATACTGGAGTAGCCTTTCCCTTCTCCAAGGGGGATCTTCCCAACCCAGGGATTGAACTCAGGTCTCCTGCATGGCAGGCAGATTCTTTACCAGCTGAGACACAGGGAAGCACAAGAATTTCACTCTTTATGTACAGGTAAAGAGTTTTTGGTCACTTTGTTTTCTTCACTATTTTTTTTCTTTTCTTAAGTGGAACAAGGAAAATTCTGTTCCTGTGCTTATTCACAGTTCTCAGCTTGTGAATGACACAACATCTTTGCCCCTCTTAGAAAGTTTTTTCTACCATAACCAATTATAATTTTGAAGTCTTTTCTTTATTCAATTGTAGAGGGTTTTTCTTTTTGAAGAGTTATGACTGATGATCAAAAAAAACTCAATTATGCCTAGCAAAATTCCATCATCTAATTTCCCAGGGGCTACTAGAGAGCCCTGCCCCACCAGCCAGGATACACAAGAACTTTGTTTTAAAGCAGTTCCACATGATTGCCTGTTTCTCCCTTGTAATCTCCATGGCTGGGAATTACCTCTTTGAAAAACACAATGCCATGCTGATTGTGCGTTTTTCATTAAAATGTGGCCTGTTACCAGGTTGGTATCTGAGCTCCACATTCAGCTAACCCTTTGGCCAAATTCACACCCACATATCTTGGACATTCTTCTGGCCTAAAGCTACACCCAGAGCATCTGTTCTGTGCAAAGGATTAATGAGAAAAAAATGTGTGTGCAGGTCAGGAGCCAGTTTAGTAACTGTACATCTCCCTTCTGATGCTTGATCAGCCCACAAAATCCTTGAGGCAACTATCAGACATGTGCAGTTTGTGGCTTATTTAAAAATCTTTTTAAAGTTCTCATCTTAAATGGATGGGAAAGCAGCAAGAAAAAACAGAGAACATTTTCTTTCTTTGTTTTAGTTCTTTGACATTTGATAAACTCTTAGGGTTTCTAATACTAGATTCTAGGAATCTAATAAAAGTTTGGATTTTTCCACCACAAGTGGAAAGAACAGGAAAATACTAGTTTAAACCTTAAAAATAAGGAGGAAAAAATTTATATACATTTTCCTTTACCCATAACTCTTTCTCACCCTCATTTCTCTGCATCACCTCTTAAAAAAAAAAAGCTTAAAGGTAACCAATTCTAAGAAGTGGAACCCAACATATATTTAAGAAAAATGTATTTTTCAAATATAGATATTGATATGGATATATCTTATTTTTTAAGTTAATGCCATGGAAAAAAGGACACTATAGATGGATGAACATACATTATTCTAAAAGTCCCCCAAGTTGGATTGGCATATATCCATTACTATATATAAAATAGATAACTGATGAGAAATGACTGTGGAGCACAAGGAACTCAATGCTCTGTGGTGACCTAAATGGGAAGGAAATCCAAGGAGGTGGGGATATATGTATATGTGTAGCTGATTCACTTTGCTGTACAGTAGAAACTAACACAACATTGTAAAGTAGCTATACACCAATCATAAAAAAAAAAAAAAACCTCCCAAATTACACTATATAAATCCTCAGTCAAATTTCCCTCTTGTATATAGGGGTGACTAAAGAAGTCTCACCGAGTTATGCCTGAGGAGATGAGTTTAGGAAATATAGAGAGAGACTTAGTCTTTTATAAGCAAAGGTATAACATTTCTCTCTATCCCTCTACTAAATACTAGGGCTATTTGCCAGGCAATTAAGGAGCCAACACCGTCACATATCCTGTGGTACAACCTAGTGAGTTCTTGTGCCCAAAACAATGAGGACCCTCTGTTCTAGCCATCAGATGTTGTAGCCATCTCACTGAATGTCCTGTTAGTGATTTGACTAGTTAGTTGTCCTTCACGGCATTCTGTGTCTGGAATACTATGATTGCCTCTCATTCTCCCTTCCAGGCCATAAAAAGAGAATTCAGTTTCCTTCTTACTGTGTCACTTGCAACACTTAGGGAGGCAAGAATTTGTCAATAAATGTGGCAGAGGTTAACAGTAGCGGTTACAGAAACACTGGCGAAACTTCATAAGAAAGCAGTTTCAACTACAATGCACCCCCAAAGCATTGGCCAAAAACAATGACATAGTGAAAGTAATGCCACAAAAAGGAACTAAAGGAAAAGAGTAACTACTAGTTCCTCAAGATATGGATTTAGCTCCCAAGTCAACAGAATTCAAGTGTAACTTTGGCTTATTATGTTTGTTATTTCTTTGAAAAGGAAACAAAGGTCTAACAAAATGACACTTGTTATTTTAAATAGATTTCACTAGTTTTGATTGTTTTAATTTAAGCTGACACCTTTCAAAGGTTAATGAGTCTGGATGAGAAGTAGAACTACCAAATCTACAAGTTTGCTTTTTTTCAGGTAACCAAGTAGAAAGGACAGTGGCTTTGCTGAACAGTATTATCCCAGGGCACCCCCTTATGGCTAAATTCACTAAGGAAAGGGTTTCAACAGGAAAAGTCAAGTGCTTTAAATATTCAACATAAACAAATACTGATTTTCCACTCTTAAGATCTTTTCTCCTTTTTTGATGGGAAATTAGAAATCCCCCTGGCACTCAAAAGAATAGTCTCAGTTCACTTTATAAGTAGATTCATTTACTACTTCAAAAATTAATTTTTTCATGTTAGAAGAACATAGAACTCTAAACTTTAGCTTCATTCAATCATGGCAAACCTAAATAGACCTGGTTTTTATACTCCTGATAAGCTTAATTCCCAGATGGATTCTTATACCACCAGCTGGACTTGAAGTATTCTGTGACATGTCATCTTTCATTAAACCATTCACACCCATTAATCTCTGAACTCATCTTGGATGCCAGCTTCAGAGCCCATTCATGTTATGAATACCCTCTGACTTGTTATTGACTGAACAGGATCATTGATCCTTATTGTTAAGATGGTGAATGACTACAGCTATAAATATGGTTCTCTGGAGGGTTCTTGCTGCAGTTGGAAAGACAGGACATGAACTAATAATTCTGAACCAAGCAAATGTTTATATTAATTTAGCATGACAGGATACTCACATGTAACTTCTGTCTCCTGTTATTTTTTAACCCATTATTTAGACTTTTTAAATGTTCTGTATGTTAAGAATAAATCTCTATGATCTTATGTTAAACATCAGAAAAAGCCATCAAAGGTCCATATAATTAAGGCTACAGTTTTTCCAGTAGTCATGTACAGATGTGAGAGTTGGGCCATAAAAAAGACTGAACACTGAGAATCGAGGCTTCTGAACTGTGGTGAAGACTTTTGAGAGTCCCTTGGGCACCAAGAAGATCAAACCAATCAGTCCTAAAGGAAATCAACTTTGAATATTCATTGGAAGGACTGATGCTGAAGCTGAAGCTCCAATACTTTGGCCACCTGATGCAAAGAGATGACTCATTGGAAAGGACCCTGATGCTGGGAAAGATTGAAGGCAAAAGGATAAGGGGGTGGCAGAGGACTAGATGGTTGGATAGCATCACCAATCCAATGGACACAAACTTGAGCAAACTATGGGAGACAGTGAAGGACTAGGAAGCCTGGTGTGCTGCAGTCTATGGGGTAACAAAGAGTCAGACATGACCTAGTGACTGAACAACAACAGAGCAGACTTGAAGACTTTGAATTCAGTTTTGCAAATGTCAAGTTCAGCTATCTATTCAACATCCATGCAGAGACACTGAATAGGCAGATAGATATATGGGGTCAGAAGTTAACAGAAGTCTGGGTTGGAAAATCTGGGAATTGTATTCATTTAGATAGGAAAAGGAGTATGTCAAGGCTGTATATTATCACCCTGCTTATTTAACTTATATGCAGAGTAGAGCATGAGAAACACTGGGCTGGAAGAAGCACAAGCTGGAATCAAGATTGCCGGGAGAAATATCAATAACCTCAGATATGCAGATGACACCACCCTTATGGCAGAAAGTGAAGAGGAACTAAAGAGCCTCTTGATGAAAGTGAAAGTGGAGAGTGAAAAAGTTGGCTTAAAGCTCAACATTCAGAAACTAAGATCATGGCATCTGGTCCCATCACTTCATGGGAAATAGATGGGGAAACAGTGGAAACAGTGTCAGACTTTATTTTTCTGGGCTCCTAAATCGCTGCAGATGGTGATTGCAGCCATGAAATTAAAAGACGCTTACTCCTTGGAAGGAAAGTTATGACCAACCTAGACAGCATATCAAAAAGCAGAGACATTACTTTGCCAACAAAGGTCTGTCTAGTCAAAGCTATGGTTTTTCCAGTAGTCATGTATGGGACAGTTGGACTGTGAAGAAAGCTGGGCGCCGAAGAATTGATGCTTTTGAACTGTGGTGTTGGAGAAGACTCTTGAGAGTCCCTTGGACTGCAAGGAGATCCAACCAGACTTTCCATAACCAAGAAAGTGAGATGATCTCATCCTAAAGGAAATCATCCTGAATATTCATTGGAAGGACTGATGCTAAAGCTGAAACTTCAATACTTTGGCCACCTGATCTGAAGAACTGACTCATTTGAAAAGATTCTGATGCTGGAAAAAACTGAAGGCGAGAGGAGAAAGGGATGACAGAAGATGAGATGGTTGGATGGTATCACCGACTCAATGGACATGAGTTTGAGTAAGCTCTGGGAGTTGGTGATGGACAGGGAGGCCTGGCATGCTGCAGAGAGTCGGACATCACTGAGCGACTGAACTGACTGATTTTGAGAATGCAATTGGTAAGTTTGGGGAAGTCAGGTGATAAAGAGGGGAAGGGATGGAGATTTTTGTTGTGGTTGTTATTTAAAAGCTTAGATTTTATATGGTGGGTAAAAAGCAAATAGGGAAATTACCTGAGAAGAATGATTTTTATGATAGTTATGTAAAAACCAGATTGCAATAGAGAGGTCTTGGAGCTCAGTAGACAAGCTAGACATGCCATATTTTAGGCCTAGGTTGTTAAGACCTGAAATAAAATGGTAGCTGAGGAAATTTCCAAGTTGGATTAAGATAAAAATAATAAAGAAAAGGCTATGCTACACACTATCCCATTCCTATTGTGCTTGGTTCCTCAGTTGTGTCCGACTTTTTGCTACCCATGGACTATAGCCCGCCAGGCTCCTCTGTCCCTGGGGGTTCTCCAGCCAAGAATAGTGGAGTGGGTTGCCATGTCCTCTGCCAGGGGAATCTTCCTAACCCAGGGATCAAACCCAGTTCTTCCACATTGCAGGCGGATTCTTTACCACCTGAGCTAGCAGGGAAGCTCATCCCATTCCTATTCTTTAATTATTAACCTAATTAACAATTATCTCCAGATAATTTATCTCCAGTCCCCCCTTCCCATGGAGCACCTCTCCCTAGTTTACATTTTTGTATCAAAGACATTTTATTCAAGACATCCTTTTTAGTACTCTCCACCTATGCCTGCCTTTACTTCATCTTCTTTCCATTTCACCTCCTCCTGTCATTTAGTCAAATGATTTTAGTCCTTATAAGACCTTAAGTCATTAATAATCTCAGAAAATTCTCTGAAATTCTGTCTGCTAGTCACTTTAACCACACAATGACAACACAGAACTTATTTTCAAAATTATTAGAATTTTTGACTGCTGATGGTATTCATGCTAGTTAATGCTCGTTTAAAAAATCATGATTGTTGTAGAAAATAAAAATAACTTGTAGTCTTGCCACCATTATTAAAATACTAATGCACTCCTTCCAAATATTGTAAAATGTGAATCATTTTCACATATTTTAAAACACAGTTAAAATATCAGACTGCAATAGAAAGATCCTGGAGCTCAGCAGACAAGCTAGACATGCCATATTTTAGGACTAGACCTTTTAACTTATTTTTATTGTGAGGATAGTTGCTTTACAATGTTGTCTTGGTTTCTATCATACATCGACATGAATCAACCATAGGTATACATATGAATCAACCATAGGTATACATATGTCCCCTCCCTTTCAGTATAAACATCTTTGCATCTTGCTTTTAGTTTTCACTTCCATAATTATTTTGGAGGCTCCTAGAATTCAAGTGGTTCTACTCAGAATCTTGCTTCTTCTGCCTCTCTGCTACTGCTGCCTCTCTGTAACTCAGCCTGTATTCTCTGTAACCTCTGATTATTCGTGACTTCTGCTCCCTGTGGTTTTTGCTGTCTGGCATCCACCACTCGCATATTCAATGCCTTTAAGCCATTTTTCAAACCACCTCAGCCTCTCTTTCTCCTTACAGTGTTTGGGTAGAGCTTTAACAAATTTCCAACAGACCTATTACACTTGGGTCTAGTGTCCATGCCGGTCCACAAAATGTTGCAAAGAGGGAGAAAGAGTCATGTCTACCATAACAGAACTTATGAAGACGAAACCTCTTAGAGGAAAGGGAATGGCAGACACAGTTGTCTTGATCTATATTCCTTCATTTCTTACTTTTTGAAAATAAGATTTTTGACGACTATATAATTTTCTGTCCTGTGAACGTTCCAGATGTACCTAACTGTTCCAACAGTGATGAACAGTTAGCATGTTTCTGATTTCCACTATTATAAATAACAGTGAGATGAATAGCCTGCTAAATTGCATGAGCCTCAAGTAAAAACTCTTGATTTCTAAAAGTTGAATTACTACATCAGAGGTGGCACTCTTGATAGTGTTTGCCAGATGAACTTCCAAGGGTTTTATGACATTAAAATAGGAGCAACGATTTTATATTGTTATATTTTGCTTTTTAGGAACCACAGGGACATCTATACCATATGCTAGAACTACGTAATTAGAAGAAATATTTGCTTTTAAGAGATGCTCTCATGTAATGAATTTAGTACATTTTAGGAATGAAGGTGGTAGGGATTACAATACAGCAGTTTGTATTCTGAGGAGGAGGAATGCACTGGAGACGGACTTGAATTGGAAAGTTATTATGCACTCAAATATACTGAAAAAGGAATGAAAGGCATATTAAGCTATCCAAATTCACTCATCTTTAATCTTTATATGCATAACTACATTTTACGCAGTTGAGCCTGCAGGTACATTTTGGTATTTGTCAACTATTAATCGATAAGGCTATTGCCATTTTGTGATCTGCACCAAGAATTCCCAAGGTCAGTATGCCAGAAGTTAATTAGCCTTTCCCTTTTAGTTAGAATTTTTTTCTCCCTTCAAATTTTTGTTGTTGGGATAATTTTGGATAATACCGCATGAGTACCTTAGTGCATTCATTTTTTAAAAGTCAGGCCATTGAAAGGTATTTCCCAAAGTGGAACTGTTGTTTTAAAAGATATGAACAATTGTATTACTTGTCTTATATATTGCAAGATACTGTACTCCACTGACATGTTATTAACTTTGCACGTCTGTCTCGCTGGTTCTTTTCATTTTCCATCTTCCCCACGGGGAAACAGAGCACAAATGGCTCAGAGTCGAACGCAAAGTATAAATAAAAGCTCAATAAATACTAGTGGATTAATCTTTCCGTACCTGTAGGCTTGACTTTTCTCTAGATTTTTCTCCCCGAGTCTCTTCCTTCCGTTTCTTTCCGGAAACTACTTCATTACCTTAAATTGGCAGTTTCAGGTAAAGTAATTTTGAACAGAAGCGACTTTCGTTTCCCTTACATCTTGTTTCCCATTCTGGAAACTTATTTGCTGTCTGAGGAAGCCAAATTCAAAGCACTCACTGCCACCTGAGCTCACACCTGGCTGCCTCCTCAGAAAGGAAATGTTTTCTGGAAAACTTTCTACGCCAGTCAATACGGGCAGATTCTGAAGATAACGAGATAGGCGCACGTTTCTGTCAACCCATTCGACGCTGAGTGGCAGAAATTCTATGAAGGGGTAAGGACGTCCGGGGAATATTTTGCATCTCAGTTGCTTGGAGTTAACACTGGATGCCCCCTCCCAGGCCCCGAAAGTGCGAAACCCGCCCAGGAGGAGCTTCTGCCGTCCCCGCTGAGCCACAGGCGGCGCAGAGGAACATCCATCCCCCGGGTTCCCATGTGGAGCCCGGGCGCCGGGTTCTTCCCTCAGGCCGCCAAGCCACAGGTCCATGGTCGCCGCGCCAAGGGGCCGGCTCTCCTCCGGCGCTCGAAAGGCTAGGCAGGGTGGGGGCGGGGTCGGCCGCGGCGTCACCACTGACGTAACCGCCCCATCAGGCCGCCGCCGGGGTACCGGTGAGCGAGGGGGTTGGGGGAGCAGGAGCGGAAGGGAAGCAGGTAGGGAGGAGGGCGCGGGAGGAGCGCTAAGATGGCCGCTCTGGCGAGGACTGGGCCTTGGGCGAGTTGGGAGAAGCAGAGAAATGGGGACTTGAGGGAGATGCAGCGTGGAGATGTACTCGCAAATGATCGCGTCTCTGATGCCTGCGGCTCCCTCTGCGGAGCTGGCGCTCTCGAGATAAAGCGCATCCTGCTCCTGGCTTTGATTGCCGCCAGGTGATGCTCGAAGCGCCTCTGACATGCTTTGGAAGGGCCGTTCTAGTCCTCCTTTTATAAGGAATGTCTTGCCTTCCCTGCATTGATCCGTCCCGGCACTTGCCAGCACCTGCTGCCATTTAGAGACACTTAAACGACTTTTAAATACCAGCTTCTTAAACCTTTCCCGCTGGCCTTCGGGGAAGGACTGCTAATAGCTAAACTTACTTGGGACGCGTAAAGAAACGTGTAACATAGGACGAAAAAAATGACTGCTCAAGTTTAAGAGACAGGACTCGCTCTCTCCCCCTACCCCCGCAATAAAAAAAGAAAGTGAAACATGGTAATTGTTTAAACTGCAAGTTTGAGTTGTTAAT
Source organism: Bos indicus x Bos taurus (assembly GCF_003369695.1). Classification (NCBI taxonomy): domain Eukaryota; kingdom Metazoa; phylum Chordata; class Mammalia; order Artiodactyla; family Bovidae; genus Bos; species Bos indicus x Bos taurus. The sequence goes on from NC_040080.1 coordinate 60,301,606, forward strand.
TCTTCGGGTAACTGGATAATTTTTTGCAGTCTTAATTCTGAAGTTAAAAAATAAGTTTTTAAAGAGCAGCTTTATCCTCAAGTACCTTTCACCATTTTAAGCCTTAATTGTCAAATACTGCGAGTAACGGGGGTGGGGGTGGGGTTGTAAGATTAGCATAGAAATACGACTTTACGACTTTCAGGCCAGGTCCGTGAACTTGAATTCCTTATGATTAGATCTTTAGTCAGTTCTGAACCCAGCTTCAGAATCTGTTTAAGAATGTAAATCAGAAGTTTATTCACGAAAGCAAATTATCACATATGTTTTTGTCAGGTTTTATATTATCTGTGCATCTTTCCTCCCTCAATGTGTGCACCAAAGACTAAAGTTATTTATCTGTGGAAACCTGCATCGTTGTCCATATTCTTCTCTTTGCACCCAAACTGGTGTTCAGCTCATATCCTCTATTTCATTTTTCTCTTTCACGTGATACAACAGCTGCTCCACTGACACCTCTCCTGATGAGTCTGCACTTGCACTTCATCTCCTTCCTGCAATGACTGTTTTCTATCCCAGCCTCATATCAAAACTTCCACTGGGGGAGAGGTTATAAGGAATCCTGAGCACAAGCCTGAGAAAGCCATATTCCTGATTGCATTGTCAATGGTGAATATTGAAAATCTGCTTATTTCTCACACGATATTAGAGAACATGAATTCTCTGTCATGGGTTTATATAAATTGTGGGTTAATTGTCCACTGTTCTCCAACATGAAGAAAGGAGAATGTGATCTGAAGTGGCCTGAGCCTGCAATGGAGGAGACCTGGGATCAATCCCTGAGTGGGGAAGATCCCCTGGAGAACAAAATGGCTACCCACTCCAGTATTCGTGCCTGGAGAATTTCATGGACAGAGGAGCCTGGCAGGCTACAGTCCATGGGGTCGCAAAGAGTTGGACATGACTGACCAACTTTCACACTTTCAGAAAGACTAATAAAGACCTACTGTATACCACAGGGAATTCTACTCAATACTCTGTAATGACCTATACGGGAAAAGAATCTAAAAAAATGGATGTATGTATAATTGATTTTTTTTTTTTGCTGTATATCTGAAACTAACACAACATTGTAAATCAACTATACTCTAGTAAAAGTTTTGTAAAAATACATTAAAAAAGGGTGTTGGTTAAAAAGGATTGTGTGAAAATGCATGGACAATACAGAAAATGGATTTAATAGAAAAAAGTACCCCCTACTAACTGTCAGAGGATCTAAATTCTAGCACTGGCTGCCAGTATGTGATTTTGGACACACAATCCTTTCCTTTCATTCTTTTTTTTTTTTACAGTCAGACAACTGACTAGACTAGTTCCTTCAAACTGTGATATTCCATGACTCAGTTTTCTCATTGAGAGTGGAGATATTAACCCCTTTTCCCCTGGGCCCACAAGGATGTAGCAGCTGGGATTTCTGATGGGTGGAACAGCTTGTATAGATGAGCACAACTGGGATCTGGGAGCATTGTGGGACTCCAGTGGCTGAACTCCACTTAACAAGCCACGGAATTACCACACCTTTAATCCCTTTTTCTGAAATGCTGTACTGGCTCTGCCTTCCACACCCTGCCCCTCTAACCACTCAGAAGGTTGAGCAGGTGGAGCCCAGACAGATGCTGGCAGAAATAAGGGGAGGATAGAGACCAGAGGAAGCTTTTGTTCCCAGGGCTAATAATAGAATCTTCCGCAAATGACTGATTCACCTTCCCAGTTCTTCAGAATCTTGCCAGGGAGGGAAAAGGGAGACAGACTACTTTTCCTCCCTCTCCGATATTGCCTCTGGTACAGATCCATGGGTTATTCCAAGTTCCCTGGCCTGAGGGAACAGCGCCCCAGGAAGCAGTTAGGGAACAGAGAAGCTTATCCCTGCATACCCTGCCTCCAGAATCCTGTCCCCACCTCCCTCCAGATGAGCTCTCTAAAAGTCTTGTTATTAATTGGGGCTTCCCTCATAGTTCAGCTGGTAAAGAATCCACCTGCAACGCAGGAGACCCCGGTTCGATTCCTGGGTTGGGCGGATCCCCTGGAGAAGGGATAGGCTACCCACTCCAGTATTCTTGGGCTTCCATTGTGGCTCAACTGGTAAAGAATGCGCCTGCAAGTGGGAGACCTGGGTTCGATCCCTGAGTTGGGAAGAGCCCCTGGAGAAGGGAAAGGCTACCCACTCCAGTATTCTGGCCTGGAGAATTCCATGAACTAAGTCCATGGGGTCACAAAGAGTCAGACACGACTGAGTGACTTTCACTTTCACTTTCATTCCTGCATCTAATAGTGGGTTGTCTGGTTCTGCAGTCCCAAGTTATTCCTTCCATGATGGGGTCGTATAGGCTGTTAGCCTCTCAAACTCTTTAAATGAAATAATCTCAGATACTTCCGGTCTCCTTGATCACGATGGCTTTAAAGTTCCCCTCAGCTTTGGTGCAGTGGTAAACAATCTGCCTGCCAATGTAGGAGACGCAAGAGATGCCAGTTGGATCCCTGGGTCAGGAAGATCCCCTGGAGTAGAAAATGGCAACCTGCTCTAGTATTCTTACCTGGAAAATCCCATGGACAGAGGAGCCTGGTAAGCTACATCCGTGGGGTAACAGTTGGACATGACTAAACCACTGGGCCTTCCTACAGGTTGACTCAACTTTGGATGGGTATCTTCCAGACTCTAGGTTCTGACTTCTCTTTTCTTTGAGCATTTATTTTAGAAAGCTTGCTATTGTAAATCTTATCTCTGTCCATTTGAGATGTAAATCTTCTCTCAGCTTCATTCCACTTTTACAGCCCTGGAAAGTCTTTCTCTATGACCAAAGAGTCATTTCTCTGAAATGTAAATATTGAGGAAAATATCACCCAGTTTCCAGGAGGGTAAGATCCTGACTTAGGGGTGAGGGGGAGGAAGGCTAGTTCCAAGTTGCAAAACTACCTCCTTCAAGAAGATACCAGAAAGTTTACTTTTCCTTTAGTGTATAGTGTAGTGTGTTAGTTGCTCAGTCGTGTCTGACTCTTTGCAATCCCATGGACTGTAGCCTGCCAGGCTCCGCTGTCCATGGCATTCTCCAGGCAAGAATACTGGAGTGGGTTGCCATCTGCTTCTCCAGGGGACTTTTCCTTTGGGGAAGGCCAATTAGCAAACACTGATGGTCTAAGATGCCTGCCACTCCAGCTCTTAAAAGTCTTCAGCCCTTTGTTTCCACCTAGCTGGGCAACGAGACTGGTCTATTACCAGCAATAGTATCTAAATAAAATAGAGCTCTGTTTGCTTGTCATATCTGGTATGATTTTTTTCCTTTAACACTCATGGTTATGTTTTCTTTTGAATCCCTCTTTTCTGGTCTTTGTTATCTTGTGGTGTATTAGGCAATCAAGTGATACATCACTGTAAACCTCTCTGTGTGTGTGTGTGTGTGTGTGTGTGAGACCTCTCTCACTAGACTGAAATTTTCTTTGGGAAGAAAACTCTCTACCGTATATTGCCTGGGAGAGCCCTGTCAGTGCTCAGGCTCTGTTTACTGACGAAACACTTTATGTCTTATATAAACCACAACTGTTAATTCTCTTTTAAAAATGCCAAGGTTTAAAAAACATGTTTTTACTTACTTTACTCGGTATGTGAAGTAAGTCAGAAAGAGAAAAACAGGGGACTTCCCCAGTAGTCCAGTGGTTAAGAATCCGCCTGCCAATGCTGGAGACATGGTTAGATCCCTGGTCCAGGAAGATCCCACATGCTGAGAGGCAACTAAACCTGTGAGTCACAACTACTGAAGCCCACGTATCCTAGACCCTATGCTCTGCAACAAGAGAAGCCACCACAATGAGAAGCCCACACACCAAAACTAGAGAGTAGCCCCACTTGCCACAACAAGAGAAAGCCCAAGTGTAGCAACAAAGACCAATGCAACAAATAAATATCTTTTAACAAAAGAGAAAAACAAATATCCTATAGTAATGCATGTATGTGGAATCTAGAAAAATGGTACAGATGAACCCATTTATAGTGTAGGAGTAGAGTCACAGTCATAGAGAATGGACATGTAGACACAAGGCAGGGAGGGGCAGTGCCATGAATTGGGAGGTCGGGATTGCCATGTGCACTGGCACGTGTAAAACAGATAGCTAGTGGGAACCTGCTATATAGCACAGGGAGCTATGTAGTGACCTAGAGGGATGAGATGGTGGGGGCGGGGTGGGAGGGAGGTTCAAGAGGGAGGGGATATATGTCTACATGTAGCCGATCTACTGTACAGTAGAGACTAACACAACATTGTAAAGCAACTATACTCCAATTGAAAAAATAAACATTTTTATTTGTATCGTTTTCTGCCAGCAAAAAATACTGCACATTTTTTGCAATGGCCAAGAGGAGGGATTCTGAATCCCACTCATCTCTTTTCCTATGAAGATCCAAAATTTGGGATACAGGTGGAAGCTGGTTTTTGGGCGGGGGAAGGCTCCAAGCAGATCTCCTCAGATGGGGCCTTAAGAAGAAAAACAAAATAGGAATAAAACAACCACATGACCCAGGAATCCCACTACTGTGCATATACCTGAGAAAGCCACAACTAAAAAAGATACATGTACCCCAGTGTTCACTGCAGCACTATTTACAATAGCCAGGACATGAAAGCAACCCAGATGTCCCATTGACAGGTGAATGGATAAAGAAGATATATGTGGTATGTATTTACAATGGAGTATTGCTGCTGCTGCTGCTGCTGCTGCTGCTAAGTCGCTTCAGTCGTGTCCGACTCTTTGCGACCCCATAGACGGCAGCCCATCAGGCTCCGCTGTCCCTGGGATTCTCCAGGCAAGAACACTGGATTGGGTTGCCATTTCCTTCTCCAAAGCATGAAAGTGAAAAGTGAAAGTGAAGTCACTCAGTCGTGCCCGACTCTTAGCGACCCCATGGACTGCAGCCCACCAGGCTCCTCCGTCCATGGGATTTTCCAGGCAAGAGTACTGGAGTGGGGTGCCATTGCCTTCTCTGCAATGAAATATTACTCAGCCATAAAAGGAACAAATTTGAGTCAGTTGTAGTGAGGTGGATGAACCTAGAGCCTCTTATAAAGAATGAATTAAATCAGAAAGAGAAAAACAAATACAGTATATTAACATGTATATATGGAATCTAGAAGAATAGTACTGATGAACATATTTACAGAGAACAAATGGAGATGCAGAATAGAGAATGGGCTGGTGGACTCAGGGAAGGGCAAGGCAGGACAAATTGAGAAAGTAGCATATATACATATGCATATATATGAATATACATATACACACTATCATGTGTGAAATAGATAACTATCGGGAAGCTGCTGTTTAATATAGGGAGCCCAGCCTGGTGCTCTGTGATGACCTAGAGGAGTGGAATGGAGTGGGGGAGGATTAAGAGGGAGGAGATATATATATAAAATTATGACTAATTTTCATTGATGTACGGCGGAGAACACCACAACAATGTGAAGCAATTATCCTCCAATTAAATAAACTAAAAATAAAAAAGAAGAAAAACAGGACATTGGTACGGTGGAAGACTTCCTGGAATTTAACTGGGAGCACAGAGGGATGAGTAGAGGGTCTGAGGGAATCCCACTGTAGATTGCACCAAGGTTTCAGAGCCTGAAAGTGGGAATTGTCTTTCCTTATTTAGCTTGAGCCTTTTGAGAGTATTCCAGTAGCACCCTTGTTTCTCAGATTTGGTTATCCTTAAATCTACTAACTGCCCTAGGCAGTGTCAAAGCTTGAGAGAAAATTCTTTGTCCAGGTTACCACTGTTCATATCATATAGATCATGTATTCTAATACCCACATAGAAAAACCAAAGTGCAGAGAAATGAAGCGACTGTTTAAGTTCTATCTCTGTGCATGCTGTTCATGACAGCATCAGGAGGAGATTCCAAGTCTCTCACTCTGGTCTTCTGTCTGGTGTACCATCTTGCTTTTCTCTTATTGAGGTCAGGAGTTTGCAGGGCCAGGGAGCAGGAGCTGGATGTTGGAGGCTGTAGAGCCTCCTGTGAGAAGAGGTGGGAATTAGGCTTTTCTGTGAAGTCACTGCTGTCAGAGAATGTGCTGTGGTTGTGGTGAAAGCCTGCAATGGAAATGTAAAAGAAACACATCATGCTTTTTTTAAAAAAACTGAAGTATAGCTAATTTACAAATGTTGTGTTAGCCTCAGGTGTACAGCAGAGTAATGCAATTATATAACTGCGCTTAGTTGCTTAGTTGTGTACGACTCTTTGCAACACCATGGATTGTAGCCCACCAGGCTCCTCTATCTATTCATGGGGATTCTCCAGGCAAGAATACTGGAGTGGGTTGCTATGCCCTCCACCAGGGAATCTTCCCAACCCAGGAATCAAACCCAGGTCTCCTGCATTGCAGGAGGATTCTTTACCACTGACTCACCAGGGAAGCCCACACAGATGAATTCTTTTTATTCTTTTACATTATAGGTTATTACAAGATATTGAATATATTTCTCTGTGCTATACAACAAGACCTTGTTGTTTATCCGTTTTATGTATAGTATAGTGTGTATTGGGCTTCCCAGGTGGTGCTAGTGGTAAAGAATTTGCCTGCCAATGCAGGAGACGCAAGAACTAGTTCAGTTCCTGGGTTGGGAAGATCCCTTGGAGTAGGAAATGACAACCCATTCCAGTATTCTTGCCTGGAAAATTCCATAGACAGATGAACTTGGCGGGCTACAGTCCATGAGGCTGCAAAGTCAAATACAACTGAGCAACTGAGCATACACACATAGTGTGTATCTGTTAATCCTAGACTCCTAAATTACCTCTCCTGCTCCTTCATTACTCCCTTTGGTAACCATAAGATTGCTTTCTATATCTGTGAGTTTTTTTCTGTTTTGTAAGTAAGTTTTTTTGTATCATTTTTAAGATTCCACATATAAGTGATATCATATGATACTTGTCTTTCTCTTTCTGACTTATTTCAATTAGTATGATAATTTCTAGATCCATCCATGTTGCTGCAAATGTCATTATTTCATTCTTCTTAATGGCTGAGTGATATTTCACTGTGTATATATACCATATCTTTTTTATTTGTTCATCTGTCCATGGATATTTAGGCTGCTTTCATGTTTTGGCTTCCCATGTGGCACTAGTGGTAAAGAACCTGCCTGTCACTGCAGGAGACATAAAAGATGCAGGTTCAATCCCCGGGTCAGGAAGATCCCCTGGAGAAGGAAATGGCAACACACTCCAGTATTCTTGCCTGGAGAATCCCATGGACAGAGGAGCCTGGCTATGGTGCGTAGAATTGCAGAGAGTCAGACACAACTGAAGTGACTTAGCAGGTATGCATGTTTTGACTATTTTAAGTAGTGCCATTGGGGTGCATGAATTGTCTTGAATTAGAGTTTTCTCTGGGTATATGCCCAGAGGTAGGATTGCTTGATCATATGGTAATACTATTTTTAGTTTTTAAAGGAACCTCCTTAGTGTTTTCCATAGCAGCTGCACCAATTTGCATTCCCACCAACAGTATAGGAGGGTTCCCTCTTATCCACACCCTCTACAGCATTTATTTGTACTTTTTGATGGTGGCCATTCTGACCCATGTGAGGTGATATCTCACTGTGGTTTTGATTTGCACTTCCCTAATAATTAGCAATGTTGAGCAGCTTTTTATGTCTTTGGAGAAATGTCTATTTAGGTCTTCTGCTCATTTTTGATTGGGTTGTTTGTCACATCATGCATCTTTGAGACAACTGTAGGCACTGGGTTGGTAGAAACTTCCATACCCTACCTGGGGAAATGTTTCTTGCTACTACAAGTGATCTTTAAAGTTATTTGCAGCAGCAGCAGCAGAGACATCAAAGAGTCATGTGATGTAGACTTTCTATTGAACTCAATGTTTAGAGTTATAAAATGATTACCTATACTTTTATTCTTATTCTTTTGTATAGATTACTGAGCACTGCTGGAGAAAATGACAAAACCATTGCCAATCCATGTTCTGCAACTTGAGCTGAGCCCCAACGTTATTCACCAATTCAACTACTAATATATGTTTCTATTATTCTTGTCCTTTCTCCATAGTGGTGATCTCAAACCTTTATGATCTTCCTCAGATTTCCTGCCTCACAATTTTATTGCTGACCTGACAGGTAAAAGGGAGAAAAGAGTAAGCATACATTTCTTGACCTCCTCTCCAGATGACCAATGTAACTAGTCACGCCTGTCCTTTTTCATTTCCTCTCATCTCAAAGATCTGTATCTTAGTCCCTGGCTGAACCCTCCAAAAGTGCTTTGGATCTCAGCTCATTCCCACTCTCCACTGACCTCACATCATCATTTCCCTACCCTCCTGAACCATGGTCCCCCACACTCTATTGATTCTTTTCCGCCAGCAAATATACATGCTTAAAACTTCATCATCCTAGGGAAAAAAAAAACACAAAACACTCCTTAGAGACTCTTGACCCTTTTATCTACTTGGCTTGCATAGTTTCCTATTCATTTTTCACATTAATATTATAAAGCCCTGTCACACAAATAAAAATACTCTTATCAAGTTTCCTAATCATTTTCTAGTGGAAAATCTAGTGGTATCGTTGCACTGTCTTTCCTACTAGATATTTTATGACATATGTTACTGAATACTACACCCCCTTCTCGAAACATTATTTTTGTTGTTGTTGTTTTTCAGTCGCTCAGTCATGTCCAACGTTTTGTGGCCCTATGGACTGTAGCACGCCAGGCTTCCCTGTCCTTCACTATCTCCTAGAGCTTGCTCAAACTCATGTCCAGTGAATCGGTGATGCCATCCAACCATCTCATCCTCTGTTGTCCCCTTCTCCTCCTGCCTTCAATCTTTCCCAGCATCAGGGTCTTTTCTAATGAGTCAGCTCTTTGCATCAGGTGGCCAAAGTATTGGAGTTTCAGCTTCAGCATCAGTCCTTCCAATGAATATTCAGGGTTGATTTCTTTTCTAAAGTTACTGTGTTTCACTGAATCTGATAAGCTATTGTTTGTAAGGCTTATAATTATTTTCAAGGAGGCAAGTATATGTGTGTGTGTGTGTGTAGGACAAAACTGTATATCTTACAATTACATTGGTTAACAATGCCAATTGTTAGACCCATTCTATTTCAGACATATTCAAATACAGAAAAATGTACATCTTAGAATAAGTGAAATACAGCATCTCTAACCACAATAACTCCTCCTATAATGAAATCCTATTACCCTAGCAGAAAATAGAATCTATTACTTATTTGAAATGTGTAACTCCTGAAAACTTCTTCTCTGGCAAAGCAATTCCAGTCTTTCTGTATACCTGACTTCTAGCCAAAGATGGGACATGTTTGAGAGAGGAACTGATGTGCTGGGTATTTCATGAATTGTGTAGAAAAGTATAGTCATATAGATTCTGCACAGCCTGCTTTGCTGGACATCTTGGCATTATTTTTTGCTTGTGTGAGGCTGACATCTGCTGGACAAATAACACTTGATCAGAATTTTGTATTTTAGAGTAAATTAAAATTTTTGGCAGTGAAGCTTAGCTGTGGTGCATATACTCCATGTTTTCTATTTGAATTTGGTAAGTTTGGCAGTTAATTTTCTTTTCAAATTTTGTATGCTGTGGCTGAGTCTCAGTGAGCTTTAGAATGAGAGCTTGCCCTTGGGGTATCTTTAATATGTGAGGATAAAGCCCTTTAATTAAACTAGTTGTTCTTAACCCTCACCGGGTGCCAGAATCACTGTCTGTGATAGACTGTTTATAAACATGGCCACAACAACCCTCCCATTCCACATGCCTTTTCACAGTGTGACTTTGCCACTCCTATTAAAAAAGTAAAGCATGTTTTCCTTCCTTTTGAATCTAGATTGGCTTTGCAATTTAATTTGAGCAATAACATGTGGTTGAAGGGGCATTGTACAACTTACAACATATCCTTAAAAAGAGGCATTGCAACTTCAGTTTTTGCTGAACATTCTTCCGTTAAGACTACTGAAGAATGACTCAACCCCCATGGAGAGAGTACCTGGCTGACAGTGAGCACCAAGATTCGGTCCAAGGTCAGCACCATTAGGGCGAGCCCACTTTTGACCAGATCCAGCCCAGTCAACTAGCCAAAAGCAGTTGCATAAGTGAAATCAGATGAGACAAGCAGAAGAATCCACCCAGCAAACCCACAAAATAGAAATAATAAGTAAGTTTTTCTTTAAGTCACTACATTTTGGGTGGTTTATTATACAACAATAGATGATTGATATCACTAGGAAAACTTTTAAAGAAGAATAAACAATAATAATGCCCAAGTTCAAATCTAAGAGATTTATATTTAATTCTATTAGGTGGAATCCAGGAAATAAAATATATTTTTTTAAAAAAGCTTGCAAGATTGGGAATCACTGATCTAAATATTTTATGCCCATAATTACTTTTTCCTAAAATATCATCATCATCTACAGCAGCAACATCATAACTGTTACTCCAATAAATCACATTTCTTTCACATACTCCTTGAAAGGTTTCATAGGAACAAACAAAAGTTGATTTCTGCAAGATTACTGAGCTAGTATGAGGTAGGTTATTTGACTTCATATCCTAAATTTTTTCAACTGCACATAGTAGATTGCTGCTTCTGATATTTACCTCTTTTGTGAGTGACTGATAGCTACTAGTTATGTACCTGGAGATAAAGGTAATGGGCACAAGAGAAAATAAAGTGACTAGGGCCCTAAAACCACAGATAATAAGAATTAAAGGAGTTAGTCTCATAAAGACTTTTGTGATTCAGGACCAGTAACAATGAAATTTCAGTGTTAATCAAAATTTTGGTTAACAACTGGTTAATAATCAACAATTTGATTATTATCAGACTAGGAAGTACAGTAAATAGTAATAAAACATCCAAAATGGAGGGAACCCCAAGCAAGATGATTCATTTACTTAATTCAAGAAAGATTTCAGTTCTTACTCTTGCCATATTCTCTGTGGTCCTAGGGGACAGGCAGTTGTAGCACCAGGAGACTAATTTCTGCTTAGTTTAAATACAAATCTTTAGCTAAAATTAAAAAGAATAAAAAATACCTCTGAAAGAATTAATGCTTGAAATTCACATCTAGAGGAAAGACATTTTAGCTTCAGTAACTACCTATATAATATTAATGGTCCTTCTTTGAGGAGGGAAGGAAAGCTTATGTATACCTAACCCGAGCTGCAGGATGGACCTCATAGCTTAAATGAACACATTAAGGAATTTTGCCTCAGTCCTATGATTTAGGCTGATTAGAAAGCAGCTAAAAGCAGGTGCGAGGGTATAAATCTCCATGGTTGGTTTTCACCTGCTGCAAAACTATAATGCTTCTTAAACTTCAATGTGCAAGCAAATCACCTAAGGGTCTCAGTAAAATTCGATTCATCAGATCTAAGATGGGGAAGGGCTGGGATCCCACATTTCTAACAATATCCCAAGTGATGCTAAAACTGCTATTCTGTAGACTATATTTGAATATTAGGGTAATATAGAATTTTCTCCCCGGACAACAGTTTTCAGACTGTAATCACCAAACCAACCACATCAACATCACTTGAGAACATGTTAGAGATGCAGATTCCCAGGCCCTGTCCAGACCTATTCAATCAGAAACTCTGGCAGTGAGGACCCAGGCATCTGTAGTGCCTCAAGCTTTCCAGGGGATTTTGATGCTAAAGTCTGAGAGTCACTGATTTAGAGAAGTATTTATCCAGCCATAATAGAATCACCCTACCTAAGAGCTTAACAATAAAAAAATCAGTCCCTGGGCTCCATATCAATTAAATTAGAAGGCAGGATGTGGGACACTTCATTATGAGTATTTGTAAAAATTTCAACATGTGCTTGCAATGTGCGGCCCAGTTTGAGAACCAAGAGAGACAGAGAGAGACGAGAGATCCACTTCACTTACTTCTGGAGTCTTCGCCAGCAGAAGTCTGGCAGAGGTGGTGATGTCCAGGTCTGCTGGGCCAGTGGCTCTCCTCCTCCTCACTGTTGCTTTGCACCTGTAACCAAGATCCCTGCAGAACTCAGTCAGTACCAGTGGCAGGGGAAAGTGCAGGACAGCAGGCGACTATAGGGGAAAGAGGCTGAGTGTACTTGAGAAACCTGGGCTCTTCTCTTGTGGTAGGAGCCTGGCAGTGAGGAAGGCAGGGCCAGCTCTACATTCAGTGAGAGGCGACACACATGCAAACAGGACTGCAAATCACCACGCTTCTCTTTGTGGCAAGGGTTTGAGGGATTTTCCTTGAGACTCTGGCACTTGATCATAGCACTGTCTATAGACCCAGGCAAGAGGAATCCCGAGTTTTAGAGAGCTCATGGGCTGAAGAATCAGTGGACCGAGAGAATGTGTCCACTTTGATATTGCACTACCACTTCTAGACCATGCTCTGGATGCCCACAATCCCCTCCCCAAATGCAACTCAATGGCCCCAAGCCTATTTCAGGGAAATGCATTGGTTTCGCCTGGTGTCTGTTCTCTCTAGACTGGCCTTTTTCCTAGGGTATGCACTTCTAGGCCTGAATGATAACTGGTAGATGGTTATATGCATTGGTAGGGGGGTTGTGGGGGCTTCCCAGGTGGCGCTAGTGGTAAAGAACCCAGCTGCCAATGCAGGAGATGTGAGAGATGCAGGTTCAAGCCGCAGGTCAGGAAGATCCCCTGGAGGAGGGCGTGGCAACCCACTCCAGCATTCTTGCCTAGAGAATCCCATGGACAGAGGAGCCTGGTAGGCTACAGTCCATAGGGTCACAAAGAGTCGGACATGACTGAAGTGACTTAGCGTGCATGCACACATGCAGGGGTTTTGTGGCATTTGAATATGCCAGCTGGGGTGTTCACACATGGTGTGCAAAATCCCTTATGGTGCAGGACAGACATAGGTATGGGAAGAGAAAGAGATAGGCCAGGGCTGGGATGGCTCTGCCCACGCTGCCATGTTCTAGCGCTGAAGTCCTAAGAGTGAGAATTCTAGATTTGAATCTGAACTTCTAGGTCTTCATGGTTATATACTTGCCAAGGTAGAAGAGATTTTATATAATCGTGTTTAGTCTAGTGTGTAACTGACCTTATCTTTACTCTTGTGTGTATCCCACAGATGATAGGGGTAGGTGTGTTTGATGGGAAATTTTAGTGAAGATCAGCCTGGAAGAGGAATTAGAAAAATAGTGACAAAAACTGGGTGCTCTTAAGAAACTGGGTCTATTTCTCTTTCCCCTTCCTTCTATATTAATGTTGGTTGATCAGTTGTATCCGACTCTGCAGCTCCATGGACTATAGCCCACCAGGCTCCTCTGCCCATGGAATTCTCCATGCAAGAATACTGGAGTGGGTAGCCATTCCCTTTTCCAGGGGATTTTCCCGACCTATGGATCAAACCCGGGACTCCAGCATTGCAGGCAGACTCTTTACCATCTGAGCCACCAGGGAATCCACTTTCAAAGGTTTCTGAATGTAATTCAAGACTTGGTATATCTGACAAGGAAGATATATTTTAACCCAAGGGCAGGAATCCAGAATTCATGGGCAGGAATGCCAACCTCTCCTTCACTTTCAACCCACTCACCTCCAAGTCCAAAGTGTCCTGCCACTGCTCAGTTAGAGATCGGTGCATTTCTGTTCTCTCTTGACTCTGTTTCCATTTCTGTTGGATGATGGACAAATCCAGTGATTTAACCTTCTTGCCCATGGGATTCTTCTGAAACAGACTCCTTCTTGCTCTGCTCTTTCTTATCCAGAAGGCATCATCCTTGACTGAATGGGCTTCCTTACTGGTCGCCTGTAGCCCCCAAAGCTCTCTCTTTACCTGTGCAGAGTCTGTGTTCCACTGTATATCTGCTCTGGGCAGAGAACGTGAGCAACATGGTATTTTGAGGTCAGAATCCATAGTTTCTGAAGGTTCTTGCCATGTGGACATCCCCTGCTGTGTTTCTTCTTTAAGGCAGAGGACACATGGACAGGAAGAAGTAGGCAGTTTTGTACCCTTGAAAGGAGGCACGGGATCTCCCTGTGGGCCTGGTCCAAACCCAGAGTCTTGCTGGAGGACCAACTTCTCTCCTCTCACTCTGTCCATCACTTCCCACACCACCTGGTCTAAACTGTTTCTTTTGGGAGTATGGTCGGGTGGTGAGAGCCTATCTCGTGGGCATGTGTACAGGCACATTTTGGAGATGGCTTTCCGGAGGCGCTCTCTGGGTGAGTGAGGTTCAGGCTCTGGGGACAGAATCTTGATGGATGGCACATCAGTTGGGTTGCAATTCCAGAACATGTGGGATGGTGTGAACTTTTGGACAGGTGTCTTAGACACGTAGGAGTAGAGACAGAAGAAGGCATCTGCAGTGACGGCCAGTGTTTGCACTTGCTTAAACCTGCCTGAGTGCAAGGAATGAAGATGATGAGTCTAGGAATCATCAGAAAATTACTTCTTGAATTTTTCCCTTCAATAGCTTTCCTAAAACTCAAAGTTCAGAAAGAAGATGCCAGTTTCTCTACCAATATCTCTCCCATTTAGATTTCTTAGACCTAGGATTCCCTTTCTTGACTTTTTGACTCTTTATCCCCAGTAGTCTAGAAATTAATTCTATACAGGATGAGAAACCTTTCCATATCTTGATTTAGCATATCCTTTCTGCTGTCAGTATACAATGGCCTCTATCACTATGTTTGCTTCAGCAGTCCCCAGCCTTTTTGGGACCAGAGACCAGTTCCATGGAAGACAATTTTTTCCCACGGACTTGGGGTAGAGGGATGGCTTCAGGATGATTCAAGCGCATAACGTTTATTGTGCACTTTGTTTTTATTGTTATTACATTAACTCCACCTTAGATCATCAGGCATTAGATCCCAGAGGTTGGGGACCCCTGCTTTAGATGACAAACATGACTAAAAAAGGCAAAACTAACATTGTGTTCTTAGTAAGAAAAATTTAGGGTTATGGAAATCTTCTTTGATAGAAGCAAATTTGAGAGATAGCAATTAGTAGGCAATGGACAAGGGTAGAGAAATCTAGATGGACTATATTATTTCTAATAGACTTTGCTTCTCAACGTGTGGTCAGTAGTTCAGTAGCATTGGCATTACTTGGGAACTTATGTAAATACAGAATCTCAGACTGTATCCCATGCATCTTAACAATATCCTTTCATAATTCATATGCACATCCATGTTTGAAAAGCATGTGATAAACCATTTACCCATTAAACTATAAGTGTCCTAAAGGCAAGATCATGTTCCTCTTGCCTAGCTGCTGTTCTTCCAGAATTTAACATCTGTACCTGGCACATAAAATACATTCAACAAAAACATCCTCAACCTTTAGGGTGCATAAGAGTCATATAAAGTGCTTGTGAAATACTTCCACTGAAAATCCTTATTTCAGCAAGTGGAGCTCAGGAGTATAGTTTTACCAAATTTTGAAGTTGAATCTGATACAAAAGATCTGAAACAACACTATCAGGAACACCATTATGATGGGAGGGGGTGGGCTGTAAAAGAATATTATTTGAAATATATTCTAACACAAAGAATAAAATAGAGTCTTTCATCCCTCATCAAAGTAGAGAAGCCCTCTCATATCTTTCTTCAGTATGGAATTGGGACACCTTAAGTCATTGTTTCCCTAGATGTGGTAAGATTATACATAAAGATCACTGGTGTGCTTAGATCACTGGTGTGCTTACTTAAATATTTCTGAGCCCTTCCTTCTGTGGAAGAAAAGCCAAAGAATATGAATGCTTTATAAACTCCTGCACAATTTAACATAATTAACAGAACTTCTGTCCTAAATGGAAATTGTATTAACGTAATGGCTAGAAATGGGGAACATTCACTAATTCCAACTGAGAAATAGAAAATGGTGATAAGATTTAAAGATACCAGTCCAATTTGAGTCAGCAAAAAGAGAGAAGATCTAAAAGAAAGTCACTGTGATACCAGGTCTCTTGAAAACTCTTCAAGAGAGAGAAGCAGAACTCGAAGTTCTCCATTCACTGAAGACAACAAGGAAGAAACAGACACAAGAGACAAAGGGTGAAGAGAAGCTAACCAAGAGAAAGTAGGATTTAGAGCCATTGATCCCTGTTATGACTGTCTGGAGGTTGAGAGAGAAGTAGAGCACGGGTCTGTGCTAACACTCACTGGCCAGCATGAGGCAAGGGTCTTCCATCTCAATCCTCCGCACCTGGGACTTCAGGAAGAGCTGGAAATCAATGCCTTTGGCTTGAGAGGGGGTGGTGAAAAATCGAGCAGGAATTCGAGAAGTGTCTTTGTGGTCCTCCTGGCCAAAGCCCAGGCTGAAAAGAACATCTTCCGCATCTTCTTGCACCTTGTCCAGAATCTCTGAGATGCTGAAAAGTGGGGGTTTGGGTAAACACAGAAAGCTTTGAGAAGCAGGGTAATCCAGACTATCTAATAAAAGTGTCAGGACACTGAGATATCTTTCTGGCCATTTCTCTATCTACCACTGCAACCCAGAAAAGCTTTCACTTCTCTGAATCTAAATTCTCTGTCTGAAACCTGGGAATTACAATCTGGCCTTGGTTTAAAAATTGAACATGATTCTATTAGAGTACTTCAAATGACTGATTAAAATGATTACAGATGAATGAAAATTTGCTATGAGAGGGATCTGAAAAACCAAAATCAGTATAGTTGCAAAATGATCTGTGGTTGTGTTATTAACCAGTCAGTTTCCATTTGCTATAAGATATAGCTGGCTTTTGCCACGTGCTTTGTCACTTGCTTACCAGCTTGCACCAGTGGTTGGTGGAACAACCAGGCAATAAGTGTGTAAGCAACATAGAACTCATTTTATTCTCACCCTGAGGATAAAATTTTATCAATACAGCTGTGTTAGGTAGGCCTGTTTGTAGCACAATTTCAGGATAGAATCCCTGCATCTGTAGATCAAACACTTTCTCCAACATCCATCTCTGTGCAAATCGTTGCAGTACCAGGCTGGTGACACAAGAGCTCACTCACACTACATTCCAAACATCAGTGAGAGTAGGGGAGCTGTGAATTATTTGAGGCTTTGACTAATCACTGTTAATCTCTTCAGAAAGGATGCCGGTGTTCCAAACTGAAATCATCTTGTTTAAGTAAAAGCTGGATAATTGGAATCCCTGGCTCTATTCTTGTGCGTTCCTCCTAACTGCTAATTTCATCTCCATGATCCCGAGTTTCCTTATCTGAATTGTCTTCATAAGACTAGATCCCTGAGGAGGAAGGAGATCAAGGCGGCAGAGAAGGAAGATGCTGAGCTCATTGCCCTCAGTGAACACACCAAAACATATATCCACACGAGGAGCAGTTCTTGCTGAAAACAAACTGGATGGAGACTGGCAGAAAGACTCTTCAACAACTAAGGCTATAAAGAATGATCTACATGGAAGTGGGTAGGAAGAGAAGAGAAACGATCAGGTCAGGATCTGTATCCCTAGGAAGGGACACAGAGGAGGAGGGAGGTCCCAGAGGCTCAGAGATCCTCCCTGGGGAATGGATGGTTCAAACCACAAATTGGGCACCAGAGCCCTCGAGTCTGATGCTGGGCAGAGGAGTCCCATTCGCTAGCTTGAAAACCAGTAGGACTAACAGGAGGGCAGTAAGAACTGTGCTTGCAAAGATTATGCACACACTTGCTTACTCCTGAAACAGGGATGAGGAAGCAGATTCAATGTGTCTGGGGCTCTGGCCAGCTTCCTGAAACCTACACCGAGCATCACTCCAGCTCTTCTCACTTGCTAGTGCAGTGCTCCACTAGGGTGGAGGCCACTATTTATGAAGACAGTGTGTAACTGTGGGGGATGGAGCTGGCTTGGACCTGGCACTACATCTGAAAGGGGTGATGGCAGCCATTACTGTTGCTCCCAGAGGAGGCGGATCAAGAACGGGCTGAAACTCTAACTGAATGTGCCAGAATTTCTCCAGAGTGTGCCCTAGCTTGCATTGGGTACCTGCTCTGGCCCTTCTGGCTCTAGCACTGTTCCCCTCCAGGGCACAGGTACCAAAGCTGGGATGGGGGAGACCACACACTAAAAGAGAAGGGAACCAGCTCAGACCTGACCCTCAGGAATCCTGTCCAAAAACTTAGGACACAATCCTGCCCTGGATAGGGAACTGTCAGTCACTGAGCACAGAAGCCCTGGCTCACACCTAACTTTGGCTCTAGCCAACGCCCTCACCCCTGATCTCTAGCTGCACTTTCCACTAAGGTGATAGTTCCCAGCACACTCTGGGGGAAGATGTGACTTGTGCTCATTTCAGATACAGCTCTTTTATAAAGCTAGTCATCAAAGCAGTATGCTACTGGCACAAAAACAGACATACAGATCAATGGAACAGAACAGAGCCCAGAAATACACCCATGCAAGTATAGTCTAGTAATCTATGATAAAGGGGGAAAGAATATACAATGGGAAAAAAGACAGTTTCTTCAGCAAATGCTGCTGGGAAAACTGGACAGCTGCATGTAAAAGAATGAAATTAGAACATTTTCCTACCCCATATAAAAAATAAACTCAAAATGGATAAAGACAGTTCCATAAGAACAGAAACCATAAAACTCCTAGAAGAAAACACAGGCAGAACACTCTTGAACATAAATCACAGCAAAGTTTTTTTTTGATCTGTCTTATAAGGCAAAGGAAACAAAAGCAAAAAAGAACAAATGGGACCTGATTAAACTGAAAACATTTTGCACAGCAAAGGAAATCATTTACAAAATGAAAAGAAAACCTACTGAATGGGAGAAAATATTTTCAAATGATATGACTGATAATGAGTTAATATAAAATGAATATACAGCTCATACAACTCATATCAAAAAATTAAAGAACCTAATTAGAAAATGGGCAGAAGACCTGAATAGATATTTTCCCAAAGAAGACATATGGATGGCCAATAGGCACGAAAAGATGTTCATCATTGCTAATGATTAGAAAAATAAAAATCAAAACTACACCTCACACTGATCAGAATGGCCATCATCAAAAAGTCTACAAACAATACATGCTGGAGAGGGTATGGAGAAAAGGGAACTTTCTCGCACTGTTGGTGGGAATATAAATGAACACAACCACTATAGAGAACAGTATGGAGATTCCTTAAAAAGCTAGGAATAAAATTATCATATGACCCAACAATCTGCTACTCGGAATTTATCCTGAGGAAACCATAGTTGAAAAAGACACATGTACCCAAAGGCTCATTGCAGCACTGTTTACAATAGCTAGGACATGGAAGCAACCTAGATGTCCATCAACAGACGAATGGGTAAAGAAGTTGTGGTATATATAGAGATACCCTAACCCTAACTCTAACTCTAACCCTAACAACTATAGGCTAGTTGTGGCATATATATATATATATATATATATATATATATATATATAGTGGAATATTACTAAGCCATAAAAGGAATGCATTTGAGTCAGTTCTAATGAAGTGGATGAACCTGAAGCCTATTATACAGAATGAAGTAAGTCAGAAAGAGAAAAATAATATATTAACACACACACACATGCACACACACACACATATATGGAACCTATTGGCAGAGCAGCAATGGAGATGTAGACATAGAGAACAAATTTGTGGACACAGGGCAAGGAGAGGGTGGAACGAACTGAGGGAGTAGCATGGAAATACGTGCGTTACCATAAGTAAAACAGCCAATGAGAATTTGCTCTAAATCAAAAGGAGCTCAAACCTGGCGCCCTGTGACAACTTAGAGGGGTGGGATCAGGTAGGAGGTGGGAGGGAGGTTCAAGGGGCGGGGACATATACCAATGGCCGATTCATGCTGATGTGTGGCAGGAACCAACACAATATTGTAAAGCAATTATTCTCTGATTAAGAATGAATAAATTAAAAACCAGAAAATCAAGGGAAAAATGATGTGGTATATATCAGCCATAAAAAAGATTGAAATAAAACCATTTGCAGCAACACAGATCTAGAAATTATTATACTAAGTGAAGTAAGTCAGAGAAAGATAAATATCATATGATATTTCTTACATGTGGAATCCAAAAAAATGATACAAATGAACTTATTTACAAAATAGAAATAGACTCACAGACATAGAAAACAAGCTTATGGTTACCAAAGGGGATAGCAAGGGATGAGAGATAAGTTAGGAGTTTGGGATTAACACATATATGCTACTATATGTACAATGGGTAAACAATAAGGACCTACTGTACAACATAGGACACTATACTCAATATCTTGTAATAACCTAAGAATCTGAATAAGAATATATATATATATATATATATATATATATATATATATATTTGAATCACTTTGCGGTACATTTGAAGCATTGTAAATCAAATGTACTTCAAAAAAAGTTTTCTTTTAAATGCAGACATTTGAGTCTCACCCCCAGAGATTCTATGTTAACTGAATTGGGGTGTAAGGCTCAGTGAGTACAAATCACTAAAAATAGTAAATAAGCTAATAAGTCTGCGAACCAGGTTTGAGATTCAAACTTTGACTCCAAATTCCAAACAATTTTTATAATAGCACACTAGTTCTCATCATTTTCCACCTTGTTTTAGAGTTATTGGTGTGTATTTTTTTTTTCACCCTATAGAATTGTTGAGCTCCTTCAGGCAAACTTTTTATCTACTTGATTTTCAAATTCCATACAGTCATTGCCTGGCCTGAATTTGGAGATACAAAATTGCTTGAATGAATCAATATTTTATCACATCAATTGATCAATCAATTAATGGATACACTTATTGATTGTTTTGTTGTTGTTCAGTCACTAAGTCATGTCCAACTCTTTGCAACCCACGGACTGCAGCATGCCAGGTTTCCCTGTCCTTCACTATCTCTGAGAGTTTGCTGAAATTGATATCCAACTGATTGTTTACTGAGAACTTGTTATAAGTCCTGGAAATGTGATTGGACCAATATTACACTTCCTGGGGTACAAAGTTCAGGGGAGGAGACACCTGTATTTTACACACAGCAACCAGCTCTGAGTAGTAGATATTTGTGCATCCCTGCTATTCTTGAAGCATGCTGTCACCCTTGTCAAGTATGTGACTGCATAAAAGCGCTAGTAATAATATATCCCAGAAAAAAACTGGCAATGGTTCTAAGTTCCAGTCTCTTCTGCCTCTCATCTTCCCTGACCTTATAACCCTGCCAAACTTGGTACCTACCTTGAACTGGTCTTGTTGGTCCCACCAGTCATGCTGCTGGAAGCCAAACTGCAGCCAAGATCTAGTAGCTGTCCGGGCCGGGATGTCTCCAGGAAGCTCCTGCAGGGATCAATGCTAAGACACACTAATCTTGTGAGCAATCAGTCTGTACTCTGGCTTCTAGACATGCCCTGCAGGGCACAGTCACTCCCTGCTGGGTATGTTTGAACCATCTACTGTAAAAACTGAATCTATGGTCTCATTTCTGGTTGGAAATTTCACTCTCTATTGTGAAACTGCAGCTCTTTGTTTTTAATCTCTTGGACTCTGACACCCACCCCAGTTCAGTAGCTCCTGAAGGAGATATCACTCAGCCTGGCTGAAACTAACACTTACCTGGAGTAGAGTTTGCTGCTGGCGGCCAACAGTGTGGCTGGACAAGTAACAGAAAGACAAAGTTAGAAGGGGAAAGGAAAATCATCTGAGCTGCCCCTCTGAACTGAAACCTCGGCCCCTTCTGTTCCTTTCTGCTACTACTACAGGCCCATAAACCCTATGAACCCTGTTCTTTAGGAAAGTATATGAAGATTATCAAACATAGACCTGGAAGGGGGACAGACATGGCAGAGAAAAACTGGCCCCATGCCTCCGAACTTCTGAACCATGCCTGGTGTCCAGACAAGAGTTTCTCTGTCCTGAGGAGGACAGAGTCATTCAGGCCCCCAGGCTAGTGTTCCTATCTCACCACATGGGTCTCTAAGGGTCCCAGAAGACACAGGTGGGTTGATGTACCTCCATCCTTCATTTTAGCCTTTATCTTCCTCCAATGTAATCTCTCTCTTACACCCAGTACTCAGGCTGCTTGGGTCTTCTATATAGAAAACCATTTCAAAGATGTCTGGGCAGCCAACTCTAGGGTGATTTTATGTATTATCTTCCTAGGGGCCAAAGGAAAGCTCCAATGATGAACCAGTAAATGTCTTGATAGGATGGTGAGCAGACAGTTCTGGGCATGTGATGCTTTCTGAGTTTTCCATTAGATCATATGGGATTGCTCTTTCCCTGCAGAGAAGATGCCAGGGATGGGCTGCTTCTTTCTGCAGTTCTTCCCTTCCAGTCTATCTTCATTCATCCAGTGGATAGCCGCTTCTTCAATCCCAACCTGAGAGAGCTGTGCCACTTACCCTCTGCTCCAAGGCTCAAGTCATCTTCAAAGCTGGTTCCATGGCTGGGGCACCCTATCAAATAATGAGGCAAGGGCTGCAGAAAATCAGGCTTGGACTCACACACATGCTTACACACTTATATACACATCTACAACCACACAATCACATCACACATCCACACATTTGCAAAACAACCCCAGCCATACATATACAGAAATCACATTCATAATTCTGATTAAAAATAATCATGTAAAATTTTTTTTTGTTTTGTAAAATTACCTATAATTAATATGTCCCCAAATCACATAGTCAAGTACACAGTCCTTTATCAAAGAATTAGCACATGGAGGTATGCACTCAGATACATAAACATACATACACAGACACACACATTTTACAAAGCTCTTTTTCCATAGCAGTGATTATTAGCTGCTGCTGCTGTTGCTAAGTTGCTTCAGTCATGTCCGACTCTGTGAGACCCCAGAGACAGCAGCCCACCAGGCTCCCTTTTCCCTGGGATTCTCCAGGCAAGAACACTGGAGTGGGTTGCCATTTCCTTCTCCAATGCATGAAAGTGAAAAGTGAAAGTGAAGTCGGTCCGTCGTGTCTGACTCTTTGCGACCCCATGGACCGTTAGCCTACCAGCCTCCTCCGTCCATGGGATTTTCCAGGCAAGAGTACTGGAGTGGATTGCCATTGCCTTCTCTGATTATTAGCTGAGCAACCACTAACAGAAGATAACCTTTGAGGACTAGTCAGCCTGTGGGCTCTCAGCCAACACTATCTTCTGGGCCTCCTGGATTGCCTTATGACCATTAATAGGTGTTCTGCAGGCAGTGAAAATATAGCATCTTATGCACTCATATGCATGTGCATGTACACACACACAGTGATGTCACTGTCTAAGGTGGATGAACAGAAGAAAGAATAGAGCCTCTACTTACCATTGTAGTTCAACTGTCCTGCTTCCTCAAAAAACCCTTCTTCAGAGTATCTAAAAACCAAAAAGAAACACAGGTTGAAATCACTATGTTTTCAAAGGGGCTTTTCTTCACATATCTCCCACAAGTTTGTATAATTTTCTAATGAGAGTCAGTAGTATTTAAATCACTTTTATGTTGAAGAAAATGGAGAGTGATGATTTGACTGACAAATCCATAGTGGTAGTCAGCGGGCCCCATATTTTAAATTGGGCTGCCATCTATGGGGTTGCACAAAGTCGGAAGTGACTGAAGCAACTTAGCAGCAGCAGCAGCAGCAGCAGCAGCAGCAGCCATCATGCTGACCACAGTGCCCCAAGTCAGCTTAGCAATAATTCTTCAGAAGCTAGGAAAGAAAGAATATGGAAACAAAACCGGAGAAATCTATGTACAGAAGCAGGGGTTTGAGTGCCATAAACTTTCCATTACAAATGCAAATATTGAGACTAAGAAAAAATCTTTTAGGAGATCATCTTATTTACCCACCTCTCCTTCCTTTCCTCTGAGCTCCTTTCTTGGTGAATATCATGTCTTTCAGGAAGCAGTCGGAACAGCATTTTGGTTAAAGATTATGTTTCTACATTTTGAGATATGTGCTTTATCAAACATTCACTATCTCCACAAGAACAGATGGAAGTCAGCATACACGGTAGTGAGAAACAGCTTAAACAAGGAAGAGATTCACTGTCTGAAGCAAGTGAATGAAGTTGTCTATGAAAAACCTTTGAATGGGGAACAGAGTACCTGGATTCCAGTCGTGGCTCCTTGCTGCTGCTATGTTCTCAAATATATTAAGTAAGGGGATTTAGAGGCCTAGATATTATCATTTTCTAAGTTCACTTTGTGGAGAAGGTGATGGCACCCTACTCCAGTACTCTTGCCTGGAAAATCCCATGGATGGAGGAGCCCGGTAGGCTGCGGTCCATGGGGTCGCTCAGAGTTGGACAGGACTGAGCTACTTCACTTTCACTTTTCACCTTCATGCATTGGAGAAGGAAATGGCAACCCACTCCAGTATTCTTGGCTGGAGAATCCCAGGGACGGGGAGCCTGGTGGGCTGTTGTCTATGGGGTCACACAGAGTCGGACACGACTGAAGCGACTTAGCAGCAGTAAGTTCACTTTGAGCACTGATGTGTTGTGAGTTTTATAGTTGGCTTTCCTGAAAGTTTAAAAAATGGAACTTGCACATGATGCTTTGAATATAATCTCAAATGGAGGCTGGAATAAAGAGTTGCTAAAGCGAGTTAATGGGGAAACTGACTGGAAAGCAGCCATTGGAGCTGTTCTTAAATAAGTCTTCTTTATTCAGTGATGGTGTGATCACTGACCTAGAGCCAGACATCCTGGGATGTGAAGTCAAGTGGGCCTTAGAAAGCATCACTATGAACAAAGCTAGTGGAGGTGATGGAATTCCAGTTGAGCTATTCCAAATCCTGAAAGATGATGCTGTGAAAGTGCTGTACTCAATATGCCAGCAAATTTGGAAAACTCAGCAGTGGCCACAGGACTGGAAAAGGTCAGTTTTCATTCCAATCCCAAAGAAAGACAATGCCAAAGAATGCTCAAACTACCGCACAATTGCACTCATCTCACACGCTAGTAAAGTAATGCTCAAAATTCTCCAAGACAGGCTTCAGCAATACGTGAACCGTGAATTCCTGATGTTCAAGCTGGTTTTAGAAAAGGCAGAGGAACCAGAGATCAAATTGCCAACATCCGCTGGATCATAGAAAAAGCAAAAGAGTTCCTGAAAAACATCTATTTCTGCTTTATTGACTATGCCAAAGCCTTTGACTATGTGGATCACAATAAACTGTGGAAAATTCTGAAAGAGATGGGAATACCAGACCACCTGATCTGCCTCTTGAGAAATTTGTATGCAGGTCAGGAAGCAACAGTTAGAACTGGACATGGAACAACAGACTGGTTCCAAATAGGAAAAGGAGTTCGTCAAGGCTGTATATTGTCACCCTGTTTGTTTAACTTATATTCAGAGTACATCATGAGAAACGCTGGGCTGGAAGAAACACAAACTGGAATCGAGATTGCCGGGAGAAATCTCAATAACCTCAGATATGCAGATGACACCACCCTTATGGCAGAAAGTGAAGAGGAACTCAAAAGCCTCTTGATGAAAGCGAAAGTGGAGAGTGAAAAAGTTGGCTTAAAGCTCAACATTCAGAAAACGAAGATCATGGCATCCGGTCCCACCACTTCATGGGAAATAGATGGGGAAACAGTGTCAGACTTTGTTTTTCTGGGCTCCAAAATCACTGCAGATGGTGACTGCAGCCATGAAATTAAAAGACGCTTACTCCTTGGAAGGAAAGTTATGACCAACCTAGATAGCATGTTCAAAAGCAGAGACATTACTTTGCCAACAAAGGTTCGTCTAGTCAAGGCTATGGTTTTTCCTGTGGTCATGTATGGATGTGAGAGTTGGACTGTGAAGAAGGCTGAGTGCCGAAGAATTGATGCTTTTGAACTGTGGTGTTGGAGAAGACTCTTGAGAGTCCCTTGGACTGCAAGGAGATCCAACCAGTCCATTCTGAAGGAGATCAGCCCTGGGATTTCTTTGGAAGGAATGATGCTAAAGCTGAAACTCCAGTCCTTTGGCCACCTCATGCGAAGAGTTGACTCATTGGAAAAGACTCTGATGCTGGGAGGCATTGGGGGCAGGAGGAGAAGGGGACGACAGAGGATGAGGTGGCTGGATGGAATCACTGACTCAATGGACGTGAGTCTGAGTGAACTCCGGGAGTTGGTGAGGGATAGGGAGGCCTGGCGTGCTGCGATTCATGGGGTTGCAAAGAGTCGGACACGACTGAGCGACTGATCTGATCTGAATGCAGTCAACTACTAGAATGACAAGATCTACTGTTCCATTTAATGCTTGTGCTGTCAGTACACAGTAATGCAACTACTAAAGCCCACTATTAATATGACTACAATAAAACATACTATTGTTGCATTGCTAGGTAGGCCATCAATGGAAATGACTATATATATTCACCAAAAGAAATAATATATATAATAACCCAGAATCAGGAGACTCCCAAATCTCTAGTTATTTTAAAGTGGATAATTTCCATGATGGATAGATGGACAGGGCTACACAATTAAAAAGAAGGACCTATTGCTGGGTGAAAATGGGTGGATGAACATCGCAAACTTAAGGCTGAACAAAAGAAGCACACATAAAAAAGTGCATATAGTATGATTCCCTTTATATAAAGCTTAAAAAGTACAAAACTTATCTATGATGCTACAAGTCAGGGTACTGGTTACCCTTGGAAGTAGGGCAGTGAATGGAACAGGACACAAGGGGCTTCTGGAGTGTGGGCAATGTTTCACTTCAGATTTTTCAGATTTCATCACTCTATTCCCTTCGAGAAAATTCACTGAACCATATACTTAAATCCTCACTTATTTTTCAGTAAATATTTTATACTTCAATGATTTATATTGCTCTTATTTTAACAAGTTTTTTTTGAGGTACAATTGATATACAAGAAACAGTACATATTTAACATGTGTAACTTGATAAGCTTGGACATATGTAAACACTTGTGATACCACCCATCACCAATCGAAGAAACAGACATATCCAACAATTCCCAGGGTATCTTCATTTCCCTTTGACTTTTTTTTGAAATAAGAACACTTAACATGGGATCTACCCTCTACACAAATTTTGAAGTGCCCAATACCATATTGTTAACTACAGGTACCACGTTGTACAGCACTGGTCACTAGAATGTATTCATCTACCATAGCTGGAGCTTATATTCATTGAGTTGTACAATTCATATTAAAAAGAAAAATTCTACTGATGTGTATACTATACTTCAATAAAATTTACATTAAAATCCCACTGATAAAATTCCTTATTTGTCCAAAACAAAATTTGGTAACACAAGATTTGTTGGGTGCGCATCCTTTGTTTCTATTTTCTAGTTGTGCTCTAGTAGGCATTTCTATAGTCTATATAAGAGGACCAGCTCAGGCTGACCCTTGCTTTTCTTTGTGTATGTGGGATACACAACAGAAATATGGACAAAAGCCTGGATCTGTTGATGTCTTCTCACTGAGAATGGTGGTCTGACATTTCACAGCCCTCATCCAAGTCCCAGGCCTTTCATGAGTTATTGCTTAGGACATAAAATCAATGACTAGAGACTAGATCCAGAGTTTGCTCCTCTCCATATTTGCATTGAAAGGTCCCTTAGCATCATTTCATTCTGACATAGAAGGGCCAAGTTACTGCTCTTCCTATATACTGAATTCATAAACAAAGAGTACAAAGGAGTATTGAACTGTGGGAAGCATTTTAAATCCTGGGACAGTTCTTACACACCCAAACCTGCAAGCATTCCCATTAACATCATCCCTTCAATTCCCTGTATTTTGATTACCCTTAATTGACTTTTGAAGTAAAAAAATTTTGAACCAGATTATGACAATGAATAAAGACAATATGTTTAATAAACAACAGCAACAAACAAAACAAAATAAATCCTTCCTGGCCTTACCTGCCAGGGTAGAGTTAAAATAAACAACCTTGGATTATGCAGTGATATTTATTTCCTACCAAATCAACCAGGATGGGCTTATTTTTATGTTAATAAATGAGTTTAGATGAAAGGCTATATCAAGCTAGAGACATTTCTGGAGAGGAAATAAAGAGCAGGCAGTAGATTTTAAGTTCTGAGAATTCATTATCACACAAGTGATCACACTTAAACAGGTCACAGAAGCTTTCCCTCCGTGTCTGAGTAGACTGAGCCTAAAATGGGACAGCCTGTTGGGGGTGTGAGGCCTCAAATTTTAAGAGTTTCTCAGGAAAGAAATACTACAATCTGCCTTGAAGTACCTATTCCACTTAGTCAATGCTTTGAATAACTAGGGTAAATGCTTAGCCCTTCCTGTGTTCTGTTGTAGAAGTAAACAATATAATGATTCATAATGATGAATTACTTTGATCATAAGAACAGTTAGGTTTTTAACTCCTCTTCTGTCACACAGTGTAAGACTCTGATCCAAAGGGAAAAGTAATGGAGCAGGGGTCTGGAATTTAGCCGTCATTCACTATGGCTGCCAATTTCCATCCTTCTTGGTTTTAGACCAGATCCAGTCTGTGTTTCCAGACCTTCACCCTAACTTAGTCTCAGCCCAGAGAGGCACTTGACTCACAGCCCTAACCCCCACACTCACTCAATTCTTTACAGACCCCTCTCACTCATTTCAACCTCACTTCTAATTATTAGGCCCAATTAAAACTCATGTCCCTGTCTTTGAGTCCTCCAGTCAGGACACCCAACCACCAACCATGCTCAACACACCACTTTGTTGGTACTTACCCACAATCTTGCAGCCAGTCTTCAATCTTGTTGATTGGATTTCCTAGAAAAGTCAGATATCGGATCACTGTGGGGACTGAAGGATATCAGACTTCCTCCCTGGAACTCACCCTGTTCCACAAATTTATCCTTATTCAAGCCACCTCATGAACCCTTCTTATTCCCATAAAACTTTCCCTTAAGATACAAGAGTGATATACCCATGTAAAAAAACAGTGGACATCTCTTTTCTCTTGGCCTCTGGGCCCCCTTTCTCCCAGAAACTTGGGAAATACTCCAAGGTTTGGGAGCAGGGGTAGATTATTCTGTTTAAAGAAAAAAGAAAGAAAAAACAAGAAAAACCAGCACAATTTTGCTTTTGTCCTTTTTGTTTCCTATCAAATAAGCCAGGGTAGGCATATTTACATAAGATTTATTTTTTATTTTTCAATCATGTCTGTAGCATCATTTGAACCTCCAAGAAGTTCTGAGAGGCATGTGGAAAAGGTAATATTACTATTTCAGGTACTAATACTTCAATTAGACAAGTATGTTCTAGAGGGGTGAGTGACTTGCCAAAGGTCACATCAGCAACTGAGCAGCAGCCAGAGTCCAGGCACCAAGATTGAGTGTAGCTTTGTCACACATTCAACATAGAAACACTCTAAACATTCACAGAGATACCTGGCCTGGGGTCCTCACAAATACTCAAGACGACGCAAAAGTGCACCTCTTCCTCTTTCTCAATCTTATGCCCTTTCTTTTGTACACAATTCATACCTTACGTCACTGTCTTTATGGTCTTCCCTTTAGCCCATTTAACCCAGTCAAAATGAGCCACATGGAGTGAGAGTGAAAGCCGCTCAGTTGTGTCCGACTCTTTGCAACTCCATGGACTATACAATTCGCGGAATTCTCCAGGCCAGAACACTGGAGGGGGTAGCCTTTCCCTTTTCCAGAGATCTTCCTAACCCGAGGATCAAACCCAGGCCTCCCTCACTTCAGGCAGATTCTTTACCAGCTGGGCCGCAAGGGAAGCCCAAGAATACTGGAGTGGGTAGCCTCTCCCTTCTCCAGGGGATCTTCCCAACCCAGGATTCGAACCGGGATCTCCTGCATTGCAGGCGGATTCTTTACCAACCAAGCTATCAGGGAAGAAACCGGGGACCCTCTGCCCTCACGGCAGACCTGGGCATCTGCCACATATTCCCTATCTCAAGACAATATGCCTCTCTGTTTGGCCTCCTTACCTTCCTGGAAAACGTCATCCATGCCAGAGGGCTCGGCATCTGGGACATTCTGCAGGGCCGCTGCAGCCTCCTCCTCCAGGACCTGGGTCTGCCAGTGCCGGCTCTGACGGAGCCAGGCCCTGCGTCTCTCCCAGGATGTGGGGCTCAGCACAGAGCCCTCCATGGCGCCGATTCAGACTTCAGGGCCTCTGGCCACAGAGATGCTATCCTGAGAGTTGGAACACAGTGATACACCATCATCCTGTGTTCAGAATCCACCACCCCCAGGGTTGCCTCCACATTTTCCCAGCTCTGCACAAAGGAGCATAACCCTCTGCCTATTCAGGAGCTGGGAGGAGATGTCTGGTTCTTCAAAGAAAAAAAAAGGAATGCTCTGAACAACCTAAACACCGGGGCAATTTCAGATTTCTTCAAATCTGAAAACTTGAAACATCGTATGATTTAAGGGACAATGAGAAAGGGCTGCCTCTCATGATAGGTTAGCTGCCGTATTAGAAAACATTTTCTTTAATTCTTAAGAATTTTGTCTCCCAGAATATTCCATTGAAATGAAAATATCTTTAAATTTGCAATGTGTAAATTTCACTTTATTTGATCTTCATAAAGATATATGAAAGGGGAAAAATTAGATCTCAAAGGTTAAACCAATTTTCTAAAGGTCTCACAACCAGGATGTCACTCTAACTACAGTCATTCTGGGCTTGTCTTGTTTCCTGTTTAAAATAGGAATTCTCTGGGGGAAATGGGGGTGGGAGAATCCCATAATAAAAACAACACGGAGACACTGTTGTTATTGTTGTTGCTCAGTCACTAAGTCACATCCAACTCTTTGTGACCCCATGGACTGTAGCACACCAGGCTTCCCTGTCCTTCACTGTCTCCCGGAGTTTGCTCAACTTCATGTCCATTGAGTTGGTGATTCAGCTCAATAATCTCATCTGCTGTCACCCTCTTCTCCTTTTTCCTTCAACCTTTCCCAGCATCAGGGTCTTTTCTATTGAGTTGGCTCTTCACATCAAGTGGCCAAAGTATTGGAGCTTCAATTTCAGCATCAGTTCTTTCAATGAATATTCAAGGTTGATTTCATTTAATGTTGACCAGTTTGATCTCTTTGAAGTCCAAGGGACTCTCAAAGCTCTTCTCCAGCACCATGGTTCAAAAGCATCAATTCATTGCTGCACAGCCTTCTTCGTGGTCCAACTCTCACACCCATACACGACTACTAGAAAAACCATAGCTTTGACTATACGGACCTTTGTTAGCATAAAAGTGGTGTCTCTGCTTTTTAATATACTATCTAGGTTTGTCATAGCTTTCCTTCCAACGAGCAAGCATCTTTTAATTTCATGGCTGCAGTCACCTTCTGCAGTGCTTTTGGAGCCCAAGGAAATAAAATCCATCAGTGCTTCCACTTTCCCCCCTTCAATTTGCTGTGAAGTGATGGGACCAGATGCCATGATCTTAGTTTTTTTAAGGTTAAATTTCAAGCCAGCTTTTTCACTCTCCTCTTTCACCATCATCAAGCGGCTCTTTAGTTTTTCTTCACTTTCTGCCATTATAGTGGTATCATCTGCATATCTGAGGTTATTGATATTTCTGCTGGCAGTCTTGATTCCCACTTGTGATTAATCCAGCCCAGCATCTTGCATGATGTACTCTGCATATAAGTTAAATAAGCGGGGTGACAAGGGTGACAATATACAGCCTTGTCATACTCCTTTCCCAATTTTGAACCAGTCATTTCATGTCTGGTTCTAATGGTTGCTTCTTGACCTGCATACAGGTTTCTCAGGAGGCAGGTAAGGCGTTCTGGTACTCCCATCTCTAAGAATTTTCCAGTTTTTTGTGATCCACACAGTCAAATGCTTTAGTGCAGTTGATGAAGCAGATGTAGATGTTTCTTTTCTGGAATTTCTGGATCAATTAGCAGTTACCACCTTTAGAATCATCACCTTCTAATTTGTCATCTTGGGTTTTCCCCCGGCTCTGAGTTAATTCCCCAGTTCATCAGTGTGCTAATATTTCATTTAACACTGCCTGATCAACACTTGTGTGTTTTTCCAAGTGATGCATTCCGATGGCACGAGCCACTTATTTGAAGAGGAAATCAGAGGGAATGAATCATTCAACTGTGCAAATACAGCTTAAAAGATTTGAGGCTAATATACTGTAATTTGTTTATACTCTGTCCTGCCTCTTCTCCACCAGCTGCACTCACAACTTCCACAGTGAACAGGTGGAGGTGGGACCACCCCTCATCCCTCCAGCTGCCATAAACACTCCATCCTTATACCTACACCTTTATCTGTTAGAGTTAGGAAAAATAAAAGGGGGGAAAATAAGAAGAGAGCCAGTTTCCAGAGACTCCTGCTTTTCAAACTGTTAAAAACAAAACCATCAGTGAAGCATTAATTTAGGCACTAAAATAGCTATTTTTGAAAAGAACATCCTAAATAGAAAAGCCTTCCTAAGACAATAAAATTGTTTTGGATGCTTCTGTTTGTTACAGACAAAATATATTCAGAGGAAAAGGATACGTAATTACTGC
Source organism: Bos indicus x Bos taurus (assembly GCF_003369695.1). Taxonomy (NCBI): domain Eukaryota; kingdom Metazoa; phylum Chordata; class Mammalia; order Artiodactyla; family Bovidae; genus Bos; species Bos indicus x Bos taurus. The sequence continues at coordinate 60,334,087 of NC_040080.1, forward strand.
TGTCTGATCTAAATTCTTTTACTTTAGGTTCAGCCTAAGGCATATTTTCCCCCAAGGAGAGATAGTAGTTGGCACTATGCAACTTTATTAACCCTTGACACTGGGCTCTTTGTCCACAGCCAGTGCCTTTGAGGGGAAATTAAATGATTGACTGAAACCTGTGATGCAGAGTGAAGCCGCAAAGAGCGATAGCAGAGAGAATTTGTTGTCCTTTGGCTAAAGCTGCTGTGAGGTGATAATACAAGGATGAAACTGCCACTGTAAAGAATTTAGGGAAAGAGTCTAAAAAGCCATCTTAGCCTGCATTTACCTGGTCCTGCACCACCATCCAAAGCATTTAATAGGTTGGCATCAGTCAGACTGGGGAAGAAAATACCAAAGGTTGACTTGCCTGTTGTCTTTAATTTCTGACTGGCCTGTTGTCTTTAATTTCCAGAGCAAATGAACCCCACCTAAATCACAGGAAATCTTCAGCTCACCAGAACTTATTTGGGGATGAGGGGAATTTAAAAGGAAGTCATAAAGGCAGGCAGAGAGGAAGGAAAGAAAGAGGGAAAGAAGTGAGAGAAGGAAGTCGGGAAGGGAGGGAAGAAGAAGTGAAGGAAGGAAGGGACGTGGATTCCCATATTCAGCCACTTGCTAAAAGTATAACCTTGGCAAATTCATCCCCTTTCTCTGGGCTCATTTTCTCAGTGTCAGAATCTCACTACCTGAGATGAGTTATGGAGGCCTCTACTTGGGTTTTAACATCCTCCATGATGTGAATCTATCCTGTATTCCTCCTACTTCTTGGAAAATACATCACACTCATATAGACTCATTTTCCCTCTGCCCCCTGAAAATGCTTATCTCTTTTTCAACTCCAGGCTTTTCACACATTGTTTTCCCCTGTCTTCCCCCTACCTCAGCCTTTGACGCACTCAACCTGCGAAGCCCAGCTATCAAGCAATTTCTCTGTGAAGCCAGGCCTGGCTTCCACAGTGTCCAGTAAACAGTCACTTCCTCGTAGTTCCTTCCCTTCTTCATTGTTCTTATCACTAACATTATATTTTACTTGTTAATCTAATTCATTATTTACTCTTCTGATTAAAATAGAAGCTCCACCAGGGCAGAGATTTTTCTCTGGGTTATTCACTGCTATGTCCCTGTTGCCTAAACAGAATCTAACTGGTTTTCTCCAATCTCAGCCACACTTGGATTATAGAGATGGGTTCATGGGGCATTGTGTGGGAACACCATAAGTACAGCAATATTCCGAGGCAGAAAGAAATAGAATTGTCTGGTTAGTGGTAGCAGAAGGAAGTGATGTTGCTGGAAGATAAGAAACTGAGTGTTTGTGGAAATCTGGAGGAAGTGGCAAATGATTATCAGGCAAGCACATCAACAGTGAGAGTGTTAGAACTGAGGGATGTATGCACACAGCTGTCAGGATGGCACCTTGGAAGGTATGGGGCGGGGGTGGCTTGTAATAGAAGGTATGGAGGTATTTCCTCTAAACAAGTCATACAAAAACACACACCTGTGTGTACAGTGGAGTTTGGTGCAGTGAAAAAAGCACTTACTGGGAGTTTAGAGACTTGGGCATTCTTCCAAACTTGCTGTCCAATTAACTGACTTCTGGTAAGTCAATCAGGTTTCTACTTGGGCATTGACTTTGTCCTCTAGAAAGTGAATTAGTGGCAATGAATATTGTAGAGTTTGCCTCTAATAGTAACATTTATGAATTTATTCTAGTTGAATTTGAAATATTTGTAGGAACAATACTGTACAAAAGAAGCATTTGTGTAGTTTTTCCTGTAAGAATTAGAAAATGGTCCAGTGGCCTCGGGAGTTACTTCCTACTTAACAAATTTACTTTCAATTAATACTAATTTATGAAGGCTTCCCTGATGACTCAAACAGTAAAGAATCTGCCTCCAATGCAGGAGACTCGGGTTTGATCCCTGGGTTTGGAAAATCCCCTGGAGAAGGGAATGATTACCCATTCCAGTATTCTTGCCTGGAGAATTCCATGGACAGAGGAGCCTGGTGGGCTACGGTCCATGAGGTAACAAAGAGACAGATATGATTGAGTGTATAACACTTTCACTTTCATGAGGTTCCAGACTTAAAACTTCCTAGTGACCTAGGAAAGTGGTAAGCCTGGATGAGGAAGGCTGAAAGAAGGAGACCAAAGGAGTGTGACTCAGTCAGGAGAGCTCATGGACGCCTGGCGCTTCTTGAACTTCTCTGATCCTTTGCCTTAGTTTATACAGGCTCATCCACCTTCCTCTCTACACAACCATATGCTATCTATCCTTTGAAGACCTCCTCAAGTCATCTCTGTTCTCTTGCCCACCTCTAGCACCCAGCACATGTACCTATGTCACGTTCAGCAAGATGTATGTGCCTACGTTTCTTGTCATTATCCACCAATGCTTGAACCTCTCCCCTAAATCTTACTCAGGACATTGCACAGTACCTCACAACAGAAGGGGCTCAGTAGACACTGTACCTGCAGAGAAGCAAGAATCGCACTGGAGCTGAAAAATTACCCTCATCTAGTCTATGTCCTAGGACAGGTCCACATGGTCTCAAATTCTAATGTATCAGTATATGTTTTATATACCTTGTAATGAAGAGGAAGAAGGCTTGGGGCATAGTCACACCAAGGCTTTGTTGCTAGAACGCAGGGCCACACAAATCTTAATGAATTTATAAGCTGAAACTATCAAATCCTCCTATCCTAAAAACAAAAACACGGAAAAAAAACTGTCTTCCAGAATTTTCCATTGTAAATTTTTACTTCTGGTTCAAAAGTTCCTTTGGAATTTGAGTACCATCTTTCTTAATGCTGGTTTATATTATAATGTTATATTTAATCTATCTTCTGTAAGGATGGATGTCTGATAAATTTTCTCTGACATTTCCATTAACTATTTCCCCCCACACCCCCCAAAAAAACAACAAAAACACCACACTGGCTTTATTGCTACTTGCTTAAATCACTCCAAAATCTTCTTTCCCCTTCTGCTACTATTTTCAGTCCTTTGTCTTTGCCTTCCCTACATTTCTCTAGAGATTTACTCCCCAAATATTTCTCCATCATCTGTTGAGTGTTCTGGAAACTGACTACAACCAAACAGAGAAGAAGTAAATTCTCTTTGTTCTGAGGATGTTATAGTTAAAAGAAAAAATTTCAGCAGATAGGATTGGAGTTAGACAAGAAGAGTCACCATTCGTGGTTTAAGACTAGGGAGTTGTTTAAGAACTTTGAAAGGAATATCTCCCACCAAAATCATCAGCAGAAGCAGTAACTTTTGTAGCAGAGAAAATCTTTATGGGTATGTGATTTTTACTACACTGAGATCATCACTTACTTCCAGTATCTCTTTTCTAAGGAATGTAGTCTGAGGTTCACTTAATATTAACATGGGCAAGTCAAAGTAATAGGTATTCATAATAACTGAGATGTATAGAGTTCCTTATATTTACCCATAAAACTTCTCCACAAACTACTTCACTTAATCCCCACAATCTCCTTGGAGCTAACTACTGTTATCTGAAGCTCAGAGTGATATGTGAGTGATCCAAGGTCATATATTTAAGATCTTGTGGTACTGAGATTTAAATTCACATTGATCTGACTCTAGTTGTATCATCTTTCCACTGGTAGTAGCATATGAGAATAACCTAAGATCACCATGTAGATGTCCGCAGTAAACGCAATTTAGGATAAAAAGAAGGAGAAACAATGTTAGTAAATTTTCTATTCCACATCATGCTACATAAACTCTCCATCTTATAATCTAGTACAGAGGAGGCAGACAAACCAAAAGTAATTTTGGCTCAACTTTGCTATCATCTTAGCAAAAGAAGAGTGACTTTGTTTGGTTAATAGCAATCAAGACCCTACGTTCTACTTTAGAAGAGAGTTTGCCTGGAATCTCACATTACTTTTAGATGGTGGTAGCATTCAGAACATTTAGCAGCACAGGAAAATCAGAGGTGACACCAGTCAGAGTCCTTGGCCTGGGTCCCACAAGCGTTATGGCTAGCATGGCACTGAATTTTTGGTGCCATCTGGGGGGTCTTGTTGGAAGCACTGGGATAGCTGAGTTAGTGATGGGCGTTCAAAGGGCTTGAAACAATGAATATTTATCATAATTTGATGTGAACATATTTTAATATTTTAACAACCATTATAGCCTACCAATCTGAACCTGCCAAATATCAGCTCCAGTTACAGATATCTTACTATGGGGATGTTTTGAAGGGGTTTAGGAAGAATGGTCAATTCTTGAGAAGGAAAACTGTAGAAAGAATGTGCACTGTGGAATCAGAATAAACCTTGTTTGAAATCACAGTTCTGCCTACTTACTGTGTATGTGTCCTTGGTGAAATTCCTTGTCCCCTCTAAACCTAAATTTTTTCATATATAAAACAGACAGAGTACCAGACTTGGGTTATTGGGATTTAAAAATCAGATAATGCATATTAAGTCCCTGATGTATAAAGGAGGTGCTTAATAAACATAGTTATTATTATTGTTAATTTTCCCTCAGTCTAAATCATTCACTAAAGTTGGAACATTTTCAGGAATAAGGAAAGAAGGAATAAGAAGTGGTTAGTAGAGTAGAGATATGTTTGTGCTCAATCATATCTGACTCTTCGCAACCCCATGGACTGTAGCCCGCCAGGCTCCTCTGTCCATGGGGTTTTCAGGCAAGAATACTGTAGTGGGTCGCCATTTCCTCCTCCAGGGGACAGGGTACAGAAGTGTGTGCCAAATCCAGAGGATGAAAGTAAGACGATGCTGTTAAGACGAGATGAAAAATAAGCAGTAAATAGGTTCTTTGTTCTTATTTAATACTCAGAGGGATCAGAGAGATCATATAATCCCGATCCCTCATTTTGCAGTTAAGGAAACTGACAGAGAGAGACTTATCTGAAGTCACACAGAATACCGACTGTTATCAATGGAACACACACAAGTTCTGAGCCCCAGGTGTGTGCTTTCTTCCTCTATATTGCACAGCCCTCCTCCTCCACTCTTGGTTTCTAAGACCCAGCCCTGGTTTTCTCTTCAGCACTCTGGGCCTCCTCCTAGGACACGTATCAGACAGGCCTCTCTTCTCTTCTCTCTGAATTATGCCTACACCCCGAGCAGTACCTGTGAATTGGACTGAGAGTGAAAACAAGCGTGGGAGGAGAGAAAAAGGAAACGGAGTTTCCATGATGAGGCCTGTAAGACCTTCCGCAATGGGTACATCTTATCCTCGGTCACTGCCAAGACAGACATCACCACTGTTGTAAGGTGGTGTGGGAAATCCCAGGACGGCCAATTTCTCGGTTTTCGAATAGGACAAACTCCACCTCAAGCCAGGCTGACAGCCCGTCATTCTCCATACCTCCAGGCTCTCCATACCCGCCACAAGCTCTCATGTTCCTTCACAGACAGGCAATGCCTTCCCAATCTGTAACCCTTTCCCGTGTCACTGCTGTTTGGAAGACCATCAGAACAAAATTTACCCTGAGTGCTGCATTTTTGCATTCGAGAATTCTTGTGGTCTAAGGGAGCAGTTCAATCTATTCAAGGAGAAAAGAGGGATGCTATTTGATAAATAAAGCCAAGAAAAATGCCTATTCACTTTTATAACTCTTTTCCCCTTCTCTTTTCATTCCCTCCTTCCCCCCTTACCCACAAATAAGCTTAGTTGAATGCATCCTGAAAGAAGACCATCTACAGACTCTTTTTCTTTCTTCTTTACTAAAGTTGTACATTTGGAAAAAAGGAATCTTGTGCTGTCCATGTTGGGAGACACTAATTTCTTTCCTCTGGATGGGTTATCATCAGGCATCAAGAATAAGAGGCACCAGTTCATTTGGACTGGTTTACAGGCAGTTCAGTCTAGAAACAGGAGTGAGAATGAGCAGATGTCTTGATCATCGAGTTAGTTCTGTGAATTACAATCTTTAATACTTCAGTATTATTTCCTTGGTAATGAAACTCTGTCCTTCAGGTACTCACATTTACTCTTCTTTTTCTTTCACAATATCTATACCCTCTCTTCATCTTCTCAAAATCTGTGTTCAAGCTTTTTGCAGTAGGCCCAGGTATGGGCCAGACACGTAGTAGTACCATGGGTACTGGAATACCAGCCTTGGTCTTGTCCTTTAGGCAGTAAACATTTGGCAGTTATTAAGTGGAGATAGATGTCGGATCTATTTCTCTTATTATGTGAATCATGATCTGAGCTGAGAATAAATTTCCTCTCCTTTTTTTTCCCCTCTACTTTTTCTAATAGAATATGAATCAAAATGACTATGTTGGGTCTCCATGGCCACTACAGTATGTTTAATCACTGAACTCCATCTAAGTTTCAGTGGAGCAAAGGAGTTATGAGAAAAAGTTATTAGTACAGTTGGAAAGAATTTCTAAACTCCTTGGGGTGTCTGTGAGTAAAAAACCATTTGTAAAACCCCTTTCTATCTCTCTTGTCATAGCTTCAGCAAGTTATCTCTGATGATATTCTCAGTAGAGACAGATAATAAACCTGACTTACCCTCCTCATAATAATGCTTCAAGTTATAGGAAATTTATACCAGATCTTTAGGTCTAATCACTCAAGCCTAATAACAAGCTTAGACAAAAAAGTTGAAATCCTGCAACTGCCAGTCTCCTATCCTGGGTACCACTGTATGCTGTCTAGAAGTCTAGAAAGTTCTCTTTTCTCTCTATTCAGGGCCATTTGTGGTAGATGGAGTCACTGAGGCTCTCCTACAAACCCTCCTGGTCTCATCAAATCCCTTCTGGGGGGCTCTTTCATCTTGTCCTTGTTCTGCACTGGGGACTCACCTCTGCTCCTCCACCCACTGGTGGGTTCAGTAGCAAGAAGGGCATGGGAAAACCCCAGCACACTCCTCTACCTTCCCCCAAACTCATGCAGGTGGTGACATGCTCAGCCTGATTACTGCTGAGACCAGGTGTGTTGGAGGAGCAGACCTCCTCCTCACTCAGGATTACATAGATCATTAAGGGGTCAATATATTCATCAATCCGTCTCTGAGATGTACGGCTTGAACACCAACCTGAGAGGTGGTTGTTGATCTTGGGTTTTCCAGTAAATTTGGTCCAGTGTTGTCCAGCTGTATAAATTCTCCCTCTTCTCTCACCCAAGCATATATGGCTATAGTTTATCTCCTCACCAACCTTCTGCAGCTTTTGAAGAAAGAGGCCATATCCACAAAAAGCAAAGTTGACTTAGGCTAGGTACTCTCGAGAGTCAGAGTTATGAATACTAGAGCAGATGAAGGCAAGAAACTTTTCTCCTTGAGAACTTTTCAAAGCTAGAACCAGACTGAAATGAAGCAAAAGTAAGGACAGCAGGGCACAGAGAGGAACTTCTCAGGCGAGAAAGAATTCCTAAATACTAACCAGGTCATCAAAGGAACCCATGTTTTATGTCCCTGCCAAGAGTACCTCTCTGATAACAGGAAGGAAAAAAAAAAGCAAAGAGACCATGTTCCAAGAGGCACAGTGATGCATTTCTTAAGGTTGAAGTCAGGGATGTGGGAGCTTTTCTCCTGATGTTTCCCTCTTCTCTGCAGCCTGATTTTCTCTGACATGTTTCGCCCTGTCTTCGGTTGTTGTTTAGTCGCTAAGTTATGTCCGACTCTTTTGCGACCCCATGGACAGTAGCCCTCCAGGCTTCTCTGTCCATGGAATTTTCCAGGTAAAAATACTGGAGTGGGTTGTCATTTCCCCTTACTCCAGGGGATCTTCCTGATTCAGGGATTGAACCTGGGTCTCCTTTATTGCAGATGGATTCTTTACTGCTGAGCCACCAGGGAAGTTCCCCATCTCCTGGCATCATTCAAAATCAGCACAGTCTTAAAACTGAGGTGGAAGTTGTACTCACCTGTCCACTGGTAGAGAGCTGAGTTTGAGGCAATGCAGTTGTCAGTGCTGGGCACTGCCCTTCCCCTGTTTTGGGATGGAGGCGAGGACAAGGAGAAGGTATCATATTGCATATCGCACCTTTCTCACTGTCTTCATGAAACTGCTTTTGCCGGCTTGAAAGGGGAAGCGGAAATGAGAAAATGCTCAAACACACATACACACACACACACATGCACAGTCCCCGCCTCCTACCCCAGCCACATCCTCTGTTTAGCTCGGCAGACTGACTGTAGAACAAAATATCTGAGGTCCCCGCAGCTCACCACTAAGGAGCCCTTCCCGTCAAGATCTGCAATGCTCTTTCCGAGACAATAGGAGACCTTTTCCTATTAAGGGGAAGGTACAGCTCACTGAAGGATGTGTACAGGAAAAGTCTTCTAACCATGTAACTGCCTCAAATAATTCCGTTGCCTCACGTAAAGCTTCTGTCCTCAGCAGGAGAAGTGTCTAAAAATGGTAATGCTCTCTCCCTAAAATGATCTCACATTTATTTCTGAGAAGATGCTTACAGCCCCATCACAAACTGAAGAGTCCTCTAAGCCAGAGTGCATCTGTTTTCATAACTCTTTCACACTCTCATGAAGTCCCCAGAAGCTTGTTTTCAAATACTGCACCATTGTAAGCAACTGTCTCTCTGTGTTGACTTCTTAATGTTTTATTTTTTGCTCAAACCAATTCAAAGTATTTCTTGTTAAATGACTGATTGATTTCTCACCCCCAAATCTGTCCCAGCCTGGAGACGTCTTCCATTTACTGGCTTTCAGTTTCAAGAAGACTGATTAGACTCTAGATTTTCTTCCATCCCTCTGTCACTTTCACCTCTGACCAGCATTCAGTATCCTTGACGATCCCTCACCCCATCTCCTGACACTCTTTCTTCTTTGATGTTGCACCAAGTTATCTCCTATCTCTCTTCAGGTCCTGATTCTGTTCCTTTCCTGTGTCATTTACTTACAAATATTTATCATAATATTTATCATACGAGACACACCTCTGATGTACTGCTGGAACTGACTTTCATGTGTTCATTCTTTTCTTCCCAATTTTATGGCTATAACTACAGCTGGATCTCTTTTTACCATGTTCCAAAATTTCATATCCAATTGCCAGTGGGACAACTTCATTGGATATTCACAATATAGTTATAGTGTCATGGAAAGTAGCCTAAATTTCTGCTCAGCAAATCAACTTCTCTAAATATTATTTTCTTCAAAGACAAGTAGGATTAAAATAATAATTCTCTCTCTCTCTAATACACACAGACACACACAATACATTCATTTACATGTAGGGATAAAAATGTCTAAACCTCTTTCCCAGTATATAGTAGGTGCTAAATATAAATTTTTCAGAGAATTAACTCAAAATCCACAAGTAAAAAACCAAATCTAGCACTCCCTTGGTCTCTTTAACACTATTTATTTTTACCCTGTACAAATTAACTACAACTAACTAATGGAAGTTAAAATTGTTTTTAACCTCATTTCTGAAATTCACTACTTTCCTTAACTGTTATCTTCAACATGCTGGGGACAGGGAAAGTACCACCTCTATGTTGTCTGTTCTTGTTTAGTCAGTGAGTCACGTCCAACTCTTTTGCGACCCCCATGGACTGTATCCCACCAGGCTCCTCTGTCCATAGGATTCTCCAGGCAACAACACTGGAGTGGGTTGCCATGCCCTCCTCCAGTCTTCCCAACCCAGGGATCGAACCCGAGTCTCTTGCACTGCACGCAGATTCTCTACCAATCAGCCACCAGGGAAGCCCTGGACACATTAACTAACACCTCCAGACCTCAACTTCCTATCTGCAAAATGAAGATAATCTTCCTAAAGGACTAGTTGCAAAACTCTAGGAAAACTCTAGTCCCTGAAGCCACCAAAGTGACCTTACTCATTAAAGAAACAAATTTTCATTTCACAAAAATTCATTTCACAAGCAAATTTTGAGAGGTTTTTTTTTTTTTTGTTAATTAAAAAAATGTCTGTGATTTTTTTTTAAATAAATGTTTTCTTCTTTAAAAGCAATTGCTGAAAGACAAAGATGCTGCTGTATGATCCCTAGGAAGACAAAGAAGTCCAGAGTATTCTATGTTTGTCTTATTCCTCAATTGTAGAATATTTCTCTCTCTCCCTCTTATCTACCCTTCCTATGTCCTCTGATAACATTGTGTGTGTGTGTGTGTGTGTGTGTGTTCAGTCTTTCAGTTGTGTCCGACTCTTTGCAACCCCTTGGACTGTAGCCTGCCGGGCTCCTCTCTCCATGGAATTCTCCAGGGAAGAATACTGGAGTTGGTGGTCATTTTCTTCTCCAGGGGATCTCCCCTGCCCAGGGATGGAGCCTCTATATCTTTGACTCTCTAAAGTTTTCTCATCATATATTCCACGGGCTTCCTGAAACCTTGACCAATTGTCCTTTTTCTGCTAGATATAGTTCAAGATTTCAGGAGGTTTTTAGGAGATTCTTCTCGTTTCCCGCCACCCCCCCCCCACCCCCGGTTAAAAATAAAAACTCTTAAACTATCTGAGATGTAGAGTTATCTCTCTACTGCCCATGCGATTCAGTAGTTTAACGCCTTATCACATGGTCAACTTGTCATTCTAGGGTGACCTCCCTTGCTTTATGAAATTTAGTAAAAACACTGAACTGGGAGTAAAAAAGCCATCTGGCTTTAACACTAGCTATATGCTGGTTACTCAGTTTCTCTGGCTATCAGCTTCCTTTTCGACAAATAGAGAAAGATTTTGTAAGGTTCTCTTGGCTCTAGAAATCTACACATACTTTTACTCTTCTCTCCTGTACCTATGTGTGGTTTCTTACAGAAAGTGAAAATATTAAGTGAGAGATTTTTGGTAAGAAATCATTAGAAAGGCAAGAGAGAATGCGTTAGGGAACAAAGTGTTATCCATTACAAAGCTAAGTAAAAATGGCCTTTGAATATTGTCCTCCAGACATGTAACCTGATAACACTGATAAATAAGAACAGTTTCCTAGCACTGAGGTGTCCATCAAATAGCTGAGCAGGATTGGGAAAAAGTTCTGAAGCTACCAGATTGAGAGCTAGTTGGCAGGCAGCCCAGCCAGACCTGGGGCAGAGCCAGGACAGCTGCCCAGCAAGACTGTCCCAAGATGGACAAGCTGCTGCTCACAGCCGCTGCTCTGGGCCAAGCAGCTGGACCCCTCTGCCCCAGCCCAGATGCAAGCTAGTTGCTTCCATTTCAGTTCTCAGCTTTCTCTGTTTTCAGACCGTGGGGTTTGCGAGCAGCCATTTTCCACTGGGTCTGTTTCTGCAAATCACTGATGTGGGAGTTTGAATGCGTTTGTCCCTTTCCTGTACCAAAGGCTCAAAAGTAGGGGAGAGAGGGACTTCCCTGGTGATCCAGTGGTTAAGACTCTGCTTCCAGTGCAGGGGGTGCAGATTCAATCCCCAGTCAGGGAACTAAGAGCCCACATAGCCAAAATTTTTTTTAAAAAGTGGGGAGAGAGCATGGGTAGTGCCGTAGGAGAGAAAGTAAGGGTTCAACTCATGAAGAGTTTTTTGAACTTCATGAGACATTCAGACCTGCAGAGGTTCATCTTGTCCTTTTCTTTGCTTCTGTGCTTGGCAGTACAGGATTCAAAGAAATGGGATTTACTATTATTTCCTAATACACCCAGTGCTCTGAATCACTCAGTTTAACTGCAGTGAGGTTCTTCGTTCTGTTTTGCTATCTCTTCCCTGTTATAAATCCAGCAGAACTAAAGAGCAGTATGTCACCAGCCTCTGCAAAGGGCAATACTGTGGGGATCTGATGTGATAATTCTATTTGAATTGAATTTAGTTGTCTGCCATCTAAGTTCCAGAGAAAAACTAGATCCAGGGGGATACAAAGATAGACAATATAAAATGCTATCCCTTAGAAGGCTTACTCTCTTGCGTGATTAAATAATTTGGAGGAAATACATGGCTAACAAAAGAAAAAACTTATTCTTTAAGGCACAACTTCTTGAAGATTTTAGCAAGCTGACATCAGTTGTGATTCTCTCAGAAGGAGTTTTTATTTCCCAAATGTCTTAGTCTCTCTCTCTTTTTTATTTTTTTGAGGAACATCCCAAACAAATCACTCATAGGAAAGTTGTCCTCCACTACAGTCATTTCTGTTCTGCCTTCTCTAGATTAAAAAACGCTGCTCAGGTCTTTCATCACACTCGGATGGTTTGAACAGAGATTGTCTGGTAAGCCTATGTCCTACCTTTCTTCTGATCAAGCCTGTTTAATTTAGAAGTATGTCATTTAACTTAGAGGCCTCATGGGGTCTCAAGTGTGATTCATGTAGTAAGCTCAGTGTCTTAGAAGCCCTTTGAGGAGGACAGAGTCTGAGGTCCACAGGATGTGAACATAAGTGCAGTGAACGAGGAGGGATCTGGGGATTCACAGGATGGGAGTTCGAGGACTTTGGGAGCTGGGATAACCCTGTGGACTTGAGGAACAAGAAATGTGGAAACATTTTCAGCTTGGTCTTCCTAGCTAGAAGAAAGGATGGCTTCTAGGACGGTTCCTTTCTCTACCAGGAAGCTGGTACATAGTCACCGCTGATAGCAATGGTATAACTGGTGGTAAGAAAACAATGAGGGGATGAAAGAAAAGCTGTCAAAATGTTTGGGTGAAAGAGCATCTAAGGTGAGTTGGACCTTTGAGAAACTGTGCGTCAAGTGCCAGGAGGCACTTAGTGACCTCATGGACTTGGGAAACATTTAAAGCTGTGGTCTTTAGGTCCAGCACTCTAAAGTCTTTAAAAGGAGGGGGATTAAAAGCCACAACAGCAGGCAGAATTTGAAGGTTGCTTTAGATCTGATATAAGGGGAAATGCAGTGTTTGAGTGTGGGGTTTAGGGTTTAGAGGCAGAACATGAGAACTTGAGTTCTGATGAGGAAGGGGCAGGAGAAGCAGATTGCAGGAAGAGGTGGAGGGCTCTTTTCTAAGCTTACATTCTCCTCTCATCTCTACAGAAGAGAAGCCCTGAAACTCTGCGGCCATTCCACCAAAGTTAGCCTGTTCTTCCCAGCCACAGTGGACCAGAGAACCTGGGGGGCAGAGCAGATATGGAGGCAAGAGAGGGTGTGGGGCAGAACCCACTGATGGGTGGAGAACAACAAACCAGGATTTCTGCAAGGATGCTAAAAAGTTTTATCAGTGATGTGTCAGTTAATCAGAGGAAGTGGGATAACCGTCAGCTTCTGATCAGAGGCAGAGTTGCAGAGCGGGAGATGGTGTACGGTCCACCCCAGCTATTGGTCTGTGCAGGACTCTCGGCTCCAAGGAGAGTTCTCTTTGTTTAGGGTTAGAGAGAAAGAAAGAGGAAGAAGGGAGGAGAAGAAGAGAAACAGAACCTAAGACAAGTGCAGAGAGAGAATCTGAAAGGAAGTGATCCATACACAAGAGAAAGCAAAACTAGAGTGTAAAACCACCCCAACTTCAAAAGGCAAGTTGCTTTGGCCGACCGACCTCATAAAAACATCTCGTCTCTTGCAGGCACCTGCTCCTGTCACAGCTGTCCTCCTTCACCGACGGGACAGTTCCCTCCTCTGGAGCCCCCTCCTACCCTTACCTACTTGAAGTTGGCAGCAGCCAGGCCCACTTTAGAAGGTAGGAGTAAATGAGAGGGTGGGTGTGAATGAGATTTAAACTCAAGTGTTCTGTAGTCACGTTCTATCATTTTGCTGCACTCAGGATAAACTGGTTTCTTCTGAAATAGGTTTGATAAAAGCAAGGAGTCAAAAGCCTGTCCTTTAGACTTTGATCTGCATCTTTTCTGGATTTTAGGTTTCTTTCTTTTTTCTTCTTCTTCTTCTTTTTTTTTTTTTTTTTAATATTTTTTGGCAGAGGTATGTGGGATTTTAGTTCCTTGACCAGGGATCAAACCCTAATCCCCTGCATTTCAAGGCAGATTCTTAACCACTGGATCACCAGGGAAGTCCCAAGCTTTCTTAACTATAAAATGATTAGATAAAAATAAATGGTCTTCAAGTTTCTTTCCAGTAGAACATTTTATGTTTCTAGTAATTCTAGTTACCATTTATTGAGTAAATACTCTGGGGAAAACGGTGAATATATCTTGACTCTAGACTTCAAAATTCACTTCCATAGAGTGGACTTTATAACCCACAGATAAATTAAACGAGATTTGAAGCAGAATCTCTGTGTCCTGGTGTTTCCTATTCTGCCAACTTCTGTGTACAGATGAATTTTTCAAGTAATTTTCTTTAAAGGCCACCAGGTGGCAGCCTATACTTATTCTCTGAGTTCTGCTTTGCCTAAGGTAGTAGGAGGCAACTACCAGGCCACAGTTGAAAAGGTTGACATAACCCAAACTGATGGATTATCTCAAGAGATTGGCTGGATTTAAGGGTTAAAAGAGGGCTTATTCCTAAGATTGGGTAAATTTTTATTTGAGTCAAAGTTGAATAGGATTTCAAAAGGTTCTATGAAGACCTACAAAACCGTCTCAGTTCAGTTCAGTTCAGTTGCTCAGTCGTGTCTGACTCTTTGCGTCTAGAACACCCCCCCCCCCCCAAACTGTCCTTCTCATTATAGGGGACTGGAATGCAAAAGTAGGAAGTCAAGAAACACCTGGAGTAACAGGCAAATTTGGCCTTGGAGTACAGAATGAAGCAGAGTAAAGGCTAATAGAGTTTTGCAAAGAGAACACACTGGTCATAGCAAACACCCTCTTCCAACAACACAAGAGAAGACTCTGCACATGCACATCACCTGTCACACTGACTGACAATGGTTAATATTTTGCATTATCACACAGTCTCTTTTTCTGAATTTTAAGAATAATTTGCAGATGTTGTGTCACCTTAAAACAAATCTACTAATTTTCACAAGTCTAGTACAATGATCAAAATTAGGAAATCTGACAATGACACAACATTATCATCTAAGATAGATCTTATTCAAATTTAATTTTTTCCTCCATGAAGTATAGAATCACACATAGCACATAGACTTCATGTCTATTTTATCTCCTTTCATCTGGAATTGCTTTTCAATTTCCCTTTCTCTCTCGTGACCTTGACGTTTTGGAAGAGTATCGTTCTTCTGTTGTGTAGAGTGTCCCCCAGGTTGGTTTGTCTGCAGTTGCCTGAGATTGATTTTGGGTTAGACGTTAGAAAAGGAGCTCCAGCAGTCTCAGAAGAAGGCCAGGATTTCATCTCTGGTCTGTCTGATTATGAAGACTGTATCATTGCTGCTGGCTTATAAATCCACTCATTCTGATGGCCATACTAGGAGTGACCCTTGTCATTGCCTTGGTAACTGATATAACCAGTCTCTTTCTTTTGAATCAACTTTATTTGTTTACTTAGGTCACGCTGCTCAGTTTGTGGGATCTTAGTGGCTAGTGATGAAAGTAACCTTTTTGACTTTCAGTCAGAAGCATTTTCTAATTATAGCCTATGCTTTCTTCTGAGGAGGGAGGAGAGGATTTGGGGGCCTGAGGGGGAAGACATAGGGAGCAAACACTGTGGGGGGTGGAGGATTTCAGGGGTAGGGAGACCTGTGAAATCACGTTGCTCCTTCTGGCTTCCCGGATATGGGCTGCAGAGCCGCCTAGTGGTGCCTGCAGGCTTCAGGATGCAGGACACATCTGCGCCCTTCTTGGCTCGTTTTGCCAGAGCCCAGGAGATTGGCAGGGACCCTAGAGAAGACCCACTCTTCTCTTGGGGGCAGGGCAGATGCTGAGCAGCTGAGCAAGCGGGACTAGGCAGGCAGGCATGAAGGGCCATCTCCTCCAGCTAATCAGTTGTCCAGAAGCCCTGGAGCACAGCTTCCTCCCGGGCTCCCCCTTCCCTTGGGAGGCCAAGAGTTGACTTCTCTACGTTCTCACTCCCAGTGGCTCTCTAGGCCCCTCGAGAGATAGTTGCCTGGGAAAAAGAGAGCAAAAGGGCAGATGGAACCTCAAAAGGACAAAAGCAATAGAAGAACCAGGCTTCTCCTCTGATTTTTGCTTAAAAGACAGAGACCCCTAGGACAGAAGACAGAGGACAAATTTGCAAGGCCTTGCCTGGGTGGGGAAAGGTTAAAAGCTACAGAGAAAGATAGCTCTGAGAGTAAAGAAAAAGATCCCCAATAAATATCTATATGTTTTCCCACTCCCCAAATAATAGGCTGAAATGTGAGTGGGACTGGCCTAGGGTTGAAATAAAGGAAGATTTCTGTGGAATTTTGTTAAGTGTTATGTCACTTTAAGAGGGTAGATAAAGCTGATAGATCCATCTTGGATATTGAAGGAAGGATGGGCTGATGCTTGAAGCAACAGCGTTTCACAGGGAGGTGGTAATAAAGAGAGAGGCGGGCTGTCAGGATTTGAATCACTGCTTTGTCACTGACCCGCTATGTGAGTTTGGGCAAGCTGTGTAGCCTTGAAGCCTTATCTTCTCATGTAACATGGGACAATACTAATGCCCATCTCTGGTGTTGTGAGAGTGAAATAAGAGGGTGTATAAAATTTAGTATATCACCTAGTATATAACAAATGAGCAAAAAATTTAGCTGTTTGTTAGCATACTTTTTAGTTATAATGAAAAGTGCTGGGTTGAGGGTGAGGAAAACCATTCTTGTATTTGTATATCTTTCAAGATATCTAGTTCTTTTCTTGGTAAATAATATCTTCTTTCCCCTACATATCCTTTATGTAAAAAGACAGTATTGTGTGAGATCCAAGATCTGTTTCCAGTTGTGATACTAAGTCATGTTTTGAGCTAATTCAAATTATGTCACTACTCTGAGCCTCAGTTCCCCCAAATATACATGGAGAAAGTGAAAGTGTTAGTTGCTTAGTCAAGTCTGACTCTTTGTGACCCCATGGACTGTAGCCTGCCAAGCTCCTCTGTCCATGGAATTCTCCAGGCAATAATACTGGAGTGGGTAGCCATTCCCTTCTCCAGGGGATCTTCCTGACCCAGGAATGGAATCCAAGACTCCCACACTGCAGGTAGATTCTTTACTGTCTAAGCCACCAGAGAAGCCCCATACATGGAAAGGATAACACCTCTTTTGGGTTGCTAGTTAATAGCATAGTGATTTGAGTCAGATAGGCCTGGATTTAAATGATAACTTCAAACTTAGTAGCTGTCTGACTTTGAGTATTGTAATTAACACCTCTGAACTTCAGTTTCCTCCATTGTTAACCCATGGTATGGGTTATCATACCATGTATCCGGAGAAGACAATGGCAACCCACTCCAGTACTCTTGCCTGGAAAATCCCATGGACAGAGGAGCTTGGTAGGCTGCAGTCCATGGGGTGGCTAAAAGTCAGACATGACTGAGTGACTTCACTTTCACTTTTCACTTTCATGCTTTGGAGAAGGAAATGGCAACCCACTCCAGTGTTCTTGCTTGGAGAATCCCAGGGACGGGGTAGCCTGGTGGGCTGCTGTCTATGGGGTCGAACAGAGTCGGACATGACTGAAGCGACTTAGCAGCAGCAGCAGCAGCAGCATACCATGTATCTTGTTGAACTTTCAAAGGACCATTTAGGACATTAAAGTATAAGCTGCTTAACCCAGAGCTCTGCACAAAGTAGGCATCCTCAAAGTGAAATTGGTAGTTGGTAGCTTTTTGGTCTAAGTGAAATTGCCTACAAAATATTTTTCCAATCTCATTTCTTTTGCCTAAGACAAAAAGGAGATAATGAGCATGCACATTTAAAATTCTTCTTCTCTTTCCCCACTTCGATCCACTGAAAAAGTATCTGAG
Source organism: Bos indicus x Bos taurus (assembly GCF_003369695.1). Taxonomy (NCBI): domain Eukaryota; kingdom Metazoa; phylum Chordata; class Mammalia; order Artiodactyla; family Bovidae; genus Bos; species Bos indicus x Bos taurus. The sequence continues at coordinate 60,351,774 of NC_040080.1, forward strand.
AATATTTGTTCAGAATTGAACCCTAACTTGCTCCTTCACTCCTGTCCCCTCTGTCCCCTTTTCTCCACACTAGCCAACAAGGCCCATCTATCAGCTCTCAAGCTCACCTTTGTCATGCAGAGTGGACTAGCTGCTAGCTACCGAGCCCCGCCCCCCCTCACACCAACACAGACGCACACATCCTGCACAACACACACATCATTTCTCAAAAGCCAAATTAAAGTCACCGTCCATCCACGAAGAGAAGCCTCTTTCCTAGCGCCTTCTCCCAGGAGAATCCTCACTTTTCATTGACATCACCCTCCACCCCCCATCCTCTCCCACAAGCACAAACCGGTCACCATCCCACTTCTCCTCCCCTACTCTATTGCTCAGTAATTATATTCTCCGCCTCCCAGTGTCATGCTAATACAGGCTCCTGACACAGCTGCCCAGATTAAATTAGAGCCCAAACCAGCAGGCTGACTAATTATATTTTCAGCCCGGAATTTTCTTCCCCCACCTTTAGGGTACGGGGCCTATGAGAAGTAAATGAGCACTGCCAATATTTGCTGAGGACATTTGACTCTTCTTGCCTGGGTGGTTTTGTCTTCCCCAGCCAATCTGGGCCCCTGGAATTAGATTAGATCAGAAAGAGAGAAGAGACTTTTACTCAAAGGACCTACCTAAATCCCATCCATCCTTCTGCCAGCTGTGCCTGGCCACTATCACCAGGCCAAGGAAGAAAGAATGGCACAGAACTCTTTCTCAAAACTGAGATTCTACTCCTACTTTTGTGAGCCCTTCCCCTCTTCCTAACTTCCAAGTCGTTTCTCCAAATATTCATTGCCACTTATCCTGCAGTGTTGTTCAGTTGCTAAGTCGTGTCCAACTCTGCGACCCCCTGGACTGCAGCACACCAGCCTTTCCTGTCCTTAACTATCTCCTGGAGTTTGTTCAAGCTCATGTCCATTGATTTGGTGATGTCATCAAACCATCTCATCCTCTGTTGCCCCCTTCACCACCTGCCCTCAATCTTTCCTGGCATCAGGGTCTTTTCTTCTACCTCTATCTCAAGTGAAAACGGCTACTTTCCTTACAGAATTCTGTTTTACAGCTTGTCCTCCAGCCTTTGCCTTCATGTTGTTTTAGTCAGTCGTGTTTGACTCTTTGCTACCCCATGGAGTGCAGCCTGCCAGAGTCCTCTGTCCATGGGATTCTCCAGGCAAGAATACTGGAGTGGGTTGCCATTCCCTTCCCCAGGGGATCTTCCCAACCCAAGATCGAACTCACGTCTCCTATGTCTCCTGCCTTAGCAGGCATGTTCCTTATAGCTGAGCCACCTGGGGAGCCTTGCCTTTAAGACTGGAACATAACTGATATCTCAAATTGCCTAGAGACAAAGTTTGCCAGTCCTTAATTTCATTCCATTAATATTGGTTGTGTGCTTACCATACATCCCATAGTGAGGTAGATGTGAAAGTATGAAAGTGAAAGTTCCTCAGTCACATCCAACTCTTTGTGACCCCATGGACTATACAGTCCATGGAATTCTCCAGGCCCGAATACAGGAGTGGATAGCCTTTTCCTTCTTCAGGGGATCTTCCCAACCCAGGGATCAAACCCAGGTCTCCCGCATTGCAGGTGGATTCTTCACCAGCTGAGTCACAAGGGAAGCCCAAGAATATGGGAATGGGTAGCCTATCCCTTCTCCAGCAGACCTTCCCGACCACAGAATTGAACCTGGAGTCTCCTGCATTGCAGGCAGATTCTTTACCAACTGAGCCATCAGGGAAGCCCATGTGAAAGTATGTAAAGGCATAATTCCTGCTTTGAAGAAGAGCAGGGACTTGTGATTGGTCTATGTATGTGTAGATGTGCCTTCAGTAGTTCAGGTCCACTATAAGGCTTCGTGGGGAGGTGACACAGCAGGGGAGCACATGGTGGCAGGAGCTCAGTTATTCTGAGTCCAAGAATGCCAGGACAGTGACGCCCAGAGAGAGAGAGAGACAGGGATAATTAAGGAGACAAACTGAGCTCTTCTAACTCACCATCTGTGTGTCCTAAGTTTGCACTTTCAGGAGAGGGTCTGATGAGGTCTCTTCACCAATATCCAAAATGAAATGTCCCCCTGGGGTTTTGCCCCAGGCCCTCCACAGGGGATGCGTGTCCTTCAAACATAACCTACACAAGGTCTGCCTCTGACCCTGGGTGCAGTCAGCTCCAATGTTGTGCTGCCAATTTCTAGATAAAGCCTGAATGACCCAGAGGGAGGGTATGGGGAGGGAGGATGGGGAACACAGGTATACCTGTGGCGGATTCATTTCGATATTTGGCAAAACTAATACAATATTGTAAAGTTTAAAAATAAAACACTCTTAAAATTGAGATATATAAAAAATTTTTCTTACCAAAAAAAAACACAAAAACCTGAATGATAACTTCAGGGAGAATGAGCCACCATCCTCAGTAAGGCACAGTGGACCAGACATCAAAGTAAATACAATGTACAAACTTTATTTAACAAAAGTAAGAGGTAAAGTCAAACAGGCTTTATATTAAGTCCATTTTATGTGAAGAGAAAAACTGACTAGAAGAAAATTTATCTCGAACACTGAATAGTAACCTACTTGAATTTAACTGAGCTCTGTTGCTGGGAAGAATACAGCTCACACACAGGTATGGATGAATAATTTGTACATTTTTTGAGTATTCACTGAATACTGCCTTAGATATACTTGTACATTAAATATGAAAAAGATTCAACTGCTTATCCCCAGATACACTTCTTTATAGTTGATCTTTTGGAGGAGTGGTTCTAAAGAACAGGTGGTTTTGGCTCACGAATCATGTAATGACTCCAGCCTGGACGTTCTGGACACCCAGTCTCCTCCACCCTTCTTCAAACATCAGATGGGTGTGGGTATTTGAAAAGTTCTCTGGGTAACATGACATACTGTTACTTGTAGCACTGGCCGAAGGACAAATCCGAGCTGGTAGCAACTTGCATGTCCACTTTCGGCCAAGGCAATGATTGGACCGCCAGATACTTGTTTTTAAGACCCTTCTTCAGAGTAAGTGATGGAGTATATCAGAATGAGATGATCTGGGTCTGAAATTTCATAGCCCTTCAGGATTCTGCCACTTCATCAGCTCATGCCTTGTATGGGTTTATTCATATTTTTATAGGCTGCCTTTCATACTTCTCTTCACACATGGGCCTTGTCTTCCTCCCCAGTGACACTGGGTGATCAAAAGAGTATGAACTTTGCAGTCAGGTAAGTGTGGGTAAGAGTCCCGCCATGGCACTGAACAGGTGGACACATTGTTTGGTTATATACTTTTTCTTAACTATTCAGTCCTTATCTGCAAAAGACAAAATCATGTTTCTTCATAGTTTCTTGGGGAATATTATATCAGTCAAAGTTCTTCAGGGAAACAAAACCAATTATATATATTTATTTATTGTAGGGATTGGCTCACTTGATTTTGGAGGCCGAGAAGTCCTACAACCTGTTGACTGCACACTGGAGACCAGGAAGGAAGATAATGCAATTCAGTCCAAGTCTGAAGGCCTGAGGACCAGGGTCCTGCCGAGTCCCAGTTTAAAGGCCCAGGAAATGGAAGCACCCAAATCTGAGGGCAGGAGAAGATGGATGTCCCTCAGGCAGAGAGCACAGACTTGAGATCAGCACAGTAGGCCCTTTCTACACCTTTTCATTCTGTTCAGGGGCCCAGCACGTTGGGTGACATATACCTGCACTGGTGAGGGTGATCTTTACTTAGTCTCCTATCTAAATGCAAACATTTCCCAGAAACACCCTCACAGACACACCCAGGAATGTTTTGCAGGTTATCTGGGTATCCCTTAGCCCAGTCAAGTTGACACATAAAATTAAACATCACAAATTTTAAATTAAAAAATGGTGCGAAATTGACTGGATGCATGCTAAGTTGCTTCAGTTATGTCCAACTCTGTGACTCTATGGACTGCAGCCTGCCAGGCTCCTCTGTCCATGGGATTCTTCAGGCAAGAATACTGGAGTGGGTTGCCATGCCCTCCTCCAGGGCATCTTTCTGATCCAGAGATCAAACCTGTGTCTCCTGCATTGGCATGTGGGTTCTTTACCACTAGGGCCATGTAGGGATATGCTAATTTTCTTTCTCATTTCCTTAAGCTCATAGATGATTCACAAGAGTTCATTGTAACTGTTTTCCCAGTATCTGGATCAGAGAGACACCCAACAGTTTGCTTATAAACGGACTAAAGTAGTTAAAGAAAAAAATCTTACAAAGCGCTAATGAGTATTGCAGCTACCTTCAACAACACAGAGACAATTGCAAAACAATACAAAATTTATTAAGTGTTCAGCTAACTGGCAGTGCCTTCAGAATATGGGAGAGGAACACATAATTTGTTTTTTCTTAATTTTGAACTGCTGTAGGCCTCTGCAGTTAACTAGACCAGCTGCTTCGTTAGGGCCCTTTTTATCCCTCCACTGATCTTCTCAGCCACTTCCCCTCAACATATCCCCCAGCCAAAGAATGACTTAGCCAGGAGCAAGCAGTGTGGAGGAGGAGTCTAAAAGGAGGTTAACCTTCTTGGTTGTTAAACCTGCCACGTCTTCTCTTCCAAGAAGTCTGGCTTCATAATGCAGCTCATAATTTTTTAATTGAAGAGTTACAATGTTTTTGTGTACAGCAAAGTGATTCAGTTAATGCATATATACATATATACACACACATATATATATTCTTTTTCAGATTCTTTTCCATTATAGGTTATCACAAGATATTAAATATAGTTCCTTGTGCTATACAGTAGGCTCTTGTTGCTTATTTTTTTATATATATAGTAGTGTGTATATCTTAATCCCAAGCTCTTAATTTATCCCTTTCCTACCTCTCTTTCCCCTTTGGTAACCATAAATTTGTTCTCTACGTCTATGAATCTGTTTCTCTTTTTTAAATTGTTAAAAATCATTGTATCATATTTTTAAATTCTGCATATATGTGATATCATATGATATTTGTTTTTATTCAGTGTCATCTCAGTGTGATCTTAGGAAGTTAAATCTGAAATGGGAGAGTAGTGATCACAGAGTTCACAGAGGTGTTATAATTTGCTAGAAGTAATGAAGTGAATTATTGACAAATTCAGAACTGAAACCCAAATCATTTACCTTCCAGCCTGTGTACTTTTTTTTTTCTTATTTGAACTGTGGACACGCTGTTTTGCCTATGTTTGTTTGGTTATTTCTCCTATTAAATTGAGGCTGCCAGGAAAGCAAAACAAATATTGGGCTTCCCTGGGGGATCAGATGGTAAAGAAGCTGCCTGCAATGCATGAGACCCAGGTTCAGTCCTTGGGTTGGGAAGGTGCCCTGGAGAAGGGGATGGCAACCCACTCGAGTATTCTTGCCTGGAGAATTCCATGAATAGAGGAGCCTAACGGGCTACAGTCCATGGAGTTGTAAAGAATCAGACACAACTGAGTGACTAACATTAAGTTAGAAACAAATATTGCCTCTTTCTGTTCTTCTACTATTCCTCTAAAACTTCATGAAAAGTAGGATAATCTTATGTGTATTTTCCAAATTGAGGCACTTTTGAGAATGAAAAGGAGGGACTGCTAATAATTTAGCATGATACATATTAATGAGTGAATCTACTTTACTGAAGTTCTGCTTTTCTTTTATAAATGTAAGGTATTCCTGTTCTTTAAGGAGCTTCTGTCCTCACTCCCTATATTGTTGTTGTGGTTCAGTCACCCATTCGTGTCCGACTCTTCATGACCCCATGAACTGCAGCACGCCAGGCCTCTCTGTCCCTCACCATCTCCAGGTGTTTGCCCAAGTTCATGTCCATTGCATCAGTGATGCCATCCAACCATCTCATCTTCTGATGCCCATTTCTACTTTTGCCCTCAATCTTTCCCAGCATCAGAGTCTTTTCCATGGAGTCAGTTCTTCACATCAGAAGGCTAAATATTGGAGCTTATACTTCAGCATCAGTCCTTCCAATGAGTATTCACGGTTGATTTCCTTTAAGACTGACCAATTTGATCTCCTTGCTGTCTAAGGGACTCTCAGGAGTCTTCTGCAGCACCACAGTTTTAAAGCATAAATTTTTCAGCAGCCAGCCTTCAGCTCTCACAACCATACATGACTACTAGAAAGATCATAGCGTTGACTACACAGACCTTTGTTGGTAAAATGATGTCTCTGCTTTTCAACACTCTGTCTAGGTTTGTCATAGCTTTTCTCCCAAGAAGCAATGGTCTTCTAATTTCATGGCTGCAATCACCATTCAGAGTGAATTTAGAGCCCAAGAAGAGGAAATCTGTCACTGCTTCCACCTTTTCCCCTTCTATTTGCCATGAAGTGATGGGGCTGGATGCCATGATCTTAGTTTGGCTTTTTCAGTTTCCTCCTTTACCCCCATCAAGAGGTTCTTTAGTTTCTCTTCACTTTCTGCCTTTAGAGTGGTATCATCTGCATATCTGAGGTTGCTGATGTTTCTCCCGCCAATCTTGGTTCCAGCTTGTAAACTCTTCCAGCCTGGCATTTCTCATGATGTGTTCAGGGTAAAAGTTAAATAAATAGGGTGACAACAAATAGCCTCATTGTACTTTCTCAATCCTGAACCAGTTAGTTGTTCCACACAGGAGGTTTCTAACTGTTGCTTCTTCACTTGCATACAGGTTTCTCAGGAGACAGGTAAGATGGTCTGGCATTCCCATTTCTTTAAGAGTTTCACTCCCTATAAGCTCCATGAATAGGAATAGGAACTCTTTCAGGCCGAAGTCCTTCTGTAAACACACATTCTCTCTTTCTGTCTCTGTCCCTATCTCTTATACACACACACACACACACACACACACAAAGACAAACAGACACACATACTTTTGTTATGGAGCATACAGAGAGATACCTAGAGAGATACCTAGCGAGATACCTAGATCTTGGGCTAATTTGGTTCCTAAGAGAGGAAAACATACCAGAAAGATACCTAGATCTTGGGCTAATTTGGTTCCTAAGAGAGGAAAATATCCTGGATAAGCCAAGGGAACTGGATTGAATGCTTCTAGAAAAGACAGAGAGGGAAGGACCTACTTCACCACCTCTTCCCTATTTTGACCCATTTTTCTTTCCCCTTTTTGCATTCAAAACAAACATTTAACATCTCATTTTAGTCTTTACTCTTGCCAAGCACATGGACATTTTACAACACATTTAATTCAATTACTTAAACAGTGTTATAAGCATTTTAAAGGCATAAGCTCCTTGAGGCCTGGAACAAAGATATTTGTTTTGAGTAAAGAATTTTCAATAAGAACTTCTCACTGAAAGACAAAAATAGAATTTCTGTGACAGCAGAGGGAAAATAGGACAGGTTGAAACCAAGATCGAATATCCTGAGTTTAAATGTCAGGAGATTATTCCTGAGAACACTTGTGAAATTAAATTTTCTAGTGTTTAAATAATTTTTCTCATTTTAATGTAAACAATAATATCATGTATTATTGAAAGAAAGTTGACAAGAAACTTGTCAACCCAATTCTCCACTAGATTCCTAGTGCCCAAAACTGTCTGGGCACTAGGTGCTCAGCAAAAGTTTATGTAATGATGGCCAGGTCATCCTGCCAGTGATGTGGGACTCTCTTTTGTTGCAGCGCACAGACTCTCTAGTTGTGGCATGCAGGCTCTATAGTTGTGGCGAGTGGGTTTAACTGCTTCATAGCATGTGACTTCTTAGTTTCCCAACTAGGGATCAAACCTATGTCTCCTGCATTGCAAGTGAATTCTTAACCACTGGACCTCCAGGCAAGTCCCTGATGTGGGATTCTTGAGATCAACTCTCACAGCTCGGTTCAACACATGTAGTAAATATAGTACATTTTGTACTACAGAAATGACATTGAAAAGAAGATAAGTTTTGACATGAGGAGAGCACTCATTCTGTAGGAGACATGAACAAACAGAACAAATTGTGATCATTTAGCACATAATAGTACTGCTACGGTAGAGGTAAAAAAATGACTGGAAGGATAGGCTCATTAAAAAGGTGGCATGCACTAGAAAAATGAATGGGTTTTTAACAGAGAATAGAAATTATTTGTTGGGAGGCAAAATAATCTAATCTGAATATAATTTGGATATGAGTAAATGGGCTTCCCTGGTGGCTCAGAGGCTAAAGCGTCTGCCTGCAATGCAGGAGACCTGGGTTCCATCCCTGGGTCAGGAAGATCCCCTGGAGAAGGAAATGGCAACCCCCTCCAGTACTCTTGCCTGGAAAATCCCATGGACAGAGAAGCCTGGTAGACTACAGTCCATGGGATCGCAGAGTCAGACACGACTGAGCGACTTCACTCACTTAATGGTTGTAGGAGACAAAGGAGGGAGCATGAGAAGATCAGGGTATTTGAGACATGCAAAGAGGCCAGGGATCCTGGAGGAGAGTGTGCAAGGTAAAGAGGACCCAAGGTCCACTCAGAAGAAGGAAAGATGTCTAAGTCACTGGAAGGACTTTGTGAGGAAAGTGTGAAGCTGTTAAAAGCTTTTGAGCAAACAGTGGCAATAGTTCTCACTTCAATGCTGGGCTGAGAACAGACTTGTATTAGGGATGTAAAGGAGAGGACCAGTCAGGAGACTATGACAATCACCCAGGTAAAAATGATGATGACTCATACCAGGGTCATAGCAGAACTGGTGGGGTTCTGAATATACTTGGAAGGTTGGACCAGCCAAAGTTTGTTGACTGGTTGGAAGAGTAAGGGAAAGAGAGTGCACAGGAATGATCTCAAGCTCTTTGGCCAGAGCCCCTAGAGAGCGGGATTTTGTCAGTGGTAACTGAGAGGTAGAAGCCTGGAGGAGGATACGATTTGGAGAGATAAGGATTCAGCTTTAGACAAGTTTAACTTGAGATGTCTCTGACTCATAACTTGGTGATAATCAAGTTGGCTGTCGAATATATGGGTCTGGCATCCAGGGGGTGGTCTGGACTGAAGATACATACTTGGGCATGAACATTTATGGCAAAGATGGCTTTAGAATATAATCATAAAGAGTTAGATGCAGGAAATTAGTATCAGTAGAGTTAGTATAGACTCAGAAAGGTAAGTTTTAGAAGGAAGTTAGAAAATATTGGGATTTCAAAGTCTGTGTTTTGAATCACCATGTTGGATAGCTTTCAGAGAGATTATAAATTCTGTGTCCTAGTGATGTGAAATGTATCTCAAGAAACCTGAAGAGACTCTTACACATTTGACTAACAACTTATTTTAAACTGGTAAAACAACATTTTAATATTAAAAAAAAAATCAAACATATCTTACTGCCTGAGGAATAACCCAAGTCTGTTGTGTTTCTTTCCTACTTTTTTTCCTTTGAATATTTGAAAATGCTGCAGTCTTCCAAAATTCTACCAAAATAAGCTATTTATATTTATTTGCTTTCCATGGCAAGGGAGATCATTGTGTTGTCAGAATCTTAGGTGTGTTTTGCTTTTTTTTTTTTTTTAGAGGGACTGGGAGGGGGTTCGGATATTTATAATGTGAAGGTGTAGTTTAAGAAAAGTGTTTCAGTGTGAGATGTGAAGATAACAGGATAAAGATAATGATATAACAGTTTAGGATTAAGAAAGAGAGAAAGGCAAGGATTACGAAGTGAGAATTTTGAAGAGTCTTAGATGGTAAGGAGTCACTTGGTACTATCATTCAATATTCATTTAAACTTTTTTCCTCCTTTCATTCAGCAAAATTCCTAAAATAAACAGTAAAGCATTTGAAATAATTTTTCTCCTGGGCAAGAGCTTCTTGAATAGGGATGTCAGGTTAATGTATACAGTAAGTTGTATGGGGGTAGAAAATTGTCAGTTCTTAGCACACATTGCAGACAATTGAGGTCACATTGTGTACAAAATTTTCCTTTGCCTCAGGATGGATCCTGGGGTAGAGATGATCCCCTGGAGGAGGAAAATGGCAACCCACTCCAGTATTCTTGCTTGAAAATTTTGATGGACAGAGGAGCATGGCAAGCTACAGTTCAAGGGGTAACAAAGAGTCAGACACAACTGAGCAACTGAAAACACACACACACACACACACACACACACATGTGCTCTTTATTTACTTTCTGCCATTTTTAGATGTCTTCAAAATCTGTGGTAAACACAGGGTAAAAGCTGCAAAGTTTTATTTCACAAATTTACCTAAATTGAATTAATTATTCTGCTGAGCCCAATTGAGTTATTTCCTAATTTAACTTAAATAAACAGCACAGGGGTGAATTTACTTATATACAAGGATACTTCTGATTTGAGGTTGTTTTGTTTAGATGATTTGAGGTGAAACTATGCTAGCAAAGAATTGTAGTCTCATCTTAACATACAAGTGACTTTTGGTTTTGTTTTGGTTGTTTTCAGATAAGCTCCCATCATGTCATCAAGCCATTTCAATGGATAACCTCATTCAAGTTCACTCTCCCTATGGATGTTTTATCTTTTTTTAACATGCACAAAATAATTTAGATTTTTCTGCCCAAGGGAGGAAAAAATTAGGCAGATATCTAAAGCGCTCTGTATATATGAACTTGTTATTTATTCTCTATGGTTCAAAACTGTCAGAACCTCAAAAGCTAGTATAATCATGCAACACATTTCCCAGAAACAAGTTAATTGAATTATCAATCCTAGTCAAAAATGATAAAATAAGTAAATCTGCTGATTTTCCTCAGCAGTCACAAACAAAACAAAACATCTAAGGGTGTCACCTTAAAAAATATACCCCCTTGAGGAGTTTATTATTATACACAGTTACTCATACATAGTATAAAATAAAGATTATGGGGAAAATGCACATTATTTAGAGAAAAATGCACACAAATGCCCAGTTTCCATTTGCTGCTGCATTAATAGGAATACACACAGAAGCTGTGTCTGTCTGTCTGTCTCAAGGCACAGCTCAAATTCTACCTCCTACTGGAAGCATTCCCTGAGCCACAGACACCTTCTAGAATCCTAGGGCCTTTTCCTTGATTAAAGTTATTCATATGTGTGAATAGCCTCCCTTGGACTATGAATCCCTGGAGTGTTCCAATTTTATTCACATTTGTGTCTCCAGCACCTTCCAGGATTTGAACAAGGATTTGTTGAATGAGATATAATTTTGAATTATCTCTAGTTTGGGATTTTCCGCACCATTTCTCCCTACTGTCCAAGTGCCTAAGCCTGAATCAATGGATAACCCAATGTAGTGTTAGATCAGCAAGTCTTAATTATACAGCATCAGGCATCCTAGTAGGAGAGAGGGCTCAAGGTGACTTCACTGGACTACACTTTCTCATTGATTTCTGTGACTTCAAAGGCTTTCCTTGAGAGAATGGTAGGAATCAGACTGAGTGAGAGTGGGGGAAAATCAGGTAAAAGAAAACTCTCAAGTGAGGGCTGAAGTGGGAAGAGGTGGAGGACGGGAAGTTTGCCTACATCTTCCACAGCTCCCATAGAAATTGCCCCTGGGAAGGGGGAGGGGAGTCATGGCTGGAGGCCAGGGAGGGGATAGTGAGAGGCTGACAGATGGAGCGCTCTCTTTGAGGGCTCTCTAAGGACCAACCGTTGCAAAGCTACACAATGTACAGAAGTAAATCAAATTGAGGAACATGTGCACTAAAGAAGGGAAAAGATGGGAGGGGGAAAAGGGCGCACACACAGTAGAGAGGTGACTGAGAGAGTGGGATGGAGACCCCCTCAGAGCCTGAAGAAGAGAGTGCAGAGTTAGTTAGGCAGAGAAAAAGGAAAAGGAAGCCACATCTTGGGAGGCTAGTGTTTTTCCAGAAGAGCTGGCGAGTAAAGGGAAAGATACAGGGAGGGTCACACATTCATAATATCCCCAAATCTTGGGGAACTTGGATGAATATTCCAATTATTCTCAAATGTGGGATGTGGGGGAAAGGGATAGTTAGAGAGTTGGGATGGACATGTACACATTGCTTTATTTAAAAATTTATAACCAACTTACTGTATAGCACAGGGGACTCTGCTCAATGTTATATGGCAGTCTGGATGGGAGGGAAGTTTGTGGGGAGAATGTATACATGTGTTCATGTATATATGGCTGAGTACCTATGCTGTTTACCTGAAACTATCACAAAATTGTTTGTTAATCAGCTATACCCCAATACAAAATAAAAAGGTTTTAAAAATTAGTTAATTCAATAGTTGTTAAAGAAAGTAAAATGGATAACTCACAAGGAAAAAAAAAATTTAGGTAAGACTAAATCTTCAATACCACCAATAAATAGGTAACTGCCTGGGGTAGGTTGTTGGGTGGGAAACAATATCTAGAGAAAGACTCCATCAGCTTCTTTAATAATAGGTGGCAACCCTTCCCATGAATTATTGTGGGAGGTTCCTAGAGGAGAGCAGAGTGGTTTTAGCCTGGCCTCAGCTGGTACCCACAGAAAATATTCAGAGCCTTAATTTAGCCTTTAAAGACGTTAAATCCCTTCTAGCCTAGGGGAATAAACAGCTCCCACCCTTAAAGCTGGATTTGGGCTTCTAACTCCTAGATTCATCTGGGTGAAGGTGGGAGGGGTGGGGGCTGGCTATCAGGAGGCTGAGCTGCATGTGGGAATATTTTTTCACAGGGGTTATTGGATGGGGTAGAGAAAGGTTTTGCCTTTGTCTTTGCTTTTTAACCTCTCTTTTCTCACTTTCTCCATTCACTTGTCACAGTTCATTTATAAAGCCCTCACCTTCCAATATCTCCACACCCCTCCAACTCCCCTCATTATGATCCTTTTGAGCTTAGGGAGGGTGTGGGAGGCTTTACCCCTTTAATGGTGGAGGAAAGTAAAATGAACAGAGAGAGCTAAGGTCCTAATTGGGAATGAGAAAGTTTGAAGCTTCAATGTAGAGTGTAAGTAGGGTGATCGAACAATGTACATTAAAGCTGGGATAGTTTTAAAAGTGGAAAGGGCTTTAAAAATAATTAACAGGCATTAGGTGTTCTACATCAGGTGTGAACTGCCACTGTACTAAGAAAACTAGAGCTTAGTCACTCTGGATAGGAATAAATTGGCAGGTAACCCTATAGCTGTGTATTGACTCTATGTGAATGTGTGTGTGTGAGTGTGTGTGTGTGTGTGTGTGTGTGTGTGTGTGGTTGAAGGGAGGGCAAATCTCCCCAGGTGGCACAGTGGTAAAGAATCTGCCTATGGATGCAGGAGATGCAAGAGATGTGGGTTTAATCCCTTGTCAGGATGATCACCTGGAGTAGGAAATGACAACCCACTCCAGTATTCTTGCCTGGAAAATCCCATGGACAGAGGAGCCTGACAGTCTACCGTTCATGGGGTCGCAGAGTCAGACATGACTGAGCGACTAGAGCACAGGGGTAAGATACAAAAACTATTCAACTTGTCACAGAGAATCTCTTTCTGATAACTACTTCCCTTTATGTAACAGTATGACTCCTTAGGGGATTCCCTGGTGGCTCAGATGGTAAAGAGTCTGCCTGTAATGCAGAAGACCCGGGTTTGATTCCTGAGTCAGGAAGATCCCCCGGAGAATGAAATGGCAACCCAGTCCAGTATTCTTGCCTGGAAAATCCCATGGATGAAGGAGCCTGGCCAATTAAGAGGAGGTGAGTGGTTTAGATGCTAAGTGGTGTCTGATTCTTTGCAAGTCCATGGACTGTAGCCCGCCAGGTTCCTCTGTCCATGGGATTCTCCAGGCAAGAATACTGGAGAGGGTTGCCATTTCCTTCTGCAGAGGCTTTTCCCAACCCAGGGAGGAGGAGGTGAAGTATTAACCTATTTAATTTTCATTTAAATCTATCCTCCTAATGTGTATGTATTAAAAGGATAAAATTATAATATAAATAAACAAAAGCAACATAAGAGTAAGCAGACTTTCAAAGTACAGCATTCATTTCCTAGCTGTGTGACCTTGGGCAACTTCCTTGTTCTTTCTGTTTTGTTTGCTGATATATCCCCAGGGTCTGTTGCAAGTAAGAAGCAGTCAAATATTTATTGAAGGCATGAATTAAGGGACCTTGTTTTCCTTCTTTGTTAAAAAAGTGATAACAATAGCTCCTACATCAAAGAATAGTGGCAATTAAATGAAGTAACCCAGGTAAAACTGAATTCAATGTGGACATTTAGGAAACTTGGCTGTATTTCTAATGGAGATAATGTATGCAGACGATTAATGTGACTGTATGGTGCAAATACCTTGCAAATATCAGTTTCCTCCTTGATCCCTACCTTTTCCCCATACTGTAATTATGGAATCTTAAAATACTCACCTTTGAACCCCAAAGGGCCAGAGCACTTTTTCCTTCTCTGTTGCCTGATTCCCTGTCTTCCTAGCTCATACCAGGAATTGAGGTGTCAAGAAATAAAGGTCTTCCTTGATGAGAGAATAGAAGAGCAGGAGGAAGGGGAGAATGTCTGAGAGATTCAACCAGACCTTTGTGGTTGAAAATTGTTTATTGTAGAAGTAGAATGTCAGAGTTTGGGAGCTGGACTATGTGATTGTTTCTTGTATTATTTTGTTATTTTCCCTTTAGATTAGTGGGAGAAAACCCTATTTGGAAGATGAATTCCATGCTGGTGAGTACACAGCCTGCTGCTGTAGGTAGCACCCACAATGGTCTTGCAATACTCTGGTTGGCCCAGAGGTTTTATGTTTTATTTTCATAAGAGAGGTTATTCTCTCTGCTCTGTATTCATCAAATACTCTCTGAGAGCATGAGGTCTGAGAGAGAGTGGGGCTCAGGAGAGGCCACATGAGAGAAGAGTATCTCATGTGCTGCAGGAGCTATTCTAGGGACCACGATGAGACCACCTCCTCATATTGCATCATCAGTTGTAGTGGTAAAAAGTCTCCTGAAATTGAATCTCAGGTAACTGTATTGTGGGCAAAACATGATTCTTCTGAACATTTTCTGAACAATGGGGAACCAGATGAGAATGCCAACCGGCCAGGTGCTTCAGGCTGTGGTAGCAGAAGGGCCACTGTTTATCATTTTACTTTGTGTCGTTCCCCTCCCTGCTGCACCCCCCACCCCCTGCCCCATCTCCACCCCGGAGCATCCAGTGGATAGATTCTGGTTGTACAGTTAACTACCAGTTGTCTGCTTTAGGAAGGCAATATGGGGTAGTGGGCTATTTGTATCCAAATCCCAGGATCATCATTTAGTACACCAACACTTCCCATGTGACCTTGGGCAATTGCTTTAACCTTTCTGTATTTGATCAATTTATTTGTAAAACAGACATAATAGTAACAATAATGATTATGATAATAATAATACTTACATCATAAGGCTGTTATGATGATAAAAATAATACATGCAAAGCACTTAGTCTCTAACAGATGTTAAATGTTCTGTAGGGCCTAGCTGTAATTAATACAGTTAATAATTAGTTTCTTCTCATTGACTTCTGCCTCACTCAATCAATGAATGCTTAGGAGAGGTGACATGATTGGAGCAACTGGCCTTGTGGAGCAGACCACTGAAAGCTCCTATGGCTGCAAGGGAACAGTCTCTGTAATGGTGCAGGGTCCACTTAGAGTAATTGAGCTTTGGCTGTGATCTGAGACTGCCAAGGGCAATGCTTTGCTTGGTCCTCCCAGGAGACTTGGTGTTATTCATCTCATTACCCTAATTTTCTTCCAATAGTATAAATTAAGGCTGGATGCTTAGGAAACCTCCACTATCCCTACCAGATATTTCTCAGAGCTTGATAGAAGCCTCTTAAATTCAACCCAAAGTTTGCTACTAAGATCAGGCAAATGCTCCTGGGGCTGAGTGTATGAGGGTAGACTTAATGGGAGCTAGTAAAGCAATCTTTTCATAGAGGAGTCATATCACCATATACTCCAGAGTTTGGGGTTGGAAGGAGCTATAAGATCCTTCAGAAAAATAAGTTTGGCTATTAGTAAGGAATGAGATTTTAAGGACAGCATGTTTTATCATCAATTTTACTTTCAAAACTTATATATGAATACTTGATACTTGTCATATAAACAATCTCTTTTTAATACCTGCCTGATCTAAATCTACTTTATATCTCAGTCCTGAGATATTCTGAAGACTCACTATTATCAGTTTGTGTGTGTGTATCTATTATTTAATGTATGTGTGTAAATATTAAAGGTTAACTGTATCATGTTGAACCTGTATTTCTAAAAATCATTTTACATTTTCCCCCACAGCATATTAATACATAAAGTACATTTCTTTTAAGGATATATATACCAACTCATGCAAATCAGAAAGTATTCTATTATTTGCCTAACCCA
Organism: Bos indicus x Bos taurus; assembly: GCF_003369695.1. Taxonomy (NCBI): domain Eukaryota; kingdom Metazoa; phylum Chordata; class Mammalia; order Artiodactyla; family Bovidae; genus Bos; species Bos indicus x Bos taurus. Next base: position 60,368,061 of record NC_040080.1, read on the forward strand.
TTGGTTATGCAATGTATTCAAAAAATTTTTATATTAAAAACAATACTGCAATGAACACATCTGGTCCATACATGGTTCCATGGCACATACATAATTATGTTAGACATATTTATGTTTAGACATACTAACATAAATATGTTAGTACTGAGGGCCTGGGTTTAACCCGCAGTTGAGAAATTAAAATAGCACAAGCCATGTGGTACAGCTCCCCCCAAATAATAGAAGAATAAAAATAAATAAAAGTAAAATTATATATATATATAGTCTTCCCTGGTAGCTCAGAGGTTAAAGCATCTGCCTGCACTGCGGGAGACCCAGGTTCGATCCCTGGGTTGAGAAGATCCTCTGGAGAAGAAAATGGCAACCCACCCCAGTCCCTGGAGAATCCCATGGACAGAGGAGCCTGCTGGGCTACAGTCCACAGGGTCGCAAAGAGTCAGACACGACTGAGTGACTTCACTTTGGCTAACCCATTGGTTACGCAATATATTAAAAAACTTTTTATATTAAAAACAATACTGCAATGAACACATTTGGTCCATACATGCTTCCATGGGGCATACGTAATTATGTTAGACATGGAGAGGGATTCCCTGGTGGTCCAATGGTTAAGACTCTGACCTCTCAGTACTGAGGGCCTGGGTTCAATCCCCAGATGAGAAATTAAAATAGCACAAGCCATGTGGTACAGCTCCCCCCAAATAACAGAAGAATAAAAATAAATAAAAAGTAGAATATATATATATATAAAAGACATGAAGAAGTGGAAGTTTGAAATATATATTTATGTAATTTGATTTTCTGGATATTGAAAGTTGGTTAAAAAATTTTAGTTTAGAATTGAGAGCCCAGAAATAAACCCACACATATATGGACAGCTAATTTATGACAAAGAAGCAACAAACATAAAATAGAGAAATGATAGTCTCTTCAATAAGTGGTATTGGAAAAAATGAGCAGCCACATGAAAAACATTGGGAAACAATGGAAACCGTGACAGACTTTATTTTCTTGGGCTCCAAAATCACTGCAGATGGTGACTGCAGCCATGAAATTAAAAGACTCTTACTCCTTGGAAGGAAAGTTATGACCAACCTAGACAGCATATTAAAAAGCAGAGATATTACTTTGCCTAAAAAGCTCTGTCTAGTCAAAGCTATGGTTTTTCCAGTAGTCATGTATGGATGTGAGAGTTGGACTATAAATAAAGCTGAGTGCTGAGGAATTGATGTTTTTGAACTGTGGTTTTGGAGAATAGTCTTGAGAGTCCCTTGGACAGCAAGGAGATCCAATCAGTCAATCCTAAAGGAAATCAGTCCTGAATATTCATTGGAAGGCCTGATGCTGAAGCTGAAACTCCAATACTTTGATCACCTGATGTGAAGAACTGACTCACTGGAAAAGACCCTGATGCTGGGAAAGATTGAAGGCAGGAGGAAAAGGGGATGACAGAGGATGAGATGGTTGGATGGCATCACCGACTCAACTGACATTAGTTTGAGCAAGCTCCAGGAGCTGGTGATGGACAGGGAAGCCTTGTGTGCTGCAGTCTATGGGGTCACAAAGAGTTGGACACAACTGAACAACTGAAACTCAACTGACATGCAAAAAAAAAAGAAAAGAAAGAAAAAGAAAGTAGACCAATATCTCACATCATACACAAAAATTAACTCAGAATGGACTAAAGACTTGAACATAAGACCCAACACTGTAAACTCTTAGAAGGAAGCATAGATAGTCTGCTCTTTGACATTGGTCTTAGCAGTAACTTAACTCATGTCTCCTTAGGCAAGGGAAAGGAAAAGGAAACAAATGGGACTAACTCAAATAAACAAACAAAAAACCACTTCTGCACAGCACAGGAAACTATCAACAAAGCAAAAAGACAATCTACCTAATGGGAGATGATATTGTAAATGATATATCTGATAAGAGGTTAACATCCAAAAATACATCAAGAACTTATACAACTCAACAACAACAAAATAAATAAATAAAGATTAAGAAATGGGGGAGGAGGTGAATAGACATTTTTCTGAAGAAGACATACAGATGGCCAATAGGTATGTGAAAAGATGTTCAACATCACTAACTATTAGGGAAATGCAAATTAAAACAACAATAAGAAATTATCAAAAAAGTCTACAAATAACAAATGTTGGTGAGGATGTAGAGAAAATGATGCGGGAGGCAGAGAATACAGGTGCAGACGTTTCCCAACAGATTTCAGTAAGTGGTAGTATTTTTTGTAGCTGGAATGAGTCACTCTGTACGACCAGTGAATGCCCACATGTACAGGCCTTGAGTGAATGGCACAAGAGAAGGTTGAGTCAAATGTTCTTCCCCAAAGAGACAAGGAATTTGGGGATTCCCAAGCAGAGGATACACCTAAGACTATTACCTAGTTTCTAGATCCCTTTTTGTCACTAACTTCATTTGCTACCCATTCAAACTTGGCAACTCAGACCGAAGGCTTTTGAATGGGCTAGTGTTAATCGCCCTCAAAGGGGCACTGTAACACTTAACTATGTCATCATTGCTGAATGGTAGAGCCTGAAGGAACCCAAGAGATCATAATCCAACCTGGTTATTGACTGGTGACCTGAGTCCTTAGATCACTCATTATGGCCACACAATCAGGGGCAGACACAGGTTTAAGATCAAAGCTTTCCTTACTCCCAAGCTTTTCTCACCCCACTGCATCACAGAGTGAAAGAAAGGACTTTGCAGTTGTAAGGGAGGATTATTGAAACTCACAGTTTCCAGACTGTTCAGAAACTCAACTGGACACCTCTGTGTTACTCCAGTCTTCTTATTCAGTAGGGATTCATGTCATTTTGCTCCAACCTGTTTCATAATTATCTTTGACCCTGTACTATTTCCCGCCCGGAGTGCTGAGCTTCTGCCCCCATCCCTGGCCCGCCTCAACCCTGTACTAGTCTTTGGAGAATATCTTTAGTAACTGCTCAAGTTTTACCCGGAATATGGGCAGCCGGAATTCTCACTTTCTGGAAGTTCATCGTCCTACTCTCCACAGTCCCTAATTTATGGCTCTGGGACTCCATTTGGTTTTAATTCAGCAAAAGCCAGCCATCTCCCCAGGGAAGGTGAGAAGGCAGACATCTGGGGATCTTTCCCAACAGGCTCTGCGGCTTGCAGCTCAGCACCCTGGGGACCGATGTCAGGCACTGGTCCCTGGTCTTCAGTGTCTGGTCGAAGAAGGCAGTTTCCAGGGCTCTTAGGGGCCCGCGGGCCAGTTCCCTTTGGGGGTCGGGATTACTGGGAATACTAATTAATTCATTAGTGGGCTTGATGGATTATCAAGCTGTCTCCTGGCAGAGGGGCCTTGGGGGCGGGGGTTGGTAACAGATTGCTGCCCATAAATCTGCCTGTTGCCTCCCTCCTCTCCGTTTCAATGGCTCCTGGCCGCGAGGCCCGTGGGCCGGCCACTGAGCGCTGGTTGCGTTTTCTCCCCCGCCCAGCAGATGGTTCTAACAGGTTAGCTCAGAGCTTTACAAAAAGCAGCAGAGAAAGAAGGAAGGGCTGGGGATTGGCCCTCTGGCCCAGAAACCGTGTTGGGGGAGGAGACTGAGTCCAACTGCCCGGCATTCAGCCACTTACCCCTGGCCTCTCCCGACTGCATCCCCACCCCGCCCCCTCCCCGCCCCCTCCCCGCCCCCACCGCCGCCTTCCTGCTCCCTCTGAGTTGAATAGCCAAGTGTCTAACCGTCCAAGAGCTGTGATGAGGGGGACCCTGGTGAAACAGATTCCACCCTTCCCTCTGAAAAAGGCAGCTCTTAAAGAAAACTCAGTACCCTCCTCGACTCCCTACGAAGGCTGCACGCGCAGGCACACACACGAACACACAATTAAGCGTGTTTTGAGCGCTAATCCTATTGTGTCCAGTTCCTCACATCTGTCAGCTAAAGCAAGGAGCCCCACAGAATGTTCTGTCCCCACCCTCATCTTTGTCTCAATATGTTCACCTTTCTGCTAATCTCCTCCCTGCCCTCTGAACATTTCAGGGGCAGGATTCTAACACCACTGGTGTCATCAGCTCTCAAACATTCAAGGAGGTGGCTCGGAAGACACAAACGAGATCAATCCGTCCTATACGTGCTCATTGCAGCTGTACTCTTAAACACAAATTCCTCCATGGATAAATTTCCTCTGGCTGAGGAGTAGATTTTGATTCGGTTTTTAGAAGCTCACCATTCCTAGCATGTGTTATTTCATGACTCTGAAAATGAAGTTTATTTTACTGAGCAGATATTTCCTGGATAGGGATGTGAAAAAGATCAGTAAGAGCGTTGAAATTTTCCTATGAACAACTTTGTATAAAACAAAGTATTAATTTCTATTTTCTAGCTTTTGGGGAAGGACAAGAGTCATGTGACACCTATATTAGAATTAGAAAAAATTTAACAATTTCAAACCTACGGTATTTCTTTCAACTTTATTGGCAGTAAAACTTATGTTTTATTTTAAACTTTTGCACTTTTCCTTACAATAAGGCATAACTCTTCATCTCTGTCACAAACATGTGCTTGTTACATTGGTAATATAAGTGATTTCCAAAAAGCCTGGAGAATTGCCTTCAAGTCATTTCAAAAAGAGGTTGAGAATCCTATCTTGCTACTGCTAGAAAACACTTAAGTGATTAGATCATTTTACAGATGTGAAAATTGATGCCAGAAATGAAGTCAAACTATTAAAGTTCATGCAACCGTTTCCTCCTCAGAATGACTAGAAGATTGTAAAATTGTTTATACCTTAAAAGGAACTCACAATTATTTATTTGATCTTGGTAAATTTTTTACACCAGATAGTATTCCAAATTTGACAATCTCTACGATGAAGTTTCCACACTTTGACTTGGTAGTCTGGTCCACAGATAGTTCTCTGTCATAAAGCATATACATGTATTTTCTTTAAATCTTTTCAGATGTAGTTTTCTTTTTTCTCTTCTAGTGATTTAATCTAACTTCAAAATGCCACAGGAATTTTAGGAATTACTTGACCCTTCTTTCCTTCCAAATTCATTACCCTTAGGTGAACTTTTTCTACCTGAATGCGTAATGATATATTTTTTGAAAAACAATACAGGATCCTCCTTTGTAATTTGAGGAGTTAAGTGTCCTCAGAATGAAATATTTAATTCATTTGCTTTTTGTTTTTAAAATTTCAAACAAATAGAAAAGTTGAAAGAACAGGATAGTAAATATAGATATAGCTTTGTCTATATTCACTAAATAAAATGAAAAGGTTTTAAATGGGAATAAGTTTGACAAGTTTGAAAAAAGGGAGAGGAAGATAATTCTTCTACTTTTAGAGTTTGGAAGTTTTAAAGCCAAGACACCAATCCACATGTGTAAGATAACAGTCATTGATGCTGTGCCCTGGGCATGCATCTTTCTCAGTTTTTTTTTTTTTTTTGACTTTTCAGACATGGGCCAATGTATTTTATTTGCCTTTATCCAAGTTTACCACCAATTCTCTTTCCCTGTATTGCCCTTTGGTCAAGTCCCATTTCTTATCTTTTTAACTACAAAAATGTCCAGTCCTCTTTTTCTTTACCTCTCAACTTCAGCAGCTCTTCTCTCATATTCCCCTCCTACTAACCTCTATCCCCATTTAAACAAACAAATGCATGGCTCAGCTGGACCTGACCAGAGGAGCCCTTTGAAGAGGGCGTGCCTTTCATCTGGGGAAGGGGAGGAGTTAGATTGCCGGCAGCATCACCCCTCCCTGGACAGCTGGGAAAGCAATCAAAACTGCTGCAACTCTGAGGCTCCAGCCAGAGAGCAGGAGCTGCCCAGAGGCTGTGGTCCTGAAAGCTCCACTCCAGGGAACTAGCCAGGGGGAGGAGGTACTGAAGACCGACTAAATCAGCTGCATCAGCCTAAAGGAGTCCTGAAGGAGCATATAGAACTCCAAGGAAGGAGTAGAATAGCAGTCAGGGAAACCAGACCCGGGGCAATTCTAAGAGGCAGTGGCCGGGTTTAACATGGATCGCTAAAAGCACCTCCTCCTATGCTCTGGATGGTCAGGGAGACTTGGCTTCTCTAAGTCTCCTCCGGGACACAGATTCACAGAGTTCACTCCAGGGATTGCTACTGACAGAGGTGAGCCAGCGATGGGGTGGTACGGGGATTACTGAAGTTTCTGTGGGTAGTTTCTGTAGACTTAGAGGAGCAATTAGGGTGAGGTAAGTCTCTTCTGGGCTAAGTAAGAAGGGAGTAGGATTTAGGAAACTTGAATGGAGAAGCAAAGAACGCTTTTGGACAGATATTAAAATTGTAATAATTTCACTAATTCCCAAGCATCTGTCACTCAAAGTGAAACTCAGATATGCCAATCACTTTTATAAAATAGGGATTATAAATTATCCACCATTCCTATCAAACCTATTTTTCCATTTTATTGATGCAGAAGAAAAGGGCCAAAGAAGAGGTGGGTCACCAAATATGTTGAAAGAATTGACCCAATCCACCATTCAGTTCACAGCATTTTTTACTATGCGAGGAGTGAAGGGAATGGGGTAGGAGTGATGAAAATAGAAACGGGAAGGAGAGAAAGGCATATATTTTCACCATTGGCCCCCCCTTTGCTTGGGTAAAAGTCCTTAGACTGTTGGCATCAGGGGGGAAACATTTCCTCTTCCTCAGCTCTTTCAGATGGGCAATCAGAAAAGAAAGATTGTCCATGTATAGTTTTGCCTCCTCTGTCTTTTATCATTCACTTACCCCTAGAAATATATTCAAAAAAATAATAATATATGTAAAATGCCTCCCTCATTTTGACAGAGGGACCAGAGATGAAATGCTGAAGAACAAGGAGGGAAAACTGAAGGACTGAGTAATTTCTGTTGGCAAAGTTCACCATCAGGATCTGAGGCTATGAAAACTTAAGTATGATGTAGCTATGCTGGATAAGGGGTGTGTGTGTGTGTGTGTACAAGTATTAATCAAGAAGGAAAGTGGAAGTGTGTAAAGGTTGAATAGTATTAGTCCCTCAGTTGTGTCTGACTTTTTGCAACCCTATGGACTGTAGGCCGCCAGGATCCTCTGTCCATGGAATTCTCCAGGCAAGAAGACTGGCGTGGGTAGCCATTCCCTTCTCCAGAGAATCTTCCTGACCCAGGGATTGAACCCAGGTCTCCTGCATTACAGGCAGATTCTTTACCATCTGAGCCACCAGGGAAACCCAAAAGGTTGAATAGGAAGAGCGCAAAACAGCCTACTGGCTGTTTCCAGGCAGCGTGATTTATGAGTACCCTGGTTTGCATTCTGTTGTCCGTGCAAAGACTCTGTAAATCCAAGCAAGACAGTCTAGTCTCTCTGATCCTTACATTTGCAAGAAACTGGACTGAATAGTCCCTGTCCTTTTTGTAGTTAGGATTTAGTCGTAGGATCAGGAGGTGAAGTTAGTACAATCAGCTTTTGAGAGGAAATATACTACCTAATCACTACAGACACACATGCAAGCACTCCTTGCTCACTTATTCATCAACTGAAACTTCTTTACAACTCAAAAATACTAAATGTGTAGGATGAATTCCAGGACAGTCCCACATGACAGTAATGCCCAAAGACCTCAGCCCCAGTGATGCAAGTATTGTGTGTGCTTATTTGCTCAGTCATGTCCAACTCTTGAGACCCCATAGACTGTAGCCTGCCAGGCTCCTCTGTCCATGGGATTCTCCAGGCAAGAAGACTGGGGTGGGTTGCCATTTCCTCCTACAGTCCAACTCTTTAGGATACTATAGACTGTAGCCCTTCAGACAGCTCTGTCCATGGAATTTTCTAGGCAAGAATACTAGAGTGGGTTGCCATTCCCTTCACCAAGGATGAAAGTATTAGGTCATCATAATCATTGCCTAAGCAAAACTTTTTGTTTTACAGAACAGATTTTTTTTTTTAATGAAAAAAAAAAGGGAAAAAATTGAATTTGAGAGAATTTTCCAAACTTGAAATTTCACAGAAGAATCCTAAAGAAAGGGAAAAATTCTGTATAAAGTGTAGACGCATAAGGAAATCCAAATTCTAAGATTAAAAGATAAAATGAGCTTTAAAAGATCAGAATGTATTTGGATATACAGGGGAGCCTGTATTGTGCCTCCAAAGCCAGTATTCATTGATTTTTGTCTTATTTGAGTCTGCTTCATGTAAATTTTGAAAGCTAATTTCTTTTCTAGGAATTGGGAAAACCTGAAAATTGTGTATTACAGAACTTTGTGCAATAGTGGTATAGATTTTTCCATACAGCTTTTATCTTTACATTTGCATAATAACTTTACAAAGTACTTGCTTTTATAAAAGCTTCTAAATGAGATATGAAAGACAAAAATATTATGTCCATTTTGCCCCAAGGGTAAAAGAATTATAATATTTTTTGTGCTCATATAATAAGTGAGTGATGGAACACAGTTTCGATTTCATGCTTTTTTCGATACACCTTGGAGCTGGTTCATTAACAGGCTGAGAACCATGGTAGAATTACTTACCTGTTCTGGACACAGCCAAGTTGGTTTCCTTGATTGAAACTCAGAAGCACATCGCACACATTTTCAACTCTCAGATAAAAAACTGGATGTTTATCTTTTTTCCCCTGCTGACCTTCTGATGAATTAAAGATATTTAGGTAGAAAAAGTCAAAGGAAAGGTTTTCTTCTGTATCTTTGGGCAATCCTGGCTTTTATTTCTATTTAAGAGACTCTTGATTTTTCTTCTCAGTGGTCTGGCCCTTGATTCTGGTAGGAAAGTCTTATCCCAAATATTGTCTAAACAGAGACAAAGGAAAAATGTCCAAGTGCCAAGGGTGGTCTCTATTCCACCAGAAACTTTATGACCCTGAAAATTCATGTGACTGAGGAGGAGTCCAGTCAACTGCTCTCTTGGAATTATAAAACAGGATAAAAGAGGTTAACTTCCTTCTGGAACATGGTAGAAGAGTTTTAGTCAACACAGCAGAGGCAAAGGATAGAGTTCTGTTCCCTCATCGTTTGTAACAGAATAGGAGCTTTGAAATTTCATTTCATTAGGAGGTTGGGGGAGAGGGTTTATCAGGGCAGTATTTGAAATTGGTGTTGAGATGGAGCCATTGGCTTTTGCTGGCATAAAATCAACATTAAGCATAGACTGTAATTACACCTATTTTGTCCATGTGGCCAGAAAAATTCATGGTGAACTTTAGGAACAAAATACCTCACAACTACATGGCATTTGGGAGAAGGCAATGGCACCCCACTCCAGTACTCTTGCCTGGAAAATCCCATGGATGGAGGAGCCTGGTGGGCTGCAGTCCATGGGGTCGCTGAGAGCTGGACATGACTCAGTGACTTCACTTTCACTTTTCACTTTCATGAATTGGAGAAGGAAATGGCAACCCACTCCAGTGTTCTTGCCTGGAGAATCCCAGGGACGGGGGATCCTAGTGGACTGCCGTCTATGGGGTCGCACAGAGTCGGACACAACTGAAGCGACTTAGCAGCAGCAGCAGCAGCACATGGCATTTACAATATCTGGCACTATTCGAAGTCTTTAAATGTATTTATGCTCACAATAAATTAGTGAGGTATTCCTACGATTATTCCTATTTTAAAGAGAAGACTGGACAGAAAGATTATGAAACGTGCTTAAGACCACATATTTGGTAAGTAATTGAGCTGAAATCTGAACTCAGGTAGTGGCTCAATGGTAGAGCTTCTGCCTGCCAATGCAGGAGACACAGGAGATACTATAGTCCATGGGGATGCAAAGAGTCAAAGGGGACTGAGTAAATGAGCACGCATGCACAATCTGACTCCAGGGTTTGTGCTGTCTAGCCATATTGGGTAAAAGGGAAGGTTATTAGGCAATTGTCAGATGATCTGAGCCAATCAGAGGAGGTTCCATCCAGATAATAAGGGTCACAGTAATTAATACAGTTTCCTTTTACTATTCACCCATGAGGAATAATTTGTATTTCTGAATAAGCAGATGTGTGAATGAATTTGATAAGAAAACCCCAGAATAAACACAAAACAAATAAATATATGGACAATGTTTTATATCATCAAAAGTTTACAAAATCCTTTCTCATATTTTTTGTCTTGCAAAACCACATAGAATATATCTTATCCTCACTTTATCAAAGAGGAAGTGAAAGATCAGAGAGCTTATGTACTGTGTTTGGGAACAATTACCAGGAATTAAAAGAGTTGGGACTAGAATGTGTGTTATTCCAGCTTCCATGTTTTGAAACCACACTATATATTCATGGGATTCTCTAAGAGCTTATGGACCAGAATTTATGGGAATAGAGAAAGTTAAACTGGAGCTATCTATGTCCTTTCTATGGTCAGTAAGAGAACAAAGATGAAAACTTGTTGCCCTTTTAATTGTTTTAGTCAAAGTCTTTTGGCTATTTTCCTTTATACCTGCTGTAAATCTGATTTGAAAGCAGCTCTTACAGAAACCATCCAATTATGTTAAAGGCAAAATGTAGTCTGTTCTGATCTAATCCCATGTTGTGATGGGTGTGAGGGTAGACAGCACTTGGCTAGTGTCCAGAGGTGGGAATGATAAAAAAACTCAAATGCAGAGGCTAGGATAGTATTTGGTTTTAGGACAATTGAGGAAACTCTCCTGCATCTTCCTTCTATCCTCTTCATGCATGTATGTACCACCCAATGCTAATGATGACAATGAAAAGGAGATGAGAGAAAGAGAAGAAAGTCACAAAGGAGAAGGAAACAGAGTTTTTAAAAAAAGGAGGGGAGAATAAATGAAAAACAACAAGAATCTAGCTTGAAGAGGAAGGAATCCTGGAATATAAGAGTTTAGAAAGCAGAGAACTCTTAAATAAGCCTCCCTTTGGATGAGGATCATTTCCTATTGACTTAGCTCTACTGACCCACATCTCCTGAAGTCAAAGTCTCTTTGTTTCTTCTGGTAGCTGTGATGAAAATAAAAAGGAACAAAAGCATAAAACCTAGTATTTGGAATCAGAAGAACTGGTGCTATGTCTTACTCTACCTGCTCTATGTCTTCATATTCCCATTACTTAATCTACCTGACCTGCAGTGACCTCAACTATAAAATGAGCATCAGAGTCTCCTGAAAGGAGAGACTCCTCAACATTTTGCTCTAAGACTACACAAACGGTATTACAGTGATGTGTGGAACATTTGGTTTCCCAAGCCCACTCCGTCCTCTCTGGCCTCAGAGTGCACCTGCCTCTGGAAGGTCTGTGTTACTTTAACAGAAAGTTAATTAGGTCTTTCACCCTCCCTCTGGATATTTGCCTGCGTTAGAAGTGCAGCTCAGCACACAAGCTCCATCATCCATATTAAAAGTGGGATTTTCTGATTTGGCCTGGGCAGCCAGTTGACCAATAGGTTTGAACGTGTGTTTTCAATAAAGCTGCTTACCCAGGAAGCCTTATTAAGTGAGTAAGTCAAGCTGACATGATTTCCTTGCTGATTAACATGAAACCTAGGCTGTTTTTGCCATGCAGTCGCATTAATTATTTATAGGAGGTAAATGAGGTTACAAGGAAAACAAGCTCAGATTACCAGAAACCATCAAACCATATATTTATACTTTTAAAAGCTACATACTAATTCCTGCATTCATTGATTTGAGGCTCAAGCCTCAAGCATCAAAAAACACTTATCATGTTCTCCCCTTTCTGATATACAAAGGTGATGGAGGGTTTAACATCTCAAAAACTAGCTGGTGAACTGGGATGGCCCAATGGAGTTTAGCAGATACTTTTATTTGGTAAATTATATACCTACAAATCTCTCAACAAATCTCAAAACAATTCAGGCTCTTCCAGAATTGAATGCTAAATGTTGACTAAACAACTAGTCTCTTTTGGTTTTCAAATAAGTTTTACTATTTTTTCATAGAAAATTCTGACTAAACAGTGTCTGTTAGGCAGGTGAGTTAAAATAGTTAGACTATTTGCATGTTTGCCTGAAATAGTCTTTTGCTATGTTTGCAGTCACTGTTTGGTGAAGTGTAAAATCTGTTCCAGATTTTTCATTTTTAATGAAATCTTATTATAATAGTTGCATGAAGATAATCTTAAATAGGTTTGGTAGAACTCTGGCTTGTAATTCTAGCAGCTGCTATTTTCTTGTCTGGTGATGTGAGATACATGTTCAATGAAGAGTTCTCACTTTTAACATATGGGTGGATTTGAAAGATAATCAATGGCAACCTCCTCTGTTTTCCTGATTCTTTCTAGACACCATGTGACTAATACCTCTAACACCACTAACATTAGGCAGACCACAAGGTGCTTACCAAAAAACCTAAGTGCTCTTTTGGCCATGGTGAGAGAAATATTTCATGATCATATGGTGTACAAGCAGAGACAGTGGGAAACAAGGGATGCTGGGGTTAGATGTAAGAGATATGTCTCTAAATAGAGATTGAGTAGTCCTTTGTAGAACATAAACTCTGAATGATCTCACTACAGTTTCTCATTTATTTTGTGATGTAAATATACAACAATTTATTAATATTATCACTTGATATGCTTTAAAATTTTGCAACAACTACAATTATTGTTTACATATTATCTAATTATAACTACTTCAGCATCTTCTTTCCCTTTCAGAAGTTTCTGTATTTGGACAATAATTTATATGCCCACCTTAGCTATTTTCTTTTGTGATCTGATTCTGCAAAGAAAGAAAAACATGTTTTGAGTGGTATATCAGCTATTTTGGAATAAAATATCCATGAGATGAAGAACTGGAGAATAAAAAGAGTTAGGTGTTGACTCTGCAATGAATAATCAAGTCAATTTCCTTTTTCTATAGTTGACTTTCTTATAAATACTACAGTTCAATGAGTGTGCTGGGCATTTACTTGAGTTTAGATTTGTTATTTAGAGTTGAGGGTTTGGGATAGATAATCATAAGTTGAATTCCAACACAAATTCCGTGCTTTACATCTAAGATGTAAAAAGAAAGTTTAACTTTAAACCAAGTCAAATGTCCACAGGCACTAACCATTGCTGTTTTTCTTCCCAGAGTCTGGAGATGGCAAAAGCTTATGTGAAACCCAAGGAGATGACAGAGTTGGTCAACGCACCATCTTGGATGGACAAAGGTCTGGCCTCTCAGAATGAGGCAAAGGAGGAGGAGAGAAGACTGGGTGCTTATGGAATGCTTGGCAGCTTAGCTGAAGATCATGACAGTATTGAGGAGGAAGAAGAGGAGGAAGAAGATGGGGAGAAGCCTAAAAGAAGAGGTCCCAAGAAAAAGAAGATGACAAAAGCTCGCCTTGAGAGATTCAGGGCTCGAAGAGTCAAGGCTAATGCTAGGGAACGGACCCGGATGCACGGCCTGAATGATGCCCTGGACAATCTGAGGAGGGTCATGCCATGCTACTCTAAGACCCAAAAGCTCTCCAAGATAGAGACTCTTAGACTGGCCAGGAACTATATTTGGGCTTTGTCCGAGGTCCTAGAAACTGGACAGACACCTGAAGGGAAGGGCTTTGTGGAGATGCTCTGTAAAGGGCTCTCTCAGCCTACAAGCAACCTGGTGGCTGGGTGCCTCCAATTGGGCTCTCAGTCCGTCCTCCTGGAAAAGCGTGAGGAGAAATCGATCTGTGACTCTGCCATCTCTGTCCACAACTTCAACTATCAATCTCCCGGGCTCCCCAGCCCTCCTTATGGCCATATGGAAACACATCTTATTAATCTCAAACCCCCAGTATTCAAGAGTTTGGGAGAGTCATCTTTTGGGAGCCACCCACCTGACTGCAGTACACCACCTTATGAGGGCCCACTTACTCCACCCCTGAGCATCAGTGGGAACTTCTCCTTGAAGCAAGATGGCTCCCCTGACCTGGATAAGTCCTACAGTTTCATGCCACATTACCCTGCTGCAAGTCTAAGCTCAGGGCATGTGCATTCAACTCCTTTTCAGGCTGGCACCCCCCGCTATGATGTTCCCATAGATATGTCCTATGATTCTTACCCCCACCACAGCATTGGGGCCCAACTCAATACAATCTTCACTGACTAGGGCAGTCAGACCAGCATTTCAGAGAAAGATGCCTGGAGACATTTTCCATAGCTCAAGTCACTGAGCAGAGGATTCGGTGACCTTAATGGGACCCTATAGATGTATATCAAACACAATAGTCCTAGGCTGTTTGGGTCTCCCTAACCTGTCACCCTCCTTTCTCATCAATTTCTCATATTGTATTGATTCCTTTATTTTGGGTCCTCACAAGAAATTATTTGATTGTTTACAATCATGTGAAAATTGATCAGAAGCCCTGGGTCTTATCCTAGTGGTGCCAAAACTCACTGGATGGTCTATGCCAATTCGTTTTTCATTTCTGGCCTCTGTTTACTCACTGGTAAATCAGGCAATTGTTCTAAGTTTAGATAATTTCTAAAGTTCTTCACAGTTATGAAATTCTATGACTTTGGGGGTCATTCCTACAAACTTCTTAACGGTGGAAGGATTGAGGCGTAATAGGAAATGGACACTATGTGTGGAATGATTGGATGGAAGTGCCAAAGGAGCACCAGGTGCATGTCCTTCAGACTTGATGAAAGGACTTCTTTGCATCCATCTAAAAATAGCTTCCAGAGGCTGACATTCTACCTTGATTGTCACTGTGAATAATGTTCTTTAAGAGATTAGCTCTATTTCTTACTGGGCTGAAAGCTGAACATATCTTCCTTAGTAATTTGAGAACCGTAATAGAGATCTCATACCAACTTGATTCTTGATAACATTTCAAAAGCACTTTTCTCAGTACTCGAAGTGGGGCAAGCAAGACACTGAAACCTTAGACTCTTCCAAGCCAACAGGACTTGGAGAATCATTTCATGACCTTCATAACCAGAGAGGCATGGAAATTCTGATGAAGCTCAGGTACTGCTATTGGAATCAGCAAACAACCCAGGTCACATTCAAGAGCAATAAAATGGCCATTGGATACTAACTAACCATCATTTTGGGACTCTTAACCTGTCCATAGGAAAACCGCTAGGTTTTCTTTGGCAAGATGAATTTCATTTGGTTAAAGAAAGCATGGCTAAAACCACTAACATCTGCCCACACATATTTTCTCAAAGCACAAGCACCAGTCAATTTATTGACCAAACTTGAATTTTTCCAACATATATAATTCCTTATCTCCTTTCCCACTAATCATTACCTCTTCTTCACTTTTAAAATATGTTATTACATATTGTAGATAACATTTCAAGTGACCAAACTTAGGGATGTAGAAATCAAATCCAAGGTCAGCAAATGCTTTTACCAATCTATGTCTTCATCATAGATTTATCCTGATTTGCAGGATGTTATATTTTCTTCATGCAACTCTTCTTTCCTTTATATTAGCAGTCATTTTGTTAAGTTTATTTTTTCCCAGAGAAATGTGATCTGAGAAGTTTCACTGTCCTGTTCAATCTGCCGGAACAATTATTTAAAACAAACCAAAAGCCTACATGGTTTACATGATAGTGGATCATATCCTGCTCCTGCCAGAGAGGATAAGTTTAGGAAGCAGGCAGGGTACACAAATAGGGCCAATGAATAAAATTGATAAGGCAGATTAGTATGTGATTTTCTACAGCTCAGCTAACTCCTAAAACCTGCCAAACTATTTGTGTATCAACTTTTTTTTTACCCTTAACTTATTATCTCCTTATAGCCAAAGTCATTTTCTTTCCATTTTGCTTGCAACACTAATCTTACTTTTTTTTGCACCCTTAATTTGTAAATCTACTTGAAAGTACCCTTGAAGAGAGATCCTAAACCCCATCAGCCACCAAAGTGGCTCCCCTCACCGTGATTTGCCCTAGAGGGAATAGACAAGTAAAATGATTGATGAAGCCATCCTAGGTGCTTTCTGAGTCTATACTGGTTCTTACCTTCCTGAGAAGTTATGGGGGTGGGGGAAGCTATCCTTGAAGTTAGCATTTTGTGGCATTTAAGTTTGTAGATAATGAATGTTGTCTGAGTTATTTATTAGATATTTATTTAATTTATTTCTCATTTTCATGCAAATTCCTTAGGTTGTATACATGTGCTTGCAAACCCTCCCCAAGACTTCATTTGGAAAGTAGCTCATAATTTTGCTAGGAATTCCTGAGTTTTGGGGTGAGGGCAAAGGAGAAAGTTAGTGCAAAGTTACCTATAAGAATTTTATAAAAAGCAGCAATAATTTGAATGGCTATGCAAGTTAATATTTCTTAGATTTTTTTTCTTCACTCTAAGATGAGCCAATCATTTTGGCTCATTGTTTATGCTTTTAGGGACTATGGTATCTGTGAACCAGTGTGGGATTGTTCAGAGATTTCATAATTGAATAAAATTTGTAAATGCCGTGTAATTGGAAAGAACCTACTCTCCAACCCTGGATGGTCTTTTTCTTCTGGGGACTTTATCCAATAATGCAAAACAATTGTTTAAACATTTTGTAAAAAAAAAAAAAAAATGTTTTTCCTCTTTTTCTAGCAGAAATAAAGCTGTGAGTCTTAATAGACATTGTGTTGTGTTTGCATTGTCAGTCTTCAGAGATTTTCTGTATTTTCACCTATTAATTTTCTTGGGCTCTAAATCCTATGAGCAACAGCAGGACTGCTGGCCCGTCTGGAGGATTTATACATCCCATATTTCAACTGATCTTTCCAGAAGATTTGAAAGGTCTAAACCAAGTAGTTAGAAGCCTAGATGCACTCTGCCACTCACATAATCAACTATCTGCAATTGAGGAAAAGAAAAATCTCCCGATTTATAGAACTCTATGGCTTGGAGCATTTTAAGCCATCAAAGAGATGACTTAGATGATGTACAGAGAGGTGGACCACAGGAAGATAAACTATTATCCAAAATTTAGCTGGGCCTACCAACTCTTCAAAAAATTATGAGGCATGTTTTTTGGCAACTGCCTGTTAACAGCTCCTTCTCAAGATTTTTTTCTTTCAGATTTTTCCAGTTAAAATTTTCCAGGGTCCCTTTTTACATGCATAATTGCTGATGACAAAGAAATAATAATGATGATGATAAAAATTAACTTTAATAAAATATTATTGATTAATCAAGGTAGAGAAATGGTTTAAAATATTTAAGAAACAAAAAAGAATGAAAGTCATCCTCCCACCCCCAATCTCCATCTGTCCAGTACTCACTCTCTAACTAGAAATCAATTTTTAATTTTTAGTTTACCAGTTACCAGAGATCTTTTATGAATATGTAAACAGATATTAGGTACAAATACTAAGTTCATTTATCCTCTTCTTTTTTTTCTATTATTGGTAGCATATCACGTTTCTTTCATATGTCATAAAAATCTCAATTTCTTGTTATAGCTGGTTAACATTTCATGGCAAAAACCATAATATGCGATTAAATTAAGTTACAAAATTTGGACTTTTCCAATCTTTTGCAATATTAAGTGAATAATAATGTACATGTCATTTGATGGGCTTCCCAAGTTGTGTAGTGGTAAAGGATCCAACTGCCAATATACAAGAGACATGGGTTCATTCCCTGGGTTGGGAAGATCCCCTGGAGTAGGGAGTGGCAATCCACTCCAGTGATCTTGACTGGAAAATTCCATGGACAGAGGAGCCTGGCAGTTGGGGTTGCAAAGACTCGGTCGCGACTGAGCACCCACACACTAGTGCAAGATAGTCTTATAAAATGGTCTGTCATTTGCTGCTTGTTAAAAGAATATTTAGCAAAGAATATTCTAGAGGAATACAAATAAATTGACGGATATCAATGATAATCACATCTAGCTGTTAGGAATGCTTAATATGTACTGTCATTTTTCTAGGTGATTTGTATAATATTCATTTAATCTAAAACAATTCCTATAACAGAGACATTATTATCACCGTCATTTTACAAATTGTAAACAAAGGCATAGAGTAACCTGTTCAAGCTCACACTGCTAATGAATGGTAGAGCCAGGATTTGAGCTAGATAATTTATCCAAACGGTTTGGTTGTTTGGCTGGTTGGCTGGTAGGTACATAAAGATGTCATATTTGCAGAAGGTTAGAGCTGGTGGAAGAGGAGGGATTTTTTTGATACTTCTCAAATTGTCCGTATGACATATGGCACCCTGTTATATCTATGACCCAGGCTGGCCCATACCCAAGCTCTGAAACAGAACCTGAGGAAAGACTCTCTTTCCACCAAGAAATGCTCAACTTTCAATTGTATGCTGCCTATGTAGATATAGGCTAGCTCACAGATCAATGGTTTGTTTATTGAAACTCTTCGTCTTTCTGACAGCTGAAATCCATTTCATGGCTGGTCAGCTTACATACCTTTAAAATTTTAGAAAAAAGTTTTAGCAAGAAATTACAGGTATTAAAATAATGAAATTGTTTGCAACATAGGAGCAGACTATCTTCAAGATTATTTTCTTCTGTCTATTAATGCACAAAGCTATCTTCAGTGTACAGCTTCATGCATTAATTGCAAGCATTGGCATCAAGATCTAACAGGTACTCTTTTAGCTATTAACTTTCTAGTTGAATGCAGTGTGTTAGTTGCTCAGTCATGTCCAACTCTTTGCGACCCCATGGACCATAGCCCGCCAGGCTTCTCTGCCCATGGGATTCCCCAGGCAAGAATGCTGGAGTGGGTTGCCATTTCCTTCTCATTGAATAACCTTTATTAAATTGATTAACCCTGCAAAGCCTTAGTTCCTTCAAATTTAATGGCAATAATAGCAATGACTTTCTCACAGGGTCATTCTGAGGAATTAATTGAGGTAATATGTCCACAGTGCATAGTATTTAAGAAGTGGCATTTATTACCATCCATGTTACTATTCATCATTTTATGATTAACCGTACATTGACTTTTCTCTTTGTCTCTAATATATTACTGGGGAGTGCTGATGGTGATTACAGCAGGCTTACTTAGGGTATACATAGAGTTTAGGTTAAGAGTTGAATCAGACTTCGGTTTGAAGTTAACTGGCTGAATTCAAAGCTAATGAAGCAATTTATTTACCATCTCTATGTCTCAGTTTCCTTCTTGACATAAAGGGCACAAAAATTCCACCAAATCCATAGAGTTGATACGAAGTGAATTAGAAGTGATGATAATGCCAATGAAGTGATTATCTCAGGTTCTGGCACAAGGGAAGTAATCTACTATTTTTATTGTTTTTTTAAGTCTTTATTGAATTTGTTACAGTGTTGCTTCTGTTTCATGTTTTGGTTTTCTGGCCAAGAGGTATGTAGGATCTTAGTTCCCTGACCAGGGATCAAACCCTCACCCGCTGCATTGGAAGGTGAAATCTTAACCACTGGACTACCAGGGAAGTCCCTATTATTGTTAGTTTTATTATTAGGAGAGTATGGGAAGAGATAAGGAAACTGAGAATGAGAGAGCAGAGAAGATCCTTTGAATTTATACTTTTTATAATTATTTAATTATATAGTTAATCATTTTATATATCATTGTTTATCATTATATATATCATTATATATATTATATATTATATATATAATCATTATATATATCATTAATATAATTATTTAATTATATGGTTAATCATTTACTGCTGCTACTGCTAAGTCGATTCAGTCGTGTCCGACTTTGTGCGACCCCATAGACGGCAGCCCACCAGGCTCCCCCGTCCCTGGGATTCTCCAGGCAAGAACACAGGAGTGGGTTGCCATTTCCTTCTCCAATGCATGAAAGTGAAAAATGAAAGTGAAGTTGCTCAGTCGTGTCCGACTCTTAGGGACCCCATGGACTGCAGCCCACCAGGCTCTTCTGTCCCTGGGATTTTTCAGGCAAGAGTACTGGAGTGGGGTGCCATTAAGATCCTTTGAATTTATACAGTTAATCATTTACTAGGGCTGATATAAAAATCCAAGCCTTTTGACTAGTACTCTGTATGTTGGAATATGCTATTTTCTTATTCTATATAGTGAAATGAAGTCGCTCAGTCGTGTCCCACTCTTTGCGACCCCATGGACTGTAGCCTACCAGGCTTCTCAGTCCATGGGATTTTCCAGGCAAGAGTACTGGAGTGGGTTGCCATTTCCTTCTCCAATGGATCTTCCCCACCCAGGGATCGAATCTGGGTCTCCCACGTTGTAGGCAGATGCTTTACCCTCTGAGCCACCAGAGAAGCCTACCATAAACAGAATCCTCAATGGCAAATTTCCAGAATTTGGGAAATAGGAAGCGCTGTGTTTTTCTTTTTTCCTGGAAACTGGCATGGGGCTCAAAGAAGCCTAGTGGTAGCTTTTGCTGTCATCTGACCTAAGACTATGTAGGAAAGAACTCTTATTATTTCACAAATACTTAGTACCATATATTTCTTTTCAATTCAGTTTTGCAAATAGTTGCTGAACACTTCTTATGGGGCAGACACTAAGCCAAGTGCTGGGAACAGACAAATGAATATATGACCATGATTTGTAAGTTTATAGTTTGACAGAGTATGAATTAATAAAGCATTCTATCTAGTTATCACTCAATATTGACAGCAATGTGAGGCAATAAGTTCGAGTATCATAGATACTGTTTAACAAAGGAGAAGGCTGATTTTCAGAGACATATACTGATTAGCTGGGTCAAGCAATTAATCAGAAGTTAAGTCAGAGGCTATCTGTTACAATGTTTTGTTTGCTTATTTCAGATGAGTAAAGTCTGCTTTATTTGTGGTTAAATAAAACATTTTCTGGGATGAGGTTAATGGATTACTATAACAATTCTGTATAACTTACTGGTTGAATAACTTTGGTTAAATTAATTAACCCTTTCAAAGCTTCACACCCTGCTAAAATGGCTAAAATGAATTACTGCAAATATTACATAAAGCAAAACAAATTGTGGCCAAGGTCAGGTTCAGATGCATAGTAACCAGGGAGGCAGTTCATCATAAAATCAAAGGAATCTCATTAAGGCTGTCATCATGGACAAGAAAATAAAATGTTTGGTCAATACCTCATATATGTGTAAGTAAATGAATTAACTTGCTAAATGTGATCTGAAGAAATTTTTAGAAAATAATGGCAAAAGACTCAAGGAAAGGAAGAGGAAATTGCTGTTTAGTGGGCATCTAAATCAGGTAAAATTCACAAAGTTAAGTTCTCTATATTAGCCAGGCTTCAAAATAAACCATTTGAAGGAGGGTTCCAGATATTATAAAAACCTATGTAGAAATGTATTAATAGATATGAGACCATGGCAAGTTACATAAACTGAGTTTTGTTTTCTCATCTATAAGATCATATGGTTGTACCATTATATACTTGGAGTTTCTCTCATCTTAATATTTTCATGAGCAGCAAATCTCCCTTTTCTCTGACAGATTACACATATTTTGAAAAAAAAATGAGTGAATGATGATTGAATAAAAGCTAATACATGAAGAGTGGACCACAAAACCTTAAAATCAAGGGTGTGGTGGGTGTGGTTTAATAATTACTAGTCAGTTATCCTAAGGAACCGGGTGCCTTTCAATTTAGACCATAATTTTCTAGGCAATGAACTTCATTCTCTAGTGACAACCAATGCAGCATGTTTAGCAACTAAAAGGCTCATAATCTACATTGAGCTAAGTAAACTTATCAAAGGTCAAATAGAGAAATCATGTTAGTACTAGAAGTGTGCTCTTCCTCTTGCCCCTCCTCTTAAGTGAGAAACAATAAGGAAGATGTTGATTATGTTGTTCACTTGATTGCAAATATAACATGTTCTCTGTTATCCATATGAATAATTCAGGTTGTAGGTGACAGATGAAAAATATTTCATATGAAGCTTATTTCTACATGCCAGTTACTATATTCCTAGTTTTTGGTGTGTTGTAGGTACAGGCACATATTAATATATCTATATTTATACAAGCATACCAAGATTTATATGTGTGTATATACTTGAAGGTATGTGTATATATGTATATATATATATTTTTAATTGAAGTATAGTTGATTTACAATGTTGTGTTAGTTTCAGGTATATAGCAAAGTGATTCAGTTATATATATATATACACATATTCTTTTCCATTATAAGTGATTAGAAGATATTGAATATAGTTTCCTGTGCTATACAGTAGGTTCTTGCTGCTTATCTATTTTATATATGCTGCTGCTGCTGCTAAGTTGCTTCAGTTGTGTCCGACTCTGTGCGACCCCATAGACGGCCTCCTACCAGGCTCCCCCGTCCCTGGGATTCTCCAGGCAAGAACACTGGAGTGGGTTGCCATTTCCTTCTCCAATGCATGAAAGTGAAAAGTGAAAGTGAAGTCACTCAGTCATGTCCGACTCTTAGTGACCTCATGGACTGCAGCCTATCAGGCTCCTCTGTCCATGGGATTTTCCAGGCAAGAGTACTGGAGTGGGGTGCCATTGCCTTCTCAGATTTTATATATAGCAGTGTATATATGTTAATCCCAAATTCCTAATTTATCCGCACCTACAAAGGTATGTATATTTAACATACACATATTGGTACATACTGAAAATGGGCACACACACATACACACACACATTTGAATGTACTCCTAAAGTTAAATGGAAACACTTTTTGGATCGTTTAATTTTTGGCAAGTCTGTAGCCTGATTTCTTTCCTTTATTATCATAATGTTACTAACTGAGCTAGAGGAGAGAGGAGGAGAGGGAGGCCAGAGGCAGGAAGGAACCTGGGGAGGGCCTTGTGTTCCTCACTGGCCTGGACCTGGAGAGGCAGCCAGATAAAGGTAAGTGCTGTCTCCTCCTCTGAGAGCTGGCCTCTGAGCCGAGGCAGATCCAGGGCAGGCGGACACATGACTGCCCCACAGAGGGCCAGGCACAGCCGCAAGCTGCTCAGGGGACTCCTGGAGCAGACGCTCCCCTGGCTCCTACTCAGCCCACTGCTGCCAGCCGGCAGCTTCCCTCCTGCCAGACCCCTGGGCGTGCTGATGGGAATGGCACAATTACCTAATCCCTGCCCAGGGAGATCTAGGACACATGCAGACAGATGGAGGACCAGGGGGATTCAGCACTGTTTAGTACTGGAGGAGAAGAGAAGACAAGCTCTGGGAGAGGTCTGGCTAATGGGACAGGCTTGAAAGTTGGTTCTAAAGTCTCCCTGTCTCCAAGCAGCTCCCAGGCAAGCTGTCTTCTCACCTGAACAGCAGCTCTGAAAGAAAGAACCTTGACCTTCCCCTCACTACTGGCAAATACTCTGAGAAAGGGCATTGGCCCTCACTGTCTGGGTTTCCACAAGGAAAAGGAAATAAAGATGGATAGGGAAAGACACAGAGTCTGAGAGAGTCAGAACTCCAGGAAGGTCTATCGGGACAGTCAGAGATCCAGAGATCAAGGGAGCAGTGCACGTGCTCACGGTCTCCCTTCTTTCTTCTTCCTCTTCCCTCAAGGCATGCACACCATCACTGCCCTGCATGAGGCCCTCAGATTCTCCCTGTCTGGACAAATGTCATAGTGTTCTTTCAAACTTCCCATCTTTTTGCATGCAATGTTTCTTTCTTCATGAATCCATCCTGATTGATTGACCATCTTAAAGCAAAGCCATGGACCACGTCATTTCTTTGGTCAAAACCCTGCACTGATTCTTCCACTATTATGGAATGAAGTCCAAACTTTTCAGCATAACATTTAAAATCCAATCATCATAATTGGTCTTGGTCTACATTTATATATCGCTAATTATATATATATGGGCTTCCCTTGTGGCTCAGCTGGTAAAGAATCCACTTGCAATGTGGGAGACCTGGGTTTGATCCCTGGGTTGGGAAGATCCCCTGGAGAAGGGAAAGGCTACTCACTCCAGTATTCTGGCCTGGAGAATTCCACGGACTGTATAGTCCACGGGGTTGCACAGAGTCAGACACGACCGAGCGACTTTCACTTCACTGTACATTAGAATGGCTTCTCTAGGTTACTGTTCCTTAATCAACATGAAGTGAAATTGCTCCCTTACCTTTGTTCCTTGCAATGCCTTTCTCTGGAGGGCTGTCTCCTCTGTCTTCACTTGCTGAAATTGTATTTAACCTTCAAAGCCTAATTGAAATTTGTCCTCACTAAAGTCTTTACTGAGTAATCCTATAATAGAATAATTATGATCACTTTAAAAAATTCATTTACTTATATGTTTATTTTATTTATATTATTGCCTCCTTCATTTTGAAATTTAGGGAGTCATAATAGTTGATCCTAGAAGTTTAGTTACTATTTCCATCTGTGTCTCCTCTACTCTTTATAAGCTAGAGAAGAGAGGCTGTTTTATCCTTTTTCTATAGTAACAGCTCCCAGTGGAGTCCTTTCCACATAGTAAGGGGAAGACAGAGCAATTTTTTTTTCCAGAGCACTTGAACACGTGCTGGGAATTGCAAAGTTAATTTTACCTTCCCATGAATTCATACAACTTTGGGAAAAAGTTTTTTCCATTTTACAGATGACTGAAAGGAGGTTCAGATAATGTTCAAGTCAACTCAGTTCATAAGAAGGGAGTGATGACTTGTCAGAGTGATTTTTGCTCTAATACATGTATGAATGAAAAAGACCCTAAGTGAGCGTTTCTTGAGTCTCCCCAATGTCCATTATGCTACTCAACAGAATGAAATGTTGACCATCAAAAATTTATTTAGACAAAGCCATACAGGCTGGGTGAATTAATACAGAGTTAAATACAGAGACAAATAGAATCTGTCGACGGAGTAGAGTTTTAGAAACAAATAAAACCAGAGGAACAGAAAAAGGGCTGATGTAAAGGCTGAGACTGAGAGACAAGGGAAGGAGACAGAGGAGCACTGAAAGAACAGAATAAAGGCAAGATAAAAGGAGCATGGGTACAACTTCTTCAAGTGGGACAACATTTCAAATATTTTAGATATTGTCTCAGAGGACCTGGGGGCTCCATGGGAGTGGGGAGAGGTAGGTACACTTTATGAAATAGGCAGCTGCTGCCTCTGTTGTGTTTCAGGCAGGAGCCTCGTATATTTGTTACTGCCACACAAAAGGCTGGGCACCAGTGTGCTCCCACCAAGCCTCCTCGAATATCATCACCGGCTATCTGTCTTCAGAGCAATAGAAATATCACCACCATAAACTGTTTTGGAGAAGAACAAAGACTATAGGTCTCCCAAGTCACCCCATCCACCAGAAGACTTACGTCTTAACATGAAGGGTTTCATTTAGTCACTGGATATATATTCTTTAACGAAAGGTACCGGAAACAAAAAATGCTTTACCAGTGATGTGGACAGATCAATTTCTCTGGCTCCTAGAGCCATTGAGATCTCTTGATTTGTTTTGGGTTTGTGATCTGCACAAGCTCTATGTGAATGCTTGGTTTACCATGTATTGTCATTGACTTTGGACGTGATTTATGAATTCCTAGGACTTTAAAACCTTTATTAACAAAATGATGACAATATCTTATAGGATTTCTGTGCCATTAAATATAACGATTACTATACATGTATTATGAGGCCTGCACATTATTAGTGATCAATAAGTAGTACTTTGGCATTGTCGTTGTCATCATCATCATTTCCTCCCATGTGAATGAGAACTCCATTGGGCTAATTGAAAGGGGGACTTCTAAGGAGGCACTAGTGGTAAATTACCCACCTGTCAACGCAGGAGACATAAAATACAGGTTCGATTCCTAGGTTGGGAAAATCCCCTGGAGGAGGGCAGGGAGTGGGCAACCCACTCCAGTGTTCTTGCCTGGAAAATCCCATGGGCAGAGGAGCATGGAGGGCTACAGACCACAGGGTCGCAGAGAGTTGATCACGACTGAAACAATAGCATGCATGCAATTGAAAGAGAGATCAGAGAAGAGGAAGAGAAATGAGAAAAAGGGACCCGTGGAGGGTACAAGTAGTATTGGAAAATGACTGAAGCCATCAGAAGGAATTACTGGCTTGCAGTCTGGAGTGTGTGACTCAGCTGGAGCCCGAGTACAAAGGGTCCCTAAGCAGAAGCATCAGGGACACACAGGGGGCAGCTGACACCATGCCCACAGTTGGCACAGTCCAACAGAATTTTCAAGGATAAGTGGGAAAAAAAAGCAGTCCTGAGAGGGAGCACCACTGAACCCTGCTGCCCTGTTTCTGAGCAGCAGCTGCAAGCAGGGATAGCAGCTGCAGTTGTTCTCAGCAGCCTGGATTCCCAGGGAAAGCGGGCATCAGGCGAAGCAAAAGGGAGGGAGAGACAAGCAAGGGGCAATGCCCTGGGTTCCCAGGATGGGAGATTCCACTGCACAGAAATAAGGGGCCTGGGGTGGCCCGGAGAGGGTGCTCTGAATGTGAAATAATGCTCAGCGTTGAGGGCAGGCTCAGTGGAGAGCGTTAGATTGGGGGTCAAGAACTTTCTAGCCCTTTCTGCTCCTAGATTGCTACATAAACATGGGCAGAAGATAATCATAACAGCCAATACTAATTGAGTGCTAACCAGGTGCCAGGCAATGTCTTTTAGTTTTTACATATATGAAATAATGTGATTCTTAGTAAGGTACTCTGGAATTGGTGCTAGCAGTGCATTTTACAGATGAAAATCGGACACACAGAGGGGTAAAGCAGCTCCGCTGCGTCACATAACAAGCAAGTGACAGATCTGAGATTTAATCTAAACAGTTTGGCACCCGAGCTTGCATTTTTATCCATCACTCTCTGCCAGTGCTGTCCAGTAGAACTGTCTGCAATGATGGAAAGGTTCTATGATATCAAGCACCTAAAATGTGGCAAGTGCAACCAAGGAACTATATTATTTATTTATTTTACTGGGGATGTTGTTGCTTTATGAGTTGGTGTTAGTTTCTGCTATACAGTGAAGTGAATCAGTTATATGTATATATATATCCCCTCCCTCTTAGACTGCCTTCTCACCCCCACCACCCCATCCCACCTATCTGCTGCTGCTAAGTCCCTTCAGTCGTGTCCGACTCTGTGTGACCCCATAGATGGCAGCCTACTATGCTCCTCTGTCCCTGGGATTCTCCAGGCAAGAACACTGGAGTGGGTTGCTATGTCCTTCTCCAATGCATGAAAGTGAAAAGTGAAAGTGAAGTTGCTCAGTCGTGTCCGACTCTTAGCGACCCCATGGACTGTAGCCCACCAGGCTCCTCCATCCATGGGATTTTCCAGGCAAGAGTACTGGAGTGGGGTGCCATTCCCACCTATCTAGGTCACCCCAAAGCACAGAACTGAGCTTGGTACTAAATTTTTAAATTTACTGAAGTGTAATTAATTTAAATTTAAATAGCTTCATATGCTTAGGTGCTGTACAGTGGATAGGAAAATTTATATTATCTCTCTAAAGAGACAGATTTCTATCACTTTCAGTTATTATTTTTCTCCATCTAAAATTGTGGGTTTTCACATGGGGATGAAAAATAGGTGCAGTGACTTCTACCATTGCCTCCATGCCTGCCTGGATGGACATCATTAATCAAGCAGGGCTGTTTCCTACTGAGCCTGGACCTTCCTCAGAATTCATCACAGCAAAACTCTAGGCAGTGGCTGACTTAGATTCTTTATTTGAGAAGAAAGTGATATTCATCTCTGGACCCTAAACAGCTCCAAAGTTTAGGCATTGAAGGGGAAGAAGATGTCTTTTTCAGCTCTTTGCATTCCGGCAACACTGGTTTTTTCCCTCATTGTTAGTGGTAGCCCCACCAAGTTGCTTTTCACCCACAGCATATCTCTCCCTTCCCTTAAGCCTAAATCTGGGGGGCTCCTTAGCTCAGCTGGTAAAGAAGTTGCCTGCAATGTAGGAGACCCTAATTCCAGGGTTGGAAAGATCCTCTGGAGAAGGGAAAGGCTACCCACTCCAGTATTCTTGGACTTCCCTGGTGGCTCAGCTGGTAAAGAATCTACCTGCAATGTGGGAGACCTGGGTTTGGATTGGAAGGATTCCCTGGAGAAGGGAATGGTTACCCACTCCAGTATTATTCCCTGGAGAATTGTGTTGACTGTATAGTCCATGGGATCACAAAGAGTTGGACACGAGTGAGGGACTTTCAATTTTCATCATTTGCAATGTATGCAAGGTTTAACTGGTTTTCTCTAAAGACCCAAGTCAGTGTTTGTTGCACTATATGTCTATTCTCTTATCAACAAATAGGAATAGAGACAAAGGAACACTTTTTTCCTAAATATATTGCTGAAGAAGTCCTCTACCAGCATCCACAGTGTATCTTTGTACACAAGAAAGAGATGAGTAGATTAGAGACAAAGGGGATACTGTTTCTTGTGAACACAAGGGAAGTAACAGCTCTCCAGAGAAATCTCAAACTAGAATTTTTGATCTGAGTCTTGAAATCACCTGAATAACCTACCCTTGGCATCAGTCTAAGCCTCTGGAAACTCCAAGGCCTTATTTTGGCAGGTATTTTCCTATGATTCCTAACTAACTCATTCTTTTTCTGTAGAATGATCTTCTAGCTCCCCTGCCTTCCCTTGGTCTTTAGGCTGCCAAACTCCTACTTATATCTCAAGATGCAGCTTGAATGTCACTTGTCCTTTTTTGATCCTGTTCCTGACACACAGTCATCTCCCAGGCTGAATGAGGTTTCCCTGCTCTGTGAGCTAATAGCTCTTCTGCTCATGCCCCAGGAGTGTCCTCTTCCCACCTCTACAGAGTATCTAACTGCTATGCTCCTGTGCTCCTAAATCCATCTCCACTGAAGACTGTTGGTTCATCAATAGTAGGAAGATAAATTACAAATCTCTGTCCCTAGTACCTTGCAAAGAGCTTGATATATGGCAAGGGTTTAATACATATTCATAGAGTGGACAGAAGAATAAATGACTGAGCTGGAGACAAGATCCAGCTCGTGTGGCAGAGCAGATCAGTGTTACTGACAGTTCAACCCCAAGGTCAGGAGCAAGGGAACCTGTTCCCTGGACAGGCTGACCTTTTCTGTTCTGAACAGAATAATCAAGGACAGTCTGTCTCCTCCTCATTCTCTGACACCCCCATAAAATTCCAGTCATTCTAATTTTATCCTCACATTTGTCTCCCCTCTCCCCACCCCCCAATCCTGCACAGCTCCCAAACACTTGGCTTCTCTCTCCCTCTGGCCCAATTGTTCCTCTTTCTATAGCATCGGAATCTCATTGTCATGCCTGCCCTATTCCCTCCTGACCTCTCAACCGCCCATTGTCAAATGTCAGGAGGGCCCGGGTGGCAGCTGGGCCCCAGCAGGGCAGACCTGGAGTCCCTGGGGCATCCCTGGCAGGTGCTGGAATACTCGACAGCCGGCCTGATGTCACCACCCCCATCCTCTTCTGGAGGTCCCCTGCCCCCTCCCACCATCTCCAACCCCCCTTCTCAGGAGCTGTTAGAGTCTGAATGGTTGGTGTGGCTGCGTAGAGGCTGCACCAAAGAAAACAGATTGGTTTTTTCTCTGAGAAGACTTCAGATCTGTCCTCTGGGCTACTTGCTCTCCTGTGCATATCTGTACTCAGTCAGATCTCCTCTGTGCTATTAGCCTAGCTACTATTAACTGAAGTCTGAAGTGAGCTGTTAGTCAGTCATGTCTGACTCGTTGCAACTCCATGGACTGTAGCCCTCAAGGCTCTTCTCTCATGGATTTTTCCAGGAAAGAATACTGGAGTGAGTTGCCATTTTCCTGCTTCAGGGGATCTTCCTGACCCAGGGATCGAACCCTTGTCTCTTGTGTCTTCTTTGCAGGAGGATTCTTTACCTGTTAAGCCATCAGGAAAGCTCTGTAGACAGTGGTATTGGGGTATATCCAATAAACCTAGTTCAGTGATTGACACTTAGGAATGAAATACTATGTGCTAGTTATTGTTCAAGAAGCTTACCCTCATAACTTCATTTAGCTTGAGCCTCACAATACTGATTACCAGGATATTATCATCCCCATTTTTCAGATTAGGAAACTGAGACTCTGCACTTATTGTCCAGAGGTATATAGCCTATTGGTGGTAGAACCAAGACTTGGTTTTTGCGATTTTACATTACATGTAAAATTCATTACATGTAAGTTCATTAAATATTCAATTAATTTTTACTGATTTAATGGTTAAGTTCTAGTGATAACAGAGATGCAAGGGACAAAAACTGAATGGGAGAATGCAGAGTTTCAGATATTAGGAAGAATTTTCCAAATTGTAAGAGGGAACAGTATTTATAGTCCTGAATTCCAAGAAAGGAAAAGGAAACCACTATTTACGTGGGCATGTATTAAGTAGACATCTAAGAAAGTAGAAATGTATGGAAAGATCAGTTTTAAAATTCTTCCACTTCTTCATTTAAACTCTTTATAACCATGAAATCCTCACCTCCAATGATACCAATGCCAATGCCAAGTATAATAAATGATGCTCATACTCAGCAAGAGAGTTTTTCGGTTAAATAGAGAGTCTGTGAACTTTATTTTGTCCTACCTTCATGTCACCATTTATGGCCTGCACTTTAAAGTTCATAGGCCTTCTTATTTGGCAAAAGTAATACTCAGTATTATGGATTTAATCCTTGAATGGGTCTGGCTTATAAGCTATTCACCCCAAGCCTTCTTGGGAAGACCCAGTAGCTCAAGAGATGCAGGGGACACAGGTTTGATCCCTGGGTCAGGAAGATCCCCTGAAGAAGAGAATGGCAACCCACTCCAGTATTCTTGCCTGAAAAGTCTCATGGACAGAGGAGCTTGGTGGGCTATAGTCTATAGGGTAGCAAAGAGTCAGACACTCCTAAGCTTGCACACACAACACCAAGCCTCCTCAAGGCACTGTGTGTGGTTAAGCTCTTTAGTCAGAATTCAGCTGTAAACTCTGAGTCTTGGCTGGAGACCTAGTATCTTTCTCCTTGCCTCACTCTTTCATCCTGGCTGATTCTTTAAGGTATAGGGCATGTGAGCAATGGAGGTTTCTGCTGGAAATAAAGAAGATAAGACATCAAGCTTGGTGGTTCCCCTCTAGTTCCCAGCAGAGAGGACTGTGGGGTCTTACTCTCACCTTCATATTCATGTTGGCTCAAGGAGGCAGCCATGCAGTTAATAGGGTTGCTGCTGCTGCTGCTAAGTCGCTTCAGTCATGTCCGACTCTATGTGACCCCACAGACAGCAGCCCACCAGGCTCCCCCATCCCTGGGATTCTCCAGGCAAGAACACTGCAGTGGGTTGCCATTTCCTTCTCCGATGCATGAAAAGTGAAAGTGAAGTTGCTCAGTTGTGTCCGACTCTTCTCGACTCCATGGACTGTAGCCCACCAGGCTCCTCTGTCCATGGGGTTTTCCAGGCAAGAGTACTGGAGTTGGGTGCCATTGCCTTCTCCAAATTAATAGGGTAATTCCTCAATAATTTGTTCTCTGGGGAAGGCTGCTGCCTCACTTGGAGCTTACACTATTAAATCTTCAGATTCCACTTTTGCATTTGAATTGTACCCAGAGCTGAGAAATAGACAACTTGTTGAATCCCTGGGGCTAGAGAATAGGTTTTTAAAGATAGATAATAGCTGGAAGCTAGTGATTCTGGTCAAGAGGACACATAACCTCTTTATAGCCAGGAGCTTCTTGTCTCCAAGGACGGCTCTCCTCACAGATATTCCCTATTCAGGCACCAGCTCACTGTAGTTCTGTAAACCAAATACCTGTTTTTAATAAGTGGCAGTTAATTCGTCACTCGAGTGACTAACGTATTGGGAAAATTTTTAAATGCAGACTCTTCTAAAGCCAGGCTTCCTTATTTTCCTCTTCTTTTTCTTTTCTCAAGAGTAATTGTATGTTTTGGGCTTCCTTAAAATGAGACAGACCTGTGTATATGTAATTACTCTGACATAGCTTTCTAATTAAAAAAAATTCTGTTGTCAACAATTGGTGATGTTGGTTGTACACACACCATTTCCCAATGCCTTGGTTTTCATATTAGAAAATAGAGACAGTGGGGGACTGAGTCTCTGTTCTTCCAAACCAAAGAAGAGTAGTCTGATAATCATTGTGAATTTTTCCAGAGACGGGGAAGGATGTTTTTCTAGGTGGTCAGGGATGATCTGTATATTTGGGATGGACAGCTAGTTGATCAGGGAAAATGTCTGAGGTTCAGAGAAAAGATGGTGGTACTGTTTCCAATCACCTATCAGCTTCCAAACAACCTGCTCACCTGTAGCCATAATATTCATATTACATTTTGATCTCTAAGCATACAAGAGATGGTTTCTTATGATCTATGTTAATTAGTATAAAGCAACAACTAACAACAGTGTATGATATTACCAGTCTCTTTTATAGTATTTGCTATCTATTAGCTGCTCAATAATTTTTGTTGAATGAATGGTAGGGTTAATTTTTAGTTCCACTCAAATACACTTTTCAGTGACGCAATAATTTCTCTTTTTCTATTTATTTTACCCTCATAATAACTCTGAAAGATAAGCAATGGATATGAGCTATCCTACTATTAGCCCTGAGTACTGCCCGGTACATGATTCTTCTGGTACAGTTACCTCTTTTCTGTCCTGGATGGCAGAGTTTAGTGTGTGAGCTGATCAAACCAATAGCATTACTGAAGTGCCAGATTTTTTCCCTCTAAAATGCTTCTTTTTTCCCTCTAAGACTTATATGAATGAAGGCAGAGGAGATTACTTCACATCTTTCTTCAATCATCCTCCTAGATATTATTCCTCAGGATTATGTTCTCTTCCCTGCTCATTCCAGTTTTACAATGCAGCATCTCTCATTTCATGGACTCATGGATACAACCTAATGCTGTTCCTCCAGACTGATATCAAAGGGCATGTATACGTGTCACATGTGTCACAATCTCTTCTACTGTTGAGTATCTTTCTCCTAAAGCCATCTCCTGAAGAATTAGGGATATTAAGATCAATACAATATTAAAGAAAAAGTGGAAATTATCCTCTATAAATGAGTGTGCCACGGGAAGAATACTCCGAAGCACGTCACCAAAGGCCCTCTTCTCAATGTTCCTAGTTTCTAAACTCATTCCCTGGAGAGAGGAGGGGCTTGCCTTCCATGGCCTAGGCAGAGGGAGAGAATGTGGAGGGTGACCCCTAGAGATTACCATGCCAGTTGACTGAACTACTCTCCAGAAAGCTTTGCTATTGATTTGCTTTGTGGAGCTTTTATAGAGTTTGTTTTATAAGACATAAACGACTTCCTATCCTGTCCACATTTATTTCACAAGACATAAACTACTTCCTATTTACATTTTTTGGGGGAAAAATAAATGAGAAACTTCTGGGGAAGCATTTAAGTAAGGACTAGAAAAACCAATTTCTTATGAAAGGGTTACAGGCTACATTTGTCCTCTCAAAGGCAGTATAGATCCTCCTTTTCTAAGTGCTTTAATACGGAGACCTTCTATTCTTCAGACAGATTTGAAAACTTCTGACTCAACAAGTTTGATTCTTTTTCCCTGAAGCATATGCAAAACTTGCTCTTTATTTTTATGTTTAGCCATCTACTGAACACTATAAGGCTTTATGCTAAGTCACTTCAGTCGTGTCCGACTCTGTGCGACCCCATAGACGGTAGCCCACCAGGCTCCCCCGTCCCTGGGATTCTCCAGGCAAGAACACTGGAGTGGGTTGCCATTTCCTTCTCCGATGCATGAAAGTGAAGTTGCCCAGTCGTGTCCAACTCCTAGCGACCCCATGGACTGCAGCCTAACAGGCTCCTCCGTCCATGGGATTTTCCAAGCAAGAGTACTGGAGTGGGGTGCCATAAGGCTTTAGGTATACACAAATAATGATCATTTCCTTGATACTAATGATCCCCTGTGGCCTACTCTTTCTCTAATCTCCAGTAATGAAAATGTCTGGTACGTGGTCCATCTTCACCAAAACTTTGCTGCTATTAATAAGATGGTGGCTGGCACCCAAAATCTAAAACCCAGTGGGGTGTCAGTGGGGTACAATGCTCTTCTGTACTTTCTTTTTCGTTTTTAACGAGTTAAAAAAAAATTATCCAGGAATCTACCGGGCAGAATTCCTTTTATGTTTCATTGGCTTGAACTGGACGATTTACTCATCCTGAGCTGGAAGAGTGACTAGTCCCTTGTATTTCTTCCTCTGTGTCCCTTGAGGCGACTCACATGATGTGGAACCAGGGAAATGGGAGTAAAGATTGAGTAGGCAGCCAGCAATATCTGCCAAAGTAACATTCATCCAAAGTTTGTGATTAATTCATAGTTTATAAAGTACAGTAAATTGTTCATTTATTTTTTTGTTATAGTTGATTTATAGAGTTGTGTTAGTTTCAAAGTGATATAGTTATACATATACATATATACACACACATATATGTATATATATTCTTTTTCAGATTATTTTCCATTATAGGTTATTAAAAGATGTTGAACAGAGTTCCCTGTGCTATACAGTAGGCCTTGTTGTTTATCTGTTTTATATACAGTAATGTGTTTATGTTAATCCCAAACTCCCAATTTGTTTCTATAGTAAGTTGTTCATTTTATCAAAAGGATTATTTTTTTCACTTAAGAATTTTTTATACATAAATTTTAATAAGCTGTGTTAATTTGACCCATTGCTATTTAAATTATGTAGACTTCTCTATTAGGAAAAAAAAGTGTCCTCAGAAACCTGGCTGTATTTTATTCTCTTTGAAGTGAAATAAAAGTGGGTTAGTAAAACAAAAAGTGGTTATTGCCTATTTGAATCCAGCATAATGGTTTCTTCAGCTGTTGCTCCAAGAAATATATTGAATCAGACAGGGTAAAAGAAAAAGGGAGCTGTGAGCTGTGCTGTCCATTTTTCAACATTATTCTAGAATAAAGGCAGGTTCATGAGCTGTGGATGGCAGACATTTTTTCTTCTTATGAAGACTGTGGTAACATCATCTCATAGCCAAAGTTCCTTAAATATGGTAAAGAACAGTTCCCCAATCATATTTTACACTTTATTTGGTTCCATGATGGGACCATTTGTCTAGGTCTGGAGGCTCAAGTTCATTTAACACAAGCTAGTTCTCTCTTTGGAGAAGGAAATGGCAACCCACTCCAGTGTTCTTGCTTGGAGAATCCCAGGGACGGGGGAGCCTGGTGGGCTGCCATCTATGGGGTCGCAGAGTCGGACACGACTGAAATGACTTAGCAGCAGCAGCAGTGTTCTCTTAGTCTTTTCTTCTATTATGAACTTTAATTTCACCTTCAAAATTTTTATTTTCCCATATTTTCCATGCCATCAGGAGTGGCATTGTGTTTTCTCTCTGATACTTGTCAATATTACTATGTCTTCACCAAGCAGTGGGTTACCCTTCTCTATTTATATTCTTTCTCAAACTTTCATTCTCAGCTTCCTCTTTCCTGGTCTATATTTATGGCTTCCCTGGTGGCTCAGACAGTAAAGAATCCGCCTGTAATGCGGGAGACCTGAGTTTGATCCCTGGGTTGGGAAGATCCCCTGGAGAAGGAAATGGCTACTCAGCCTAGTATTCTAGCCCCATGGACAGTATTCTCCTCCGTCCATGGAACTGAGAAGTCCATGGACAGAGGAGTCTGGCAGGCTACAGTTCACGGGGTCGCAAAGAGTTGGATATGACTGACTTTCACTTCACTTTACTTCATTCTTTTCTGAACAAGCTTGACTATAGGTCCTTTATTCGAGATGATGTATGTATTTCTTTTGAATTGACATTTTTCAAAGGATTCTTACCATTATATCATTTCTTTATAAAACTGGAGAAGTGGAACTGAGGTTTGTACCCTTAGAATTAATATTGGTTATGATACATTTTAGGTCTATAATCTTGATCG
The DNA here is from genome assembly GCF_003369695.1 of Bos indicus x Bos taurus. Classification (NCBI taxonomy): domain Eukaryota; kingdom Metazoa; phylum Chordata; class Mammalia; order Artiodactyla; family Bovidae; genus Bos; species Bos indicus x Bos taurus. The sequence continues at coordinate 60,403,779 of NC_040080.1, forward strand.
AATCATTGGACATTTGAATATCAGTTCAATCTTTATGTTTCCCAGATGGCACTGGTGGTAAAGAATCTGCCTGCCAATACAGGAGACATAAGAGATGTTGGTTCAATCCCTGGGTTGGGAAGATCCCCTGAAGGAGGGCATGGCAACCCACTTCAGTATTCTTGCCTGGAGAATCTGATGGACAGAGGAGCCTGGAGGGCTACAGTCCATACAGTCGCAAAGAGTTGGACATGACTGAAGTGACAGCATGCACTTTGTTTTCTTTTTGATACTGTAATGATTTGAGATCATTTTAAAGTTTTCTTACAACTGTGTGGTCTTCTATGGTCTAGGACATTACACTTTATTGTAAACAGTTCAAATACAGAAATGTACAATGTAAAAAGAAAAACTTAACAATCCAATGTAATTTATAATCCAATAACGTGTGTGTGTGTGTGTGTGTGTGAAATCAAAAGCAATTTACACATAATGGTCTAGTATTTAAGGAAACTTTGTATTACTTCTCTGTTTCTAATGATGGTTTCAGGATTCCTTTTGTTTGTTTTTTGGAGTCCTTTTGTCTTATGAGTACTTATAATCATCTTTCTTCTCTTCTCCCCTTTACCTACTGTACATAATTATTTTCCTTTAACTTCTGTCAGTTTACCTAGTTTAGGATTGCTAATTCAACTTTGGCTGGAGACTTTGGGCTCTCTGACCCCTGGTGATCTTTTCCTGGTCTCTAGCTCTCCTTGACCATGTCTAAGGGTTCAGTCCTGGATCTCTCTCCTCATATGGACAAGCCACTGCCCCACAGATCTGATATGTCACAGGCCGGATATGACAATAACTTCCCCCAGGCCGTAATACCCCACCTCCCATCTCCATCAAGGGGTTCCCGTGAGGGAATATATTGGGTGTCTCAAGTGGTTTAGGGTCAGGGGATACGTTAGGGATGAAAAAGACACAGAGAGTTGAGCTTATTAATTAAGGGTCACGGACGTTATGAGTGGGAGAGCTGGGTCCAGACTGAAGGTTCCAGGACTCTTCCCATGCAGGTCCTGCTGATTCTGAGTATCATGGGCAGCAAGGATGCACTACAGTTACTAACAGAGCCTGTGTGCTAGGTGTCTTCTCTCACATTTACCTTTGGTTCTCAAATTTTGAATGAGATATTTTAATTTAGGAATTTCAACATGCTTCACTTTTTTTTTTGCTTTTTTTTAAAATTTAGATTTATTTATTTTAATTGGAGGCTAATTACTTTACAATATTGTATTGGTTTTGCCATACATCAACATGAATCCACCACGGGTGTACACGTGTTTCCCATCCTGGACCCCCCTCCCACCTCCCTCCCCATACCATCCCTCTGGGTCATCCCAGTGCACCAGCCCCAAGCATCCTGTATCCTGCATTGAACCTGGACTGGCGATTTGTTTCTTATATGATATTATACATGTTTCAATACCATCCTTCCAAATCATCCCTTCCTCTCCCTCTCCCACAGAGTCCAGACTGTTCTATACATCTGTGTCTCTTTTGCTGTCTCACATACAGGGTTATCGTTACTATCTTTCTAAATTCCATATATATGCGTTAGCATACTGTATTGGTGTTTTTCTTTCTGGCTTACTTCACTCTGTATAATAGGCTACAGTTGCATCCACCTCATTAGAACTGATTCAAATGTATTCTTTTTAATGGCTGAGTAATACTCCATTGTGTATATGTGCCACAGCTTTCTTATCCATTCATCTGCTGATGGACATCTAGGTTGCTTCCATGTCCTGGCTATTATAAACAGTGCTGTGATGAACATTGGGGTACACATGTCTCTTTCAATTCTGGTTTCCTCGGTGTGTATGCCCAGCAGTGGGATTGCTGGGTCATAAGGCAGTTTTATTTCCAGTTTTTTAAGGAATCTCCACACTGTTCTCCATAGTGGCTGTACTAGTTTGCATTCCCACCAACAGTGTAAGAGGGTTCTCTTTTCTCCACACCCTCTCCAGCATTTATTGCTTGTAGACTTTTGGATCACAGCCATTCTGACTGGTGTGAATGGTACCTCATTGTAGTTTTGATTTGCATTTCTCTGATAATGAGTGATGTTGAGCATCTTTTCATGTGTTTGTTAGCCATCTGTATGTCTTCTTTGGAGAAATGTCTGTTTAGTTCTTTGGCCCATTTTTTGATTGGGTCATTTATTTTTCTGGAATTGAGCTGTAGGAGTTGCTTGTATAGTTTTGAGATTAGTTGTTTGTCAGTTGCTTCATTTGCTATTATTTTCTCCCATTCTGAAGGCTGTCTTTTCACCCTGCTTATAGTTTCCTTTGTTGTGCAGAAGCTTTTAATTTTAAAAGGGAAATACATTCACTTCTATAAAATGTATTTCCCTTTTAAAATGTGTGTGTGTATGTGTGCACACGCATGCTTGTGTGAATATGCATGCATTTCATGGCAAGGACTCACATAAAATCATGAAGCAGATAACTAAGTTCTCTGACAAATAGAAAGGACCACACCAGACTTTAAGACTGAACGGTCATAGAGGAGGTGAAATCAGGTGTGACTGCTGTTATGGTGAAGCCATGAGGCAGATCTTATGCTACATACATCAAAGTAGACCATCCTAGACTCACTGTGAATGTTTTTGGTCAATTACATTCCGGCAGAAAACCTAGTAAAACCAGAAAATTAGGGGGCAGAGGGATGTTCATGTATGTGAGATCAACTTTGGAGCACTGTCATTGGTTCTGGCATCAGAACTCTTGGATCTGAATCCTAGATTTGTCATTGACTGTTTCCTTTTGGACCTTAAGCATGTTACATAACATTTCCGTGACTCAATTTTCTCATTTTTAAAACAGGTACAATATCACTACCTCTCTCAGAAGGCTATTATGGCAATTAATTTAACTAATGTGTGTAACAGATGATAGTTGGTGATCTGCTGCTGCTATGACTCACAGTGATGGTGAACAAAGTAAGGGAGTATTTATACTAATTCTCTTGGAATCTCAGGAGCTAATTATAAACTCCTTTATTTTACAGATTACAGTGCTGAATCCCAGGAAGGTGACATATTTTTCCAAATTTATTCTAATAGCATTAGCTCAGTACATTTTTGTTACCTTGCATAATTCATTTTTTTTTTTTTTTTTTTTTGGAGAAGGCAATGGCACCCCACTCCAGTACTCTTGCCTGGAAAATCCCATGGATGGAGGAGCCTGGTGGGCTGCAGTCTATGAAGTTGCTAAGAGTTGGACATGACTGAGCAACTTCAATTTCACTTTTTACTTTCACGAATTGGAGAAGGAAATGGCAACCCACTCCAGTACTCTTGCCTGGAAAATCCCATGGATGGAGGAGCCTGGTAGGCTGCAGTCTATGAAGTTGCTAAGAGTTGGACATGACTGAGCAACTTCAATTTCACTTTTTACTTTCACGAATTGGAGAAGGAAATGGCAACCCACTCCAGTACTCTTGCCTGGAAAATCCCATGGATGGAGGAGCCTGGTAGGCTGCAGTCTATGAAATTGCTAAGAGTTGGACACGACTGAGCAACTTCAGTTTCACTTTTTACTTTCACGCATTGGAGAAGGAAATGGCAACCCACTCCAGTGTTCTTGCCTGAAGAATCCCTGGGATGGGGGAGCCTGGTGGGCTGCTGTCTATGGGGTCACATAGAGTCGGACATGACTGAAGTGACTTAGCATAATTCATTTTAATAAATATTTTGTTACCTTATATAATTCATTTTTAATATAAATTGTATTAAAAAGCAGAGACATTACTTTGCCAACAATGTCCATCTATTCAAGACTATGGTTTTTCCAGTAGTCATGTATGGATGTGAGAGTTGGACTATAAAGAAAGTTGAGCATCGAAGAATTGATGCTTTTGAACTGTGGTGTTGGAGAAGACTCTTGAGAGTCCCTTGGACGTCAAGGAGATCCAACCAGTCCATCCTAGAGGAAATCAGTCCTGAATATTCATTGGAAGGACTGACGCTGAAGCTGAAACTTCGGCCACCTGATTCGAAGAGCCAACTCATTAGAAAAGACCCGGACGCTGGGAAAGATTGAAGGCAGGAGGAGAAGGGAACGACATAGGACGAGATGGTTGGATGGCATCACTGACTCAAAGGACATGAGCAAGCTCTGGGAGATCGTGAAGGACAGGGAAGCCTGGTGTACTGCAGTCCATGGGGTCGAAAAGAATCAGACATGACTGAGAGACGGAACAGCAACAACAAAAGCATTCTTTAGTGAGGCAAGAGGTAGATGGCCCCCTCAGGGTAAAGGCAATGGCACCCCACTCCAGTACTCTTGCCTGGAAAATCCCATGGATGGAGGAGCCTGGTGGGCTGCAGTCCATGAGGTCGTGAAGAATTGGACATGACTGAGCGACTTCACTTTCACTTTTCACTCTCATGAATTGGAGAAGGAAATGGCAACCCACTCCAGTGTTCTTGCCTGGAGAATCCCAGGGACAGAGGAGCCTGGTAGGCTGCCGTCTGTGGGGTTGCACAGAGTCAGACACGACTGAAGTGAATTAGCAGTAGCAGCAGCAGCAGGGTAAAGCTGTTGGAGATTCAATAGCAAGACAATTGAGAGAGGATCCTGGGCCCTGCCCAGATAGATGATAAGAAACCACATATTTCTCATTCTCAAAGTCAGAAGACCTTCTGGACCATACATGCACTACTCACGCACAGCAAAGCTTCTTGGCAGTGAAAAAGGGAGTGATGCTAACTGATGCCACTACCAATAAGCCTCTTCGGTAGAATTCATCTTGGCTAAGAGATGCCCATGTGCACCTGGGAGGATCCTGAGATATATCAAATATAGACTCTGAACCAGGAAAATCAAAATGATGGGCCAAAAAAAATCTGGAAGAAATGCCCCATACGTGTGTGGGCTTCCTTGGTGGCTCGGACAGTAAAGATGCCTGCAATGCAAGAGGAGAGTGCAACTCAGCGACTCTCCCTGAGTCCACCCATGTGTCTATCTACATGTACTGGACTCTTTTTTCCTGTTAATAAATACTTTATTTGTTTCACTACTTTCTGTCTTGTGGGAATTCTTTGTTTGCAAAGCTGAAGGGCCAGGACCTTGTCACTGACAAGTGGCTGTCCAGTGGCTAGGATTTGGTGCTCTCACTACCACGACTTGACCTCAATCTCTGGCCAGGAACTGAAGCCCCGTTTCAAGCTGCTGTGGATCGAGGCCACCTGAGCTCATTAGGACAGAGGAAAATAGCAATAACTGTTTCGGCTCCTTCACAAGTCTAGTGCTGATTTCGGATGCACGTGGCAGTAGACGGCAGCTTGCTACAAGCAGCAGTGAGCTGTAGCTGGAAGCAAGGTCTTTGTCTCTCAGAATGGGAGTCCTAACCACTGGACCACAGGGGCCAGCAATTAGGGCTGGGATTACTAGTCCTTGCCTGCCTAATCAATAATGAATTCAGTCGAGGAGGCATAAGGTAAAGAGTAGAGTAAAAAGGTTATTGAAAAGAAAAGTACATGTGGAAAGGCACACAGGTGGGCTCAGAAAGACAGTAGCACCTATGGGAAGTTTAAATCCTTTATAAGGGGGCAGTTTTCCTGGAGAAGGAAATGGCAACCCACTCCAGTACTCTTGCCTGGAAAATCCCATGGACAGATGAGTGTTGTGGGCTACAGTCCACGGGGTCACAAAGAGTCGGACACGACTAAGCAACTTCATTTTTTTTTTTCCTGGTCTTGGTCTTAGGCCAGTCATCTTGCTTTGTCCCCTCTCCCACCCCTTAATTTATCTCAGAAGCCTCCCCTGGGGTGTGTACGCACAACTTAACCAAGATGGATCTTGATGGGAAGGCTTCTGGAAGGAGCAGGACTCATTACAGCCTGGAATTATCCTCTGACTTTTGACAGTAAAGAAGATGCCTGCAATGCAGGAGGAGAGTGCAACTCAGTGACTCCCTGAGTCCGCCCACGTGTCTATCTACATTTACTGGACTCTTTTTCCTGTTACATGCATAGTGTCTTTCTGCTCATGTGTAGTGTCTCCCTTATCCTTTACTCACAGAGGTTTTTGCCTCTTTTTGTCCTTGCCATTATTCCCTTGAGATGTTTACAATCGACAAAGACTGACTATTTACCCTGTTTCTGTTGTTACTTCCATTTTGGAGAGCAAACAGAAGGCTGGTTGTAAATTCCTTAACTGGAGCCAACCTATTCTTGATTCAGGAAATGCAAAGAAGAGGCTGGCTGATTGTAAATGTCCATCCTGGAGCCCATCCATTTCCTACCTCAGTGCAGGATCTAATCTCATTGGATCAGAGAATGCTTTGTAAATTACAGTGTTGCACAGATGCTTCCCTGGTGGCTCAGTTGGTAAAGAATCCACCTGCAACTCGGGAGACTTGGATTCAATCCCTGGGTTGGGAAGATCCCCTGGAGGAAGGCATGACAACCCACTCCAGTATTCTTGCCTGGAGAATCCCCATGGACAGAGGAGCCTGGTGGCTGCAGTCTATGGGGTCTCAAAGAGTTGGACACGACTGAGTGATTTAAGCACGGCACAGCACTGTTGTCCTGGGAAGAGGGGACTGAAATTATCCCGTTTTCTTAAGATTTGGCAACTCAGAGGCTCTATCTCAGCGCCCTTAATTGTATATTCTACATTATGGAAATTTCTACCTGAGCTTTTGCCTGTGTCACTCATGAATCAGAGAAGTCACCTTGAGTTTTCCTTGTCCAACCTCATAACTTTATTAGAGTGGAGATCTAGTTCTTTAACAAAGAAGGAACTCGCTTTTGGCCATACCTAAGTCAAAGCAGAACCTAGGACTCCTGGCTCTAGTCACTGCACAACAATGCATAAAATATTCATGGAAAAATCAAGTCTTTCCCTTCAGGAGCAGCTCTGAATGCCCCCTCACTATGAAGCCACCTCTACCCTGGGACTTCTATTTATACTCCCCTCCATTCTTTGTCTGATTGCTGCTTTGACAGTGTTAAGCTGTTTTTGTTGTCAGTTATCCAAGGTTGCCTTTCCCATGTCTCTGTGTCCCCCTGGGGCCTTGGATATCCAAAGACAGGGCAGACTGGCCACACAGAAACAAGACTGCTTTTCTGGGCTCTAGGACACTGATCTCTGCTTATCTGCCATGGTTTTTCCCTTTCTCTCCCAGAGGAGAGTGACAATTTGATGATTTGAAGGGACTGATGAGAGAACTGCAGTGATCTGGGCAGGGTGACCCCGAACTTGATCCCTACAGGCCCAGCAGGCTAATCCCTACCTCGTCTTTCCCAGCCCCCATTTTAGGAGGTCAAGCAGTGAGGTTGCTGACGATGGCGTGGGGGTGGGAGCAGGATTTTGAGCTTCCCTCTCTGTCAGCTGGTGTCTGTTTTCACGACAGATGGTGGGTGGTGACGTGGCTCTATTGTCCTTCCTTGCCTGCCCTGGAGGGAGATTTCCTTTGCCAGCAAACGTGCTATACTTCCAGAGGAAATAGCATCTGCCTCTGAGGACAGGTCCAGGAGATATCCCTACTCTCTGTCCATTGCATCTCTGGCCTGAAAGCCACTCTTCACTCATTTAAGGCCCAAAGAGTAACCGGTTGTTCTCAGTCGGTTCTAATGGCTACAGCAAAGGAACAAGTTTAATCTCCCAAAGGAGTCAGTAAAGTTATGTAAGGTTTGTAAGGGTTATTAGATATGACTCAATGAGCTCAAAAATTTCAAATTTGTTCATAATCGAACCTGCTTCTCCACTTGGTATTGTTTTCTCGTATTCTCTTCTCATATTCTCTTCCCTGCCGTAATTCTGCAACAGTTTCCCCCTATGATTGTTCAGTAGAGTATTTATTTTTAGATGCTGGAAAATGCGAAGTGCTTTGTGGAGATTTTTCAGAGATCTTAGTAGTGCTTACATTTTAGTACACATCAGATTTGCTTGGTATGTGATTGAGTTGGAGGGAAGGGTAGGAGAGCTTGCTAATTTGCAGAATTTAGGGCTAAGACCTTAAATTCTTATTTAGTAGGCATGACTACTCTGGAATGTGCAGTTTTGGTAAGAACAACAATGATGATAAAGTTGAAAAATATTTTCTAGGGTTTTAGACCCTAGGCTATTCATTTAGCAGATTAAAACAAAATGCATTGAGGGAGAAGAAAATGGAGAAATATTTGCAAGGCTTGTTGCTAATGGAGGATAGAGGGAGGAGGTTAAATGAGAGAAGAAAGAAGAGGATTTTGTGAATTAAAGGGCTCAACCACTTGTGAAAATAGGAAGCTCTGGAAAGCTTAAGTAAGAGGAAGACTGAAGTGGAGGAATTTGGCAGTCATCACTTTAGTCCTCACCTAAGTGAATATACTTAGGATGCAGAGCCATTTCAAAATAATACTGTTAGTGGTTTCTTTGGATCAAACTAGAATTAAAATGAAAACAGTTCTGGCTGATGGAAGATGTTAAGCTTAGAGCCTAAAACTTGGGACTCTACTTCAGGTCCATGTAGATCAGAGGGCTTTGAGATACGCATGCTCACACGCAGCTACTGGAATAGTAATGACACAGTAATAATATTTGTATTTATAAAGTAGTATAGTGGTTAGGATATCAGTTTTTGCTGTACCAAGTAAGTCCAAAATATTGGTGACTTAATATAGAAGATTATTTTTCCTTTACAAAATGTCTAGGAAATGTGACCAGGATTAGTAATGTAACCATACAGTTTCAAGGACTCAGGATCCTTCTCTCGTTTCTCTGCCATCCAAAAAAGCAACTTAAAAAAAAAATATTTTCTTGAATGTAGTTGATTTAAAATATTGTGTTAGCTTCTAGTATATAGCAAAGTGATTCAGTTATATATGTATCTAATAGTTTGCATCTGCTAATCCCAAGCTTCCCTGGTGGCTCAGATGGTAAAGTCCCTGCCTGCGATGTGGGAGACCTGGGTTCACTTCCTGGGTTGGGAAGATCCCCTGGAGAAGGATATGGCAACCCACTCCAGTACTCTTGCTAATCCCAAATTCTCGATCCATCCCCCCTCCCTCCCACCCTCTTCCCCCTTGGCAACCACAAATCTATTCTCTATGTCTGTGAATCTCTAAACATGCAGCTTTTATTCATCTCTAAGATGGTTACTCTGGCTCCTGCCATCATAGTCACATTCCAGCCAGAAGCAAGGATAGGCGATGGGGAAGTGGGTGTGTGTAGAGAGAAGAAAAGTTCGACACAAACTTGCTTTTGGAGAACATACACCAGTGACCTGAACTTGGTCTCCTAACAATGCATAGCTGTGAGGGATGCTAAGCTATTCTACACTCACTTTCACCTTACGTTCCAAGTGAGGACAGAAAAGCAGATATTGGTAAATTTCGTTTTTCCCCACAAGCAGGTTACAGTTCTTAAAACACAGCAAGTGAATCATGTTTTATTCTCAGTGTGAGACAAGTAACATGGTCGGTATTATTTCCCTTTTGGATGAAAAACTAGGCATAAGTGACAAGTGGCCGATTTTGACTTTGAACTCAGATAAATCTATAATGACAACCTGCCTGCCAGTGCAGGAGACATAAAAGACACGGGTTTGATCCCTGTGTCAGGAAGACCCTTGGAGGAGGGCATGGCAACTCTCTCCAGTATTCTTTCCTGGGAAATCCCATGGACAGAGGAGCCTGGCAGGCTACAGTCCATGGGGTCGCAGAGTCTGGCATGACTGATGTGATCGAGCAAGCACGTTCCTATTCTTTCCACTAGGCTGGGATGTTTTCCATTTAAAACAATGTGAAGATGGAGTTTTTCTGACCTTTCTGATTGTTTCCAGTAAGTAACAACAAGTTCTGTCCCTCCAGACACCTAATTCAGACCATCCCTTTTACTCTCCTCCCTACCTCTCCTCCCACACCCATCCCTCCAGACCCAGCTGGAAAGAGATTTCTAGCTCCCTCACTTTGAACTCAACAGCTGTCAGGAACCAGAGGGCTATATTTTGTGGCAATTTTAATACTGGTTTTGGGAGCAGCCTTTCAGTTTAATCCTCGGCAGATAAACTCACAGTAGAGAGATTGGGAGTTATTGACGAAGACTTGCTGGCTGTAGGAGATTGGACAGTTATTAATCTTTTCATCTGAGGTTGAGGGAGCCCATTTTAATCAGAATTTGTCCAGGAATAATCCTTTCTTTAAATTCTGGCCCAATCCCTCCAATAATTGCAATCAGGGCAGTGCTCTTTGGAAGGTAGTGTGTTAATATGGAGTTTAAAGGGATGGAATTGGCCGACTGAAATAGTCCCAGAAAAGAACCCAATAAGATCTCTGATTAATGCTCTTGCATAATTTAAGGCGGCTGTGGTGGAAGGGGTGTAACAATTACTGTCCTTCCACCTGTGTCTAGGGGGGACTTGTGTGTAGTTATGCCTCATGTGACCCTGGAAAATGAGAAAAAACTGAAGACCCTCATGACTCTCTAGAGAATTTTACTCCAAGAAAGAACCCATAAAATAAGAAAAGATTATTTTCAAACAGGTTGATAGGGGGAAATTTCTTATGACAGTGCCACTGAGTAAATACATAATTATGTTTCTGTGGGGAAGACAGTATCAATCAACTGTAAGCCAAGAGACCACATGTTCATTTGAAATCTTTCAAAAGCAGATGCCAATATTATATTAAACAAGCAAGAGAGTTGGGGGCAGAGAGAGATGCCTCTGAAAGATTAAGGGGAGGGAACATATGTAGGAAGAGAAATCCCTCAGACTGTAATGCAGGTCTGATACCTATGACAGGAGAGGGGAAGGAAGCAGGGTTGTGCAGGAAGAGACTCTGAGTGCAGCGTAATCATGAGAAAGTTTTGGCTGTGTCAGTCATGAATCTCTGAGCCCAGATGGCCTGTTGGAGCAACCCTGCATGCTGCGGGGCCTGTCTTGTGCTTAGTCATTAACTAGGAGCACCACACAAGTAACATGGCATCCATGGTGGTCAGCGATGCCCACTACCATAGGCTCTTTTACAGAAGATCCCAGTAGCCCATTTCCAAGGCCACTACACCTGGGTTCTGTTGTTTGGCTTGAGTAATTTCCTTCCCAACCTGGGCTTCAGCTTCCTCATTTGTAGAGCAAAATGGCTGTGGCTAGATGACCTTTAGGTCCCATGTATCTCCTTCCAGCTCTGATTTTACAGAGTCTCAACATTTAATTCCTAAAGGGTGAATGTGTGTATATGTTGGACAGGGTCATGAGCTGGGGAAGGTTGGAGCGGAGAGAAATGTGTTAATGGCTGGGAGGAAAGATAGATCATTTCTCAAGGTACCTTCTTTCTGTCTCAGCCCTTCCCCTTTTCCATTCTTTGTGCTCCAACCTGGGCAATGTCTGAACTGGCCACAGCTTCAGCCTGATCTAATCTAATCTATCAGAGAGGTAATGAACTATAAAAGTGTGGATTCAATTACAATTAGAGGGGAGTTTTGTGTTGGCTGGAGTCTGGTGCTAGCCAGAGAATAGAAACTCAGGCTAGGTTGAAAGGCCCCATCTGTGCAAGCAGGGTCTGCCGTTAGGGGCTGGGCAAAACCTGACTGAATACAATGAGGGAAGAGCAGAACTCATACCAATTATTTTTTCAAAGGGATAAAAGTATTTTTAGATTTCATCTTTTTTTCAGGACAGGATCAGAGTAAGGAAAGATTTCCTTGATTTTCTTACCCTAATTTTTTGGCTAGAGCCCAGGCATACCCAATCTTTATGGCTTTGACTCTTTCCTCTCGAAGACTCCTAGAGCCTCACCTCTCACCCTCTCCCCTCTTTTTCTAAATGGTAAAGTGTTAGGCAATGGAATATCCTGTCCTTTGGGTTTCAGGAAACATCTCATTCTCTTGGGATCCAAAAATTCTGCCAAAGAGCCTTGGAGATAGTCATTCTTCCTTTATTTCTGTAGTCCAAAATTGTACCCATCTTTCAAAGTACAGCTTTCTGGCATTTCCTAAGGGTGTGTACCCTCAGAGGAATCTCAGAGAGATGTGATCTTTTTTTCTCTCCTAAACTTCTATTCCTCTATACAACTCTCCCAGGCAAATCTATTTTATTTTGCCTTGCATTAGAGACATTTGTGTTCTTGTTTTCACTCATTTTTCTTATCATCTTTACTGTGCTAAATCTCTTTGATTTCAGGGACTCCCCCTCCGCTAATCTCTATATCCTTTGCCCTGAGCCCATTGTTAATTAGTGTATAATGTTCATTAAATACAAGCTTATGAGAGAATAAATATGAACTTGAGAAAGATCATCTCCTCTGTTCTCTTTTATCTCTTTGCTACTCTACTTTATTGCTTAGCTTAATTTCCTTTTCCAAAGGGAACACTGAGCAAGCCAGTTAAAAAATACAGTGAATTTTAAAAAGCAAAATGTTTTTTTTTCCATGCTATTAGCATGGAAGAGAAGACCCTTGTCCCTTGACCCAATTATAATTGTTCTAACTTGTAATGTTATAATTTAAAGTATAAGTTTGTGGAGCCCCACTACAATATATGGCTTTCCTGAAATTCCATATGAACTTAAGATGGTTTCAATATTCATCCATCTATAAGGCAATGTGACAATATTCTTTGCATATAGATATCTTATTTTTACCTTTAATTAAGCCAGTAATAAAAGCATACTTTATCCCAGTTCTGTCTTGTACTAGTATTATGATATTGGGCGTACAAAACTCTGTCCCTCAGTTTTCTTATTTTTAAAGCAAGTATGATAATTGTATCTTCCTCAAAGATCTTTTGTGCAAATATTGTATTGTAAAGCAAGTGATAATTAAATATTTGCTGTGTTTATTACTTTTATAGCCAAAATTATTAAAAATTGAGAAGCAAAATTTTAAAAAAGTCTATGAAAGTCACTCATAATTCATTATCCTGTATCTTGATTTCTTTGGAAAATTTTTTTTAAGTGGCTAAAACTTTTATTTCATCTTTCAATGGACACATTTGTGTTAGGGACTGACCCGTTAATATTTTGAGAATTTATAAAATGTTGAAAAAGAGAGCTGTACCTATGTCTTTACAGAGGCTCTCACATTAGATCTATCTAATGAACCGTAGAACACCTGACTCACGCAGGGAGTAAGAATTCATGCACTGTATTAGGGAGTGGGAACCACACACAGGAGGGCTTCTATTTTAAAATCAAGCAAATAACATGAAAATCAGATGCAAAATAAAACCCAGATTAGCATATAATCACATTAGCGGACTAATTGAGTCAGGGGCTCAGCACTTTGGGTAATAAGGTTGCATCCTTCAAAGAGAGAATAAGACAAAGTCCAAATTGTTTATCCATCCTTCTGTTTCAATGCAGAGCAGAGGGTCTTGGGACCAGATGTGGCCAGGGTCCCATCCGGGCACTTAGCACAGTATCACTTACTCTAGGGGACCTATAAGAGGGGATTAGGGGTCATAGACTGAGTGGGGCAGCCCCCTAAGGCCTGAAGGATTAGCATTTGATGTAGTCAGCTTTGCAGAAAATCGGACTCAGATGAGGATCTAACCTCCTTTATTTATCTTTGTTTTTCAAAAGCTCCACGAGTGAGGGGGTTTCTCTCTCTTTTCATACTGCGACATTTTTTCATCCAGAAGAGCCAGGGTGGGGACAGATACGTTGCATCTACAGGTATTGGACAAATCTGAAATAAACTGACTTTCCTTCAATCCAGACTTCCTCTCCTTCTTTTGGGCTTTTGTTCTTTCTGCACAGTTACCTTTTATCCATTCTCTCCACTTAGATGCCTAACCTTAAATATTTTAATTGGAACTAGTTCCTTTATTCCTCTTGAGTTTGAAAGGAATCAGAAAAACAAGTCCTTATTTTCTAGCCCCCTCAATGTATTTGAAACAGTTGTTAATGTTGCTACCTTTGCTTTTAGTCTCTCAAAATTTATCTGCATAGTGCTTAATACATATAGTCAGGGTTTTCTAAGCTCCCTGTCTAAAGCATTATAATATAATGGAGAACACTAGAACAAAATAGACTAGAACCTAATGTAATTATATATCTACTACTACTACTACTATTAAGTCACTTCAGTCGTGTCCGACTCTGTGTGACCCCATAGATGGTAGCCCACCAGGCTCCCCCGTCCCTGGGATTCTCCAGGCAAGAACACTGGAGTGGGTTGCCATTTCCTTCTCCAATGCATGAAAGTTAAAAGTGAAAGTGAAGTTGCTCAGTCGTGTCCGACCCTCAGCGACCCCATGGACTGCAGCCTTCCAGGCTCCTTCGTCCATGGGATTTTCCAGGCAAGAGTACTGGAGTGGGGTGCCATTGCCTTCTCCGAATTATATATCTAGATTAACTGCAAATTCATTTGGCTTACTTTCTTCAGTTTTCCTGGTGAGTAGGATAAATTTATGAGATATTTCGGAAGGTGTTCATGACCCCAGGTCTAGATATTGGATGACAAAGCCATATCCAGGATCATTCACTTTCATAACAGTGTTCTTTTCATGATACTCCTGACATACAATCATAGCTGACCCTTGAACAATGCTGGAGTTAGGGGTGCTGACCCTGGTGTAGTCAAAAATACACATATAACTTTTTACTTTCCCCGAACTTACTTGCTAAAAGCCTACCATTGACTGAAAGCTGTATAAATAACATAAATAGTCCACTAATACATTTTGTAGGTTCTATGTATATCTACATATATTTTATGCAGTCATGACACATATAGTTTAATTTTTTTATATTTATAGGCTATGCAGTTTGTAAGATTTTTCAAATTGCTGCAATTCCCAAAAAGTTTTCCAATTTATCCATTGGGGAAAAAAAAAATCCATGTATAATTAGATCTGCACAGTTCAAACCCATGTTATTTAAGGGTCAATTATATTTCATTTTTCTGTTTCCCTCTACTATTTTTTTCAACATCTCATAAAGTTGCAATTCTTACAACTTATCAGCAGCAACTGAGATTCATCTGAAAGTGAAATATTTTGTCCCCATTTATTTTCTCCTGCAAATTTGCATTACACATTAACCAAAGGGATCAAATATTTCTATGAAATACTCCTATTTCCTACCTTTTTCTCTGAGGCATATGAAAAGCACAACAGCAGACCATACAGAACAAATTTCTTAGTAAATCTTCAAGCTAATAATATGCATAGAAGTTCTTAGACTAATGACGCTTTTAATATTTATTACTTGTGTGGCAGTGGGCAAGATTCTCTGTAAGATTCAATTATATACCGTATGTGTAGAGGGTTCCCAGGTGGTACAGTGGTAAAGAATCCACCTGCCAACACAGGAGACTCAAGAGACACGGTCAGGAAGATCCCCTAGAGGAGGAAATGGCAACCCACTCCATTATTCTTTCCTGAAGAATCCCATGGACAGAGGAGCCTGGCAGGCTACAGTTCATGGGGTCACAAAGAGTCGGACGTGACTGAGTGACTGAGCACACACACACATAAACTGACATATGGAAGTGAAAAAAGTGAAAATGAAAGTTGCTCAGTCACATCTGACTCTTTGTGACCCCATGGACTGTATACTTACATGCAATCCTTCAGGCCAGAATACTGGAATGGGTAGCCTTTCCCTTTTCCAGGGGATCTTCCCAAACCAGGGATCAAACCCAGGTCTCCCACATGGCAGGCAGATTCTTTACCAGCTAAGCAACAAGGGAAGCCCAAGAGTACTGGAGTGGGTTGCCTATCCCTTCTCCAGTGGATCTTCCCAACTCAGGAATTAAACCAGTGTCTCCTGCATTGCAGGTGGATTCTTTACCAACTGAGTCAGCACCAGGGAAGCCAGCACCAACCAAATAGCAGTCTGTAAGCAAAAATATTTCTTAAATTGTCTTGTACTTTGTAGATTTGGCATGGAGAAAAAGGGAATTTAAAAGAAAGAGAACAAAACAGAATTTGTGGCCCAAAGACATCAATAATCTAAAGAAATGGCTGAAATCCCAAACTGCAAGCTCATAGACAGAATTCTAGTTTCTGATTCCACATGTAAGGGGTTTGGAAGTTCCCTTTCTGTCCTAGCAAGTAAAAGCTGAGAAGACAGAAAAACCAACAACTCTTCTTGGATTCACAAGAGAGGGGAGGACACAAGGCAAACCATTATCCTCGAGATCGAAGAGACAGACAGGAGAACACAGATGATCCAGTTCACCAGAGCAGAGGCTCACAAGTGACACGGCTAAAGGCGAGGCACCTGTGCTGTAAACGATGAATTGCTGGAGGCTCAGTGCGGACGCCTCTGAGAGTTAAAAACTCCAGGGGATCCCATCATGAGGAGCAGGGAAGCACAGTTTTGTGATTTACCTGTGGGAGCTCAACCAGATTCTCACAGCAAATAACAGAAAAATCACTGGGTGCTTCAGGCAGTTGGAGGGAAAGAAACAGTTTTTTGTTTTTGTTTTTTAATTGGCGTATAATTGCTTTACAATGGTGTGTTAGTTTCTGCTGTACAACAAAGTGAATCAGCTATATGTATACATATATCCTCTCCCTCTGGGACCTTCCTTCCACCTCCCCTCCCCATCCCACCATCTAGGTCATCACAGAGCACTGAGCTGAGCTCCCTGTTCTATATATACAGCAAGTTCCCACTAGCTATCTACTTTACACACGGTAGTGTATTTATGTTGTCTTATCTCCAAATTCATCGCACCCTCTCCTTCCCACCCTGTGACCACATGTCTGTTCTCTGCCTTTGCGTGTCGATTTCTGCCCTGGAAATAGGTTCATCTGTACCATCTTTCTAGATTCTACATATATGTGTTAATATATGATATTTTTTTCTCTTTCCAACTTACTTTGCTCCATATTACAGCCTGTAGGTCCATTCACATCTCTACAAAAGACTCAGTTTTGTTCCTTTTTTATGGCTGAGTAATAATACCATTGCATATGTGTATCATGTAGTTTTGAAATACTTCGAAGCACTCTATTCTTAACAAGGCCTGCCAGAGCCTAACTGACTACAGGGTGGGAAACGCCCCATTTCAGCCATCTCTAGCTGTTGTGTCACCTAAGGTGGAGAGGAGAAAACTGAGAAGTTCTTGTGATGTTCACAGTCCAGAGGCACAGGCTCCTTAGAAGACAGAGACCTGGATTGTAGGACTACAGAGGCTTTTTCTCTTCACGCACCTCACAACCACATTACAAAAGGTCTATTTGTAACAGTTCCATTTACCCATTATGATACATCTGGTTATTAAGAAAATATTGCAAGGCATACCAAAAAGGTAAAAAAAACCACAATTTAAAGAGACAGAGCAAGCTTCAGAACTAGATAAGACAACATTGTTGGAAGTAAAACAGAAACCAACAAAATTCTGTAAAGCAATTATCTTTCAATTAAAAAATAAATAAATTAAAAAAACCTGCACCCCCTGCAGTGGAAGCACAGAGTCTTAGCCACAGGACCATCAACGAAGTCCTCACAGACGTTTTTTAGAAGTGTCTTCAGGCTTCCCTGCTGGTTCAGTGGTAAAGAATTCACCTGCAATGCAGGAGATGCAGGAGACATTGGTTTGATCCCTGGGTCAGGAAGCTCTCCTGGAGAAGGGCATGGCAACCCACTCCAGTATTCTTGCATGGAGAATTCCACAGTGGAGCCTGGTGGGCTACAGTCCATGGGGTTGCAAAGAGCTGGACATGACTGAGTGACTGAACACACACATACCCTCCAGAATTTCATGTTGGGATAAAAAGCATAAGTTGCTGATCCATTCTTCAAGGGCAGAGATACCTAGGCAGAGACAGATATTACACTGCCACAAAATATACGATGTTTGCCTCTATGAAAGTATCGATCAAGTACTACATGACACAGGGAAAGGAAATTTGTATAGAGAGAAGACAGAGACTGTTAGAAAGACAATTATTTCCCTGGTGGCTCAGACGGTATAGCGTCTGTCTACAATGCAGGAGACCTGGGTTCGATCCCTGGGTTGGGAAGATTCCCTGGAGAAGGAAATGGCAACCCACTCCAGTACTCTTGCCTAGAAAAATCCATGGACGGAGGAGCCTGGTGTCCATGGGGTCACAAAGAGTTGGACATGACTGAGCGACTTCACTTTCTTTCTTTCACTTAAGTTATACATTAAAGGATAAAAGTAGAGAGAAGTATTCCAAGCAATGGGGATGCCAGGGCAAAAGACAAGCTTGAGAATAATTGAGGTGTACTGGCAATAAGGGATGTTCTAAGAGATCACCGAGCAGTATTGGTGGGTGGTGGTGTGTGTGGAGGGGGTTGGTTGAGGATGAGTTCAGAAAAGCCATAACTAAGTAATGCCATTCTGAAGTGTTTATGTTTGATCTTACCAACGATAGGGAGACACTGGCATTTTTTACACAGAGAAGTGGCAGGATTCAAAGTCAGTGGCTGGCATCCTGGTTCTAGGATTGGTTTATTTTGGAGAAGTATGCTTAACAAACCAGCGTATCCTGGTGGGATTTTTGTTGTCTGTTGGGATGGTATGGTATATTTTCTCTGAGTCGGATTTAGGGAGACAGATTACTGAGGGCCTCATTGATGAATGAGGAGTGGATTAGAGGCAGAGATGGCCCATCGATGGATGTTCTGTCCCTAGACCTGGACTCCTCTCCCATCCCTCTATGTGCTCATGAGAAACTTTTTCAAGGTGCCAGTCTGGTATTCATACCCCATCTGTCATGATTCCGGTTGCAGCCCTGACTCTCATTACAGTAGTGGGCAGCCCCGTTCCTGGCCACCTCCACCGCCTCTCACCCAGCCTCTACACCCAAACAATCGGATCAGAGTCCGGTTGATTGTTTCCTATGGAAATCAGGCATGTGGAGCCCCAGGGGGAATAGCTCTAGTCTCTTATATTCATTTTCTTCCAGAAAGGACAGGGATTGGGGAAGGCAGTTTCTAGCCCTTCACATATGTCTGAGAGAAAGGGACAGAAAATGGTTTAGGGTATAAAAGGGTAAGGCAGGAGCAACAGAATTGCTTGCTTGCATCACAGACACTTCTGATGGGGAAAGAACTCCAGATTTCTAGGGTGCTAAAAACCAAGAGAGGCAACTTCACATCCAGCTATCCTAAATGTTAGTATATTAACAATGTGAGGATATTATCATAAAGTGGGATAAAGAGACACCTCAGTTGTTCTGTTACACCAAGAATTCTATAAGCAAACACAACATCATCTAGAGCTGCAGGTCATTTGCTTATTTTTGTTCTGTAGGACAGAGCTGGATAAAAGCTTTTTTTTTTTCTTTTAAATTGGTTAGTTACCCAGTGATGTTCAAAGAGCCAGAAAGCTAATGTTGTGCAGATAAAAATATCTGCAGGTTTGACAATTATTTTTAGACTTTGTATGGGTACTGACTTTTGATAATCCTTCATTACTTTCTAACTAAGTTAGAACTCCTTCACAACCATCTATATCTAATCTAACTTATATTTATATCTGTATCTCCTAGACATTTTGTTATACTTTCAAATTTGTATTAATTGCACCTTGTCTATGGCCCTTACTTTCTACCTACCAATCCCAAATTTTTGCAAAGAAAACAAACATGAATTACTGTGTAATTATTTTTTTAAATTCCAAATTGATGTATTTTGTTAGAGAAACTTTGATATTATGAAATCAGGAATATTCCTGTCAATCTGACATTTGTGTAAATAAGAGGTTGAGCTAGGCTCAGGGCCCAGGTGTTCTCCCCAGGGGGCAATATGGGTGGATGATGCAGGTTGGGATTTGGATCAGAGGGTGAGTGAATGGACAGACTCAGACAGCTGAGGTTTTTATTTGATTTGATGATTTGATTTGACTTGAGAAATTTGTTTCTTAGACACAGAATAACCCTCTTCCTTTGGTTTCGTTTGCCTAGTGTTTGTTTTTGACAGCATCTTATTAGCACACCTACCTCCTTTTTCCAGAAATTATGAGATTCCCCATTTCTTATTCAATTAAGTAGTGACACTGAGAATAGTCTGTCATTCAAAGCCTCCACCAATCGCCTAAATGTATTGCCCTAATCATTTACCCAAATATTTCTGATTACAAACTTTATATACACTTTTAAAAACAGGCCAAAAATTTTTTTTCTATTAGTGCAGACTCTGCTTTGGACTTTCCTAGACAGTGTTTTGCTCCTACATGCACTTTTGCTTGGATTTCTTATAATCTACCCCTCCCTCACTTCTCCTGAGACAATCCCATTTTTGCCGATTTCTTGAAATCAGTCAGATGGGATTTGGCTCCTTCATTTAAATCTTCAGAATAGTTCTTACTTCATCGATGTTATTTGCAGGTTTTTTGTATTAACTTTTTAAAAGCCACATATCAATTTCACAACTGTAGTCCAGGCCCTCGTTGGGGTAGTGGGTGACCTCCCCTTATCCTCACCCCCATCTCCACCCCACCAGATCCCTATACCTGAAAAATACATTATCTCTCCTACTAATTAGAGAAGAGGTAATATACATTTTAAGTTATATATGTATGTGTGTGTGTGTGTGTGTGCGCGCGCGCGCACGTGTGTGCTAAATCGCTTCAGTTTTGTCTGACTCTTTGCAACCCTATGGACTGTAGCCCTCCAGGCTCCTCTGTCCATGGGATTCTCCAGGCAAGAATACTGGAGTGAGTTGCCATGCTCTCCTCCAGGGGATCTTCCTGACCCAGGGATTGAACCCATGTCTCTTATGTCTCCTGCATTTGCAGGCAGGTTCTTTACCACTAGAGCCACCTGGAAAGCCTATATATATAAAGTTGGAAGATGCAAAGATACTGAAATTCACACACACACACACACACACTATATACCTTTGCATCTTCCAACTTTGGATCTCTATTTATGCAATGTAAAGTTAAAGGGGTTTGATTCAATGGTCTTTAACATGTATGACTGATTGATTGACAAAGTGTTGCAGATTCTACAGTGCTTCCTAACTGCTTCATTAAGGGCATTCTTTATGATTGTTGGAAGGCAGGGACTAGCCTTTAAAAAGGGTGTCTTACAGAATCTGTCTCATAAATATTTATTTGAATTAAAAGCAAATGTCTAGAGTCGTCTTTACTTTGAGAAGTTCAAATCGAGCCTCTTTCCTCTCTCTGTTGCCTCCCAGTTAGCAGAAACCCTGCTGTGACTGCAGCCTCCTGTCCCCAGGCCTGGGTCACAGCTTGCTGAGACTCAGCTTTCCGGAGGGGGCTGCAGACGCTGGGGGGTGACAGATGGCTCAGTAGCAGCAACAGTTTAGGAAGGAGTCACTGAGGGGAATCTGAGAAGAGCATGTGTCAGGTCGTCTTAAGAGGTAGAAGAAAAGACCAAAGGGGATATAAATATCAAGTGTTGTTTCAGAGAGAGGTTTTGGCAAATTTGGACTAAGGAAACACGAAATCCAAAGCTTCTTCCTTGGGTAAAAACTTAAATTTTCCACTTTCTCTACCATCTTCAGAAATCTTTGCACAGATTACTCTGTCCTTGCCATCTCTTCCTGGTTAGACTCTTTCTGTACCTTCAGACAGGATCTTTTTTCTGATTTACCAGGTTCTGGGGAGGGGTCAACACCTCCCTCTGGCCCAGGGTTAAGGCTCTAACCTGACACCTGAGCTGTGAGCTTAGCGTTCTAGAATACTGAACTTTCAGGGCTGGTAGGAGGTTAAGGAGCCACTGAGATTTGAACACCTGGGCCAAGGCCCTGAAGTGGCAGGAATGACTAGGGTATGTATAGGACAGGGGTCCATTATGATTTTATTTCCAGTTTATCTTTGAGCAAGTGATTAAATTTCAGGGCCTAATCACCAGGCTGTTCACTCACGTGCAGCCTTGGGGAGAGGCCCTCCCTCTGGGGCCATTAATTCTGGAAATCCTCAACTTTCTAAACCTATTATACCAGCACCTCGGTAGGGATTAGACGGGGTGTCCACCTAGTGGCAGCAGAGAAGAAGAGTAGCTTGGAAGAGCTGTGTTTCTTAATTCTCTCTTTAAGATGCTGGGAGACAGAACACAAAGGAGTGGCACCAGGAGACCAATCATCCATCTCACCCTTACTAGGCTGAGTCCAGTGTTTTATAACACTTCCTCAGGCACATTCTTCCAAGGGACCAATCATATTACTTTTGTGAAAGGCTATCACCGAGTGCTTTACAGTTTATGAAAATGTTTTACAAAAGCTACAACTTTTATCATGCATAATGCTATGGTAGATGGTCATGAGAGATGATTGATATGAAAATGTAAGTTATACTAATAGGATTTATACAATTAAGGATCTTAATTTAATATAGGGCTTCCCAGGTGGTGCTAATGGTGAAGAACACTCCTACCAATGCAGGAGACTTAAGAGACAAGAGTTGGATCCCTGCATCCAGAGATCCCTTGGAGGAGGAAATGGCAATCCACTCCAGTATTCTGAAGATGATTTAAGGTGGATGATTTAAGGTGACTCTACCCATTTCCTAGATGGGAAATCTGAGGTACAACATGAACAATGACCACAGAAGAAATCAGGGTCAAAATAAAATTAGACTCATCACACTGGTTTTCAATCATTCTGATATACACAGCTGGCCCTATGTATTTTGGGGTTCTGCATCCGTGGATTCAAACAACTGCAGATCAAAGATATTCCAAAAAATTCCAGAAAGTTGCCAAAAACAAAACTTGAGTTTACTCCAGGCTGGCAACTATTTCTGTAGCATTTACACTGCAAGGGCTTCCCAGGTGGTGCTAGTAGTAAAGAACCCACCTGCCATTGCAGTAGATGTAAGAGACTCAGGTTTGATCCCTGGGTTGGAAAGACCCCCTGCAGAAGGAAGTGGCAACCCACTCCAGTACTCTTGCCTGGAGGATTCCATGGACAGTTGGCAGGCTACTTACAGTCCATGGGCTTGCAGAGAGTTGGACACGACTGAAGTGACTTAGCATGCATACAGGTATTATAAGTAGTCTGCTGCTAAGTCACGTCAGTCGTGTCCGACTCTGTGTGACCCCATAGACGGCAGCCCACCAGGCTCCCCTGTTCCTGGGATTCTCCAGGCAAGAACACTGGAGTGGGTTGCCATTTCCTTCTGCAGTGAATGAAAGTGAAAAGTGAAAGTGAAGTCTCTCAGTCGTGTTTGACTGTTAGCGACCCCATGGACTATGGCCTACCAGTCTCCTCGGTCCATGGGATTTCCCAGGCAAGAGTACTGGAGTGGGTTGCCATTGCCTTCTCCTGTAAGTAGTCTAGTGAAACTGAATTCTCTCAGTCGTGTCTGACTGTTTGTGATCCCATGGACTGTAGCCTACCAGGCTCCTCCTCCATGGGATTTTCCAGCCAAGAGTACTGGAGTGGGTTGCCATAAGTAGTCTAGAGATGATTTAAAGTATATGGGAGGATGGGTGTAAGTTACACGCAAATACTATGCCATTTTATATAAGGGACTTGAGCATCTGTGGATTTTGGTATCCAGAGGGGTCTGACAAACCATTACTTGTGGATACAGAGGGATGACTATACTCACATATCAAACAATGGTATAGATAGAATGACACTTGTTTCTTGAACATGCCTGAGCCTGAAGTGAGAATTTAGTTATCTTTTGAACTCAGAGCAGTAGAAATAGGATATTCCTCCTATCTTTTCCTACCCTCTTCACCAAGGATGTTTAGTAGGGTTTAAAAGAAAAATTATTCCAAATCTTAAGGGAGGTAAGGGGGAAAAGAAACCATATCACTGAGATAACTGTGGGGTGCTTTACATTTGTCATTCAAAGTTTAAACCTAACAATAATTTTAAGAGAGAATATAGTGAAAGAACCCAAATTGGAGAGCAACACTGAAAAATTTTCTGATGTGAATTGTCATATATTGGAAGAAGTGCTAAGCAGCGCTCATGCAATTTCCTGCCTAAATACTTTAAATCTTTAAGGGGCAGATGAAACATGTTTAGTGATTATTTATTCAAAATAGTTTATGTATCTAATTAAAACATAACAACTGTCTGGTATAGTTATAATCATTCTCATTTTATATAGGAGTCAACTGAATATTAGAGATTTAAAGCTAAAATGTCACTCCAGTTCACACAGCTGGTAGTTGATTCTAATATTCTTTCTCTTTATATTATGCAACAGGTACACCTTGTTTTATTGCACTTCCTTTTAATGAACTTTTCAAATACTGCAGTTTTTACAAATTGAAGGTTTGTGGCAACCCTGAATGGAGCAGGTCTAATGGAGCCATTTTTCCAGCAGCGTTTGTTCATTTCATGTCTCTGTGTCACATTTAGATAATTCTTGAAATATTTCAAACTTTCCCATTATTATTATACTTGCTGTTGGTGATCTGTGATCAGTGATCTTTGATGTTACTATTGCAATTGCTCTGGGGCACCATGAACTGCACCCATATAAGACGGTGAACTTGATTGCTGATGTGACAACAAAGGATTTAGAATAAAACCATATACTTAATTGATAAAGCAGTGACAGCGTTTGAGAAGATTGACTCCAAAATTGAAAGAAATTCTACTGTGGGTATGAAACTATCAAATAGTATTACATACTACAGAGAAACCATTCATGAAAGGGACAGTCGATTGATGTGGCAAAATTCATTGTTGTCTTATTGTGAGCAACTGCCATAGTCACCCCAGCCTTCAGCAACCACCACCCTGATCAGTGAGCAGCCATCAGTATCAAGGCAAACCCCTCCACTAGTAAAAGGATTCGGGTTGCTGGAGGTTCAGATGTTGTTAGCTATTTTTGTTAGCAATATTTTTAAATACAGGTACATATACTGTTTTTTTATAAGATGCTATTGCATACTTAATCGACTATGCTATAGTGTACAAGTAACTTTTATATGCACGGGAAAACCAAAAAATTCATGTGACTCACTTTATTGTGATATTCAGCTTATACTGTGGTGGTCTGGAACCAAGCCTGCAACATCCGCGAGGTCTGCCTGTGTGTGGATGTCATGCACCTAGACTTCTGCTATCTCATACATTAGCTACTGGCCACATGCTGATATTTAAATTAATTAAAATGAAGTAAAAATTTCTGTTTCTCAGTCACATAAGCTATATCCCAAATGTTCAACAGTCCCATGTTGCCAGGGGCTACCCTACGGGACAGAGCAGACATAGAACATTTCCACTAACGCAGGAAGTTGTAGACAGAACAAGATCCTGTCTAGACAAGAAATGGTACCATGAAGTGAATGAGGGCACAGGTTCTAAGAACCCACAGATTTGGGCTTGAAACCTAGTTTCTCCACCATTAATTTTATCATCTTGAGTAAGTCACTTATCTTCTTTAAAGCTCAATTCATTGGTTTGAAGCATGAGAACAAGAAAAGATTTTCTCTCAATAGGTGATTATGAGTCAAATGGCAGAATCCCAGAAAACTGGCAAGCATTTGGCAAAAGTAGGCTCTTGTTACACACATTCAAGTTTTAAGAAAATAACTAGGTTTTGTTAGAAACAAGCGTAAAACTGGTTTGATTTACCGGAGTTGTAAAATAAACCAGGTTGGTGTGGGAGCTTCCCTAAAGGGCATACAGGAAAAAATGTGACATTCTGCTCAGACCTGGGCAAACTAGTTCCTTGACTGCATTTAGCCTGAAGGAGAACGTTAGTGAAGTCAACTTAAAGCTTTACCTATTTCTTTTTTTATTACTAATTTTTATTGGCGAATAGTTGCTTTACAAGGTTGTGAGATTTTATAGTCTAATATTACTTTAATTTAGCAACATCCATTAATTTTGCAGTTAAAGTAAACATATGAGGTTCCTGTCAAAAAAAAAAAAAAAAAAGAATTGATACCCAAATTGCTCCCATTTTGTTGTGGGAAGGGATTAGAAAATAGGAAGACCTGTAGGTCAGGACTGGGACTAGAGAAGGAGGAGCACGACCCAAGAAAAAGCTGCTTGTTGCCTAGTATTCATGTTTTATTCCAAAGCATCATTTCTCTTAGCGACCACCATCATGCGGAGGCTTTGGGGTAGGGAAAGGGCATGTTGAAAGATTTTTACACGACTAGGGAGTGTGCCCTGGGGCTAGAAGATGAGGTTCTGATTCCAGTTCTGTCCATGAACTGCTTGTTTGACTTAGGAAAACTGCTTGTTAACTTTTCAGAAACTTTAGGTTTCTTTTTTGAAAGGTGAAGGGAAACGGGCTAAGTTGATCCTGAATTTCTTCCTAAAGGTAACACTTCGGATTGAATGGGAACATCTCACTTGAGGTTTTCTCTCTGAGCATAAACAAGTCAGTATGGGAGCAGTGCTATTGTGGGGACGTGCTGCCACCTCGTGGTACCTCGGGTTGTCTACATTCACTCCTTTGGAAAATGTCTGATTTGATACTGAAGTTTAATACTGGTTTCTATTAAAGGAATACAGACATTTGCTTACTATTTGGATGTTTTAGGATGAAATATTTGATACTTGAGCTTGTTTCTAGTGATTTTAAGTAATCGGGCACCATGTCTATACACATAATTTTTTTTTTTTTGATGAAAAAGTTGAATGCATTTCATGAACATATGAGATTTAAGTCAGTTATTTCTTAAACTTACAATAGGAGGTATTTATGTCATCCACACAAGCCAATTTTTTTCCTAGTAGTTTTTAGAAAATTCATTTGTCAGTACCATGCACACATGCCCCTTTATATAGAGACATTTGCTAGGACAGTATCTTACTACTAGTGAGCATCCTCATCAGTCTACTGTATGAACAATAATAAACAGACTAAGCATGTACCTCCATACTTTGGAGTGGAGCTACCCACTCCAGTATCCTTGGGCTTCCGTCATAGCTCAGTTGGTAAAGAATCCACCTGCAATGCAGGAGTCCCCGTTTCGATTCCTGGTTTGGGAAGACCTCCTGTAGAAGGGAAAGGCTACCCACTCCAACGTTCTGGCCTGGAGAACTCTCTATGGGTCCCAAAGAGTCAGACATGAATGAGTGACTTTCACTTCACTTCATATATTAGTATACTTAGTACGTACCTAGTGGCTTTTGTGTTGTCATCCATCTACGTACTTTACAAACATTGCTTTAAAAATACAGGTACTAAAGTATAGATCTAAGTGCTTCAGAAATATATTTTGAAATGCATTTCCTTGTATCACTTTTACCTTGTGCCTGTCTTCTTCAAAGTCTAATCAAGCTGAAGTGGGGCTCTGGAGAAGATGGAATGGTGTAGATGCCTCTTCAAGTCTTGGTCTTTGAACCTTCAATCTCCATTCAGAGTAAAAGACACCTCAGTTGTTTTGCTCTGTATAAAAGCCATTGTGTCTTAAAAAAAAAAAACAAACCCTGCATCTTGAGCAAAACTAGCTGTTTTTAGCAATGGAAGTTGGTGGACATGTGTGGGGAGATTTTTGAGTTTGGAAGAGCTACTGGCCACTTAAGAGTTCATCCAAGCACGTGGTGAAATTATTCCTTCAAACTATAAACCAAAGAGAGATGTAAGAGGTATTGGGGTGTGAGATTAGGTCAGTAGGTAGAATTTGGGATTGGCTGATGTCACCTTATTCTGACCGGTATCACACGTGGGATAGGAGGTAATAAGAAAGAAAAAACTGAGTTCACGTGCCACTCAGGGACCAGGGAGTCAGGACAAAGAGTAAGCCTGTGCTCATTACTTTTGCGAGTCAACCTCTTCTTATCTCTATTTCAATTCTTAAAACAACTAAAATCCTTCCACAGTATGCAAAGTACTGAAAGCAGTATAATACATGGACATCTAGGAACAACCTCAATTTAGCAAATTTAACATTTCCGATTTTTTGCTTCAAAGCTCTGTTTTTAAATTAAACAATGAAGTGATGCTTATCATCACTAAAATCCTAAACTTCTGTTATTTTATGCTCTCTCTCATGCATAGATTTTTATGTCTGCTATTTATGGTTTTTTTTTTTTTTTTTGCCATAATAGCGCTTTATTCTTGTCTTCACATTGGCTGATAAAATGACATGCTCACAAGATTTGTAAAAATCTCTGCTTCTCTCTGCTTCCCCCAACCGCTTCCTTCTAGATCTTTCCTTTCTCTCTCTGCTAAGAAATTAAGCCCCTTAGTGGGTTTTCCATTCATGGAAATATATTGTGAGCTTTGTTTTCTTACTTTTAAAAAAATATTTATTTATTTATTTTTTATTTTTTAACTTTACAATATTGTATTGGTTTTGCCATATATCAACACGAATCTGCCACAGGTATACCTATGTTCCCTATCCTGAACCCTCCTCCCTCCTACCCGCCTGTACCATCCCTCTGGGTCATCCGAGTGCACCAGCCCCAAGCATCCAGTATCGTGCATTGAACCTGGACTGGCGACTTGTTTCATATATGATATTATACATGTTTCAATGCCATTCTCCCAAATCATCCCACCCTCTCCCTCTCCCACAGAGTCCAAAAGACTGTTCTATACATCAGTGTCTCTTTTGCTGTCTCACATACAGGGTTATCATTACTATCTTTCTAAATTCCATATATATGCGTTAGTATACTGTATTGGTATTTTTCTTTCTGGCTTACTTCACTCTGTATAATAGGCTCCAGTTTCATCCACCTCATTAGAACTGATTCAAATGTATTCTTTTTAATGGCTGAGTGTATACTCCATTGTGTATATGTGCCACAGCTTTCTTATCCATTCATCTGCTGATGGGCATCTAGGTTGCTTCCATGTCCTGGCTATTATAAACAGTGCTGTGTTGAACATTGGGATACACGTATCTCTTTCAATTCTGGTTTCCTTGTTGTGTATGCCCAGCAGTGGGATTGCTGGGTCGTATGGCAGTTCTATTTCCAGGTTTTAAGGAATCTCCACGCTGTTCTCCATAGTGGCTGTACTAGTTTGCATTCCCACCAACAGTGTAAGAGGGTTCCCTTTTCTCCACACCCTCTCCAGCATTTATTGCTTGTAGACTTTTGGATCGCAGCCATTCTGACTGGTGAGAAATGGTACCTCATAGTGGTTTTGATTTGAATTTCTCTGATAATGAGTGACGTTGAGCATCTTTTCATGTGTTTGTTAGCCATCTGTATGTCTTCTTTGGAGAAATGTCTGTTTAGTTCTTTGGCCCATTTTTTGATTGGGTCATTTATTTTTCTGGAATTGAGCTGTAGGAGTTGCTTGTATATTTTTGAGATTAGTTGTTTGTCAGTTGCTTCATTTGCTATTATTTTCTCCCATTCTGAAGGCTGTCTTTTCACCTTGCTTATAGTTTCCTTTGTTGTGCAGAAGCTTTTAAGGTTACTTAGGTCCCATTTGTTTATTTTTGCTTTTATTTCCAATATTCTGGGAGGTGGGTCATAGAGGATCCTGCTGTGATGTATGTCAGAGAGTGTTTTGCCTATGTTCTCCTCTAGGAGTTTTATAGTTTCTGGTCTTATGTTTAGATCTTTAATCCATTTTGAGTTTATTTTTGTGTATGGTGTTAAAAAGTGTTCTAGTTTCATTCTTTTACAAGTGGTTGACCAGTTTTCCCAGCACCACTTGTTAAAGAGATTGTCTTTAATCCATTGTATATTCTTGCTTCCTTTGTCAAAGATAAGGTGTCCATAGGTGCATGGGTTTATCTCTGGGCTTTCTATTTTGTTCCATTGATCTATATTTCTGTCTTTGTGCCAGTACCATGCTGTCTTAATGACTGTGGCTTTGTAGTAGAGCCTGAAGTCAGGCAGGTTGATTCCTCCAGTTCCATTCTTCTTTCTCAAGATTGCTTTTCGAGGTTTTTTTGTATTTCCATACAAATTGTGAAATTATTTGTTCTAGCTCTGTGATGAATTCCATTGGTAGCTTGATAAGGATTGCATTGAATCTATAAATTGCTTTGGGTAGTATACTCATTTTTGCTATATTGATTCTTCCAACCCGTGAACATGATATTTCTTTATCTATTAGTGTCCTCTTTGATTTCTTTCACCAGTGTTTTATAGTTTTCTATATATAGGTCTTTAGTTTCTTTAGGTAGATATATTCCTAAGTATTTTATTCTTTCCGTTGCAATGGTGAATGGAATTATTTCCTTAATTTCTCTTTCTATTTTCTCATTATTAGTGTATAGGAATGCAAGGGATTTCTGTGTGTTGATTTTATATCCTGCAACTTTACTATATTCATTGATTAGCTCCAGTAATTTTCTGGTGGCGTCTTTAGGGTTTTCTATGTAGAGGATCATGTCATCTGCAAACAGTGAGAGTTTTACTTCTTCTTTTCCAATTTGGATTCCTTTTATTTCTTTTTCTGCTCTGATTGCTGTGCCCCAAACTTCCAAAACTATGTTGAATAGTAATGGTGAACGTGGACATCCTTGTCTTGTTCCTGACTTTAGAGGAAATGCTTTCAATTTTTCACCATTGAGGATAATGTTTGCTGTGGGTTTGTCATATATAGCTTTTATCATGTTGAGGTATGTTCCTTCTATTCCTGCTTTTTGGAGAGTTTTTATCATAAATGGATGTTGAATTTTGTCAAAGGCTTTCTCTGAATCTATCGAGATAATCATATGGTTTTTATTTTTCAATTTGTTAATGTGGTGTATTACTTTGATTGATTTGCGGATATTGAAGAATCCTTGCATCCCTGGGATAAAAACCACTTAGTCGTCGTGTATGATCTTTTAAATATGTTGTTGGATTCTGATTGCTAGAATTTTGTTAAGGATTTTTGCATCTATGTTCATCAGTGATATTGGCCTGTAGTTTTCTTTTTTTGTGGCATCTTTGTCAGGTTTTGGTATTAGGGTGATGGTGGCCTCATAGAATGAGTTTGGAAGTTTACCTTCCTCTGCAATTTTCTGGAAGAGTTTGAGTAGGATAGGTGTTAGCTCTTCTCTAAATTTTTGGTAGAATTCAGCTGTGAAGCCGTCTGGACCTGGGCTTTTGTTTGCTGGAAGATTTCTGATTACAGTTTCAATTTCCATGCTTGTGATGGGTCTGTTACGGTTTTCTATTTCTTCCTGGTCCAGTTTTGGAAAGTTGTACTTTTCTAAGAATTTGTCTATTTCTTCCAGGTTGTCCATTTTATTGGCATATAATTGCTGATAATAGTCTCTTATGATCCTTTGTATTTCTGTGTTGTCTGTTGTGATCTCTCCATTTTCATTTCTAATTTTATTGATTTGATTTTTCTCCCTTTGTTTCTTGATGAGTCTGGCTAATGGTTTGTCAATTTTATTTATCCTTTCAAAGAACCAGCTTTTGGCTTTGTTTATTTTGGCTATGGTCACTTTTGTTTCTTTTGCATTTATTTCTGCCCTAATTTTAAAGATTTCTTTCCTTCTACTCACCCTGGGGTTCTTCATTTCTTCCTTTTCTAATTGCTTTAGAATTAGAGTTAGGTTATTTATTTGACTTTTTTCTTGTTTCTTGAGGTATGCCTGTATTGCTATGAACTTTCCCCTTAGGACTGCTTTTACAGTGTCCCACAGGTTTTGGGTTGTTGTGTTTTCATTTTCATTCGTTTCTATGCAAATTTTGATTTCTTTTTTGATTTCTTCTATGATTTTTTGGTTATTCAGCAGCGTGTTTTCAGCCTCCATATGTTGGAATTTTTAATAGTTTTTCTCCTGTAATTGAGATCTAATCTTACTGCATTGTGGTCAGAAAAGATGCTTGGAATGATTTCTATTTTTTTGAATTTACCAAGGCTAGATTTATGGCCCAGGATGTGATCTATCCTGAAGAAGGTTCCGTGTGCGCTTGAGAAAAAGGTGAAATTCATTGTTTTGGGGTGAAATATCCTATAGATATCAATCATGTCTAACTGGTCTATTGTATCATTTAAAGTTTGTGTTTCCTTGTTAATTTTCTGTTTAGTTGATCTATCCATAGGTGTGAGTGGGGTATTAAAGTCTCCCACTATTATTGTGTTATTGTTAATTTCCCCTTTCATACTTGTTAGCATTTGTCTTACATATTGCGGTGCTCCTATGTTGGGTGCATATATATTTATAATAGTTATATCTTCTTCTTGGATTGATCCTTTGATCATTATGTAGCGACCTTCTTTGTTTCTTTTCACAGCCTTTGTTTAAAGTCTATTTTATCTGATATGGGTATTGCTACTCCTTCTTTCTTTTGGTCTCTATTTGCATGGAAAATCTTTTTCCAGCCCTTCACTTTCAGTCTGTATGTGTCCCCTGTTTTGAGGTGGGTCTCTTGTAGACAACATATATAGGGGCCTTGTTTTTGTATCCATTCAGCCAATCTTTGTCTTTTAGTTGGGGCATTCAACCCATTTACGTTTAAGGTAATTATTGATAAGTATGAACCCGTTGCCATTTACTTTACTGTTTTGAGTTCGAGTTTATACACCGTTTTTGTGTTTCCTGTCTAGAGAATATCCTTTAGTATTTGTTGGAGATCTGGTTTGGTGGTGCTGAATTCTCTCAGCTTTTGCTTGTCTGTAAAGCTTTTGATTTCTCCTTCATATTTGAATATTTGAATACCTGTGAAAAGAAGAGAAGCAAAAAGTAAAGGAGAAAAGAAAAGATATACCCATTTAAATGCAGAGTTCCAAAGAATGGCATAGAGGTAAGAAAGCGATCAATGCAAAGAAATAGAGGAAAACTATTATGGGAAAGACTAGAATGGGAAAGACTAGAAATCTCTTCAAGAAAATTAGAGATACCAAGGGAACATTTCATGCAAAGATGGGCTCAGTAAAGAACAGAAATGGTATGGACCTAACAGAAGCAGAAGAGATTAAGAAGAGGTGACAAGAATACACAGAAGAACTGTACAAAAAAGATCTTCATGACCCAGATAATCATGATGGTGTGATCACTCACCTAGAGCCAGACATCCTGGAATGTGAAGACAAGTGGGCCTTAGGAAGCATCATTACAAACAAAGCTACTGGAGGTGATGGAACTTCAGTTGAGCTATTTCAAATCCTAAAAGATGATGCTGTGAAAGTGCTGCACTCAATATGTCAGCAAACTTGGAAAACCCAGCAGCGGCCACAGGACTGGAAAAAGTCAGTTTTCATTCCAATCCCAAAGAAAGGCAATGCCAAAGAATGCTCAAACTACTGCACAACTCATCTCACATGTTAGTAAAATAATGCTCAAAATTCTCCAAGCCAGGTTTCAGTAATACGTGAACTGTGAACTTCCAGATGTTCAAGCTGGTTTTAGAAAAGGCAGAGGAACCAGAGATCAAATTGCTAATACCCACTGGATCATTGAAAAAGCAAGAGAGCTCCAGAAAAACATCTATTTCTGCTTTATTTACTATGCCAAAACCTTTGACTGTGGGGTTCACAATAAACTGTGAAAAATTCTGAAAGAGATGGGAATACTAGGCCACCTGACCTGCCTCTTGAAAAAGCAGTATGCAGGTCAGGAAGCAACAGTTAGAACTGGACATGGAACAACAGACTGCTTTCAAATAGGAAAAGGAGTATGTCAAGGCTGTATATTGTCACCCTGCTTATTTAACTTATATGCAGAGTACATCATGATAAATGCTGGGCTGGAAGAAGCACAAGCTGGAATCAACATTGCCAAGAGAAATCTCAATAACCTCAGATATGCAGATGACACCACCCTTATGGCAGAAAGTGAAGAACTAAAGTGCCTCTTGATGAAAGTGAAAAAGGAGAGTGAAGAAATTGGCTTAAAGCTCAACATTCAGAAAACTAAGATCATGGCATCTAATCCCATCACTTCATGGCAAATAGATAGGGACACAGTGGCTGACTTTATTATTTTGGGCTCCAAAATCACTGCAGATGTTGACTGCAACCATGAAATTAAAAGACACTTACTCCTTGGAAGGAAAGTTATGACAAAACTAGACAGCATATTAAAAAGCAGAGACATTACTTTGTCAACAAAGGTCTGTCTACCTAAGGCTATCGTTTTTCCAGTAGTCATATAGGGATGTGAGAGTTGGTCTATAAAGAAAGCTAAGCACTGAAGAATTGATGCTTTTGTACTGTGGTGTTGGAGAAGACTCTTGTGAGTCCCTTGGACTCCAAGGAGATCCAACCAGTCCATCCTAAAGGAGATCAGTCCTGGGTCTTCATTGGAAGGACTGATGTTGAAGCTGAAACTCCAATACTTTGGCTACCTGATGTAAAGAATTGACTGATTTGAAAAGACCCTGATGCTTGGAAAGATTGAGGAAAGGAGGAGAGGGGGACAACAGAGGATGAGATGGTTGGATGGCATCACCAACTCAATGGACATGAGTTTGGGTAAACTCTGGGAATTGGTGATGGACAGGGAGGCCTGGCGTGCTGTCGTTCATGGGGTCGCAAAGAGTCAGACACGACTGAGTGACTGAACTGAACTGAACTACTCTTGTCTCAGCATTTTGAGCGCTGAATAATTGACGCTTTTGAACTGTGGTGTTGGAGAAGACTCTTGAGAGTCCCTTGGACTGCAAGGAGATCCAACCAGTCCATTCTGAAGGAGATCAGCCCTGGGATTTCTTTGGAAGGAGTGATGCTAAAGCTGGAACTCCAGTACTTTGCCCAC
This sequence comes from Bos indicus x Bos taurus, assembly GCF_003369695.1. Classification (NCBI taxonomy): domain Eukaryota; kingdom Metazoa; phylum Chordata; class Mammalia; order Artiodactyla; family Bovidae; genus Bos; species Bos indicus x Bos taurus. The sequence continues at coordinate 60,438,218 of NC_040080.1, forward strand.
CTCATGCGAAGAGTTGACTCATTGGAAAAGACTCTGATGCTGGGAGGGATTGGGGGCAGGAGGAGAAGGGGACGACAAAGGATGAGATGGCTGGATGGCATCACTGACTCGATGGACGTGAGTCTCAGTGAACTCCAGGAGTTGGTGAAGGACAGGGAGGCCTGGCGTGCTGCGATTCATGGGGTCGCAGAGAGTCGGACACAACTGAGCGACTGATCTGATCTGATCTGATGATATCACCAGTCTCTCTCCACTGAGATCTGTGACCCCTCTCCCCAAAGAAGCCATAGTGAACAACATCTTGGAAAGGTTGTATAACTCATGTCTAGTCTACAAGAAAAACTCACACATCTTGCCCTAAAAATTTAGAGGCAAAAGCTGCCCATTCAGTGACGTCTGTTCCTCTACCCAAAGTGTTTAGCCTACTAATTTCTTGCCCTTTTAATTTCTTGCTCTTATAAAGGGCTTATTTCTTGCCATTTTAAGTGGTGGAGTCAGAAACCTGTACACTGTGTCCCACTCGTGTGAGGAAACACATATTATGCTCTCTAAGCCAACAGGACCAAACTGCAATCTTGACTTCAGCTTACCACAGAAGTACATCACACTTCAGATTCTTATGGACCAAGAGAGAGGTGCACTACACAACAGCTTTCCTCTACTTCCTTCTAAATCCTCTAGACTATTTTATATACTTACCCAGATGAGAGGCTAAGAGTTGTGTTAGTAAGTTTTAGCCATCTCCTTTTTGAGGTTTGCAACACGTGCTAGAACTTCCCTTGGAATATAATGTTCTAATGGTATTTCACCTGAAAGTCAATTTCTACATTCTATAACACTGGTTATATTAATACATATATGTTCCTTGTCTAATTCATGAAATTAATAATCTTACAAAAAGACCGCATACAGAAAGTGAGTAAATATTTGCAAATGATGCAATTGACAAGGCCTTGATTTCCAAAATATACAAACAACTCATATAACTCAACAACAACAACAACAAAAACCCAATTGAAAAATAGAAGACCTTAATAGACATTTCATCAAAGAATACATACAGATGGCCAATATACATGTGAAAAGATGCTCAACATTACTAATTATTAGAGAAATGTAAATTGAAACTACAGTGAAGCAAAGTGACACTACAGCAAAGTGAAATTACAGTGTAGTACCATCTCACATTCTGACTCACACCAGTTAGAATGCCCATCATTAAAAAGTTTGTTGTTGTTCAGTCTCTAAGTCATGTCCAACTCTTTGCAATCCCACAGACTGCAGTACTCCAGGCTTCCCTGTCCTTTACTATCTCCTGGATTTCATTCAAACTCATGTCCATTGAGTGGGTGATATCCAACCATCTCATCCTCTGTCATCCCCTTCTCCTCCCACCTTCAATCTTTCCAAGCATTAGGGTTTTTTTCCAATAAGTTGGCTCTTTGCATCAGGTGGCCAAAATATTGGAGCTTCAGCTTCAGCATCGGTCCTTTCAATGAATATTCAGGGTTGATTTCCTTTATGATTGACTGGCTTGATTTCCCTGAAGTCCAAGGAACTCTCAAGAGTCTTCTCCAGCACCACAATTCAAAAGCATCAGTTCTTCGATGCTCAGTCTTCTTTATGTTCCAACTCTCACATCCATATGTGACTACTGGAAAACCAAGGCTTTGACTATGGACGTTTGTTACAAAGTGATGTCTCTGCTTTTTAATATACTCTCTAGGATTTTATAGTTTTCCTTCCAAGCAGCAAGCATCTTTTCCTCTGTCATCCCCTTCTCCTCCCACCTTCAATCTTTCCCAACATCCGGGTCTTTTCAAATGAGTCAGCTCTCCACATCAGGCAGCCAAAGTACTGGAATTTCAGCTTCAACATCAGTCCTCTCAAGGAACATTCAGGACTGATCTCCTTTAGGATGGACTGGTTGGCTCTCCTTGCATCCAAGGACTCTCAAGAGTCTTTTCCAACACCACAGTTCAAAAGCATCAATTATTCGATGCTCAGCTTTCTTTATAGTCCAACTCTCATATCCATACATGATTACTGGAAAAACCATAGCTTTGACTAGATGAACATTTGTTGGCAAAGTGATGTCTCTGCTTCTTTATATGTTGCATAGCTATACATGGACATCACCAGATGGTCAACACCGAAATCAGATTGATTATATTCTTTGCAGCCAAAGATGGAGAAGCCCCATACAGTCAGCAAAAACAAGACCAGGAGCTGACTGTGGCTCAGACCATGAACTCCTTATTGCCAAATTCAGGCATAAATTGAAGAATGTAGGGAAAACCACTAGACCACTCAGGTATGACCTAAATCAAATCCCTTATGATTATACAGTGGAAGTGAGAAATAGATTTAAGGGCCTAGGTCTGATAGATAGACTGCCTGATGAACTATGGAATGAGGTTCGTGACATTGTACAGGAGACAGGGATCAAGACCATTCCCATAGAAAAGAAATACAAAAAAGCAAAATGGCTGTCTGGGGAGGCCTTACAAATAGCTGTGAAAAGAAGAGAAGCAAAAAGCAAAGGAGAAAAGGAAAGATATAAACATCTGAATGCACAGTTCCAAAGAATAGCAAGAAGAGATAAGAAAGCCTTCTTCAGCGATCAATACAAAGAAATAGAGGAAAACAACAGAATGGGAAAGACTAGGAATCTCTACAAGAAAATCAGAGATACCAAAGGAACATTTCATGCAAAGATGAGCTCAATAAAGGACAGAAATTGTATGGACCTAACAGAAGCAGAAGATATTAAGAAGAGATGGCAAGAATACACAGAAGAACTGTACAAAAAAGATCTTCACAACCCAGATAATCACGATGGTGTGACCACTGACCTAGAGCAAGACATCCTGGAATGTGAAGACAAGTGGGCCTTAGAAAGCATCACTACCAACAAAGCTAGTGGAGGTGATGGAATTCCAGTTGAGCTCTTTCAAATCCTGAAAGATGATGCTGTGAAAGTGCTGTACTCAATATGCCAGAAAATTTGGAAAACTCAGAGTGGCCACAGGACTGGAAAAAGTCAGTTTTCATTCCAATCCCAAAGAAAGGCAATGCCAAAGAATGCTCAAACTACCGCACAATTGCACTCATCTCACACGCTAGTAAAGTAATGCTCAAAATTCTCCAAGCCAGGCTTCAGCAATATGTGAACCGTGAACTTCCTGATGTTCAAGCTGGTTTTAGAAAAGGCAGACGAACCAGAGATCAAATTGCCAACATCCGCTGGATCATAGAAAAAGCAAGAGAGTTCCAGAAAAACATCTATTTCTGCTTTATTGACTATGCCAAACCTTTGACTGTGTGGATCACAATAAACTGTGGAAAATTCTGAAAGAGATGGGAATACCAGACCACCTGATCTGCCTCTTGAGAAATTTGTATGCAGGTCAGGAAGCAACAGTTAGAACTGGACACGGAACAGACTGGTTCCAAATAGGAAAAGGAGTTCGTCAAGGCTGTATATTGTCACCCTGTTTATTTAACTTATATGCAAAGTACATCATGAGAAACGCTGGACTGGAAGAAACACAAGCTGGAATCGAGATTGCCGGGAGAAATCTCAATAACCTCAGATATGCAGATGACACCACCCTTATGGCAGAAAGTGAAGAGGAACTCAAAAGCCTCTTGATGAAAGTATAAGTGGGGAGTGAAAAAGTTGGCTTAAAGCTCAACATTCAGAAAACAAAGATCATGGCATCCAGTCCCACCATTTCATGGGAAATAGATGGGGAAACAGTGGAAACGGTTTCAGACTTTATTTTTCTGGGCTCCAAAATCACTACAGATGGTGACTGCAGCCATGAAATTAAAAGACGCTTACTCCTTGGAAGGAAAGTTATGACCAACCTAGATAGCATATTCAAAAACAGAGACATTACTTTGCCAACAAAGGTTCATCTAGTCAAGGCATGGTTTTTCCTGTGGTCATGTATGGATGTGAGAGTTGGACTGTGAAGAAGGCTGAGCACCGAAGAATTGATGCTTTTGAGCTGTGGTGTTGGAGAAGACTCTTGAGAGTCCCTTGGACTGCAAGGAGATCCAACCAGTCCATTCTGAAGGAGATCAGCCCTGGGATTTCTTTGGAAGGAATGATGCTGAAGCTGAAAGTCCAGTACTTTGGCCACCTCATGCGAAGAGTTGACTCATTGGAAAAGTTTCTGTTGCTGAGAGGGATTGGGGGCAGGAGGAGAAGGGGACAACAGAGGATGAGATGGCTGGATGGCATCACTGACTTGATGAACGTGAGTCTGGGTGAACTCCGGGAGTTGGTGATGGACAGGGAGGCCTGGCATGCTGTGATTCATGGGGTCGCAAAGAGTCCGACACAACTGAGTGACTGATCTGATCTGATCTGATAGCTTTTGAACTGTGGTGTTGGAGATGACTCTTGAGAGCCCCTTGGGCAGCAAGGAGGTCCAACCAGTCCATTCTAAAGGAGATCAGTCCTAAGTGTTCATTGGAAGGATGATGTTGAAGCTGAAACTCCAATATTTTGGCCACCTGATACGAAGAGCTGACTCATTCGAAAAGACCTTGATGCTGGGAAAGATTGAAGGCAGGAGAAGGGCACGACAGAGGATGAGATGGTTGGATGGCATCACCGACTCAATGGATGTGAGTTTGAGTAAACTCCCGGAGTTGGTGATGTACAGGGAGGCCTGGTGTGCTGTGGTCCGTGGGATCGCAAAGACTTGGACACGACTGAGTGACTAAACTGAATTGAACTGAGGTTGGTCATAACTTTTCTTCCAAGGAACAATGGTCTTTTAATTTCATGGCTGCAATCACCATCTGCAGTGATTTTGGAGCCCAGAAAATAAAGTCTCTGTATACTGTTTCCCCATCTATTTGCCATGAAGTGATGGGACCAGATGCCATGATCTTAGTTTTCTGAATGTTGCATTTTAAGCCAACTTTTTCACTCTCCTCTTTATTTTCATCAAAAGGCACTTTAGTTCTTCTTCGCTTTCTGCCATAAGGGTGGTGTCATCTGTATATCTGAGATTATTGCTATTTCTCCCAACAATCTTGATTCAAGCTTGTGCTTCATCCAGCCCAGCAATTTGCATGATATACTCTGCACATAAGTAAAATAAGCAGGGTGATAATATACAGCCTTGACATACTCCTTTCCCTATTTGGAACCAGTCTGTTGTACCATGCCTGGTTCTAACTGTTGGTTCTGACCTACATACAGATTTCGCAGGAGGTAGGTAAGGTGGTCTGGTATTCCCATCTCTTTCAGAATTTTTCAGTTTGCTGTAATCCACACAGTCAAAAGCTTTGGCATAGACAATAAAACAGAAGTAGAAATTTTTCTGGAACTCTCTTGCTTTTTCAATGATCCAATGGATGTTGGAAATTTGATCTCTGGTTCCTCTGCCTTTTCTAATACCAGCTTGAACATCTCGAAGTTCATGGTTCATATATTGCTGAATCCTGGCTTGGAGAATTTTGAGCATTACTTTGCTAGCGTGTGAGATGAGTGCAATTGTGCAGTAGTTTGAGCATTCTTTGGCATTGCCTTTCTTTGGGATTGGAATGAAAACTGACCTTTTCCAGTCCTGGGGCCACTGCTGGGTTTTCCAAGTTTGTTGACATATTGAGTGCAGCACTTTCACAGCATCATCTTTTAGGATTTGAAATAACTCATCTGGAATGCCATCACCTCCACTAGCTTTCTGCATAGTGATGCTTCCTAAGAGACCACTTGACTTTGCATTCCAGGATGTCTTGCTCTAGGTCAGTGATCACACCATCATGATTATCTTGGTCATGAAGATCTTTTTTGTATAGTTCTTCATAATAAAGGACAAAAATGGTATGGACCTAACAGAAGCAGAAGATATTAAGAAGAGGTGGCAAGAATACACAGAAGAACTATACAGAGAAGAACTTGGCTGTATAGCAGAAATTAAATACAACTATGTTTCAATTTAAAAATAAAATTAAATCAATTATACTTCAATTTAAAAATTAAAAAAAGAAATTAACAGTCAACTCAGTTTAATCCACCTTTTTAAAAATTAAAAAGATAGAAAAATTTAGAGATTAGCTTAGGAACTGATTTTTTTTTCTAATTATGAAGAATAAATAATTCTACTCTTTGAATCTGGGATCTATTATCCACATTGAATAAATTTTTTAGAAATAATATCAGAATAGGTGACTAACGAGTCGCCAGTCCAGGTTCAATGCACGGTACTAGATGCTTGGGGCTGGTGCACTGGGACGACCCAGAGGGAGGGAAGGGGAGGGAGGAGGGTGGAGGGTTCAGGATAGGGAACGCAGGTATACCTGTGGCAGATTCATTTTGATATTTGGCAAAACTAATACAATTATGTAAAGTTTAAAAATAAAATAAAATTTAAAAAAAAGAATAGGTGACTAAAATAAACAATTGTGTAATATATTCATTAAGTAATTTTGGTGCTAATAGATATTGTCTAGGAGTTTTTTCAGTTTCAGAAGTTGGAAGAGATGAATTAGGACAGAAAAAGTTGCTTGATGACATATGATAAATCATTTGCAATATTTGAGTTGAAACTGCATATACAGAAGAAACATGTCTCCCAATCACCAGTAATTTTACAGCTTCTCTTCTTGAAGTTTTAATATTTGTAACTATATTGCACAAAAACTTCCTTCATTACCGTCCTATCAAACAAACCTAGAATCTCCCCACTGGGATTTATTATACACAAGTAGTTTTCAGACAGAGAATAGTTTGCAATAGATTTAAATTTAATGAATTTCTGAGTAATTTTTTTCTGCTTCATTTGGCATGGTGCCTTGTAGGCCTAGTCAAGTTTTGGTAATTTTTGTCATTTTTATAAATATTGTTTCTTAATTGTCATTGTAAATGTACAAGTAAAGAATCAAAGACCATGATTTAGAAAACACTTTTTAAGAAAGACTTTTCTGTCTGACAATAACTTTTTCATGTTTTCTTTTCCACTAAGCAATTGGGAGAAAAAAAAGAATCACAATCTTTAAATAAATAGACATTTCTTTTGAACTTAGAGAACACCACGGCCATCTTATTGTTTTTTTGCTCCAGGCTAGACATGGGTAGCAAATGTTTGAGAACAGTTATATTAAGAATTTATCTGAATTTCATATGTGTGTGTGTGTGTGTGTGTGTGTGTACAATTTCAAATAGAAAATGCTCATAGAAGACTAAACATAACATTTAAGGAAGAAAACACAGATACATAGTATGATAAAACTTAAGAATACCTATGCTATTTAGAGGGCTTCCCAGGTGGTGCTAGTGGTAAAGAACCCATCTGCTAATGAAGGAGATGTAAGAGATGCAGATTTGATCCCTGGGTCAGGAAGATCCCCTGGAGGAGGACATGGCAACCCACTCCAGTATTCTTAACTGGAGAATCCCATGAACAGAGGAGCCTGGAGGGCTATAGTCCATAGGGTCACAAAAAGTTGGACATGACTGAAGTGACTTAGTATGCACACATGCTATTTAGAATATAGTAATATTTAAGAACTTCTAAAGCCTCTCAGAAAGAAAAAAATAGATGACCTTAGGGGGAAAAGAGTGATATTGCCATCTGACTTTTTAAAGGCTGCACTGAGGGAATTGAGTCAAGAACTTAGGACTTAAAAATGTTTTAATTTAAATGAAAGGATTCCATAAAAATATTCTCAGATACACCAAGATTAAGAAAATTTACCACAAACAAAAAAAAACGAAACTTTTGAGAATTCTTGGAAGAAGTATCAAAAGATCATAATATAGTAAGTTACAAATAAAACTCTACCATTTAATAGTTGTATTAATTTTGATTTTTCAGAGAGACAAAACCCATAGGATGAACAGGTGGTCAAATTACATAGATGTGTAGATAGATACATAATAGATAGCTATATAGATGACGATGATGATAGATGATAATACATAGATAGAGATATCTAGAATGAGGTTTGCTTTATGGAATTGACTCATGAGGTTACAGAGGCTAAGTCTAACAGAATGCCATCTCCAAGCTGGAGATGCAAAAAAAAACGGTGATGTAAATTCCAGTCCAAGAGGAGAGAAAGCTAGATGTTTCACTTTAACACTCAGAGGCAGAGAGAGAGAATTCAGTCTCTTCTATTCAGGCCAACGAGCATTACAACACTGGGGAAGGCAGTCTGCTTTATGCAGGCCACCAATTCAAAAGCTAATCTCTTCCAGAAACACCCTCAGGGACACACTAGAAATAATATTTAATTAGATATCTGAGCATCCTGTGATGGTGTCAAGTTGACACATGAAATAAATTAATAATAAATTCACCCCTTGTCAACTTGGAATCCATGCACATCTCTATGAACCATAATTCAAAGTCAAAGTGTTATTCGCTCTGTCATGTCTGACTCTGTGCAACCCCATGGACTGTAGCCCACAAGGCTCCTCTGTCCATGGAACTCTCCAGGCAAGAATACTGAAGTTGGTTACCATTTCCTTCTCCATGGAATCTTCCTGACCCAGGAATTGAATGCCGGTCTTCCACCTTGAAGGCAGATTCTTTACCACGTGAGCCACCAGGAAAGCCTGAACCATATTTCAGTTCAGTTCAGTTCAGTTCAGTCGCTCAGTCGTGTCCAACTCTTTGCGACCCCATGAATCACAGCACGCCAGGCCTCCCTGTCCATCACCAACTCCCGGAGTTCACTCAGACTCATGTCCATTGAGTTAGTGATGCCATCCAGCCATCTCATCCTCTGTTGTCCCCCTCTCCTCCTGCCCTCAATCCCTCCCAGCATCAGAGTCTTTTCCAATGAGTTAACTCTTCGCATGAGGTGGCCAAAATACTGGTGTTTCAGCTTTAGCATCATTCCTTCCAAAGAAATCTCAGGGCTGATCTCCTTCAGAATGGACTGGTTGGATGTCCTTGCAGTCCAAGGGACTCTCAAGAGTCTTCTCCAACACCACAGTTCAAAAGCATCAATTCTTCGGTGCTCAGCTTTCTTCACAGTCCAACTCTCACATCCCTACATAACCACAGGAAAAACCATAGCCTTGACTAGACGAACTTTGTTGGCAAAGTAATGTCTCTGCTTTTGAATATGCTATCTAGGTTGGTCATAACTTTCCTTCCAAGGAGTAAGCGTCTTTTAATTTCATGGCTGCAGTCACCATCTGCAGTGATTTTGGAGCCCAAAAAAATAAAGTCTGACACTGTTTCCACTGTTTCCCCATCTATTTCCCAAAACAAAATACAATAAGGTCATAACTCCACCTAATATGATACAGCTAACCTACATACAACCCAAATACACTAATCACTTCCCCAAAAGAGAAGGTAAAACCCTTGAGTGATGTTTAATCTGCTCCTTTATATCCCGTAACTTAAATACTATGATGTAAAATTAGTAATACTTACATCCTATAATATACACACATATATAAACATAACAAAGGTCATGTTTGATAAACCCACACCCCTGACAGCTCAGCGGTGAAGAATCTACCAGCAATACAGGAACCACAAGAGACATGGTTTCAATCCCTGAGTTGGGAAGATCCCCTGGAGGAGGTCATGGCAACCCACTCCAGTGTTCTTTCCTGGAGAATCCCATGGACAGAGGAACCTGGTGGACTCCAGTTCACGGGGTTGCAAAGAGTTGTACATGACTGAAGAGACTTAGCATGCATGCGATTTTAGACTCAATAGTAAAATGTTGAAAGCTTTCCCTCTAAAATCAGAAACAAGACAGGAGTGCCTACTCCTATTAAACATAATTTTGGAAGTCCTAACCCTGCCAGAGCATTAGGCAATAAAAAGAAAAGGAATCCAAATTTGAAAGGAAGTAGCAAAATTCTCTTTTGCAGATGGCATAAATTTATATATATACAAATATATATTATATAAATAATATAATAAAAATATATAATTTTATATATTTGTATTATATATAAATATATAATTTATTTATATAATATATATATATTTCTATTTACTGAAGTAACTTAGCACACACGTGTTCTTTATGTTTGCTCAATTATTTCTAGCTTTGTTCATTTGGACCTCTTTCAAGTTGATTCCTGTGTGTTTTTTTTTTTAAATTTTATTTTATTTTTTAATTTTACAATATTGTATTGGTTTTGCCATATATCAAAATGAATCCACCACAGGTATACATGTGTTCCCCATCCTGAACCCTCCTCCCTCCTCCCTCCCCATACCATCCCTCTCTGGGTCGTCCCAGTGCACCAGCCCCAAGCATCCAGTATCGTGCATCAAACGTGGACTGGCGACTCGTTTCATATATGATATTATACATGTTTCAATGCCATTCTCCCAAATCATCCCACCCTCTCCCTCTCCCACAGAGTCCAAAAGACTGTTCTATACATCAGTGTCTCTTTTGCTGTCTCGTATACAGGGTTATCGTTACCATCTTTCTAAATTCCATATATATGTGTTAGTATACTGTATTGGTGTTTTTCTTTCTGGCTTACTTCATTCTGTATAATAGGCTCCAGTTTTATCCACCTCATTAGAACTGATTCAAATTTATTCTTTTTAATGGCTGAGTAATACTCCATTGTGTATATGTACCACAGCTTTCTTATCCATTCATCTGCTGATGGACATCTAGGTTGCTTCCATGTCCTGGCTATTATAAACAGTGCTGCGATGAACACCAGGGTACACGTGTCTCTTTCAATTCTGGTTTCCTTGGTGTGTATGCCCAGCAGTGGGATTGCTGGGTCGTATGGCAGTTCTATTTCCAGTTTTTTAAGGAATCTCCACACTCTTCTCCACAGTGACTGTACTAGTTTGCATTCCCACCAACAGTGAAAGAGGGTTCCCTTTTCTTGACACCCACTCCAGCATTTATTGCTTGTAGACTTTTGGATCACAGCCATTCTGACTGGTGAGAAATGGTACCTCATAGTGGTTTTGATTTGCATTTCTCTGATAGTGATGTTGAGCATCTTTTCATGTGTTTGTTAGCCATCTGTATGTCTTCTTTGGAGAAATGTCTGTTTAGTTCTTTAGCCCATTTTTTGATTGGGTCATTTATTTTTCTGGAATTGAGCTGTAGGAGTTGCTTGTATATTTTTGAGATTAGTTGTTTGTCAGTTGCTTCATTTGCTATGATTTTCTCCCATTCCGAAGGCTGTCTTTTCACCTTCCTGATAGTTTCCTTTGTTGTGCAGAAGCTTTTAAGTTTAATTAGGTCCCATTTGTTTATTTTTGCTTTTATTTCCAATATTCTGGGAGGTGGGTCATAGAGGATCCTGCTGTGATGTATGTCAGAGAGTGTTTTGCCTATGTTCTCCTCTAGGAGTTTTATAGTTTCTGATCTTATGTTTAGATCTTTAATCCATTTTGAGTTTATTTTTGTGTATGGTGTTAGAAAGTGCTCTAGTTTCATTCTTTTACAAGTGGTTGACCAGTTTTCCCAGCACCACTTGTTAAAGAGATTGTCTTTAATCCGTTGTATATTCTTGCCTCCTTTGTCAAAGATAAGGTGTCCATATGTGTGTGGATTTATCTCTGGGCTTTCTATTTTGTTCCATTGATCTATATTTCTGTCTTTGTGCCAGTACCATACTGTCTTGATGACTGTGGCTTTGTAGTAGAGCCTGAAGTCAGGCAGGTTGATTCTTCCACTTCCATTCTTCTTTCTCAAGATTGCTTTGGCTATTCGAGGTTTTTTGTATTTCCATACAAATTGTGAAATTATTTGTTCTAGCTCTGTGAAGAATACCGTTGGTAGCTTGATAGGGATTGCATTGAATCTATAAATTGCTTTGGGTAGTATGCTCATTTTCACTATATTGATTCTTCCAATCCATGAACATGGTATATTTCTCCATCTATTAGCATCCTCTTTGATTTCTTTCACCAGTGTTTTATAGTTTTCTATATATAGGTCTTTAGTTTCTTTAGGTATATATCTTCCTAAGTATTTTATTCTTTTCATTGCAATGGTGAATGGAATTGTTTCCTTAACTTCTCTATTTTCTCATTATTAGTGTATAGGAATGCAAGGGATTTCTGTGTGTTGATTTTATATCCTGCAACTTTACTATATTCATTGATTAGCTCCAGTAATTTTCTGGTGGAGTCTTTAGGGTTTTCTATTTAGAGGATCGTGTCATCTGCAAACAGTGAGAGTTTTACTTCTTCTTTTCCAATTTGGATTCCTTTTATTTCTTTTTCTGCTCTGATTGCTGTGCCCAAAACTTCCAAAACTATGTTGAATAGTAATGGTGAAAGGGGGCACCCTTGTCTTGTTCCTGACTTTAGAGGAAATGTTTCAATTTTTCACCATTGAGGATAATGTTTGCTGTGGGTTTGTCATATATAGCTTTTATTAAGTTGAGGTATGTTCCTTCTATTCCTGCTTTCTGGAGAGTTTTTATCATAAATGGGCGTTGAATTTTGTCAAAGGCTTTCTCTGCATCTATTGAGATAATCATATGGTTTTTATTTTTCAATTTGTTAATGTGGTGTATTACATTGATTGATTTGTGGATATTGAAGAATCCTTGCATCCCTGGGATAAAGCCCACTTGGTCGTGGTGTATGATCTTTTTAATGTGTTGTTGGATTCTGTTTGCTATAATTTTGTTAAGGATTTTTGCATCTATGTTCATCAGTGATATTGGCCTGTAGTTTTCTTTTTTTGCGGGATCTTTGTCAGGTTTTGGTATTAGGGTGATGGTGGCCTCATAGAATGAGTTTGGAAGCTTACCTTCCTCTGAATTTTCTGGAAGAGTTTGAGTAGGAATAAGTTTTAGCTCTTCTCTAAATTTTTGGTAGAACTCAGCTGTGAAGCTGTCTGGACCTGGGCTTTTGTTTGCTGGAAGATTTTTGATTACAGTTTCAATTTCCGTGCTTGTGATGGGTCTGTTAAGATTTTCTATTTCTTCCTGGTCCAGTTTTGGAAAGTTGTACTTTTCTAAGAATTTGTCCATTTCTTCCACGTTGTCCATTTTATTGGCATATAATTGCTGATAGTAGTCTCTTATGATCCTTTGTATTTCTGTGTTGTCTGTTGTGATCTCTCCATTTTCATTTCTAATTTTATTGATTTGATTTTTCTCCCTTTGTTTCTTGATGAGTCTGGCTAATGGTTTGTCAATTTTATTTATCCTTTCAAAGAACCAGCTTTTGGCTTTGTTGATTTTTGCTATGGTCTCTTTTGTTTCTTTTGCATTTATTTCTGCCCTAATTTTTAAGATTTCTTTCCTTCTATTCACCCTGGGGTTCTTCATTGCTTCCTTTTCTAGTTGCTTTAGGTGTAGAGTTAGGTTATTTATTTGACTTTTTTCTTGTTTCTTGAGGTATGCCTGTATTGCTATGAACTTTCCCCTTAGGACTGCTTTTACAGTGTCCCACGGGTTTTGGGTTGTTGTGTTTTCATTTTCATTTGTTTCTATGCAAATTTTGATTTCTTTTTTGATTTCTTCTATGACTTGTTGGTTATTCAGCAGCGTGTTTTCAGCCTCCATATGTTGGAATTTTTAATAGTTTTTCTCCTGTAATTGAGATCTAATCTTACTGCATTGTGGTCAGAAAAGATGCTTGGAATGATTTCAATTTTTTTGAATTTACCAAGGCTAGATTTATGGCCCAGGATGTGATCTATCCTGGAGAATGTTCCTTGTGCACTTGAGAAAAAGGTGAAATTCATTGTTTGGGGATGAAATGTCCTATAGATATCAATTAGGTCTAACTGGTCTATTGTATCGTTTAAAGTTTGTGTCTCCTTGTTAATTTTCTGTTTAGTTGATCTATCCATAGGTGTGAGTGGGGTATTAAAGTCTCCCACTATTATTGTGTTATTGTTAATTTCTCCTTTCATACTTGTTAGCATTTGTCTTACACATTGCGGTGCTCCCATGTGGGTGCATATATATTTATAATTGTTATATCTTCTTCTTGGATTGATCCTTTGATCATTATGTAGTGACCTTCTTTGTCTCTTTTCACAGCCTTTGTTTTAAAGTCTATTTTATCTGATATGAGTATTGCTACTCCTGCTTTCTTTTGGTCCCTATTTGCATGGAAAATCTTTTTCCAGCCCTTCACTTTCAGTCTGTATGTGTCCCCTGTTTTGAGATGGGTCTCTTGTAGACAACATATGTAGGGGTCTTGTTTTTGTATCCATTCAGCCAGTCTTTGTCTTTTGGTTGGGGCATTCAACCCATTTACGTTTAAGGTAATTATTGATAAGTATGAACCCGTTGCCATTTACTTTACTGTTTTGAGTTCGAGTTTATACACCCTTTTTGTGTTTCCTGTCTAGAGAATATCCTTTAGTATTTGTTGGAGATCTGGTTTGGTGATGCTGAATTCTCTCAGCTTTTGCTTGTCTGTAAAGCTTTTGATTTCTCCTTCATATTTGAATGAGATCCTTGCTGGGTACAATAATCTGGGCTGCAGGTTATTTTCTTTCATCACTTTCAGTATATCATTTTGCCATTCCCTCCTGGCTTGAAGAGTTTCTATTGAAAGATCAGCTGTTATCCGTATGGGAATTCCCTTGTATGATAGTTGTTGTTTTTCCCTTGCTGCTTTTAATATTTGTTCTTTGTGTTTGCTCTTTGTTAATTTGATTAATATGTGTCTTGGGGTGTTTTGCCTTGGGTTTATCCTGTTTGGGACTCTCTGGGTTTCTTGGACTTGAGTGATTATTTCCTTCCCCATTTTAGGGAAGTTTTCAACTATTATCTCAAGTATTTTCTCATGGTCTTTCTTTTTGTCTTCTTCTTCTGGGACTCCTATCTTTCGAATGTTGTAGCGTTTAATATTGTCCTGGAGGTCTCTGAGATTGTCCTCCTTTGTTTTAATTCATTTTTCTTTTTTCCTCTCTGATTCATTTATTTCTACCATTCTATCTTCTAATTCACTAATCCTATCTTCTGCCTCTGTTATTCTACTATTTGTTGCCTCCAGAGTGTTTTTGATATCATTTATTGCATTATTCATTATATATTGACTCTTTTTTATTTCTTCTAGGTCCTTGTTAAACCTTTCTTGCATCTTCTCAATCCTTGTCTCCAGGCTATTTATCTATGGTTCCGTTTTGATTTCAAGATTTTGGATCAATTTCACTATCATTATTTGGAATTCTTTATCAGGTAGATTCCCTATCTCTTCCTCTTTTGTTTGGTTTGGTGGGCATTTATCCTGTTCCTTTACCTGCTGGGTATTCCTCTGTCTCTTCATCTTGTTTAAATCGCTGAGTTTGGGGTGTCCTTTCTGTATTCTGGCAGTTTGTGGAGTTCTCTTTATTGTGGAGTTTCCTCGCTGTGTGTGGGTTTGTACAGGTGGCTTGTCAAGGTTTCTTGCTTAGGGAAGCTTGTGTCGGTGTTCTGGTGGGTGGAGCTGGATTTCTTCTCTCTGGAGTGCAATGAAGTGTCCAGTATGAGTTATGAGATGTCTATGGTTTTGGGGTGACTTTGGGGAGCCTGGATCTTGGAGCTCAGGGCTGTGTTCTTGTGTTGCTGGAGAATTTGCTTGGTATGTCTTGCCCTGGAACTTGTTGGCCCTTGTGTGGTGCTTGGTTTCAGTGTAGGTATGGAGGCTTTTGATGAGCTCCTGTCAATTAATGCTCCCTGGAGTCAGGAGTTCCCTGGACTCAGGGTTTGGACTTAAGCCTCATGCTTCTAGTTATTGGTCTTATTTTTACAGTAGTTTCAAAACTTCTCCTTCTATACAGCACCATTGATAAAACATCTAGGTTAAAGATGAAAAGTTTCTCCACCGTGAGGGTCACCCAGAGAGGTTCACAGCGTTATATGGAGAAGAGAAGAGGGAGGAGGGAGTTAGAGGTGACCCGAATGAGATGAGGTGGTATCAATAGAGGAGACAGCAGTCTAGCCAGTAATCACTTCCTTATGTGCACTCCACAACTGGACTGCTCAGAGATGTTCACGGAGTTATACAGAGAAGAGAAGAAGGAGGAAGGAGACAGAGGTGGCCAGGAGGATAAAAGTGGGGAATGAAAAGGAGAGAGACAGATCCAGCCAGTAATCAGTTCCCTAAGTGTTCTCCACCGTCTGGAACACACAGAAATTCACAGAGTTGGGTAGAGTAGAGAGGGGTTAAGGAAGAGACACAGGCGACCTGGTGGAGAAAAAGGAGAATCCAAAGGGGGAGAGAGCAGTCAAGCCAGTAATCTCGCTCCCTAGTAAAAAATGGGTACTGAAGATTGGGTTCTTAGAGGTACAAAATTGGTAACAAATACATAAAAGCAAAAATTAAAAATCTAGAGTAGAGTTTGGAATTTCAAAAATACAATGTTAAAGAAAAGAAGAAGGAAAAGAAAGCAAGAAAAAGAAAAAAAAATAAAGTCACAAAAATTATAAAGAAAATATAGGTACAAAATTGATAACAAATACCAAAAAGCAAAAGTTAAAAATCTAGAGTAGAGTTTGGAATTTCAAAAATACAATATTAAAGAAGAGAAGAAGAAAAAGAAAGAGAAGAAAAAAAAAAAAGTCACAAAAATTATAAAGAAAATATAGGTACAAAATTGATAACAAATACCAAAAAGCATAAATTAAAAATCTAGAGTAGAGCTTGGAATTTCAGATATACAGTGTTAAAGAAGAGAAGAAGAGAAAGAAAGAGAGGGGGAAAAAAAGTCACAAAAATTATTAAAAAAAACATATAGGTACAAAATTGATAACAAATACCAAAAAGCTAAAATTAAAAATCTAGAGTAGAGTTTGGAATTTCAAAAATACAATGTTAAAGAAAAGAAAAAAAAAGTCACAAAAATTATGAAAAATATATATGAAGTTTGCTTTTAAAAAAAATATTCTTTTTTTTTTGCAAAGTAATGGTAGGTTATAAAAGTGAAAATTAAAGGAGTAATAGAGGACTTAAAAAATTTTTTTTTAATTAAAAAAAAAAGAAAGAATGATCGTAAAAATAGTAAAAACATATCTAGGACTTTCTCTGGTGTTGTTGTGGGTATTGTGGGGTCAGTTCATTTTCGGCTAGTTCCTTAGTCTGGCTTATATTTTTCAAGATCTATAGGCCCCTTCCTACGTAGTCCATACTAACCACAGGGTTTTAATCTATTGCCTGTAGTTTCCAAGGCGGTTCCCTCTGTTATAGCTTCTTCTGTTTGCTGGTCTCTTCAATGTCTGATTTCCGCCCTGACACCAAGGGGGCAGTGGTGGACACCTTTTTTTTTTTTTTTTTTTTAGGCTCACTTGTTCAGTCGCACTGTGGGGAGGGAGGGACGCTGCAAACAAATAACACTGGTGTGTGCTTGCAGTCTCACAGCCACACTGGGCCTGCCCCCACTCACGGTGCATGTAGCCTCTCTGCCCACACTGCTCAGGCTCTAGGTTGCTCTGCCAGGAACCATCCGCAGCCAGCCCTGGGCTGCTTGCACCTCCCAGGTCTAAGCCGCTCAGGTTCAGGCACTCAGGTAGTCCTCAGAGGCGCAGACTCGGTTGGGCCTGCATTTTGTGCCCTTCCCAGGTCCGAGCAGCTCAGGTGATGAGGTTGATGAGGTGTTTGGCAAGCACGGGTTGCTGTGACTTATCACCTCCCCACCGCTCGGTTATCTAGATATACAACCGGTGCACCTTCTCAGGCAGATGTTGACCGTCCAGAACCCCAAGAAGTTTTAGTTAGCAAAGAAGCCTGCTTACAGTTTTGTAGATAATGTCTCTCTGGGGCTGCGATTGCCCCCTTCCAGCTCTGGCTGCCTGTCACTGGAGGGAGATGGTCTGCAGCCGGCCATCTCTGTTCAGTCCTTTGTTCCATGTGCGGGTCTGGCGGTGTCTTAGGTTAGGGCTGGCTTTTCGCATGGTAAATATCCCACAGTCTGGTTTGCTAGCCCAAATTATTTTGCTCAGATAGCGCTCGGGGTATTCAGGCCAGATCCTTACTCTAAGCGATGCAGCCCGTGCCGCGCCTCCCTGCCCATCCCCCGCTGGCTAGTGGCATGTGCAGGCCTCTGCGCTGCTTCTCCGCTGGGGGAGTTACCCTAGGGCTCGTAATCTGCGGGTTTTAATTGTTTATTTATTTTTCCTCCCTGTTATGTTGTCCTCTGTGCTTCCAAGGCTCGGCACAGATTCGGCAGTGAGGAGGTTTCCTGGTGTTTGGAAACTTCTCTCTTTTTAAGACTACTTTCCCAGGTCGGAGCTCCCAGGACGGAGCTCCGTCCCTCCCTCTTTTGTCTCTTTTTTTTGTCTTTTATATTTTTTCCTACCTCCTTTCAAAGACAATGGGTTGCTTTTCTGGGTGCCTGATGTCCTCTGCCGGCATTCAGAAGTTGTTTTGTGGAATTTACTCAGCGTTTAAATGTTCTTTTGATGAATTTATGGGGGAGAAAGTGTTCTCCCCGTCCTATTCCTCCACCATCTTATCTCCTCCTCCTGTGTCTTTTTTAAATGCTTGGGGGTTTGTTGTTGTTTTTAAGCACTCCCTTACTTTCTGATATTATAGGATTCTTCAGGCTCATCTTCAATGGCCCTTACCCCATCCCTAGAATTGTTAAGACAAATTTGTGTGCCCAAAGCACAGTGAGGCCAAACAAACTAAAATGTAAGAGTTTGGAGCAGAGAAAGGTTCATTGTAAGGCCACAGAAGGAGACGGGTAACTCATGTCCTAAAAAGTCCTGAACTCCCCAAAGGGTTTCCACAAAGGAATTTTTTAAAATATTTATTTTTTATGGTAGCATGTGGATCTTTCATTGTGGGACACCAATTTCCCTCCAGCTGTGGTGTGTGGGCTCCAGAGCATGTGAGCTCTCTAGCTGAGATGCAAAGGCTTAGTAGTTGTGGTGTGCACTGACTTACTTTTTTCATCAAGGCATGTGGGATGTCAATTCCCTGACCAGGGATCGAACCCACATCCCCTCCATTGAAAGACAGATTCCTAACCACTAGACTGCCAGAGAGGTCTTGAAAATCATTTTTTAAATATCAGGTGAGGGAAGGGGTGTCCAAAGGTATGTGATAAGATCCTGCACAGTTCCAACTGGCTGATGATGAGGGAACAGGGTAGTGTCACAGGGGTTACTTGATAGTCCTTAGGTTCCAGGAGGCTTGGGGCTCTGTGTTTATGGTCATCAAGTAGTTAACACCTTCCATCTGATGGAGGGTTTTCACATCTGCAAAACAACTCAGGAAATTCGCATCAAATACTATTATCTAGATACTTCAGAGAGGAACTAAAGCAGAGGATTTAGTGGGGGAAATACTGTCCTGGAAAAGCCTCACAGGGTCCTCCTCAAAATCAACCATTTCTCCAATGATTCCTAGTTCCTTTTATTAGAGAATGCAATTAGTAATCGGGATTGAGTTGCCAGATGTTCTTATTGCTACTGACGTATCATTGCTTCCAGGCTCTTTCAACAAACAACTAGAATATACATGTGTGTAAATGTGTATGTGTACACATTTGTTGTTTAATCACGAAGTTGTGTCTGACTCTTCTGTGATACCATGGATGGTAGCCTGCCAAGCTCCTCTGTCCATGGGATTTCCCAGGCAAGAACACTGGAATGGATTGTCATTTCCTTCTCCAGAGGATCTTCCCAACCCAGAGATCGAACTTGCATTTTCAGCTTTGGCAGTCAGATTCTTTACCACTGAGCTAGCAAGGAAGCCCATATGTGTATACATAAATAGCTATAATTTTTTCTCTATCTACCCATCTGCATATATATTAATCTTATCCCATGTCCCATGTTCATTCTAGCCTTCTCTTTTGCTAATCTATAACCTCCCATTCCAACACTGAGAAACCTTATGATCACCACCATTTGTTGTCTATTCACTTTAATTTGTTCAATGCCAGTATACATGCACAGAACTGTCACAGTTGTAAACCTGTGACATTTCTTCTGTGAGAAATGACGTTACCAAACAGAGTAGTTGGTAAAAGAATAAAAACTAAGTTTTTATTCTTTTTACCATAAAAGTCTATGAGCTTTTGAAAGGTTGTTGCTGAACAAAAAGACGCCAGGATTCTTGGCCTCTGCAGAAGAATTCAGTCCAGGGCCAGAGTTGAGGCTTGATCGCTCAGAGCTTTTGTGTAATAAAGTTTTATTAGTATAAAGGAGATAGAGAAAGCTTCTGACATAGACATCAGAAGCGGGCAGAAAGAGTACCCCCCCTGCTAGTCTTCAGCTGGGTGTTATATAGTCACTCAGTTCAGTTCAATCGCTCAGCCATGTCCGACTCTTTGCAACCCCATGAATCGCAGCATGCCAGGCCTCCCTGTCCATCACCAACTCCCAGAGTTCACTCAAACTCATGTCCATTGAGTTGGTGATGCCATCCAGCTATCTCATCCTCTGTTGTCCCCTTCTCCTCCTGCCCCCAATCCCTCCCAACATCAGAGTCTTTTCCAATGAGTCAACTCTTCGCATGAGGTGGCCAAAGTACTGGAGTTCCAGCTTTAGCATCATTCCTTCCAAAGAAATCCCAGGACGGATCTTCTTTAGAATGGACTGGTTGGATCTCCTTGCAGTCCAAGGAACTCGCAAGAGTCTTCTCCAACACCACAGTTCAAAAGCATCAATTCTTCGGCTCTCAGCTTTCTTCACAGTCCAACTCTCACATCCATACGTGACCACTGGAAAAACCATAGCCTTGACTAGATGGACCTTTGCTGGCAAAGTAACGTCTCTGCTTTTGAATATGCTATCTAGGTTGGTCATAACTTTCCTTCCAAGGAGTAAGCATCTTTTAATTTCATGGCTGCCATCACCATCTACAGTGATTTTGGAGCCCTAAAAAATAAAGTCTGATACTGTTTCCACTGTTTCCCCATCTTTTTGCCGTGAAGTGATGGGACCAGATGCCATGATCTTCGTTTTCTGAATATTGAGCTTTAACCCAACTTTTTCACTCTCCTCTTTCACTTTCATCAAAAGCCTTCTAATTCCTCTTCACTTTCTGCCATAAGGGTGGTGTCATCTACATATCTGAGATTATTGATATTTCTCCCAAAAATCTTGATTCCAGCTTGTGCTTCTTCCAGCCCAGAATTTCTCATGATGTACTCTGAGTATAAGTTAAATAAGCAGGGTGACAACATACAGCCTTAACGTACTCCTTTTCCTATTTGGAACTAGTCTGTTGTTCCATGTTCAGTTCTAACTGTTGCCTCCTGACCTGCATATAGGTTTCTCAAGAGGCAGATCAGGTGGTCTAGTATTCCCATCTCTTTCAGAATTTTCCACAGTGTATTGTGATCCCCACAGTCAAAGGCTTTGGCATAGTCAATAAAGCAGAAATAGATGTTTTTCTGGAACTCTCTTGCTTTTTCTATGATCCAGCAGATGTTGGCGATTTGATCTCTGATTCGTCTGCCTTTTCTAAAACCAGCTTGAACATCAGGAAGTTCACGGTTCACATATTGCTGAAGTCAGGCTTGGAGAATTTTGAGCATTACTTTACTAGTGTGTGAGATGAGTGCAATTGTGCGGTAGTTTGAGCAATCTTTATAGTCACTAGCAGTCTGTTAATGAAAGAAAGGAATGTCTTAAAACTCAGAATGGCACCAGGCCTGTCACCCATAAGATACATTTTGGAATAATCTTGGCACCAGATTATTCATCCTGGGCCATAAAGTGATTAACGTTATCTTGTAGAAGGACAGATTACCATACAAATAGTTTCATTTACATAGATTAGGGAAACAATATCCGAGTATAACATACTGGTTTGTCAAGTAGGTTCTGAGCCATTAGGCGAACCAACGTGAAGACAGAATTTGGGGTAAATGCATAGCACATTAGCATAACTTAAGACAAACTTTTCCATAAGAAAAATGCATTGGTTATCTCAAGGTTTGAGAATAGTTAACTTCAGATGAAACTAGGTGTCATTATGGCAACACGGTATTTTAAGAGAAACCTCCTTTTAAATTTGTATAGAGAAGAAAAAAATATCACTAGTTTGTTTCCTCCTGACGCTTAAGAGAAATAAAAATTTCTGACACTTGCAGGCTATTTCCTCCGTTTGGAGAACCCTGGTCTTCCTGCCTGTTACCCTCTCACTTTGACAAATGATAAAAAGTTATGTAGCCACCCAGTAAGTTTTTAAATCAGTTGGGTATGTTAGGTAGCTAGAATAGGGAAAAGGAGTCCAAAATGGCCGTGGCTAAAAGACAAGGAAGGGAAAAGCCCGCGAAAATAAAACAAAAGAAGGTCCGAGGAGCAGAGTGAGGACCTCAGGTAAAACAAACAACACTCCTGGCTGGTCCACCTTACATAGGACAGGCCCAGGGGTGGGGGGTGG
Source organism: Bos indicus x Bos taurus (assembly GCF_003369695.1). Taxonomy (NCBI): domain Eukaryota; kingdom Metazoa; phylum Chordata; class Mammalia; order Artiodactyla; family Bovidae; genus Bos; species Bos indicus x Bos taurus. The sequence continues at coordinate 60,460,492 of NC_040080.1, forward strand.
AACATATAAATAGAGGAGCCAAAGCTAGCTCTCTCTCTCTCTCTCCCACACGCTGGGGTGCTCTTCTCCTCATGTCTTTGGTTCTACATGCCCTCACGACTCGAAGATGGATTTTCCTGCTATCTTCTAAATAAAATAGAGCTGTAACACTGATTTGTCTAAGAGCTATAACATGGTCCATTCGAGACCTGAGAGCTATAACACTGTCTATCCAAGACCTGAGAGCTGTGACACGCAGAGGGGGCCTTAATGTCCGTCACTCCAAATCTTTGTTGTGACGAGACAAAGAACCGAAGAACATACACTCGCGTGACAGGTAAATATCTAGGAACACAAATACCAATTTGAACAGTTAGTTTATGTTTAACTTATAAGGAGCTGCCAAGCTGTCTGCTGTACCATTTCCATCTTCATGAAGATGGAAAGATATTTCCTGTTGCTCTACATCCTCACCAGTATGAAGTATTGTCAGAGTTTTGCATTTAAGCCCTTTTAATAAATGTGTCATTATTTTTAAAGATTCAGATTTTTTTTTAATTAAATAAAGTCATAGTCAAGGGTCCAGCCATTCTCTAGTAAAGGGACAGACACATACCCAAAACCTGATCTGAATAGTACTCTGTGTGTGTGTGCTCAGTTGCTTCAGTCATGTCCAACTCTTTGTGACACCATGGACTGTAGCCTGCCAGGTGCCTCTGTTCATGGAATTCTCCAGGCAACAATACTAGAGTGGAAGACTTGCAGAAGGCCATCTTTTCTTCACAGAGAGGACTGAAGCATTCAGTTCTCTACAAAGTCCTGTTAGTCTTCATCATGTCCTATTCTCTTTCTGCAAGTCACCCAGAAAGAGCGCCTTTCCTCTACCAACTCTGAGTGTGGCACTATAGATAATCCAGTGCTTGAATGTTTATTTTTCTCCATATAAGCTGAACCTTTTCCACAGAAGTTTCCGGTAGCTACTTCATATCTTCCACTAAAGTAGTAACTTGAGTCATTTTTCATAGTACATTGCTGTTGTTTGGTTGGCGCTTGTTGTAAGGGGACACAGAGCCTTATTAGTGCTCGCACCCTCATACCTCTGTCCTCTTTGTCGTAGACTGTCTACAGTCTCCCCAGATCTCTAACCTCCCTCCCCATTCCAGATACAGCCGATCTCTACTGCTGCTCTTTGTGACCAAATAACATGTTTGTCCCAAACCATCAACTAAGGCCTCAAGGACCTGGAAGTTGAAGACATCAGCTGAGCATGTCTTGAAAACTCAGTCCCAGGGCCCTTCCTCTCTCTTACGCTTCCCTCCTCACTCTGCTTTGGACTTTGGCCTTCTTCCATCTGACCGGATTTTCATTGTGAGCTGATCGCATGTTAGAGCTCCCTCTAGGGTGCATTGATTTCATTTTGAAATTCATTTGTATACTTCCATTCTGTCAATTATAGCCTTCCAAAAGTAAAAAAAAAAAAAAGAATACTGGAGTGGGTTGCCATTCCCTTCTCCAGGGGATCTTCCCAACCTAGGGATTGAACCCAGTCTCCTGTACTGCAGGGAGATTCTTTACCATCTGAGCCACCTGAGAAGCCCATAGTATACTGTATCAAGACTTAAATTGACAGAAAAGGGTAAAAGAAGTGAGAAATGAAATATTCCTGCCATATCAGTAAACAAAGATGTCACAGTCATCAGCAATTGCAGCCACCATGGATGGTGAGCTGATGAGCCCTGAGGGAACTCAGGAAGGAAAGAATACTTGCCATCTAGCAGCCATCAAACTGCAGCCACTCCCTATCGTGAGCCACCAAGGAAATTCAGAACATGAAAAACCCAGATAGTTGAGGTATGTATCAAAGGAATGATTTCAGTAAGTTCAGAGTCTTGCATCTTCCCATACACAGAAACTGCACTTCCCGCATGCTAAATTCCTTAACTTGGGATATCTGGATTTCTTAATTTACAAAAAAAATTTAAAAATTGACATTCAGACTACTTGCCTTTTGTTGCAAAACTTATATATAACTTGGCTCCTCCCTCCCTCTTCTTTGGAGAGGTTCTCTCAGGGTTCCTTGAGATGCTGCCTCCTGGACTTAAGTCCTAAAAATTTCCACTGAATAAAGCATAACTCTCAATTTTTAGGTTGCTTTTGTTTTTTTCAGTTTATAGCATCTTGAAAATGCTTGGAGTTTCCATTTTCCAGATGCGGTGTTCAATGAGACTGATTTCTGCTAGTAGACTCCTAAAATTTTTGTCTCTTTGTTTCTTGGGACTCCTTGGTTCCTACCCAATTTCAAGGCTTGTTCTTTAGCTTTTCTATTTCACATATCCTTCTAATATATTTCCCTTGGTTACTTTAGCCAAAGTAATTTTCAATGTTTTTGAAAAAAATAAACCTAATGGTTACATACACAATTAAGCAAATAAAAATGGATGTGTGTAGTTGGAGTGAAAAAGATAAAATAATTGATTTATTAGAAATATTAGTAAGGAGCAAAAAATAATAATTTTTTAATTCAAGAACTACATTCAGAATAGTACAAAAAAAACTTTCATCCTTTGGGAAAATATATTGATGTAGTCTTTGGTTAGGAATTTTCTAAGTTGGAATATGTAAGAATTAGAGAAGAAGCCTATTTTTATTAATAGTATGAGAAATACCAGGGTACTCTGCTCTCCCAACTGCCATCCCTCTATACTCTACCCCTCTTTTCTAATCTCTGCAAGGGGTTGCATTCCCTCTACAATTAGTTGCATTCTCTCTACAATCACTGAGCTCTTTCAACATTGATTGACTTTACTGATACAATCTGAAGTTGTAGAAGTAGGCAAGCACACATTAAATAGTTCATCTTATACAACATCCTCTCATTTCTGCCTTCTGCATCTTTCCATCAACAAATTTATTACCAAATGCATAAATTAAAAAGATGCAATAGATGCAAAACCTTGACCATTTTCTTCAGCAATGTTTTCTGTTGATTTAAACATATCTGGACCGGTGGGCTACAGTCCATCGTGTTGCAAAGAATCCAACAAAACACGACTGAGCACACTCACACAAACGTATTTGGAGAATTGAATTGCTTACAGTTTGCATCTGAAAGCACAACCTGAATTGGAAAAATTAAAACAGCATGACAACACAGATGTTATTGAATTGCTTACAATTTTCATCTGAAAGCACAACCTGAATTGGAAAAATTAAAACAATATGACAACACAGATATTATTTTAGAAATATAAACAGCTCCATTTAAAGTATAGCACCAATAAAACAAGTGTTAGGAAAATTAAAATATCATATGTAATTAAAATACAAAGCAAACAAAAATTATGTACACATAAATAGTAACTGCCATAAGGGTGGTGTCATCTGCATATCTGAGGTTACTGAGATTTCTCCCAGCAGTCTTGATTCCAGCTTGTGCTTCTTCCAGCCCAACGTTTCTCATGATGTACTCGGCATATAAGTTAAATAAGCAAGGTGACAATATACAGCCCTGATGTAGTCCTTTTCCTATTTGGAACCAGTCTGTTGTTCCATGTCCAATTCTAACTGTTGCTTCGACACCACCCTTATGGCAGAAAGAGAAGAGGAACTAAAATGCCTCTTGATGAAAGTGAAAGTGGAGAGTGAAAAAGTTGGCTTAGAGCTCAACATTCAGAAAATGAAGATCATGGCATCAGGTCCCATCACTTCATGGGAAATAGATGGGGAAACAGTGGAAACAGTGTCAGACTTTATTTTGGGGGGCTCCAAAATCACTGCAGATGGTGACTGCAGCCATGAAATTAAAAGACCCTTACTCCTTGGAAGGAAAGTTATGACCAACCTAGATAGCATATTCAAAAGCAGAGACATTACTTTGCCAACAAAGGTCCATGAGTCAAGGCTACGGTTTTTCCAGTGGTCATGTATGGATGGGAGAGTTGGACTGTGAAGAAGGCTGAGCGCCAAAGAATTGATGCTTTTGAACTGTGGTGTTGGAGAAGACTCTTGAGAGTCCCTTGGACAGCAAAGATATCCAACCAGTCCATTCTAAAGGAGATCGGTCCTGGGTGTTCTTCGGAAGGAATGATGCTAAAGCTGAAACTCCAGTACTTTGTCCACCTCATGCAAAGGGTTGACTCATTGGAAAAGACTCTGATGCTGGGAGGGATTGGGGGCAGGAGGAGAAGGGGACGACAGAGGATGAGATGGCTGGATGGCATCACCGACTCGATGCACATGAGTTTGAGTGAACTCTGGGAGTTGGTGATGGACAGGGAGGCCTGGCGTGCTGCGATTCATGGGGTTGCAAAGAGTCGGACACGACTGAGCAACTGAACTGAACTGATCTGAAACAGTAACTGGGCTTCCCTTGTGGCTCAGCTGGTAAAGAATCAGCCTGCAATGCGGGAGATCTGGGTTCGATCCCTGGGTTGGACAGATCCCCTGGAGAAGGGAAAATCTACCCACTCCAGCATTCAGGCCTGAAGAATTTCATGGACTGTATAGTCCATGGGGTCACAAAGAGTTGGACACAATTGAGCAACTTTCACTTTTCAAATAGTAATTGCCAAAGAGAACAGAGTAATCCAGTAAACTGGGATCAATGATTTAAATCTAATGTAATTTTTAACCCTTCCAGATAGGACATCAGTACTAAAGACTTGTCTTTGTGGATTTGTATATCCTGTTTTTAGAAGACTGGATACAAGATACCTTTCTCCAGCTCTTTGATATGATAATAAATCAATAACAATATTTAAAATAAGTAACAATAAGATATGGGCTTCACTGGTGGCACAGTACTAAAGAATCTGCCTGAAATGCAGGGGACGTAAGCTCTATGCCTGGGTCAGGAAGATCCCCTGGAGAAGGAACTGGCAACCCACTCCAGTATTCTTGCCTGAGAAAGCCTATGGACAGAGATGCCCAGTGGGTCTACAGTCCATGGGGTTGCAAAAGAGTCTAACATGACTTAGTGACTAAACAACAATAACAAACAATAAGATACAGTAAGATACAATTACACATCAATGATTTATTGAGTTGTTCTGATAAACTCATGATGGTACAGACAAAAAGAAATCTTATACCATGATATTTATTCAAGAACTATGGGCCCCAAATCAAGTAATTGTGAATAAATGTATTCACAGTTAAATTTCATTAAAGGATTAAATATTTACAACTCAGAATCACCCTGTCTTGGGTTGACCCTTCTTCTAAACATTATTATACATTCTGAGCTTAGCATTCTACCAAAGCACTTTTTTCTGCCCACTATCTAAAAATAGGGCCCAAAGAAAAATAACAGTAATAAAATTAAATTCTTTTTTCCTTCACTCCATAAAGTTTACCTAAAAAGAGTAAGGAGTATATTTCTGTTTATAGGATGACTTCAAATTTTACTGATGTATGAGATATACCACTGCTCTTAAGGGAGAGTGAATGATGAAGAGTGAATGATAAATTGTTACCACCCCTTCACTGAAAATAATTCATCTGCAGAATGATCAATGTAAAGGATCTTCAAGTGACTCAAGCTTGACTCCACACTGAAAGCAAATCAGGCTGAAACTATCGATGGGCCCATTAATGAGGAAATCACAAGAAAGTAGAATTAGGATAAAGATTTTTTCTTCCATAAGATTTTTCTCAAAGCTTGTTTGACATCTTTGTTTCTTAGAGAGTAAATCAGAGGGTTTAACATGGGTGTAACCAATATGTAAAATACTGAAACCACTTTACGAAGTTCAGGATTGCTTGGAGGTGTGAGATACATAAAGGAGACAGTCCCATAAAGCAAGCTTACCACGCCCAGGTGGGAGCGCCAAGTGGAGAAGGCTTTCTTTCTCCCTTCACTGGAGGGGATCTTCAAGACTGTGGTTACAATATACATGTAAGATACTACAATAACAACTACTGTGGGCAAAATAATGCAGGTAGCCAAACTAAGAGATACCATCTTATTGACAAAAAGATTAGAACAGGAGATCTTCTCAATTTGGTAAGAATCACAGAAGAAGTGATCAATGACTCGGGAGGCACAGAAAGACACTGAGAATGTTACACTGACTTGGAGAATGGAACTGACCCAACCGCAGAAATAGGAACCAGCCACCAGCTGAGTGCAAAGGCGTCTTGACATATGGACACTGTAAAGAAGAGGGTTGCAGATGGCAATGAAGCGGTCATAGGCCATGGCCGCCAGGACAAACCCTTCTGTTACAATGAAGAGTGCAAAAAAGAAGAACTGGGCAGCACACCCTACAAAAGAGACAGTCTTTTTCTCAGACATGAAGTTGACCATGGCCTTAGGTGCAATAACAGTGGAGTAGAAGAGGTCGATGAAGGAGAGATTGCCTAGAAAGAAATACATTGGTGTGTTCAGCTGGGAGTCAGTCACAATGATGCCAATCATACTAATGTTCCCCAAAAGGACCATGCCATAGACAAGCAGGAATAGGAGGAAGAGGAGAATGTGGAGCTCTGGACGGACCCTGAAGCCTACAAGAATGAAGTCAGTTACATCTGAATGGTTGCCTGCTCCCTTGTCACCCATGGCAAGAACCTGCTAAGAGGTACAAGACAAGATTAAAAATAGAGACTTCTACCTATTTCCTGGTATCACAAAGTATCTTTTGCCTCTTGTATAATACATTGAAATTTGTATTATCATCTCCTTTATAAGATTCTGTTGTGTTATGTATGATTTGCTGCATCCTTTTATAGGAATTGACTCTGAGGTATATTGTAATTGCCCATCAGCACACAACATTTGAGTCGCCTAACTCATAATTTGGAGAAGGCGATGGCACCCCACTCCAGTACTCTTGCCTGGAAAATCCCATGGACAGAGGAGTCTGGTGCGCTGCAGTCCATGGGGTCGCTAGGAGTCGGACACGACTGGGCAATTTCACTTTCACTTTTCACTTTCATGCATTGGAGAAGGAAATGGCAACCCATACCAGTGTTCTTGCCTGGAGAATCCCAGGGACGGGGGAGCCTGGCGGGCTGCCGTCTATGGGGTCGCACAGAGTCGGACACGACTGAAGCACTTAGCAGCAGTAGCAGCAGCAGCAACTCATAATTTTCTAGTGTGATTCTCCAATTCTAGTCCTCTTTCCATTATAAGGTACATGATTTTCACACATAAAGCATTTTCTTTTTACCTGTTTAGTGCCTCACTTGACTTACATAGTAAGTCTAACATATCTAAAGGTTTTGAGAGATAAATAATATTTGCTCTCTGTAATTTCAAATTCATTTTAATGCTTCCATTTTACAACAGAAGGATCAAATTTAAGAGGAATTTTGTTGTTGTATAGTCAGTAAGTTGAATCTGATTCTTTTGTGACCCCATAGACTGTACTGTCCATGGGATTTCTCCACTGTCCATGGGATTTCTCAGGCAAGAATACTGGAGTAGGTTGCCGTATCCTTCTCCAGAGGATCTTCCCAGCCCAGGAATTGAACCCTTGTCTCCTGTGTCTCCTACATTGGCAGGCAGATTCTTTAGCACTGAGCCACTTGGGAAGCCCAAAAAGAGTAATTTTAAATTCCACAAATAGGCATTGGAGATTAAAACAGGTCAATAGCTAAACAGTTTGTGAGAGTTTAAAGTAGGATAGCAAGAGATTTATTTGGTTTTCCAAAACCTTCATCCAAAATGAAGGCATCTTCAGCTTCTCAAAGTGGACAAACCTCGGACATGCTACTGGAAAAATTGACAGCTCCTAAAATTTTCTGTACAAATTTGACATTAATCTATCTCTTACCTGAATATTTCTCACTTTACTTCAGTGGAGCAATTTCCTAATGGTAGAAGCAAGGATTCAAAAGTTATTGTGTTTAATCCTAAAAATGGAAAAAGGAGTGTAAAACCATAGAAGGGAAATTAAAGACATTGTCAAAATTCAGCATATTTTAAGAATTAAAATTTTAAATGAGATGTAAAATCTTGTTTTGAAATATATCATTTTATTCAGTTTTTGGCTCTGCTCAGAGATTAATATCTCGTTTTTCAATTAAGAATAGCCTTTTCATTTCCTTTGTTGTGTTTTTGCCTGAAAATCCCCTATAGCTATATACCTCTTATCTCTTTCTAGAGGATAACAGAGATGACCTGGTGAGGTCTCTAACCCTGTGAACATTTCTTTATGGAAACTGAAAAGAAAATGCACCTGAACCTGAAGAATCACATTGCATGGCCATGCACGTGAGGACATATCTTACAGGCCTTAGAATGAGAACGATGAAAGCCAAATGGAATTTAAGTACAGCAAAGATAATATCACCAGTGAGGAGGAGTAGTCCCCGATGACCTGGGGGAATAGAGCAGGAGGCAACCTGGTACCCTTAGTCATCTCTGTTGCAAATATTTCAAATAATTGCAGCATGAACTGGGTGCAAAGGTCCCTCTGAGACAGGCTAAAAATAAGGTCAATTATGGGGTGATAACAGTGCCAAGTTCCAAGTCCATCCCACGAGGGCCATATAGGAAAGAAACAAAAGAAAGAATGTTATCTACTCTTCCAACTCACCTTGAACCATCCCTAGGTCTTTTGGGAAACAATTTCTTATTAGAAAAGTTTGTTTTAAGGTTGAAATATATTATCTCACATAATTTTCATTCCTCAGTTTTTTTTGCCTCCTACAATCATGCTGAATTTATCTATTGATGCTGTTACATGACAATCATCAAATGCAATGAGTGTTCCTTGACTGACTCTTGGTTTTAACAAGCCAGTCACAAAATACGTATTTTGGGAAGTCAGGGATTTTTACCTTAAGAAGAATATTAAATGACATAATGAATTATCAGTAAGCTGTTTAAGCATGTAATGAATTGGTAATGTAAGGAGAACACCTCATTTTTGGAGAAGTCTGTTAAGTACAAGGAATGAAGTATAATTGTGCTTCTTATCCTGTATAATAAAATATTGCAATATAATGCAAAATATTGCATTACAGTAGTGAGTATATAGAAGTGGATTTTACTATTTTACTATTTTATTATAGTCTGTATATTTTGAAATTTTTATAATAAATATCTTGTTTGTTAAAGACCTATATGAGAGAAAATTAAAAATTTCTTCCTTTAGACAAAAATAATGAATTGATACCTGGAACTGTTGTAGCCATGATGTGACCATAAATGGTATTACTGATTTGCTGAGGATGGCAGAGCAGAAAGTAGAGAGAAACTTGTGTCTTTGATGAAGTCCTCATGCCAGTGAACCACCCTGGAATCAACGTGTCTCCAGCAACCCTGTAATGTGAAATAATAGACCTCTTAAGGCTTAAGCTATTTTCAGTGAGTCTTTAGTTACTTGCTGCTAAAGGTATCTTATTCAATTCAATACATATGACATTACTGAAAAAAAAGATGGGAAAGAGTTATTTGAGTCTATACTCTAACAAAAATAGACTGCTTGGAGATAACTAAAGTGCTAACAAAGTCGAAACTAGAATCAATCAGTGAAGTTGCCAAAAGGGTAAACTCTCCTGCTAATAAGTGAGAGCAGCATAAATTGGGGGAATCCATACAAGATCTGAAATAGTACACACACACAAACACACACACAGACAAATACATATGCATGCACAACATTTACATTTTACATATCAATCCAACTCAGAATGCTCCCCTGTTTACCTTTAAAGCTATTAAATATAAAATAAGTTGTAAGGATGTATCGCACAACACAGGGAATGTAGCAAATACTTTATAGTAACTATAAATGGAGTATAACCTTTAAAAATTGTGAATCACTATACTGTACACCTATAATTTAAATAATATTATGCATCAAGTATGGTGGCTCAGACAGTAAAGAATCTACCTGCAATGCAGGAGATCCAGGTTCATTCTCTGGATAGGGAAGATCCCCTGGAGAAGGAAATGGCAACCCACTCCAGTATTCTTGCCTGGGAAATCCTGTGGACAGAGGAGCTACAGTTCATGGGAGGGCAAAGTGCTGGACACAACTGAATGACTAAGCACACACATACATCAACTATACTTCAATAAGGAAAATTAAACACAACAATTTTCAAAGGAGTGTGGTAGGCAGTTCCTAACTGATGAACATGGAACATGGATCTGGATTTCTAGACAAGTCAACTACCTGTTAAGGGCTCTGTGTCCTAGCTTCATCAGGGCAAGTCTACACACACACCTCCTTTCTCTCCCCCACTACCTGAGCCATAAGCCAAATTCTTCTTAGTTAAAAAAAAAAAAAAAAAAAGACTTAGAGATAGCTACATGTTAAGAGGATCTCCTTGAAGCCCAACCAGGAAGAAACATGAATTTGATTATTAGTTTAGAAATCTACAGCTATGAGTTCTTTACTTAGTAAATGAGCTAAGTAAATCAGGATTAGGTTTCTATCTGGAAGACAATGATGAGTTATCAAATTTGACTATATTTAAATTGTTTTAATCTGTGTGACAAAATAGACCACAAACAATATTTACAAAACAATCCAAAGGCTGGAGCAAAATACATGGAGTACCCACAGCCTCCAAAGATTTACTATTCAACACATAATTATTTAATATAAATTTATAAGAAAAAAATTTTAATAACTAAATAGATAATTGGACTAATGATAAAGTCATATAAGATAAAACAAATAAAAATTTTAAATTGCTCTCAAAATCACTAATAATCATGTAAATGTTAAAATCCTTACTTTTTTCACACTATTCAAACTGACAAATGAGGGGAAATAAAAATGGACATTGTTATACCTGAAGTGTAAACTGGAAAAACCTATTTGGAAAGTAATTTACAAATATGTAGCAAAGTAGAAAATATTTATATATCACAGGATCCAACAATTTCATTTCTAGGCATACACTCCAAATAAGCCTTTAGACATGTGCATAGCAGACATCCACACATTTTCATTTTTAATGAAAAGAATAAAGAAACAAATCTCTAATCAATATGACATTAGATGGGCAATTTATTGATCTATATGCTATAAATATTCTAAATGAATAAACAAGATATGTATCAGTTCAGTTCAGTTCAGTCGGTCAGTCGTGTCCGACTCGGTGACCCCATGAATCGCAGCACGCCAGGCCTCCCTGTCCATCACCAACTCCTGGAGTTCACTGAGACTCACATCCATTGAGTCAATGATGCCATCCAGACATCTCATCCTCTGTTGTCCCCTTTTCCTCCTGCCCCCAATCCCTCCCAACATCAGGGTCTTTTCCAACGAGTCAACTCTTCGCATGAGGTGGCCAAAGTACTGGAGTTTCAGCTTTTGCATCACTCCTTCCAAAGAAATCCCAGGGCTGATCTCCTTCAGAATGGACTGGTTGGATCTCCTTGCAGTCCAAGGGACTCTCAAGAGTCTTCTCCAACACCACAGTTCAAAAGCATCAAACCTTCGGTGCTCAGCTTTCTTCACAGTCCAACTCTCACATGACCACTGGAAAAACCATAGCCTTGACTAGACGGACCTTTGTTGGCAAAGTAATATCTCTGCTTTTCAATATGCTATCTAGGTTGGTCATAACTTTTCTTCCAAGGAGTAAGCATCTTTTAATTTCATGGCTGCAGTCACCATCTGCAGTGATTTTGGAGCCCAGAAAAATAAAGTCTGACACTGTTTCCACTGTTTCCCCATCTATTTCCCATGAAGTGATACATATATGTATATATATCAGGTTATGTACCTCTTGCCAGCATAACACTAAATAATGAAAAGAAGTTAAATCATATATGGAAGGGCATAATTTTCATAAACTATTAATTATACTAAATATAGTATGTGTTATCTATGGATCTAAACATAAATAGTGAAGATGGCAGAGGAATAGGATGGGGAGACCACTTTCTCCCCCACAAATTCATGAGAAGAACATTTAAATGCCAAGCAAATTCCACAAAACTTCTGAATGCTGGCAGAGGACATCAGGCACCCAGAAAAGCAGCCCATTGTCTTCGAAAGGAGGTAGGAAAAAATATAAAAGACAAAAAAAGAGACAAAAGGGGGAGGGACAGAGCTCGGTCCCGGGAAGGGAGTCTTAAAAAGAGAGAAGTTTCCAAACACCAGGAAACACTCTCACTGCCGAGTCTGTGCCGAGCCTTGGAAGCACAGAGGGCAACATAACAGGGAGGAAAAATAAAGAAACAATTCATACCCACAGTTTACGAGCCCAAGGGTAACTCCCCCATCGGAGAAGCAGCACAGAGGCCTACACCCACCACTAGCAAGCGGGGGCTGGGCAGGGAGGTGCGGGCTGCATCGCTTAGAGTAAGAATCTGGCCTGAGTGCCCCAAGCACAATCTGAGCGAACTAACTTAGGTTAGCAAACCAGACTGTGGGATAACTACCACGCGAAAAGCCAGCCCTAACCTAAGACACCGCCAGGCCTGCACGCAGAACAAAGGACTGAACAAAGATAGCCGGCTGCAGACCATCCCCCTCCGGTGACAGGCAGCCAGAGCTGGAAGGGGCAATTGCAGCCCCAGAGAGACATTATCTACAAAACTGTAAGCAGGCTTCTTTGCTAACTAAAACTTCTTGAGGTTCTGGATGGTCAACATCCGCCTGAGAAGGTGCACCAGTTGTACACCCAGAAAACCGAGTAGCAGGGAGGCGATAAGTCGCAGCGACCGCGCTCGCCAAACACCTCATCACCTGAGCTGCTCAGACCTGGCAAGAGCACAAAACACAGGCCCAACCGAGTCTGCGCCCCTGAGGACTACCCGAGTGCCTGAACCTGAGCGGCTTAGACCTGGGAGGTGCATGCAGCCCAGGTCCAGCCTCAGATGGTTCCCAGCAGAGCAACCTAGAGCCTGAGCAGTGTGGGCAGGGAGGGTATATGCACCGTAAGCAGGGGCAGGCCCAGTATGGCTGAGGCACTGCAAGCACACACCAGTGTTATTTGCAGCGTCCCTCCCTCCCCACAGCACAACTGAACAAGTGAGCCTAAAAAAAAATGTGTCCACCACCGCCCCTTTGTGTCAGGGCGGAAATCAGACACTGAACAGACCAGCAAACAGAAGAAGCTAAAACAGAGGGAACTGCCTTGGAAGTGACAGGTGCAACAGATTAAAACCCTGTCGTTAGTATCGACTACATAGGAAGGGGCCTATAGATCTTGAGAAATATAAGCCGGACCAAGGAACTAGCGGAAAATGAACTGACCCCACAATACCCACAACAACACCAGAGAAAGTCTTAGATATATTATTACTATTTTTACGATCATTCTTTCTTTCTTTTTTTTTCAATTTTTTTAAAAATTTTAAGTCCTCTATTACTCCTTTAATTTTCACTTTCATAACCTACTATTACTTTGTAAAAAAAAAAAAGACCCTATTTTTTTAAAGCAAACTTCATATATATATATTTTATAATTTTTGTAACTTTGTGTTTTTTTTCTCTTTCTTTTTTTCTTCTTCTTTTCTTTAACATTGTATTTCTGAAATTCCAAACTCTACTCTAGATTTTTAATTTTTGCTTTTTGGTATTTGTTATCAATTTTGTACCTATATTTTCTTTATAATTTTTGTGACTTTGTTTTTTTTCTCTCTTTATTTTTCTTCTTTTCTTTAACATTGTATTTTTGAAATTCCAAACTCTACTCTAGATTTTTAATTTTTGCTTTGTGGTATTTGTTATCAATTTTGTACCTTTAAGAACCCAATCTTTAGTACCCATTTTTACGTGGGAGCGAGATTACTGGCTTCACTGCTCTCTCCCCCTTTGGACTCTCCTTTTTCTCCACCAGGTCGCCTGTGTCTCCTCTCTAACCTCTCTCTGCTCTACCCAACTCTATGAATTTCTGTGTGTTCCAGACAGTGGAGAACACTTAGGGAACTGATTACTGGCTAGATCTGTCTCTTTCCTTTTCATTCCCCACTTTTATCCTCCTGGCCACCTCTGTCCCCTTCCTTCCTCTTCTCTTCTCTGTATAACTCCATGAACATCTCTGAGCAGTCCAGTTGTGGAGTGCACATAAGGAAGTGATTACTGGCTAGACTGCTGTCTCTTCTATTGATTCCACCTCATCTCATTCAGGTCACCTCTAACTCCCTCCTCCCTCTTCTCTTCTCCATGTAATTCTGTGAACCTCTCTGGGTGTCCCTCACTGTGGAGAAACTTTTCATCTTTAACATAGATGCTTTATCAATGGTGCTGTATAGAAGGAGAAGTTTTGAGACTACTGTAAAAATAAGACTGAAAACCAGAAGCAGGAGGCTTAAGTCCAAACCCTGAGTCCAGGGAACTCCTGACTCCAGGGAGCATTAATTGACAGGAGCTCATCAAATGCCTCCATACCTACACTGAAACCAAGCACCACACAAGGGCCAACAAGTTCCAGAGCAAGACATACCACGCAAATTCTCCAGCAACACAGGAACACAGCCCTAAACTCCAACATACAGACTGCCCAAAGTTACTACAAAACCATAGACATCTCATAACTCATTACTGGACACCTCAATGCACTCCAGAGAGAACAAATACAGCTCCACCCACCAGAACACCAACACAAGCTTCCCTAACCAAGAAACCTTGACAAGCCACCTGTACAAACCCACACACAACGAGGAAACTCCACAATAAAGAGAACTCCACAAACTGCCAGAATACAAAAAGAACAACCAAAAGTCAGCAATATAAACAAGATGAAGAGACAGAGGAATACCCAGCAGGTAAAGGAACAGGATAAATGCCCACCAAACCAAACAAAAGAGGAAGAGATAGGGAATCTACCTGATAAAGAATTCCGAATGATGATAGTGAAAATGATCCAAAATCTTGAAAGCAAGATGGACTCACAGATAAATAGCCTGGAGACAAGGACTGAGAAGATGCAAGAAAGGTTTAACAAGGACCTAGAAGAAATAAAAAAGAGTCAATGTATAATGAATAATGCAATAAATGAAATCAAAAACACTCTGGAGGCAACAAATAGTAGAATAACAGAGGCAGAAGATAGGATTAGTGAATTAGAAGATAGAATGGTAGAAATAAATGAATCAGAGAGGAAAAAAGAAAAACGAACTAAAAGAAATGAGGACAATCTCAGAGACCTCCAGGATAATATTAAACGCTACAACATTCGAATCATAGGAGTCCCAGAAGAAGAAGACAAAAAGAAAGACCATGAGAAAATACTTGAGGAGATGATAGTTGAAAACTTCCCTAAAATGGGGAAGGAAATAATCACTCAAGTCCAAGAAACCCAGAGAGTCCCAAACAGGATAAACCCAAGGCAAAACACCCCAAGACACATATTAATCAGATTAACAAAGAGCAAACACAAAAAACAAATATTAAAAGCAGCAAGGGAAAAACAACAAATAACACACAAGGGAATTCCCATACAGATAACAGCTGATCTTTCAATAGAAGTTCTCCAAGCCAGGAGGGAATGGCAAGACATACTGAAAGTGATGAAAGAAAATAACCTGCAGCCCAGATTACTGTACCCAGCAAGGATCTCATTCAAATATGAAGGAGAAATCAAAAGCTTTACAGACAAGCAAAAGCTGAGAGAATTCAGCACCACCAAACCAGATCTCCAACAAATACTAAAGGATATTCTCTAGACAGGAAACACAAAAAGGGTGTATAAACTCGAACTCAAAACAGTAAAGTAAATGGCAACGGGTTCATACTTATCAATAATTACCTTAAACGTAAATGGGTTGAATGCCCCAACCAAAAGACAAAGACTGGCTGAATGGATACAAAAACAAGACCCCTACATATGTTGTCTACAAGAGACCCATCTCAAAACAGGGGACACATACAGACTGAAAGTGAAGGGCTGGAAAAAGATTTTCCATGCAAATAGGGACCAAAAGAAAGCAGGAGTAGCAATACTCATATCAGATAAAATAGACTTTAAAACAAAGGCTGTGAAAAGAGACAAAGAAGGTCACTACATAATGATCAAAGGATCAATCCAAGAAGAAGATATAACAATTATAAATATATATGCACCCACATGGGAGCACCGCAATATGTAAGACAAATGCTAACAAGTATGAAAGGAGAAATTAACAATAACACAATAATAGTGGGAGACTTTAATACCCCACTCACACCTATGGATAGATCAACTAAACAGAAAATTAACAAGGAGACACAAACTTTAAACGATACAATAGACCAGTTAGACCTAATTGATATCTATAGGACATTTCATCCCCAAACAATGAATTTCACCTTTTTCTCAAGCGCACAAGGAACATTCTCCAGGATAGATCACATCCTGGGCCATAAATCTAGCCTTGGTAAATTCAAAAAAATTGAAATCATTCCAAGCATCTTTTCTGACCACAATGCAGTAAGATTAGATCTCAATTACAGGAGAAAAACTATTAAAAATTCCAACATATGGAGGCTGAAAACACGCTGCTGAATAACCAACAAGTCATAGAAGAAATCAAAAAAGAAATCAAAATTTGCATAGAAACAAATGAAAATGAAAACACAACAACCCAAAACCCGTGGGACACTGTAAAAGCAGTCCTAAGGGGAAAGTTCATAGCAATACAGGCATACCTCAAGAAACAAGAAAAAAGTCAAATAAATAACCTAACTCTACACCTAAAGCAACTAGAAAAGGAAGCAATGAAGAACCCCAGGGTGAATAGAAGGAAAGAAATCTTAAAAATTAGGGCAGAAATAAATGCAAAAGAAACAAAAGAGACCATAGCAAAAATCAACAAAGCCAAAAGCTGGTTCTTTGAAAGGATAAATAAAATTGACAAACCATTAGCCAGACTCATCAAGAAACAAAGGGAGAAAAATCAAATCAATAAAATTAGAAATGAAAATGGAGAGATCACAACAGACAACACAGAAATACAAAGGATCATAAGAGACTACTATCAGCAATTATATGCCAATAAAATGGACAACGTGGAAGAAATGGACAAATTCTTAGAAAAGTACAACTTTCCAAAACTGGACCAGGAAGAAATAGAAAATCTTAACAGACCCATCACAAGCACGGAAATTGAAACTGTAATCAAAAATCTTCCAGCAAACAAAAGCCCAGGTCCAGACAGCTTCACAGCTGAGTTCTACCAAAAATTTAGAGAAGAGCTAAAACTTATTCCTACTCAAACTCTTCCAGAAAATTCAGAGGAAGGTAAGCTTCCAAACTCATTCTATGAGGCCACCATCACCCTAATACCAAAACCTGACAAAGATCCCGCAAAAAAAGAAAACTACAGGCCAATATCACTGATGAACATAGATGCAAAAATCCTTAACAAAATTATAGCAAACAGAATCCAACAACACATTAAAAAGATCATACACCACGACCAAGTGGGCTTTATCCCAGGGATGCAAGGATTCTTCAATATCCACAAATCAATCAATGTAATACACCACATTAACAAATTGAAAAATAAAAACCATATGATTATCTCAATAGATGCAGAGAAAGCCTTTGACAAAATTCAACGCCCATTTATGATAAAAACTCTCCAGAAAGCAGGAATAGAAGGAACATACCTCAACTTAATAAAAGCTATATATGACAAACCCACAGCAAACATTATCCTCAATGGTGAAAAATTGAAACATTTCCTCTAAAGTCAGGAACAAGACAAGGGTGCCCCCTTTCACCATTACTATTCAACATAGTTTTGGAAGTTTTGGGCACAGCAATCAGAGCAGAAAAAGAAATAAAAGGAATCCAAATTGGAAAAGAAGAAGTAAAACTCTCACTGTTTGCAGATGACACGATCCTCTAAATAGAAAACCCTAAAGACTCCACCAGAAAATTACTGGAGCTAATCAATGAATATAGTAAAGTTGCAGGATATAAAATCAACACACAGAAATCCCTTGCATTCCTATACACTAATAATGAGAAAATAGAGAAGTTAAGGAAACAATTCCATTCACCATTGCAATGAAAAGAATAAAATACTTAGGAAGATATATACCTAAAGAAACTAAAGACCTATATATAGAAAACTATAAAACACTGGTGAAAGAAATCAAAGAGGATGCTAATAGATGGAGAAATATACCATGTTCATGGATTGGAAGAATCAATATAGTGAAAATGAGCATACTACCCAAAGCAATTTATAGATTCAATGCAATCCCTATCAAGCTACCAACGGTATTCTTCACAGAGCTAGAACAAATAATTTCACAATTTGTATGGAAATACAAAAAACCTCGAATAGCCAAAGCAATCTTGAGAAAGAAGAATGGAAGTGGAAGAATCAACCTGCCTGACTTCAGGCTCTACTACAAAGCCACAGTCATCAAGACAGTATGGTACTGGCACAAAGACAGAAATATAGATCAATGGAACAAAATAGAAAGCCCAGAGATAAATCCACACACATATGGACACCTTATCTTTGACAAAGGAGGCAAGAATATACAACGGATTAAAGACAATCTCTTTAACAAGTGGTGCTGGGAAAACTGGTCAACCACTTGTAAAAGAATGAAACTAGAGCACTTTCTAACACCATACACAAAAATAAACTCAAAATGGATTAAAGATCTAAACATAAGATCAGAAACTATAAAACTCCTAGAGGAGAACATAGGCAAAACACTCTCTGACATACATCACAGCAGGATCCTCTATGACCCACCTCCCAGAATATTGGAAATAAAAGCAAAAATAAACAAATGGGACCTAATTAAACTTAAAAGCTTCTGCACAACAAAGGAAACTATCAGGAAGGTGAAAAGACAGCCTTCGGAATGGGAGAAAATCATAGCAAATGAAGCAACTGACAAACAACTAATCTCAAAAATATACAAGCAACTCCTACAGCTCAATTCCAGAAAAATAAATGACCCAATCAAAAAATGGGCTAAAGAACTAAACAGACATTTCTCCAAAGAAGACATACAGATGGCTAACAAACACATGAAAAGATGCTCAACATCACTATCAGAGAAATGCAAATCAAAACCACTATGAGGTACCATTTCTCACCAGTCAGAATGGCTGTGATCCAAAAGTCTACAAGCAATAAATGCTGGAGTGGGTGTCAAGAAAAGGGAACCCTCTTTCACTGTTGGTGGGAATGCAAACTAGTACAGTCACTGTGGAGAAGAGTGTGGAGATTCCTTAAAAAACTGGAAATAGAACTGCCATACGACCCAGCAATCCCACTGCTGGGCATACACACCAAGGAAACCAGAATTGAAAGAGACACGTGTACCCTGGTGTTCATCGCAGCACTGTTTATAATAGCCAGGACATGGAAGCAACCTAGATGTCCATCAGCAGATGAATGGATAAGAAAGCTGTGGTACATATACACAATGGAGTATTACTCAGCCATTAAAAAGAATAAATTTGAATCAGTTCTAATGAGGTGGATAAAACTGGAGCCTATTATACAGAATGAAGTAAGCCAGAAAGAAAAACACCAATACAGTATACTAACACATATATATGGAATTTAGAAAGATGGTAACGATAACCCTGTATACGAGACAGCAAAAGAGACACTGATGTATAGAACAGTCTTTTGGACTCTGTGGGAGAGGGAGAGGGTGGGATGATTTGGGAGAATGGCATTGAAACATGTATAATATCATATATGAAACGAGTCGCCAGTCCACGTTTGATGCACGATACTGGATGCTTGGGGCTGGTGCACTGGGACGACCCAGAGAGGGATGGTATGGGGAGGGAGGAGGGAGGAGGGTTCAGGATGGGGAACACATGTATACCTGTGGTGGATTCATTTTGATATATGGCAAAACCAATACAATATTGTAAAATTAAAAAATAAAATAAAATTTAAAAAAAAAAACACACAGGAATCAACTTGAAAGAGGTCCAAATGAACAAAGCTAGAAATAATTGAGCAAACATAAAGAACACGTGTGTGCTAAGTTACTTCAGTAAATAGAAATATATATATATTATATAAATAAATTATATATTTATATATAATACAAATATATAAAATTATATATTTTTATTATATTATTTATATAATATATATTTGTATATATATAAATTTATGCCATCTGCAAAAGAGAATTTTGCTACTTCCTTTCAAATTTGGATTCCTTTTCTTTTTATTGCCTAATGCTCTGGCAGGGTTAGGACTTCCAAAATTATGTTTAATAGGAGTAGGCACTCCTGTCTTGTTTCTGATTTTAGAGGGAAAGCTTTCAACATTTTACTATTGAGTCTAAAATCGCATGCATGCTAAGTCTCTTCAGTCATGTACAACTCTTTGCAACCCCGTGAACTGGAGTCCACCAGGTTCCTCTGTCCATGGGATTCTCCAGGAAAGAACACTGGAGTGGGTTGCCATGACCTCCTCCAGGGGATCTTCCCAACTCAGGGATTGAAACCATGTCTCTTGTGGTTCCTGTATTGCTGGTAGATTCTTCACCGCTGAGCTGTCAGGGGTGTGGGTTTATCAAACATGACCTTTGTTATGTTTATATATGTGTGTATATTATAGGATGTAAGTATTACTAATTTTACATCATAGTATTTAAGTTACGGGATATAAAGGAGCAGATTAAACATCACTCAAGGGTTTTACCTTCTCTTTTGGGGAAGTGATTAGTGTATTTGGGTTGTATGTAGGTTAGCTGTATCATATTAGGTGGAGTTATGACCTTATTGTATTTTGTTTTGGGAAATAGATGGGGAAACAGTGGAAACAGTGTCAGACTTTATTTTTTTGGGCTCCAAAATCACTGCAGATGGTGACTGCAGCCATGAAATTAAAAGACGCTTACTCCTTGGAAGGAAAGTTATGACCAACCTAGATAGCATATTCAAAAGCAGAGACATTACTTTGCCAACAAAGTTCGTCTAGTCAAGGCTATGGTTTTTCCTGTGGTTATGTAGGGATGTGAGAGTTGGACTGTGAAGAAAGCTGAGCACCGAAGAATTGATGCTTTTGAACTGTGGTGTTGGAGAAGACTCTTGAGAGTCCCTTGGACTGCAAGGACATCCAACCAGTCCATTCTGAAGGAGATCAGCCCTGAGATTTCTTTGGAAGGAATGATGCTAAAGCTGAAACACCAGTATTTTGGCCACCTCATGCGAAGAGTTAACTCATTGGAAAAGACTCTGATGCTGGGAGGGATTGAGGGCAGGAGGAGAGGGGGACAACAGAGGATGAGATGGCTGGATGGCATCACTAACTCAATGGACATGAGTCTGAGTGAACTCCGGGAGTTGGTGATGGACAGGGAGGCCTGGCGTGCTGTGATTCATGGGGTCGCAAAGAGTTGGACACGACTGAGCGACTGAACTGAACTGAACTGAACTGAAATATGGTTCAGGCTTTCCTGGTGGCTCACGTGGTAAAGAATCTGCCTTCAAGGTGGAAGACCGGCATTCAATTCCTGGGTCAGGAAGATTCCATGGAGAAGGAAATGGTAACCAACTTCAGTATTCTTGCCTGGAGAGTTCCATGGACAGAGGAGCCTTGTGGGCTACAGTCCATGGGGTTGCACAGAGTCAGACATGACAGAGCGAATAACACTTTGACTTTGAATTATGGTTCATAGAGATGTGCATGGATTCCAAGTTGACAAGGGGTGAATTTATTATTAATTTATTTCATGTGTCAACTTGACACCATCACAGGATGCTCAGATATCTAATTAAATATTATTTCTAGTGTGTCCCTGAGGGTGTTTCTGGAAGAGATTAGCTTTTGAATTGGTGGCCTGCATAAAGCAGACTGCCTTCCCCAGTGTTGTAATGCTCGTTGGCCTGAATAGAAGAGACTGAATTCTCTCTCTCTGCCTCTGAGTGTTAAAGTGAAACATCTAGCTTTCTCTCCTCTTGGACTGGAATTTACATCACCGTTTTTTTTTGCATCTCCAGCTTGGAGATGGCATTCTGTTAGACTTAGCCTCTGTAACCTCATGAGTCAATTCCATAAAGCAAACCTCATTCTAGATATCTCTATCTATGTATTATCATCTATCATCATCGTCATCTATATAGCTATCTATTATGTATCTATCTACACATCTATGTAATTTGACCACCTGTTCATCCTATGGGTTTTGTCTCTCTGAAAAATCAAAATTAATACAACTATTAAATGGTAGAGTTTTATTTGTAACTTACTATATTATGATCTTTTGATACTTCTTCCAAGAATTCTCAAAAGTTTCGTTTTTTTTTGTTTGTGGTAAATTTTCTTAATCTTGGTGTATCTGAGAATATTTTTATGGAATCCTTTCATTTAAATTAAAACATTTTTAAGTCCTAAGTTCTTGACTCAATTCCCTCAGTGCAGCCTTTAAAAAGTCAGATGGCAATATCACTCTTTTCCCCCTAAGGTCATCTATTTTTTTCTTTCTGAGAGGCTTTAGAAGTTCTTAAATATTACTATATTCTAAATAGCATGTGTGCATACTAAGTCACTTCAGTCATGTCCAACTTTTTGTGACCCTATGGACTATAGCCCTCCAGGCTCCTCTGTTCATGGGATTCTCCAGTTAAGAATACTGGAGTGGGTTGCCATGTCCTCCTCCAGGGGATCTTCCTGACCCAGGGATCAAATCTGCATCTCTTACATCTCCTTCATTAGCAGATGGGTTCTTTACCACTAGCACCACCTGGGAAGCCCTCTAAATAGCATAGGTATTCTTAAGTTTTATCATACTATGTATCTGTGTTTTCTTCCTTAAATGTTATGTTTAGTCTTCTATGAGCATTTTCTATTTGAAATTGTACACACACACACACACACACACACACATATGAAATTCAGATAAATTCTTAATATAACTGTTCTCAAACATTTGCTACCCATGTCTAGCCTGGAGCAAAAAAACAATAAGATGGCCGTGGTGTTCTCTAAGTTCAAAAGAAATGTCTATTTATTTAAAGATTGTGATTCTTTTTTTTCTCCCAATTGCTTAGTGGAAAAGAAAACATGAAAAAGTTATTGTCAGACAGAAAAGTCTTTCTTAAAAAGTGTTTTCTAAATCATGGTCTTTGATTCTTTACTTGTACATTTACAATGACAATTAAGAAACAATATTTATAAAAATGACAAAAATTACCAAAACTTGACTAGGCCTACAAGGCACCATGCCAAATGAAGCAGAAAAAAATTACTCAGAAATTCATTAAATTTAAATCTATTGCAAACTATTCTCTGTCTGAAAACTACTTGTGTATAATAAATCCCAGTGGGGAGATTCTAGGTTTGTTTGATAGGACGGTAATGAAGGAAGTTTTTGTGCAATATAGTTACAAATATTAAAACTTCAAGAAGAGAAGCTGTAAAATTACTGGTGATTGGGAGACATGTTTCTTCTGTATATGCAGTTTCAACTCAAATATTGCAAATGATTTATCATATGTCATCAAGCAACTTTTTCTGTCCTAATTCATCTCTTCCAACTTCTGAAACTGAAAAAACTCCTAGACAATATCTATTAGCACCAAAATTACTTAATGAATATATTACACAATTGTTTATTTTAGTCACCTATTCTTTTTTTTAAATTTTATTTTATTTTTAAACTTTACATAATTGTATTAGTTTTGCCAAATATCAAAATGAATCTGCCACAGGTATACCTGCGTTCCCTATCCTGAACCCTCCACCCTCCTCCCTCCCCTTCCCTCCCTCTGGGTCGTCCCAGTGCACCAGCCCCAAGCATCTAGTACCGTGCATTGAACCTGGACTGGCGACTCGTTAGTCACCTATTCTGATATTATTTCTAAAAAATTTATTCAATGTGGATAATAGATCCCAGATTCAAAGAGTAGAATTATTTATTCTTCATAATTAGAAAAAAAAATCAGTTCCTAAGCTAATCTCTAAATTTTTCTATCTTTTTAATTTTTAAAAAGGTGGATTAAACTGAGTTGACTGTTAATTTCTTTTTTTAATTTTTAAATTGAAGTATAATTGATTTAATTTTATTTTTAAATTGAAACATAGTTGTATTTAATTTCTGCTATACAGCCAAGTTCTTCTCTGTATAGTTCTTCTGTGTATTCTTGCCACCTCTTCTTAATATCTTCTGCTTCTGTTAGGTCCATACCATTTTTGTCCTTTATTATGAAGAACTATACAAAAAAGATCTTCATGACCAAGATAATCATGATGGTGTGATCACTGACCTAGAGCAAGACATCCTGGAATGCAAAGTCAAGTGGTCTCTTAGGAAGCATCACTATGCAGAAAGCTAGTGGAGGTGATGGCATTCCAGATGAGTTATTTCAAATCCTAAAAGATGATGCTGTGAAAGTGCTGCACTCAATATGTCAACAAACTTGGAAAACCCAGCAGTGGCCCCAGGACTGGAAAAGGTCAGTTTTCATTCCAATCCCAAAGAAAGGCAATGCCAAAGAATGCTCAAACTACTGCACAATTGCACTCATCTCACACGCTAGCAAAGTAATGCTCAAAATTCTCCAAGCCAGGATTCAGCAATATATGAACCATGAACTTCGAGATGTTCAAGCTGGTATTAGAAAAGGCAGAGGAACCAGAGATCAAATTTCCAACATCCATTGGATCATTGAAAAAGCAAGAGAGTTCCAGAAAAATTTCTACTTCTGTTTTATTGTCTATGCCAAAGCTTTTGACTGTGTGGATTACAGCAAACTGAAAAATTCTGAAAGAGATGGGAATACCAGACCACCTTACCTACCTCCTGCGAAATCTGTATGTAGGTCAGAACCAACAGTTAGAACCAGGCATGGTACAACAGACTGGTTCCAAATAGGGAAAGGAGTATGTCAAGGCTGTATATTATCACCCTGCTTATTTTACTTATGTGCAGAGTATATCATGCAAATTGCTGGGCTGGATGAAGCACAAGCTTGAATCAAGATTGTTGGGAGAAATAGCAATAATCTCAGATATACAGATGACACCACCCTTATGGCAGAAAGCGAAGAAGAACTAAAGTGCCTTTTGATGAAAATAAAGAGGAGAGTGAAAAAGTTGGCTTAAAATGCAACATTCAGAAAACTAAGATCATGGCATCTGGTCCCATCACTTCATGGCAAATAGATGGGGAAACAGTATACAGAGACTTTATTTTCTGGGCTCCAAAATCACTGCAGATGGTGATTGCAGCCATGAAATTAAAAGACCATTGTTCCTTGGAAGAAAAGTTATGACCAACCTCAGTTCAATTCAGTTTAGTCACTCAGTCGTGTCCAAGTCTTTGCGATCCCACGGACCACAGCACACCAGGCCTCCCTGTACATCACCAACTCCGGGAGTTTACTCAAACTCACATCCATTGAGTCGGTGATGCCATCCAACCATCTCATCCTCTGTCGTGCCCTTCTCCTGCCTTCAATCTTTCCCAGCATCAAGGTCTTTTCGAATGAGTCAGCTCTTCGTATCAGGTGGCCAAAATATTGGAGTTTCAGCTTCAACATCATCCTTCCAATGAACACTTAGGACTGATCTCCTTTAGAATGGACTGGTTGGACCTCCTTGCTGCCCAAGGGGCTCTCAAGAGTCATCTCCAACACCACAGTTCAAAAGCTATCAGATCAGATCAGATCAGTCACTCAGTTGTGTCGGACTCTTTGCGACCCCATGAATCACAGCATGCCAGGCCTCCCTGTCCATCACCAACTCCCGGAGTTCACCCAGACTCACGTTCATCAAGTCAGTGATGCCATCCAGCCATCTCATCCTCTGTTGTCCCCTTCTCCTCCTGCCCCCAATCCCTCTCAGCAACAGAAACTTTTCCAATGAGTCAACTCTTCGCATGAGGTGGCCAAAGTACTGGACTTTCAGCTTCAGCATCATTCCTTCCAAAGAAATCCCAGGGCTGATCTCCTTCAGAATGGACTGGTTGGATCTCCTTGCAGTCCAAGGGACTCTCAAGAGTCTTCTCCAACACCACAGCTCAAAAGCATCAATTCTTCGGTGCTCAGCCTTCTTCACAGTCCAACTCTCACATCCATACATGACCACAGGAAAAACCATGCCTTGACTAGATGAACCTTTGTTGGCAAAGTAATGTCTCTGTTTTTGAATATGCTATCTAGGTTGGTCATAACTTTCCTTCCAAGGAGTAAGCGTCTTTTAATTTCATGGCTGCAGTCACCATCTGTAGTGATTTTGGAGCCCAGAAAAATAAAGTCTGAAACCGTTTCCACTGTTTCCCCATCTATTTCCCATGAAATGGTGGGACTGGATGCCATGATCTTTGTTTTCTGAATGTTGAGCTTTAAGCCAACTTTTTCACTCCCCACTTATACTTTCATCAAGAGGCTTTTGAGTTCCTCTTCACTTTCTGCCATAAGGGTGGTGTCATCTGCATATCTGAGGTTATTGAGATTTCTCCCGGCAATCTCGATTCCAGCTTGTGTTTCTTCCAGTCCAGCGTTTCTCATGATGTACTTTGCATATAAGTTAAATAAACAGGGTGACAATATACAGCCTTGACGAACTCCTTTTCCTATTTGGAACCAGTCTGTTCCGTGTCCAGTTCTAACTGTTGCTTCCTGACCTGCATACAAATTTCTCAAGAGGCAGATCAGGTGGTCTGGTATTCCCATCTCTTTCAGAATTTTCCACAGTTTATTGTGATCCACACAGTCAAAGGTTTGGCATAGTCAATAAAGCAGAAATAGATGTTTTTCTGGAACTCTCTTGCTTTTTCTATGATCCAGCGGATGTTGGCAATTTGATCTCTGGTTCGTCTGCCTTTTCTAAAACCAGCTTGAACATCAGGAAGTTCACGGTTCACATATTGCTGAAGCCTGGCTTGGAGAATTTTGAGCATTACTTTACTAGCGTGTGAGATGAGTGCAATTGTGCGGTAGTTTGAGCATTCTTTGGCATTGCCTTTCTTTGGGATTGGAATGAAAACTGACTTTTTCCAGTCCTGTGGCCACTCTGAGTTTTCCAAATTTTCTGGCATATTGAGTACAGCACTTTCACAGCATCATCTTTCAGGATTTGAAAGAGCTCAACTGGAATTCCATCACCTCCACTAGCTTTGTTGGTAGTGATGCTTTCTAAGGCCCACTTGTCTTCACATTCCAGGATGTCTTGCTCTAGGTCAGTGGTCACACCATCGTGATTATCTGGGTTGTGAAGATCTTTTTTGTACAGTTCTTCTGTGTATTCTTGCCATCTCTTCTTAATATCTTCTGCTTCTGTTAGGTCCATACAATTTCTGTCCTTTATTGAGCTCATCTTTGCATGAAATGTTCCTTTGGTATCTCTGATTTTCTTGTAGAGATTCCTAGTCTTTCCCATTCTGTTGTTTTCCTCTATTTCTTTGTATTGATCGCTGAAGAAGGCTTTCTTATCTCTTCTTGCTATTCTTTGGAACTGTGCATTCAGATGTTTATATCTTTCCTTTTCTCCTTTGCTTTTTGCTTCTCTTCTTTTCACAGCTATTTGTAAGGCCTCCCCAGACAGCCATTTTGCTTTTTTGTATTTCTTTTCTATGGGAATGGTCTTGATCCCTGTCTCCTGTACAATGTCACGAACCTCATTCCATAGTTCATCAGGCAGTCTATCTATCAGACCTAGGCCCTTAAATCTATTTCTCACTTCCACTGTATAATCATAAGGGATTTGATTTAGGTCATACCTGAGTGGTCTAGTGGTTTTCCCTACATTCTTCAATTTATGCCTGAATTTGGCAATAAGGAGTTCATGGTCTGAGCCACAGTCAGCTCCTGGTCTTGTTTTTGCTGACTGTATGGGGCTTCTCCATCTTTGGCTGCAAAGAATATAATCAATCTGATTTCGGTGTTGACCATCTGGTGATGTCCATGTATAGCTATGCAACATATAAAGAAGCAGAGACATCACTTTGCCAACAAATGTTCATCTAGTCAAAGCTATGGTTTTTCCAGTAATCATGTATGGATATGAGAGTTGGACTATAAAGAAAGCTGAGCATCGAATAATTGATGCTTTTGAACTGTGGTGTTGGAAAAGACTCTTGAGAGTCCTTGGATGCAAGGAGAGCCAACCAGTCCATCCTAAAGGAGATCAGTCCTGAATGTTCCTTGAGAGGACTGATGTTGAAGCTGAAATTCCAGTACTTTGGCTGCCTGATGTGGAGAGCTGACTCATTTGAAAAGACCCGGATGTTGGGAAAGATTGAAGGTGGGAGGAGAAGGGGATGACAGAGGAAAAGATGCTTGCTGCTTGGAAGGAAAACTATAAAATCCTAGAGAGTATATTAAAAAGCAGAGACATCACTTTGTAACAAACGTCCATAGTCAAAGCCTTGGTTTTCCAGTAGTCACATATGGATGTGAGAGTTGGAACATAAAGAAGACTGAGCATCGAAGAACTGATGCTTTTGAATTGTGGTGCTGGAGAAGACTCTTGAGAGTTCCTTGGACTTCAGGGAAATCAAGCCAGTCAATCATAAAGGAAATCAACCCTGAATATTCATTGAAAGGACCGATGCTGAAGCTGAAGCTCCAATATTTTGGCCACCTGATGCAAAGAGCCAACTTATTGGAAAAAAACCCTAATGCTTGGAAAGATTGAAGGTGGGAGGAGAAGGGGATGACAGAGGATGAGATGGTTGGATATCACCCACTCAATGGACATGAGTTTGAATGAAATCCAGGAGATAGTAAAGGACAGGGAAGCCTGGAGTACTGCAGTCTGTGGGATTGCAAAGAGTTGGACATGACTTAGAGACTGAACAACAACAAACTTTTTAATGATGGGCATTCTAACTGGTGTGAGTCAGAATGTGAGATGGTACTACACTGTAATTTCACTTTGCTGTAGTGTCACTTTGCTTCACTGTAGTTTCAATTTACATTTCTCTAATAATTAGTAATGTTGAGCATCTTTTCACATGTATATTGGCCATCTGTATGTATTCTTTGATGAAATGTCTATTAAGGTCTTCTATTTTTCAATTGGGTTTTTGTTGTTGTTGTTGTTGAGTTATATGAGTTGTTTGTATATTTTGGAAATCAAGGCCTTGTCAATTGCATCATTTGCAAATATTTACTCACTTTCTGTATGCGGTCTTTTTGTAAGATTATTAATTTCATGAATTAGACAAGGAACATATATGTATTAATATAACCAGTGTTATAGAATGTAGAAATTGACTTTCAGGTGAAATACCATTAGAACATTATATTCCAAGGGAAGTTCTAGCACGTGTTGCAAACCTCAAAAAGGAGATGGCTAAAACTTACTAACACAACTCTTAGCCTCTCATCTGGGTAAGTATATAAAATAGTCTAGAGGATTTAGAAGGAAGTAGAGGAAAGCTGTTGTGTAGTGCACCTCTCTCTTGGTCCATAAGAATCTGAAGTGTGATGTACTTCTGTGGTAAGCTGAAGTCAAGATTGCAGTTTGGTCCTGTTGGCTTAGAGAGCATAATATGTGTTTCCTCACACGAGTGGGACACAGTGTACAGGTTTCTGACTCCACCACTTAAAATGGCAAGAAATAAGCCCTTTATAAGAGCAAGAAATTAAAAGGGCAAGAAATTAGTAGGCTAAACACTTTGGGTAGAGGAACAGACGTCACTGAATGGGCAGCTTTTGCCTCTAAATTTTTAGGGCAAGATGTGTGAGTTTTTCTTGTAGACTAGACATGAGTTATACAACCTTTCCAAGATGTTGTTCACTATGGCTTCTTTGGGGAGAGGGGTCACAGATCTCAGTGGAGAGAGACTGGTGATATCATCAGATCAGATCAGATCAGTCGCTCAGTTGTGTCCGACTCTCTGCGACCCCATGAATCGCAGCACGCCAGGCCTCCCTGTCCTTCACCAACTCCTGGAGTTCACTGAGACTCACGTCCATCGAGTCAGTGATGCCATCCAGCCATCTCATCCTTTGTCGTCCCCTTCTCCTCCTGCCCCCAATCCCTCCCAGCATCAGAGTCTTTTCCAATGAGTCAACTCTTCGCATGAGGTGGGCAAAGTACTGGAGTTCCAGCTTTAGCATCACTCCTTCCAAAGAAATCCCAGGGCTGATCTCCTTCAGAATGGACTGGTTGGATCTCCTTGCAGTCCAAGGGACTCTCAAGAGTCTTCTCCAACACCACAGTTCAAAAGCGTCAATTATTCAGCGCTCAAAATGCTGAGACAAGAGTAGTTCAGTTCAGTTCAGTCACTCAGTCGTGTCTGACTCTTTGCGACCCCATGAACGACAGCACGCCAGGCCTCCCTGTCCATCACCAATTCCCAGAGTTTACCCAAACTCATGTCCATTGAGTTGGTGATGCCATCCAACCATCTCATCCTCTGTTGTCCCCCTCTCCTCCTTTCCTCAATCTTTCCAAGCATCAGGGTCTTTTCAAATCAGTCAATTCTTTACATCAGGTAGCCAAAGTATTGGAGTTTCAGCTTCAACATCAGTCCTTCCAATGAAGACCCAGGACTGATCTCCTTTAGGATGGACTGGTTGGATCTCCTTGGAGTCCAAGGGACTCACAAGAGTCTTCTCCAACACCACAGTACAAAAGCATCAATTCTTCAGTGCTTAGCTTTCTTTATAGACCAACTCTCACATCCCTATATGACTACTGGAAAAACGATAGCCTTAGGTAGACAGACCTTTGTTGACAAAGTAATGTCTCTGCTTTTTAATATGCTGTCTAGTTTTGTCATAACTTTCCTTCCAAGGAGTAAGTGTCTTTTAATTTCATGGTTGCAGTCAACATCTGCAGTGATTTTGGAGCCCAAAATAATAAAGTCAGCCACTGTGTCCCTATCTATTTGCCATGAAGTGATGGGATTAGATGCCATGATCTTAGTTTTCTGAATGTTGAGCTTTAAGCCAATTTCTTCACTCTCCTTTTTCACTTTCATCAAGAGGCACTTTAGTTCTTCACTTTCTGCCATAAGGGTGGTGTCATCTGCATATCTGAGGTTATTGAGATTTCTCTTGGCAATGTTGATTCCAGCTTGTGCTTCTTCCAGCCCAGCATTTATCATGATGTACTCTGCATATAAGTTAAATAAGCAGGGTGACAATATACAGCCTTGACATACTCCTTTTCCTATTTGAAAGCAGTCTGTTGTTCCAT
Organism: Bos indicus x Bos taurus; assembly: GCF_003369695.1. Lineage (NCBI taxonomy): Eukaryota > Metazoa > Chordata > Mammalia > Artiodactyla > Bovidae > Bos > Bos indicus x Bos taurus. The sequence continues at coordinate 60,491,468 of NC_040080.1, forward strand.
GTCCAGTTCTAACTGTTGCTTCCTGACCTGCATACTGCTTTTTCAAGAGGCAGGTCAGGTGGCCTAGTATTCCCATCTCTTTCAGAATTTTTCACAGTTTATTGTGAACCCCACAGTCAAAGGTTTTGGCATAGTAAATAAAGCAGAAATAGATGTTTTTCTGGAGCTCTCTTGCTTTTTCAATGATCCAGTGGGTATTAGCAATTTGATCTCTGGTTCCTCTGCCTTTTCTAAAACCAGCTTGAACATCTGGAAGTTCACAGTTCACGTATTACTGAAACCTGGCTTGGAGAATTTTGAGCATTATTTTACTAACATGTGAGATGAGTTGTGCAGTAGTTTGAGCATTCTTTGGCATTGCCTTTCTTTGGGATTGGAATGAAAACTGACTTTTTCCAGTCCTGTGGCCGCTGCTGGGTTTTCCAAGTTTGCTGACATATTGAGTGCAGCACTTTCACAGCATCATCTTTTAGGATTTGAAATAGCTCAACTGAAGTTCCATCACCTCCAGTAGCTTTGTTTGTAATGATGCTTCCTAAGGCCCACTTGTCTTCACATTCCAGGATGTCTGGCTCTAGGTGAGTGATCACACCATCATGATTATCTGGGTCATGAAGATCTTTTTTGTACAGTTCTTCTGTGTATTCTTGTCACCTCTTCTTAATCTCTTCTGCTTCTGTTAGGTCCATACCATTTCTGTTCTTTACTGAGCCCATCTTTGCATGAAATGTTCCCTTGGTATCTCTAATTTTCTTGAAGAGATTTCTAGTCTTTCCCATTCTAGTCTTTCCCATAATAGTTTTCCTCTATTTCTTTGCATTGATCGCTTTCTTACCTCTATGCCATTCTTTGGAACTCTGCATTTAAATGGGTATATCTTTTCTTTTCTCCTTTACTTTTTGCTTCTCTTCTTTTCACAGGTATTTGTAAGGCCTCCTCAGATAGCCATTTTGCTTTTTTGCATTTCTTTTTCTTGGTGATGGTCTTGATCCCTGTCTCCTGTACAATGTCACGAACCTCCATCCATAGTTCGTCAGGCACTCTGTCTATCAGATCTAGTCCCTTAACTTTATTTCTCACTTCCACTGTATAATCATATGGGATTTGATTTAGGTCATACCTGAACAGTCTAGTGGTTTTCCCCACTTTCTTCAATTTAAGTTTGAATTTGTCAATAAAGGGTTCATGATCTGAGCCACTGTCAGCTCCTGGTCTCGTATTTGCTGACTGCATAGAGCTTCTCCATCTTTGGCTGCAAAGAATATAATCAATCTGATTTTGGTGTTGGCCATCTGGTGATGCCCATGTGCAGACTCTTCTCTTGTGTTGTGACCAGTGTGTTCTCTTGCCAAAACTCTATTAGCCTTTGCCCTGCTTCATTCTGTACTCTGAGTCCAAATTTTCCTGTTACTCCAGGTGCTTTTTGACTTCCTACTTTTGCATTCCAGTCCCCTATAATGAAAAGGACATCTTTTTTGAGTGTTAATTCTACAAGGTCTTGTAGGTATTCACTGAACTGTTAAACTTCAGCTTCTTCAGCATTGCTGGTTGGCGAATAGACTTGGATTATCGTGATATTGAATGGTTTGAGGCCAGACTAAGTAACTAGTAAAAATTTAAAGTAATTATCCTCACCAAGAGAAACATAAGGAATTGGAAAGCATTCCTGAAAAACTTACAAAAACTCAGTGAAATAGTCATTTTTTCTAAGATTTACTTGGCATGTCCCAGGTTGCTCAATGGGTAAAGAATCCATCTGCAATGCAAGAGACACAGGAGACGTGGATTTGATCCCTGGGTTTGGAAGATCCCTTGGAGGAGGAAATGACAACTCTCTCCAGTATTCTTGCCTGGAAATTGCATGGAAATAGCCTGGCAGGCTACAGTCCATGGGGTTGCAAAGAGTTGGACACAGCTTAGAGAGTAGGCAAGCAAGCAACCTGGCATATGAGCAATTAGGTAGCTCATCACAGCCCTTACAAGGTGGGTCTAAGTCTACAACTTTCATAAGCTTTTTACACAATTAGTACTTTTTAATTGTAATAGTATTAAATGAATCACATCCATCAAGTAAGAATTTTGTTCTTTCCCCTTCCTGCCCTCTCCTTATGAAATGTTATGAAACATACACAAGATGGGAGAGAAGAGTTCTGAGACAAAGAGAAATTAAAGCTTGGTTCTATTCTACTGCTGCAGGAGTCTTCTCTTCAGCAAACTCTCTCTATATGTGCTGTGTTATAAATTATGAGAATGGTATTCACCTACTCTTTTGTGAATTTTACCTCATGGTATAATATACTTTGATATGTGGTGTTTATCATGTGTGTACTTCCAGCTACAATACCTATTACACTAGTGTCATATACCATTCCTTTATTTTCATCCATAGATGTACATTTACCTATAGGTAATATCATGGGAAGTCTTCCAAGGCAGGTCTAAGTCTATGACTATTTTTGAACTTTTAAAATGATTACTACTTTTAATTGTAATGTTATTAAAAGAATAGCATCTTGGGTCAAAGCCATTCCTATTCAAAACATAAAGCACATATACAAATAAGCTTATTTCCCAGAGATATCTACTGTTAACATTAATGTTTCTGTATATATCTATATAAACACTATTATTTACTATTTAAGGGTAAAACCTACAGCATAGGTTTTTTATCATTAGTTTTCTTTTACTTTCTTTTCTTTTTTTTTTTGCATCAGATGTGGTTCAAGCTGCATAATTTCAAGATATTTGTGGGGGGGTCTTTAATTACATAAATATTTGATGAATTTTTATCTGCCAGAGATAGTATTTATGCTGTTTCAAAGTCTCCATTTTGTTATTTTATATTAATTCACGGTTTTTTTTGTTTTTGGTTACATCAGATTTCAGTGTTAAACATATAAAACAGAACTATTTTTCTTTTAAATTTAAGTTAATGTCATGCTTTCTGTTATCTGGAGATCTTTTTTTTGATACATAACATATTCAAGTAGACATTTAGAAATGTGTGCTGCTTAGAAAAGTAGACATACTTGAAGAAAGGAATGGTAATGCCCAGTAGTAGGAGAACAGTATGGAGATCCCTTAAAAAACTAGGAATAAAACTACTGTATGACCCTAGTTTTTAAAGGCATCTCCATCCTGTTCTCTGTAGTGGCTATATTAATTTACATCCCCACCAATAGTGCAAGAGCTTCCCTTTTCTTAACACCCTCTCCAGCATTTATTATTTGCAGATTTTTTGATGACAGCCATTTTGAGTGGTGTGAGGTGATACCTCATTGTAGTTTTAATTTGAATTTCTCTAATAATGAGCGATGTTGAGCAAATTTTTGTGTGTTTATTAGCCATCTCTATATCTTCTTTGGAGAAATGTCTGTATCGATCTTTTGCCCAGTTTTTGATTGGGTTGCTCTTCTGGTAGTGAGCTGCATGAGCTGCTTGTATATTTTGGAGAGTAATCCTTTGTTGGTGGTTTCATTTCCAATTATTTCCTCCCATTCTGAGGGTTGTCTTTTCATCATGTTTATAGTTTACTTTGCTGTGCAAAAGTCTGTAAGTTTAATTAGATCTCATTAGTTTATTGTTTTTATTTCCATTACTCTATAGCTCTACAATGATAAAAATAGTATACAAGAGGTTGAAGCTAGTAGGTAAAATTGTTTTGAAGTTCAAAACATGCAGTTTATTTGAAAGTGCTTAGAAAAATGCTTGACATAATTTGAGTTTTCAATAAATTTAATAAATTATTTTGTCACAGCTGTTGTTTCAAGTTACTCCAAAAATCACTTTTAGGATAAAAAAATACACGAATTCAATGAATTAAAAACAAAATCTTTTTTTGACTATAAGATTAATAAGACAAAATATGCAAAGCAACTTTCAGTCATATGCCTTAAAAAAAGTATATATCACAAATAATTAGGTAGTGATATTTCAAGGTGGTAGATTATATCTAGCCTGATATCAAATATTGGCAATGGGATTTTTGCAAGGGACACTCAGTCAGTTCAGTTCAGTTCAGTGGCTCAGTCATGTCCGACTCTTTGCGACCCCATGGCAAGGTATTATAAAAATAATTCAGTTGCTGTTGAAAGGAGATCCTACTTGAAAATAAGGACATTGCATCCAGAGATGAGAAAGTATGTGACAATAATGCATTTGTCTTTTTACATTTTAAAAAGATGCCATTTAGAACATCAAAGATACTGAGTATTGATTCAGGAGCAGAATTTTGGAAAGAAGCTCTGATAGTCAAGTGGGTATAATTTTGCTACAGAGAAGCAAACTTTAAAGAAAAAACTTTCTAATAAAGAGTCTTGTCCAAAATAACTTAGTCCCAAGAGTATTCTATAAGTGAAGAAATCACTCTGAGTGTTCCTTGTGTAGTCCTTATGGGATGGCTCTGGAGTTTGTCCTTGTTACAAAATTATAATTGACTTATTTTTCAGTCCCCTCTCAGAGGGACTTCTTCCTCCAAAATTCTGAAAAACTTTCTGCTGCAATTCTCTGAAATAGTTTCATAGGACTGGAAAAAACTTTGACTATCATGGATTCTGGCTGCTACTATTTGTGTAGCTCATCAGGGACCAGGGAGTCTAGTTGCTTGTCTTAAATTTCCATTTTGCTCCCATCTTCACTCTAAGGCCTGTGAAGCACGTCAGCATGGAGGCAAGAGATTTTCATGCAGTTTGATTTCATAGATTCATTGTTACCTATGTCAATTTTGGTAGCAAAATATCCATAATTATCTAAAAGAACTAAAAAAGAGTCCTAGTTCATCATCTTCAGTCAGTGTTCATGAAGACAGATACAACAGGTTTTCAAACAAGATTGTATTAAAGAAAGAGCAAACTTTAATAATAGGTAATGGAAAATTATGGATCTATAGGCAATACCACTAATGAAGAACATGGTCATGCCATGGTTAAGAGGGTTGTTAATTTATTGGGGAGTAAACAATATTTGAGATTAATTTTGATATTGTCTTTGAGAGTTTTTATTTTTCAACTACATCTTTTTTCCTAGACTGAAATACAAAGAATTTGCATCTCTGCAGTTTTACATGAAAAAGTTCACAAGATAGAAATATACGTTCAGGTAAGAATAATTATAGAAAAAGCACGCCTATTTTAGCCACGTAATAAGGCATCCAAGAACATTTTCTATATGATTAAAATTTATTTTTCTTGAATTTCAAAATGTGCCATGGGTGAAAGATTATCAAGATGAAAGTGAACCTTGATAATTCATATTCCAGTGCTTGAAGGAAGATCATGGTTAAATCAGACTGGTGATATGATAACTGATATTTAAAATATATTACTAATGATGTGTATTCTATGATCTTTTTATCTCTTGTTGCATTTCTTAGAATTCAAAATTATAAAAATCCTCTATTTTCTCTAATTTGATTATTTCTTGCCTATTATGAACTCTTTGTAATTCTTCTATGAATAGAGGTGAATCTTTTCATAGTCCATATCGTATAATTTTGTACAAAGGTGATATATATAATATTACTCTACTATATTATGCTAGGTTAAGTTATCCTTGAAATATTAATATATTACATTTATTGATATAGCATCAAAAATGTAACATTTGACTTGGCCTAAGAACAAAATTTCTTCTCCTCCTCCATCTTCTACTCCTTCTTCTTCCCCTTTGCCTCCTTTTTAAACAGGAGCAAAGTGTAAGGTTTATTAATCCTGTGACTCTTTGCAGAAAGAAGTTACATGTAAAATAATGTTAGCATGTTTCAAAGGTACTTTCTTTTCTGAGTCTCTTTTTGACTGCAAACCAACACATGGTGACCTATGCTTGAAAATGTTCCATTCAGCTTTATGCCTAAAAAGAGTCATTCTATTAGTTCTAGAATAAAATATAACCTTCTTCATGGATGTTAACCTGTAAACTTAATTTAATTTATTCTGTCACATCCTATTGAAACCAAATTACAATTATTTGAATGGGTTTCACACATGTAGTTTAGCAGTAGAGTGAGGCTAGTGACTGAGAATAGTATTATTTTGTTCAGCCATTTATCCATGAATTAATTTCATGGCTTTTTTTTGTTTGTTTGTTTGGCTGTGCACTATGTGGCCTGTGGGATCTTAGTTCTCCAACCAGGGATCAAACTTGGGCCCTTGGCAGTGAAAGCATGGAGTCTTAAGCACTGGACCACCAGGGAATTCCCTTATTTATTTATTTATTTTTTTTTGAGAAAGTTATTGGGAAAAGCAACAAATGAAAGAAGCAGAGAAAGTCATGAAGGTTTCAGGATCCAGGGGATTTTTGGTGGACCATAAAAAACACAAAATAAAAGCTCTTACTATTAAGGGAATCTTGAGATTCAAAATGAAACTCAGCATATTTTCTAAGGTTTTGATTGTTAGTATACATTTATTTTAATTTTGGTAAAAATATTTTGTGGATCATTTGCTGGCTTTTATTATTCACACCAGTCTTTGAAAAGATAAATGACAGTTGGTTTAGGTATCATCAAGAAGAAAAGATGTGTAAAATTATCCTTAATTTCTAGACAACCTAAATGACAATGAGTGCATTGTTTCATAGAAAAATAACAGAAATATTTAAAATTAACAAAAAGTGTCTTGATCGTTTAACAGGTCACCCATATTCAAATAAGTTAATTTGGATGCTTCCAGGAAATTAATACTTTCGTTCTCAAAACTACTGAGTTCTAACCATCATATTATGAGTTCAGTAAAATTTGCTATTTAATATATTCTTTTACAGAGTTAACATTTTTGATTGGTTCTTTCTCTCATTTGGAAAAGTTTGAGATGAAGTGAATGTCTTGACAGATTTATATAGAGAAAACCAGTATCAGTAAACTTCACAGGATAAAAAATATAAAGGTATCACTCACATTTTACTTTATTAAATAAATGAATAAAATTAGACTAGTTAAATAAATAAATAAAATAAAATAAACTTAAATTAGACTAGTTCCAGAAGTTGAAGATTGATTTTATTTTAAAAGATCTCAAAGTAAGGCAATTTAGTTCTTTAGTAATGTACTTGCAATTGTAAGAGCTCTTTTGTGCAGAAAGTTCATATTATCTTGGAATGTACTTTTCGCTTCTTTTCCTTCATTTATCTTTTATTACTGAATTGAGGCAAAGTATTACATATAAAAGTGAATATTTAATGATAAAATTTATGGAAGTGTCTTTTTCTTAGTACAAGCTTATCAGATTTTAGTATTTTGAAATCACAGATGACATCTCACAAAATATCTCATTTGATAAACTCTGTTGTGTTGAAATTAACACTAGGCTTGATTTCAAAATATTTCATCTTGAGTCTAAATTCCATTTTTAACCAGCTGTGTTACCTCAGGCAACTCAAACTCTCTCTCATATTTCTTTTGCCATAGGTGTAAGCTTAGTCGAATAATGGATATGAAAATATTATGTCAATTATAAAGTATTTTTAGATGCAAAGTGTTATTTGTGATACTAGCTAAAGAGTAGAAACTTTGCTGACTTTCTCTTATGCCTTTAAGCAGAAGTTTGCCATGGGTGACAAGGGAGGAGACAACCATTCAGAAGTGACTGACTTCATTCTTGTAGGCATCAGGGTCCGTCCAGAGCTCCACAGTCTCCTTTTCCTATTTTTCCTGATTATTTATTGGATGGTCCTTCTGGGGAACCTTAGCATGATTGGCATCATTGTGACTGATCCCCGGCTGAACACACCAATGTATTTCTTCCTAGGCAATCTCTCCATCATTGACCTCTCCTACTCCACTGTTATTGTACCCAAAGCCATGGTCAACATCCTGTCTCAGAAAAAGACCATATCCTTTGCAGGTTGTGTGGCTCAGCTGTTTCTTTATGCACTTTTCATGGTAACAGAGGCCTTTGTCTTAGCAGCTATGGCTTATGACCGCTTCATTGCCATCTGCAACCCACTTCTCTATACTGTCCGCATGTCAAGAAGTCTCTGTATCCAGCTGGTGGCTGGTTCTTATCTCTGTGGCTGGGTCAGTTCCATCCTTCAAATCAGTGTAACATTTTCAATGTCTTTCTGTGCCTCTCGAGTCATTGATCACTTCTACTGTGATTCAAACCCAATTGAGAAGATCTCATGTTCCAATGTCTTTATTAATAAGATGGTGTCACTTAATTTGGCTATTCTTATTATTTTGCCCACGATAGTTGTTATTGTAGTCTCTTACATGTATATTGTGTCCACAGTTTTAAAGATCCGCTCCAGTGAAGGAAGGAAGAAAGCCTTCTCCACTTGCAGCTCTCATCTGGGGGTTGTAAGTTTGCTTTATGGCACTGTCTCGTTTGTGTATCTCACACCACCAAGTAACCCGGAACTTCGTAAAGTGGCCTCAGTATGTTACATTTTATTCACACCTATGCTGAACCCTTTAATCTACTCTCTAAGAAATAAGGATGTTAAAGATGCGATGAGAAAAGTCGTATGGAAGAAAAAAGTTTTACTCTAAATATGCTTCCACTTTTACTTTTTCTTGCATCCTTTGATTTTGTTCTCCAAATCTTCTAGACTTATGCATTTAAAGCTCAAGTTGTTTCTCAAACCAAAGCAAAACCAAAAACCTTAACAGTTTTATTCAACAGCATTAATAATATCCTATAAAAATTCTACAAATTCACTTTTCACTATTTACTTTTCACTTTTCCACAAGGTAACGTTAAATCTGAAAGTTTTGGACAGCCATGAAAATTTATTGCATTTCTACAAAGAGATATATTTTTCACTCTCCAGGCAATAATATATATGTAAATGGAGAAGAAAAAAATATTATTGTTTCTCTTCCAAGTATGCCTAAGTAAAATTTAGAAAATATCTAAGTATAAGGATTTATTTGGAAACTGTGTGACCCAACTGTTTTATATGCAAATAACTATAAATGCTAGTGTTGCGTTTTGTTTTTAACGTCATGCCAAAGATGTGAGGACATGCGTATATGATGAAAGGAAAAAGGAAAGGTTACATAAACAGTGGCTTCTGTTGAAGTAAATAGGGGCCAAATAAAAATGAACATGGGAAGATTGCATTCATTTGGTTTAAATTATGATATTTGTTTGGTTTTCCTTGAATGGCATGGTCATCCCACTTTTCTCCCATATGATGAGAATATTTTATGATATTTATGATGTTTTACAGTTCATTCCTCTATCTTTTGGGTAATACAAATTATTGGTAGTGAATATGCTATTGATGGGGGGCTTCCCAGATGGTGTTAGTGGTAAAGAATCCACCTGCCAATGCAGGAGATGCAAGAGATGTGGGTTTGATGCCTGGGTCAGGAAGATCCCCTGGAGTAGGAAATGGCAACCCATTCCAGTATTCTTGCCTGGAAAATCTTATGGACAGAGGAGCCTGGCAGGTTACAGTCCATGGAGCCACAAAGAGTCAGACTTAACTGAGTGACTGAACACACACACACACACATGCACACACATGATTAATGAAAACACTCAGTTGAAATAAAGTCAGTTCGAAAATCTCAGTTAAAAATATCTTAAGCCTTTATAATAAGCTCTACAGATAGTTGGGTTATATGTAAATGTACATACATGTTTGTGTGCATGCATGTGTGTATTTGTGTATGAATATGTTTGGGTTATTTGAATATGGGGTAGTTTTAAAATGTGATTAGTTCTAAATATCCGATGTCAGTTGAGAAGGGAAGGTGGGTTAAAGCAGGTTTGATAGGTACTAAATTTAGGAAGCCAAGTTCTAGAGAAAGTTGTGCCAGAGTTAACATTTTTACAGTTGATGTAAGTAATGCTTTAGCTAAGAAATTATAATGCCTAAGTCAGGACAACATTAAATTCTAGGCAAGAACTAATCCTAAGAAATAAAATATAATTATGAGTTTTGTCCATACACTTGGCATTGAGAAAACCTAAAATACAGGTCTTAGATAAGGTCTTCTGGTTTTCTACTTTTAAGATAGCAAAACCTCCTTGGATGAATGCACAAAGGCAAACATCTTCATGGGTTAATGTTGATTAGGGTAAGAGATTTGAGAAATGAATATTCTTATTGAATAGACAAAGTGAGAAGCTAAGTGACTTAATAAATCAAGGTTATATTTATCTTTCTCCCTAAACTGATAAATCTACCATTCTCTTGATGTTCAGATGCTGCCATTTTCCTTGATATTCAGAAAAATATCATTTAAGAGGGAAATGTGAATTCAAATCAGCTTGGGAAACTGATCTTTGGCATTGATTATTATAAGTCTGGAAAATACCCTTTTTAGGTTTCAGTTTTACTTATTTCCACTGTATATCTGATACCCTAGAATGTCACTCTTTGATGTATCTAACAAGTGTGCGTGATTAAAGACTATTTGGAAAAGGCAACAAAATACTGACTAACAATAAGGCCTAGATTAATTTGCTTTAGATTTTAGTCTGGTGGATTATATTTTTCATTTTTCAGCTATAACATTACAGTATTCCAATGTCTAACCTTCAAAGTGGCATTGCTTAAACCATGCCAGATGTTGGAAGAAACCTGGGAAAGATGAAAATCAAGGCAGAATGCTTTCAAAGGTGTTAAGTTAAGCTCTCCCTTACTTTCTTCTAATTGTCATAAACATTATTCTTGGTAAAATTTTTTTCTGGTTTCACAGGCCTTATATGAAAAGTAGTGCCTAATTTATATCTCTCTCATTATGTGTGCCATCAAGATTCCATCAGAACCACCTGATGTCGTATCAACCTTTTGTTGGCCTTTATTGACGAAGTGTTTCCTTTTTCAATGTTGCATGGATTATGAAACACCGTCACATTCCAAGGGAGTCTGAAAATTGTATTCTCCATCATGTACATCATAAGTCATTACTTTGAGGGAACTTGAAGTCTGTATTCACACGGAGAAGTTTCTCAATAGTGATATGATCTTGAGAGGCAGAAGGTTGCATTAGATGTCTCAAACACTCTCCTCCGCAATGCACTGTCTCTTCTTCCCGGTTACAAGTTTTGGGACATGCGCATATATTGATTGTCCTATAATTCTATGTGTTACATTTTGTCTTTAAATTTTTTGGATTGCTAATGTTTACCTAATGCTTAGTGCATTGAACTTTGGTGAGGACATTTATAATAATATTTTCTATTGCCAGACTGCTAAGATTATCCAACTCAGATAATTTCAAATGATAATTCAAATATTCATAAATATAAGTTAAAATTACTAAATTAAACATCTGTTGGACGAGCACCCAAAGCATGCTCCATTTGTTTTCCTTAGGATAGTTTTAACTCTTATTATGAGGTTTAAATTGTTGTAGTAATTGGAGTAGCTGAACTGATTAGATATTGCAAAAATGTTGAAATTTGAATTGATATTGGACTGTTACTCTTGTGAATTGAGTATATGTCACTTTATCCTATCCCATAATACCAGTATAAGTCATAAAATCAATAAAAATTCTTGAGTGTGTGAACGCTATTATATAATTGCGGACAAAGCTTCTTACTGTTAAGGGCTGGGCAGGGAGGGAGGGGAAGAAGAGGGAAAGGATGGGATCAGAAAGAAGCAAGGTATCCTGAAACTTAAAAAGGAATCCATTTCAATCATTTCTTTTTTCTTTTTAACTTGAAGTACAGATTTAATTTTCTTTTTAAAAAATATTCTTTTTCAAATTATTTTCCCATTTAGGTTACTACATAATACTGAACACAGTTCCCTGTACCAAACAAGTAGGTCCTTGTTGGTTATCTGTTTTAAATATAGAAGTGTGTCCATCCCCAATTCCCAATCTATCCCTCCCACTCTCTTTCCCTAATCCTTCCCCTCTTGTGACAATAAGTTCTAAGTCTGTGAGTCTGTTTCAGTTTTGTAAATAAGTTCATTTGCATTCTATTGTTTTTTTAAGATTCAGCATATAAGTGATAGCTCATGTGGCTTTATATCATCGAAACAAACAGCCCAATCAAAAAATGGGCAGAAGCATATGTACACCTATGGCTGATTCATGTTGCTCTTTGACAGAAAACAACAAAATTCTATAAAGCAATTATCCTTCAATTAAAAATTAAATACAATTTTAAACAATGGACAGAAAACCTATACAGACATTTCTCCAAACAAGACATACTGAAGGTCAACATCCTTTCTTAACTATTATAATACTGTTAAAAAAAATAAAACAAGACAACTGCCCCCCCCCCCAACTTTAATCAAAGACTAAATTTGGCTTAAAACTTGACATTCAGAAAACTAGATCATGGCATCTGGCCCCATCACTTCATGGCAAATTGTTGGGGAAACAATGGAAACAGTGACCGACTTTATTTTTTTGGGCTCCAAAAATCACTGCAGATGGTGACTACAGCCATGAAATTAAAAGATGCTTGTTCCTTGGAAGAAAAGCTATGACCAACCTAGACAGCATATTGAAAAGCAGAGACATTACTTTGCCAAAAAAGGTCCATCTAGTGAAAGCTATGGTTTTTCCAGTAGTCATGTATGGATGGAAGAATTGTATCATAAAGAAGGCTGAATGCCAACGAATTAATGCTTTTGAACTGTGGTGTTGAAGAAGACTCTTGAGAGTCCCTTGGACAGCAAGGAGATCCAGTCAATCTTAAAGGAAATCAGTCCTGAATATTCACTGGAAGAACTGACGCTGAAGCTGAAACTCCAATACTTTAGCCACCTGATGAGAAGAACTGACTTATTGGAAAAGACCTTGATGCTGGGAAAGATTGAAGGCTAAAGGAGAAGGGGACGACAGAGGATGAGATGGTTGGAAGGCATCACCGACTCAATGGACATGAGTAAGCTCTGGGAGTTGGTGATGGACAGGGAAGCCTGGTGTGCTGCAGTCCATGGGATCTCAAAGAGTTGGACACGACTAAATGACTGAACTGAACTGAATTTTAATAGTTCTTACTTTTACTGAATATGACTTCTAGATTTTGGAAATAGTTTTTTTTTTTTTTTTCCTTATCAGTGTGGAAACATTTACTCACATTGTTTGGCATTGTGATGATTGGTATTGGGTTTCTCAATTGCATGTCTTATACTTGGGTGTCTTTAGTGGCAACCTACATAAATGAACTTTGGATAATTTAAGCAAAAGATAAATAATTAGACACATACATTTTTTATTTTTATTTTTGCTCCAGCTGCATATACACAATGAGAGGGCTGGAGAGGGTGATTCCCTTGGCAGCATTCTAGGAAGTTAGAATGTGAAAAATAGGCAAGAGTCTTCAAGTAGGATTCAAACTTGTCAAATGTCACACTATTAGAAAGTTTTACTTCAAGAAATTTCAAGTTCTTTGTTCCTCTGCTGGATAGTTCTGAGACAGGATCTAATAAATAACTCTGTTGTTGTTGCTGTTATTGTTGTATAGTCACTAAGTCATGTTTGACTCTTTCATGGTCCCATGGACTATAGTACTCCTGGCTCCTCTATCCATGGAATTTTCCAGGCAAAAATAGTAGAGTGGGTTGCCATTTCCTTCTCCAAGGGATCTTCCTGACTCAGGGATGGAACCCATGTCTCCTGCATTAGCAGGTGGATTCTTTACCACTTAGACACCAGGGAAGCCCAAGAAATAGCTCTATAACTCCACAAAATGTTTGGAGTGTTCTCCAAACATTTTCTTCAGTGTTCAGTCATTTGAAAATTAGTCATCAAAATATTTGGAAGGTTTTGGAAGGATTTCAGTTCACATCTTATTCAAGAGTGAATTCAGTGATTTCAGTTCACATCTTATTCACATCTTCATTCCACTGACTCTCTGTGACTCACTCAAGTCTAAGAATTGGGAGATGGGCATTATCTGAATCGTGGTAGCTCAGGTCAGCTTTTGATCTTATCCAATGCCTCTCTCTTTTTGTCTCTCTGTCTTTTGCTCTCTCTAAAGAGGGTCCACTTATTTTATTCCTAGATAACTTATGATTAGCTACCCCTAGGTGGAGATTACTATACCACATTCATTTTTGAACTAATAAGTTGCTACTATCATGTTAACCAAATCTTTCTTTGCTCTCTCAGTCAGAAGCCATAATCTGAACACTCTCACTCCTCGCTTCTCACCGATATTAGAAAGGCCACTTTAACCTTAATGTCTGCCACCAACATCCTTAGAGAGAAGTATCACAGCTGCTTTTAAAATTTCTGGCTGTTTGCTTTGTCATTGGTAAAGGAACACCTCGGGGCACCTAGCCAGTACTGCCACTCTAGCACTACTGTCTCCTAAAGATATTAAATTTCCTTTTCTATACTTTTCCCAAAGTGTTTCTAGTGTCTTAATTTCATTTAATATCCAGTATTAGTTAATAAATTACACTTGTAATCTCAATCAAACATTAGACTTCAACTTATTTACATTAGCTAGTACTCTTGCCTGGAAAACCCCATGGATGGAGGAGCCTGGTAGGCTGCAATCCATGGGGTCGCTAAGAGTCTGACACGACTGAGAGACTTCACTTTCACTTTTCACTTTCATGCATTGGAGAAGGAAATGGCAACCCACTCCAGTGTTCTTGCCTGGAGAATGAGGGAGCCTGGTGGGCTGACGTCTATGGGGTCACACAGATTCGGACATGACTGAAGTGATTTAGCAGCAGCAGCAGCAACACACTAATTGTCAAATTTTGGTTAAGTAAGAATTCTGTCAAGTATCTCCCTCCCTCTCAAGTAAAAGAGCCCTAAAATTCATTCACCTCAAAGCACTTTTGCCAATATGTATCCAAAAAATATTCAAAATTTTAAGCCAGTCTTCTACAAATTCTCTATCTGCCTTGGGACAGTATTCATATTCTTGCACTAATAAGTGAGCTCATAGAATGAAAATGAGGAGTGGAAAGGGGAACTATGGCTTCTTCCTTCAAGGAAACTTTTTCAGATAAAGGAGTAGCAGCATCTTAAATTGAGCAGGGAATAACTCTTAGGGAGGTAGGTCTGCTTCCTTCTGCAAAGGTGGTTGAGGTAGCTTCCAAAATGTCAGAATTTTCAAATGTTTTGAGTAATGTTACAAACCAGGACTCTTGCCTGGAAAACCCCATGGACAGAGGAGTATGTTAGGCTACAGTCCATGGAGTCACAAAGGGTCAGACTCGACTGAGCATCTTCACTTTCACGAACCAGGAATCCTCAGTTAATTGTATGAGAGAAATTGAAGGGATGATTCAACATGTTTTGTGTTCGGCAAGCCAAAAGTTCATACTGTGGGTTAGCTTTCAGCAGTTTCATCTCTGCAGCTGTTAACTATAGGACATTATCTTGTTATGGTGACAAGTACCCTATAGAAACAGAATTTAAAGATCTGAGCTCAATTTTTGCTTTAATTTGTCAGAAGTACTAACAGCATGTTGCAGTCTTTGAATTACCCAAGCCATAATTACAATTCAGACGGTGACTCTATTGGTCCATCAGATTCTTGCTTTCAGTGGGTATATGATTCAATTTAACTGTATGGTAGGTCAGTTCAGTTGCTCAGTTGTTACTGACTCTTTGCAACCCCAAGGACTGCAGCATGCCAGGCTTCCCTGTCCATCACCAACTCCTGGAGCTTACTAAAACTCATGTCCATCAAGTCAGTGGTGCCATGCAACCGTCTCACTCTCTGTCGTCCTTCTTCCACCTTCAACCTTTCCCAGCATCAGGGTCTTTTCCAATGAGTCAGTTCTTCTCATCAGGTGGCTAAAGTATTGGAGTTTCAGCTTCAGCATCAGTTCATCCAGTGAATATTCAGAGCTGATTTCCTTTAGGATTGATTGGTTGGATCTCCTTGCAGTCCAAGGGACTCTCAAGAGTCTTCTCCAACACCACAGTTCAAAGCATCAATTCTTCACTTGGCTTTCTTTATAGTCCAACTCTCACATCCTTACATGACTACTGGAAAAACCATAACTTTGACTAGACAGACCTTGGTTGGAAAAGTAATGTCTCTGCTTTTTAATATGTTGTCTAGATTGGTCAGAGCTTTTCTTTCAAGGAGCAAGCATCTTTTAATTTCTTGGCTGCAGTCACCATTTGCAGTGATCTTGGAGCCCCCCAAAAAGAAGTCTGCCACTGTTTCCATTGTTTCCCCATCTGTTTGCCATGAAGTGATGGGGCCGGATGCCATGATCTTAGTTTTCTGAATGTTGAGTTTTAAGCCAACTTTTTCACTCTCCTCTTTCACTTTCATCAAGAAGCTCTTTAGTTCTTGTTTGCTTTCTGCCATAATGGTGGTGTCATCTGTGTATCTGAGATCTTTGATATTTCTCCCAGCAATCTTGATTCAAGCTTATGCTTCAACCAGCCAAGCATTTCACATGATGCACTCTGCATATAAGTTAAATAATCAGGGTGACAATATGCATCCTTGACATACTCCTTTTCTGATTTGGAATCAGTCTGCTGTTCCATATTCTGTTCTAACTGTTGTTTCTATACCTGCATACAGATTTTCAGGAGGCAGGTCAGGTGGTCTGGTATTCCCATCTCTTTAAGAATTTTCCAGTTTTTTGTATCCACACATTCAAAGGATTTGGAATAGTCAATAAAGCAGAAATAGGTATTTTTCTGGAACTCTCTTGCTTTTTCCATGATCCAGCAGATGTTGGCAATTTGATCTCTGGTTCCTCTGCCTTTCCTAAAACCAGCTTGAACATCTGGAAGTTCACGGTTCATGTATCGTTGAAGCCTGGCTTGGAGAATTTTGAGCATTACTTTTCTAGCATGTGAGATGAGTGCAATTGTGTGGTAGTTTGAACATTGTTTGGCATTGCCATTCTTTGGGATTGGAATGAAAACTGACCATTTCCAGTCCTGTGGCCACTGTTTGAGTTTTCCAAATTTGCTGGCATATTGAATGCCACACTTTCACAGCATCAACTTTTAGGATTTGAAATAGCTCAACTGGAATTCCATCACCTCCAGTAGCTTTGTTCATAGTGATGCTTCCTAACGCCACTTGACTTTGCATTCCAGGATGTCTGGCTCTAGGTGAGTGATCACACCATCATGATTATCTGGGTCATGAAGATCTTTTTTGTATAATTCTTTTATGTATTCTTGCTCCCTCTTCTTAATGTCACATTAAAACCACATTACAGAAAGTTAATCAGCATGAAAAAGCAGAAAGCTGCCTCCCAGATGAAGGTACAAGATAAAACCGCAGAAAAACAACTAAAAGAAGTAGAGATAGGCAACCTTCCAGAAAAAGAATTCAGAATAATGATAGTGAATATGATTCAGGTTCTCAGCAAAGGAATGGAGGCAAAGGTTGAGAAGACACAAAAAAATGTTTACCAAAGATCTACAAGAAGTAAAGAAGGAGCAAACAGAAATGAATAATCCACTAGAAGGAATCCAGAGCAGAATAACTGAGGTGTAAACAGAGATAAATGACCTGAAGGACAGTTTGGTGGAATCACTGCCACAGAACAGGATATAGAGTAAAGAATGAAAAGATATGAAGATAGCCTGAGAGACCTGGAACAACATTAAAAGTATGAACATCTGCATTATAGGGGCCCCAGAAAGAGAAGATAGAGAGAGAGAAGACCTAAGAAAATATTTGAAGAGATAATAGCTGAAAACTTTCTAACATGGGAAGGGAAATAATCAAGTCTAGGAAGCAGAGAGAATCCCAGGCAGGATAAACCAAAGGAAGAACACACCAGGACACATAGTAATCAAACTCACAAAAATTAAAGACAAATATAAAATATTAAAAGCAACAAGGGAAAAGTGACAACATACAAGGGAACTCCCATCAGGCTGATTTCTTTCTTTCTTTTTTCCAAAGTTTATGTATTTTAATTGAAGGCTAATTACTTTACAATATTGTAGTGGGTTTTGCCATACATTGACATGAATCACAGGCTAATTTCTTACCAGAAACTCTACAAGCCAGATGGGAATGGCATGACATATTTAAAGTGAGGAAACGAAAGAAACTTACAACCAGGAGTACTCTATACAGCAAGACTCTTCTTCAGATTTGATGGAGAAATCAAAAGCATTCCAGATAAACAAAAGCTAAAATAATTCAGCACTACCAAATCAGCTTTACAACAAATGCTAAAGGAACTTCTTTAGGCAGAAGACAAAAAAATGGAAAGCCCTATCCACAGAAAATAAACCACAGACAATTAAGAAAGTAGCAATAGATAATAGGATAATTACATTAAATGTAAATGGATTAAATGCACCTATCAAAAGACACAGACTGGCTGAGCAGATGAAAACCTGTGCATGTATGCACTTCTGCTTACCACATCCTTCTGCTTGGCCCACCTACTTGTATGTAATTATTTTATAATTTTAGGCTGATTGTGTTTCCTTCATGGCTTGCAATTTTAATTATCTTTTATATTTTTCTGGTTATTGATTATGAAAACTGATCAACATCTTTTACTACTGTCCTGACCCAGGGATTGAACCCAGGTTTCCCGCATAGTAGACAGACGCTTTACCACCTGAGCCACCAGGGAAGTCCAATCATGTAACTATTACCCACTTAATACCACAGTATCATGACTGGTCAACAGAAAAATTATAAAATTCTATATCACCAAAACTACCATTGAATAGAAAAATATGTAATTGCTTTTTAAAATCCAGATGCATATGAGATTTATCTTGGAATTTTTTGAAAAATACAATTACCCAGGTATTGGTTATTATTATTATTATTTTTGGCCAGAGTTCCAGATATGTTTCTAATGAGCAACCATGTTAAAAACAACTGGAGTATGTGAGGATCTTTTACTTTTATCTAGTTTGTTTCACTTTTTTAATTTCATATTCAGTGCTCCTATTTCATTTAGGTTATGTTTTCCAATTTCTCCATCTCCTTTTTTACTGATGTTCTTTCTCAAGCATTTATCAAGTGTAGTAGAAAAGTTTTTGTATACAGATATATAAATAATATATACCACATATATATTTTAGAAAATGTATGGATTTTTGCCTAACTAAAAATTTATGACATTTTGATTCCCCTTGTTTGACTTAGTATAAGTAGAATGCTAGATTTCTAATTAAAAAAATTAGATATGAAACAAGCAGGAAAGGTTTATTGTATAGCACAGGTAACTATAGTCAATACGTTACAATAACCTATAATGGAGAAAAATATCATCTTTGTATATGTATAACTGAACCACACACACAAAAAAGAATTTTACTTTTGAAACGTAGTAATGCTTATCTTTTTGCCAGTTTTTCTAAAAGTGCTACGGACTTCTAATAACACATGAGATACAAAATTCTAATTATATTTATGAAGGATATGATTAGGAGAAGGCAGTGGCATCCTACTCCAGTACTCTTGCCTGGAAAAACCCATGGATGGAGGAGCCTGGTAGGCCGCAGTCCACGGGGTGGGGAAGAGTTGGACACGACTGAGCGACTTCACTTTCACTTTTCACTTTCATGCACTGGAGAAGGAAATGGCAACCTACTCCAGTGTTCTTGCCTGGAGAATCCCAGGGGTGGTGGAGCCTGGTGGGCTGCCGTCTATGGGGTCACACAGAGTCAGAGATGACTAAAGTGACTTATCAGCAGCAGCAGGATATGATTAATATAAATTAATTCCATAAATACATATTATATCATTAATGACATCTTTCAGAATGCTCCTATTCTTGTTTTTTCTACAGTTGATAAAATATTCTTAGAGAAATGTTAATATGTCTCACTATGATTATATAGTTTTGTTCTTTTTTCTTATGTTTCTCCTGTATTTGCTTTTTGAATCTTTGTTTTTTTGTTGTTAAGGGGTCTAATGGTTTATGATCTCTATCTTCTTTGTCAATTGCACCTTTTATCATTAAAAACATTCATCTTTGTTTCATTTTAAATAAGTAAAGTTAAAAAAATTATAAGTAAAACACACAGAACATAATAACTTATGAGACAGATACAGCAAAGAAGGTGTGTCTCATCATTTTAAATCTGAATGATATGTATGGTGATGGTACAAACACATAAAAAGTAAAGGAGCTCTTAGCAATCCAAGAATAGAGAATTTCCTTAACTTGAAAAGTAACATCTACCAAAAATCTAGAGCTAAGATCATATTTAAGGTGAGAAGCAGAAGCTTTCCTGATAAAATTAGGAACAAAGCAAGGAAGTCCCCACTGCAAAACCTTTTCAACCTTCAAGTGTAAGTCTTATCTAAGGCAATAGACAAGAAAAAAAGTGTTATGGGCTGAATTCTGGTTTTCAGAATTAATATGTTGAAGACCTAACCCTGGTATTATAGTGTATGACTATAGAGTTGATCCATGAACTACATTAATTTTAAATGTGCAGATTCACTTGCACACAAATTGATTCTAATAAATGTATTAGAAGTTGTTCTTGAATATTTGCAACAATTTGAAAAAAGTTGCAGATGAGCTATGTAGCCTAGAAATATTGAAAATAATTAAGAAAAACCAGGTATGTCATGAATGCATAAAATATGTATAGATACTATTCTAGACCATACCTGGCACCATTTTCAGTTGAGAGGAATTTTAAAAATGTAATATTGGAGTATTAAATAATAATTACAGGAAATTGATTGTAGTACATATTGTACTACTATAATATATTTGTAGTTACCTCCTGTTGCTATTGTGGTGAGCTCAAGTGATGTGAGTATCCACTTAAAACACTACAGGACACTAATCATCTCTATGTGAGCTACTAACCTTTCCAGTAAACTGGGTACCACAATAAAAAGTGATCTCTCCCAGTTCTTGTAAATTTTTCATTATGTTTAGTGCAATACCTTAAATAACAACATCTCAGGACTCCTATGAAGTGCCACTAATGATTCAGGAAGTGCTCCTAAGAAGCAGAGAATAGTCATGATCTTACAAGAAAAAGTTGAATTGCTAGGTATCTACTGAAGATTGAGGTCTACAGCTATGGTTGCCTGCCATTTTAAGATGAATGAATCCAGTGTAAGGACTCACTTTTTTTTTTTTTAAAGAATTTGTGAAGCTGTAGTTTGCTGTGGCTACAGCAGTAGGTATGAAAATTTTGTACTTTTGTGAATACTTTATCTCATATTAACAATGCATATTTTACTGGGTGCAGGATTGCTAGGAGAAAGACATATCTATATATTGTAATATGATTTGAGAAAAAGTAAAGTTATATGCCAACGTAAAACAAAAGCAAGGTGAAGGACTAAAACTGGAGAATTTGATGAAAGCAAAGGATGGTTTGATAATTTTAGAAAGAGATTTGGCTTAAGAAGTGTCAAGAAAATTGGGGAAGTAGCTTCTGCTGATCAAGAGGCAGCCGATGAGCTCCCAAATGCCAGTGAGAAAATCATTGAGGAGAGAGGATATCTGGCTGAACCAGTTTTTAATGCAGAAGAAAAGTGCCCTATTCTGTGAAGAAACTGTCACAGAGGATACTTATTAGAAGGGGAAGGAAGTGAGTCCCAGGATTCAAGGCAGGAATGGATAGGCTTACCCTACTGTTTTGTGCAAATGTGTTTAGGTTTATGATCAAGAATGTCCTTATCTATAAAACTATTAATCCCCAAGTTTTAAAGGGAAAAGATACATTGCAGCTGCCAGTCTCTTTTTGTAAAGCAAGAAAGACTAGACAAGTAACCTCTTTCTCCTGACTTGGTTCCACTGATGCTTTTGGAAGCACCTTGCAGGAGAGGTCTGTCTTACATTTTTTTTTTTTAAATATTGGACCATGTCCCTGGCCACCCAGAACCCCATGAGTTAAACACCAAAGGTGTCTACTTGTCCCCTGAATACAACATCTCTAATTCAGCCCCTAAATCAGGGGGTGTAAGGATCTTTAAGGCACATTACACATGATAATTTAGGGAAAGATTGTCAGTGATATGGAAGAGAAACCTGATAGAGAGATCATGAAAGTCTGAAAGGATTATACCATTGAAGATTCCATCATTGTTATAGAAAATCTGTGAAAGCCATCAATCCTGAAATAGTAAAGTCCTGCTGGAGAACTGGTTCAAGATGTTGTGCATGACTTCACATGATTGACAACAGAGCCAATCAAGAAAATCATGAAGATATTGAAGATATGACAAACAAAGGTGGTGAAGTGGGTAAAGTGTTTCAAGATATGGATGTTGGAGAAATTCAAGAACTGATAAATACCACAACAAAAGAATCAACAGAAGATTTGATGGAGATGAGTGGCTCTCAATCAGTGCCAGATGACTAGGAAGGAGATACAGAAGAATCAGTGCCAGAGACAAGGGACATTAGGCAATTTGGCAGAAAGACTCCAATTATTAAAGACTGCTTTTGATTTCTTTTATGACATGAATACTTCTACTACTGGTTGACCAAAAAATTCATTTGGGTTTTTCTGTACTCTGTTATGAAAATCTGAATAAACTTTTTGGGCAATGCAATACACTGTGTATTACAGTATGGTACAGTATTGGTGGGCTTCCCAGGTGTCTCAGTGGTAAAGAATCTGCCTGCCAATGGAGGAGATGCAAGAGACGCGAGTTCGATCCCTCAGTTGAGAAGATTCCCTACAGTAGGAAATGGAAACTCACTCCAGTATTCTTTCCTAGAGAATCCCATGGGTGGAGGAGCCTGGCGGGTGACAGTCCAGGGGTTGCAAATAACTGTACCTGACTCAGTTAATGAGCATGCATACATTGTATGTGTACGTCACTCTCCAATAATTAGAGAAACTACATGAGAACATCATAGGTAGGTGGGTTTTTAAAAAAAAATAACAATGTTTCTAATGCTGTATTGTGAATATGACTATAATACTCTATGTAATAAAAGTTTATAATGATTCATTCATTAATTGTGTAGGTTTCACTACCATGAAGCAACTAAATTGAGTACACAGTTCTCATAAAACAATCATATTGCTACTTCTTAATTATCAATACAAGAATTTTTATACCCATAATTATGAATTTCTTTTTCTCAGCATTTCATTTTTTATATCTTTTCATATTTTCATTTTGATGTCTAGTGCTAGCAATATGTATAATATATACAATATTTTGTATTATGTAAGATGTATTGATATAGGCACTGACAGCTGATTTGACAGATGGTCTTGTTCCTTGGAAGAAAATCTATGACAAACCTAGACAGTGTATTAAAAACCAGAGACATCATTCGCTGACAAAAGGCCATATAGTCAAAGCTATGGTTTTTCCAGTAGTCATGTATGGATGTGAGAGTTGGACCATAAAGAAGACTGAGTGCCGAAGAATTGATGCTTTTGAATTGTGGTGTTGGTGAAGACTCTTGAGAGTCCCTTGGACTACAAGGAGATCAAACCAACTAATCCTAAAGGAAATCAACTCTGAATATTCATTAGAAGGACTGATACTGAAGCTGAGGCTCCAATACTTTGGACACCTACTGCAACAAGCTGACTTATGGAAAAAGACCCTGATGCTGGGAAAGATTGAAGACAGGACGAGAAGCGGGTGACAGAGGATGGTATGGTTGGATACATCATCGACTCAATGGACATGAGTTTAAGCAAAATCCAGGGGACAGTGAATGACAGGAAGCCTGGCATGCTGCAGTCCATGGGGTCACAAAGAGTTGGACCAGACTGAGCGACTGAACACCATTTGCTGACTGTAAGTTTCACTACTCAGGAATTGCCTCCAGTAATTCTTGTTGTATCATTTTCTAAAAATTCTGGGACATATATTATTCTACACTCTAATCTAATTAAATTTGTCCTTGTGGTGGACAATATCCACATATATGAATGATGCATATAAGCCAACAATAAAAAAACCAAACAACCCGAATAAAAAATGGGCGAAGGGGCATACAGAAGAACTTGTGGACACAGAGGATGAAGGAGAGGGAGACAAACTGAGAGAGTAAAGTTGACATATATACTCTATCATGTGTAAAATAGCTAGCTAGTGGAAAGTGGCTGTTTAGCACAGGGAACCCAGGTCCATGCTGAGAGGGCTGGGATGGCAGGGGTGGGAGAGAGGATTTAGAAGGAGGGGATATATGTGTACTTATAGCTGGTTCATGTTGTACAGCAGAAACCAACACAACATTGTAAAGCCATTATTCTCCGATAAAAAAAAATTCTTTAAAAAATGTAAGCTCTTTAATGGCTTACTTTTTCTCTGCTTCCATCACTGATTTTTCTTTTACATTTACAATAGTGTGTGTTTCAACAATAAATGAGTGAAATAAAAAAAGTGATCAAAGGACTTGATTATACATTTTTCCAAAGGAGACAGACATATGGCCAACAGGCTCATGAAAGATGTTCAACATCACAAATTAATGCAAAAAAAAGTCACAATGAGATACCACTTTCTGCCTGTTAGAATGGCTATTATCAAAAAGGCAAGAAATGAAAAGTATTGGTGAGGATGTGGAGAAAAGGAAACAGAGAATTTTGGTGAGAATAGAAATTGGCTTAGCCACTATAAAAACTTATGGATATTTCTCAAAATATTAAGAACAGAGCCAGCATATGATTCAGTCATTCCACTTCTCAGTATTTACCAAAGAATATGAAAGTACTAATTGAAAAGATACACACACGCTTAGATGGGGAAACTGTGGAAACAGTGTCAGACTTTATTTTTTTGGGCTCCAAAATCACTGCAGATGGTGACTGCAGCCATGAAATTAAAAGACGCTTACTCCTTGGAAGGAAAGTTATGCCCAACCTAGATAGCATATTCAAAAGCAGAGACATTACTTTGCCAACAAAGTTCGTCTAGTCAAGGCTATGGTTTTTCCTGTGGTCATGTATGGATGTGAGAGTTGGACTGTGAAGAAAGCTGAGCACTGAAGAATTGATGCTTTTGAACTGTGGTGTTGGAGAAGACTCTTGAGAGTCCCTTGGACTGCAAGGAGATCCAACCAGTCCATTCTGAAGGAGATCAGCCCTGGGATTTCTTTGGAAGGAATGATGCTAAAGCTGAAAGTCCAGTACTTTGGCCACCTCATGTGAAGAGTTGACTTATTGGAAAAGACTCTGATGCTGGGAGGGATTGGGGGGAGGAGGAGAAGGGGACGACAGAGGATGAGATGACTGGATGGCACCACTGACTCGATGGATGTGAGTCTGAGTGAACTCCAGGAGCTGGTGATGGACAGGGAGGCCTGGCGTGCTGCGATTCATGGGGTCGTAAAGAGTCGGACACGACTGAGCGACTGAACTGAACTGATACATGCTTATGTTCATCACAGTACTATTTACAATAACCAAGATACAAAAACAACTTAAAGGCCCACTGACGGATGGATAAAGAAGATGCGCTGTATATACAGAATAGAATTATATTAAACCATAAAAAAGATGAAACCTTGCCAATTGTGGTAACATGGATGGACTTCAAGGATATTATATGTTAGATAGAGAAGGACAAATACCATATGACTTCACTCATACATGGAATACAAAAAACAAGCAAGCAAAAATCAAAATAAGTAAGCAAATCAAACCAATCAAAAATAAACATGTAGATACAGAGAAGAGAATAGTGATTATCAGAGAGAAAGAGGTGGGGGAGTGGAGGGTGAAGTGGGTTAAGGAGATCAACTATATGGTGATGGAAACTAAATTTTCAGTGGTGAGCACTGTGCAGTGTATACAGAAGTGGAAATGTATTCATGAAACTTGCTTAATATAAACCAGTGTTATTTCAATAAGCAATAAATTAAAAAATAATATATCTTGAAATGCAACAGATATCAAAAAAATTGTTTTTGGTCTCCTTTACAAGGATCATCTTTAAGGCCAGTTTTTTACACTTATTCAAACCCAGAGAAGGCATTTCTTAGCTGTCTCCTCTACTGCTCTCTGGTAAACTTCTAGTTGGTTGACAGCTAGCTTTTTGCTCTTATGAAGCTAACCATCTCTACTGCATTGCTTATCACCAAATTATTTTTAAGTTTCAGAATTTACTTATGCTTGAACTTTTCCACACTTTGTTCTAAATGCAGTTTACTTGGAGCTCTCTGTTATGGTACACTTTTCATTCTAGGCAAAACCTGTCGTTCAGTTCTCTGAGTGACACCTCTGATTTAGGAGCAGATTTCTGGGTATGGTCAGTAGCTGATGATATTATTGCTCTTTTTTTTTTTTTTTGATGTTCCTTTTTAAAAAAAATTATTTTATTTTATATTTTAACTTTACTATATTGTATTGATTTTGCCAAATATCAACGTGAATCTGTGGGAGAGGGAGAGGGTGGGATATTATCACTCTTGGCATAAAAACTTCATCCTTTGAACTGAGGCTACTTAAAGCAGAGCTCCAGTATTCTGGGTGTAACATGACAGAGGTCAAGCTTCTATGCTATGAATGGAGGCTGGATAAAGAAAGAGATCTTCAAGATATTTTAGCCACTCTTGTTTTGAATAGACCTTCTGCATTATTTATGCCTTGGGGATAAGATATATTTGCTGCCTGATACTCTCAAGGTGATGGGCTTCCCAGGTGGCGCTAGTGGTAAAGAACTCATCTGCCAATGCAGGAGATAAAAGAGTGGCTCAATTCCTGGCTTGGGAAGATTCTCTGGAGGAGGGCACAGCAACCCATTCTAGTAGTCTTTCCTGGAGACTCCCATGGACAGGGGAGGTTGGTGGACTACAGTCCATTGGGTTGCAAACAGGTGGACATTAATAAAGCAACTTAACTCTCAGGGCGATATGATAGCCTTCGTCTGGTAACTAGGGAAAGAGAAATCTGTGTATTTTTTCCTGTACTTGCTTGAGTGTAGGAAAGTTGAGAGAGGAGAGGAAGGAAGTGGATCCTTGATCAAATAAGTTTGTGTGTGAATATTTATATTGACTTTATTCACAATATCTGAAATCAGAAAACACCTCAATTGCCCAAGATTTAAGAGTACCAAAATTTGGTACATATGTAAAGGGAATACTCATCAATTAAAAGAATGACTTACTTATAGATATTACAAAATGAATAAATCTCAAAATCATTTTACTCAGTGAAAGAAACCTGAGAAAAAAGGGTGCATACTATAGGCAAACATATTTATATGCAAAAAAAAAAAAAAAATCACATTACTGGTTAGCTGAAAATGGAGTTGGAAGCAGGCACAGTTAAAAGAGGGCATGATAAGTCTCTTGAAAGTGATGGAAATGCTCTGTGTCTTGATATGGTGATGGTTTCATTGATGTATAAAACAGGCAAAACTCACAGAAATGTATACTCAGTGAATACAGTTTATTTCACACTAATTATTTCTCAATAAAGTGTTTGAGAAAAAATAATGAGTAGAGCTGCATTTTTAGATGCAATGAGTTGTGTTTTAGAGCCCTGACTCAGATATTTCTTTTTTTGGATTGATGATTTTAAAGAAGATCTTTGTGGTCCTTCCCAAAGGATTCTCACAAGAAAACAGCTCTTGTATGTATGCTGACTCCTATTAGACTCAGGCTGCTTCCGCACACTCCCACCCCCAATTTCTTTCTGTTCTTCTTTTATTTTTTAAGTCTGGAGTCCCTATGTTCCTCATGGATCTTGACTCTGGAGTCTAGACATCTTAATAATAAATTTATACTTCTTTCTTTCCCAGGAGGACTATATCCCAGAAAGTAAAGATAAGCTCAATGCTACAACTATAAAAATTTATACTGTTATGCCAAACCCATTATGAAAACTGTTGCTTTTATTTGAGCTGATTATCAGAGATTCCAGATGACTCAGGACTTCTACTTGGATGTCTAAGACAATCTATTTTTGCTTCCTAAAAGCATTCAAGCCCTAGACAATGCATAAGAGGGACTATCCTACTGATTGATTCCTCAGATTCACTTTGCATAACTACAGAATATAATTCCTGGAAGCATATCCGAGTTAACCAAGCATCACTGGAAAATAGACTTCTTTGTCTTCTACAAAGGACGATGACTTTTTCCAATGTCAACTACTAAAGGAAAGTTTAGTAGTTTACATAGAGCAGTAAGAAAAATAAGGCTATTTTCTCTAAGGGAAGAATATGAAACTGGGAAAATGAACATGTATTTGGAAATTTTGAGAGGAAAGGGGTTCACTTTATTTTGACATAATGATTTTTAAAATTATTTTTGTAACATAGTCATTAAATTTGTTTACTCTTTCTAAAATTAAAACAATAAGACAAAACATCAGAGTTCTGCTACTTCTTTTTACAGAACATGACAAATTACCAAACAATATAAGGTAAGAGTAAATTTGAAAGCATGTGAGTTTTTGACAAATAATAAATCACCAACTGACTACTTGTCTATTGAATACTCTGGGAAAAACACTCTCCTTTTCCAGATATAAGTGGTTTTAGCTGTAAACTTATTAACATTAGAATGAGTTTGATAGGAATAAATCTCAAAAATTCAAGTAATCTGGTCCCTTGGTTCTAGGCAGGATTTTAAAGAAATATAAATAAGATACATTATTTTTCAAAAAACATTTTACAACTACTACAGTGTTTCCTTTCACTGTCTAAATAATTTACACTCCTAAGACCCTAACTCTGATCTATTTAAAATCTTGCCCCTTTATAATTATCTTCATATTTAATTTTTGATGGATCTGGTGAATAACAAAAATATATCAAGACAACATCATATCATTTTACTGAAAGTCATCTGTTTCTCACCAAAATATTAAACTTCTCTCATATATCTTTATCAAAGAAAAAGTTGATAGATATCACAGTGATTAGAACATGGGTTCTGGAACCAGATTTCTTGGCTTCAGATTTCAATTCTGACCCTAGTAGGTGTCTTTCAACATATTTTATTTCTTGGTACTTCATTTACCTTACTGTAAACTGGGGAATACAATAACACTCACCTCATATTATTGTTGTATGTATTAAATGAGCTATTATGAAAGCATTTAGAGAAGTGGCCTATAAAAGATGCCACATAATGTTTGCTATTATTATTGTTGTCTACACAGGTTCATGTATATAAAGCCCTGGGGAGAAGAGTGATCTTATTTGAAGTGTCTAGTAAATAAACTAATGAGGACTGTGAAAGTTATATTCCAGGTAAATAAGAATGCAATCAACAATTTCTTCTTTATGTCTCTTTTGTTCAGTATCCATTTCTAAATCTATCTAGACGGAATAAGTCTCTTTCTTTACTATGAGCGGTCAGTTGAAAAAATGAAGGAAAATTTTTTTTTTATGAAACAAATTTTGAGGCTCATCTGAAGAAATTCTAGCATACAAGTGCTGATAATTTTTGTGTTTGGTTGTGCACAAATATTTCTTTGTGAGTATACACATTATATCAGAATCCATGGTTTCCATTACCCACAAAAATAATTGCACCTTTTAGGTATCTTAAAATTCAATCATTTTCTTCATATCTGCTGGTACTCTATGCCTGCCAAACTAAGTTTTCCTAAACTAGACTACTGAGGCCCTTATCTCTAAACTCAGACTCCAAAATTGCTTCCAAAATGTCATTTATTGAAATATTTGTGCTCTCTTGCAATCACTATTTCCTGACATTACATTTATTGCATAAATCATGAGTTCAAAATATATACTTAAGTGATACATGCACTGTGAAAGGTATTTGGTGGGAAGACATTGTATTAGATTCAAAAGGAAAAGATCTAATTTCACCACTCATATAAATTAGTAACTTTTAAGGTGAAAATAAATAATGATTTTAGAACAGTTTTGTGACTCCTAATACAGTAAGAGGTGATTGGTAACTAGGATGACAGCCAAGAGTTCATTTGCTTATTTTTCTTTGTACCTCTCTGCAGGTTTCTGCCATGGGTGACAGGGGAACAAGCAACTACTCAGACATGACTGACTTCATTCTTGTAGGCTTCAGGGTCCACCCAGAGCTCCACATTCTCCTCTTCCTGCTTTTTCTGCTTGTCTATGCCATGATCCTTCTAGGGAATGTTGGCATGATGGTCATTATTATAACTGATCCCTGGCTGAACACACCAATGTATTTCTTCCTAGGCAACCTCTCCTTCATCGATCTCGTCTATTCATCTGTTATTGCACCCAAGGCTATGATCAACTTCTGGTCTGTGAGCAAGTCCATCTCATTTGCAGGCTGTGTGACCCAGCTCTTTCTCTTTGTCCTCTTCATTGTGACCGAGGGGTTTCTCCTGGCAGTCATGGCTTATGACCGCTTCATTGCCATCTGCAATCCTCTCCTCTACACTGTCCAGATGTCAACACGTCTCTGTGCTCAGTTGGTGGCTGGTTCCTATTTTTTTGGCTGTATCAGTTCAATTCTTCAGACCAGCATGACATTTACTTTATCTTTTTGTGCTTCTCGGGCCATTGACCATTTTTACTGTGACACTCGCCCACTTCAGAGACTATCTTGTTCTGATCTCTTCATCCGGAGAATGGTTTCTTTCACCTTATCTGGCCTCATTACCTTGCCTACGATCATAGTTATTGTTATTTCATATTTGTACATTGTGTCCACAGTTCTAAAGATACCCTCCACCGAAGGGCGTAAGAAAGCCTTCTCCACTTGCAGCTCCCACCTGGGAGTCGTGAGTGTACTGTATG
This sequence comes from Bos indicus x Bos taurus, assembly GCF_003369695.1. NCBI lineage: Eukaryota > Metazoa > Chordata > Mammalia > Artiodactyla > Bovidae > Bos > Bos indicus x Bos taurus. Next base: position 60,521,965 of record NC_040080.1, read on the forward strand.
GTGCTGTCTTTTTTATGTATCTCACTCCTGACACATTTCCTGAGCTCAGTAAAGTGGCCTCCTTGTGTTACACCCTACTCACTCCCATGTTGAATCCTCTGATTTACTCTCTGAGAAACAAAGATGTCAAAGAAGCTCTAAACAAACTTTTGGAGAAGAAAAGTACTATTCTGTGATTATTATTTCTCTTCCACTAATGAGTGGTGTCTGTTTATTTTGTACTCCTCTGGTCATCAATGAATTTATTCTCCTGAGTATCATAGACATATTATCAAAAGCTTTTTAAAGGTAATATATTCTTTCCATGTAGAACTTTATTTCCATGTGAGCATTGTCAAACGTAAATGTCTTGGATATTGGAGATGCTCTGGAGATGCTCAGAAGCATTGTCCAAGATGAATCTTCACACTGATCTCAGTTCAGTTCAGTTCAGTTCAGTTCAGTCGCTCAGTCCTGTACGACTCTTTACGACCCCATGAATCGCAGCACGCCAGGCCTCCCTGTCCATCACCAACTCCTGGAGTTCACTCAAACTCATGTCCATCGAGTCAGTGATGCCATCCAGCCATCTCATTCTCTGTTGTCCCCTTCTCCTCCTGCCTCCAATCCCTCCCAGCATCAGAGTCTTTTCCAATAAGTCAACTCTTCGCATGAGGTGGCCAAAATACTGGAGTTTCAGCTTCAGCATCATTCCCTCCAAAGAAATCCCAGGGCTGATCTCCTTCAGAATGGACTGGTTGGATCTTTGCAGTCCAAGGGTCTCTCAAGAGTCTTCTCCAACACCACAGTTCAAAAGCATCAATTCTTCAGTGCTCAGCCTTCTTCATAGTCCAACTCTCACATCCATACATTACCACTGGGAAAACCATAGCCTTGACTAGACGGACCTTTGTTGGCAAACTAATGTCTCTGCTTTTGAATATGCTATCTAGGTTGGTCATAACTTTCCTTCCAAGGAGCAAGAGTCTTTTAATTTGATGGCTGCAGTCACCACCTGCAGTGATTTTGGAGCCCCCCAAAATAAAGTCTGACACAGTTTCCACTGTTTCCCCAAACAGTTTATTTCACAAAATTGATTTCTATTTGTTTTTATGACATTTTTCTGAACACTATTTTTATACATTATTATCATGTTTAAACAGTTATTTTGTCCAGTGTTAGCTTTGGAATGGCTCCTTCCCTTATACACAATCCCGGATGGCTCAGACTGTAAAGAATCTGCCTGCAATGCAGGAGACCCAGGTTTAATCCTTGGGCTGAGAAGATCTCATGAAGAAGTAAATGGCCACCCACTCTAGCATTCTTTCCTGGAGATTTCCATAGACAGAAGAGCCTGGAGGGCTACAGTCTGTACACGACAAAGAGTCGAACACGAGTGAGTGAATAACACATTTTACACACAATCATTGGAATGTCCAACTTACTTTTTAAAGTAAATGATTCCTGAATTATTACTAATTTCTCTGACATGCTAAAGGGTTTTGACCTGAAACAAACAGACTACCAGGTCTTTCTCTAGCAAATATGGGCTTGTTTGGGATCAGCACAGAATTAAAATTTGTGGTCTGTAATCATGGCGAGCCATATGCAAGTCTCTGCATGCTAAGGGAAGGAGAACCGTTTTATAGAAGAAAGATGAAGTTGGAAACTCTGTAGTGAACAGAGTTCTTGGTTTTTCACTGGCTGAGTTTTTGCCATGGAAAAAGAGTAATCTTCTTATAGCCCTTCCAAAGGAATGGATCAAAGCCTGAAAAACCCACCATTGTTTCAGAGAAAAAAGCCCTGTTCACATTGATGTATGGCAAAACCACCACAGTACTGTAAAGTAATTAGCCTCCAATTAAAATAAATTAATTAATTTAAAAAATGGGTTGAAGGCTAGCCACTGTAGGAGAAGCAACCTCTGTTCTGCAGGGAACAGGCTGGTCAGTTTCCATGGAAGAGTCTGATCTCAAATCACACCAAAGTGCCAAATGACTAATAACCTAAAGAACCACATATTAACCAGAAAGTCAAAACATTTAAATAGATCCCAAATAAAGCCAGAGTGCTTCAAATGCAAAGAGGGTGAAAGCTCAGTTCCAGGATAAACACATCTTCACTCTCCAGAGTGGAGATGGGCTCAAAAGAGGGTACTGCACCTGTTTGCACACCTGCCCTAGAGCTGTTGGGGAATCTTCTCTGGTCCCTGTGGGGGCCACTGCAATGTTGACCTGAAACAAATAGACTGCCAGATATTTCTCCAGTAAACATGCAGGAGAAGCACAGAGTTGCAGTTCAAGGTCTGCCACCATAGCAAGACACATTCAAGTTCCCGAATAACAATGGAAAGAGAAATCTTTTAAAGAAGAAGAAAGAAAGATTGAGCATGTCAACTACAAATTGGCATTTGCCATATACCTCTACAAGGATTAGATCAAGTACTGACACAGCTGCTGATTTTCAACACTCTCTGAATGGAGTTCAGGGTAGAGAACAGAAATGAGGCATTCTGTGCTCTGGGAAAAACTGGGAGAACAGGTCTTCAGATAATTAGATATTTTCAGGAGCTGATTTTATGAATCCAATTTTTGTGTCCCCTCACATGTAGAAAAACACTAAAATCCATGGTGATAACTGTTCCTTGTAAGCAGCAGAAACCTTCAAAAAATGTGTGCTTGATTTTTGAACAAAAAAAAATATGTGCAAAAAATATGTACACACCTTCAACAAAATCACATATATACTGACCATCTTTGGAGTAGTTTTTCAGAGCTATCTGAGGTGCTGTCTCCCAGACTATAGACTTCATTTTGCCCCAAATACAATTTGACTCATGACTCTCAGATGTGTATTTTTTTTAAGTCAACCGGTGCTGCAGTGAACAAAGAATCCCGGATTTTTCATTGCATGAGTCTTTCATAGGAAAGAAGAGGAGTCTTTGTCCTTCCCATTGGGCTCTGCTTTGTTATAGGTGTGAAAACTCCCAACTTTGATCCTTCAATTCCATTTAATTGGGGTTTCTGTTTACTAATTTTTTATAACCATTGTTGAATTTTCACTTGAATCAACTATTTTATATATGCTGTATCAAAAGGCAATAATAATAAGAAACTAACAATAAATAACCTTCATTTTATACATCAGCTTGGGAAATTGTGTATTGAGTGTGTCAGCTATAGGGGAGTCCTCTGAGGACCTGCTTGCTCCTGGGTCCTAATATAAAAAACCAAAGTGGGAGATAAAAATATACAAAATTTTTGAGCAATCATTTCCATAAATGAACCTTCATAATTTTTCTATATTAATTATTTAAGGAATATTTAATAAAAGAAAAGAAGCTAGGCAGTTTTCAAAATAGAATGTGATTCAAAATTTTCTTAGTTGCTTCTGTATCTTCATTTATTCTATTAATTTTGTTTAATCTTGTGGTAGGCTTAGGTATAAATAACTGTATTCTTTAGAGAACTTACAATTTAATGTTGGAATCAAAGCATTGGACATGTAATTGAAATCCAGAAATTTTATTTTATTGTTTAATGCACACAAAGAATAAACATGGAGACTGTAAGGTCAGGTGCCTGAGAGTGGGTGTTGGTAATCAAGGAAGGTCTTCTTAGGGCTATATGGAAAATATATTTGAAGGATGTAAGATTGGAGTCAGGGATACTGCTTTATCAGTTTATGTTATTGATGGGGCTTTAAGTATGCCAATGTAATTTTAAGAAGGTTTATTTAAAAATATAAGTATAGTACTCAGAACACAGTAACTGATTAGTATGAGAAGGATGCAGCAAAGAAGGTGTGTCTCATCATTTTGAACCTGATTAATACTTGTGGTGATGGTACAAACCATAAAAATAAAGGAGCTCTTAGCAGGCTAGGAATAGAGGAGAATTTCCTTAACTTGAAAAGTAACATCTACCAAAAATCTAGAGCTAAGATCATATTTATGGTGAGAAAGCAAAAACATCCTTGCTAGAATTAGGAACAACGCTTGGAAGTCCCCATTACAAAACCTTTCAACATCCAACAGTAAGTCTTAGCTAATACAATGGATAAGAAAAGGAATGAAAAGTGGTATGGACTGAATTATGTTTTTCAAAACTCAAATGCTTAAGCCGTAAATCCAGTACTATAGCATATGACTATAGTGTTGACTCTTGAACAACAATGATCTGCATTTTGCATGTCCACTTACACACAAACTGCTTTCAATAAATGTATTATAATTTTAAAAAAATATTTGCAACTATTTGAAAAACATTTCAGATGAATTTTGTAGCTTCAGTTCAGTTCAGTTCAGTTCAGTCACTCAGTTGTGTCCGACTCTTTGCGACCCCATGAATTGCAGCACGCCAGGCCTCCCTGTGCATCACCAACTCTCAGAGTTTACCCAAACTCACATCGGTCAAGTCGGTGATGCCATCCAGCCATCTCATCCTCTGTCATCCCCTTCTCCTCCTGCCCCCAATCCCTCCCAGCATCAGAGTCTTTTCCAATGAGTCAACTCTTCACATGAGGTGGCCAAAGTATGGGAGTTTCAGCTTTAGCATCAGTCCTTCCAATGAACACCCAGGACTGATCTCCTTTAGAATGGACTTGTTGGATCTCCTTGCAGTCCAAGGGACTCTCAAGAGTCTTCTCCAACACCACAGTCCAAAAGCATCAATTCTTCAGCGCTCAGCCTTCTTCACAGTCCAACTCTCACATCCATACATGACCACTGGAAAAACCATAGGTTTGACTAGAAGGACCTCTGTTGGCAAAGTAATGTCTCTGCTTTTTAATATGCTGTCTAGGTTGGTCATAGCTTTTCTTCCAAGGAGCAAGCATCTTCTAATTTCATGGCTGCAATCACCATCTGCAGTGATTTTGGAGCTCCCCAGTATAAAGTCTGTCACTGTTTCCATTGTTTCCCCATCTATTTGCTGTGAAGTGATGTGACCAGATGCCATGATTTTTGTGTTTTGAATCTTGAGTTTTAAGCCAACTTTTTCACTCTCCTTTTTCACTTTCATCAAGAGGTGCTTTAGTTCTTTACTTTCTGCCATAAGGGTGGTGTCATCTGCATATCTACATATCTGAGGTTATTGATGTTTTCCCAGCAATCTTGATTCCAGCTTGTGCTTCAACCAGCCTGGCATTTCCCATGATGTACTCTGCATATAATTTAAATAAGCAGGGTGACAATATACATCCTTCCTTGATGTACTCCTTTCATGATTTGGAACCAGTCTATTGTTCCATGTCCATTTCTAAATTTTGTTTCTTGACCCAAATACAGATTTCTCAGGAGGTTTCCCATCTCTTGAAGAATTTTCCACAGTTTGTTGTGATCCACACAGCAAAACAGTCAAAGGTTTTGGCAGTCAATAAAGGAGAAGTAGATGTTTTTCTAGAACTCTCTTGCTTTTTCCATGATCCAATGGATTTTGGCAATTTGATCTCTGGTTCCTCTGCCTTTTCTAAACTCATCTTGAACATGTGGAAGTTCTCAGTTCATGTACTGCTGAAGCCTGGCTTGGAGAATTTTGAGGATTACTTTGCTGGTGTGTGAGATGAGTGCAATTCTGTGGTAGTTTGGATATTCTTTGGCATTCCCTTTCTTTGAGATTGGAATGAAACTGACCTTTTCCAGTCCTGTGGCTACTGCTGAGTTTTCCAAATTTGCTGGCATATTGAGTGCAGCACTTTCACAGCATCATCGTTTAGGATTTGAAACAGCTCAACAGAATTCCATCACCTCCACTAGCTTTGTTCATAGTGATACTTCCTAAGGGCCACTTGACTTCACACTCCAGGATGTCTGGCTCAAGGTGAGTGATCACACCATCGTGGTTATGAAGATCTTTGAAGATCTTTTTTGTACAGTTCTTCTGTGTATTCTTGTCACCTCTTCTTAATATGTTCTGCTTCTGTTAGGTCCATACCATTTCTGTCCTTTACTGTCCCATCTTTGCATGACATGTTCCCTTGGTATCTCTAATTTTCTTGACAAGATCTCTAGTCTTTCCCATTCTATTGTTCTACTGTACTTTGCATTGATCACTGAGGAAGACTTTCTTATCTCTCCTTGCTATTCTTTGGAACTCTGCATTCAAATGGGTATATCTTTCCTTTTCTCCTTTGCCTTTTGCTTCTCTTTTATTCTCAGACAACCATTTTGCCTTTCTTATTTTTGGGTATGGTCTTGATCACTGCCTCCTGTACAATGTCACGAACCTCCATCCATAGTTCTTCAGGCACTCTGTCTATCAGATCTAATCCCTTGAATCTATTTGCCACTTTCACTATATAATTATAAGGCATTTGATTTAGGTCATACCTGAGTGGTCTAGTGGTTTTCGCTACTTTCTTCAATTAAGTTTGAATTTTGAAGTAAGGAGTTCGTGATCTGAGCCACAGTCATCTTTGGTGATTTTTTCTGCGACCATATGGAGCTTTTCCATCTTCAGCTGCAAAGAATATAATCAATCCGATTTTGGTATTGACCATCCGGTGATGTCCACGTGTGGAATCTTCTCTTGTGTTGATGGAAGACAGTGTTTGCTATGACCAGTGTGTTCTCTTGGCAAAACTTTATTAGCCTTTGTCCTGCTTCGTTTTGTACTCCAAGGCCAAACTTGCCTTTACTCCAGGTATCTCGTGACTTCCTACTTTTGTATTCCAGCCTCCTATAATGAAAAGGACTTCTTTTTTTTGGTGTTAGTTCTAGAAGGTCTTGTCTTCATAGAACCATTCAACTCAGCTTCTTCAGCATTAGTGGTTGGGGCATAGACTTGAATTACTGTGACATTGAATGGTTTGCATTGGAAACACAGAGATCATTCTTTTGTTTTTGAGATTGCACCCAAGTACTGCATTTCAGACTTTTTGGTTGACTATGAGGGCTACTCCATTTCTTATAAGAGATTTTTGCCCACAGTAGTAGATACAATGGTCACCTGAATTAAATTCACCCATTCCCGTCCATTTTAGTTCACTGATTCCTAAAATGTCAATATTCACTCTTGCCATCTCCTGTTTGATCACTTCCAATTTACCTTGGTTCATGGACCTAACATTCCAGGTTCCTATGCAATATTGTTCTTTATAGCATTGGACTTTACTTCCATCACCAGTCACAACTGAGCAATGTTTTTGCTTTGGCTCCATCTCTTCATTCTTTCTGTAGTTATTTCTCTACTCTTCTCTAGTAGCATATTGGGCACCTGCCGACCTGGGGAGTTCATCTTTCAGTGTCCTATCTTTTTGCCTTTTCATATTGTTCATGGTGTTCTCAAGGCAAGAATACTGAAGTGGTTTGTCATTCCTTTCTCCACTAGACCACGTTTTGTCAGTACTCTCCACTATGACCTGTCTGTCTTGGGTGGCCTTACAGGGCATTGGTCATAGTTTCATTGAATTAGACAAGGCTGTGGTCCATGTGATCAGTTTGATTAGTTTTCTGTGATTGTCGTTTTCATTCTGTCTTTCCTCTAATGGATAAGGAAAGGAGGCTTATGGAAGCTTCCTGGTGGGGGAGACTGACTGTGGGGGCAACTGGATCTTATTCTGATGGGCGGGGCCTTGACTAGATGGACCTTTGTTGGCAAAGTAATGTCTCTGCTTTTTAATATGCTATCTAGGTTGGTCATAACTTTTCTTCCAAGGAGTAAGCATCTTTTAATTTCATGGCTGCAGTCACCATCTGCAGTGATTTTGGAGCCCCCAAAAATAAAGTCTGACACCCTCTTCACCAAGGATATTTAGTGGGGTTTAAAAGAAAAATTATTCCAAATCTTAAGGGAGGTAAGGGGGAAAAGAAACCATATCACTGAGATAACTGTGGGGTGCTTTACATTTGTCATTCAAAGTTTAAACCTAACAATAATTTTAAGAGAGAATATAGTGAAAGAACCCAAATTGGAGAGCAACACTGAAAACTTTTCTGATGTGAATTGTCATATATTGGAAGAAGTGCTAAGCGGCGCTCATGCAATTTCCTGCCTAAATACTTTAAATCTTTAAGGGGCAGATGAAACATGTTTAGTGATATTCATTCAAAATAGTTTATGTATCTGATTAAAACATAACAACTGTCTGGTATAGTTATAATCATCCTCATTTTATACAGGAGTCAACTGAATATTAGAGATTTGAAGCTAAAATGTCACTCCAGTTCACACAGCTGGTAGTTGATTCTAATATTCTTTCTCTTTATATTATGCAACAGGTACACCTTGTTTTATTGCACTTCCTTTTACTGTACTTTGCAAATACTGCAGTTTTTACAAATTGAAGGTTTGTGGCAACCCTGAACGGAGCAGGTCTAATGGAGCCATTTTTCCAGCAGCGTTTGTTCACTTCATGTCTCTGTGTCACATTTAGATAATTCTTGAAATATTTCAAACTTTCCCATTATTATTATACTTGCTGTTGGTGATCTGTGATCAGTGATCTTTGATGTTACTATTGTAATTGTTCAGGGGCACCATGAACTGCACCCATATAAAATGGTGAACTTGATTGCTGATGTGACATCAAAGGATTTAGAATAAAAGCATAAACTTAATTGATAAAGCACTGACAGGGTTTGAGAAGATTGACTCCAAAATTGAAAGAAATTCTACTGTGGGTATGAAACTATCAAATAGCATTACATACTACAGAGAAACCATTCGTGAAAGGGACAGTTGATTGATGTGGTGAAATTCATTGTTGTCTTATTGTGAGCAACTGCAATAGTCACCCCAACCTTCAGCAACCACCACCCTGATCAGTCAGCAGCCATCAATATCAAGGCAAACCCCTCCACCAGTAAAAGTATCTCGGGTTGCTGGAGGTTCAGATGTTGTTAGCATTTTTTCTCTTAGCAATATTTTAAAATTCAGTACGTATACTGTTTTTTGATAAGATGCTATTGCATACTTAATCGACTATGCTATACTGTACAAGTAACTTTTATATGCACGGGAAAACCAAAAAATTCATGTGACTCACTTTATTGTGATATTCAGCTTATACTGTGGTGGTCTGGAACCAAGCCTGCAACATCTGTGAGGTCTGCCTGTGTGTGGATGTCACGCACCTCAGTTCAGTTCAGTCGCTCAGTCGTGTCCGACTCTTTGCGACCCCATGAATCACAGCACCCCAGGCCTCCCTGTCCATCACCAACTCCCGGAGTTCACCCAGACTCACGTACATCGAGTCAGTGATGCCATCCAGCCATCTCATCCTCTGTCGTCCCCTTCTCCTCCTGCCCCCAATCCCTCCCAGCATCAGGATCTTTTCCAATGAATCAACTCTTCTCATGAGGTGGCCAAAGTAATGGAGTTTCAGCTTTAGCATCATTCCTTCCAAAGAAATCCCAGGGCTGATCTCCTTCAGAATCGACTGGTTGGATCTCCTTGCAGTCCAAAGGACTCTCAAGAGTCTTCTCCAACACCACAGTTCAAAAGCATCAATTCTTTGGCGCTCAGCCTTCTTCACAGTCCAAATCTCACATCCATACATGACCACAGGAAAAACCATAGCCTTGACTAGACAGACCTTTGTTGGCAAAGTAATGTCTCTGCTTTTGAATATGCTATCTAGGTTGGTCATAACTTTCCTTCCAAGGAGCAAGCGTCTTTTAATTTGATGGCTGCAGTCACCATCTGCAGTGATTTTGGAGCCCCACAAAATAAAGTCTGACACTGTTTCCACTGTTTCCCCATCTATTTCCCATGAAGTGGTGGGACCGGATGCCATGATCTTCATTTTCTGAATGTTGAGCTTTAAGCCAATTTTGTCACTCTCCACTTTCACTTTCATTAAGAGGCTTTTTAGTTCTTCTTCACTTTCTTCCATAAGGGTGGTGTCATCTGCATATCTGAGGTTATTGATATTTCTCCCAGCAATCTTGATTCCAGCTTGTGTTTCTTCCAGTCCAGCGTTTCTCATGATGTACTCTGCGTATAAGTTAAATAAGCAGGGTGACAATATACAGCCTTGACATACTCCTTTTCCTATTTGGAACCAGTCTGTTGTTCCATGTCCAGTTCTAACTGTTGCTTCCTGACCTGCATATAGGTTTCTCAAGAGGCAGGTCAGGTGGTCTGGTATTCCCATCTCTTTCAGAATTTTCCACAGTTTATTGTGATCCACACAGTCAAAGGCTTTGGCATAGTCAATAAAGCAGAAATAGATGTTTTTCTGAAACTCTCTTGCTTTTTCCATGATCCAGCGGATGTTGGCAATTTGATCTCCGGTTCCTCTGCCTTTTCTAAAACCAGCTTGAACATCAGGAAGTTCACAGTTCACATATTGCTGAAGCCTGGCTTGGAGAATTTTGAGCATTACTTTACTAGCGTGTGAGATGAGTGCAATTGTGCGGTAGTTTGAGCATTCTTTGGCATTGCCTTTCTTTGGGATTGGAATGAAAACTGACCTTTTCCAGTCCTGTGACCACTGCTGAGTTTTCCAAATTTTCTGGCATATTGAGTACAGCACTTTCACAGCATCATCTTTCAGGATTTGAAAGAGCTCAACTGGAATTCCATCACCTCCACTAGCTTTGTTTGTCGTGATGCTTTCTAAGGCCCACTTGACTTCACATTCCAGGATGTCTGGCTCTAGGTCAGTGATCACACCATCATTATTATCTGGGTTGTGAAGCTCTTTTTTGTACAGTTCTTCTGTGTATTCTTGCCACCTCTTCTTAATATCTTTTGCTTCTGTTAGGTCCATACCATTTCTATCCTTTATCGAGCCCATCTTTGCATGAAATATTCCCTTGGTATCTCTAATTTTCTTGAAGAGATCTCTAGTCTTTCCCATTCTGTTGTTTTCCTCTAGTTCTTTGCATTGATCACTGAGGAAGGCTTTCTTGTCTCTCCTTGCTATTCTTTGGAACTCTGCATTCAGATGCTTATGTCTTTCCTTTTCTCCTTTGCTTTTCGCTTCTCTTCTTTTCACAGTTATTTGTAAGGCCTCCCCAGACAGCCATTTTGCTATTTTGCATTTATTTTCCATGGGGATGGTCTTGATCCCTGTCTCCTGTACAATGTCACGAACCTCAGTCCATAGTTCATCAGGCACTCTATCTATCAGATCTAGGCCCTTAAATCTATTTCTCACTTCTACTGTATAATCATAAGGGATTTGATTTAGGTCATACCTGAATGGTCTAATGGTTTTCCCTACTTTCTTTAATTTAAGTCTGAATTTGGCAATAAGGAGTTCATGATCTGAGCCACAGTCAGCTCCCAGTCTTGTTTTTGTTGATTGTATAGAGCTTCTCCATCTTTGACTGCAAAGAATATAATCAATCTGATTTTGGTGTTGACCATCTGGTGATGGCCATGTGTAGGGTCTTCTCTTGTGTTGTTGGAAGAGGGTGTTCGCTATGACCAGTGCATTTTCTTGACAAAACTCTATTTGTCTTTGCCCTGCTTCATTCCGTATTCCAAGGCCAAATTTGCCTGTTACTCCAGGTGTTTCTTGACTTCCTACTTTTGCATTCCAGTCCCCTATAATGAAAAGGACATCTTTTTTGGGTGTTAGTTCTAAAAGGTCTTGTAGGTCTTCATAGAACCGTTCAACTTCAGCTTCTTCAGCATTACTGGTTGGGGCATAGACTTGGATTACTGTGATATTGAATGGTTTGCCTTGGAAATGAACAGAGATCATCCTGTCGTTTTTGAGATTGCATCCAAGTACTGCATTTCAGACTCTTTTGTTGACCATGATGGCTACTCCATTTCTTCTGAGGGATTCCTGCCCGCAGTAGTAGATATAATGGTCATCTAAGTTAAATCCACCCATTCCAGTCCATTTTAGTTAGCTGATTCCTAGAATGTCAACATTCACTCTTGCCATCTCTTGTTTGACCACTTACAATTTGCCTTGATTCATGGACCTGACATTCCACATTACTATGCAACATTGCTCTTCACAGCATCGGACCTTGCTTCTATCACCAGTCACATCCACAGCTGGGTATTCTTTTTGCTTTGGCTCCATCCCTTTATTCTTTCTGGAGTTATTTCTCCACTGATCTCCAGTAGCATATTGGGCACCTACTGACCTGGGAAGTTCCTCTTTCAGTATCCTATCATTTTGCCATTTCATACTGTTCATGGGGTTCTCAAGGCAAGAATACTGAAGTGGTTTGCCATTCCCTTCTCCAGTGGGCCACATTCTGTCAGATCTCTCCACCATGACACGCCCATCTTGGGGTTGCCCCATGGGCATGGCTTAGTTTCATTGAGTTAGACAAGGCTGTGGTCCTAGTGTGATTAAATTGACTAGTTTTCTGTGAGTATGGTTTTAGTGTGTCTGCCCTCTTGCAACACCTACCGTCTTACTTGGGTTTCTCTTACCTTGGGCTACTCCAGCAAAGCGCAGCCATTGCTCCTTACCTTGGATGAGGGGTATCTCCTCACCACTGCCCTTCCTGACCTTCAACGTGGGATAGCTCCTGTAGGCCTCTTGGGCATGCGCAGCCAGGGCTCCTTGGACTCGGGGTTGGTCCTCCCAGCCGTCCCCCTGGCCTCGGGCCTGGGGTTGGTCCTCCCGGCCGCTGCTCCTGGCCTCGGGCGTAGGGGCATGGGGTAGCGCCTCCCTGCCACGACCCCTGGGTTTGGGGGCGTGGGGTAGCTCCTCCCGGCAGCCGACCCGACCTCGGACATGGGGTAACTCCTCTCGTCGCCGCCCCTGACCTTGGACGCAGGGTAGCTCCTCTCGGCTGTTCCTGCGCCGTCGAAGTCTGGCACTCTCGGCCACTGCCCCTGACCATGGACGTGGGGTAACTCCTTTTGGCCGCTGCTCTTCGGACATGGGGTCCTCCCGACTTTTGCCCCTGACCTCGGATATGGGGTAGCTCCTCTCGGCTGCGCTTAGTGCACCGGTTGCAGCCGCCTGCGCTTAATGCACGCACCTAGACTTCTGCTATCCCATATATTAGCTACTGGCCACATGCTGATATTTAATTTAATTAAAGTGAAGTAAAAATTTCTGTTTCTCAGTCACATAAGCTGTATTCCAAATGTTCAACAGTCCCATGTTGCCAGGGGCTACCCTATGGGACGGGATAGCAGACATAGAGCAGACATAGGGCATTTCCACTAACGCAGGAAGTTGTAAACAGAACAAGATCCTGTCTAGACGAGAAATGGTACCATTAAGTGAATGAGGGCACAGGCTCTAAGAACCCACAGATTTGGGCTTGAAACCTAGTTTCTCCATCATTAATTTTATCATCTTAAGTAAGTCACTTATCTTCTTTAAACCTCAATTCATTGGTTTGAAGCATGAGAACAAGAAAAGATTTTCCCTCAATAGGTGATTATGAGTCAAACGGCAGAATCCCAGAAAACTGGCAAGCATTTGGCAAAAGTAGGCTCTTGTTACACACATTCAAGTTTTAAGAAAATAACTAGGTTTTGTTAGAAACAAGCGTAAAACTGGTTTGATTTACTGGAGTTGTAAAATAAACCAGGTTGGTGTGGGAGCTTCCCTAAAGGGCATACAGGAAAAATGTGACATTCTACTCAGACCTGGGCAAACTAGGAAGGTTAGTTCCCTGACTGCACTTAGCCTGAAGGAGAATGTTAGTGAAGTCAACTTAAAGATTTACCTATTTTTTTTATTACTAATTTTTATTGGCGAATAGTTGCTTTACAAAGTTGTGAGATTTTATAGTCTAATATTACTTTAATTTAGCAACATCCATTAATCTTGCAGTTAAACATATGAGGTTCCTGTCAAAAAAAAAAAAAAAAAGAATTGATACCCAAATTGCTCCCATTTTGTTGTGGGAAGGGATTAGAAAATAGGAAGACCTGTAGGTCAGGACTGGGACTAGAGAAGGAGGAGCACGACCCAAGAAAAAGCTGCTTGTTGCCTAGTATTCATGTTTTATTCCAAAGCATCATTTCTCTTAGCGACCACCATCATGCGGAGGCTTTGGGGTAGGGAAAGGGCATGTTGAAAGATTTTTACACGACTAGGGAGTGTGCCCTGGGGGCTAGAAGATGAGGTTCTGATTCCAGTTCTGTCCATGAACTGCTTGTTTGACTTTGGAAAACTGCTTGTTAACTTTTCAGAAACTTTAGGTTTCTTTTTTGAAAGGTGAAGGGAAACTTGGGCTAAGTTGATCCTGAATTTCTTCCTAAAGGTAACACTTCGGATTGAATGGGAACATCTCACTTGAGGTTTTCTCTCTGAGCATAAACAAGTCAGTATGGGAGCAGTGCTATTGTGGGGACGTGCTGCCACCTCGTGGTACCTCGGGTTGTCTACATTCACTCCTTTGGAAAATGTCTGATTTGATACTGAAGTTTAATACTGGTTTCTATTAAAGGAATACAGACATTTGCTTACTATTTGGATGTTTTAGGATGCAATATTTGATACTTGAGCTTGTTTCTAGTGACTTTAAGTAATCGGGCACCATGTCTATACACATAATTTTTTTTGGGGGGGGATGAAAAAGTTGAATGCATTTCATGAACATATGAGATTTAAGTCAGTTATTTCTTAAACTTACAAGGTATTTATGTCATCCACACAAGTCAATTTTTTTCCTAGTAGTTTTTAGAAAATTCATTTGTCAGTACCATGCACACATGCCCCTTTATATAGAGACATTTGCTAGGACAGTATCTTACTACTCGGAGAAGGCAATGGCACCCCACTCCAGTTCTCTTGCCTGGAAAATCCCATGGACGGAGAAGCCTGGTAGGCTGCAGTCCATGGGGTCGTTAAGAGTCGGGCACGACTGAGCGATTTCACTTTTACTTTTCACGTTAATGCATTGGAGAAGGAAATGGCAACCCACTCCAGTGTTCTTGCCTGGAGAATCCCAGGACAGAGGAGCCTAGTGGGCTGCCATCTGTGGGGTCGCACAGAGTCGGACATGACTGACGCGACTTAGCAGCAGCAGCATCTTACTACTAGTGAGCATCCTCATCAGTCTACTGTATGAACAATAATAAACAGACTAAGTATGTACCTCCATACTTTGGAGTGGAGCTACCCACTCCAGTATCCTTGGGCTTCCGTCATAGCTCAGTTGGTAAAGAATCCACCTGCAATGCAGGAGTCCCCGTTTCGATTCCTGGTTTGGGAAGACCTCCTGGAGAAGGGAAAGGCTACCCACTCCAGCGTTTTGGCCTGGAGAACTCTCTATGGGTCGCAAAGAGTCAGACATGAACCAGCGACTTTCACTTCACTTCACATATTAGTATACTTAGTACGTACCTAGTGGCTTTTGTGTTGTCATTCATCTAAGTACTTTACAAACATTGCTTTAAAAATACAGGTACTAAAGTATAGATCTAAGTGCTTCAGAAATATATTTTGAAATGCATTTCCTTGTATCACTTTTACCTTGTGCCTGGCTTCTTCAAAGTCTAATCAAGCTGAAGTGGGGCTCTGGAGAAGATGGAATGGTGTAGATGCCTCTTCAGGTCTTGGTCTTTGAACCTTCAATCCCCATTCAGAGTAAAAGACACCTCAGTTGTTTTGCTCTGTATAAAAGTCATTGTGTCTTTTAAAAAAAAACAACCCTACATCTTGAGCAAAACTAGCTGTTTTTAGCAATGTCAGTTGGTGGACATGTGTGGGGAGATTTTTGAGTTGAGCTACTGGCCACTTAAGGGTTCATCCAAGCACGTGGTGAAATTATTCCTTCAAACTATAACCCAAAGAGAGACATAAGAGGTATTGTGGTGTGAGATTAAGCATAGGAAATTAGAATTTGGGATTGGCTGATGTCACCTTATTCTGACCGGTATCACACGTGGGATGGGAGGTAGTAAGAAAGAAAAAACTGAGTTCACATGCTACTCAGGGACCAGGGAGTCAGGACAAAGAGTAACCCTGTGCTCATTACTTTTGCAAGTCAACCTCTTCTTATCTCTATTTCAATTCTTAAAACAACTAAAATCCTTCAACTGTATGCAAAGTACTGAAAGCAGTATAATACATGGACATCTAGGAACAACCTCAATTTAGCAAATTTAACATTTTCCATTTTTTGCTTCGAAGCTCTGTTTTTAAAATTAAACAATGAAGTGATGCTTATCATCGCTAAAATCTTAAACTGTTATTTTTATGCTCTCTCTCATGCATAGATTTTTATGTTTGCTATTTATGTTTAGATCCATAGATAACACATACTATATTTAGTATAATTAATAGTTTATGAAAATTATGTCCTTCCATATATGATTTAACTGTTTTTCATTATTTAGTGTTATGCTGGCAAGAGGTACATATCCTGATATATATACATATATGTATACATATCCTGTTTATTCACTTAGAAAATTTATAGCACATAGAACAATAAATTGCCCATCTAATGTCATATTGATTAGAGATTTCTTTATTCTTTTCATTAAAAGTGAAAATGTGTGGATGTCTGCTATGCACATGTCTAAAGGCTTATTTGGAGTGTATGCCTAGAAATGGAATTGCTGGATCCTTTGATATGTAAATATTTTCTACTTTGCTACATATTTATAAATTACTTTCCAAATAGGTTTTTCCAGTTTACACTTCAGGTATAACAATGTCCATTTTTCTTTTCCCTCATTTGTCATTTTGAATAGTGTGAAAAAAGTAAGGATTTTAATATTTACATGATTATTAGTGATTTTGAGAGCAATTTAAAATTTTTATTTGTTTTATCTTATATGAATTTATCATTAGTCCAATTATCTATTTAGTTCTTTAAAATTTTTTTTCTTATAAATTTATATTAAATAATTATGTGTTGAATAGTAAATCTTTGGAGGCTGTGGGTACTACATGTATTTTGCTCCAGCCTTTGGGTTGTTTTGTAAATATTGTTTGTGGTCTATTTTGTCACACAGATTAAAAAAATTTAAATATAGTCAAATTGATAACTTATCATTGTCTTCCAGATAGAAACCTAATCCTGATTTTGAAAGCCCATTTACTAAGTAGAGAATTCATAGCTGTAGATTTCTAAACTAATAATCAAATTCATGTTTCTTCCTGGTTGGGCTTCAAGGAGATCCTCTTAACATGTAGCTATCTCTAAGTCTTTTTTTTTTTTTTTTTGGCTAAGAAGAATTTGGCTTATGGCTCAGGTAGTGGGGGAGAGAAAGGGGGTGTGTGTGCAGATTTGCCCCGATGAGGCTAGGACACAGAGCCCTTAACAGGTAGTTGACTTGTCTAGAAATCCAGATCCGTGTTCCATGTTCATCAGTTAGGAACTGCCTACCCCACTCCTTTGAAAATTGTCGTGTTTAATTTTCTTTATTGAAGTAGAGTTGATGTATGTGTGTGCTTAGTCACTCAGTTGTGTCCAGTACTTTGCCATCCCATGAACTGTAGCTCCTCTGTCCACGGAATTTCCTAGGCAAAAATACTGGAGTGGGTTGCCATTTCCTTCTCCAGGGGATCTTCCTTATCCAGAGAATGAACCTGGGTCTCCTGCATTGCAGGTAGATTCTTTACTGTCTGAGCCACCATACTTGATGCATAATATTATTTAAATTATAGGTGTACAGTATAGTGATTCACAATTTTTAAAGGTTATACTCCATTTATAGTTATTATAAAGTATTTGCTACATTCCCTGTATTGTGCGATACATCCTTACAGCTTATTTTATATTTAGTAGCTTTAAAGGTAAACAGGGGAGCATTCTGAGTTGGATTGATACGTAAAATGTAAATGTTGTGCATGCATATGTATTTGTTTGTGTGTGCGTACTATTTCAGATCTTGTATAGATTCCCCCAATTTATGCTGCTCTCACTTATTAGCAGGAGAGTTTACCCTTTTGGCAACTTCACTGATTGATTCTAGTTTCGACTTTGTTAGCACTTTAGTTATCTCCAAGCAGTCTTATTTTTGTTATAGACTCAAATAACTCTTTCCCATCTTTTTTTTCCAGTAATGTCATATGTATTGAATTGAATAAGATACCTTTAGCAGCAAGTAACTAAAGACTCACTGAAAATAGCCTAAGCCTTAAGAGGTCTATTATTTCACATTACAGGGTTGCTGGAGACACCTTGATTCCAGGGTGGTTCACTGGCATGAGGACTTCATCAAAGACACAAGTTTCTCTCTACTTTCTGCTCTGCCATCCTCAGCAAGTCAGTAATACCATTTATGGTCACATCATGGCTGCAACAGTTCCAGGTATCAATTCATTATTTTTGTCTAAAGGAAGAAATTTTTAATTTTCTCTCATATAGGTCTTTAAAAAACAAGATATTTATTATAAAAATTTCAAAATATACAGACTATAATAAAATAGTAAAATAGTAAAATCCACTTCTATATACTCACTACTGTAATGCAATATTTTGCATTATATTGCAATATTTTATCATACAGGATGAGAAGTACGATTATACTTCATTCCTTGTACTTAACAGACTTCTCCAAAAATGAGGTGTTCTCCTTACATTACCAATTCATTACATGCTTAAACAGCTTACTGATAATTCATTATGTCATTTAATATTCTTCTTAAAGTAAAAATCCCTGACTTCCCAAAATACGTATTTTGTGACTGGCTTGTTAAAACCAAGAGTCAGTCAAGGAACACTCATTGCATTTGATGATTGTCATGTAACAGCTTCAATAGATAAATTCAGCATGATTGTAGGAGGCAAAAAAAACTGAGGAATGAAAATTATGTGAGATAATATATTTCAACCTTAAAACAAACTTTTCTAATAAGAAATTGTTTCCCAAAAGACCTAGGGATGGTTCAAGGTGAGTTGGAAGAGTAGATAATATTCTTTCTTTTGTTTCTTTCCTATATGGCCCTCGTGGGATGGACTTGGAACTTGACACTGTTATCACCCAGTAATTGACTTTATTTTTAGCGTCTCTCAGAGGGACCTTTGCACCCAGTTCATGCTGCAATTATTTGAAATAGTTGCAACAGAGATGACTAAGGGTACCAGGTTGCCTCCTGCTCTATTCGCCCAGGTCATTGGGGACTACTCCTCCTCACTGGTGATATTATCTTTGCTGTACTTAAATTCCATTTGGCTTTCATCGTTCTCATTCTAAGGCCTGTAAAATATGTCCTCACGTGCATGGCCATGCGATGTGGTTCTTCAGGTTCAGGTGCATTTTCTTTTCAGTTTCCATAAAGAAATGTTCACAGGGTTAGAGACCTCACCAGGTCATCTCTGTTATCCTCTAGAAAGAGATAAGAGGTATATAGCTATAGGGAATTTTCAGGCAAAAACACAACATGAAAAGGCTATTCTTAATTGAAAAACGAGATATTAATCTCTGAGGAGAACCAAAAACTGAATAAAATTATATATTTCAAAACAAGATTTTACATCTCACTTAAAATTTTAATTCTTAAAATATGCTGAATTTTGACAATGTCTTTAATTTCTCTTCTATGGTTTTACACTGCTTTTTCCATTTATAGGATTAAACACAATAACTTTTGTATCCTTGCTTCTACCATTAGGAAATTGCTCCACCAAAGTAAAGTGAGAAATATTCAGGTAAGAGATAAATTAATGTCAAATTTGTACAGAAATTTTTAAGTACTAGTTGCTCAGTCGTGTCTGACTCTTTGCGACCCCATGGACTGTAGCCTATCAGGCTCCTGTGTCCACGGGATTTTCCAGGCAAGAGTGCTGGAGTGGATTGCCATATTTTTCCAGTAGCATGTCTGGGGTTTGTCCACTTTGAGAAGCTGAAGATGCCTTCATTTTGGATGAAGGTTTTGGAAAACCAAATAAATCTCTTGCTATCCTACTTTAAACTCTCACAAACTGTTTAGCTATTGACCTGTTTTAATCTCTGATGCCTACTTGCGGAATTTAAAATTACTCTTTTTGGGCTTCCCAAGTGGCTCAGTGGTAAAGAATCTGCCTGCCAATGTAGGAGATACAGGAGACAAGGGTTCAATTCCTGGGCTGGGAAGATCCTCTGGAGAAGGATACGGCAACCTACTCCAGTATTCTTGCCTGAGAAATTCCATGGACAGAGGAGTCTGGAGTGCTACAGTCCATGGGGTCACAAAAGAATCAGATTCAACTTACTGACTATACAACAACAAAATTCCTGTTAAATTGGATCCTTCTGTTGTGAAATGGTAGCATTAAAATGAATTTGAAATTACAGATAGCAAATATTATTTCTCTCTCAAAACCTTCGGATATGTTAGACTTACTATGTAAGTCAAGTGAGGCACTAAACAGGTATAAAAAGAAAATGCTTTGTGAAAGTCATGTGTGTTATAATGGAAAGAGGACTGGAATTGGAGAATTACACTAGAAAATTATGAGTTAGGCGACTCAGATGTGTTCTGATGGGCAAGTACAATATACCTCAGAGTCAATTCCTATAAAAGGATGCAGCAAATCATACATAACACAACAGAATCTTATAAAGGAGATGATAATACAAATTTCAATGTATTATACAAGAGGCAAAAGATACTTTGTGATACCAGGAAATAGGTAGAAGTCTCTATTTTTAATCTTGTCTTGTACCTCTTAGCAGGTTCTTGCCATGGGTGACAAGGGAGCAGGCAACCATTCAGATGTAACTGACTTCATTCTTGTAGGCTTCAGGGTCCGTCCAGAGCTCCACATTCTCCTCTTCCTCCTATTCCTGCTTGTCTATGGCATGGTCCTTTTGGGGAACATTAGTATGATTGGCATCATTGTGACTGACTCCCAGCTGAACACACCAATGTATTTCTTTCTAGGCAATCTCTCCTTCATTGACCTCTCCTACTCCACTGTTATTGCACCTAAGGCCATGGTCAACTTCATGTCTGAGAAAAAGACTGTCTCTTTTGTAGGGTGTGCTGCCCAGTTCTTCTTTTTTGCACTCTTCATTGTAACAGAAGGGTTTGTCCTGGCGGCCATGGCCTATGACCGCTTCATTGCCATCTGCAACCCTCTTCTTTACAGTGTCCATATGTCAAGACGCCTTTGCACTCAGCTGGTGGCTGGTTCCTATTTCTGCGGTTGGGTCAGTTCCATCCTTCAAGTCAGCGTAACATTCTCAGTGTCTTTCTGTGCCTCCCGAGTCATTGATCACTTCTACTGTGATTCTTACCAAATTGAGAAGATCTCCTGTTCTAATCTCTTTGTCAATAAGATGGTATCTCTTAGTTTGGCTGCCTGCATTATTTTGCCCACAGTAGTTGTTATTGTAGTATCTTACATGTATATTGTAACCACAGTCTTGAAGATCCCCTCCAGTGAAGGGAGAAAGAAAGCCTTCTCCACTTGCAGCTCCCACCTGGGCGTGGTAAGCTTGCTTTATGGGACTGTCTCTTTTGTGTATCTCACACCTCCAAGCAATCCTGAACTTCGTAAAGTGGCTTCAGTATTTTACATATTGGTTACACCCATGCTAAACCCTCTGATTTACTCTCTAAGAAACAAAGATGTCAAACAAGCTTTGAGAAAAATCTTATGGAAGAAAAAAGCTTTATCCTAATTCTACTTTCTTGTGATTTCCTCATTAATGGGCCCATCGATAGTTTCAGCCTGATTTGCTTTCAGTGTGGAGTCAAGCTTGAGTCACTTGAAGATCCTTTACACTGATCATTCCACAGATGAATTATTTTCAGTGAAGGTGTGGTAACAATTTATCATTCACTCTTTGTCATTCACTCTCTCTTAAGAGCAGTGGTATATCTCATGCATCAGTAAAATTTGCAGTCATCCTATAAACAGAAATATACTCCTTACTCTTTTTAGGTAAACTTTATGGAGTGAAGGAAAAAAGAATTTAATTTTATTACTGTTATTTTTCTTTGGGCCCTATTTTTAGATAGTGGGCAGAAAAAATGCTTTGGTAGAATACTAAGCTCAGAATGTATAATAATGTTTAGAAGAAGGGTCAACCCAAGACAGGGTGATTCTGAGTTGTAAATATTTAATCCTTTAATGAAATTTAACTGTGAATACATTTATTCACAATTACTTGATTTGGGGCCCATAGTTCTTGAATAAATATCATGGTATAAGATTTCTTTTTGTCTGTACCATCATGAGTTTATCAGAACAACTCAATAAATCATTGGTGTGTAATTGTATCTTACTGTATCTTATTGTTTGTTATTGTTGTTTAGTCACTAAGTCATGTTAGACTCTTTTGCAACCCCATGGACTGTAGACCCACTGGGCATCTCTGTCCATAGGCTTTCTCAGGCAAGAATACTGGAGTGGGTCGCCAGTTCCTTCTTCAGTGGATCTTCCTGACCCAGGCATAGAGCTCAGGTCCCCTGGTTTCAGGCAGATTCTTTAGTACTGTGCCGCCAGGGAAGCCCATATCTTACTGTTACTTATTTTAAATATTGTTATTGATTTATTATCATATCAAAGAGCTGGAGAAAGGTATCTTGTATCCAGTCTTCTAAAAACAGGATATACAAATCCACATAGACAAGTCTTTAGTACTGATGTCCTATCTAGAAGGGTTAAAAATTGCATTAGATTTAAATCATTGATCCCAGTTTACAGGATTACTCTGTTCTCTTTGGGAATTATTATTTGAAAAGTGAAAGTTGCTCAGTTGTGTCCAACTCTTTGTGACCCCATGGACTATACAGTCCATGAAATTCTTCAGGCCAGAATGCTGGACTGGCTAGCCTTTCCCTTCTCCAGGAGATCATCCCAACCCAGGGACTGAACCCAGGTCTCCTGCATTGCAGGCTGATTCTTTACCAGCTGAGCCACAAGGGAAGCCCAGTTACTATTTATGTGTACACAATTTTTGTTTGCTTTGTATTTTAATTACATATGATATTTTTATTTTCCTAACACTTGT
Source organism: Bos indicus x Bos taurus (assembly GCF_003369695.1). Lineage (NCBI taxonomy): Eukaryota > Metazoa > Chordata > Mammalia > Artiodactyla > Bovidae > Bos > Bos indicus x Bos taurus. The sequence continues at coordinate 60,544,725 of NC_040080.1, forward strand.
TTTATTGGTGCTGTACTTTAAATGAAGCTATTTATATTTCTAAAATAATATCTGTGTTGTCATATTGTTTTAATTTTTCCAATTCAGGTTGTGCTTTCAGATGAAAATTGTAAGCAATTCAATAACATCTGTGTTGTCATAGTGTTTTAATTTTTCCAATTCAGGTTGTGCTTTCAGATGCAAATTGTAAGCAATTCAATTCTCCAAATATGTTTGTGTGAGTGTGCTCAGTCGTGTTTTGTTGGATTCTTTGCAACACTGTGGACTGTAGCCCACCGGTCCAGATCTGTTTAAATCAACAGAAAACATTGCTGAAAAAAATGGTCAAGGTTTTGCATCTATTGCATCTTTTTAATTATGCATTTGGTAATAAATTTGTTGATGGAAAGATGCAGAAGGCAGAAGTGAGAGGATGTTGTATAAGATGAACTGTTTAATGTGTGCTTGCCTACTTCTACAACTTCAGATTGTATCAGTAAAGTCAATCAATGTCGAAAGAGCTCAGTGATTGTAGAGAGAATGCAACTAATTGTAGAGGGAATGCAACTCCTTGCAGAGATTAGAAAAGGAGGGGCAGAGTAGAGAGGGATGGCAGTTGGGAGAGCAGAGTACCCTGGTATTTCTCATACTATTAATAAAAATAGGCCTCTTCTCTAATTCTTACATATTCCAACTTAGAAAATTCCTTAAACAAAGACTACATAAATATTTTTTCTCAAAGGATGAAAGGTTTTTTGTACTATTCTGAATGTGGTTCTTGAATTAAAAAATTATTATTTTTTGCTGCTTACTAATATTTCTAATAAATCAATTATTTTATCATTCTCACTTCAGCTACACATATCCATTTTTATTTGCTTAATTGTGTGTGTAACAATTAGGTTTATTTTTTTCAAAAACATTGAAAATTACTTTGGCTAAAGTAAACAAGGGAAATTTATTAGAAGGATATGTGAAATAGAAAAGCTAAGGAACCAGCCTTGAAATTGGGTAGGAACCAAGGAGTCCCAAGAAACAAAGAGCCAAAAGTTTTAGGAGTCTGCTAGCAGAAATCAGTCTCATTGAACACAGCATCTGGAAAATGGAAACTCCAAGCATTTTCAAGATGCTATAAACTGAAAAAAACAAAAAGCAACCTAAAAATTGAGAGTTATGCTTTATTCAGTGGAAATTTTTAGGACTTAAGTCCAGGAGGCAGCATCTCAAGGAACCCTGAGAGAACCTCTCCAAAGAAGAGGGAGGGAGGAGCCAGCTTATATATAAGTTTTGCAACAAAAGGCAAGTAGTCTGAATGTCAATTTTTTTTTTTTTTTTTTGTAAATTAAGAAAACCAGATATCCCAAGTTAAGGAATTTAGCATGCGGGAAGTGCAGTTTCTGTGTATGGGAAGATGCAGGAATCTGAACTTACTGAAATCATTCCTTTGATACATACCTCAACTATCTGGGTTTTTCATGTTCTGAATTTCCTTGGTGGCTCACGATAGGGAGTGGCTGCAGTTTGATGGCTGCTAGATGGCAAGTATTCTTTCCTTCCTGAGTTCCCTCAGGGCTCATCAGCTCACCATCCATGGTGGCTGCAATTGCTGATGACTGTGACATCTTTGTTTACTGATATGGCAGGAATATTTCATTTCTCACTTCTTTTACCCTTTTCTGTCAATTTAAGTCCTGATACAGTATACTATGGGCTTCTCAGATGGTTCAGTTGAATCTGAAAAGAATCTCCCTGCAGTGCAGGAGACTGGGTTCAATCCCTAGGTTGGGAAGATTCCCTGGAGAAGGGAATGGCGACCCACTCCAGTATTCTTTTTTTTTTTTTTTTTTACTTTTGGAAGGCTATAATTGACAGAATGGAAGTATACAAATGAATTTCAAAATGAAATCAATGCACCCTAGAGGGAGCTCTAACATGAGATCAGCTCACAATGAAAATCCGGTCAGATGGAAGAAGGCCAAAGTCCAAAGCAGAGTGAGGAGGGAAGCATAAGAGAGAGGAAGGGCCCTGGGACCGAGTTTTCAAGACATGCTCAGCTGATGTCTTCAACTTCCAGGTCCTTGAGGCCTTAGTTGATGGTTTGGGACAAACATGTTATTTGGTCACAAAGAGCAGCAGTAGAGATCGGCTGTATCTGGAATGGGGAGGGAGGTTAGAGATCTGGGGAGACTGTAGACGGTCTACGACAAAGAGGACAGAGGTATGAGGGTGCGAGCACTAATAAGGCTCTGTGTCCCCTTACAACAAGCGCCAACCAAACAATAGCAATGTACTATGAAAAATGACTCAAGTTACTACTTTAGTGGAAGATATGAAGTAGCTACCGGAAACTTCTGTGGAAAAGGTTCAGCTTATATGGAGAAAAATAAACATTCAAGCACTGGATTATCTATAGTGCCACACTCAGAGTTGGTAGAGGAAAGGCGCTCTTTCTGGGTGACTTGCAGAAAGAGGATAGGACACGATGAAGACTAACAGAACTTTGTAGAGAACTGAATGCTTTAGTCCTTTTTGTGAAGAAAAGATGGCCTTCTGCAAGTCTTCCACTCTAGTATTGTTGCCTGGAGAATTCCATGAACAGAGGCACCCGGCAGGCTACAGTCCATGGTGTCACAAAGAGTTGGACATGACTGAAGCAACTGAGCACACACACACAGAGTACTATACAGATCAGGTTTTGGGTATGTGTCTGTCCCTTTACTAGAGAATGGCTGGACCCTTGACTATGACTTTATTTAATTAAAAAAAAAATCTGAATCTTTAAAACATAATGACACATTTATTAAAAGGGCTTAAATGCAAAACTCTGACAATACTTCATACTGGTGAGGATGTAGAGCAACAGGAAATATCTTTCCATCTTCATGAAGATGGAAATGGTACAGCAGACAGCTTGGCAGCTCCTTATAAGTTAAACATAAACTAACTGTTCAAATTGGAATTTGTGTTCCTAGATATTTACCCAACTGATTAAAAAAACTTACTGGGGTGGCTACATAACTTTTTATCATTTGTCAAAGTGAGAGGGTAACAGGCAGGAAGGCCAGGGGTCTCCAAATGGAGGAAATAGCCTGCAAGTGTCAGACATTTTTATCTCTCTAAGTGGCAGGAGGAAACAAACTAGTGATTTTTTTTTCTTCTCTATACAAATTTAAAAGGAGGTTTCTCTTAAAATACTATGTTGCCATAATGACACCTAATTTCACCTGAAGTTAACTACTCTCAAAACTTGAGATAACCAATGCATTTTTCTTATGGAAAACTTTGTCTTAAGCTATGCTAATGTTGCTATGCATTTACCCCAAATTTTGTCTTCAAGTCAGTTCTCCTAATGGCTCAGAACCTACTTGACAAACCAGTATGTTATACTCAGATATTGTTTCCCTAATCTGTGTAAATGAAACTATTTGTGTGGTGATCTGTCCTTCTACAAGATTCAAGTTAATCATTTTATAGCCCAGGATAAATCATCTGGTGCCAAGATTATTCCAAAATGTATCTTATGGCTGAGGGGCCTGGTGCCATTCTGAGTTTTAAGACATTCCTTTCTTTCATTAACAGACTGCTAGTGACAATGGCACCCCACCCCAGTACTCTTGCCTGGAAAATCCCATGGACGGAGGAGACTGGTAGGCTGCAGTCCATGGGGTCGCTAGGAGTCAGACACAACTGAACGACTTCACTTTCACCTTTCACTTTCATGCATTGGAGAAGGAAATGGCAACCCACTCCAATGTTCTTGCCTGGAGAATCCCAGGGACAGAGGATCCTGGTGGGCTGCTGTCTCTGATGTTGCAGAGTCAGACACGAGTGAAGCAACTTAGCAGCAGCAGCAGCAGTGAGTATAAAGATTGCTCAAACTACCTCACAATTGCACTCATCTCACACACTAGTAAAATAATGCTCAAAATTCTCCAAGCCAGGCTTCAGCAATAGTGAACTGTGAACATCCAGATGTTCAAGCTGGTTTTAGAAAAGGCAGACGAACCAGAGATCAAATTGCCAACATCTGCTGGATCATAGAAAAAGCAAGAGAGTTCCAGAAAAACATCTATTTCTGCTTTATTGACTATGCCAAAGCCTTTGACTGTGTGGATCACAATAAACTGTGGAAAATTCTGAAAAAGATGGGAATACCAGACCACCTGACCTGCCTCTTGAGAAACCTATATGCAGGTCAGGAAGCAACAGTTAGAACTGGACATGGAACAACAGACTGATTCCAAATAGGAAAAGGAGTATGTCAAGGCTGTATATTGTCACCCTGCTTATTTAACTTATATGCAGAGTACATCATGAGAAACGCTGAGCTGGAAGAAGCACAAGCTGGAATGAAGATTGCCGGGAGAAATATCAATAACCTCAGATATGCAGATGACACCACCCTTATGGCAGAAAGTGAAGAGGAACTAAAAAGTCTCTTGATGAATGTGAAAGAGGAGATTGAAAAAGTTGGCTTAAAGCTCAACATTCAGAAAACTAAGATCATGGCATCTGGTCCCACCACTTCATGGGAAATAGATGGGGGAACAGTGGAAACAGTGTCAGACTTTATTTTTTTGGGGCTCCAAAATCACTGCAGATGGTGACTGCAGCCATGAAATTAAAAGATGCTTACTCCTTGGGAGGAAAGTTATGACCAACCTAAATAGCATATTGAAAAGGAGAGACGTTACTTTGCCAACAAAGGTCCGTCTAGTCAAGGCTATGGTTTTTCCAGTGGTCATAAATGGATGTGAGAGTTAGACTGTGAAGAAAGCTGAGCGCTAAAGAATTGATGCTTTTGAACTGTGGTGTTGGAGAAGACTCTTGAGAGTCCCTTGGACTCCAAGGAGATCCAACCAGTCCATTCTAAAGGAGATCAGTCCTGGGTGTTCTTTGGAAGGACTGATACTAAAGCTGAAACTCCAATATTTTGGCTACCTCATGCGAAGAGTTGACTCATTGGAAAAGACTCTGATGCTGGGAGGGATTGGGGGCAGGAGGAGAAAGGGACGACAGAGGATGAGATGGCTGGATGGCATCACTGACTCGATAGACATGAGTTTGAGTGAACTCCGGGAGTTGGTGATGGACAGGGAGGCCTGGTGTGCTGCAATTCATGGGGTTGCAGAGTCGGACACTACTGAATGATTGAACCGAACTGAGTGACTATATAAGATCCAGCTGAAGACCAGCAGGGGGGTACTCTTTCTGTCCGCTTCTGATACCTATGTCAGAAGCTTTCTCTATCTCCTTTATACTTTAATAAAACTTTATTGGCCCAAAGCTCTGAGCGATCAAGCCTCAACTCTTGCCCCGGATTGAATTCTTCTCTTCCAGAGGCCAAGAATCCCAGTGTCTTTTCGTTCAGCAACAACCTTTCAAAAGCTCATAGACTTTTATGGTACAAAGAATAAAAACCTTGTTTTTATTCTTTTACCAACTACTCTGGTTGGTGATGTCATTTCTCACAGAAGTACAGGTTTACAACTGTGACAATTCTGTGCATGTATACTGGCATTGAACAAATTAAAGTGAATAGACAACAAATGGTGGTGATCATAAGGTTTCTCAGTTTTGGAATGGGAGGTTATAGATTAGCAAAAGAGAAGGCTAGAATGAACATGGGAGATAGGATAAGATTAATATATATGCAGATGGGTAGATAGAGAAAAAATTATAGCTATTTATGTATACACATATGGGCTTCCCTGCTAGCTCAGTGGTAAAGAATCTGACTGCCAATGCGGGAAATGCAAATTCGATCTCTGGGTTGGGAAGATCCTCTGGAGAAGGAAATGACAATCCACTCCAGTGTTCTTGCCTGGGAAATCCCATGGACAGAGGAGCTTGGCAGGCTACCTACCATCCATGGTTTCACAGAAGAGTCAGACACAACTTCGTGACTAAACAACAAATGTGTAAACATACACATTTACATACATGTATATTCTAGTTGTTTGTTGAAAGAGCCTGGAAGCAATGACACCTCAGTAGCAATAAGAACATCTAGCAACTCAATCCTGATTACTAATTGCATTCTCTAATAAAAGGAACTAGGAATCATTGGAGAAAAGGTTGATTCTGAGCAGGACCCTGTGAGGCTTTCCCAGGACAGTATTTCCCCCACTAAATCCTCTGCTTTAGTTCCTCTCTGAAGTACCTAGATAATAGTATTTGATGCAAATTTCCTGAGTTGTTTTGCAGATGTGAAAACCCTCCATCAGGTGGAAGGTGTTAACTACTTGATGACCATAAACACAGAGCCCCAGGCCTCCTGGAACCTAAGGACTGTTAAGTTGACCCCTGTGACACTACCCCGTTCCCTCATCATCAGCCAGTTGGAACTGTGCAGGATCTTATCACGTACCTTGGGACACCCCCCCTCCCTCACCTGATATTTTAAAAATGCTTTGCCAAGATCTCTCTGGTAGTCTAGTGGTTAAGCATCTGTCTTTCAATGGAGGGGATGTGTGTTGGATCCCTGGTCAGGGAATTGACATCCCACATGCCTTGAGGAAAGAAAGTCAGTGCACACCACAACTATTAACCTGTGCATCTCAGCTGGAGAGCTCACATGCTCTGGAGCCCACACACCACAGCTAGAGAGAAGTCAGTGTCCCACAACGAAAGATCCACATGCTACCATAAATAAATAAATATTTTTAAAAATTCCTTTGTGGAAACCCTTTGGGGAGTTCAGGACTTTTTAGGACATGAGTTACCTGTCTCCTTCTGTGGCCTTACAATGAACCTTTCTCTGCTCCAAACTCTTACATTTTAGTTTGTTTGGCCTCACTGTGCTTTGGGCACACAAATTTGCCTTAACAATTCTAGGGATGGGGTAAGGGCCATTCAAGATGAGCCTGAAGAATCCTATAATATCAGAAAGTAAGGGAGTGCTTAAAAACAACAACAAAAAACTTCCAAGCATTTAAAAAAGACACAGGAATCAATGTGAAAGAGTTCCAAATGAACAAAGCTAGAAATAATTGAGCAAAACATAAAGAACATGCGTGTGTGCTAAGTCGCTTCAGTAAATAGAAATATATATGTGTTTATACATATTATATAAATAAAATTATGTATTTTATATTATATAAATTATATTTATGTATATTATATATTATATTTATATATTAATATATATTACATATGTTAATATATATATATATATACATTTATGCCATCTGCAAAAGAGAATTTTGCTACTTCCTTTCAAATTTGGATACCTTTTCTTCTTATTGCCTAATGCTCTGGCTAGGGTTAGGACTTCCAAAATTATGTTGAATAGGAGTGGGCACTCCTGTCTTGTTTATGATTTTAGAGGGAAAGCTTTCAACATTTTACCATTGAGTCTAAAATCGCGTGTACGCTAAGTCGCTTCAGTCATGTCCAGCTCTTTGCGACCCCATGAACTGGAATCCGCCAGACTCCTCTGTCCATGGAATTCTCCAGGAAGGAACACTGGAGTTGGTTGCCATGACCTCCTCCAGGGGATCTTCCCAACTCAGGGATTGAAACCATGTCTCTTGTGGCTCCTGTATTGCTGGCAGATTCTTCACCACTGAGGGATCAGGGATGTGGATTTATCAAACATGACCTTTGTTATGTTTATGTATGTGTGTATGTTATAGGATGTAAATATTGCTAATTTTACATCATAGTATTTAAGTTATGGGATATAAAGGAGGAGAGTAAACATCACTCAAGGGTTTTACCTTCTCTTTGGGGGAAGTGATTAGTGTATTTGGGTTGTATGTAGGATAGCTGTATCATATTAGGTGGAGTTATGACCTTATTATTGTATTTTGTTTTGGAGGGTTAAATATGGTTCAGGCTTCCCTGGTGGCTCACGTGGTAAAGAATCTGCCTGCAAGGTGGAAGACAGGGATTCAATCCCTGGGTCAGGAAGATTCCATGGAGAAGGAAATGGTAACCCACTTCAGTATTCTTGCCTGGAGAGTTCCATGGACAGAGGAGCCTCGTGGGCTACAGTCCATGGGGTTGCACAGAGTTGGATGTGACAGAGCGAATAAACTTTGACTTTGAATTATGGTTCATAGAGATGTGCATGGGTTCCAAGTTGACAAGGGGTGAATTTATTATTAATTTATTTCATGTGTCAACTTGACACCATCACGGGATGTTCAGATATCTAATTAAATATTATTTCTAGTGTGTCCCTGAGGGTGTTTCTGCAAGAGATTAGCTTTTGAATTGGTGGCCTGCATAAAGCAGACTGCCTTCTCCAGTGTTGTAATGCTCATTGGCCTGAATAGTAGAGGCTGAATTTTCTCTTTCTGCCTCCGACTGTTTAAGTGAGACATCTAGCTTTCCCTCCTCTTGGACTGGAATTTACATCACCACTATTTTTGCATCTCCAGCTTGCATAGGGCAAACTGTGAGACTTAGCCTTTGTAACCTCATGAGTCAATTCCATAAAGCAAACCTCATTCTAGATATCCCTATCTATGTATTATCGTCTATCATCATCATCATCTATATGTCTATCTCGTACGTATCTATCTATACATCATGTAGTTCGATCACCTGTTCATCCTATGGGTTTTGTCTCTCTGAAGAATCAAAATTAATACAACTATTAAATGGTAGAGTTTTATTTGTAACTTACTATATTACGATCTTTTGATACTTCTTCCAAGAATTCTCCAAAGGTTCGTTTTTGTTTGTTTGTGGTAAATTTTCTTAGTCTTGGTGTATCTGAGAATATTTTTATGGAATCCTTTCATTTAAATTAAAACATTTTTAAGTCCTAAGTTCTTGACTCAATTCCCTCAGTGCAGCCTTTAAAAAGTCAGATGGCAATATCACTCTTTTCCCCCTAAGGTCATCTATTTTTTCTTTCTGAGAGGTTTTAGAAGTTCTTAAATATTACTATATTCTAACTAGCATGTGTGCATACTAAGTCACTTCAGTCATGTCCGACTCTTTGTGACCCTATGGACTGTAGCCCTCCAGGCTCCTCTGTCCATGGGATTCTCCAGGCAAGAATACTGGAGTGGGTTGCCATGTCCTCCTCCAGGGGATCTTCCTGACCCAGGGATCAAATCTGCATCTCTTACATCTCCTGCATTAGTAGATGGGTTCTTTACCACTAGCACCACCTGGGAAGCCCTCTAAATAGCATAGATATCCTTAAGTTTTATCATACTATGTATCTGTGTTTTCCTTCTTAAATGTTACGTTTAGTCTTCTATGAGCATTTTCTATTTGCAATTGTACACACACACACACACACACACACACACACACACATGAAATTCAGATAAATTCTTAATATAACTGTTTTCAAACATTTTCCACCTATGTCTAGCCTGGAGCAAAAAAATAATGAGATGTCTGTGGTGTTCTCTAAGTTCAAAAGAAACGTCTATTTATTTAAAGGTTGTGATTCTTTTTTTCTCCCAGTTGGTTAGTGGAAAAGAAAACATGAAAAAGTTATTGTCAGACAGAAAAGTCTTTCTTAAAAAGTGTTTCCTAAATCATGGTCTTTGATTCTTTACTTCTACTTTTACAATGACAATTAAGAAACAATAATTATAAAAACGACAAAAATCACCAAAACTTGTTTAGGCCTACAAGGCACCATGCCAAATGAAGCAGAAAAAAATTAACTCAGAAATTCATTAAATTTAAATCTATTGCAAACTGTTCTGTGTCTGAAAACAACTTGTGTATAATAAATCCCAGCGGGGAGATTCTAGTTCTGTTTGATAGGACGGTAATGAAGGAAGTTTTTGCACAATGTAGTTACAAACATTAAAACTTCAAGAAGAGAAGCTGTAAAATTACTGGTGATTGGGAGACATGTTTCTTCTGTATATGCAGTTTCAATTCAAATATCACAAATGATTTATCATATGTCATCAAGCGACTGTTTCTGTCCTAATTCATCTCTTCCAACTTCTGAAACTGAAAAAACTCCTAGACAATATCTATTAGCACCAAAATTACTTAATGAATATATTACACAATTGTTTTAGTCACCTATTCTGATATTATTTCTAAAAAATTTATTAAGTGTGGATAATAGATCCCAGATTCAAGGAGTAGAATTATTTATTCTTCATAATTAGAAAAAAAAAAAGCAGTTCCTAAGCTAATCTCTAAATTTTGCTATCTTTGTAATTTTAAAAAAGTTAATTAAACTGAGTTGACTGTTAATTTCTTTTTAAAATTTTTAAATTGAAGTACAATTGATTTAATTTTATTTTTAAATTGGAACAGTTGTATTTAATTTCTGCTATACAGCCAAGTTCTTCTGTGTATAGTTCTTCTGTGTATTCTTGCCACCTCTTAATATATTCTGGTTCTGTTAGGTCCATACCATTTCTGTCCTTTATTATGAAGAGCTATACAAAAAAGATCTTCACGACCCAGGTAATCATGATGGTGTGATCACTGACCTAGAGCTAGACATCCTGGAATGCAAAGCCTAGTGGGCTCTTAGGAAACATCACTATGCAGAAAGCTAGTGGAGGTGATGGCATTCCAGTTGAGCTATTTCAAATACTAAAAGATGATGCTGTCAAAGTGCTACACTCAATATGTCAGCAAACTTGGAAAGCCCAGCAGTGGCCACAGGACTGGAAAAAGTCAGTTTTCATTCCAATCCCAAAGAAAGGCAATGCCAAAGAATGCTCAAACTACTGCACAATTGCACTCATCTCACATGTTAGTAGCTGCTGCTGCTAAGTCACTTCAGTTGTGTCCGACTCTGTGTACCCCATAGACAGCAGCCCACCAGGCTTCCCCATCCCTGGGATTCTCCAGGCAAGAACACTGGAGTGGGTTACCATGTCTTTCTCCAATGCATGAAAGTGAAAAGTGAAAGTAAGTTCACTCAGTCGTGTCCGACTCTTAGCGACCCCATGGACTACAGCCTACCAGGCTCCTCCATCCATGGGATTTTCCAGGCAAGAGTACTGGAGTGGGTGCTCCAAACAAGGCTTAAGCAATATGTGAACTGTGAAATTCCAGATGTTCAAGCTGGTTTTAGAAAAGGCAGAGGAACCAGAGATCAAATTGCTAACATCCACTGGATCATTGAAAAAGCAAGAGACTTCCAGAAAAACATCTATTTCTGCTTTATTGACTATGCCATAGTCTTTGACTGCGTGGATCACAATAAACTGAAAAATTCTGAAAGAGATGGGAATACTAGGTCACCTGACCTGCCTCTTGAAAAACTAGTATGCAGGTCAGGAAGCAACAGTTAGAACTGGACATGGAACAACAGACTGGTTCCATATAGGAAAAAGAGTATGTCAAGGCTGTATATTGTCACCCTGTTTATTTAACTTATGTGCAGAGTATATCATGAGAAATGCTGGGCTGGAAGAAGCACAAGCTAGAATCAAGATTGCCGGGAGAAATCTCAATAACCTCAGATATGCAGATGACACCAACCTTATGGCAGAAAGTGAAGAAGAACTAAAGAGCCTCTTGATGAAAGTGAAAGAGGAGAGTGAAAAATTGGTTTAAAGCTCAACATTCAGAAAACGAAGATCATGGCATCCAATCCCATCACTTCATGGCAAATAGATGGGGGAACAGTGTCAGACTTTGTTTGTTTGGGCTCCAAAATCACTGCAGATGGTGACTGCAGCCATGAAATTAAAAGACACTCCTTGGAAGGAAAGTTATGACCAACCTAGACAGCATAATAAAAAACAGAAACATTACTTTGCCAACAAAGGTCCATCTAGTCAAGGCTATGGTTTTTCCAGTAGTCATGTATGGATGTGAGAGTTGGACTATAAAGAAAGCTAAGCGTGGAAGAATTGATGCTTTTGAACTGTGGTGTTGGAGAAGACTCTTGAGAGTCCCTTGGACTTCAAGGAGATCCAACCAGTCCATCCTACAGGAGATTAGTCCTGGGTCTTCATTGGAAGGACTGATGTTGAAGCTGAAACTCCAATACTTTGGCCACCTGATGCAAAGAATTGACTGATTTGAAAAGACCCTGATGCTGGGAAAGATTGAGGGGAGGAGGAGAAGGGGACAATAGAGGATGAGATGGTTAGGTGGCATCACCGACTCAATGGACATGAGTTTGGGTGAACTCCGGGAGTTGGTGATGGACAGGGAGGCCTGGCGTGCTGTGGTTCATGGGGGTCACAAAGAGTCAGACACGACTGAGGGACTGAATTGAACTGAACTAGTTTTGTTTCAGCATTTGGAAATCCTATGATATCACCAGCCTCTCTCCACTGAGATATGTGACCCCTCTCCCCAAGAAGCCATAATGAGCAGCATCTTAGAAAGGGTGAATAACTCATGTCTAGTCTACAAAAAAAGCTCACACATCTTGCCCTGAAATTTTGGAGGCAAAAGCTGCCCATTCAGTGACATCTGTTCCTCTACCACAAAGTGTTTAACCTACTAATTTCTTGACCTTTTTAAGGGCTTATTTCTTGCCATTTTAAATGGTGGAGTCAGAAACCTGTACACTGTATCCCACTCATGTGAGGAGACACATATTATGCTCTCCAAGCCAACAGGACCAAACTGCAATCTTGATGTCAGCTTATGACAGAAGTATATCACACTTCAGATTCTTGTGGACCAAAAGAGAGGTGCACTACACAACAGCTTTCCTCTACTTCCTTCTAAATCCTCTAGACTATTTTATATACTTACCCAGATGAGAGGGTAAGGGTTGTTTTAATAAGTTTTAGCCACCTCCTTTTTAAGGTTTGCAGCACGTGCTAGAACTGCCCTTGGAATATAATGTTCTAATGGTATTTCACCTGAAAGTCAATTTCCACATTCTATAACACTGGTTATATTAATATATATATATATATGTTACTTGTGTCATTCATGAAATTAATAATCTTACAAAAAGACAGCATATAGAAAGGGAGCAAATATTTGCAAATGATGCAACTGACAAGGGCTTGATTTCAAAAATATAAAAACAACTCATATAACTCAACCAAAAAACCAAACAACCCAATTGAAAAATAGGCAGAAGACCTTAATAGACATTTCATCAAAGAATACATACAGATGGCCAATAGACATGTGAAAAGAAGCTCAACATTACTAATTATTAGAGAAATGTAAATTGAAACTACAGTGAAGAAAAGTGACACTACAGCAAAGTGAAATTACAGTGAAGTACCATCTCACATTCTGACTCACACCAGTTAGAATGGCCATGATTAAAAAGTTGTTGTTCAGTCTCTAAGTCATGTCCAGCTCTTTGCAACCCCACAGACTGCAGCACTCCAGGCTTCCCTGTCCTTTACTATCTCCCGGATTTCGCTCAAACTCATGTCCATTGAGTGGGTGATATACAACCATCTCATACTCTGTCATCCCCTTCTCCTCCCACATTCAATATTTCCAAGCATTAGGTTTTTTTTTTTTTTTTCCAATAATTTGTCTCTTCGCATCAGGTGGCCAAAGTATTGGAGCTTCAGCTTCAGCATCAGTCCTTTCAATGAATATTCAGGGTTGATTTCCTTTAGGACTGACTGGTCTTGAGAGTCCCCTGGACTGCAAGGAGATCCAACCAGTCCATTCTGAAGGAGATCAGCCCTGGGATTTCTTTGGAAGGAATGATGCTAAAGCTGAAACTCCAGTACTTTGGCCACCTCATGCGAAGAGTTGACTCATTGGAAAAGACTCTAATGCTGGGAGGGATTGGGGGCAAGAGGAGAAGGGGACGACAGAGGATGAGATGGCTGAATGGCATCTCTGACTCGATAGACGTGAGTCTGAGTGAACTCCAGGAGTTGGTGATGGACAGGGAGGCCTGGCATGCTGCGATTCATGGGGTCGCAAAGAGTCGGACATGACTGAGTGACTGATCTGATCTGATCTGATCTGGCTTGATTCCTTGAAGTCCAAGGAACTCTCAAGAGTCTTCTCCAGCACCACAATTCGAAAACGTCAGTTCTTCAGTGCTCAGTCTTCTTTATGTTCCAACTCTCACATCCATATGTGACTACTGGAAAACCATAGCTTTGATTGTGGACTTTGATAGCAAAGTGATGTCTCTGATTTTTAATATACTCTCTAGGTTTGTGAAAATCCAATACTTTGGCCACCTCATGCGAAGAGTTGACACATTGGAAAGACCCTGATGCTGGGAGGGACTGGGGGCAGGAGGAGAAGGGGACGACAGAGGATGAGATGGCTGGATGGCATCCCCGACTTGATGGACATGAGTTTGAATGAACTCCTGGAGTTGGTGATGGACGGGGAGGCCTGGCTGGGGTTTCATAGGGTTGCAAAGAGTCAGACACGACTGAGTGACTGAACTGAACTGAACTGAACTGAGATTGGTCATAATTTTTCTTTCAAGGAACAAGCGTCTTTTAATTTCATGGCTGCAATCACTATCTGCAGTAATTTTGGAGCCCGAGAAAATAAAGTCTCAGTATATTGTTTCCATTGTTTCCCCATCTATTTTCCATGAAGTGATGGGACCAGATGCCATGATCTTAGTTTTCTGAATGTTAAGTTTGAAGCCAACTTTTTCACTCTCCTCTTTCCTCTCCACTTTAGTTGTTCTTCTCTTTCTTCCATAAGGGTAGTGTCATTTGCATATCTGAGGTTATTGATATTTCTCCCAACAATCTTGATTGCAGCTTGTGCTTCATCCAGCCCAGCATTTCACGTGATATACTCTGCACATAAGTAAAATAAGCAGGATGATAATATACAGCCTTGACATATTCCTTTCCCTATTTGGAACCAGTCTGTTGTTCCATGTCTGGTTCTAACTGTTGGTTCTTGACCTACATACAGATTTCTCAGGAGGCAGGTCAGATGGCCTGGTATTCTCATCTCTTTAAGAATTTTTCACAGTTTATTGTGATCCCCACAGTCAAAGGCTTTGGCACTGTCAATAAAGCAGAAATAGATGTTTTTCAGGAACTCTCTTGCTTTTTCAATGATCCAGTGGGTGTTAGCAATTTGATCACTGGTTCCTCTGCCTTTTCTAAAACCAGCTTGAACATCTGGAAGTTCACGGTTCACATATTGCTGAAGCCTGTCTTGGAGAATTTTGAGCATTACCCTACTAACATGTGAGATGAGTGCAATTGTGCAGTAGTTTGAGCATTCTTTGGCATTGCCTTTCTTTGGGATTGGAATGAAAACTGACCTTTTCCAGTCCTGTGGCCACTTCTGGGTTTTCCAATTTTGCTGACATATTGAGTGTAGCACTTTGACAGCATCATCTTTTAGATTTGGAATAGCTCGACTGGAATTCCATTACCTCCACTAACTTTGTTTGTAATGATGCTTCCTAAAGCCCACTTGACTTCACATTCCAGGATGTCTGGCTCTAGGTGAGTGATCACACCATCATGATTATCTGGGTTATGAAGATCTTTTATGTACAGTTCTTCTGTGTATTCTTGCCACCTGTTCTTAATATCTTCTGCTTCTGTTAGGTCCATATCATTTCTGTCCTTTATTGAACCGATCTTTGCATGAAATGTTCCCTTGATATCTCTAATTTTCTCGAAGAGATCTCTAGTCTTTCCCATAATGCTGCTGCTGCTGCTAAGTCACTTCAGTCGTGTCCGACTCTGTGCGATCCCATAGATGGCAGCCCACCAGGCTCCCCCATCCCTGGGATTCTCCAGCCAAGAACACTGGAGTGGGTTGCCATTTCCTTCTCCAATGCATGAAAGTGAAAAGAGAAAGTGAAATCGCTCAGTCATGTCCAACCCTCATCGACCCCATGGACGGCAGCCTACCAAGCTCCTCTGCCCATGGGATTTTCCAGGCAAGAGTACTGGAGTGGGGTGCCATTGCCTTCTCTGCTTTCCCATAATAGTTTTCCTCTATTTCTTTGCATTGATTGCTTTTTTATCTCTCCCTGCCATTCTTTGGAACTCTGCATTCAAATGGGTATATCTTTTCTTTTCTTCTTTACTTTTTGCTTCTCTTCTTTTCACAGCTATTTGTGAGGCCTCCTCAGACAACCATTTTGCCTTTTGTATTTCTTTTTCTTGGTGATGGTCTTGATCCCTGTCTCCTGTACAACGTCATGATCCTCTGTCCATAGTTCATCAGGCACTCTGTCTATCAGATCTAGCCCCTTAATTCTATTTCTCACTTCTACTATATAATCATATGGGATTTGATTTAGGTCATACCTGAATGGTCGCAAAGAGTCGGACACGACTGAGCGACTGATCTGATCTGATCTGAATGGTCTAGTGGTTTTCCCCACTTTCTTCAATTTAAGTCTGAATTTGGCAATAAAGAGCTCATGATCTGAGCCACAGTCAGCTCCTGGTCTTGTTTCTGCTGACTGTATAAAACTTCTCCATCTTTGGCTGCAAAGACTATAATCAATCTGATTTTGGTGTTTGCCATCTGTTGATGTCCATGTGCAGAGTCTTCTCTTATGTTGTTGGAAAAGAGTGTTTGCTATGACCAACGCATTCTCTTGGCAAAACTCTATTAGTCTTTGCTCTGCTTCATTCTGTACTCCAAGGCCAAATTTGCCTGTTACTCCAGGTGTTTCTTGACTTCTTACTTTTGCATTCCAGTCCCCTATAAGGAAAAGGACATCTTTTTTTGGATGTTAATTCTAAAAGGTCTTGTAGGTCTTCATAAAACTGTTTAACTTCAGCTTCTTCAGCATTACTGGTTGGGGAATAGACTTGGATTACTATGATATTGAATGGTTTGAGGCCAGACTAAGTAACTAGTAAAAATTTAAAGTAATTATCCTCACCAAGAGAAACACAAGGAATTGGAAAGCATTCCTGAAAAACTCTTAAAAACTCTTAGTGAAATACTCATTTTTCCAAGATTTACTTGGCATGTCCCAGGTGGCTCAGTGGGTAAAGAATCCACCTGCAATGCAAGAGACACAGATGTGGGTCTGATCCCTGGGTTTGGAAGATCCCTTGGAGGAGGAAATGACAACTCACTTCAGTATTCTTGCCTGGAAATTGCATGGAAATAGCCTGGCAGGCTATAGTCCATGGGGCTGCAAAGAGTCTGACACAACTGAGAGAGTAGGCAAGCAAGCAACCTGGCATGTGAACAATTAGGTAGCTCATCACAGCCCTTACAAGGCGAGTCTAAGTCTACAACTTTCATAAGCTTTTTTACACAATTAGTACTTTTTAATTGTAATACTATTAAATGAATTTCATTCTTCAAGTAAGAATTTTGTTCTTTCCCCTTCCTGCCCTCTCATTATGAAATGTTATGAAACATACACAAGATGGGAGAGAAGAGTTCTGAGACAAAGAGAAATTAAAGCTTGGTTCTATTCTACTGCTGCAGGAGTCTTCTCTTCAGCAAACTCTCTCTATATGTGCTGTGTTATAAATTATGAGAATGGTATTCACCTACTCTTTTGTGAATTTTACCTCATGGTATAATATACTTTGATATGTGGTATTTATCATGTGTGTACTTCCAGCTAAAATACCCATTACACTAGTGTCATATACTATTCCTTTATTTTCATCCACAGATGTACATTTACCTATAGGTAATATCATGGAAAGTCTTCCAAGGCAGGTCTAAGTCTATGACTTTTTTGGAACTTTTAAAAAATGATTACTACTTTTAATTGTAATGCTATTAAATGAATAGCATCTTGGGTCAAAGCCATTCCCATTCAAAACATAAAGCACATATACAAATAAGCTTATTTCCCAGAGATATCTACTGTTAACATTAATGTTTCTGTATTTATCTATATAAATACTATCCTTTACTATTTAAGGGTAAAACCTACAGCAAAGGTTTTAAATTCATCTTTGCCTATTTATTAATTTTATTTATTGGTTACATTAATTTTCTTTTACTCTTTTTTTTTTTTTGCATCAGATGTGATTCAAGCTGCATAATCTCAACATATTTGGGGATGTCTTTAATTACATAAATATGTGATGAATGTCTATGCACCAGAGATAGTGTTTATGCCATTTCAAAGTCTCCATTTTGTTATTTTATATTAATTCAGGGTTTTGTTTTGTTTTTTATTTTGGTCACATCAGATTTCAGTCTTAAATATATAAAACAGAACTATTTTTCTTTTAAATTTAAGTTAATGTCATCCTTTTTGTTGACTGTAGATCTTTTTTTTTGGTACCTAACATATTCAAGTAGACATTTAGAAATGTGTGCTGCTTAGAAAAGTAGACATACTTGAAGAAAAGAATGGTAATACCCAGTAGTAGGAGAACAATATGGAAACCCCTTAAAAAACTAGGATTAAAACTACTATTTGACCCTAGTTTTTAAAGGCATCTCCATCCTGTTCTCCGTAGTGGCTGTATTAATTTACATCCCCACCAATAGTGCAAGAGGCTTCCCTTTTCTCTACACTCTCTCCAGCATTTATTATTTGTAGATTTTTTGATGATGGCCATTTTGATTGGTGTGAGGTGATACCTCATTGTAGTTTTAATTTGAATTTCTCTAATAGTGAGCAATGTTGAGCATCTTTTTGTATGTTTATTAGCCATCTCTATATCTTCTTTGGAGAAATGTCTGTTATCGGTCTTTTGCCCAGTTTTTGATTGGGTTGCTCTTCTGGTAGTGAGCTGCATGAGCTGCTTGTATCATTTGCAATTATTTCCTCCCATTCTGAGGGTTGTATTTTCATCTTGTTTGTAGTTTACTTTGCTGTGCAAAAGTTTGTTTTAATTAGGTCTCATTATTTTATTGTTTTTATTTCCATTACTCTATGATATCTCTAAAAAGATAAAAATAGTATGCAAGAGGTTGAAGCTAGTAGGTAAAATTATTTTGAAGTTCAAAATATGCAGTTTATATGAAAGCACTTAGAAAAATGCTTGACATAATTTGAGTTTTCAATAAATTTAATAAATTATTTTGTCACAGCTGTTGTTTCAAGTTACTCCAAAAATCATTTTTAGAATAGAAAATACAAGAATTCAATGAATTAAAAACAAAAGCTTTGGAGGAGGATCTAAGATGGCGGAGGAGTAGGACGGGGAGAACACTTTCTCCCCCACAAATTCATCAAAAGAACATTTAAACGCTGAGTAAATCCCACAAAACAACTTCTGAATGCTGGCAGAGGACATCAGGCACCCGGAAAAGCAACCCATTGTCTTCGAAAGGAGGTAGGAAAAATATAAAAGACAAAAAAAGAGACAAAGGAGGGAGGGACAGAGCTCCGTCCCGGGAAGGAAGTCTTAAAAAGAGAGAAGTTTCCAAACACCAGGAAACCTTCTCACTGCTGAATCTGTGCCGAGCCTTGGAAGCACAGAGGGCAACATAACAGCAAGGGAAAATAAATAAACAATTAAAACCCACAGATTACGACCCCTACAGTAACTCCCCCAGTGGAGAAGCAGCGCAGATGCCTGCATCCGCCAGTAGCAAGTGGGGGCTGGGCAGGGAGGCGTGGTGCGGGCTGCATTGCTTAGAATAAGGATCTGGCCTGAATACCCCGAGCGCTATCTGAGTGAAATAATTTGGGCTAGCAAACCAGACTGTGGGATATCTACCACGCGAAAAGCCAGCCCTAACCTAAGACACCGCCAGGCCCGTGCACGGAACAAAGGATTGAACAGAGATAGCCGGCTGCAGACCATCCCCCTCCAGTGACAGGCAACCAGAGCCGGAAGGGGGCATTCGCAGCCCCAGAGAGACATTATCTACAAAACTGTAAGCAGGCTTCTTTGCTAACTAAAACTTCTTGGGGGTCTGGACGGTCAACATCCGCCTGAGAAGGTGCGCCAGTTGTACACCTAGATAACAGAGCGGCGGGGAGGCGGTAAGTCACAGCAATCGCGCTCGCCAAACACCTCATCACCTGAGCTGCTCGGACCTGGGAAGGGCACAAAACGCTGGCCCAACCGAGTCTGCGCCTCTGAGGACTACCCGAGTGCCTGAACCTGAGCAGCTTAGACCGGGTAGGTTCAAGCAGCCCAGGGCCGGCCACAGATGGTTCCCAGCGGAGCAACCTAGACCTGAGCAGTGTGGGCAGGGAGGCTACACGTGCTGTGAGTGGAGGCAGGCCCAGTGTGGCTGAGGCACTGCGAGCACACACCAGTGTTATTTGTTTGCAGTGTCCCTCCCTCCCCACAGCGTGACTGAACAAGTGAGCCTAAAAAAAAAAAAAAAAAGTGTCCACCACCGTCCTCTTTGTGTCAGGGCAGAAACCAGACACTGAAGAGACCAGCAAACAGAAGAAGCTATAACAGAGGGAACCGCCTGGGAAGCTACAGGCAATAGATTAAAACCCTGTGGTTAGAACTGAATACATAGGAAGGGGCCTATAGATCTTGAGAAATATAAGTCAGACCAAGGAACTAGCTGAAAATGAACTGACCCCACAATACCCAAAACAAAACCAGAGAAAGTCCTAGATATATTTTTACTATTTTTATGATCATTCTTTCTTTTTTTTTATTAAAAAAAATTTAAGTCCTCTATTATTCCTTTAATTTTCACTTTTATAACCTACTGTTACTTTGCAAAAAAAAAAGACCTTATTTTTTTTAAAAAAGCAAACTTCATATATATATTATTTATAATTTTTGTGACCTTGTTTTTTTTTTCTTCTTTTCTTTAACATTGTATTTTTGAAATTCCAAACTCTACTCTAGATTTTTAATTTTAGCTTTTTGGTATTTGTTATCAATTTTGTACCTATATTTTCTTTATAATTTTTGCGACTTTTTTTCTCTCTCTTTCTTTTCCTTCTTCTTTTCTTTAACATTGTATTTTTGAAATTCCAAACTCTACTCTAGATTTTTAGTTTTTGCTTTTATGTATTTGTTACCAATTTTGTACCTTTAAGAACCCAATCTTCAATACCCATTTTTCACTAGGGACCGAGATTACTGGCTTGACTGCTCTCTCCCTCTTTGGACTCTCCTTTTTCTCCACCAGGTCGCCTGTGTCTCCTCCCTAACCCCTCTCTACTCTATGCAACTCTGCGAATTTCTGGGTGTTCTAGACGATGGAGAACACTTAGGGAACTGATTACTGGATGGATCTGTCTCCCTCCTTTTCATTCCCCCTTTTATCCTCCTGGCCACCTCTGTCTCCTTCCTCCTTCATCTCTTCTCTGTATAATTCCGTGAACATCCTGAGCGGTCCAATTGTGGAGTGCACATAAGGAAGTGATTATTGGCTAGCCTGCTCTCTCCTCTATTGATTCCACCTCATCTCATTTGGGTCAGCTCTAACTCCCTCCTCCCTCTTCACTTCTCCATGTAATGCTGTGAACCTCTCTGGGTGGCCCTCACAGTGGAAAAACTTTTCATCTTTAACATAGATGTTTTATCAATAGTGCTGTATAGAAGGAGAAGTTTTGAAACTACTGTAAAAATAAGACCAATAACTGGAAGCAGGAGGCTTAAGTCCAAACCCTAACTCCAGGGAACTCCTGACTCCAGGGAACATTAATTAACAGAAGCTCATCAAACGCCTCCATACCTACACTGAAACCAAGCACCACACAAGGGCCAACAAGTTCCAGGACAAGACATACCAAGCAAATTCTCCAGCAACACAGGAACACAGCCTTGAGCTCCAAGATACAGGCTGCCCAAAGTCACCCCAAAACCATAGACATCTCATAACTCATTACTGGACACTTCATTGCACTCCAGAGAGAAGAAATCCAGCTCCACCAACCAGAACACTGACACAAGCTTCCCTAAGCAAGAAACCTTGACAAGCCACCTGTACAAACGCACCCAGAGCAAGGAAACTCCACAATAAAGAGAACTCCACAAACTGCCAGAATACAGAAAGGACACCCCAAACTCAGCAATTTAAACAAGATGAAGAGACAGAGGAATACCCAGCAGGTAAAGGAACAGGATAAATGCCCACCAAACCAAACAAAAGAGGAAGAGATAGGGAATCTACCTGATAAAGAATTCCAAATAATGATAGTGAAATTGATCCAAAATCTTGAAATCAAAATGGAATCACAGATTAATAGCCTGGAGACAAGGATTGAGAAGATGCAAGAAAGGTTCAACAAGGACCTAGAAGAAATAAAAAAGAGTCAATATATAATGAATAATGCAATAAATGAAATAAAAAACACTCTGGAGGCAACAAATAGTAGAATAACAGAGGCAGAAGATAGGATTAGTGAATTAGAAGATAGAATGGTAGAAGTAAATGAATCAGAGAGGAAAAAAGAAAAACGAATTAAAAGAAATGAGGACAATCTCAGAGACCTCCAGGACAATATTAAACGCTACAACATTTGAATCATAGGGACCCCAGAAGAAGAAGACAAAAAGAAAGACCATGAGAAAATACTTGAGGAGATAATAGTTGAAAACTTCCCTAAAATGGGGAAGGAAATAATCACTCAAGTCCAAGAAACCCAGAGAGTCCCAAACAGGATAAACCCAAGGTGAAACACCCCAAGACACATATTAATCAGATTAACAAAGATCAAACATAAAGAACAAATATTAAAAGCAGCAAGGGAAAAACAACAAATAACACACAAGGGAATTCCTATAAGGATAACAGCTGATCTTTCAATAGAAACTCTCCAAGCCAGGAGGGAATGGCAAGACATACTTAAAGTGATGAAAGAAATTAAGCTACAGCCCAGATTATTGTACCCAGCAAGGATCTCATTCAAATATGAAGGAGAAATCAAAAGCTTTACAGACAAGCAAAAGCTGAGAGAATTCAGCACCACCAAACCAGCTCTCCAACAAATACTAAAGGATGTTCTCTAGACAGGAAACACAAAAACGGTGTATAAACTCGAACTCAAAACAATAAAGTAAATGGCAATGGGATCATACTTATCAATAATTACCTTGAACGTAAATGGGTTGAATGCCCCAACCAAAAGACAAAAACTGGCTGAATGGATACAAAAACAAGACCCCTACATATGCTGTCTACAAGAGACCCACCTCAAAACAGGGGACACATACAGACTGAAAGTGAAGGGCTGGAAAAAGATTTTCCACTCAAATAGGGACCAAAAGAAAGCAGGAGTAGCAATACTCATATCAGACAAAATAGACTTTAAACCAAAGGCTGTGAAAAGAGACAAAGACGGCCACTACATAATGATCAAAGGATCAATCCAAGAAGAAGATATAACAGTTATAAATATATATGCACCCAACACGGGAATATGTAAGGCAAATGCTAACAAGTATGAAAGGAGAAATTAACAATAACACAATAATAGTGGGAGACTTTAATACCCCACTCACACCTATGGATAGATCAACTAAACAGAAAATTAACAAGGAAACACAAACTTTAAATGATACAATAGACTAGTTAGACCTAATTGATATCTATAGGATATTTCACCCCAAAACAATGAATTTCACCTTTTTCTCAAGCGCACATGGAACCTTCTCCAGGATAGATCACATTCTGGGCCATAAATCTAGCCTTGGTAAGTTCAAAAAAATTGAAATCATTCCAAGCATCTTTTCTGACCACAATGCAGTAAGATTAGATCTCAATAACAGGAAAAAAACTATTAAAAATTCCAACATATGAAGGCTGAACAACACGCTGCTGAATAACCAACAAATTACAGAAGAAATCAAAAAAGAAATCAAAATTTGCATAGAAACAAATGAAAATGAAAACACAACCACCCAAAACCTGTGGGACACTGTAAAAGCAGTCCTAAGGGGAAAGTTCATAGCAATACAGGCACACCTCAAGAAACAAGAAAAAAGTCAAATAAATAACCTAACTCTACACCTAAAGCAACTAGAAAAGGAAGCAATGAAGAACCCCAGGGTGAGTAGAAGGAAAGAAATCATAAAAATTAGGGCAGAAATAAATGCAAAAGAAACAAAAGAGACCATAGCGAAAATCAACAAAGCCAAAAGCTGGTTCTTTGAAAGGATAAATAAAATTGACAAACCATTAGCCAAACTCATCAAGAAACAAAGGGAGAAAAATCAAATCAATAAAATTAGAAATGAAAATGGAGAGATCACAACAGACAACACAGAAATACAAAGGATCATAAGAGACTACTATCAGCAATTATATGCCAATAAAATTGTCAACGTGGAAGAAATGGACAAATTCTTAGAGAAGTACAACTTTCCAAAACTGGACCAGGAAGAAATAGAAAATCTTAACAGACCCATCACAAGCACAGAAATTGAAACTGTAATCAAAACTCTTCCAGCAAACAAAAGCCCAGGTCCAGATGGCTTCACAGCTGAATTCTACCAAAAATTTAGAGAAGAGCTGACACCTATCCTACTCAAACTCTTCCAGAAAATTGCAGAGGAAAGGAAACTTCCAAACTCATTCTATGAGGCCACCATCACCCTAATACCAAAACCTGACAAAGATCCCACAAAAAAAGAAAACTACAGGCCAATATCACTGATGAACATAGATGCAAAAATCCTTAACAAAATTCTAGCAATCAGAATCCAACAACACATTAAAACGATCATACACCATGACCAAGTGGGCTTTATCCCAGGGATGCAAGGATTCTTCAATATCTGCAAGTCAATCAATGTAATACACCACATTAACAAATTGAAAAATAAAAACCATATGATTATCTCAATAGATGCAGAGAAAGCCTTTGACAAAATTCAACGCCCATTTATGATAAAAACTCTCCAGAAAGCAGGAATAGAAGGAACATACCTCAACATAATAAAAGCTATATATGACAAACCCACAGCAAACATTATCCTCAATGGTGAAAAATTGAAAGCATTTCTTCTAAAGTCAGGACAAGACAAGGGTGGCCCCTTTCACCATTACTATTCAACATAGTTTTGGAAGTTTTGGCCACAGCAATCAGAGCAGAAAAAGAAATAAAAGGATTCCAAACTGGAAAATAAGTAAAACTCTCACTGTTTGCAGATGACATGATCCTCTACATAGAAAGCCCTAAAGACTCCACCAGAAAATTACTAGAACTAATCAATGAATATAGTAAAGTTGCAGGATATAAAATCAACACACAGAAATCCCTTGCATTCCTATACACTAATAATGAGAAAACAGAAAGAGAAATAAAGGAAACAATTCCATTCACCATTGCAATGAAAAGAATAAAATACTTAGGAAGATATATACCTAAAGAAACTAAAGACCTATATATAGAAAACTATAAAACACTGGTGAAAGAAATCAAAGAGGACACTAATAGATGGAGAAATATACCATGTTCATGGATTGGAAGAATCAATATAGTGAAAATGAGTATATTACCCAAAGCAATTTATAGATTCAATGCAATCCCTATCAAGCTACCAACGGTATTCTTCACAGAGCTAGAACAAATAATTTCACAATTTGTATGGAAATACAAAAAACCTCGAATAGCCAAAGCAATCTTGAGAAAGAAGAATGGAACTGGAGGAATCAACCTGCCTGACTTCAGGCTCTACTACAAAGCCATCGTCATCAAGACAGTATGGTACTGGCACAAAGACAGAAATATAGATCAATGGAACAAAATAGAAAGCTCAGAGATAAATCCACGCACATATGGACACCTTATCTTTGACAAAGGAGGCAAGAATATACAATGGATTAAAGACAATCTCTTTAACAAGTGGTGCTGGGAAAATTGGTCAACCACTTGTAAAAGAATGAAACTAGAGCACTTTCTAACACCATACACAAAAATAAACTCAAAATGGATTAAAGATCTAAACATAAGACCAGAAACTATAAAACTCCTAGAGGAGAACATAGGCAAAACACTCTCTGACATACATCACAACAGGATCCTCTATGACCCACCTCCAAGAATATTGGAAATAAAAGCAAAAATAAACAAATGGGACCTAATTAAACTTAAAAGCTTCTGCCCAAGAAAGGAAACTATCAGCAAGGTGAAAAGACAGCCTTCGGAATGGGAGAAAATAATAGCAAATGAAGCAACTGACAAACAACTAATCTCAAAAATATAGAAGCAACTCCTACAGCTCAATTCCAGAAAAATAAATGACCCAATCAAAAAATGGGCCAAAGGGGTAAATAGACATTTCTCCAAAGAAGACATACAGATGGCTAACAAACACATGAAAATATGCTCAACATCACTCATTATCAGAGAAATGCAAATCAAAACCACTATGAGATACCATTTCACACCAGTCAGAATGACTGTGATCCAAAGGTCTACAAGTAATAAATGCTGGAGAGGTTGTGGAAAAAAGGGAACCCTTTTACACTGTTGGTGGGAATGCAAACTAGTACAGCCACTATGGAGAACAGTGTGGAGATTCCTTAAAATACTGGAAATAGAACTGCCTTATGATCCAGCAATCCCATTGCTGGGCATACACACTGAGGAAACCAGAAGGGAAAGAGACACGTGTACCCCAATGTTCATCGCAGCACTGTTTATAATAGCCAGGACATGGAAGCAACCTAGATGTCCATCAGCAGATGAATGGATAAGAAAGTGGTGGTACATATACACAATGGAGTATTACTCAGCCATTAAAAAGAATACATTTGAATCAGTTCTAATGAGGTGGATGAAACTGGAGCCTATTATACAGAGTGAAGTAAGCCAGAAAGAAAAACACCAATACAGTATACTAACACATATATATGGAATTTAGAATGATGGTAACAATAACCCTGTATACGAGACAGCAGAAGAGACACTGATGTCTTTTGGACTCTATGGGAGAGGGGGAGGGTGAGATGATTTGGGAGAATGGCATTGAAATATATATAATATCATATATGAAACGAGTTGCCAGTCCAGGTTCGATGCACGATACTGGATGCTTGGGGCTGGTGCACTGGGACGACCCAGAGGGATGGTATGGGGAGGGAGGAGGGAGGAGGGTTCAGGTTGGGGAGCACGTGTATGCCTGTGGCAGATTCATTTCAATATATGGCAGAACGAATACAATATTGTAAAGTTTAAAAATAAAATAAAACTAAAAATTTAACATAAAAAAAGCTTTTTTTGACTATAGATTAATAAGATGAAATATGCAAAGCAACTTTCAGTCATATGCCTTAAAAGAAGTATATATCACAAATAATTAGGCAGTGATATTTCAAGGTGGTAGATTATATCTAGCCTGATATCAAATATTGGCAATGGTATTTTTGCAAGGGACACTAGCAAGGTATTATAAAAATAATTCAGTTGCTGCTGAAGATCAGATCAGTCGCTCAGTTGTGTCCGACTCTTTGCGACCCCATGAGTCGCAGCACGCCAGGCCTCCCTGTCCATCACCAACTCCCGGAGTTCACTCAGACTCACATCCATTGAGTCAGTGATGCCATCCAGCCATCTCATCCTCTGCCGTCCCCTTCTCCTCCTGCCCCCAATCCCTCCCAGCATCAGAGTCTTTTCTGTTGGGGGCCAGAGTGAGGTACTTCTCCCGTGACAAAGGTCATGAGGAAGGAGGCTTGACATACGCAAAGGCGGGATCAAGCCTCAGGAGTGCCCCTGGAAATCCTCGAGCATCTACCCCCATAACCAGACCCTGCCTACTTCACTACTTTGTGCTCATCTACACCCCTGACTTTACGGGGGGCTGTCCCCCACCACCTCTTTCGGAGAAGGAGTTAACTTAGAACTTCAGTTAATAATAATTCCTGGGCGTGATAAGAGTGTTTTAACCTACAAACTCCTCTGAAGGTTCTCTAGCCTGCCTGACAGGCTTGTCCGGCCACATGTGATTGCTCACAGCCTCCCAACCATGAGAGGCACGAGATGCTTTAAACCTTCTAAAAACAGGTTCCTTAGAAAAGTTAGAAAACTATTAGTATAAGTATAATGGGCTGATTAGAAATTGTATTGGTGAAGGGTTTTTCATTTGTTGAGCCCATGTTTGTTGCTAAGTCTCCATATCCCCTGCCCTTACACACATTAATGAATATATAGAAGAAATAACTATTAACCTTTGATATTAATCACGTTAGACCTTAGGCTAAGTAAATTCTTTCTTTAACTAAAACCCACTACACCCTCACCTTATAGGAATGTAACTTTATTTGGGTGGCGTCTGTGTTAAGAATAATCACCCTTGGAAAAAAAAGTGTTCTGACCACTGTCACAAGGAGAGGGTCGTAAATTGTCAGCAGGCCCCCCTGGCCAGAAGATGATGTAACACCCCTAAGACCTCTGTATACATTTGTGTGAAGCACCTGACTTTAATAAAAGTCAGGACTGCTGTCCCCACGTGACTTTTGTATAACATCTCAGTGTATAAAAACAGACTCTGGAAAATAAAGAATTGGGATCAGTTTCTCGAAATACTGGTCTCCCCATGTAGCTCTCTCTCTCACTCTGGTTGAGTCTCCATCTGGAGCGCGGAACCCGCCATGCTTACTAATTATGCCTGGGCTTCTAAGATCTGACCGGGGAGGCCTCAGTATCTCCTCTCCTTCGGGAGAACGGAAGGACGCCTGCGGCCCACGTAAGTGGTGCAAGCTTCTTGTCTTGAAGTTTTATTGGTCTCCCGAGTAAACCAAGCTACTCAGCCTCTTTTCTCCACTGAATTTTCCTACTGAGCTATCCTTATTCTATTACTCTTTATATCTTTAATTAATATCTAATTGAAGCTATTGTATCCTGACCCTCGCCGACGCCGTCCCCGCTTCAAATACCCTGGATCAGCCGGGGCTGGACCCCGGCACTTTTCCAATGAGTCAACTCTTTGCATGAGGTGGCCAAAGTACTGGAGTTTCAGCTTCAGCATCATTCCTTCCAAAGAAATCCCAGGGCTGATCTCCTTCAGAATGGACTGGTTGGATCTCCTTGCAGTCCAAGGCACTCTCAAGAGTCTTCTCCAACACCACAGTTCAAAGCATCAATTCTTCAGTGCTCAGCCTTCTTCAAGTCCAACTCTCACATCCATACATGACCACAGGAAAAACCATAGCCTTGACTAGACGGATTTTTGTTGGCAAAGTAATGTCTCTGCTTTTGAATATGCTATCTAGGTTGGTCATAACTTTCCTTCCAAGAAGTAAGTGTCTTTTAATTTAATGGCTGCAGTCACCATCTGTAGTGATTTTGGAGCCCAGAAAAATAAAGTCTGAAACCGTTTCCACTGTTTCTCCATCTATTTCCCATGAAGTGGTGGGACCAGATGCCATGATCTTTGTTTTCTGAATGTTGAGCTTTAAGCCAACTTTTTCACTCTCCACTTTCACTTTCATCAAGAAGCTTTTGAGTTCCTCTTCACTTTCTGCCATAAGGGTGGTGTCATCTGCATATCTGAGATTACTGATATTTCTCCTGGCAATCTTGATTCCAGCTTGTGTTTCTTCCAGCCCAGCGTTTCTCATGATGTACTCTGCATATAAGTTAAATAAACAGGGTGACAATATACAGCCTTGACGGACTCCTTTTCGTATTTGGAACCAGTCTGTTGTTCCATGTCCAGTTCTAACTGTTGCTTCCTGACCTGCATACAAATTTCTCAAGAGGCAGATCAGGTGGTCTGGTATTCCCAACTCTTTCAGAATTTTCCACAGTTTATTGTGATCCACACAGTCAAAGGCTTTGGCATAGTCAATAAAGCAGAAATAGATGCTTTTCTGGAACTCTCTTGCTTTTTCCATGACCCAGCGGATGTTGGCAATTTGATCTCTGGTTCCTCTGCCTTATCTAAAACCAGCTTGAACATCAGGAAGTTCACGGTTCACGTATTGCTGAAGCCTGGCCTGGAGAATTTTGAGCATTACTTTACTAGCATGTGAGATGAGTGCAATTGTGCGGTAGTTTGAGCATTCTTTGGCATTGCCTTTCTTTGGGATTGGAATGAAAACTGACCTTTTCCAGTCCTGTGGCCACTGCTGAGTTTTCCAAATTTGCTGGCATATTGAGTGCAGCACTTTCACAGCATCATCTTTCAGGATTTGGAATAGCTCGACTGGAATTCCATCACCTCCACTAGCTTTTTTCATAGTGATGCTTTCTAAGGCCCACTTGAATCCTTTCAAGTTCATAGTGATGCTTTCTAAGGCAAGGGACACTAGCAAAGTATTATAAAAATAATTCAATTGCTGCTGAAAGGATATCCTACTTGAAAATAAGGACATTGCATCTGGAGATGAGACGAGTGTGTGACAATAATGCATTTGTCTTTTTACATTTTAAAAAGATGCTATTTAGAAGATCAAACAAAGATACTGAGCAGAATTTTGGAAAGAAGCTCTGATAGTCAAGTGATAGAACTTTGCTACAGAGAAGCAAACTTTAAAGAAAAAACTTTCTAATAAGGAGTCGTGTCCAAAATAACTTAGTCCCATGAGTATTCTATAAGTGAAGAAATCACTCTGAGTGTTCCTTGTGTAGTCCTCATGGGATGGTTCTGGAGTTTGTCCTTGTTACAAAATTATAATTGACTTATTTTTCAGTCCCCTCTCAGAGGGACTTCTTCCTCCAAAATTCTGAAAAACTTTCTGCTGCAATTCTCTGAAATAGTTCATGGGACTGGAAAAAACTTTGACTACCATGGATTCTGGCTGCTACTATTTGTGTAGTTCATCAGGGACCAGGGAGTCTAGTTGCTTGTCTTACATTTCCATTTTGCTCCCATCTTCACTCTAAGGCCTGTGAAGCACGTCAGCACGGAGGTAAGAGATTTTCATGCAGTTTGATTTCATAGATTCATTGTCACCTATTTCAATTTTGGTAGCAAAATATCCATAATTATCTAAAAGAACTAAAAAAGAGTCCTAGTCCATCATCTTCAGTCAGTGTTCATGAAGACAGATACAACAGGTTTTCAAACAAGATTGTATTATAGAAAGAGCAAACTTTAATAATAGGTAATGGGAAATTATGGACCTATAGGCAATACCACTAATGAAGAACATGGTCATGCCATGGTTAAGAGGGTTGTTAATTTATTGGGGAGTAAACAATATTTGAGATTAATTTTGATATTGTCTTTGAGAGTTTTTATTTTTCAACTACATCTTTTTTCCTAGACTGAAATACAAAGAATTTGCATCTCTGCAGTTTTACATGAAAAAGTTCACAAGATAGAAATATACATTCAGGTAAGAATAATTATAGAAAAAGCACACCTATTTTAGCCACATGATAAGGCATCCAAGAACATTTTCTACATGATTAAAAGGTAGTTTTCTTGAATTTCAAAATGTGCCATGAGTGAAAGATTATCAAGATGAAAGTGAACCTTGATAATTCATATTCCAGTGCTTGAAGGAAGATCATGGTTAAATCAAACTGGTGATATGATAACTGATGTTTAAAATATATTACTAATGATGTGTATTCTATGATATTTTTATCTCTTGTTGCATTTCTTAGAATTCAAAATTATAAAAATCCTTTATTTTATCAAATTTGATTATTTCTTGCCTATTATGAACTCTTTGTAATTCTTCTATGAATAGAGGTGAATCTTTTCATAGTCCATATACTATAATTTTGTACAAAGGTGATATATGTAATATTACTGTAGTATATTATGCTAGGTTAGGTTATCCTTGAAATATTAATATATTACTTTTATTGATATAGCATCAAAAATGTAACATTTGACTTGGCCTAAGAACAAAATTTCTTCTTCTCCATCTTCTACTCCT
Organism: Bos indicus x Bos taurus; assembly: GCF_003369695.1. Taxonomy (NCBI): domain Eukaryota; kingdom Metazoa; phylum Chordata; class Mammalia; order Artiodactyla; family Bovidae; genus Bos; species Bos indicus x Bos taurus. Next base: position 60,576,246 of record NC_040080.1, read on the forward strand.
TCTTCTTCCTCTTTGCCTCCTTTTTTATTTTTATTTTTTTATTTTTATTTTTTTATTTTTTTTTAATTTTATTTTATTTTTAGACTCCACATAATCGTATCAGTTCTGCCAAACATCAAAACGAATCCACCACAGGTATACATGCGTTCCCCATCCTGAACCCTCCTCCCTCCTCCCTCCCCATACCATCCCTCTGGGTCGTCCCAGTGCATTAGCCCCAAGCATCCAGTATCGTGCATCGAACCTGGACTGGCAACTCGTTTCTTACATGATATTTTACATGTTACAATGTCATTCTCCCAAATCTTCCCACCCTCTCCCTCTCCCACAGAGTCCATAAGACTGTTCTATACATCAGTGTCTCTTTTGCTGTCTCGTACACAGGGTTATTGTTACCATCTTTCTAAATTCCATATATATGCGTTAGAATACTGTATTTATGTTTTTCCTTCTGGCTTACTTCACTCTGTATAATAGGCTCCAGTTTCATCCACCTCATTAGAACTGATTCAAATGTATTCTTTTTAATGGCTGAGTAATACTCCATTGTGTATATGTACCACAGCTTTCTTATCCATTCATCTGCTGATGGACATCTAGGTTGCTTCCATGTCTTGGCTATTATAAACAGTGCTGCGATGAACATTGGGGTACACGTGTCTCTTTCCCTTCTGGTTTCCTCAGTGTGTATGCCCAGCAGTGGGGTTGCTGGATCATAAGGCAGTTCTATTTCCAGTATTTTAAGGAATCTCCACACTGTTCTCCATAGTGGCTGTATTAGTTTGCATTCCCACCAACAGTGTAAGAGGGTTCCCTTTTCTCCACACCCTCTCCAGCATTTATTATTTGTAGACTTTTGGATCGCAGCCATTCTGACTGGTGTGAAATGGTACCTCATAGTGGTTTTGATTTGCATTTCTCTGATAATGAGTGATGTTGAGCATCTTTTCATGTGTTTGTTAGCCATCTGTATGTCTTTTTTGGAGAAATGTCTATTTAGTTCTTTGGCCCATTTTTTGATTGGGTCGTTTATTTTTCTGGAGTTGAGCTGTAGGAGTTGCTTGTATATTTTTGAGATTAGTTGTTTGTCGGTTTCTTCATTTGCTATTATTTTCTCCCATTCTGAAGGCTGTCTTTTCACCTTGCTAATAGTTTCCTTTGATGTGCAGAAGCTTTTAAGGTTAATTAGGTCCCATTTGTTTATTTTTGTTTTTATTTCCAATATTCTGGGAGGTGTGTCATAGAGGATCCTGCTGTGATGTATATCAGAGAGTGTTTTGCCTATGTTCTCCTCTAGGAGTTTTATAGTTTCTGGTCTTACGTTTAGATCTTTAATCCATTTTGAGTTTATTTTTGTGTATGGTGTTAGAAAGTGGTCCAGTTTCATTCTTTTACAAGTGGTTGACCAGATTTCCCAGCACCACTTGTTAAAGAGATTGTCTTTAATCCATTGTATATTCTTGCTTCCTTTGTCGAAGATAAGGTGTCCATATGTGCGTGGATTTATCTCTGGGCTTTCTATTTTATTCCATTGATCAATATTTCTGTCTTTGTGCCAGTACCATACTGTCTTGATAACTGTGGCTTTGTAGTAGAGCCTGAAGTCAGGTAGGTTGATTCCTCCAGTTCCATTCTTCTTTCTCAAGATCGCTTTGGCTATTCGAGGTTTTTTGTATTTCCATACAAATTGTGAAATTATTTGTTCTAGCTCTGTGAAGAATACTGTTGGTAGCTTGATAGGGATTGCGTTGAATCTATAAATTGCTTTGGGTAGTATACTCATTTTCACTATATTGATTCTTCCAATCCATGAACATGGTATATTTCTCCATCTATTAGTGTCCTCTTTGATTTCTTTCACCAGTGTTTTATAGTTTTCTATATAGGTCTTTAGTTTCTTTAGGTAGATATATTCCTAAGTATTTTATTCTTTCTGTTGCAATGGTGAATGGAATTGTTTCCTTAATTTCTCTTTCTGTTTTCTCATTATTAGTGTATAGGAATGCAAGGGATTTCTGTGTGTTGATTTTATATCCTGCAACTTTACTGTAGTCATTGATTATTTCTAGTAATTTTCTGGTGGACTCTTTAGGGTTTTCTATGTAGAGGATCATGTCATCTGCAAATAGTGAGAGTTTTACTTCTTCTTTTCCAATTTGGATTCCTTTTATTTCTTTTTCTGCTCTGATTGCTGTGGCCAAAACTTCCAAAACTATGTTGAATAGTAATGGTGAAAGTGGGCACCCTTGTCTTGTTCCTGACTTTAGAGGAAATGCTTTCAATTTTTCACCATTGAGGATAATGTTTGCAGTGGGTTTGTCATATATAGCTTTTATTATGTTGAGGTATGTTCCTTCTATTCCTGCTTTCTGGAGAGTTTTTATCATAAATGGATGTTGAATTTTGTCAAAGGCTTTCTCTGCATCTATTGAGGTAATCATATGGTTTTTATTTTTCAATTTGTTAATGTGGTGTATTACATTGATTGATTTGTGGATATTGAAGAATCCTTTCATCCCTGGGATAAAGCCCACTTGATCATGGTGTATGATCTTTTTAATGTGTTGTTGGATTCTGATTGCTAGAATTTTGTTAAGGATTTTTGCATCTATGTTCATCAGTGATATTGGCCTGTAGTTTTCTTTTTTTGTGGGATCTTTGTCAGGTTTTGGTATTAGGGTGATGGTGGCCTCATAGAATGAGTTTGGAAGTTTACCTTCCTCTGCAATTTTCTGGAAGAGTTTGAGCAGGATAGGTGTTAGCTCTTCTCTAAATTTTTGGTAGAATTCAGCTGTGAAGCCGTCTGGACCTGGGCTTTTGTTTGCTGGAAGATTTTTGATTACAGTTTCAATTTCCATGCTTGTGATGGGTCTGTTAAGATTTTCTATTTCTTCCTGGTCCAGTTTTGGAAAGTTGTACTTTTCTAAGAATTTGTCCATTTCTTCCACATTGTCCATTTTATTGGCATATAATTGTTGATAGTACTCTCTTATGATCCTTTGTATTTCTGTGTTGTCTGTTGTGATCTCTCCATTTTCGTTTCTAATTTTGTTGATTTGATTTTTCTCCCTTTGTTTCTTGATGAGTCTGGCTAATGGTTTGTCAATTTTATTTATCCTTTCAAAGAACCAGCTTTTGGTTTTGTTGATTTTTGCTATGGTCTCTTTTGTTTCTTTTGCATTTATTTCTGCTCTAATTTTTAAGATTTCTTTCCTTCTACTAACCCTGGGGTTCTTCATTTCTTCCTTTTCTAGTTGCTTTAGGTGTAGAGTTAGGTTATTTATTTGACTTTTTTCTTGTTTCTTGAGGTGTGCCTGTATTGCTATGAACTTTCCCCTTAGGACTGCTTTTACCGTGTCCCACAGGTTTTGGGTTGTTGTGTTTTCATTTTCATTCGTTTCTATGCAAATTTTGATTTCTTTTTTGATTTCTTCTGTGATTTGTTGGTTATTCAGCAGCGTGTTGTTCAGCCTCCATATGTTGGAATTTTTAATAGTTTTTCTCCTGTAATTGAGATCTAATCTTACTGCATTGTGGTCAGAAAAAATGCTTGGAATGATTTCTATTTTTTTGAATTTACCAAGGCTAGCTTTATGGCCCAGGATGTGATCTATCCTGGAGAAGGTTCCATGTGCGCTTGAGAAAAAGGTGAAATTCATTGTTTTGGGATGAAATGACCTATAGATACCAATTAGGTCTAACTGGTCTATTGTATCATTTAAAGTTTGTGTTTCCTTGTTAATTTTCTGTTTAGTTGATCTATCCATAGGTGTAAGTGGGGTATTAAAGTCTCCCACTATTATTGTGTTATTGTTAATTTCTCCTTTCATACTTGTTAGCATTTGTCTTACGTACTGTGGTGCTCCTGTGTTGGGTGCATATATATTTATAATTGTTATATCTTCTTCTTGGATTGATCCTTTGATCATTATGTAGTGACCTTCTTTGTCTCTTTTCACAGCCTTTGTTTTAAAGTCTATTTTATCTGATATGAGTATTGCTACTCCTGCTTTCTTTTGGTCCCTATTTGCATGGAAAATCTTTTTCCAGCCCTTCACTTTCAGTCTGTATGTGTCCCCTGTTTTGAGGTGGGTCTCTTGTAGACAACATATGTAGGGGTCTTGTTTTTGTATCCATTCAGCCAGTCTTTGTCTTTTGGTTGGGGCATTCAACCCATTTACGTTTAAGGTAATTACTGATAAGTATGTTCCCGTTGCCATTTACTTTATTGTTTTGGGTTCGAGTTTATACACCGTTTTTGTGTTTCCTGTCTAGAGAATATCCTTTAGTATTTGTTGGAGAGCTGGTTTGGTGGTGCAGAATTCTCTCAGCTTTTGCTTGTCTGAAAAGCTTTTGATTTCTCCTTCATACTTGAATGAGATCCTTGCTGGGTACAATAATCTGGGCTGTAGGTTATTTTCTTTCATCATTTTAAGTATGTCTTGCCATTCCCTCCTGGCTTGAAGAGTTTCTATTGAAAGATCAGCTGTTATCCTTATGGGAATTCCCTTGTGTGTTATTTGTTGTTTTTCCCTTGCTGCTTTTAATATTTGTTCTTTGTGTTTGATCTTTGTTAATTTGATTAATATGTGTCTTGGGGTGTTTCTCCTTGGGTTTATCCTGTTTGGTACTCTCTGGGTTTCTTGGACTTGGGTGATTATTTCCTTCCCCATTTTAGGGAAGTTTTCCACTATTATCTCCTCAAGTATTTTCTCATGGTCTTTCTTTTTGTCTTCTTCTTCTGGAACCCCTATGATTCGAATGTTGTAGCGTTTAATATTGTCCTGGAGGTCTCTGAGATTGTCCTCATTTCTTTTAATTCGTTTTTCTTTTATCCTCTCTGATTCATTTATTTCTACCATTCTATCTTCTAATTCACTAATCCTGTCTTCTGCCTCTGTTATTCTACTATTTGTTGCCTCCAGAGTGTTTTTAATTTCACTTATTGCATTATTCATTATATATTGACTCTTTTTTATTTCTTCTAGGTCCTTGTTAAACCTTTCTTGCATCTTCTCAATCCTTGTCTCCAGGCTATTTATCTGTGATTCCATTTTAGTTTCAAGATTTTGGATCAATTTCACTATCATTATTCGGAATTCTTTATCGGGTAGATTCCCTATCTCTTCCTCTTTTGTTTGGTTTGGTGGGCATTTATCCTGTTCCTTTATCTGCTGAGTATTCTTCTGTCTCTTCATCTTGTTTAAATTGCTGAGTTTGGGGTGTCCTTTCTGTATTCTGGCAGTTTGTGGAGTTCTCTTTATTGTGGTGTTTCCTCACTGTGTGTGGGTTTGTACAGGTGGCTTGTCAAGGTTTCCTGGTTAGGGAAGCTTGTGTCGGTGTTCTGGTGGGTGGAGCTGTATTTCTTCTCTCTGGAGTGCAATGAAATGTCCAGTAATGAGTTATGAGATGTCTATAGTTTTGGGGTGACTTTGGGCAGCCTGTATCTTGAAGCTCAGGGCTGTGTTCCTTTGTTGCTGGAGAATTTGCTTGGTATGTCTTGCCCTGGAACTTATTGGCCCTTGTGTGGTGCTTGGTTTCAGTGTCGGTATGGAGGCATTTGATGAGCTCCTGTGAATGAATGTTCCTTGGAGTCAGGAGTTCCCTGGAGTCAGGGTTTGGACTTAAGTCTCCTGCTTCCGATTATCGGTCTTATTTTTACAGTAGTTTCAAAACTTCTCCTTCTATACAGCACCATTGATAAAACATCTACATTAAAGATGATAAGTTTCTCTACAGTGGGGGTCACTCAGAGAGGTTCACAGGGTTACATGGAGAAGAGAAGAGGGAGGAGGGAGTTAGAGGTGACCCAAATGAGATGAGGTGAATCAATAGTGGAGAGAGTGGGCTAGCCAGTAGTCACTTCCTTATGTGCACTCCACAACTGGACCACTCAGAGATGTTCACGGGGTTATACAGAGAAGAGAAGAAGGAGGAAAGTAACAGAGGTGGCCAGAAGGATAAAAGGGGGGAATGAAAAGGAGGGAGACAGATCCAGCCAGTAATCAGTTCCCTAAGTGTTCTCCACCGTCTGGAACACACAGAAATTCACAGAGTTGGGTAGAGTAGAGAGGGGTTAGGGAGGAGACACAGGCGACCTGGTGGAGAAAAAGGAGGGTCCAAAGGGATAGAGAGCAGTCAAGCCAGTAATCTCACTCCCTAGTGAAAAATGGGTCCTGAAGATTGGGTCCTTAAAGGTACAAAATTGGTAACAAATACATAAAAGCAAAAATTAAAAATCTAGAGTAGAGTTTGGAATTTCAAAAATACGATGTTAAAGAAAAGAAGAAGGAAAAGAAAGAGAGAAAGAACGAACAAACGAAAACAAACAAGGTCGCGAAACTTATAAAGTACAGGTACAAAATTGATAACTAATACCAGAAAGCGAAAATTAAAAATCTAGAGTAGAGTTTGGAATTTCAAAAATACGATGTTAAAGAAAAGAAGAAGGAAAAGAAAGAGAGAAAAAACGAACAAACAAAAACAAACAAGGTCGCGAAAATTGTAAAGAAAGTACAGGTACAAAATTGATAACTAATACCAGAAAGCAAAAATTAAAAATCTAGAGAAGAGTTTGGAATTTCAAAAATATAATGTTAAAAAAAAAAAAAAGAAGAAGAAAAATAAAGAGAGAAAACAAACAAACAAATATGAACAATGTCACAAAAATTATAAAGAAAATACAGGTACAAAATTGATATCAAATACCAAAAAGCATAAATTAAAAATCTAGAGTAAAGTTTGGAATTTCAGATATACAATGTTATATAAAAGAAGAAGAGAAAGAAACAGAGAAGAAGAAAAAAAAAAAGTCACAGAAATTATATATAAAAAAAAAAAAAACTATAGGTACAAAATTGATAACATATACCAAAAAGCGAAAATTAAAAATCTAGAGTAGAGTTTGGAATTTCAAAAATACAATGTTAAAGAAAAGAAGAAAAAAACAGAAACAAACAAACAAAAAAAACAAGGTCAAAAAATTATAAAATATATATATATGAAGTTTGCTGAAGAAGAAAAAAAATAGGGTCTCCTTTCGAAGAGTTGGGTTGCTTTTCTGGGTGCCTGATGTCCTCTGCCGGCATTCAGAAGTTGTTTTGTGGAATTTACTCGACGTTTAAATGCTCTTTTGATGAATTTGTGGGGGAGAAAGTGTTCTCCCCGTCCTACTCCTCCGCCATCTTGGCTCCTCCCTGCCTCCTTTTTTAAACAGGAGCAAAGTGCAAGGTTTATTAATCCTGTGACTCTTTGCAGAAAGAAGTTACATGTAAAATAATATTAGCATGTTTCAAAGGTACTTTCTTTTCTGAGTCTCTTTTTGACTGCAAACCAATACATGGTGACCTATGCTTGAAAATGTTCCATTCAGCTTTATGCCTAAAAAGAGTCATTCTATTAGTTCTAGATAAAATATAACCATCTTCATGGATGTTAACCTGTAAACTTAATTTAATTTATTCTGTCACATCCTATTAAAACCAAATTACAATTATTTGAATGGGTTTCACACATGTAGTTTAGCAGTAGAGTGAGGCTAGTGACTGAGAATAATATTATTTTGTTCAGCCATTTACCCATGAATTAATTTCATGCCTTTTTTTTTTTTTTTTGGCCGTGCACTGTGTGTCTTGTGGGATCTTAGTTGTCCAACCAGGGATCAAACTTGGGCCCTTGGCAGTGAAAGCATGGAGTCTTAACCACTGGACCACCAGGGAATTCCCGTATTATTATTATTTTTTTTTAAGAAAGTTATTGGGAAAAGCAACAAATGAAAGAAGCAGAGAAAGTCATGAAGGTTTCAGGATCCAGGGGATTTTTTGTGGACCATAAAAAACACAAAATAAAAGCTCTTACAATTGAGGATTACAATTTTTTGGGCTCCAAAATCACTGCAGATAGTGACGGCAGCCATGAAATTAAAAGATGCTTACTCCCTTGAAGGAAAGTTATGACCAACCTAGATAGCATATTCAAAAGCAGAGACATTACTTTGCCAACAAAAATCCGTCTAGTCAAGGCTATGGTTTTCCCTGTGGTCATGTATGGATGTGAGAGTTGGACTGTGAAGAAGGCTGAGCACTGAAGAATTGATGCTTTTGAACTGTGGTGTTGGAGAAGACTCTTGAGAGTGCCTTGGACTGCAAGGAGATCCAACCAGTCCATTCTGAAGGAGATCAGCCCTGGGATTTCTTTGGAAGGAATGATGCTGAAGCTGAAACTCCAGTACTTTGGCCACCTCATGCGAAGAGTTGACTCATTGGAAAAGACTCTGATGCTGGGAGGGATTGGGGGCAGGAGGAGAAGGGAATGGCAGAGGATGAGATGGCTGTGGCATCACTGACTCGATGGACATGAGTCTGAGTGAACTCCGGGAGTTGGTGATGGACAGGGAGGCCTGGCGTGCTGTGATTCATGGGGTCGCAAAGAGTTGGACACGACTGAGCGACTGAACTGAACTGAACAATTGAGGGAATCTTGAGATTCAAAATGAAACTCAGCATATTTTCTAAGGTTTTGATTGTTAGTATACATTCATTTTAATTTTGGTAAAAATATTTTATGGATCAGTTGTTGGCTTTTATTATTCATAAAAGTTTTTGAAAGGATAAATGACAGTTGGTTTAGGTATCATCAAGAAGAAAAGATGTGTAAGGTTGTCCTTAATTGCTAGACAACTTAATTGACAATCAGTGCATTGTTATATAGAAAAATAATAGAAATATTTAAAATTAACAAAAATTGTGTTGATTGTTTAACAGGTCACCCAAATTCAAATAAGTTAATTTGGATACTTCCATGAAATCAATACTTCCATTCTCAAAACTACTGAGCTCTAACCATCATATTATGAGTTCAGTAAAATTTGCTATTTAGTATATTCTTTTACAGAGTTAACATTTTTGATTGGTTCTTTCTCTCATTTGGAAAAGTTTCAGGTGAAGTGAATGTCTTGACAGATTTATATAGAGAAAACCGGTATCAATAAACTTCACAGGATAAAAAATATAAAGGTATCACTTACATTTTACTTTCTCACTTCAATAAAATTAGACTAGTTCCAGAAGGTGAAATTGATTTTATTTCAAAAGATCTCAAAGTAAGGCAATTTATTTCTTTAATAATGTACTTGCAATTGTAAGAGCTCTTTTGTTTATAAAGTTCATAATATCTTGGAATGTACTTTTAGCTTCTTTTCCTTCATCTATCTTTTATTACTGAATTGAAGCAAAGTATTTTATATAAAAGTGAATATTTAATGATAAAATTTATGGAAGTGTCCTTTTCTTAGTACAAGCTTATGAGATTTTAGTATTTTGAAATAAAAGATGACATCTCACAAAATATCTTGTTTGATAAACTCTGTTGTGTTGAAATTAACACTAGACTTGATTTCAAAATATTTGATCTTGAGTCTAAATTCCATTTTTAACCAAAATGTTAAAAATGTGTTACCTCGGGCAACTCAAACTCTCTCTCATATTTCTTTTGCCATATGTGTAAGCTTAATGGAATAATGGATATGAAAATATTATGTCAATTATAAAGTATTTTTAGATGTAAAGTGTTATTTGTGATACTAGCTAAAGAGTAGAAACTTTGCTGACTTTCTCTTATGCCTTTAAACAGAAGTTTGCCATGGGTGACAAGGGAGGAGACAACTATTCAGAAGTGACTGACTTCATTCTTGTAGGCATCAGGGTCCGTCCAGAGCTCCACAGTCTCCTTTTCCTATTTTTCCTGATTGTTTGTTGGATGGTCCTTCTGGGGAACCTTAGTATGATTGGCATCATTGTGACTGATCCCCGGCTGATCACACCAATGTATTTCTTCCTAGGCAATCTCTCCATCATTGACCTCTCCTACTCCACTGTTATTGTACCCAAAGCCATGGTCAACATCCTGTCTCAGAAAAAGACCATATCCTTTGCAGGTTGTGTGGCTCAGCTGTTTCTTTATGCACTTTTCATGGTAACAGAGGCCTTTGTCTTAGCAGCTATGGCTTATGACCGCTTCATTGCCATCTGCAACCCACTTCTCTATACTGTCCGCATGTCAAGAAGTCTCTGTATCCAGCTGGTGGCTGGTTTCTATCTCTGTGGCTGGGTCAGTTCCATCCTTCAAGTCAGTGTAACATTTTCAATGTCTTTCTGTGCCTCTCGAGTCATTGATCACTTCTACTGTGATTCAAACTCAATTGAGAAGATCTCGTGTTCCAATGTCTTTATGAATAAGATGGTATCACTTAGTTTGGCTATTCTTATTATTTTGCCCACGATAGTTGTTATTGTAGTCTCTTACATGTATATTGTGTCCACAGTTTTAAAGATCTGCTCCAGTGAAGGAAGGAAGAAAGCCTTTTCCACTTGCAGCTCTCATCTGGGGGTTGTAAGTTCGCTTTATGGCACTGTCTCCTTTGTGTATCTCACACCACCAAGTAACCCGGAACTTCATAAAATGGCTTCAGTATGTTACATTTTATTCACACCTATGCTGAACCCTTTAATCTACTCTCTAAGAAATAAGGATATTAAAGATGCGATGAGAAAAGTCGTATGGAAGAAAAAGTTTTACTTTAAATATGCTTCCACTTTTACTTTTTCTTGCATCCTTTGATTTTGTTCTCCAAATCTTCTAGACTTATGCATTTAAAGCTCAAGTTGTTTCTCAAACCAAAGCAAACCCAAAAACCTTAACAGTTTTATTCAACAGCATTAATAATATCCTATAAAAATTCTACAAATTCACTTTTCACTATTTACTTTTCACTTTCCCACAAGGCAACGTTAAATCTGAAAGTTTTGGACAGCCATGAAAATTTATTGCATTTCTATAAAGAGATATATTTTTCACTCTCCAGGCAATAATATATATGTAAATAGAGAAGAATAAAATATTGTTGTTTCTCTTCCAAGTATACCTACGTAAAATTTAGAAAATATCTAAGTATAAGGATTTATTTGGAAACTGTGTGACCCAACTGTTTTATATGCAAATAACTATAAATGCTAGTGTTGCGTTTTGTTTTTAACGTCATGCCAAAGATGTGAGGACATGCGTATATGATGAAAGGAAAAAGGAAAGGTTACATAAACAGTGGCTTTTGTTGAAGTAAATAGGGGCCAAATAAAAATGAACATGGGAAGATTGCATTAATTTGGTTTAAATTATGACATTTGTTTGGTTTTCCTTGAATGGCGTGGTCATCCTACTTTTCTCCCATATGATAGGAACATTTTATGATATTTATGATGTTTTACAGCGCATGTCCTCTATCTTTTGGGTAATACAAATTATTGGTAGTGACTATGCTATTAACGGAGGTCTTCCCAGGTGGTGCTAGTGGTAAAGAATCCACCTGCTAATGCAGGAGATGCAAGAGATGTGGGTTTGATCCCTGGGTCAGGAAGATCCCCTGGAGTAGGAAATGGCAACCCATTCCAGTACTCTTGCCTGGAAAATCTTATGGACAAAACAGCCTGGGAGGTTACAGTCCATGGAGCCACAAAGAGTCAGACATGATTGAGTGACTGAACACACACACACACACACACACACATGCAATTAATGAAAACACTCAGTTGAAATAAAGTCAGTTTGAAAATCACAGATAAAAATATCTTACGCCTTTATAATAAGCTCTACGGATAGTTGGGTTATATGTAAATGTACATACCTGTTTGTGTGCACACATGTGTGTATTTGTCTCTGTATGAATATCTTTGGGTTATTTGAATATGGGGTAGTTTTAAAATGGGGGTAATTTTAAAATGTGATTAGTTCTAAATATCAGATGTCAGTTGAGAAGCGAAGGCGGGTTAAAGCAGCATCCCATAAGTCTGATAGGTATTAAACTTAGGAAGCCAAGTTCTAGAGAAAGTTGTGCCAGAGTTACCATTTTTACAGTTGATGTAAGTAATTCTTTAGCTAAGAAATTACAATGCCTAAGTCAGGACAACATTAAATTCTAGGCAAGAACTAATCCTAAGAAATAAAATATAATTATGAATTTTGTCCGTACACTTGGCATTGAGAAAACCTAAAATATAGGTCTTAGATAAGGTCTTCTGGTTTTCTGCTTTTAAGATAGCAAAACCTCCTTGGATGAATGCACAAAGGCAAACATCTTCATGGGTTAATGTTGATTAGGGTAAGAGATTTGAGGAATGAATATTCTTATTGAATAGACAAAGTGAGAAGCTAAGTGACTTAATATATCAAGGTTATATTTATCTTTCTCCCTAAACTGATGAATCTACCATTCTCTTGATGCTCAGATGCTGCCATTTTCCTTGATATTCAGAAAAACATCATTTAAGAGGGAAATGTGAATTCACATCAGCTTGGGAAACTGATCTTTGGCATTGATTATTATAAGTCTGGAAAATACCCTTTTTAGGTTTCAGTTTTACTTATTTCTATTGCATATCTGATACCCTTAGAATGTCACTCTTTGATGTATCTAACAAGTGTGAGTGATTAAAGACTATTTGGAAAAGGCAACAAAATACTGACTAACAATAAGGCCTAGATTAATTTGCTTTAGATTTTAGTCTGGTGGATTATATTTTTCATTTTGCAGCTATAACAGATTACAGTATTCCAAAGTATAACCTTCAAAGTGGCATTGCTTAAACCATGCCAGATGTTGGAAGAAACCTAGGAAAGATGAAAATCAAGGCAGAATGCTTTCAAAGGTGTTAAATTAAGCTCTCCCTTACTTTCTTCTAATTGTCATAAACATTATTCTTGGTAAATTTTTTTTCTGGTTTCACGGGCCTTATATGAAAAGTAGTGCCTAATTTATATTTCTCTCATTATGTGTGCCATCGAGATTCCATCAGAACCACCTGATGTCGTATCAACCTTTTGTTGGCCTTTATTGACAAAGCGTTTCCTTTTTCAATGTTGCATGGATTGTGAAACACCGTCACATTCCAAGGGAGTCTGAAAATTGTATTCTCAATCATGTACATCATAAGTTGTTACTTTGAGGGAATACAAAGTATGTATTCACACGGAGAAGTTTCTCAATAGTGATATGATCTTGAGAGGCAGAAGGTTGCATTAGATGTCTCAAACACTCTCCTCCGCAACACACTGTCTCTTCTTCCCGGTTACAAGTTTTGGGACATGCGCATATATTGATTGTCCTATAATTCTATGTGTTACATTTTGTCTTTAAATTTTTTGGATTGCTAATGTTTACCTAATGCTTAGTGCATTGAACTTTGGTGAGGACATTTATAATAATGTTTTCTATTGCCAGACTGCTAAGATTATCTGACTCAGATAATTTCAAATGATAATTAAAATATTCATAAATATAAGTTAAAATTACTAAATTAAACATCTGTTGGACAAGCACCCAAAGCATGCTCCACTTGTTTTCCTTAGGATAGTTTTAACTCTTATTATGAGGTTTAAATTGTTGTAGTAATTGGAGTAGCTGAACTGATTAGATATTGCAAAAATGTTGAAATTTGAATTGATATTGGACTGTTACTCTTGTGAATTGAGTATATGTCACTTTATCCCATCCCATAATACCAGTATAAGTCATAAAATCAATAAAAATTTTTGAGTGTGTGAACGCTATTATATAATTGAAGACAAAGCTTCTTACTGTTAAGGGCTGGGCAGGGAGGGAGGGGAAGAAGAGGGAAAGGATGGGATAAGAAAGAAGCAAGGTATCCTGGAACTTAAAAAGGACTCCATTTCAATCATTTCTTTTTTCTTTTTAACTTGAAGTACAGATTTAATTTTCTTTTTTAAAAATATTCTTTTTCAAATTATTTTCCCATTTAGGTTGCTACATAATACTGAACACGGTTCCCTGTACCAAACAAGTTGGTCCTTGTTGGTTATCTGTTTTAAATATAGAAGAGTGTCCATCCCAAACTCCCAATCTATCCCTCCCACTCTCTTTCCCCTATCCTTCCCCTCTTGTAACAATAAGTTCTTTCTCTAAGTCTGTGAGTTTGTTTCAGTCTTGTAAATAAGTTCATTTGCATTCTATTGTTTTTTTTTTTAATTTTATTTTATTTGTAAACTTTACAATATTGTATTAGTTTTGCCAAATATTGAAATGAATCCGCCACAGGTATACATTTCAGCATATAAGTGATAGCTCATGTGGCTTAATATCATCAAAACAAACAGCCCAATCAAAAAATGGGCAGAAGCATATGTACACCTATGGCTGATTCGTGTTGCTCTTTGACAGAAAACAACAAAATTCTATAAAGAAATTATCCTTCAATTAAAAATTAAATAAAAGTTTAAACAATGGACAGGAAACCTATACAGACATTTCTCCAAACAAGGTATACTGAAGGTCAATATCATTTCTTAACTATTATAATACTGTTAAAAAAACAACAACAACAAGATAACTGCTCCCCAAAAACTTTAATCAAAGACTAAATTTGGCTTAAAATGCAACATTCAGAAAACTATATCATGGCATCTGGACCCATCACTTCATGGCAAATTGTTGGGGAAACAATGGAAACAGTGACCTACTTTATTTTTTTGGGCTCCAAAAATCACTGCAGATGTTGACTGCAGCCATGAAATTAAAAGATTCTTGCTCCTTGGAAGAAAAGCTATGACCAACCTAGACAGCATATTAAAAAGCAGAGACATTACTTTGCCAACAAAGATCCGTCTAGTTAAAGCTATGGTTTTTCCAGTAGTCATGTATGGATGGAAGAGTTGTATCATAAAGAAGGCTGAGCGCCAAAGAATTGATGCTTTTGAACTGTGGTGTTGAAGAAGACTCTTGAGAGTCCCTTGGACAGCAAGGAGATCCAATCAGTCAATCTTAAAGGAAATCAGTCCTGAATATTCACTGGAAGAACTGATGCTGAAGCTGAAACTCCAATACTTTAGCCACTTGATGAGAAGAACTGACTTGCTGGAAAAGACCTTGATGCTGGGAAAGATTGAAGGCTAAAGCAGAAGGGGACGACAGAGGATAAGATGGTTGGATGGCATCACTGACTCAATGGACATGAGTAAGCTCTGGGAGTTGGTGATGGACAGGGAAGCCTGGCGTGCTGCAGTCCATGGGATCTCAAAGAGTAGGACACAACTAAATGACTGAACTGAACTGAAATTTCAATATTCTTACTTTTACTGAATATGACTTCTAGATTTTAGAAATAGTTTTTTTTTCCTTATCAGTGTGGAAACATTTATTCACATTGTTTGGCATTGTGATGACTGGTATTGGGTTTCTCAATTGCATGTCTTATAGTTGGGTGTCTTTAGTGGCAACCTACATAAATGAACTTTGGATAATTTAAGCAAAAGAAAAATAATTAGACACATACATTTTTTATTTTTATTTTTGCTCCAGCTGCATATACACAATGAGAGGGCTGGAGAGGGTGAGTCCCTTGGCAGCATTCTAGGAAGTTAGAATGTGAAAAATAGGCAAGAGTCTTCAAGTAGGATTCAAACTTGTCAAATGTCACACTATTAGAAAGTTTTACTTCAAAAATTTCAAGTTCTTTGTTCCTCTGCTGGATAGTTCTGAGACAGGATCTAATAAATAGCTCTGTTGTTGTTGCTCTTATCGTTGTTAATCATTAAGTCTTGTTCGACTCTTTCATGACCCCATGGACTATAGTACTCCTGGCTCCTCAGTCCATGGAATTTTCCAGGCAAGAATAGTAGAGTGGGTTGCCATTTCCTTCTCCAAGGGATCTTCCTGACCCAGGGATGGAACCCATGTCTCCTGCATTAGCAGGTGGATCCTTTACCACTTAGACACCAGGGAAGCCCAAGAAATAGCTCTATAACTCCAATGTTTGGAGTGTTCTTCAAACATTTTCTTCAGTGTTCAGTCATTTGAAAATTAGTCATCAAAACATTTGGAAGGTTTTGGAAGGATTTCAGTTCACATCTTATTCAAGAGTGAATTCAGTGATTTCAGTTCACATCTTATTCACATCTTCATTCCACTGACTCTCTGGACTCAACTCAAGTCTAAGAGTTGGGAGATGGGCATTATCTGAATCATGGTAGCTCGGGTCAACTTTTGATCTTATCCAATGCCTCTCTCTTTTTGTCTCTCTGTCTTTTGCTCTCTCTAAAGAGGGTCCACTTATTTTATTCCTAGATAACTTATGATTAGCTACCCCTAGGTGGAGATTACTATACCACATTCATTTTTGAACTAATAAGTTGCTACTATTATGTTAACCAAATCTTTCTTTGCTCTCTCAGTCTGAAGCCATAATCTGAACACTCTCACTCCTCGATTCTCACTGATATTAGAAAGGCCACTTTCACCTTAATGTCTGCCACCAATATCCTTAGAGAGAAGTATCACAGCTGCTTTTAAAATTTCTGGCTGTTTGCTTTGTCATTGGTAAAGGAACACCTGGGAGCACCTAGCCAGTAGTGCCACTCTAGCACTACTGTCTCCTAAAGATATTAAATTTCCTTTTCTATACTTTTCCCAAAGTGTTTCTAGTGTCTTAATTTCATTTAATATCCGGTATTAGTTAATAAATTACACTTGTCATCTCAATCAAACATTAGACTTCAACTTATTTACATTAGCTAGCACACTAATTGTCAAATATTGGTTGAGTAAGAATTCTGTCAAGTATCTCCCTCCCTCTCAAGTAAAGGAGCCCTAAAATTCATTCACCTCAAAGCACTTTTGCCAATATGTATCCAAAAAATATTCAAAATTTTAAGCCAGTCTTCTACAAATTCTCTATCTGCCTTGGGACAGCATTCATGTTCTTGCACTAATAAGTGAGCTCATAGAATGAAAATGAGGAGTGGAAAGGGGAACTGTAGCTTCTTCCTTCAAGGAAACTTCTTCAGATAAAGGAGTAGCAGCATCTTAAATTGAGCAGGGAATAACTCTTAGGGAGGTAGGTCTGCTTCCTTCTGCAAAGGTGGTTGAGGTAGCTTCCAAAATGTCAGAATTTTCAAATGTTTTGAGTAATGTTACAAACCAGGACTCTTGCCTGGAAAACCCCATGGACAGAGGAGTATGTTAGGCTACAGTCCATGGAGTCACAAAGAGCCGGACTTGACTGAGCAACTTCACTTTCACAAACCAGGAATCTTCAGTTAATTTTATGAGAGAAATTGAAGGGATGAATAAACATGTTTTGTGTTTGGCAAGCCAAAAATTGATACTGTGGTTTTAGCTTTCAGCAGTTTCATCTCTGCAGCTGAATGTCCTATAGGACATTATCTTGTTATGGTGACAAGTACCCTATAGAAACAGAATTTAAAGATCTGAGCTCAATTTTTGCTTTAATTTGTCAGAAGTACTAACAGCTTCTTGCAGTCTTTGAATTACCCAAGCCATAATTACAATTCAGACGGTCACACTATTGGTCCATCAGATTCTTGCTTTCATTGGGTATATGGTTGCTCAGTCATTACTGACTCTTTGCAACCCCATGGACTGCAGCATGCCAGGCTTCCCTGTCCATCACCAACTCCTGGAGCTTACTAAAACTCATGTCCATCGAGTCAGTGGTGCCAAGCAACCATCTCACTCTCCGTCGTCCTTCTTCCACCTTCAATCTTTCCCAGCATCAGAGTCTTTTCCAATGAGTCAGTTCTTCTCATCAGGTGGCTAAAGTATTGGAGTTTCAGCTTCAGCATCAGTTCTTCCAAGGAATATTCAGAACTGATTTCCTTTAGGATTGACTGGTTGGATCTCCTTGCAGTCCAAGGGACTCTCAAGAGTCTTCTCCAACACCACAGTTCAAAGCATCAATTCTTCAGCACTCAGTCTTCTTTATGGTCCAACTCTCACATCCATACATGACTACTGGAAAAACCTTAGCTTTGACTAGACAGACCTTTGTTGACAAATAATGTCTCTGCTTTTTAATATGCTGTCTAGATTGGTCAGAGCTTTTTTCCAAGGAGCAAGCATCTTTTAATTTCATGGCTGCAGTCACCACCTGCAGTGATCTTGGAGCCCCCCAAAATGAAGTCTGCCACTGTTTCTATTGTTTCCCCATCTGTTTGCCATGAAGTGATGGGGCCAGATGCCATGATCTTCGTTTTCTGAATGTTGAGTTTTAAGCCAACTTTTTCACTCTCCTCTTTCACTTTCATCAAGAAGCTCTTTAGTTCTTGTTTGCTTTCTGCCATAAGGGTGGTGTCATCTGCATATGTGAGGAAATTGATATTTCTCCCAGCAATCGTGATTCAAGCTTATGCTTCATCCAGCCAGGCATTTCACATGATGTACTCTGCATATAAGTTAAATAATCAGGGTGACAATATGCATCCTTGACATACTACTTTCCAGATTTGGAATTAGTCTGCTGTTCCATATTCTGTTCTAACTGTTGTTTCTTTACCTGCATACAGATTTTCAGGAGGCAAGTCAGGTGGTCTGGTATTCCCATCTCTTTAAGAATTTTCCAGTTTTTTGTATCCACACATTCAAAGACTTTGGCATAGTCAATAAAGCAGAAATAGATATTTTTCTGGAACTCTCTTGCTTTTTCCATGATCCAGCGGATGTTGGCAATTTGATCCGTGGTTCCTTTGTCTTTTCTAAAACCAGCTTGAACATCTGGAAGTTCACAGTTCATGTATTGTTGAAGCCTGGCTTGGAGAAGTTTGAGCATTACTTTGCTAGCATGTGAGATCAGTGCAGTTGTGTGGTACTTTGAACATTCTTTGGCATTGCCTTTCTTTGGGATTGAAATGAAAACTGACCATTTCCAGTCCTGTGGCCACTGTTTGAGTTTTCCAAATTGCTGGCATATTGAGTGCAACACTTTCACATCATCATCTTTTAGGATTTGAAACAGCTCAACTGGAATTCCATCACCTCCAGTAGCTTTGTTCATAGTGATGCTTCCTAATACCCACTTGATTTTGCATTCCAGGATGTCTGGCTCTAGGTGAGTGATCACACCATCATGATTATCTAGATCATGAATATCTTTTTTGTATAATTCTTTTATGTATTCTTGCTCCCTCTTCTTAATATCACATTAAAACCACATTATAAAAAGTTAATCAGCATGAAAAAGCAGAAAGCTGCCTCCCAGATGAAGGTACAGGATACAACCCCAGAAAAACAACTAAATGAAGTAGAGATAGGCAACCTTCCAGAAAAAGAATTCAGAATAATGATAGTGAATATGATTCAGGTTCTCAGAAAAGGAATGGAGGCAAAGGTTGAGAAGACACAAAAAGTGTTTACCAAAGACCTACAAGAACTAAAGAAAAAGCAAACAGAAATGAATAATGCACTAGAAGGAATCCAGAGCAGAATAACTGAGGTGTAAACAGAGATAAATGACCTGAAGGACAGCTTGGTGGAAATCACTGCCTCAGAACAGAATATAGAATAAAGATTTAAAAGATATGAAGATAGCCTAAGAGACCTGAAACAACATTAAAAGCATGAACATTTGCAGTATAGGGGCCCCAGAAGGAGAAGAGAGAGAGAGAGAGAGAGAGAGAGAAGACCTAAGAAAATATTTGAAGAGGTAATAGCTGAAAACTTTCTAACATGGGAAGGGAAATAATCAAGTCTAGGAAACAGAGAGAATCCTAGGCAGGATAAACCAAAGGAAGAATACACCAGGACACATAGTAATCAAACTCAGAAAAACTAAAGACAAAGATAAAATATTAAAACAACAAGGGAAAAATGACAACATACAAGGGAACTCTCATCAGGCTGATTTCTTTCTTTCTTTTTTTCTAAATTTATTTATTTTTATTGAAGGCTAATTACTGTACAATATTTTTTTCTTTTTCTTTTCTTTTTAAAATTTACAATATTGTATTGGTTTTTCCATATATCAAAATGAATCTACACAGGTGTACATGTGTTCCCTATCCTGAACCCTCCTTCCTCTTCCCTCCCCATACCATCTCTCTGGGTCGTCCCAGTGAACCAGCCCCAAGCATCCAGTATCGTATTGTAGTGGGTTTTGCCATACATTGACATGAATCACAGGCTGATTTCTTACCAGAAACTCTACAAGCCAGATGGGAACGGCATGACAATTTAAAGTGATGAAATGAAAGAAACTTACAACCAGGAGTACTCTATGCAGCAAGACTCTTCTTCAGATTTGATGGAGAAATCAAAAGCATTCCAGATAAGGAAAAGCTAAAATAATTCAGCACCACCAAATCAGCTTTACAACAAATGCTAAAGGAACTTCTTTAAGCAGAAGACAAAAAAATGGAAAGCCCTATCCACAGAAAATAAACCACAGACAATTAAGAAAGTGGTAATAGGTAAATAGGATAATTACATTAAATGTAAATGGATTAAATGCACCTATCAAAAGATAGACTGGCTGACCAGATGAAAACCTGTGCATGTATGCACTTCTGCTTACCACATCCTTCTGCTTGGCCCACCTAATTGTATGTAATTATTTTATACTGTTGGAGAAGGCAATGGCACCCTACTCCAGTACTCTTGCCTGGAAAATCCCATAGATGGAGGAGCCTGGTAGGCTGCAGTCCATGGGGTCCTAAGAGTCGGACACGACTGAGCGACTTCACTTTCACTTTTCACTTTCATGTATTGGAGAAGGAAATGGCAACCCACTCCAGTGTTCTTGCCTGGAGAGTCCCAGGGACAGGGGAGCCTAGTGGGCTGCCATCTATGGGGTCGCGCAGAGTCGGACACTACTGAAGTGACTTAGCATTAGCATTAACATTTTATACCCTTAGGCTGATTATGTTTCCTTCATGGCTTGCAATTAAAATTATCTTTTATTTTTTGTCTGGTTATTGATTGTGAAAACCGATCAACATCTTTTACTACTGTCCCGACCCAGGGATCGAACCCAGTCTCCTGCATTGTAGACAGAGGCTTTACCATCTGAGCCATCAGGGAATCCCGTTTATGTAACTATTACCCACTTAATACCACAGTATCATGACTGGTCAACAGAAAAATTATAAAATTCTATATCACCAAAACTACCATTGAATAGAAAAATCTGTAATTGCTTTTTAAAATCCAAATGCATATCAGACTTATCTTGGAATTTTTTAAAAAATACAACTGCCCAGGTATTGCTTATTGTTATTATTATTATTTTTGGCCAGAGCTCCAGCTATGTTTCTAATGAGCAACCATGTTAAAAACAACTGGGCTATGTGAGGATATTTTACTTTTATCAAGTTTGTTTCACTTTTTTTAAAATTTTTATTTAATTTTAAAACTTTACATAATTGTATTAGTTTTGCCAAATATCAAAATGAATCTACCACAGGTATACACGTGTTCCCCATCCTGAACCCTCCTCCCTCCTCCCTCCCCATACCATCCCTCTGGGTCGTCCCAGTGCACTAGCCCCAAGCATCCAGTATCGTGCATCAAACCTGGACTGGCATCTCGTTTCATACATGATATTTTACATGTTTCAATGCCATTCTCCCAAATCTTCCCACCCTCTCCCTCTCCCACAGAGTCCATAAGACTGTTCTATACATCACTGTCTCTTTTGCTGTCTCGTTCACAGGGTTATTGTTACCATCTTTCTAAATTCCATATATATGCGTTAGTATACTGTATTGGTGTTTCACTTTTTCTATTTCATATTCAGTGCTCCTATTTCAATTAGGTTATGTTTTCCTATTTCTCCATCTCCTTTTTTATTGATGTTCTTTCTCAAGCCTTTATCAAGTGTAGCAGAAAAGTTTTTGTATACAGATATATAAATAATGTGTACAACATATATATTTTAGAAAATGTATGGATTTTTGCCTAACTAAAATTTTATAACATTTTGATTCCATTTGTTTAAATTAGTAAGTAGAATCCTAGATTTCTAATTAAAAAAAAAAGATATGAAACAAGCAGGAAAGGTTTATTGTATAGCTAGGGAACTATAGTCAATACGTTGCAATAACCTATAATGGAGAAAAATATCATCTTTGTATATGTATAACTGAACCACACATACAAAAAAGAATTTTACTTTTTAAAATGTAGTAATGCTTATCTTTTTGCCAGTTTTTCTAAATGGCCTACAGACTTTTAATAACACTTGAGATACAAGATTCTAATTATATTTATGTAGGATATGATTCAGAGAAGGCAATGACTACCCACTCCAGTACTCTTGCCTGGAAAATCCCATGGACGGAGGAGCCTGGTAGGCTGCAGTCCATGGGGTCGGGAAGAGTCGGACCTACTGAGCTACTTCAGTTACACTTTTCACTTTCATGTATTGGAGAAGGAAATGGCAACCCACTCCAGTGTTCTTGTCTGGAGAATCCAGGGGCGGTGGAGTCTGGTGGGCTGCCATCTATGGGTCACACAGAGTCGAACATGACTGAAGTGACTTAGCAGCAGCATCAGGATATGATTAACATAAATTAATTCCATAAATATATATTATATTAAATTATTAATGACATCCTTCAGAATGCTCCTATTCTTGTTTTTTCTACAGTTGATAAAATATTCTTAGAGAAATATTAATATGTCTCATTATGATTATACATTTTTGTTCTTTTTTCTTATGTTTCTCCTGTTTTTGCTTTATGAATCTTTGTTTTTTTGTTGTCAAGGGGTCTAATGGTTTATGATGTCTATCTTTGTGAATTGCACCTTTTATCATTAAAAACATTCATCTTTGTTTCATTTAAAATAAGTAAAGTTAATAAAAATTATAAGTAAAATACTCAGAACATAATAATTTATTAGTATGAGACAATACAGCAAAGAAGGTGTGTCTCATCATTTTAAAACTGAATGATATGTGTGGTGATGGTACAAACACATAAAAAGTAAAGGAGCTCTTAGCAAGCCAGGAATAAAGAATTTCCTTAACTTGAAAAGTAACATCTACCAAAAATCTAGAGCTAAGGTCATATTTAAGGTGAGAAGCAGAAGCTTTCCTGATAAAATTAGGAACAAAGCAAGGAAGTCCCCATTGCAAAACCTTTTCAACCTTCAACTACAGTTGAAGTCTTAGCTAAGGCAATAGACAAGAAAAGAAAGTGTTATGGGCTGAATTATGTTTTTCAGAATTAATATGTTGAAGACCTAACCCTGGCATTATAGTGTATGACTATAGAGCTTATCCTTGAACAACATTAGTTTTAAATGTGCAGATTCACTTGCACACAAATTGGTTTTAATAAATGTATTAGAAGTTGTTTTTGAATATTTGCAACAATTTGAAAAAACTTACAGATGAACTATGTAGCCTAGAAATATTGAAAATAATTAAGAAAAATTAGGTATGTCATGATTGCATAAAATATATATAGATACTACTCTAGACCATACCTGGCACTATTTTCAGTTGAGAGAAATTTTAAAAATGTAACATTGGAGTGTTAAATAATAATTACAGGAAATTGATTGTAGTACATATCATACTACTATAATATATTTGTAGTTACCTCCTGTTGCTATTGTGGTGAGCTCAAGTGATGTGAGTATCCACTTAAAACACTACAGGACACTAATAATCTCTATGTGAGCTATTAATCTTTCCAATAAACTGTGCACCACAATAAAAAGTGATCTCTCCCAGTTCTTGTAAATTTTTCATTATGTTTAGTGCAATACCTTAAATAACAACATCTCAGGACTCCTATGAAGTGCCACTAATGGTGCAGGAAGTGCTCCTAAGAAGCAGAGAATAGTCATGACCTTACATGAAAAAGTTGAATTGCTAGGTATCTACTGAAGGTTGAGGTCTACAGCTATGGTTGCCTTCCATTTTAAGATGAATGAATCCAGTGTAAGGACTTTTTTTTTTTAAAGAATTTTTGAAGCTGTAGCTTGCTGTGGCTACAGCAGTAGGTATGAAAATTTTGTGAATAGTTTATGTCATATTAAAAATGCATACTTTACTGAGTGCAGGATTGCCAGGAGAAAGACATAACTATATATTCTAATATGATTTGAGAAAAAGTAAAGTTATATGCCAATGTAAAACAAAAGCAAGGTGAAGGACTAAAACTGGAGAATTTGATGAAAGCAAAGGATGGTTTGATAATTTTAGAAAGAGGTTTGGCTTAAGAAGTGTCAAGAAAATTGGGGAAGCAGCTTCTACTGATCAAGAGATAGCAGATGAGCTCCCAAATGCCAGTAAGAAAATCATTGAGGGGAGAGGATATCTGGCTGAACCAGTTTTTTTTTTTTTTTTAAATTTTATTTTATTTTTAAAAACCAGTTTTTAATGCCAAAAAAAAAAAAGAGTGCCCTATTCGTTGAAGAAACTGTCACAGAGGATACTTATTAGAAGGGGAAGGAAGTGAGCCCCAGGATTCAAGGCAGAAATGGATAGGCTTACCCTACTGTTTTGTGCAAATGTGTTTAGGTTTATGATCAAGAATGTCCTTATCTGTAAAACTATTAATCCCCAAATTTTAAAGGGAAAAGATACATTGCAGCTGCCAGTCTCTTTTTGTAAAGCAAGAAAGACTAGACAAGTAACCTCTTTCTCCTGACTTGGTTCCACTGATGCTTTTGGAAGCACCTTGCAGGAGAGGTCTGTCTTACATTTTTTTTTTTTTTTAAATACTGTACCATGTCCCTGGCCACCCAGAACCCCATGAGTTAAACACCAAAGGTGTCTACTTGTCCCCTGAACACAACATCTCTAATTCAGCCCCTAGATCAGGGGGTGTAAGGATCTTTAAAGCTCATTACACATGATAATTTAGGGAAAGATTTTCAGTGGTATGGAAGAGAAACCTGGTAGAGAGATCATGAGAGTCTGAAAGGATTATACCATTGAAGATGCCATCATTGTTATAGAAAATCTGTGAAAGCCACCAATCCTGAAACAGTAAAGTCCTGCTGAAGAACTGGTTCAAGATGCTGTGCATGACTTCACATGATTTACAACAGAGCCAATCAAGAAAATCATGAAGATATTTAAGATATGACAAAAAAGGTGGTGAAGTGGGTTAAGTGTTTCAAGATATGGATGTTGGAGAAATTCAAGAACTGATAAATACCACAACAAAAGAATTAACAGAAGAGTTGATGGAGATGAGTGGCTCTCAATCAGTGCCAGATGACTAGGAAGGAGATACAGAAGAAGCAGTGCCAGAGACAAGTGACATTAGGCAATTTGGCAGAAGGACTCCAATTATTAAAGACTGCTTTTGATTTCTTTTATGACATGAACCCTTCTACTCTTGGGTTGACCAAAAATTTCATTTGGATTTTTCTGTACTGTTATGAACACCTTTATAAACTTTTTGGGGAATGTAATACATTATGAATTACAATATGGTATAGTATTGATGGGCGTCCAAGGTGTCTCAGTGGTAAAGAATCTGCCTGCCAATGCAGGAGATGCAAGAGACTCTGGTTCAATCCCTCAGTTGGGAAGATTCCCTGTAGTAGGAAATGGCAAGTCACTCCAGTATTCTTTCTTGGAGAATCCCATGGATGGCGGAACTTGGTGGGTGATAGTCCAGGGGTTGCAAATAATTGGACATGACATGCATTGTCTGTGTACGTCACTGTACAATAATTAGAGAAACTACATGAGAACATCATAGGTAGGTGGGTTTTTAAAAGAATAACAATGTTTCTAATGCTGTATTATGAATATGACTATAATACTCTATGTAATAAAAGTTTATAATGATTCATTCATTAATTGTGTAGGTTGCACTACCATGAAGCAACTAAATTGAGTACACAGTTCTCATAAATCAATCATATTGCTACTTCTTAATTATCAATACAAGAATCCTTATATCAGTAAATAAATATGAATTTTTTTTCTCATCATCATTTCATTTTTTATATTTTTTTATATTTTCATTTTTGATGTCTAGTGTTAGCAATACGTATAATATATACAATATTTTGTATTATGTAAGATGTACTGATACAGACACTGAAAGATGATTTGACAGATAATCTTGTCCCTTGGAAGAAAACCTATGACAAACGTAGACAGTGTATTAAAAACCAGAGACATCATTCGCTGACAAAAGGCCATATAGTCAAAGCTATGGTTTTTCCAGTAGTCATGTATGGATGTGAGAGTTGGACCATAAAGAAGACTGAGTGCCGAAGAATTGATGATTTTGAATTGTGGTGTTGGTGAAGACTCTTGAGAGTCCCTTGGACTACAAGGAGATCAAACCAAGCAATCCTAAAGGAAATCAACTGTGAATATTCATTAGAAGAGCTGATACTGAAACTGAGGCTCCAATACTTTGGACACCTACTGTGAAGAGCTGACTTATGGAAAAGACCTTGATGCTGGGAAAGATTGAAGACAGGAGGAGAAGCGGGTGACAGAGGATGATATGGTTGGATGACATCATCGACTCAATGGACATGAGTTTAAGCAAAATCCAGGAGATAGTGAATGACAGGGAAGCCTGGCGTGCTGCAGTCCATGGGGTCACAAAGAGTTGGACAAGATTGAGTGACTGAACAACATTTGTTGACTGTAAGATTCACTACTCAGGAATTGCCTCCAGTAATTCTTGTTGTATCATTTTCTAAAAATTCTGGGACATATATTATTCTACATTCTAATCTAATTAAATTTGTCCTTTTGGTGGACAATATCCACATATATGCATGATGCCTATAACTCAACAATAAAAAAACCAAACAACCCGAATAAAAAATGGGCAAAGAGACATACAGAACTTGTGGACACAGAAGATGAAGGAAAGGGAGACAAACTGAGAGAGTAGAGTTGACATATATACTCTATCATGTGTAAAATAAGTAGCTTGTGCAAAGTGGCTGTTTAGCATAGGGAACCCAGCTCCATGCTCAGAGGGCTGGGATGGCGGGGCTGGGAGAGAGGTCTTAGAAGGAGGGGATATATGTGTACTTATAGCTGGTTCATGTTGTACAGTAGAAACCAAGAGAACATTGTAAAGCACTATTCTCCAATTAAAAATCATTCTTTAAAAAATGTAAGCTCTTTAAACGCTTACTTTTTCTCTGCTTCCATCACTGGTTTTTCTTTTACATTTACAACAGTGTGTGTTTCAACAATAAGTGAGTGAAATAAAAAAAGTGGTCAAAGGACTTGAATATACATTTTTCCAAAGGAGACAGACATATGGCCAACAGGCTCATGAAAGATGTTCAACATCACAAATTAATGCAAATCAAAGTCACAATGAGATACCACCTCCTGCCTGTTAGAATGGCTATTATCAAAAATGCAAGAAATGACAAGTATTGGTGAGGATGTGGAGAAAAAGAAACAGAGTTTTGGTGAGAATAGAAATTGGCTTAGCCACTATAAAACTTATGGATATTTCTCAAAATATTAAGAACAGAGCCAGCATATGATTCAGTCATTCCACTTCTCAGTATTTACCAAAGAATATGAAAGTACTAATTGAAAAAATATACGCACCCTTATGTTCATCACAGTACTATTTACAATAACCAAGATACAAAAACAACTTAAAGGCCCACTGACCGATGGATAAAGAAGATGTGGTGTATATATAGAATAGAATTATATTTAACCATAAAAAAGGTGAAACCTTGCCAATTGTGATAACACGGATGGACTTCAAGGATATTATAAGTTAGATAGAGAAAGACAAATACCGTATGACTTCACTCATACATGGAATACAAAAAACAAATAAGCAAAAATCAAAATAAGTAAGCAAAGCAAACTAATCAAAAACAAACATGTAGATACAGAGAAGAGAATAGTGATTATCAGAGAGAAAGAGGTGGGGGAGTGGAGGGAGAAATGGGTTAAGGAGATCAACTATATGGTGATGGAAACTAAATTTTCAGTGGTGACTATTGTGCAGTGTATACAGAAGTAGAAATGTAATGTATTCATGAAACTTGCATAATATAAACCAGTGTTACTTCAGTAAATAATAAATTAAAAAATAATATGTCTTGAAATGCAACAGACATAAAAAAATTTTTTTTTGGTCTCCTTTACAAGGATCGTCTTTAAGGCCAATTTTTTATGCTTGTTCAAACCCAGAGAAGGCATTTCTTAGCTGTCTCCTTCTCTACTTCTCTCTGGTAAACTTCTAGTTGGTCGACAGCTAGCTTTTTGCTCTTATTGAGCCAACCATCTCTACTTCATTACTTACCACCAAATTATTTTTAAGTTTCAGAATTCACTTATACTTGAACTTTTCCACACTTTGTTCTAAATACAGTTCACTTGGAGCTCTCTGTTATGGTACCTTTTTCATTCTAGTCGAAACCTGTGGTTCAGTTCTCTGAGTGACACCTCTGATTTAGGAGCAGGTTTCTGGGTATGCACAGTAGCTGATGATATTATCACTCTTGGCACAGAAACTTCATCCTTTGAACTGAGGCTACTTAAATCAGAGCTCCAGTATTCTTGGTGTAACATGACAGAGATCAAGCTTCTACCCTATGAATGGAGGCTGGATAAAGAAAGAGATCTTCAAGATATTTTAGCCACTTTTACTTTGAATAGACCTTCTGCATTATTTATACCTTGGGGATATGATATATTTGCTGCCTGATACTCTCAAGGTTATGGGCTTCCCAGGTGGCACTAGTGGTAAAGAATCCATCTGCAAATGCAGGAGACAACAGAGTGGTTCAATTCCTTGCTTGGGAAGATCCCCTGGAGGAGGGCACAACAACACATTCTAGTAGTCTTTCCTGGAGACTCCCATTGACAGGGGAGGTTGGTGGACTACAGTCCATTGAGTTGCAAACAGGTAGACATGAATAAAGCAACTTAACTCTCTGGGCGATATGATAGCCTTTGTCTGGTACCTAGGGGAAGAGAAATCTGTGTATTTTTTCCTGCACTTGTTTGAGTGGAGGAAAGTTATGCTGTGCTGAGAGAGGAGAGGAAGGAAGTGGGTCCTTGATCAAATAAGTGTGTGTGAATATTTATATTGACTTTATTCACAATATCTGAAATCAGAAAACACCTCAATTGCCCAAGATTTAAGAGTAGCAAAATTTGGTACATATGTAAATGGAATACTCATCAATAAAAAGAATGAGTTACTTATAGATATTACAAAATGAATAAATCTCAAAATCATTTTACTCAGTGAAAGAAACCTGAGAGAAAAGGGTGCATACTATATGCAAACATATTTATACGCAAAAGAAAAAAAGTCATATCACAGGTTATCTGAAAATGGATTTGGAAGCAGGCACAGTTAAAAAAGGGTATGATAAGTCTCTTGGAGGTGATGGAAATGCTCTGTGTCTTGATATGGTGATGGTTTCATTGATGTATAAAAAAGGCAAAACTCACAGAAATATATACTCAGTGAATACAGTTTATTTCACACTAACTATTTCTCAATAAAGTGTTTGAGAAAAAATAATGAGTAGAGCTGCATTTTTAGATGCAAGGAGTTGTGTTTTAGAACTCTGACTCAGATATGTCTTTTTTTGGATTGATGATTTTAAAAAAGATGTTTTTGGTCCTTCCCAAAGGATTCTCACAAGAAAACAGCTCTTGTATGTAGGCTGACTCCTATTAAACCTAGGCTGCTTCCACACACTCCCACCCCCAATTTCTTTCTGTTCTTCTTTTCTAAGTCTGGAGTCTGTATGTTCCTCATGGGTCTTGACTCTGGAGTCTAGACATCTTAATAATAAATTTATACTTCTTTCTTTCCCAGGAGGACTATATCCCAGATGGTAAAGAAAAGCTCAATGCTACAATTATAAAAATTTATACTGTTATGCCAAAGCCATTATGAAAACTGTTGCTTTTATTTGAGTAGATTATCAGAGATTCCAGATGGCTCAGGACTTCTACATGGATGTCTAAGATAATCTACTTTTGCTTCCTAAAAGCATTCAAACACTAGAGAATGCAGAAGAGGAACTACCCTATTGATTGATTCCTCAGATTCACTTTGCATAACTATAGAATATAATTCCTGCAAGCATTTCAGAGTTAACCAAGGATCACTGGAAAAAACATTTGTTTGTGTTCTACAAAGGACCATGACTTTTTCCAATGTCAACTACTAAAGGAAAGTTTAGTAGTTTACATAGAGCAGTAAGAAAAATAAGGCTATTTTCTCTAAGGGAAGAATATGAAACTGGGAAAATGAACATGTATTTGGAAATTTTGAGAGGAAAGGGCTTCATTTTATTTTGACATAATGATTTTTAAAATTATTTTTGTAACATAGTCATTAAATTTGTTTACTCTTTCTAAAATTAAAACAATAACAAGACAAAACATCAGAATTCTGCTACTTCTTTTTACAGAACATGACAAATTACCAAACAATATAAGGTAAGAGTACATTTGAAAGCATGTGATTTTTGACAAATAATAAATCACCAACTGACTACTTGTTTATTGAATACTCTGGGAAAAACACTCTGTTTTCCAGATATAAGTGTTTTTAGCTGTAAACTTATTAACATTAGAATGAGTTTGATAGGAATAAATCTCAAAAATGCAAGTAATCTGGTCCCTTGGTTCTAGGCAGGATTTTAAAGAAATATAAATAAGATACATTATTTTTCAAAAAACATTTTACAACTACTACAGTGTTTCCTTTCACTGTCTAAATAATTTATACTCCCAAGACCCTAACTCTGATCTATTTAAAATCTTGCCCCTTTATAATTATCTTCATATTTAATTTTTGATGGATCTGGTGAATAACAAAATTATATCAAGACAACATCATACTATTTTACTGAAAGTCATCTGTTCCTCACTAAAACATTAAACTTCTCTCATATTTCTTTATCAAAGAAAAAGGTGATAGATATCACACAGTGATTAGAGCATGGGTTCTGGAACCAGATTTCTTGGCTTCAGATTTCAAGTCTGACCCTAGTAGATGTCCTTCAACATATTTTATTTCTTGGTACTTCATTTACCTTACTGTAAACTGGGGAATACAATAACACTCACCTCATATTATTGTTGTATATATTAAATGAGCTATTATGAAAGCATTTAGAGAAGTGGCCTATAAAAGATGCCACATAATGTTTGCTATTATTGTTGTCTACACAGATTCATGTATATAAAGCCCTGGGGAGAAGAGTGATCTTATTTGAAGTGTCTAGTAAATAAACTAATGAGGACTGTGAAAGTTATATTCCAGGTAAATAAGAATGCAATCAACAATTTCTTCTTTATGTCTCTTTTGTTCAGTATCCATTTCTAAATAATTCTATCTAGACAGAATAAGTCTCTTTCTTTACTATGACCTGTCAGTTGAGGAAATGAAGGAAAATTGTTTTTATGAAACAAATTTTGAGGCTCATCTGGAGAATTTCTAGCATACAAGTGCTGATAATTTTTGTGTTTGGTTGTGCAGAAATTTTTCTTTGTGAGTATACACATTATATCAGAATCCATGGTTTCCATTACTGGCAAAAAATAATTGCACCTTTTAGATATCTTAAAATTCAATCATTTCCTTTGTATCTGCTGGTACTCTATGCCTGCCAAGCTAAGTTTTCCTAAAGTAGACTACTGAAGCCCTTATCTCCAAACTCAGACTCCAAAATTGCTTCCAAAATGTCATTTATTGAAATATTTGTGCTCTCTTGCAATCACTATTTCCTGACATTACATTTATTACATAAATCATGAGTTGGAAATATATACAAAAGTGCTTCATGCACTGTGAAGGGTATTTGGTGGGAAGACACTGTATTAGATTCAGAAGGAAAAGATCTAATTTCACCACTTGTATAAATTAGTAACTTTTAAGGTAAAAATAAATAATGATTTTAGAACAGTTTCATGACTTCTAATACAGTAAGATGATTGGTAAAGAGGATGACAACCAAGAGTTCGTTTGCTTATTTTGCTTTGTACCTCTCTGCAGGTTTCTGCCATGGGTGACAGGGGAACAAGCAACTACTCAGACATGACTGACTTCATTCTTGTAGGCTTCAGGGTCCGCCCAGAGCTCCACATTCTCCTCTTCCTGCTTTTTCTGCTTGTCTATGCCATGATCCTTCTAGGGAATGTTGGCATGATGGTCATTATTATAACTGATCCCCAGCTGAACACACCAATGTATTTCTTCCTAGGCAACCTCTCCTTCATCGATCTCGTCTATTCATCTGTTATTGCACCCAAGGCTATGAGCAACTTCTGGTCTGAGAGAAAGTCCATCTCCTATGAAGGCTGTGTGACCCAGCTCTTTCTCTTCGCCCTCTTCATTGTGACCGAGGGGTTTCTCCTGGCAGTCATGGCTTATGACCGCTTCATTGCCATCTGCAATCCTCTCCTCTACACTGTCCAGATGTCAACACGTCTCTGTGCTCAGTTGGTGGCTGGTTCCTATTTTTTTGGCTGTATCAGTTCAATTCTTCAGACCAGCATGACATTTACTTTATCCTTTTGTGCTTCTCGGGCCATTGACCATTTTTACTGTGACACTCGCCCACTTCAAAGACTATCTTGTTCTGACCTCTTCATCCTGAGAATGGTTTCTTTCACCTTATCTGGCCTCATTACCTTGCCTACCATCATAGTTATTGTTATTTCATATTTGTACATTGTGTCCACAGTTCTAAAGATACCCTCCACCGAAGGGCGTAAGAAAGCCTTCTCCACTTGCAGCTCCCACCTGGGAGTCGTGAGTGTACTGTATGGTGCTGTCTTTTTTATGTATCTCACTCCTGACACATTTCCTGAGCTCAGTAAAGTGGCCTCCTTGTGTTACACCCTACTCACTCCCATGTTGAATCCTCTGATTTACTCTCTGAGAAACAAAGATGTCAAAGAAGCTCTAAACAAACTTTTGGAGAAGAAAAGTACTATTCTGTGATTATTATTTCTCTTCCACTAATGAGTGGTGTCTGTTTATTTTGTACTCCTCTGGTCATCAATGAAAGTATTCTCCTCAGTATCATAGAAATATTATCAAAAGCTTTTTAAAGGTAGTGTATTATTTCCATATGCTACTTTTTCCCCATCTTAGCATTGTCATTGGAGAATGCAATAGCACCCCATTCCAGTACTCTTGCCTGGAAAATCCCATGGGCAGAGGAGCCTGGAAGACTGCAGTCCATGGGGTCCCTGAAGATGAGACATGACTGAGTGACTTCACTTTCACTTTTCACTTTCATGCACTGGAGAAGGAAATGGCAACCCACTCCAGTGTTCTTGCTTGGAGAATCCCAGGGATGGGTGAGCCTGGTGGGCTGCCGTCTATGGGGTCGCACAGAGTCAGACACGACTGAAGTGACTTAGTGACTTAGTCACTTACTGAAGTCTTCAATGGAGCAGCAGTAGCATTGTCAAACATAAATATCTTGGATTTTGGAGATGCTCTGGACATTGCAGATACATTTTTCAAGATGAATCTTCATACTAATCTCAAATAACATTTTATTTCAAAAAACTGGTTTCTATTTATGGCATACTGTAGAACACTGTTTTTATATATTATTATAGTGCTTAAGCAGTTATTTTGTCTAGTTTAGTCTTTGGAATGGCTCCTTCTCTTACACACAACTCCTAGTGGCTCAGACGGTAAAGAATCCACCTGCAATGCAAGAGACCCTGGTTTAATCCCTGGGTCAGGGTGATCCCTGGAGAAGGGAATGGCTACCCATTCTAATATTCTTCCCTGGAGAATTCCACGGACTGAGGAGCTTAGCATTCTACATTCCATGGGGTCACAAAGAGTCGGACTTGACTGAGCAGACTTTGAGATCCAGACTTTGAGATCAGCAGATGCCAAAGAGTCGGACTTGATTGAGCAGACTTTGGGACTTCGGGATCATCAGAGAATTGCAATTTGTGGTCTGTATTCATGGTGAGCCACATGCAAGTCTCTGCATGCCAAAGGAAGGAGAACAGTTCTATAAGAAGGAAGAGGAAATTGGGAAAGCTCTTGTGCACAAGACCATGGCTTTTCACTGGCTGAGACTTTGCTAGGTAAGAAGAATAATCTTTTAGCCCTTCAAAAGAACTAGATCAAAGGCTGAAAAGCCCAACATTGTTTCACAGAAAAAACACCTCTGTTCCTGAATGAATGGGTTGAAGGCTAGCCACCTTAGAAGGAGCAGCCACTGTTCTGCAGAGTACAGGCTGAAGGCTAGTCAGTCATGAAATAGTCTGATCTCAAATCACATCAAAGCGCCAAACAACTACTAGCCTAACAACAACACCTTAACCAGAAAGGCAAAGTTTTAAATAGATCCCAAATAAAGCCAGGAGAGCTTCAAATGCAAAGAGGGTGAAAGCTCAGTTCCAGAAGTAAGACATCCTTCAAACCCCAGGGTTGGTGAGAAAAACAGTAAACAACAATGACTCAAATGAGGATATTGGACCTATTTGCACACCAGTCCTAGAACTGTTGGGAGTCTTCTCAGGCTCTTGTGAAGTCCACTGAAATGTTGATCTGAAACAAATAGACTGACAGATATTTCTCTAGCAAACATGGAGGAGAAGCACAGAGTTGCAATTCAAGGTCTGCCACCAGGGCAAGACACATGCAAATTCCCGAATGACAAATGAAGGACAACTCTTTTAAAGAAGAAAAAATAAAGATTGATCATGTCAACTACAAACTGGCATTTGCCATCTACCTCTACAAGGATTTAAAATCACATGCTGGTACAGCTGCTGATTTTCAATACCCCTGAAAGGAGTTCAGGGTAGAGAGCAGAAATGAGGTATTATGTGCTCTGGGAAAAACTGGCAGAATAAGTCTTAAGATACTTTGATATTTTCAGGAGCTGATTTGATGAGCCCATTCTTGTATCTCCTCATATCTAGAAAAAGCATTAAAATCCTTCATGGTGATGACTGTTGCTTGTGAGTAATAGAAACCTTCTGCAAAGAATATGTGCTTGATTGCATGTACTCCTGCTTCACCAAAATCACATATATATTGACCACCTTTGGAGTAGTTTCTCAGAGCTATCTGAGATTCTGTCTCCTGGACTACAGTCCTCATTTTATCCCAAATAAAATTTGTCTTACGACTCTCATGTTGTGTATTGTCTTTAAGCTTTGACTGGTGCTGTAGTGAAAAAAAGTGCCCTTGACTTTTCATTGGCTGAGTCCTTGACAAGAAAGTAGAAGAGTCTTTTTCTTTACAGTTGGGCTCTGCTTTTGGTGTAGGTGTGAAAGTCCCCAACTTTTAGTTTCCAACTTTATTTCAGAGGTTTCTGTTTACTAATTTTTACAATCATTTGTGAATTTTCAGTTGAATAAGCTATTTTATACGTGTTCTATCAAGAGGAAGTAATAATAAGGAGAAACAAACAATAAATAATTTTCATTACATACATGAACTTGGGAAATTGTACATTGAGTTTGTCAGGCATTGGGGAGTGCTCTGAGGACCTGCTTGTTCCCGGACACTAATTAAAAAAATCAAAGTGGGAGACAGAGATATCAAATTTGTTGAGGCAATCATTCCCTTGAATGAACTTTGATAATTGTTCCTATAGTAATTATGTAAGAAATATCTAATAAAGGAATAGAAGATCAGATCAGATCAGATCAGTTGCTCAGTCGTGTCTGACTCTTTGTGACCCCATGAATTGCAGCATGCCAGGCCTCCCTGTCCATCACCAACTCCCAGAGTTCACTAAGAGTTACTCCATCGAGTCAGTGATGCCACAGCCATCTCATCTTCTGTCATCCCCTTCTCCTCCTGCCCCCAACCCCTCCCAGCATCAGAGTCTTTTCCAATGAGTCAACTCTTTGCATGAGGTGGCCAAAGTACTGGAGTTTCAGCTTTAGCATCATTCCTTCCAAAGACATCCCAGGGCTGATCTTCAGAATGGACTGGTTGGATCTCCTTGCAGTCCAAGGGACTCTCAAGAGTGTTCTCTAACACCACAGCTCAAAAGCATCAATTCTTTGGCGCTCAGCCTTCTTCACAGTCCAACTTCACAGTCCAACTCTCACATCCATACATGACCACAGGAAAAACCATAGCCTTGACTAGATGAACCTTTGTTGGCAAAGTAATGTCTCTGCTTTTGAATATGCTATCTAGGTTGGTCATAACTTTCCTTCCAAGGAGTAAGCATCTTTTAATTTTATGGCTGCCGTCACCATCTGCAGTGATTTTGGAGCCCAGAAAATTAAAGTCTGACACTGTTTCCACTGTTTCCCCATCTATTTCCCATGAAGTGGTGGAACCGGATGCCATGATCTTCGTTTTCTGAATGTTGAGCTTTAAGCCAACTTTTTCACTCTTCACTTTCACTTTCATCAAGAGGCTTTTGAGTTCCTCTTCACTTTCTGCCATAAGGGTGGTGTCATCTGCATATCTGAGGTTATTGATATTTCTTCCAGCAATCTTGATTTCAGTTTGTGTTTCTTCCAGTCCAGCGTTTCTCATGATGTAGTCTGAATATAAGTTAAATAAACAGGGTGACAATAGAAGATAAGTAATCACTAAAATAGAGGGTGACCCCAAATTTACATGCTATGCCTCTGTACCTTCATTTATTCTATTAATTTTATTTAATGCCTATAAACTCCAGGAGATGATGAGGGACAGGGAGATGGTGAGGCATAGTAAGGCCTGGCGTGCTAGGTCCATGGGGTTGCAAAGAGATGGACATGACCTGATGACTGATCAGCAACAGTATGTTCTGATCTTGTGGTAGCCGTGGGTACAGATAACCTTATTGTTCAGGAAACATACAGTTTAATGTTGGAATCAGATCATTGGACATACAATTAAAATACAGAGATTTTATTTTACTGTTTATTGTATGCAGGCAGTAAACATGGATATTGTAAGGTTGGATGCCTGAGAGTGGGTGTTGGTAATCAAGGAAAGTCTTAGGGATACATGGAAAATATATTTCAAGTCGTACGATTGTAGTCAGGGAAACTGCTTATCAGTTTATGTTATTGATGGGGATTGAAGTATGCCAATGTAATTTTAAAAAGCTTTACTTAAAAATTACAAGTAGGGGTTCCATTTCAAGATGGTGGTGTGGAAGGGTAGAAGGACATGCGCTCATACCCTTCTGCAAAAGGACTAAAATCCCAACTAGCTGTTGAACAACCATCGACAGGAGGATGCTGGAACCTGCCAAAAAAATATACCCAACGTCCAAAGACAAAGAAGCAGCAGCAGTGAGATGGTAGGAGGGGCACAATGCTGATAAAATCAAATTCCACAAAATGGAGAACAATAATACCAAAGAAGTTCTCACACTATTGTGACTATTCTGAACCCTACTTCGGGCTTCCCAGCTTGGGGACCTGACAAAAGGACTGGGAATCCCCAGGGACTCTGACGTTGAAGCCCAGCAGGATCTGATTATAAGACAGGACTGGGAGAAACAGAGACTCCAGATTTGGAGGGCATAAACAAAATCTCACACGCACCAAGACTCAGAGGAAAGGAGCAGGGACTCCACAGGAAACTGAACCAAAACTACCAGCTGGGCTTGGAGGGTGTCCTGTGGAGGCATGGGTCCGCAGGGGCTCACTGCGGGGACGGGGTGACTGGCAGGAGCTGTCAGGGAAGGTTCCCTTCAGCATAAACACTCTTGGAAGTCACCATTAACTTGACCACAGACCCTGGGTTACCTCAGGCCAAAAAAACTACCAGGCAGGGTGTGCAACCCTACCCAACAGTAGATAATTGGATTAAAGCTTTACTGAGCAAGGCCCTGCCCACCAGAGTAAGACCTAGTTTTTCCCACCACCACTCCCTCCCATCAGGAAATTCTTACACAAGCCTCTTAGCCTTCTCCATCAGAGGGCAGACAGAAGAAGCAAGAAGAAACACAATCCCACAGCGACTAAAACAAAATCTTATTCTGTTCAGTTCAGCTGCTCAGTCGTGGCCGACTCTTTGCGACCCCATGGACTGAAGCATGCCAGGCTTCCCTGTCCATCACCAACTCCTGGAGCTTATTCAAACTCATGTCCATCGAGTCAGTGAAGCTTCCAACCATCTCATCCTCTGTCATTCCCTTCTCCTCCCGCCTTCAATCTTTCCCAGCATCAGGGTCTTTACCAGTGAGTCAGTTCTTTGCATCAGGTGGCCAAAGTTGTGGAGCTTCAGTTTCAGCATCAGTGCTGAATATTCAGGACTGACTGCCTTTAGGATTGACTGGTTGGATCTCCTTGCAGTCCAAGAGACTCTCAAGAGTCTTCTCAATACCACAGTTCAAAGCATCAATTCATCAGTGCTTGATTTTCTTTATAGTCGAACTCTCACATCCATACATGACTACTGGAAAAACCATAGCTTTGACTAGACAGACCTTGGTTGGCAAAGTAATGTCTCTGCTTTTTAATATGCAGTCTAGGTTGGTCAGAGCTTTTCTTTAAAGGAGCAAGCATCTTTTAATTTCATGGCTACAGTTACCATCTGCATCATCTTGAGGCCCCCCCAAAATAAAGTCTGCCACTGTTTCTATTGTTTCCCCATCTGT
This sequence comes from Bos indicus x Bos taurus, assembly GCF_003369695.1. Lineage (NCBI taxonomy): Eukaryota > Metazoa > Chordata > Mammalia > Artiodactyla > Bovidae > Bos > Bos indicus x Bos taurus. Next base: position 60,614,596 of record NC_040080.1, read on the forward strand.
TTCCCATGAAGTGATGGGGCCTGATGCTGTGATCTTTGTTTTCTGAATGTTGAGTTTTAAGTCAACTTTTTCACTCTCCTCTTTCACTTTCATCAAGAAGCTCTTTAGTCCTTCTTCACTTCCTGCCATAAGGGTGGTGTCATCTGCATATTGAGGTTATTGATATTTATCCCAGCAAAACTGATTCAAGCTTGTGCTTCATCCAGCCAAGCATTTCACATGATGCACTCTGCATATAAGTTAAATAATCAGGGTTACTATATGCATCCTTGACGTAATCTTTTCCTGATTTGGAATCAGTCTGCTGTTCCATGTTTCATTCTAACTGTTGTTTCTTTACCTGCATACAGATTTTCAGGAGGCAGGTCACGTGGTCTGGTATTCCCATCTCTTTAAGCATTTTCCAGTTTTTTGTATCCACACATTCAAAGGATTTGGTATAGTCAATAAAGCAGAAATAGGTATTTTTCTGGAACTCTCTTACTTTTTCAATGATCCAGCGGATGTTGGCAATTTGATCTCTGGTTCCTCTGCCTATTCTAAAACCAGCTTGAACATCTGGAAGTTCATGGTTTACATATTGCTGAAGCCTGGCTTGGAGAATTTTGAGCATTACTTTGCTAGCATGTGAGATGAGTGCAATTGTGTGGTAGTTTGAACATTCTTTGGCATTGCCTTTCTTTGGGATTGGAATGAAAACTGATCATTTCCAGTCCTGTGACCACTGCTGAGTTTTCCAAATTTGCTGGCATATTGAGTGCCACACTTTCACAGCATCATCTTTTAGGAGTTGAAACAGCTCAACTGGAATTCCATCATATACAGTAGCTTTGTTCACAGTGATACTTCCTAACGCCCACTTTACTTTGCATTCCGGGATGTCTGGCTCTAGGTGTGTGATCACACCATCATGATTATCTGGATCATGAAGATCTTTTTTGTGTAATTTGTTTATGCATTCTTGCTCCCTCTTCTTAATGTCACATTAAAACCACAATTACAGAAAGCTAATCAGCATGAAAAAGCAGAAAGCTGCCTCCCAGATGAAGGTATAAGATAAAACCCCAGAAAAACAACTAAATGAAGTAGAGATAGGCAACCTTCCAGAAAAAGAATTTAGAATAATGATAGTGAATATGATTCAGGTTCTCAGAAAAGGAATGGAGCAAAGGTTGAGAAGACACAAAAAATATTTACCAAAGATCTACAAGAACTAAAGAAGAAGCAAACAGAAATGAATAATGCGCTAGAAGGATTCCAGAGCAGAATAACTGAGGTGTAAACAGAGATAAATGACCTGAAGGACAGTTTGGTGGAAATCACTGCCTCAGAACAGAATATAGAATAAAGATTGAAAAGATATGAAGATAGCCTAAGAGATCTGGAACAACATTAAAAGCATGAACATTTGCAGTATAGGGGCCCCAGAAGGAGAAGAGACAGAGAGAGAAGACCTAAGAAAATATTTGAAGAGATAATAGCTGAAAACTTTCTAACATGGGAAGGGAAATAATCAAGTCTAGGAAGCAGAGAGAATCCCAGGCAGGATAAACCAAAGGAAGAACACACCAGGACACATAGTAATCAAACTCATAAAAAATTAAAGACAAGGATAAAATATTAAAAGCAACAAGGGAAAAATGACAACATACAAGGGAACTCTCATCAGGTTGATTTCTTTCTTTTTTTCAAAATTTATGTATTTTAATTGAAGGCTAATTACTTTACAATATTGTAGTGGGTTTTGCCACACACTGACATTAGTCACAGGCTGATTTCTTACCAGAAACTCTACAAGCCAGATGGGAATGGCATGACATATTTAATGTGATGAAATGAAAGAAACTTACAGCCAGGAGTACTCTATGTAGCAAGACTCTTCTTCAGATTTGATGGAGAAATCAAAAGCATTCCAGATAAGCAAAAGCTAAAATAATTCAGCACCACCAAATCAGCTTTACAACAAATGCTAAAGGAACTTCTTTAAGCAGAAGACAAGAAAATGGAAAGCCCTATCCACAGAAAATAAACCACAGACAATTAGGAAACTGGTAATAGATAATAGGATAATTACATTAAATGTAATGGATTAAATGCACCTATCAAAAAACACAGACTGGCTGAGTAGGTGAAAACTTGTGCATGTATGCACTTCTGCTTACCACATCCTTCTGCTTGGCCCACCTACTTGTATGTAATTATTTTATATTGTTAGGCTGATTATGTTTCCTTCATGGCTTGCAATTATAATTATCTTTTATTTTTTGTCTGGTTATTGATTGTGAAAACTGATCAACATCTTTTACTACTGTCCCGACCCAGGGATTGAACCCAGGTCTCCCTCACTGTAGACAGAGGCTTTACCATGTGAGCCACCAGGGAAGTCCAATTATGTAACTATTACCCACTTAATACCACAGTATCATGACTGGTCAACAGAAAAATTATAAAATTCTATATCACCAAAACTACCACTGAATAGAATAATCTGTAATTGCTTTTTAAAATCCAGATGCTTTACAATATTGTATTGGTTTTGCCATATATCAACATGAATCCGCCACAGGTATACAGGTGTTCCCCATCCTGGACCCTCCTCCCTCCTCCCTCCCTGTACCATCCCTCTGGGTTGTCCCATTGCACCAGCCCCAAGCATCCAGTATCGTACATCGAACCTGGACTGGCGACTCATTTCATATATGATATTATACATGTTTCAAAGCCATTCTCCCAAAGCATCCCACCCTCTCCCTCTCATGTAAATACATAAGATACATTTTTTTTTATTATATAAGCATTTCAATTTTTGCCGTGATATACATACATGGGTGAAAATGGTTTGATGAGTATATATGTGATATATGAGCTTTAAATAAAAGAACTTACAACATAATAAAGAAGTTATTAAAAAAATAAAATCCAGATGCATTATGAGACTTATGTTGGAATTTTTTGAAAAACACAATTGCCCAGGTATTGCTTATTATTATTATTATTATTTTTGGGCAGAGCTCCAGATATGTTTCTTATGAGCAACCATATTATAAACAACTGGACTATTTGAGGATCTTTTACTTTTATAGTTTGTTTCACTTTTTCTATTTCATATTCAGTGCTCCTATTTTATTTAGGTTATGTTTTCCAATTTCTCCATCTCCTTTTTTACTGATGTTCTTTCTCAAGCCTTTATCAAGTGTAGTAGAAAAGTTTTTGTATACAGATATGTAAATAATACATATTTTAGAAAATGTATGGATTTTTGCTAACTAAAGATTTATGACATTTTGATTCCCCTTGTTTGACTTAGTATAAGTAGAATGCTAGATTTCTAATTAAAAAAATAGATATGAAACAAGCAGGAAAGGTTTATTGTATAGCACAGGGAACTATCTATAGTCAATAGCTTGCAATAACCTATAATGGAGAAAAATATCATCTTTGTATATGTATGACTGAACCATACACACAAAAAAGAATTTTACTTTTTGAAATGTAGTAATGCTTATCTTTTTTGCCAGTTTTTCTAAATGTCCTACAGACTTCTAATAACACATGAGATACAAAATTCTAATTATATTTATGTAGGATATGATTCGGAGAAGGAAATGGCAACCCACTCCAGTACTCTTGCCTGGAAAATCCCATGGATGGAGGAGCCTGGTAGGCTGCAGTCCGTGGGGTCGGGAAGAGTCCGACACGACTGAGCTACTTCACTTTCACTTTCATGTATTGGAGAAGGAAATGGCAACCCACTCCAGTGTTCTTGCTTGGAGAATCCCAGGTGTGGCGGAGCCTGGTGGGCTGCCGTCTATGGGGTCGCACAGAGTCGGACACGACTGAAGCGACTTAGCAGCAGCAGCAGGATATAACTAATATAAATTAATTCCATAAATATATATTATATTAAATTATTAATGACATCCTTCAGAATGCTCCTATTCTTGTTTTTTCTACAGTTGATAGAATATTCTTAGAGAAATGTTAATACGTCTCACTATGATGATATAGTTTTGTTCTTTTTTCTTATGTTTCTCCTGTATTTGCTTTATGAATCTTTGTTTTTTTGTTGTCAAGGGGTCTAATTTTTTATGATGTCTATCTTTGTGAATTGCACCTTTTATCATTAAAAACATTCATCTTTGTTTCACTTAAAATAAGTAAAGTTAATAAAAATTATAAGTAAAATATGCAGAACATAATAACATTAGTATGAGACAATACAGCAAAGAAGGTGTGTCTCATCATTTTAAAACTGAATGATATGTGTGGTGATGGTACAAACATATAAAAAGTAAAGGAGCTCTTAGCAAGCCAGGAATAGAGAATTTCCTTAACTTGACAAGTAACATCTACCGAAAATCTAGAGCTAAGATCATATTTAAGGTGAGAAGCAGAAGCTTTCCTGATAAAATTAGGAACAAAGCAAGGAAGTCCCCATTGCAAAACCTTTTCAACCTTCAACTACAGTTGAAGTCTTAGCTAAGGCAATAGACAAGAAAAGAAAGTGTTATGGGCTGAATTATGTTTTTCAGAATTAATATGTTGAAGACCTAACCCTGGCATTATAGTGTATGACTATAGAGCTTATCCTTGAACAACATTAGTTTTAAATGTGCAGATTCACTTGCACACAAATTGGTTTTAATAAATGTATTAGAAGTTGTTTTTGAATATTTGCAACAATTTGAAAAAACTTACAGATGAACTATGTAGCCTAGAAATATTGAAAATAATTAAGAAAAATTAGGTATGTCATGATTGCATAAAATATATATAGATACTACTCTAGACCATACCTGGCACTATTTTCAGTTGAGAGAAATTTTAAAAATGTAACATTGGAGTGTTAAATAATAATTACAGGAAATTGATTGTAGTACATATCGTACTACTATAATATATTTGTAGTTACCTCCTGTTGCTATTGTGGTGAGCTCAAGTGATGTGAGTATCCACTTAAAACACTACAGGACACTAATCATCTCTATGTGAGCTGTTAATCTTTCCAATAAACTGGGTACCACAATAAAAAGTGATCTCTCCCAGTTCTTGTAAATTTTTCATTATGTTTAGTGCAATACCTTAAATAACAACATCTCAGGACTCCTATGAAGTGCCACTAATGGTGCAGGAAGTGCTCCTAAGAAGCAGAGAATAGTCATGACCTTACATGAAAAAGTTGAATTGCTAGGTATCTACTGAAGATTGAGGTCTACAGCTATGGTTGCCTTCCATTTTAAGATGAATGAATCCAGTGTAAGGACTTTTTTTTTTTTAAAGAATTTGTGAAGCTGTAGCTTGCTGTGGCTACAGCAGTACATATGAAAATTTTGTACTTTTGTAAATACTTTATGTCATATTAAAAATGCATATTTTACTGGGTGCAGGATTGCTAGGAGAAAGACATATCTATATATTCTAATATGATTTGAGAAAAAGTAAAGTTATATGCCAATGTAAAACAAAAGCAAGGTGAAGGACTAAACTGGAGAATTTGATGAAAGCAAAGGATGGTTTGATAATTTTAGAAAGAGGTTTGGCTTAAGAAGTGTCAAGAAAATTGGGGAAGCAACTTCTGCTGATCAAGAGGCAGCCGATAAGCTCCCAAATGCCAGTAAGAAAATCATTGAGGAGAGAGGATATCTGGCTGAACCAGTTTTTAATGCAGAAGAAAAGTGCCCTGTTCTGTGAAGAAACTGTCACAGAGGATACTTATTAGAAGGGGAAGGAAGTGAGCCCCAGGATTCAAGGCAGGAATGGATAGGCTTACCCTACTGTTTTGTGCAAATGTGTTTAGGTTTATGATCAAGAATATCCTTATTTATAAAACTACTAATCCCCAAGTTTTAAAGGGAAAAGATAAATTGCAGCTGCCAGTCTCTTTTTGAAAAGCAAGAAAGACTAGATGAGTAACTTCTTTCTCCTGAATTGGTTCCACTGATGCTTTTGAAAGCACCTTGCAGGAGATGTCTGTCTTAAATTTTTTTTTTTTTTTAATATAGGACCATGTCCCAGGCCACCCGGAACCCCATGAGTTAAACACCAAAAGTGTCTACTTGTCCCCTGAACACAACATCTCTAATTCAGCCCCTAGATCAGGGGGTGTAAGGATCTTTAAGGCTCATTACACATGATAATTTAGTGAAAGATTGTCAGTGATATGGAAGAGAAACCTGATAGAGAGATCATGAAAGTCTGAAAGGAGTATACCATTGAAGATTCCATCATTGTTATAGAAAATCTGTGAAGCCAAAAATCCTGAAATAGTAAAGTCCTGCTGGAGAACTGGTTCAAGATGTTGTGCATGACTTCACATGATTGACAACAGAGCCAATCAAGAAAATCATGAAGATATTGAAGATATGACAAACAAAGGTGGTGAAGTGGGTAAAGTGTTTCAAGATATGGATGTTGGAGAAATTCAAGAACTGATAAATACCACAACAAAAGAATCAACAGAAGATTTGATGGAAATGAGTGGCTCTCAATCAGTGCCAGCTGAGTAGGAAGGAGATACAGAAGAAGCAGTGCCAGAGACAAATGACATTAGGCAATTTGGCAGAAGGACTCCAATTATTAAAGACTGCGTTTGATTTCTTTTATGACATGAACCCTTCTACTACTGGGTTGACCAAAAAATTCATTTGGGTTTTTCTGTACTCTGTTATGAAAACCTGAATAAACTTTTTGTCAATGCAATACACTGTGTATTACAGTATGGTACAGTATTGGCGGGCTTCCCAGGTGTCTCAGTGGTAAAGAATCTGCCTGCCAATGCAGGAGATTCAAGAGACGCAAGTTTGATCCCTCAGTTGAGAAGATTCCCTATAGTAGGAAATGGCAACTCACTCCAGTATTCTTTCCTAGAGAATCCCATGGATGGAGGAGCCTGGCGGGTGACAGTCCAGGGGTTGCAAATAACTGTACCTGACTCAGTTAGTGAGCACGCATGCATTGTATGTGTGCGTCACTCTCCAATAATTAGAGAAACTACATGAGAACATCATAGGTAGGTGGGTTTTTTAAAAAAAAATAACAATGTTTCTAATGCTGTATTGTGAATATGACTATAATACTCTATGTAATAAAAGTTTATAATGATTCATTCATTAATTGTGTAGGTTGCACTACCATGAAGCAACTAAATTGAGTACACAGTCTCATAAATCAATCATATTGCTACTTCTTAATTATCAATACAAGAATCCTTATACCAGTAAATAAATATGAATTTCTTTTTCTCATTTCATTTTAATATCTTTTTATATTTTCATTTTTGATGTCTAGTGTTAGCAATATGTATAATATATATAATATTTTGTATTATGTAAGATGTACTGATATAGGCACTGATAGATGATTTGACAGATGGTCTTGCCCCTTGGAAGAAAACCTATGACAAACGTAGACAGTGTATTAAAAACCAGAGACATCATTCGCTGACAAAAGGCCATATAGTCAAAGCTGTGGTTTTTCCAGTAGTCATGTATGGATGTGAGAGTTGGACCATAAAGAAGACTGAGTGCTGAAGAATTGATGATTTTGAATTGTGGTGTTGGTGAAGACTCTTGAGAGTCCCTTGGACTACAAAGAGATCAAACCAACCAATCCTAAAGGAAATCAACTCTGAGTATTCATTGGAAGGACTGATACTGAAGCTGAGGCTCCAATACTTTGGACACCTACTGCGACAAGCTGACATATGGAAAAAGACCCTGATGCTGGGAAAGATTGAAGACAGGAGGAGAAGCGGGTGACAGAGGATATTATGGTTGGATGACATCATCGACTCAATGGACATGAGTTTAAGCAAAATCCAGGAAATAGTGAATGACAGGGAAGCCTGGCGTGCTGCAGTCCATGGGGTCACAAAGAGTTGGACAAGACTGAGTGACTGAACAACATTTGTTTACTGTAAGATTCACTACTCAGGAATTGCCTCCAGTAATTCTTGTTGTATAATTTTCTAAAAATTCTGGGACATATATTATTCTACATTCTAATCCAATTAAATTTGTCCTTTTGGTGGACAATATCCACATATATGAATGATGCATATAAATCAACAATATAAAACCAAACAACTCAAATAAAAAATGGGCAAAGAGACACACAGAAGGATTTGTGGACACAGAGGATGAAGGAGAGGAAGACAAGCTGAGAGAGTAGAGTTGACATATATACTCTATCATGTGTAAAATAGCTAGCTAGTGGAAAGTGGCTGTTTAGCACAGGGAACCCAGGTCCATGCTGAGAGGGCTGGGATGGTGGGGGTGGGAGAGAGGTCTTAGAAGGAGTGGATATATGTGTACTTATAGCTGGTTCATGTTGTACAGCAGAAACCAACACAACATTGTAAAGCCACTATTCTCCGATTAAAAATCATTCTTTAAAAAATGTAAGCCCTAAAGGCTTACTTTTTCTCTGCTTCCATCACTGGTTTTTCTTTTACATTTACAACAGTGTGTGTTTCAACAATAAATGAGTGAAATAAAAAAAGTGGTCAAAAACTTGATTATACATTTTCCCAAAGGAGACAGACATATGGCCAACAGGCTCATGAAAGATGTTCAACATCACAAATTGATGCAAATCAAAGTCACAATGAGATACCACCTCCTGCCTGTTAGAATGGCTATTATCAAAAATGCAAGAAATGACAAGTATTGGTGAGGATGTGGAGAAAAGGAAACAGAGAGTTTCGGTGAGAATAGAAATTGGCTTAGCCACTATAAAACTTATGGATATTTCTCAAAATATTAAGAACAGAGCCAGCATATGATTCAGTCATTCCACTTCTCAGTATTTACCAAAGAATATGAAAGTACTAATTGAAAGTATATATGCACCCTTAGATGGGGAAACAGGGGAAACAGTGTCAGACTTTATTTTTTTAGGGGCTCCAAAATCACTGCAGATGGTGACTGCAGCCATGAAATTAAAAGACGCTTACTCCTTGGAAGGAAAGTTATGACCAACTTAGATAGCATATTCAAAAGCAGAGACATTACTTTGCCAACTAAGGTCCATCTAGTTAAGGCTATGGTTTTTCCTGTGGTCATGTATGGATGTGAGAGTTGGACTGTGAAGAAAGCTAAGCACCAAAGAATTGATGCTTTTGATCTATGGTGTTGGTGAAGACTCTTGAGAGTCCCCTGAACTGCAAGGAGATCCAACCAGTCCATTCTGAAGGAGTTCAGCCCTGGGATTTTTTTTGGAAGGAATGATGCTAAAGCTGAAACTCCAGTAGTTTGGCCACCTCATGCAAAGAGTTGACTCATTGGAAAAGACTCTGATCCTGGGAGGGTTTGGGGGCAGGAGGAGAAGGGGTCGACAGAGGATGAGATGGCTGGATGGCATCACTGACTCGATGAACGTGAGTCTGAGTGAACTCGGGATTTGGTGATGGACAGGGAGGCCTGGTGTGCTGCGATTCATGGGTTTGAAAGAGTGGACACGACTGAGTGACTGAAATGAACTGAACTGATACACCCTTATGTTCACCACAGTACTATTTACAATAACCAGGTTAGAAAAACAACTTAAAGGCCCACTGACAGATGGATAAAGAAGATGCGGTGTATATATAGAATAGAATTATATTCAACCATAAAAAAGATGAAATTTCCAATTGTGATAACACAGATGGACTTCAAGGAAATTATAAATTAGATAGAGAAAGACAAATACTATATGACTTCACTCATATGTGGAATACAAAAAACAAACAAGCAAAAACCAAAATAAGTAAGCAAAGCAAACTAATCAAAAATAAACATGTAGATACAGAGAAGAGAATAGTGATTATCAGAGAGAAAAAGGTGGGGGAGTGGAGGGTGAAATGGGTTAAGGAGATCAATTATATCATGATGGAAACTAAATTTTCAGTGGTGAGCACTGTGCAGTGTATACAGAAGTAGAAATATAATGTATTCATAAAATTTGCATAATATAAACCAGTGTTATCTCAATAAACAATAAATTAAAAAATAATATATCTTAAAATGCAACAGATATAAAAAATTTTTTTTTTGGTCTCATTTACAAGGATCATCTTTAAGGCCAGTTTTTTATGCTTGTTCAAACCCAGAGAAGGAATTTCTTAGCTGTCTCCTTCTCTACTCTCTGGTAAACTTCTACTTGGCCGACAGTTAGCTCCACACTTTGTTCGATATACAGTTCACTTGGAGCTCTCTGTTACAGTACACTTTTCATTCTAAGCAAAACCTGTGATTCAGTTCTCTATGTGACACCTCTGATTTAGGAGCAGGTTTCTGGGTACACACAGTAGCCAATGATATTATCGCTCTTGGCACAGAAACTTCATTCTTTGAAATGAGGCTACTTAAATCAGAGCTCCAGTATTCTTGGTGTAACATGACAGAGGTCAAGCTTCTACCCTATGAATGGAGGCTGGATAAAGAAAGAGATCTTCAAGATATTTTAGCCACTCTTGCTTTGAATAGACCTTCTGCATTATTTATACCTTGGGGATAAGATATATTTGCTGCCTGATACTCTCAAGGTGATGGGCTTCCCAGGTGGCACTAGTGGTAAAGAACTCATCTTCCAATGCAGGAGACTAAAGAGTGGTTCAGTTCCTGGCTTGGGAAGATCCCCCTGGAGGAAGGCACAGCAACCCATTCTAGTAGTCTTGCCTGGAGACTCCCATTGACAGGGGAGGTTGGTGGACTATGGCCCATTGGGTTGCAAACAGGTAGACATGAATAAAGCAACTTAACTCTCTGGGCGACATGATAGCCTTTGTCTGGTACCTAGGGGAAGAGAAATCTGTGTATTTTTTCCTGCACTTGTTTGAGTGGAGGAAAGTTATGCTGTGCTGAGAGAGGAGAGGAAGGAAGTGGGTCCTTGATCAAATAAGTGTGTGTGAATATTTATATTGACTTTATTCACAATATCTGAAATCAGAAAACACCTCAATTGCCCAAGATTTAAGAGTAGCAAAATTTGGTACATATGTAAATGGAATACTCATCAATAAAAAAGAATGAGTTACTTATAGATATTACAAAATGAATAAATCTCAAAATCATTTTACTCAGTGAAAGAAACCTGAGAGAAAAGGGTGCATACTATAGGCAAACATATTTATATGCAAAAAAAAAATCATATCGCTGGTTACCTGAAAATGGAGTTGGAAGCAGGCATATTTAGAAAAGGGCATGATAAGTCTCTTGGAGGTGATGGAAATGCTCTGTGTCTTGATATGGTGATGGTTTCATTGATGTATAAAACAGGCAAAACTCACAGAAATATATACTCAGTGAATACAGTTTATTTCACACTAATTATTTCTCAATAAAGTGTTTGAGAGAAAATAATGAGTAGAGCTGCATTTTTAGATGCAAGGAGTTGTGTTTTAGAACTCTGACTCAGATATGTCTTTTTTTGGATTGATGATTTTAAAAAAGATGTTTTTGGTCCTTCCCAAAGGATTCTCACTAGAAAAGAGCTCTTGTACATATGCTGACTCCTATTAGACTCAGGCTGCTTCCACACTCTCCCACCCCCAATTTCTTTCTGTTCTTCTTTTCTATTTTAAGTCTGGAGTCCCTATGTTCCTCATGGATCTTGACTCTGGAGTCTAGACATCTTAATAATAAATTTGTACTTCTTTCTTTCCCAGGAGGACCATATCCCAGGAGGCAAAGAAAAGCTCAATGCTGCAATTATAAAAATTTATACTGTTATGCCAAAGCCATTATGAAAACTGTTGCTTTTATTTGAGCAGATTATCAGAGATTCCAGATGACTCAGGACCTCTACTTGGATGTCTAAGACAATCTATTTTTGCTTCCTAAAAGCATTCAAGCCCTAGACAATGCAGAAGAGGAACTACCCTATTGATTGATTCCTCAGACACACTTTGCATCACTACAGAATATAACTCCTGGAAGCATATCAGAGTTAACCAAGCATCACTGGAAAATACACTTTTTTGTCTTCTACAAAGGACAATGACTTTTTCCAACATCAACTACTAAAGGAAAGTTTAGTAGTTTACATAGAGCAGTAAGAAAAATAAGGCTATTTTCTCTAAGGGAAGAATATGAAACTGGGAAAATGAACATGTATTTGGAAATTTTGAGAGGAAAGGGGTTCACTTTATTTTGACATAATGATTTTTAAAATTATTTTTGTAACATAGTCATTAAATTTGTTTACTCTTTCTAAAATTAAAATGATAACAAGACAAAACATCAGAGTTCTGCTGCTTCTTTTTACAGAACATGACAAATTACCAAACAATATAAGGTAAGAGTAAATTTGAAAACATGTGAGTTTTTGACAAATAATAAATCACCAACTGACTACTTGTCTATTGAATACTCTGGGAAAAACACTCTCCGTTTTCTAGATATAAGTGGTTTTAGCTGTAAACTTATTAACATTAGAATGAATTTGATAGGAATAAATCTCAAAAATTCAAGTAATCTGGTCCCTTGGTTCTAGGCAGGATTTTAAAGAAATATAAATAAGATACATTATTTTTCAAAAATATTTTTCAAAAGTATTTTACAACTACTACAGGGTTTCTTTTCACTGTCTAAATAATTTATACTCCTAAGACCCTAACTCTGATCTATTTAAAATCTTGCCCCTTTATAATTATCTTCATATTTAATTTTTGATGGATCTGGTGAATAACAAAAATATATCAAGACAACATCATACCATTTTACTGAAAGTCATCTTTTCCTCACCAAAATATTAAACTTCTTTCATATTTCTTTACCAAAGAAAAAGTTGATAGATATCACACAGTGATTAGAACATGCAACCACTCAGAAGTTACTGACTTCATTCTTGTAGGCTTCAGGGTCCACCCAGAGCTCCACATTCTCCTCTTCCTGCTTTTTCTGCTTGTCTATGCCATGATCCTTCTAGGGAATGTTGGCATGATGGTCATTATTATAACTGATCCCCGGCTGAACACACCAATGTATTTCTTCCTAGGCAACCTCTGCTTCATCGATCTCGTCTATCCATCTGTTATTGCACCCAAGGTTATGAGCAACGTCTGGTCTTTGAGCTAGTCCATCTCCTATGAAGGCTGTGTGACCCAGCTCTTTCTCTTCGCCCTCTTCATTGTGACCGAGGGGTTTCTCCTGGCAGTCATGGCTTATGACCGCTTCATTGCCATCTGCAATCCTCTCCTCTACACTGTCCAGATGTCAACACGTCTCTGTGTTCAGTTGGTGGCTGGTTCCTATTTTTTTGGCTGTATCAGTTCAATTCTTCAGACCAGCATGACATTTACTTTATCCTTTTGTGCTTCTCAGGCCATGACCATTTTTACTGTGACACTCGCCCACTTCAGAGACTATCTTTGACAGATAGTTTCATCTGTCAAATGACAGATGACATTCATCCGGAGAATGGTTTCTTTCACCTTATCTGGCCTCATTATCTTCCCTACCATCGTAGTTATTATTGTTTCTTTTTTGTACATTGTGTCCACAGTTCTAAAGATACCCTCCACCGAAGGGCATAAGAAAGCCTTCTCCACTTGCAGCTCCCACTTGGGAGTCGTGAGTGTACTGTATGGTGCTGTCTTTTTTATGTATCTCACTCCTGACACATCTCCTGAGCTCAGTAAAGTGGCCTACTTGTGTTATACCCTACTCACTCCCATGTTGAATCCTCTGCTTTTACTCTTTGAGAAACAAAGATGTCAAAGAAGCTCTAAACAAACTTTTGGAGAAGAAAAGTACTATTCTGTGATTATTATTTCTTTTCCACTAATGAGTGGTGTCTGTTTATTTTGTACTCCTCTGGTCATCAATAAAACTATTCTCCTGAGTATCATAGAGATACTAACAAAAGCTTTTTTTAAGGTAATATATTCTTTCCATATAGTACTTTATTTCCATGTGAGCATTGTCAAATGTAAATGTCTTGGATATTGGAGATGCTCTGGAGATGCTCAGAAGCATTGTCCAAGATGAATCTTCACACTTATCTCAAATAACAGTTTATTTCACAAAGTTGATTTCTATTTGTTTTTATGACATTCTGCTGAACACTATTTTTATACATTATTATCATGTTTAAATAATTATTTTGTCCAGTGTTAGCTTTGGAATGGCTCCTTCCCTTATACACAATCCCGGATGGCTCAGACTGTAAAGAATCTGCCTGCAATGCAAGGGACCCAAGTTTAATACTTGGGTTGAGAAGATCTCATGAAGAAGTAAATGCCCATCCACTCTAGCCTTCTTTCCTGGGGAATTCCATAGACAGAAGAGCCTGTAGGGCTACAGTCTGTAGGCCACAAAGAATCAAACATGAGTGAGTGAATAACACATTTTACACACAATCATTGGAATGTCCAACTTACTTTTTAAAGTAAAGGATTCATGAATTATTACTAATTTCTCTAACATGCTAAAGGGTTTTGACCTGAAACAAACAGACTGCCAGATCTTTTTCTAGCAAATATGGGCTTGTTTAGGATCAGCAGAGAATTACAATTTGTGGTCTGTAATCATGGCGAGCCATATGCATGTTTTTGCATGCCAAGGGAAGGAGAACCATTTTATAGAAGAAAGAGGAAGTTGAGAACTCTAGTGAACACAGTCCTTGTTTTTCACTGGCTGAGTCTTTGCCAGAGAAAAAGAGTAATCTTCTTGTAGCCATTCCAAAGGAATGGATCAAAGCCTGAAAAACCCACCATTGTTTCAGAGAAAAAAGCCCTGTTCACATTGATGTATGGCAAAAGCCACCACAATACTGTAAAATAATTAGCCTCCAATTAAAATAAATAAATTAATTTTAAAAATGGGTCAAAGGCTAGCCATCGTAGGAGAAGCAACCTCTTTCTGCAGGGAACAGGCTGGTCAGTTTCCATGGAAGAGTCTGATCTCAAATCACACCAAAGTGCCAAATGACTAATAACCTAAAGAACCACATATTAACCAGAAAGTCAAAACATTTAAATAGACCCCAAATAAAGCCAGAGTGCTTCAAATGCAAAGAGGGTGAAAGCGCAGTTCCAGGATAAACACATCTTCACTCTCCAGAGTTGGTAGGTAAAACAGTAATAAACAATGGGCTCAAAAGAGGGTACTGCACCTGTTTGCACACCTGCCCTAGAGCTGTTGGGGAATCTTCTCTGGTCCCTGCAGGAGCGACTGCAATGTTGACCCGAAACAAATAGACTGCCAGATATTTCTCCAGCAAACATGCAGGAGAAGCACAGAGCTGCAATTCAAGGTCTGCCACCATGGCAAGACACATTCAAGTTCCCGAATGACAATGGAAAGAGAAATCTTTTAAAGAAGAAAGATTGAGCATGTCAACTACAAATTGGCATTTGCCATATACCTCTACAAGGATTAGATCAAGTACTGACACAGCTGCTGATTTTCAACACTCTCTGAATGGAGTTCAGGGTAGAGAACAGAAATAAGGCATTCTGTGCTCTGGGAAAAACTGGGAGAACAGGTCTTCAGATAATTAGATATTTTCAGGAGCTGATTTTATGAACCCAATTTTTGTGTCTCCTCACATATAGAAAAACACTAAAATCCATGGTGATAACTGTTCCTTGTAAGCAGCACAAACCTTCAAAAAATGTGTGCTTGATTTTTGAACAAAAAAATATGTGCAAAATATATGTACACGCCTTCAACAAAATCACATATATACTGACCATCTTTGGAGTAGTTTGTCAGAGCTATCTGAGGTGTTGTCTCCCAGACTATAGACTTCATTTTGCCCCAAATACAATTTGACTCATGACTCTCAGGTGTGTATTTTTGTTTAAGTCAACAGGTGCTGCAGTGAACAAAGAATCCCGGATTTTTCATTGGATGAGTCTGTCTTTCATTGGAAAGAAGAGGAGTCTTTGTCCTTCCCATTGGGCTCTGCTTTGTTGTAGGTGTGAAAACTCCCAACTTTGATCCTTCAATTCCATTTAATTGAGGTTTCTGTTTACTAATGTTTTATAACCATTGTTGAATTTTCTCTTGAATCAACTATTTTATATATGCTGTATCAAAAGGTAATAATAATAAGAAACAAACAATAAATAATCTTCATTTTATACATCAGCTTGGGAAATTGTATATTGAGTATGTCAGCCATAGGGGAGTGCTCTGAGGACCTATTTGCTCCTGGGTCTAATATATAAAACCAAAGTGGGAGATAAAAATATACAAAATATTTGAGCAATCATTTCCTTAAATGAACCTTCATATTTTTTCCTATATTAATTATATAAGCAATATTTAATAAAAGAATAGAAGCTAGTCAGTTATCAAAATAGAATATGATTCAAAATTTTCTTAGTTGCCTCTGTATCTTCATTTATTCTATTAATTTTATTTAATCTCTAACATCATCTGATCTTGTGGTAGGCTTAGTATAAATAACCATATTCTTTAGAGAACTTACAATTTAATGTTGGAATCAAAGCATTGGACATGTAATTGAAATCCAGAAATTTTATTTTATTGTTTAATGCACACAAAGAATAAATATGGAGATTGTAAGGTGGGGTGCCTGAGAGTGGGTGTTGGTAATCAAGGAAAGTCTTAGGGCTATATGGAAAATATATTTGAAGGATGTAAGATTGGAGTCAGGGATACTGCTTTATCAGTTTATGTTATTGATGGGGCTTGAAGTACGCCAATGTAATTTTAAAAAGGCTTATTTAAAAATATAAGTATAATACCCAGAACACAGTAACTGATTAGTATGAGAAGGATGCAGCAAAGAAGGTGTGTCTCATCATTTTGAACCTGAATAATACGTGTGGTGATGGTACAAACCATAAAAATAAAGGAGCTCTTAGCAGGCTAGGAATAGAGGAGAATTTCCTTAACTTGAAAAGTAACATCTACCAAAAATCTAGAGCTAAGATCATATTTATGGTGAGAAAGCAAAAACGTTCTTGCTAGAATTAAGAACAACGCTAGGAAGTCCCCACTACAAAACCTTTCAACATCCAACAGTAAGTCTTAGCTAATACAATGGACAAGAAAAGGAATGAAAAGTGATATGGACTGAATTATGTTTTTCAAAACTCAAATGCTTAAGCCGTAAATCCAGTACTATAGCATATGACTATAGTGTTGACTCTTGAACAACAATGACCTGCACTGTGCAGGTCCACTTACACACAAACTGCTTTCAATAATGTATTATAATTTTAAAAATATTTGCAACAATTTGAAAAAAGTTGCACATGAACTATGTAGATTCAGTTGAGTTTAGTTCAGTCGCTCAGTCAGGTCCGACTCTTTGCGACCCCATGAATTGTGGCACGCCAGGCCTCCCTGTCCATCACCAACTCTCCGAGTTCACCCAAACTCACGTCCATTGAGTCGGTGATGCCATCCAGCCATCTCATCCTCTGTTGTTCCCTTCCACTGTTTCCCCATCTATTTCCCATGAAGTGATGGGACCAGATGCCATGATCTTCGTTTTCTGAATGTTGAGCTTTAAGCCAACATTTTCACTCTCCACTTTCATTTTCATCAAGAGGCTTTTAGTTCCTCTTCACGTTCTGCCATAAGGGTGGTGTCATCTGCATATCTGAGGTTATTGATATTTCTCCCGGCAATCTTGATTCCAGCTTGTGCTTCTTCCAGTCCAGCATTTCTCATGATGCACTCTGCATAGAAGTTAAATAAACAGGGTGACAATATACAGCTTTGACATACTCCTTTTCCTATTTGGAACCAGTCTGTTGTTCCATGTCCAGTTCTAACTGTTGCTTCCTGACCTGCATACAGATTTCTCAAGAGGCAGGTCAGGTGGTCTGGTATTCCCATCTCTTTTGGGATTTTCCACAGTTTATTGTGATCCACACAAAGGCTTTGGCATAGTCAATAAAGCAGAAATGGATGTTTTTCTGGAACTCTCTTGCTTTTCCCATGATCCAGTGGATGTTGGCAATTTGATCTCTGGTTCTTCTTCCTTTTCTAAAACCAGCTTGAACATCAGGAAGTTCATGGTTCACGTATTGCTGAAGCCTGGCTTGGAGAATTTTGAGTATTACTTTACTAGCGTGTGAGTGAGTGCAATTGTGCAGTAGTTTGAGCATTCTTTGGCATTGCCTTTCTTTGGGATTGGAATGAAAACTGACCTTTTCCAGTCCTGTGGCCACTGCTGAGTTTTCCAAATGTGCTGGCATACTGAGTGCAGCACTTTCACAGCATCATCTTTCAGGATTTGGAATAGCTCAACTGGAATTCCATCACCTCCACTAGCTTTGTTCATAGTGATGCTTTCTAAGGCCCACTTGACTTCACATTCCAGGATATCTGGCTCTAGGTCAGTGATCACAGCATCGTGATTATCTGGGTCATGAAGATCTTTTTTCTATAGTTCTTCTGTGTATTCTTGCCACCTCTTCTTAATATCTTCTGCTTCTGTTAGGTCCATACCATTTCTGTCCTTTATCGAGCCCATCTTTGCATGAAATGTTCCCTTGGTATCTCTAATGTTCTTGAAGAGATCTCTAGTCTTTCCCATTCTGTTGTTTTCCTCTATTTCTTTGCATTGATCGCTGAGGAAGGCTTTCTTATCTCTTCTTGCTATTCTTTGGAACTCTGCATTCAGATGTGTATGTCTTTCCTTTTCTCCTTTGCTTTTCACTTCTCTTCTTTTCACAGCTATTTGTAAGGCCTCCCCAGACAGCCATTTTGCTTTTCTTCATTTCTTTTCCATGGGGATGGTCTTAATCCCTGTCTCCTGTACACTGTCATGAACCTCAGCCCATAGTTCATCAGGCACTCTATCTATCAGACCTAGGCCCTTAAATCTATTTCTCACTTCCACTGTATAATCATAAGGGATTTGATTTAGGTCATACCTAAATGGTCTAGTGGTTTTCCCTACTTTCTTCAATTTAAGTTTGAATTTGGTAATAAGGAGCTCATGATCTGAGCCACAGTCAGCTCCTGGTCTTGTTTTTGTTGACTGTATAGAGCTTCTCCATCTTTGGCTGCAAATAACATAATCAATCAAATGGAAAGGTATTCAGAAAACATCCTGGTCCCAATGAAGAAGAAAATGACATAACGTTGAACTGACTCTGCCTGACTCTGCATCTTTCACTTCTGTAAATATTCAACTCAGGGTATAAAAGCTCCCTTTGAAAATAAAGCTGCAGACTTGGCTTCATCAGAGCTTGGTCTCTCCGTGTCGTTCTCTCTCTCTCTCTTTCTTTTTTCAGGCTGATCCCCTGAAGCGCAGAGGCTCTCTGAGTTTACTTTCCTGCCCAGGCTTCTAAGACCCAATTGAGAAAGCGCTCTGCATTTTCACTCCATCTAGAGGGCGCCTGTGGCCTCCGTGAACAGAGCAAGTCCCATGTTAGGGGTTTTATTGGCTTTCTGTGTAAACCAAGGAATATCAGCCTGTTTCTCTCTCCTTTACTTTCTCTCTTGCCGACGCCGCTCATCCTGAGGGTATCCCTGGATCCTGCTGGGGCTGGACCCCTTTAATGGACCTAACATTCCAGGTTCCTATGCAATATTGTTCTTTATAGCATCAGACTTTACTTCCATCACCAGTCACAACTGAGCATTGTTTTTGATTTGGCTCAATCTCTTAATTCTTTCTGTAGTTATTTCTCCACTCTTCTCTAGTAGCATATTGGGCACCTGCCGACCGGAGTTCATTGTTCAGTGTCCTATCTTTTTGCCTTTTCATATTGTTCATGGTGTTCTCAAGGCAAGAATACTGAAGTGCTTTGTCATTCTCTTCTCCACTAGACCACGTTTTGTTAGTACTCTCCACTATGACCTGTCTGTCTTGGGTGGCCTTACAGGGCATTGGTCATAGTTTCATTGAATTAGAAAAGGCTGTGGTCCATGTGATCAGTTTGATTAGTTTTCTGTGATTGTCGTTTTTATTCTGTCTTTCCTCTGATGGATAAGGATAGGAGGCTTATGGAAGCTTCCTGGTGAGGGAGACTGACTATGGGGGCAACTGGAACTTATTCTGATGGGTGGGGCCATGCTCAATAAATCTTTAGTCTAAGTTTCTGTTGATGGGCAGGGCTGTGTTCCCTCCCTGTTTTTTGACCTGCGACCAAACAATGACAGGGGTAATGAAGATAATGGTGACCTCTTTCAAAAGCTCTTTTGCATGCACTGTTGTATTCCGTGAATGCAGAAGGCCACCGTCGAACCACATCTCTGCTGGAGTTTCCTGGACATTCACAGACAAGTCTTTATTAACACAAAACAAACACAAATGTATCACAAGATGTTAAAATTTACCAAAACTAATGAACACAAATCCTTATAGACCATACCTGCCTGGTATAATTCCAAGTTGAGAGAAATGTAAAAAACCTAATAATGCAGTATTATATCATAAGTACAGGAAATTGACTGTAGTGCATACTGTACTACTGTCATAATTTTGTGCTACCTCCTGTTGCTGTTGTGGTGAGCTTGAGTGTTGTGAGTATCCATTTAAAACACTACATGATACTAATCATCTCCATGTGAGTTGCTAATCTCTCCAATAAACTGGGTTCCACAATACAAAGTGATATGTCCCTCTTGTATTTTTTTTCATCATATTTAGTGCAATACCTTGAATAGTAACACCATTAGACTCCTATGAAATGCTACTAGTAATGCTGGAAGTGCTCCTAAGAAGCAGAGAATAGTCATGACCTTACAAGAAAAAATTGAATTGCTGGGTACCTACTGAAGACTGAGGTCTGTAGCTATAGTTGCTTGCCATTTTAAGATGAATGAATTCGGTGTAAGGACTATTATTTTTTAAAAAAGAAATTCATGAAGCTGTAGCTTGTAGCTATGCCAGTAGGCACTAAACTTTGCATTTTTGTGAAATGCCTTATCTCATATTAAAAATTCATTTTTTTACTGGGTGAAGGATTGCCAGGAGAAAGACATATCTATACATTCTAATACGATTTGAGAAAAAGTGAAGTCATTATATTACAACTTTAAGCAAAAGGAAGGTAAAGGATTGAAAACTGGTGAATTTGATGACAGCAAAGAATGGTTTCATAATTTTAGAAAGAGTTTTGGCTTAAAAAGTGTCAAGATAACAGGAGAAGCAGCTTTTGATGATTAAGAAGCAGCAGAGGAGTTCAAAATGCCAAGAAAATCATTGAAGAGAGAGGACATCTGTCTGAACCAGTTTTTAATGCAGATAAAAGTACCCAATTCTGGGGAAAAAAAATCACAAAGGATATTTATTAGTGAGGAATGGAAGTGAGAACCAGAATTTAAGGCAGGAACAGATAGTCTCACCCTACTGTTTTGTGCTAATGTATTCAGATTTATTACTTATAAAACTGCTAATCTCCAAGATTTAAAGCAAAAATATAAACTTCAGCTGTAAGCCTTCATGTTGTATAGCAAGAAGGACTAGACAAGTACCCTTTTCTTTTCTGCATTGGTTCCATGGATGCTTTGGTGCTGAAGTAGGAAGTACCATGCAGGTATGCCTAACTTTTTTTTTTTTTTTAACCAGACAGTGTCCCTGGCCTCCTGTAACTCCATGAGTTAAATACCAAAAGTGTCTACTTGCGCCCTTAACACAACATCTCTATTTCAGCTCCTAGATCACGAGGCATATTTATCTTTAAGGCTCATTACACATGATACTCTACAGAAAATATTGTCAATGATATGGAAGAGAACTCTGACAGAGACAATATCCTGAAAGTCTGAAAGGATTATATCACTGAAGATGCCATCATTGTTATAGAAAAAGCTGTGAAAGACATCAGGCCTGAAATAGTAAATTTATGCTGGAGAAACTGTGTCCAGATGCTGTACATGACTTCACATGATTTACAGCAGAGCCAATCAAGAAAATCATGAAAGGTATTGAGGATAGGGCAAGTGGTGAAGTGGTTATTTTGTTTCAAATTATGGAAGTTGGAAAAATTCAAGAACTGCTAAATACCACAACAAAGGAATTAACAGAAGATTTGATGGAGATGAGTGGTTCTGAATCAGTGCCAGATGACAAGGGGATGCAGACCTTCAAAGAAGTGCTAGAGACAAGTGACATTAGGCAATTGGGAAAAAGGACTCTAATAATTTAAGACTGCTTTTGACTTCTTTTATGACATGAACCCTTCTATTATTAGGTTAGCTAGAAATTTCATTCCAGTTTTTCTGTACACTGGTATGAAACTAAGCCATGCCCGTGGGGCAACCCAAGATGGGCAGGTCATGGTGGAGAGATCTGACAGAATGTTGTCCACTGGAGAAGGGAATGGCAAACCACTTCAGTATTCTTGCCTTGAGAACCCCATGAACAGTATGAAAAGGCAAAATGATAGGATACTGAAAGAGAAACTCCCCAGGTCAGTAGGTGCCCAATATGCTACTGGAGATCACTAGAGAAATAACTCCAGAAAGAATGAAGGGATGGAGCCAAAGCAAAAAGAATACCCAGCTGCAGATGTGACTGGTGATAGAAGCAAGGTCCGATGCTATAAAGAGCAATATTGCATAGGAACCTGGAATGTCAGGTCCATGAATCAAGGCAAATAGGAAGTGGTCAAACAAGAGACGGCAAGACTGAACGTTGACATTCTAGGAAACAGCGAACTAAAATGGACTGGAATGGGTAAATTTAACTCAGATGACCATTATATCTACTACTGCAGGCAGGAATCCCTCAGAAGAAATGGAGTAGCCATCATGGTCAACAAAAGAGTCTGAAATGCAGTACTTGGATGCAATCTCAAAAACGACAGAATGATCTCTGTTCATTTCCAAGGCAAACCATGTCTATGCCCCAAGTAATCCGAGTCTATGCCCCAACCAGTAATGCTGAAGAAGCTGAAGTTGAACGGTTCTATGAAGACCTACAAGACCTTTTAGAACTAACACCCAAAAAAGATGTCCTTTTCATTATAAGGGACTGGAATGCAAAAGTCATGAAACACCTAGAGTAACAGGCAAATTTGGCCTTGGAATACAGAATGAAGCAGGGAAAAGACTAATAGAGTTTTGTCAAGAAAATGCACTGGTCATAACAAACACCCTTTTCCAATAACACAAGAGAAGACTCTATAAATGGACATCACCAGATGGTCAACACCAAAATCAGATTGATTATATTCTTTGCAGCCAAAGATGGAGAAGCTCTATACAGTTAGCAAAAACAAGACCAGGAGCTGACTGTGGCTCAGATCATGAACTTCTTATTGTCAAATTCAGACTGAAATTGAAGAAAGTAGGGTAAACCACTAGACCATTCAGGTATGACCGAAATCAAATCCTTTATGATTATACAGTAGAAGTGAGAAATAGATTCAAGGGCCTAGATCTGATAGATGGAGTGTCTGATGAGCTATGGAATGAGGTTTGTGACATTGTACAGGAGACGGGAATCAAGACCATCTCCATGGAAAAGAAATGAAGAAAAGCAAAATGGCTGTCTGGGGAGGCCTTACAAATAGCTGTGAAAAGAAGAGAAGTGAAAAGCAAAGGAGAAAAGAAAGATATAAACATATGAATGCAGAGTTACAAAGAATAGCAAGAAGAGATAAGAAAGCCTTCTTCAGTGATCAATGCAAAGAAATAGAGGAAAACAACAGAATGGGAAAGACTAGAGATCTCTTCAAGAACATTAGAGATACCAAGGGAACATTTCATGCAAAGATGGGCTCGATAAAGGACAGAAAAGTTATGGACCTAACAGAAGCAGAAGATATTAAGAAGAGATGGCAAGAATACACAGAAGAACTGTACAAAAAAGAGCTTCACGACCCAGATAATAATGATGCTGTGATCACTGACCTAGAGCCAGATATCCTGGAATGTGAAGTCAAGTGGGCCTTAGAAAGCATCACTATGAACAAAGCTAGTGGAGGTGATGGAATTCCAGTTGAGCTATTCCAAATCCTGAAAGATGATGCTGTGAAAGTGCTGCACTCAGTATGCCAGCAAATTTGGAAAACTCAGCAGTGGCCACAGGACTGGAAAAGGTCAGTTTTCATTCCAATCCCAAAGAAAGGCAATGCCAAAGAATGCTCAAACTACTGCACAATTGCACTCACTCACACGCTAGTAAAGTAATACTCAAAATTCTCCAAGCCAGGCTTCAGCAATACGTGAACCATGAACTTCCTGATGTTCAAGCTGGTTTTAGAAAAAGAAGAGGAACCAGAGATCAAACTGCCAACATCCACTGGATCATGGGAAAAGCAAGAGAGTTCCAGAAAAACATCCATTTCTGCTTTATTGACTATGCCAAAGCCTTTGACTGTGTGGATCACAATAAACTGTGGAAAATTCTGAAAGAGATGGGAATACCAGACTACCTGACCTGCCTCTTGATAAATTTGTACGCAGGTCAGGAAGCAACAGTTAGAACTGGACATGGAACAACAGACTGGTTCCAAATAGGAAAAGGAGTATGTCAAAGCTGTATATTGTCACCCTGTTTATTTAACTTCTATGCAGAGTACATCATGAGAAATGTTGGACTGGAAGAAGCACAAGCTGGACTCAAGATTGCCTGGAGAAATCTCAATAAACTCAGATATGCAGATGACACCACCCTTATGGCAGAACGTGAAGAGGAACTAAAAGCCTCTTGATGAATGTGAAAGTGGAGAGTGAAAATGTTGGCTTAAAGCTCAACATTCAGAAAATGAAGATCATGGCATCCGGTCCCATCACTTCATGGGAAATAGATTGGGAAACAGTGGAAACAGTGTCAGACTTTATTTTTCTGGGCTCCAAAATCACTGCAGATGGTGACTGCAGCCATGAAATTAAAAGACGCTTACTCCTTGGAAGGAAGGTTATGACCAACCTAGATAGCATATTCAAAAGCAGAGACATTACTTTTCCAACAAAGGTCCATCTAGTCAAGGCTATGG
The DNA here is from genome assembly GCF_003369695.1 of Bos indicus x Bos taurus. NCBI lineage: Eukaryota > Metazoa > Chordata > Mammalia > Artiodactyla > Bovidae > Bos > Bos indicus x Bos taurus. The sequence continues at coordinate 60,639,461 of NC_040080.1, forward strand.
TTTTTCCTGTGGTCAGGTATGGATGTGAAAGTTGGACTGTGAAGAAGGCTGAGTGCTGAAGAATTGATGCTTTTGAACTGTGGTGTTGGAGAAGACTTGAGAGTCCCTTGGACTGCAAGGAGATCCAACCAGTCCATTCTGAAGGAGATCAACCCTGGGATTTCTTTGGAAGGAATGATGCTAAAGCTGAAACTCCAGTACTTTGGCCACCTCATGTGAAGAGTTGACTCATTGGAAAAGACTCTGATGCTGGGAGGGATTGAGGGCAAGAGGAGAAGGGGACAACAGAGGATGAGATGGCTGGATGACATCACTGATTCGATGAACGTGAGTCTGGGTGAATTCCGGGAGTTGGTGATGGACAGGGATGCCTGGCGTGCTGCAATTCATGGGGTCACAAAGAGTCGGACATGACTGAGCAACTGATCTGATCTGATCTGGTTTGAAAACCGGAATGAACTTTTTGGCCTACCCAATACATTATGAATTACCTTCATAATGAGTTACACTATGGAGCTTCCCTTATAGCTCAGTTGGTAAAGAGTCTGCCTGCAGTGCAGGAGACTCAGGTTCAATTCCTGGGTCAGGACAATCCCCTAGAGAAGGAAATGGCAACACATTTTTGTATTCTAGCCTGGAAAAGCCTATGGACAGAGGAGCCTGGCAGTCTACAATCATTGGGTCACAAGATTCGGACATGACTTAGCGACTAAATCACCACCACAGTATATGTGGGTTTCCCAGTTAGAAGCTCTGAGTTGAGAAGACCCCCTGGAGGAGGAAATAGCAACCCACTCCAGTATTCTTGGCTGGAAAATCCCATGGACAGAGGGACATGTGGGGCTACAGTCCACGTGGTTGCAAGGAGTCAGGCATGACTTAGCAATTGAGTATAAATGCATGGTATGTGTACCTGACTCTCTAGTAATTAGAGAAACTGCATATTACTATCACAGGAAGGTGGGTTTTAAAAAATGTAACAATGTTTCTGACACTGTATTATGACAATGACTATAATACTGCATGTCTTAAAAACTTTATAATAATTCATTGATCAGTTGCATAGGTTGGGCTAGCATGAAGCAATTATACTGACTACAGAATTCTCATAAAGCATTCATATTGTGCTTTAGTTAATAATACACCTGCATTGATACAGGGGTAAGTATCCTTACACCTGTAAATAAATGCAAATTCTTTTTTCACATTATCATTTTCATATCTTTTTAAAATCTTCTCATTTTTGATGTCTAGTGTAAGTAATATGAATAACATATACAGTGTTTTGTACCATATGGAACTATATTGATGTAGGATTGAGAGATTATTTGACAGATGATCATTTGTTGATTGATGTGCATCTGTAAGTTTCCCTACTTGCCATATTGTCTCCAGTAATTCTTCTTGTTATATCATTTAAAAAATATTCAGGGGCATATTTTGGTTTACAGTCTAATGCAATTAAATTTGTCCTTTCAGGGGACAATATAAAGAATGCATGAAATTCAACAACAAAAAACAAACAAATTGATTAAAAAATGGGCAGAGGCATAGAGAAGGACTTGTGGACCCATCAGGGGAAGGAGAGGGAGATAAACTGAAAGAGTAGCATTGACATATATACACCACCATGGGTAAAATAGCTGGAAACAGCTATATAGCATACAGAACCCAACTCGGCACTGAGAAGGATGGAATGGGGAGTTGCAAGGGAGGTTCCAGAAGGAGGGGATATACATATACTTATAGCTGATTCATGTTGTTGTACAGCAGAAACCAACACAACATTATAAAGTAATTATCCTCCAATTAAAAATAAATTTTTAAAAAAAGTAAGCTCTTTTAGGGCTTGCATTTTCTCTGCTTCCATCACTGATTTCTTTGCATTTACAAACAACAGTGTGTGTTTCAACAATAAATGAGTGAAATAAAATCACGAATAAAGGATTTTAATATACATTTTTCCATAGAAGTCATACAGACACAAGAAAACATGTTAAACATCACAAATTATTAGGGAAGTGCAAATTAAAGCCATAATGAGACATCACCTCATGCCTGTTAGAATAGCTATTACCAAAAAGGCAAAAAATAAGTGATGATGAAGATGTGGAGAAAAGGAAACTCTCATACATTCTGGGTGAGATTATAAATTGGCTCAGGGAAGATAGAAAAAAGTATGGAGATTTATCAAAATATTAAGAATAGAGCTACCATATGATTCAGCTATTCTGCTTCTGGGTATTTATCCAAAGCATATGAAAATACTAATTTGAAAAGATATATGCACCCCTGTGTTCATCACAGCATTATTTACAATAACCAAGATAGAGAAACAACTTAAGTGTCCATTGATGGATGGATAAAGAAGAAATGGTGTATATATAGAATAGAACCATACCCAACCTAAAAAAAGATGAAACCTTGCCATTAGTGATAACATGGGTGGACTTCAATGGTATTATTCTAAGTGAAATAAGTTAAATAGAGAAAGACAAATACCATATGACTTAATCATATGTGTAATACAGAAAACAAACAAACAAAAGCCAAAATAAGTGAGCAGACCAAACCAATCAAAAGCAAACATGTAGATACAAAGAACAGAATAGTCACTATCAGAGAGAAAGAGGAGGGGGAGTGGAGGGTGAAATGGGTAAAGGAGATCAACTATATGGTGATGGAAACTGAATTTTCAGCGGTGAGCACTGTGCAGTGTATACAGAAGTAGAAATATAATGGACTCATGAAACTTGTATAATATAAACCAGTGTTACCTAAATAAAAAGTGTATTAAAATAATAATAAATCTTGAAATATCCGTATCACAGAAAAAAAAAAAAACTTTTTGGTCCCCTTTGCCAGGATAGTCTTTAAGGCCAGTTTTTTATGTTTGTTCCAACTCAAAGAGTGCATTTCTTATTTGTCTCCTCAAGTTCTCTCTGGTGTACTTGTAGTTGGTCTACAGCTAGCTTTTTGTTCTTATGGAGCTAATGGTCTCTTCTTCATTGGCTATTACCAAATTATTATTACGTTTCAAAGTTCACTTGTGTTTGGACTTCCCCACACGTTGTTCTAAACAGAGTCTGTTCACTTGGATCTCTCTGTTACGGTACACCTTTCATTCTAGGCAAAGCCTGTGTGTGGTTCAGTACTCTCAGAGTGACCCCTCTTGCTTTAGAAGCAGGTTTCTGGGTGAGGTCAGTAACCTAATGGTATTATCTGTCTTGGCAAAGAACCTTCATCCTTTGAACAGGGGCCACTGAAACTAGTTTATCATACCAGAGGTCAAGCTTTTATTTTATGAATGAAGGCTGGTAGAGAAAGAGATCTCCAAAATATGTTAGCCATTCTTTCTTTGAATAGAGCTTCTGCATCATTTATATCCTACGGAATGAGATATGTTTGCAACATACTACTCTCAAGGTGATGGGCTTCCCAAATGGCACTAGTGGTTAAAAACCCACCAGTCAATGTAGCAGACATAAGAGATATGGGGTTCGATTCCTGGCTTGGAAAAATCCCCTGGAGGAGGGCATAGCAACCCACTCCAATATCCTTGCCTGAAGAATCCCTTGGACAGAGGAGCCTGGCAGGCTACAGTCCATTGGATTGCATAGAGTTGGATGTGACTGAAGCGACTTAGCCTGCATGCATGCAGTCTCAAGTTGATATGGCAGCATTTGTCTGGTACCAAGGGGAAGAGGAATCTGTATATTTTTTCTTACACTTGTCTATAAGAAAGTCATGCTGTGCTGAGAGAGGAGAGGAAGGAAGTTGGCCCTGGATCAAATAAGTATGTGTGACTATTTATATTGGCTTTATTCACAATATCTGATAACTGAAAACACCTCAACTGCCAAACAATTTAAGAGTACCAAAATTTGGTACATATGTAAATAGAATACTCATCAATAAAAAGAATGAGTTACTTATAGATATTACAACATGAATAAACCTCAAAATCATTTTCCTCAGTGAAAAAAGCCTGAGATAAAAGGGTGAATACTGTATGCAAACATATTTATATCCAAAAGAAAATCACATCACTGGTTATTTGAAAATGGACTTGGAAGGAAGCATGATTAATAAAGGGCATGATACATCTTTTGGAGGTGATGGAAATGATCTGTATCTTGATATGGTGATGGTTTCACTGATGTATAAAACTGGCTAAACTCACAGAAATGTATACTGAATGAATAAAGTTCATTTCACACTAATTATTTCTCAATAAAGTATTTGAGAAAAAATCATAAGTAGAGCTTCATTTTTAGATGCAAGGAGTTGCGTTTAGAGCACTGACTCACATATATCTTATTTTGGATTGGAGATTTTAAAAAGATCTTTTTGGCCCCTCCCAAAAAATTCTCACTAGAAAACAGTGCTTGTATATATGTTGACTCCTATTAGACTTAGGCTGATTTTTCCCTCATTCTCTTTCTTTTCTTCTTTTCTTTTTAAGTTTGAAGTCCCTGTTCCTCATGGACCTTGGTTCTGGAGTCTAGATGTCTTAATAGCTAATTTATGCTTCTTTCTTCCCCAGGAGGCCTGTTTCCCAGAAGGTAAAGGAAGCCTCAATGCTGCAATTATTAGAAAAATTTATATTTTTATGCCAAAAGCATAGCTGTTATGAATAACTGCTGCTGTTATTTTGGCAGGTTATCAGATATCCCAGATGATTCAAGGCCTCTACATGGATATCTAAGACAATCTATTTTCCTTAAAAGCATTCAAGCACTAGAGAATGCAGGATAAAGACTATCCTGCTGATTGATTTCTCAGGTTTACTTTGCATAACTACAGATTATAGTTACTGAAAGTATTTCAGAGTTATCCAAGCATCACTGGAAAATTCAATTCTTTCTCTTCTACAAAGGATATAACATTTTCCAGTGTCAAATACTAAAGGAAATTTCCTCATAAAGGAATTTATAAGACAATAAATATCCTTATTACATAGTGTGATAAGGAAAATAAGCTTAATTTCTCTATAGAAAGAATATGAAACTGAGATACTGAACATGTATTTGGAAATTCTGAGAGGAAGGGATTTCATTTTATTTTGACATTATTTTTTTCAGTATTTGTAGTTGTAACATAGACATTAACTTTGTTTACTCTTTTTAGAATGAAAACAATAAAAAGGCAAAAAAATCAGAATTCTGAGGCTTCTTTTTACAGAATATGCAAATTACCAAACAATATAAGGTAAGAGTAAATTTTAAAATGTGTGAGTTTTTGACAAATAATAAATCACCAACTATTTAACCATTGACTACTCTGGGAAAAATACTCTTCTTTTGTCAGATATAAATGTCTTTAGCTATAAACATTAATATTAGAATGAGTTTGTTAGGAATCATTTCAATTCAGTTTAGCTGCTCAGTCCTGTCCAACTCTTTGTGACCCCATGGACTGCAGCATGCCAGGGCTGTTCGGTCCATCACCAACTCCTGGACCTTGCTCAAAAGTTAAAATGATCTGGTCCCTTGACCCCAGGCAGGATTAAAGAAATATAAATAAGATACACTATTTTTCAAAAAACATTTCGCAACTATTACTGTGTTTCCTTTCACTGTCTAAATAGTTTATACTTCCTCAGATCCTAAGAAAAATCTACTTAAAATCTTTCCCCTTTATAATTATCTGCATATTTAATTTTTGATGGAGCTGGTGAATAACAAAAATATATCAAAATGACATCATACCATTTTACTGAAAGCCATATTTTTCTCCTGCAAAATATTATACTTCTTTCAGATTTCTTTATTAAAGAAAAAGTTTATAGATTAAGAGCATGGATTCAAGAGCCAGATTTCTGGGCTCCAGACTTCAATTCTGACCCTAGTAGGTGGCTTTCAACATATTTTATTTCTTGGCACTTCATTTTTCTTACTATAAACCAGAGAATACAATACTACTCACCTCATATTATTGTTGTATATATTAAATGAGCTACTATGAAAGCATTTAGAAAAGTGGTCTATAAAAGATTCCACATAATGTTTGCCATTATTACTATTGTCTAGGCACAGTCATGCACATAAAGGCCTGAGGAGAAGGAGTGATCTTATTTGAACTGTCTAGTAAATGTACTAATGATGACTATGAAATTTATATTCAAGATAAATAAGAATGCAATAAACAATTTATTCATATATATCTTTTGTTCAGTATCAATTTCTAAAGTAATTCTATGTAGACAGTGTAAATCTCTTTCTTACACACTATGAACTGTTAGCTGAGGAAATGTGATAAAATTGCATTTATGAAAAAGAATTTGAGGCTTATCTGAAATTTGAAGAATTTGAGACTCATGCATGAAATTCTAGCATGCAAGTGATAATAATTTTTGTGTTTGGTTGTTCACAACTTATTCTTTGTGAGTGTATAACTTACATCAGAATCCAAAGTTTCCATTACCCAGAAAAAGTAATCACAACCTTTAAGTAGTCTTAAAATTCAGTCATTTTCTTTGTATCTGCTGGTAATCTAAGTTTGCCAAGCTAAGTTTTACTAAACGAGACTACTGAAGCCCTTAATATCACCAAACCAAGATACCAAAATTGCTTCCAAATGTCATTTATTGAAATATTTGTGCTCTCACAATCAGTCTTATGACATTGCATTCATTGCATAAATCATAAATAGGAAATATAATCAGAAGTGATACTTGCAAACATGAAAGTCATTTGTGTTTGAAGGCACTGTATAAGTTTCATGAGGAAAAGATCTAATTCCAGCACTTGTATGAATTAGTAATTTTTAAGGTTTAAATAAATAATGATCATAGAATAGCTTTGTGACTCCTATACTGAAAGAGATTATTTGTAGCTAGGATGACAGCCAAGAGTTCATTTGTTTATTTTGCCTTGTACCTCTCAGCAGGTTTCTGCCATGGGTGACAGGGAAACATGCAACCACTCAGAAGTGACTGACTTCATTCTTGTAGGCTTCAGGGTCCGCCCAGAGCTGCACATTCTCCTTTTTCTCCTATTTCTGCTTGTCTATACCATGATCCTTCTCGGGAACATAGGCATGATGGTCATTATCATGTTTGATCCCCGGCTGAACACACCAATGTATTTCTTCTTAGGCAACCTCTCCTTCATCGACCTCTTCTATTCTTCTGTTATTGCACCCAAGGCTATGATCAACTTCTGGTCTGAGAGCAAGTCCATTTCCTATGCAGGCTGTGTGACTCAGTTCTTTCTCTTTGGCCTCTTCATTGTGACCGAGGGGTTTCTCCTGGCAGCCATGGCTTATGACCGCTTCATTGCCATCTGTAATCCTCTCCTCTACACTGTCCAGATGTCAACACATCTCTGTGTTCAGTTGGTGGCTGGTTCCTATTTTTGTGGCTGCATCACCTCAGTTCTTCATACCAGCATGACATTTGCTTTATCCTTTTGTGCTTCTCGGACCATTGACCATTTTTACTGTGATACTCGCCCCCTTCAGAGACTATCTTGTTCTGATCTCTTCACCCTTAAAATGGTTTCTTTCACCTTCTCTGGCCTCATTGTCTTCCCTACCATCATAGTTATTATTGTTTCTTATTTGTACATTGTGTCCACAGTTCTAAAGATACCCTCCACTGAGGGACGTCAGAAAGCCTTCTCCACTTGCAGCTCCCACCTGGGAGTCGTGAGTGTACTGTATGGTGCTGTCTCTTTTATGTATCTCACTCCTGACACATTTCCTGAGCTCAGTAAAGTGGCCTCCTTGTGTTACACCCTACTCACTCCCATGTTGAATCCTCTGATTTACTCTCTGAGAAACAAACATGTCAAAGAAGCGCTATACAAACTTGTGGAGAAGAAAAGTACTATTCTGTGATTATTATTTCTCTTCCACTAATGAGTGGTGTCTGTTTATTTTGTACTCTTCTGGTCATCAATGAAAGTATTCTCCTCAGTATCATAGAAATATTATCAAAAGCTTTTAAAAGGTAATGTATCCTTTCCATATATTACTTTTTTTTTTTTATGTGAGCATTGTCAAACCTAAATGTCCTAGATATTGGAGATTATCTGGATACTGTAGAAGCATTTTTCATGGTGAATCTTCAGACTAATCTCAAATAAAATTTTATTTCACAAAATTTATTTCTATTTTTATGGCAAAGTGTTGGACACTATTTTAATATATTATTACAGTGGTTAAGGAATTATTTTGAATGATGTTAGTCTTTAGAATTGGTCCTTCCCTTACACACAGCCCCTGGTTACTCAGACCATAAAGAATCTGCCTGCAATGCAAGAGATCCAGGTTTGATCTCTGGGTCGCGAAAATCTCAAGAGAATGAGTGGCTACCCACTAGTATTTTTGCCTGGAGAATTCCATGGACAGAGGAACCTGGCAGGCTATAGTCCATGGGGTTACAAAGAGTCAGGGACAACTAAGCAACCAACAGATTTTACACACAATTAATCATTGGACATTGACAATAATGTCCATCTTACTTTTAAAGTAAATTATTTCTCAATTTAATCACTAGTTTCTCTGGTATGTTAAATGGTGTTGAAACAAGCAGATTGCCAGTAATTTCTCCAGCAAAAATGGGTTTATTTGGGATCAGCAGATAATTGCAATTTGTGGTATGTAATCATGGCGAGCCACATGCAACTCTCTGCATGCCAAGGGAAGGAGAACAGTTTTATAGAAGGAAGAGGAATTTGGGAACGTTCTAGTGAACTGTCTATGGCTTTTTAATGGCTCAGTCTTTGCCAGGTAAGAAGAATAATCTTCTTGTAGCCCTTCCAAAGGAATAGATCGAAGCCTGAAAATCCCAGCATCATCTCAGAAAACAAGCCCTGTTCCTGAATGAACGAGTTGAAGGCTAGCCACCTTAGGAGAAGCTGCCTCGGTTCTGCAGGGAACAGGCTGAAGGCTAATCAGTTTCCATTGAACAGTCTGATCTCAAATCACACCAAAGTGTCAAATGAGTACTAGCCTAAAGAACAACACCTTAACAAGAATGTCAGAAACTTTAAATATACCTCAAATAAAGCCAGGAGGGCTTCAAAGGCAAAGAAGGTGCAAGCTCAGTTCCAGGAGAAAAACATCTGCAATACCCAGGGTTGGTGAGAAAAACACTATGCAACAATGGGCTCAAATGAGGGTACCACACTTGTTTGTTCACCTGCTCTAGAGCTGTTGGGAGTCTTCTCTGGTCCCTGAGGGAACCACTGAAATGACCTGAAACAAGTAGACTGCCAGATATTTCTCCAGCAAACATGGAAGAGAAGCACAGAGTTGCAGTTCAAGGTCTGCAGCCAAGGCCAGACACATGTAAGTTCCTGAATGACATGGGAAAGAAAACTCTTAAAGATGAGGAAAGAAAGACTGACCATGTCAACTACCAATTGCCATCTACCTCTATAAGGATTAAATCATATGCTGGTATAGCTGCTGATTTTCAACAACCTCTGAAAGGAGTTAGGGTAGAGTGCAGAAATGAGACATTCTGTGCTCTGGGAAAAACTGGCAGGACAGGTCTTCAGATAGATATTTTCAGGAGCCAATTTGATAAGCCCAGTTCTTGTATCTCCTAATATCTAGAAAGGCACTAAAATCCTTCATGATGACAAATGTTCCTTGTGACTAGCAGAAAACTTCTGCAAAAAATTTGTGCTTGATTGCATGTACTCCCCCTTCAACAAAATCACATACATATACTGACCATCTTTGGAGCAGTTACTCAGAGCTACCTGAGGTGCTGTCTCCCAGACCATAATCTTCATTTTATCCCAAATAATATTTGACTAATGAGCCTCATGTTGCATATTTTTTTAAGTTTTGATAGGTGCTATAGTGAAAAGAGTCCTTGGCTTTTCATTGGCTGAATCCTTGACAGGAAAGAAGAGGACTGTTTGTCCTTCTCATAAGGCTCTGTTCTGTTGTAGGTGTGAAAGCCCCCCACTTTGGCTTTCAACTCTATTTAATTCAGGTTTCTGTTTACTAATTTTTTTTAACAATCATTGTTGAATTTTCACTTGAATCAACTATTTTGTACCTGTTCTATCAAGAGGAAGTAAAAACAAGATGAAACCAACAATAAGTAATTTTCATCATATGCATGAACTTGAGAAATTGTATATTGAGTGTGTCAGGCATAGGGGAGTGCTCTGAGGACCTTCTTGCTCATGGATCTTAATATAAAAAACAAAGTGGGAGATAGAGATATACAAATCTTTTTGAGCAATCATTTCCTTAAATGAACCTTCATAGTTTTTCCTGTATTAATTATTTAAGAAATATTTATTAAAAGAATAGAAGTCAGGCAGTTGTCAAAATAGAATATGATCCAAAATTTACTTACTATGGCTCTGTATCTTCATTTATTCCATTAATTTTATTCAATCTCTGTCTAAAATATTTGATCTTGTAGCAGGCTTAGGTATGAATAAACTTTAGGGAATTTACAGTTTAATGTTGGAATCAGATCACTGGACAGGTAATTAAAATCTAGAGATTTTATTTTATTGTTTGATGTATGTAAACAGTAAGCATGAAGATTGTAAAGTGGGATGCCTGAGAGTGAGCTATGGTCATCAAGGAAAGTCTTCCTATGGTTGCATGGAAAATATATTTGAAGGACGTAAGATTGGGGTTAGCAAAACTGCTTTATCAGTTTATGGTATTGATGGGGCTTTAAGTATGACAATGTAATTTTTAAAAGGCTTATTTAAAAATTATAAGTAAAATACACAGAACATAGAAGCTGATTAGTATGAGAGGGATGCAGCAAAGAAGGTGTGTCTCATCATTTTGAACCTGAATGATATGTGTGGTGATGATACAAACATAAAAATAAATCTCTTAGCAGGTTAGGAATGGAGGAGAATTTCCTTGAAAAGTAACATCTACCAAAAATCTAAAGTTAAGATCATATTTATGGTGAGCGAGCCAAAGCTTTCTTGATAAAATTAGCAGCAAGGCTAGGAAGTCCCCATTACAAAAACCTTTCAACAATCCAACTGTAAGTCTTAGCTAATGCAATAGACAAGAAACAGAAAGAAAAGTGGTATGGACTGAATTATGTTTTTCAAAACTCATATGTTCAATTCCTAACCCCATTATTATAGTGTATGACTATAGACTGGACCCTTGAACACACTGGTTTGAAATATACAGGTTGTCTTATACACAAATTGTTTTCAATAAATGTATTAGAAGTTTTTGAGTACTTGAAAAAACTTGCAGATGAACCATATAGCCTAGAAATATTTTAAAAATTTAATAAAAGCTAGATGTGTCATGAATGCATAAACTGTATGTAAGTACTACTCTATTCCGTCATTTATTGTCATAAAACATACACACATTTATTATAAAAAGTTAAAATTTACCAAAACAAATGCACACAAATACTGACAGACCATACCTGAAACCATTTCCAACTGAGAGAAATGTAAAAACAGAAGAATGCAATATTAAATCATAATTATAGGAAATTGATTGTAGTACATACTGTGCTACTGTCATAATTTTGTAGCTACCTCCCTGTGACTGTTGTAGTGAGCTCAAGTCCTGTGAGTATACACATAAGGCTCCACCTGACACTCCATGTGAGCTTCTAGTCTCTCCAATAAACTGGATACCACAATAAAAAGTGATCTCTCCCACTTCTTATATATTTTTCATCCTGGTTAGTGCAATTCCTTAAATATAAACACTATAGGACTCCTACAAAATGCCACTAGTGATGCTGGAAGTTCTCCTAAGAAGCAGAGAATAGTCATTGACCTTGGAAGGAAAAGTTGAACTTCTTGGTACATTCAACTGATTGAGGTCTGTAGCTATGGTTGCCCATCATTTTAAGATGTATGAATCCTGTGTAAGGACTATTAATTAAAAAAAAAAAAGAAATTTGAGAAGATGTAGCTTGCTGTAGCTATTCCAATAGGCATGAAAACTTTGAACTTTTGTGAAATACTTTTATCTTATATTAAAAATACAGCTTTTATTGTGTGCAGGATTGCTATAAGAAAGACATATCTATAGATTCTAATACAATTTGAGAGAAAGTAATTACATGACAATGTAAAGCAAAAGGAAGGTGAAGGATCTAAAACTGGAAAATCTGATGTCAGAAAAGGATGGTTTCATAATTTTAGAAAGAGTTTTGGCTTAAAAAGTGTCAAGATAACACAGGAAGCATGTTCTGCTGATCAAGAGGTGGCAGATAAGTTCCCAAATGCCATTTAGAAAATCATTGAGGAGAGAGGATATCTGTCTGAACCAGATTTTAATGCAGATGAAAGTGCCATTTTCTGGGAAAAAACTATCACAAAGGATAGTTATTAATGAGGAAGGGAAATAAGCACCAGGATTTAAGCCAGGAATGGATAGGCTCACCTTATTGTTTTGTGCAAATGTGTTCAGGTTTATGTTCAAAACTGTCCTTACCTATAAAACTACTAACCTCCAAGATTTAAAGGGAAACAATAAATGGCAGCTGCCAAATTTTGGTTGTACAGCAAGAAGGACTAGACAAGTACTCTTTTCTTTTCTGAATTGGTTCCACTAAGGCTTTATCCCTACATTAGGAAGCACCTTGCTGGAGGGGTATGTCTTAAATTTATTTATTTATTTTTGATATTTAATAGTGTCCCTGGCCACCTGGATCCCCATGAGTTAAAAACCAAAGGTGTCTACTTTCCCCCTGAACACAACATCTCTATTTCAGCCTCTACATCAGGGGGCATATGGATCTTTAAGGCTCATTACACACAATACTCTGGAAAATATTGTCAATGATATGGAAGAGAACTGTGATAGAGAGAGAACATCATGAAAGTCTGAAAGGATTATACCATTGAAGATGCCATCATTGTTATAGAAAAAGCTGTGAAAGCCATCAAGTCTGAAACAGTAAATTCCTGCTGGAGAGACTGTATCCAAATGTTGTATGACTTCACATGACTTACAATAAAGCCAATCAAGAAAATCATGAAAGGCATTGAAGACAGGGCAAAAAAGCTGGTGAAGTGAGTAAGGTGTTTCAAGATATGGATGTTGGAAAAATTCAAGAGCTGATTAACACAACAGATGAATTAACAAAAAAATTGATTTATTTTTACTTTTGTTACCCTTGTTAGAGGAGATTGATCCAAAAAAATACTGCTAAGAGTGATATCAAGAGTGTATTGTGTATGCTTTCTTCTAAGAGTTTTATGATTTCAGATCTTACATTTGAGTTCTGAATCCATCTTGAGTTTATTTTTGTATATGGTATGAGAAAGTAAACCCTTTTGTATGATTCTTTTGCATATGGCTATCCAGATTTATCAACACCATTTATTAAAGAGTCTGTCTTCTCTCTATTGTGTACTTTTTTCTCTGTTATTGTTATTTATTGATGCATAAACCTGGATTTACTTCTGGGCTTCCTATTCTGTTCCATTGATCTATATGTTTGTTTTTGTGCCAGTACCATGCTATTTTGGTTACTTTGCTTTGTAATATAGTATGAAATACAGGATCATGATATTTCCAGTTTTGTCCTTCTTTCTCAAGATTGGTTCAGCTATCTGGGAGCTTTTGTTCCCATATAAATTTTAGAATTACTTGCTGTCATTTTGTTTAAATATGTCATTGGTAATTTGATAGGGATCACACTAAATCTGTAGATTGCCTTGGGTAGTATGGCTATTTGTACAATATTAATTCTTACAATTCAGGAGCATGACAGATATTTGTTTCTTTTGTTGTCTTCAATTTCTTTCATCAGTATCTTACAGGTTTCCATGTCCAGATCTTTCATCTCATTGCTGCTAAGTCACTTCAGTTGTGTCCGACTCTGTGCGACCCCATAGACGGCAGCCCACCAGGCTCCCCTGTCCCTGGGATTCTCCAGGCAAGAGTACTGGAGTGGGTTGCCATTTCCTTCTCCAATGCATTAAAGTGAAAAGTGGAAGTGAAGTCGCTCAGTCGTGTCCGACCCTCAGCGACCCCATGGACTGCAGCCTTCCAGGCTCCTTCATCCATGGGATTTTCCAGGCAAGAGTACTGGAGTGGGGTGCCATTGCCTTCACCCTTTTTATCTCATTAGTTAGATTAAAACTTAGGTACTTAGTTCTTTTTGAACCAAATATAAATTGAATTTTCCTTAGTTTCTCTTCCTGATAGTTTGTTCTTAGTGTACAAAAGCACTATATGTTTATGTATGTTAATTTTTATTCTGTAACTTTGATGAATTCACTTATTAGTTCTAATAGTATTTTTGGTGGCATCTTCTAGGATTTTCTATACATAGTATCATAACATTTAAAAATACTGATAGTTTTATTTTATTCTTTCCAATTTGAATTCTTTTTCTTGTCTGATCATCTTTATTTTATTCCTAATTTAGAGGAAATTTTTTCAGCTTTTCACTCATGTTGATCATTCAAATCTAAATGGATGTTGAATCCTATTCAAAGCTTCTCATGGATCTACTGAGATGATCATATAACTTTCATTTTCAATTAGTTAATGAGGTGAACATATGGACTGAATTGTTGATTTTGACCCATCCCTTCATCCCAGGGATAAATCTCACTTGAAGATGGTATATGATCCTATTCATGTATTGTTGAATTTTTTTTTTTTTTTGCTAATAAGTTGTTGAAAATTTTTTCATCTATACTTAACAGTGATGTTGGCTTGTACTTTTGTTTTATTCGTGTTATGTCTGGTTTTTTCATCAGGGTGTTGGCCTCAGAATTACTTTGGAAGTTGTTCTTTCCTCTTCAATTTTTTGTAATAGTTTGAGAAGGATAGGTGTTAAGTCTTCTTAAATGTTTGGCAGTATTCTTGGAAAGCTGTCTGGGCTGGCTGTTTGTTGGGTAGTTACTATTACTGATTCAATTTCATTCAGTTCAGTTCAGTCGCTCAGTCGTGTCCGACTCTTTGCAAACCCATTAGCAGCAGCATGCCAGGCCTCCCTGTCCATCACCAATTCCCGGAGTCCACCCAAACCCATGTCCATTGGGCTGGTGATGCCATCAAACCATGTCATCCTCTGTCATCACCTTCTCCTCTTGCCCTCAATCTTTCACAGCATCAGGGTCTTTTCAAATGACTTAGCTCTTCGCATGAGGTGACCAAATTATTGGAGTTTCAACTTCAACATCAGTCCTTCCAATGAACACCCAGGACTGATCTCCTTTAGGATGGACTGGTTGGAACTCCTTGCAGTCCAAAGGACTCTCAAGAATCTTCTCCAACACCACAGTGCAAAAGCATCAATTCTTCAGCCCTCAGCTTTCTTTATAGTCCAACTCCCACATCCATACATGACCACTGGAAAAACCATAGCCTTGACTAGACGGACCTTTGTTGGCAAAGTAATGTCTCTGCTTTTTAATATGCTGTCTAGTTTGGTCATAATTTTCCTTCCAAGGAGTAAGTGTCTTTTAATTTCATGGCTGCAATCACCATCTGCAGTGATTTTGGAGCCCAGAAAAATAAAGTCTCTCACTGTTTCCACTGTTTCCCCATCTATTTCCCATGAAGTGATGGAACCAGATGCCATGATCTTAGTTTTCTGAATGTTGAGATTTAAGCCAACGTTTTCACTCTCTTCTTTCACTTTCGTCAAGAGGCTCTTTAGTTATTCACTTTCTGGCATAAGGGTGGTGTCATCTGCATATCTGAGGTTATTGATATTTCTCCTGTCACTCTTGTTTCCAGCTTGCGCTTCCTCCAGCCCAGCGTTTCTCACGATGTACTCTGCATATATGTTAAATAAGCAGGTTGACAATATATAGCCTTGACGTACTCTTTTTCCTATTTGGAACCAGTCTGTTAGGTTCATGAATCAAGGCAAATTGGAAGTGGTCAAACAGGAGATGACAAGAGTGAACATCGACATTCTAGGAATCAGTGAACTAAGATGAACTGGAATGGGTGAATTTAACCCAGATGACCATGATATCTACTACTGTGGGCAGGAATCCCTTAGAAGAAATGGAGTAGCCATTATAGTCAACAAAAGAGTCCTAAATGCAGTACTTGGATGCAATCTCAAAAATGACAGAATGATCTCTGTTTGTTTCCAAGGCAAACCATTCAATATCACGGTAATCCAAGTCTATGCCCCGACCAGTAATGCTAAAGAAGCTGATGTTGAACAGTTCTATGAAGACCTTTAAGACCTTCTAGAACTAATACCCCCAAAAGATGTCCTTTTCATTATAGGGGACTGGAATGCAAAAGTGGGAAGTCAAGAAACACCTGGAGTAACAGGCAGATTTGGCCTTGGAGTACAGAATGAAGCGGAGCAAAGGCTAATAGAGTTCTGCCAAGAGAACACACTGGTCATAGCAAACACCCTCTTCCAACAACACAAGAGAAGACTGTACACATGGACGTCACCAGATGGTCAACACCAAAATCAGATTGATTATATTCTTTGCAGCCAAAGATGGAGAAGCTCTATACAGTCAGCAAAAACAAGACCAGAAGATGACTATGGCTTTGATCATGAACTCCTTATTGCCAAATTCAGACTAAAATTGAAGAAAGTGGAGAAAACAACTAGACCATTCAGGTATAACCTAAATCAAATCCCTTATGACTATACAGTGGAGCTGAGAAATAGATTTAAGGGTCAGATCTGATAGACAGATTGCCTGATGAACTATGGATGGAGGTATGTGACATTGTACAAGAGACAAGAATCAAGACCATTCACAAGAAAAAGAAATGCAAAAAAGCCAAATGGCTGTCTGAGGAGGCCTTACAAATAGCTGTGAAAAGAAGGGAAGTGAAAAGCAAAGGAGAAAAGGAAAGATATACCCATTTGAATGCAGAGTTCCAAAGAATAGCAAGGAGAGATAAGAGAGCCTTCCTCAGCAATCAATGCAAAGAGAGGAAAACAATAGAATGGGGAAGACTAGAGATCTCTTCAAGAAAATTAGAGATACCAAGGAAAAATTT
Source organism: Bos indicus x Bos taurus (assembly GCF_003369695.1). Taxonomy (NCBI): domain Eukaryota; kingdom Metazoa; phylum Chordata; class Mammalia; order Artiodactyla; family Bovidae; genus Bos; species Bos indicus x Bos taurus. Next base: position 60,656,393 of record NC_040080.1, read on the forward strand.
GATGCAAAGATGGGCTCAATAAAGGACAGAAATGTTAGGGACCTAACAGAACCTAACAGAACCTTATATCTTAAGGTTCTGTTAAGATATTAACAGAAGATATTAAGAAGAGGTGGCAAGAATACACAGAAGAACTATACAAAAAAGATCTTCATGACCCAGATAATCACGACTGGTAATCAATATGTTCATATTTTCTATTTCTTCTTGATTCAGTCTTGGGAAGTTATACATTTTTAGTAATTTCTCCTTTTCTTTTACTTTTTGCATTTTATTAGCCTTTACTTTTTCTTAGTAATATTTTATAATTATTTGTATTTTGGTGGTGTTGTTTGTGACTTCTCTTTTATTTCTGATTATACATACTTGGGTTCTCTTTTTTTCTGACAATTTTGGTTAAATGTTGATCAATTTTCTTTATTTTCTCAAAGAAACAGAACTTTGTTTCATTGGTCTGTTCTATTGTTTGTTATTTGCTATTTTACTTGTTTCTGCTCTGATCTTTATTATTTCTTTCCTTCTACTCACATGTAGTAGTTGGTTTTTCTTTTCATTTAATCTTTATTATCTCTAACTTCCTTTAGGAATAACATTAGAGTGTTTATTTGAGATTTTCTTCTTTCCTGAGGTAGGATTGTACCAGTATAACTTCCTTCTTGTGATCTCTTTTGTTGCTTCCCATTATTTGGATCATTGCTTTTCATTTTCATTAGTCTCCATTTAATTATGACTTCCTTGTTGATTTCTGCACTGACCTATTGGTTATTTAATAGTGTACTGTTTCATCTTCACATCCTTATGTTTTTGTAGCTTTTTCTTATAATTGATTTCTAGTCATATACTATTGTAGTCAGTAAAAATGCTTGATATGATTTCAACCTTCTAAAATTTACTGAGACTTACTTTGTAGTCTAGCATGTGATCTATCCTGAAGAATGTTCTGTGTACACTTGAAAAAATGTGTTCTGCTGTTTGGGGAATGTGTATGTGTGTGTGTATATATATATATTCCATATATACACTTTATGCATGTATAGAAATAGAGGAAAACAACAGAATGGGAAAGAATAGAGATCTCAGAAAATCGGAGATATCAAAGGAACATTTCATGCAACATGAGCACAATAAAGGATGCATAAGTATCTTTTCTAGCTAAAGGGAAATATTATTAGAAGAAACAAGAATCTTAAGGAACATTTTCAAATGTACAGAACATAACTGTGAAGTCTTAAAAATATTTTATGTAAGAGTTCTTCTTTTCCAACATATTCATTGAGGAATCTTTATATATTCTACAGTCATCCAACTATAGCCTCTAGGCCAAATGTTTGCATTTGTTCATTTACCTATTGTCTATGGTTGGTTTCACACTATAAAGGCAGAACTGAGGATACAGGAATACAAGACATATGTTTCTCTTTCAATTGGATTGTTTCTCTTTTCCTGTTCTATCGCCTATTGTTCAAACCCCACCATGGTTCTCAGTCTTGAAGAGATTTCCAGGCTTCTGAGATCCTTTAACATCTCCTCTTTTAGTGCCTTGAAATCATAGGTGGATCTATAATCTCCTGATCTTGCTAATACCTATGTTACTTCAAAATCAGCCCCACCTTTCCCTTCAGCTCTTCCATGGACTGTTTAGATTATTCTGTGTATTAATAAAAACATGATGTATTTACAGTAGAGATAAGAAATTAATTTCTAAATGGTTGTAACCCATTCAAATGAAAAATTATGAATACCCTTCTGTGTAAATCATGAAATAAAAGAAGAATCAAATATTTATTATCCAAATGTGTTTTTTAAAATTATTAAGTTTTGTAAGTATAACTCTAGTCCTTATGTCCTCTAGAGAGAGTATCTAACTCTCTAATGGTCTTGTGAACTTACTAATTAATATTTTTTCTCTCATTTTTCTTTTTTCATTATATCGATAGAAAATACATCATAGGTGAGAAAGGTCTTAATCCCCAAAGAATACCTTGCAGAGGGAATGCTCACCATCAAGATTTCCCTTCCCATGAAAGAATTTCTCTCAGGACCCATTTCTAGTATATTTTTTGATTTAATCAATGAAAAGTATAGTAAATGAGACAGAGAGATAAACCACAATTTGTGTTAGCACCTGTTCACCTTAGCAATTTGAGACATGATCTTAACAGTGATGAAATGCAACCTACATCGCAGAAAAACTTCCTGTTAAACAAAGATTTGTTTCTTTTCATACTTTTGTTTCTTTTCATACTTTTGTTTCTTCATAAATGTACAATACAGTACTTATCATAGAGGATATACTAAGATGAGAAGTAGTATCCATTCTTGTGAATCTATTTTATACATAAGTTGTTCTCAACACTTTTCCCATTTAGATAACTTTTTCTGTTGAAATAAGAAACTTTATATATGAATTTTAAGGAAAGTAAGCATTTTGTAGTTGACAGTCTTGACAGAGGTTTTCTTTCTCTCTCTCTTTTTTAACCATTCCTCTGCCTTCTAAAATCGATCAGTCAAAGCTCTTAATAACCTTTAAAATTTTCAAAAAAGTAGATACTCTAACTGTGCTGAATTGATTTTAATATACTTTCACAATTCTAACTAGTCTGAGAATAATGTCACAGGAATAAAATCATAGTTCTGGCAACAAAAAATATAAAAAATTTTAGGAGACATTTCCTAATTTAGATCATATGTGATTTTATTTATTTACTGTAATTATTTTATGTATATAAAGTTATAAATTTTTATTATAAAAGATATTTCTATGGTACATGAGTTTTTTAATGTATCATTTTTATAGTATGTGAGGTTTTAAATTTATTGTCAGTTTTCTTTAGTATTTTATGATTATTGAATAACAAGTCACTATGCTGCTCAACCTCATGACTCTAAATAAATCTCTTGAATATGTTATTTGTTCAATAAATAACATTCATAAAATTAGAAGAAAAGCTACTTTCTTTCTTTACCTCTCAGTGTATTTTATCTGAGGACATTTTATAGTCAAAATAGCATAAATCTAAATAAATATAGTACAAGCTTGTTTAAATACATAGTTTTTCTTTTGTGGCTATCTCTAAATTGTTCTATGTGCCTTCCATGCTGCATATGAACAGATCTTTGTATTTGTAATTAAATTTTTTCTGCTTCTGAAAAGACAGAAAAATATGTCAAAGATCTTTAGAATTCTTCACTTGCATTCTAATCTGAAAAATTCAAAATAAGCAAAAGAGAGAAGAAACAAAGGAAGAAAAATAGGAAGGAAAGAAGGGTGGAAGGAAAACAATAAAGTCTGATTTCATTGTCTTCAGGAAATATAAGCAAGAATCATTCTGTTTTCAGCAAACTGTGCTATTAAGAGTGTATGTCACCATAGGCACAAAAATAATGGAGAAACAAGGATATGATGTAAATGTGTAAAAATGCATTTGAGTCAGTTCTAATGAGGTGGATGAAACTGGAGCCTATTATACAGTGTGAAGTAAGTCAGAAAGAAAAAAACCAATACAGTATGTTAACACGTATATATGGACTTTATAAAGACGGTAATGATGACCCTATATATGAAACAGCAAAAGAGGCACAGATATAGAGAACAGACTTTTGCACTCTGTGGGAGAAGGCAAGGGTGGGGTTATTTGAGAGAATGGCATTGAAAAACGTATATTACTATATATGAAATAGATGACCAGTCCAAGTTCGATGTGTGAAACAGGGCACTCAAAACCGGCGCACTGGGACAACCCAGAAGGAAGGAATGGGGAGGGAGGTGGGAGTGGAGTTTAGGACAGAGGAACACATGTATACTGATGGCTGATTCATGTCAATGTGTGGCAAAAACCACCACAACATTGTAAAGTAATTAGTCTCCAATTATAATAAATGAATTAATTTAAAAAATTTTAAAAAAGGATCATGCTTTTGTCAGAAGTGTTTCTTCTAAAGATAGAAAGACAGGTACAATATTTACATATTATTTTTCTAAAGTAGATAAACTAATCATTAACAATAAAATGAGATTATAAATTAAACAGATTTTACTCCAGGTAAAATCTTAAGTGGGAAACACCATTCATTAAAGGAGGCAGCTTTCAACACCAGCAAACTGATAATAAACCCAGGGGGAAAGGGCTATTTCCAAACATTTTCTTAGAATCTCCACTTTGCCAAAGCACATTTGGAGAGCAAATCCATAATATTTGTAAATAAGCATATCTGAAAAAGGATAACCAGTCAGATTTAACTCTTCACTAGGAAGACTTTTTTAAAAATAGTTATCTTTTTTTTTCATTGATGATTTGTTAAATATTGGGAACAATATGGTATGAAATGATTTTATCCCATGCTGGTTCCTTCTTATTTTTACTACAACATGTATTCTGATTGTTCATTTCTTTCATGTTACTATCTCTCCAGCTCTACCTTTATCTCAGCTATGAAGAGTAAGCTTAATAGGAACTTCTCAGAGGTGACTGAGTTTATTTTGCTGGGATTTAGAACCCCTCCAAAGCTACAGATCCTCCTGTTTCTAGCATGCCTGTTGGTCTATGTGGTCACTCTGGTGGGAAATATCAGCATGATAGTTGTCATTAAGATGAACTCCAGACTTCAAATGCCTATGTATTTCTTCCTCAGAAACTTGTCCTATTTAGATCTCTGCTACTCCACAGTCATTGCTCCCAAAACTTTAGCTAACTTCTTGTCTAATGAAAAGAAAATTTCTTACAAAGGCTGTGCCGTCCAATTTTTTTTCTTTGCTCTGTTTGTCACCACTGAGGGCTTTCTTCTGGCTGTCATGGCATTTGATAGATTCTCAGCCATTTGCTCCCCGCTCCTGTATCCTGTGCAAATGTCCCCAAAACTCTGTGTTCAATTGGTAACTGGATCCTATGTCTGTGGCTGCATTAATGCTGTAGTCCAAACAAGTTTCACCTTTAGTTTGCGTTTCTGTGGAGAAAACAGATTGGACCACTTTTTCTGTGATGTCCCAGCCCTGATCAAGATCTCCTGTGTGGACACCTTTGTGAACAAGGTTGTACTGTTTATTCTTTCTGCTCTCATCATCATCACCACCACAACTACCATTCTGGTTTCCTATGCATATATCCTCTCTACTGTCCTAAAGATGCCTTCAACTCATGGCAGGAGTAGGACTTTCTCCACCTGTGGCTCCCATATAGCAGTGGTTAGCTTATTCTACGGGACTGTGTTCTTCATGTATGCTCAACCTGGAGCCATCTCCTCACCAGAGAAGAACAAGGTTGTAGCTGTGCTCTACACCCTTATAATACCAATGTTAAATCCTCTAATATACAGTCTGAGAAATAGAGATGTGAAAGATGCTGTGAAAATAATATTACACAGTAAATGATTCTCTCACTGATATTTGTAATGCCTTTATAATATATAATGGACAAACTGTGTTTTCTAATTGTCTTAGTTATTCTTGTTTTTATAAAATTACTATACCAAAGATAGTTATATATATGACAACAAATATTTTTCTAAGTTTTATAATATAATATGTCTAACAGATACAGATATATAGATCATTATTTTATTTCCTTAAAATGTATGAAAACATTGTATGTTCTCAACTTGTGATGTGACAATATTTTTATTTCAATGTTACTTTGATTAGGAATTCAATATTAAGAGCTTCTCTTACTCATTAAAATAATATTATATCAGTGTGAATAATATTATATCATAGTTTCTGTAGATAAAATAATTATTCTTTAATTCAAAGCAAGTGAACTGATATTTCTTTGGACAAGATAACAGCCCCACTGTGTATTAGTAATGGAATAGTAATGGTTAGTTACATAGAATACTTTTGATATGAGGTATATCCTTCTCCAAATTTCCATATTTGTATTCTGAGGAGTATCATCCAAAGAGTTCAGTTCAGTTCAGTTCAGTCGCTCAGTCATGTCCGACTCTTTGCAACCCCATGAATCTCAGCACGCCAGGCCTCCCTGTCCATCACCAACTCCCGGAGTTCACTCAGACTCACCTCCATCGAGTCAGTAATGCCATCCAGCCATCTCATCCTCTGTCGTCCCCTTCTCCTCCTGCCCCCAGTCCCTCCCAGCATCAGAGTCTTTTCCAATGAGTCAACTCTTTGCATGAAGTGGCCAAAGTACTGGAGTTTCAGCTTTCGCATCATTCCTTCCAAAGAAATCCCAGGGCTGATCTCCTTCAGAATGGACTGGTTGGATCTCCTTGCAGTACAAGGGATTCTCAAGAGTCTTCTCCAGCCCCACAGTTCAAAAGCATCAATTCTTCAGTGCTCAGCCTTCTTCACAGTCCAACTCTCACATCCATACATGACCACTGGAAAAACCATAGCCTTGACTATACGGACCTTAGTTGGCAAAGTAATGTCTCTGCTTTTGAATATGCTATCTAGGTTGGTCATAACTTTCCTTCCAAGGAGTAAGCATTTTTAATATCATGGCTGCAGTCACAATCTGCAGTGATTTTGGAGCCCCCCAAAATAAAGTCTGACACTGTTTCCACTGTTTCCCCATCTATTTCCTAAAGAGTTACTACTCCCAAAGAGTTTTCCAAAGAGTTACTATTCCCATAAAACAGAGGCCCATAATATAATATTTGAGGAAAATTCTTCAGATGGAAATATGTCAACATTCTACTAATTTTTTTGCCCCATTTTCTTCTTAATATATGTATAATATCATATATGAAATGAATAGCCAGTCCAGGTTCGATGTATGATACAGGATGCTTGGGGCTGTGCACTGGGATGACCAAGAGGGATGGTACAGGGAGAGAGGAGGGGGGGTGGTTCAGGATGGGGAACACGTGTATACCTGTGGTGGATTCATGTTGATGCATGGCAAAACCAATACAATATTGTAAAGTAATTAACTTCCAATTAAAATAAATTTATATTAAAAAAAAACAAAAAAAAGGAAAGAAAAAAAAGTAGAATGATATATCTGCAGTGATTTTGGAGCCCCCAAAAATGAAGTCTGACACTGCTTCCCCATCTATTTCCCCAAAGAGTTACTATTCCCAAAGAGTTTTCCAAAGAGTTACTATTCTTATAAAACAGAGGCCCATAATATAATATTTGAGGACAATTCTTCAGATGGAAATATGTCAATATTCTACTAATTTTTTGCCCCATTTTCTTCTTAATATAAAATGATATATCTTATGATAATAAAAGCTGATACATAAAGAACAGGTTCTATATGCCATAATCATTTTTATTCACTATTTTCAAATGAGAAAATTGATATTAAGCAACTTGGTGTATCTAAAACTCTATACTAATATAGGTCCAAAATTTTAATTATGCAAATATATCTTTCAAAGCATGTGGGTTTTTTTTTTTAAATGTTATCTTGCAACCTAAAAACAACCATTTCTGAATGGAGGTATTGATATGGAGCCAGTCTGGGAACTAGAATAAATTTGATGTTTCTCCTTTTATTATGTGTGTAAATAATATTCTGGGTTTCTATTTCAACATTTTAATCAACATTTTGGTGTAGAGCAGTACAATTCTTTTTATCAGTCTTTTCTCTTTTAAATTATATATATTTATACAATGAAAATAAAATATTTTCTAATGTCAGTTTTTAAATTTATTATCAATATTTTATTTTAATTTTGGCCATGGTGCGAGGCTTGTAGGATCATCATTCCCAATCTGTGATCGAACTCACACCCCCTACATTTGAAGCACAGAATCTTAGCTGTGACTTCCAGGGAAGTCTCTTATATATTATTTTAAAATATTGGTTAACATAAAATACTTTTTCTATATGATGTGAACTAAAGTTTTTACTCAAAATTTTTCTATCAACTAACCATTTTTTTTCTAACACTTAAAAAATATAGAGAGGAAAGGAAAGTTTTTGCCCTACTTTTTCTTGTTTTATTTCTTTTCTTTAAAGATATGTGAATACTAAATTAGAATTTAGGAATCTAAATTCTAAATTTAGATTCATAAATATTTTTTTAGGAAAGTATTAATGGGTGTGGATCACTTGTTTTAAAACTGTATATGTGTGGTTTGTCACTGTTCTGATACTTACCCACATCGGGTCAGACCAGAAGTTCTTTCATTTCTCTTCCTCTCACACATGAGTTATATTCAATTTCATAGTGGCAAGGTTATTTTTTCCCCCTTACCTAGTACAATAATGGAACGTAGGCAGAAAGGGAATGTCTTCCAAGATCCCATGGTTTCCCCAAATACTTTAGTTCAACCTGATAATCAGTTCCCACCAATTAAATAATTTGCTTCTAACTTACTACCGTACTTCTAGCAAATAAGCTTTACAGATAAATCATGATAGGGTGCACAGCCAAGCAGGGTCAAGAAATTACTGGTATTCTGGTAAAATATTAGCCAATAGGGCCCAAGATATATATAAAATTCCTAATAAATTCTAATTTCTTTTAGTTTATGGAACTTATTGTATGACCATGTATTAATAGTACATTTTATACATACTAGATATATTTCAAGCTTTTTGTTTCTTTCATTGATTTGCTGTCTCTTTCTGCTGGTATCACATGCTTATTGAAAAATAAGATGTAATGCCTGAAACAGCTACATCTTTTCCAAAAATTTTTCAGCTAGTATTACTATTTTAGTGAACTTCAGAATTGTTTTGCATTAAAAATAATTCTTATTTGCACTTTAGCAGAGTTGCATTTTGGAGAAGGCAATGGCACCCCACTCCAGTACTCTTGCCTGGAAAATCCCATGGACGGAAGAGCCTGGTAGGCTCCAGTCCATGGGGTCGCTAAGAGTCGGGCAAGACTGAGCATCTTCACTTTTACTTTTCACTTTCATTCATTGGAGAAGGAAATGGCAACCCACTCCAGTATCCTTGCCTGGAGAATCCCAGGGACAGAGGAGCCTAGTGGGCTGCCGTCTATGGGGTCACACACAGTTGGACACGACTGAAGCGACTTAGCAGCAGAGTTGCATTTAGGAAATCACTGATTTGTTTACAATCCTCATTTGTAAGAACACGGTAAGAGTACTGCTTTGATATCAGACAACCTAGCTTTGAGGCCCTGCACTACTACTAAGCATAGATTTTGAGAGGTTCTTGAATGGTTTTAAGGTTGAATGAACTCTATCAGTTTAGCTACTTCATTCAATAGATGTAAGCAAAGTGAAAGAGTTAGTCACTCAGTCCTGTCTGACTCTATGCCACCCCATGAACTGTAGCCAGCCAGGCTCCTCTGGCCAATGACTTCTCCAGGCAAGAATACTGGAGTAGGTAGCCATTCCCTTCTCTAGGAGATTTTCCGACTTAGGGATCAAACCCATGTCTCTTAGGTCTCCTGCCTTGCAGGCAGATTCTTTATCATTTAAACCACCAGGGAAGCTCATAATATACTATAATCAAGCTTTTGGCATAAGAAAATTTTCAATTAATAGTAGCTTTAATTATTATTAACACCATTATCATCATCATCTATTTTAAATTTGCTTTGTATTGTGGCAACATTGGTTTGTAACATATTATTATATAGGTTTCATAAATACAGCATTACCTTTCCACTTCTATATACTACAGCATGTGTGTGTGTGTGTGTGTGTGTGTATGCACATGCATGTGCATGTGTGCTCAGTCGTGTCCAGCTATTTATGACCCTTTGGATTGTAGCCTGCCAAGGTCCTCTGTCCATGGAATGTTTCAGGCAAGAATACTGGAATTTCCTCTTCCAGGGGATCTTCCCGACTAAGGGATCCAACCCCCATCTCCTATGTCTCCTGCACTGGCAGGCGGATTCTTTACCACTGTGCCACCTGGGAAGCCATACTACAGCATGCTCACACCAAAAATTTAGTTTCCATCCATAACCTTACAGTTGACCCACTTTATGCATTTCATCTTCTCTGTTGACCTGTTCCCCTCAGATAACTACTAATCAGTTCTCTGTATCTATATGCTTGCTTTGTTGATTTGTGGCATCATCTTTTCTATAAGTTTTAGTAGTGTGAAATTTCTATATTTGAGAGCCACAGGTTTTTCAGTAAACATATTACTATATATTTCATACATTAGTTGCTATTATGGCAAGAATCTTCATCACCTTGTGTGCCTAATGGATAATTCAAGGATTCAAAGAACTTTTAAAATTATTAACTTCCCTGATAGCTCAGATGGTAAAGAATCCACCTGCAATGCAGCAGAACCCAGTTTGATTCCTGGGTTGGGAAGATCCACTGGAGAAGGGATAGGCTATCTACTCCAATATTCTTGGGCTTCCCTTGTGGTTTAGCTGGTACAGAATCTGCCCACAGTGCGGGAGACCTGGGTTCTATCCTCGGGTTTGGAAGATCCCTTGGAGAAGGGAAAGGCTACCCACTCCAGTATTCTGGCTTGGAGAATTCCATGGACTGTATAGTCAATGGGGTTGCAAAGAGTCAGACACGACCGAGCAACTTTCACTTTAAAATTATTATCTTGCTAAACTTTCACTCAATACTTAGATTTTTAAAATTATGTATTAGATTTGAGGCTTGCCTGGAAAAGGGTCAAGTTTTGGAAAGCTTCCATGAGCATTCTCTCAGAGTTGATATTAATGAAAAATACTTTCTATGTATTGCAGTTACTATATAAAGTACACATATACTTTCTTCACTACCCAGTCAGATTTATGGTGAAGGTAACAGTTTATATATATATATATATATATAATGTTATTATATTTATTAATATAAATTAATATGTGTATAGAGACTGTATCTTAGAAGAGTTATGTAACGTTTAATTTCACATTGCCAGTAACAATGGAGAAGGAAATGGCAACCCACTCCAGTACTCTTGCCTGGAAAATCCCATGGACGGAGGAGTCTGGTAGGCTACAGTCCATGGGATCACAGAGTTGGAAACAACCAAGGCCAGGGCTGGACACTGAACTTTCTGATCCTACAGCCCATAGAGATAAATATTATGTGGCAGTGCCTCAGAGAAAGGTTTGTCCTTTATAAGTTTTCATGTTGTGAAGATATTTGTTAACTAAAATATATTAATTTTATTCATATGTCATTAACATTTGCTTTCTTGATATATCATAAACTGTTTTAAAATATTGCATGAGCATTTCATTGGTTATTTTATCCATTGCAATAATTTTTGCTTTATTGTATTATATATGCCATTTAGTTACATATTTTATTAATATAGATGCATTTCTTGCATATATAGATGCATATTTATAATCTCATTAGACTCAAAACTACTTTATTTAATACTGATATGGTACTTGATTTATTTAAGAAGTTTTATCTGGTATGGGAAGAACTAAAGAACCTCTTGATGAGGGTGAAGGAGGAGAGTGAAAAAGCTGACTTAAAACTAAATATTAAAAAACTAAGATCATGGCATCTGGCCCCATTATCTCATGACAAATAGAGGGAGAAAAGGTGGAAGTAGTGACAGATTTCCTTTTCTTGGGCTCTAAAATCACGGTGGATGGTGACTGCAGCCATTAAATCAGAAGATGTTTGCTTCTTGGCAGGAAAGCTATGACAAACCTAGACAGTGTGTTGAAAAGCACAGACATTATTCTGCCGACAGAGGTCCATTTAGTCAAAGCTGTGGTCTTCCCAGTGGTCACATATGGTTGTAAGAGTGGGACCATAAAGAAGGCAGAGCACTGAAGAATTGATGCCTTTGAACTATGGTGCTGGAGAAGACTCCTGAGAGTCCCTTAGACAGCAAGGAGATCAAATCAGTTAATCTAAAGGGAAATAAACTCTGAAAACTCATTGGAAGGACTGATGCTGAAGCTGAAACTCCAGTATTTTGGTTATCTGATGCAAATAGCTGAGTCACTGGAAAAGTGCCTGAGGCTGGGAAAGATTGAGGGCAGAAGGACAAGAGGGTGTCAGGATGAGATGGCTGGATGGCGTCACTGATGCAGTATAGAACTTAGGCAAGGTTTGGTAGATGGTGAGGGACAAGGTGGCCTGGTGTGTTGCAGTCCATGGGGTTGCAAAGAGCCAGACATGACTGGGCAACTGAACAACAACAAAATCTGGTATGTATTATTAAAATATTAATTTAAAAATTTTTATATAGCTTTTTACAGCTGTGACTTTTTAAAATTCACGAATGGAGATTCAAAAATATGCAAATCAGGAAAGATAATTACCATACATTAAAATATGAATGCAAAAGGAAATATTTTGTTAAAAATATAGAGAGCATTTGATGAAACTACTTGTTATAATTGAATATACTCAATCATAGGATATTTCTCAACTTCAGAGGATAACAACAAATCATATCCAAATAGGTTTAGCCAATTTATTTTCCCACATCAGCATATGAAATGCCACATTGATTCTCATCCTTTCACATCTCATTCTCAACCAAAAGGTATTTTAACAAAATGAGAAGGTGCAAGAAGGCCTCTGAGACTCCTCTTTTTCTTCCTGGAAGCAGGAGATAAACCCTTATGACATTCTTATGATCAAGGATGGAGAATTGAGACTGAGAGAATTCTGTACAACACAGACTTTGTTACAATAATTTTTAACTTCCTTTATCCTCCCCACACAATTTATTAGTTCTCACAATTGACTTTTTTTGTTCAGCTTAGTATAAAGCATTTAGGTTTTGTCACTTTGGGTCTTCATGCTTTTATAAATGCTCCTGTGTCATGTTAAATATACTAAGTAAATTTGTATGCTTTTCTCCTATTTTTCTGTCTCATGTAAATATACTTACCAGGCCCAGCCAAGACCCTAGAGGATAGAAATAAAATTTTGCCTCTTCTGCATTATCAGAACTTCCCTTGTAGATCATCTGGTAAAGAATCCGCCTGCAATGCAGGAGATCCTGGTTTGATTCCTGGGTCAGGAAGAACCCATGGAGGAGGACACAGCAACCCACTCCAGTATTCCTGCCTGGAGAATCCCCCATGGACAGAGGAGCCTGGCAGGCTACAATCCATGGGTTGCAAAAAGTCAGACATGACTGAGCAACTAACACACAACATGACATTATCAAGTGTTTCTTATAACTCTATTGAGATAATGATTTCCTCCATGTTTTCTATAAGTGTGAGCTACATCAGTTGATTTTCTAATATGAAACCAACTCTGTATTCCTGGGATATAATCAACTTTGTTATAATATTTTATTCTTGTTTTATACTGCAGAATCACTTTTCTAATGATTTAAGATTCTACTTTAACATGAAAGAAATAATTCCAAAATACTTTTTCTCTAAAAGTAAATGTCTAATTATTGTGAAGTCAATGATATGACTCAGGCAAGGATGTGCAGAACTGCTTAGGATTCCTGGAGGGTCCTGGTTCAAAAAGCAAAACACTTGATGCAGCTGCAGTTGCTGCCATCTGGTGGCTGTTATCAAGTCTGACTAAATCAAGGACAAAGATTCTAGGTGCTATGATAGAAAGGAACTTTCAGAATAACAGTTAATAAATCAGAGTATTTTTTAATTACTTGGTTTCCATCCCTATCATACTGAGCAGGGGAGACTGACTGGAAATAACTAGCAATGTGCAAAGTCCCCAACACCTCCCTGTCTCCTGAGATGAAGTTGTTTCTGGCATTGTCAGTCCTATTTATTCTCCCTTCCTTTTGTTCTTTCCCTCATCAAAAATGAGTTCTGTAAGATCTCATTTGCTGTTCCAAAAATATATGAATGTAAATGGAAAATACTTTCCAATTATATCCGAATTTGTCAATCTTGAGATATATTTTCATGCATCTTTCTTATTCAGTTATATTTAGAATTGTGTATATATTCAGGGGGCTTTCCTGGTGGCTCAGCAGTAAAAACTCTGCCTGCAATGCAGGAGTCCCAGGAGACACAGTTTTGATTCGTGGGTCAGGAAGATTCCCTGGAGGAGGACATAGCAACACACTCTAGTATTTTTGCCTGGAGAATCCCGTGACAGAGAAGCCTGGTAAGCTACAGTCCATAGGATCACAAAGAGTTAGACACCACTGAGGTGATTTTTAGCACACATGCACACATATATATTAAACACCAAGACAAAGTTCGTTTGATTAGTATCATATTAATCATGGCACATTTTGTACTCAAGCTTGTCTTTTTTTGTAATTTCAACAACATCTGGACTTTAGTTAATAAGATTGTATCACATGTTAATTTCCTGTGATTTTTTTTTTTGAACAACATAGTGTTTCTTTATATTGGATTGGATTAAAATTGGATTAGAAATTTCAAACCTCATTCAAATATTTTTAAAAAATCACTAAGATAACAAACTGTCTAATGTTTCAGCAATAATACTAGATAACAAAATACATGGAACTACATTGAAGTTTTGAGTGAATATGAAATGCATTCTATTCATGTTGTCAAACAAGTGGAATCAAAATGTCATAAAATTTTTAGCTAGGCAAAAATTCATAAGTTTTCTAAAATATATGTATATATATATATATATATATATATGTATGTATACAAAAGCTTTCTACTACACTTGATAACTTGAGAGAGAACATCAGAAACAAGAAGAGATGGAAAAATTGGAAAGCATAAACTAAATGAAATGAGAATATTGAATATGAAGTAGAAAAAGTGAAACAAACTAGATAAAAGTAATATATCATCATATAGTTTAGTTGTTTTAAAATATGGCTGCTCATTAGAAATGCATCTGGAACTTTGGAGAAAAAAAGCAACACCTAGGCATTTGAATTTAAAAAAAATTCCAAGATAATTTTGATATGCATCTGGATTTAAAAAGTGACACACATTTTCATCCATCCAGTCAGTCTATGTCTTTTGGTTGGTTCATTTAATCCATTTACATTTAGGACAATTGTCATAATGTATTACCATTTTCTTAATTGTTTTGGGTTTATTTCTGAAGGTAGGTCTTTTCCTTCTCTTGTGTTTCCTGCCTAGAAAAGTTCCTTTAGCATTTGGTGTAAAGCTGGTTTGGTGGTGCTGAATCCTCTTAACTTTTGCTTATCTGGAAAGTTTTTGATTTCTTCATCAAATCTAAATGACAGGCTTGCTCGGTGGAGTATACTTGGTTGTAGATTCTTCCCTTTTATCACTTTAAATATATCATGCCATTCTCATCTGGCTTGTAGAGTTTCTGTTGAGAAATTAGAATTTCTCAATAAACTTATGGGGGTTCCCTTGTATGTAATTTGTCTTTTTTCCCCTGTTGTTTTTAATATCTTACTTTTATCTTTGATTTTTGTTAGTTTGATTACTATGTGTCTCAGTGTGTTCCTCCTTGGGTTTATCCTGCCTGGGAATCTCTGCACTTTCTGGACTTGGTTGACTATTTCCTTTTCTGTGTTAGGGAAGTTTTCAGCTATTACCACTTCAAATATTTTCTCAGGTCCTTTTTCTCTCTCTTCTCCTTCTGGGACCCCTATAATGGAAATATTGGTGATTTTAATGTTGTACCAAATGTCTCATAGGCTGTCTTCATTTTTTTTTTTTTTTATTCATTTTTCTATAGTCTGTTCTGCAGCAGTGATTTCCACCATTCTGTACTTCAGGTCACTTATCCATTCTTATGCATCAGTTATTCTGCAATTTATTTCTTTTAGTGTATTGTTCATCTCTGTTTACTTGTTTTTTAGTTCTCCTAGGTCTTGGATAAACATTTCTTACATCTTCGCCATTCATTTCTGAGATTCTGGATCATCTTCACTATCAAACTAATCTCCACTTCATTTAGTTGTTTTTCTAGGCTTTTATCTTGTCCCTTCATCTGGGACATAATTCTCTGCTTTTTCATCCTGATTAATTTTCTGTAGTGTGGTTTTCACTCTAGCCACTGTGGTTCTTCTTGCTTCTTCTGTCTGCCCTCTGGTTGATGAGGCTAAGTGGTTTGTGTAAGCTTCCTGATGGGAGGGACTGGATGGGAAAAACTGAGTCTCACTCTGATGAGCAGGGCCTTGCTTAATAAAGCTTTAATGCAATTATCTGCTGATGGTGGGGTTGCCGTCCCTCCCTGCTAGTTGTTTGGCATGGGGTCTATGGGATCTATAGTAGGGTTAATGGTGACCTCCAAGAGGACTTAAGCCAAGGGGCATCTTCCAAGACTGCTGCTTCCAGTGCCCCCATCCCTGCAGTGAGCCACTGCTGACACATGCCTCCACAGAAGACCCTCAAACACTAGCAGGTAGGTCTGTTTCAGTCTCCTGTGGGTCCCCTTGGGTCTTGGTGCACACAAGATTTTGTGCCCTCCAAGAGTGGAGTCTCTGTTTCCCCTAGTCCTGTGAAAGTCCTGTAATCAAATCCCACTGGCCTTCAAGGTCAGATTACCTGAGGATTCCCAGTCCATTTGCTGGATCCCCAGTCTGGGAAGACTGATGTGGGGCTCAGAACCTTCACAACACTGGGAGAACCTCTTTGGCATTATTGGTCTCCAATTTGTGGGTCACCCACCCGGTGGGTATGGGATTTGACTTTATCATGATTGTGCCACTATACCATCTTGATGTGGCTTCTTCTTTGTCTTTGGACTTAGGGTATCCTTTTTTGAGGGTTTCACTATCCTCCTATCGATGCTTGTTCAACAGCTAGCTGTGATTTTTGTGCTCTTGCAGGAGGAGATGAGCGCACATCATTCTGCTCCACCATCTTGAATCGGGCAAGCTTGTCTTAACATCATTAAAAGATGGATTTTTTCTCCTTTTTTATTACTTCACTGTTTATGCTGAGTAATATTCCTAATATTGTATTGTATATATGTACCACATCATCCATTCATCGGTCAATGGACGTTTAGATTGCTTCCACCTCTTGGCTATTGTAAATAGTGCTGATATGAACATAGTGTGCATGTATCTTCTAAAGTAAGAGTTTTCTGGAGATATATGCTCAGGAGAGAGATTGTTGGATCATATGGTAGCTCTATTTTTAGTTTCTTGTGGAACCTCAGTACTGTTTTGCATAAAGACTGCACCAATTTACATTCCCACCAACAGTGTAGGAGGGTTCCCTTTTCTCCAAACCATTTTCAGCATTTGTTATTTGTAGACTTTTTAATGATGGCCATTCTGCTCATTATGAAGTGGTACCTCATCATAGTTTTGATTAGTATTTTTCTAATAATTAGGAGTGATGAGTATCTTTTCACGGGCCTATTGGCCAACTGTGTCTTCTTTGGATAAATGTCTATTTAGGTCATCTCCCCATTTTTTTTAATTGCTTTTTTTTTTTTTCCTGTTGCTGTTATTGAGTGGTATGAACTGTTTGTATATTTTGGAAATCAAGCTGAAAGAGTCACTTTAACGGTTTTTGTAGGTTCAATTTAGTGGTGATGAACGTCTTTAACTTTTGCTGGTCTAAAAATTTCTTAATCTCTCCTTCAATTCTATAAAATAACCTTGCCAGGCAGACTATTCTTGCTTGGAATTCTTTTTCTTTCTTTCAGGCCTCTGAATATATCATTCCCTTCTGTCTTGCAAAGTTTCTCTGAAAAAAATCTTGGTAATCTTATGAGGGCACCTTTGTATGTAACAAGTTGCTTGTTTCTTGCTACTTTTAAGATCCTATCTTTATCTTTAGTTTTTGACATTTTAATTATAATGTGTTTGGTATGAATTTCTTTGCATTTAACTTTCTTGGAACTCTGTGCTTCCAGCACCTGGATGTCTGTTTCCTTTCCCTGATTCAGGAAATTTTCAGCCATTATTTCTTTAAAGAGTTTTTTTCCCGTTCTCTCATGTTTTTCCGTCTGGGACCTCTAGAATGTGTGTTATCCTGCTTGATGTTCTTCATAGGTCCCTAAAATTATCTTCACTTAAAAAAATCATTATTTCCTTTTTATTGGTTATGTAATTTTAAAATTTAAAGTTATTTTTAATTGGAGGATAACTGCTTTATAATATTGTGTTGGTTTCTGCCATATATCAACATGAATCAGCCATAGGTATATGTATGTCCCCTCCCTCTTGCGCCTCCCTCCCACCTCCCACTTCCCACCTTCCATCCCAACCCACCCTTCTAGATCGTCACAGAGCACCAGATTTGAGCTCCCTGCATCATACAGCAAATTTCCACTGGTTATCTAATTTTACATGTGGTAATGTATATGTTTCAATGCTACTCTCTCAACTCATCTCACCCTCTCCTTCCACCGTTGTTTCCACAAGTTTGTTCTCTATGTCTGCATCTTCATTGCTACCCTGAAAGTAGTTATCTTCACTTTTCAAAATTAAAATTCTTTTTTAAAAATGATTTTTGTTTGTCTTTTGCTGCTCATTTGGATGATATTTTTCTGCCCTTGCATTCCAGGTGATGAAATAAAATTCATATTTAAAGGCAGGACAAGGAAAATTAAACATAAAATTCTCTGTGTCTATTTTGCCTCCTCCCACAGAGAGGTGTCTGTACTACACACTAACCGGAGTTCCTCAAAGATGGGAAAGCCTGATTCACCATAAATATCACTCTTCTGATGCCAGTAATATAAGTCCTTAAAAGAACAGTGTTCCTTCCCAATGCTGTAGGAATTATTGTGACTTGACGTTTGATTTGCACATTCTTACCTGGACAATGTAGCTTTGGTGAACTTTATGCAAATATCAGTATTTCATTTGTTTTGCAATCCTTTGTCTTGAAAATGTACATGACTGTGCTTTCAACTTCTAACAGGTGGAACAGTTGTCAGAGATTTCTAAGCATCTATTTCTTAGATTATAACCTTTAGTTTGGCTCAAATAAGTTTCCCTTTTTTCTTCTTAACTTGACTGTTATTTGAATTTTTATCTACACAAGTCACTGATCTGATTTTCTTTCTATACAGGGTGTCACTGAATCACTCCAGTGTGTTTCCCAGTTAAGCTACTGTATTCTTCAGTTCTGTGACCACAATTTGGTACTTATAGTTTTTGTCTCTTTGCTGAAGTTCTCACTGTGTTCATCCTATCTTTTCCTGAGTTCTGTTAGTACTTTTATGACTGTTACTTTGAAATCTTTATCAGATAGATTACTTATTTCTGTTCATTAAGGTCTTGTTTCTGAGGTTTTATCTTGTTCTTTAATTTGGAACATATTCTTCTGTTTCCTTGTTTTGATTGACTCTCTGTATTTGTTTCTATTTATCAGTGAAGCATCTACCTCCTCTAGTCTTAACAGCATTGCCTTGTGTAGGAGATGACGTGTGGGGTCTAGAAGTGCCATCCCCCCAGGCCAAAAGAAACAAGGGGTGTCACTTGTGTGGACTGTGTGTCATAACCATCTGCGGTGGGTCTCTGAAACTATAGTGTAGGAGTTGGTGGGGGGCGGTGCAGGGAGCTTGCCTGACTGGCTGTGGCAGCGCCATGACTGCAAAGGACAGTGTTTGAGGTTTGTTCCAACCTCTGAAATGCGTTTCTTACTGTTTCCTTCCTTGGTTATTTTTAGTAACCTTCTAGTTGGTCTATAGATAGACTTTGCTCTCATGGAACCATCAGTCTCCTCTTAATTGCTTATCATCATGTATTCATTAAGCTTTGGAGTTCACTTCAATTGAAATTTCCCACACATTTTTTCCCCACATAGAGTCAGTTCACTTGAAGAGAGCTGTGGAGCCCTCTGTTATGATGGTACACCTTTCATTCTAGGTTAAACCTGTGTTCATCTGTTCTGGAACAGGAGCAGGAACAGTGGCCCAGTTTGCTCGGAATTATATTCTTGCTTGAGGAGCAGGTTTCTGAGAGCTCAGTAGCCTATAGTATTCTAAGCATAGAATTCTATCCTTTTAGAGAACTGGAGATGCTACATTGGAGCCTCGTACTCCTGGCCTGGCATGCTCTGGGTAGAGCTTTTGCCCTATGAATGGGGGCTGGGTAGATATAACCAGACATTTCAGCTACTCTTGCTTTAAATAGATCTTCTTTAATGTGGAGCTGGAGGGGACATTTGCAGCAACTACAATCAAGAGAACATGGTAACCTTTGACTGGGATCCAGGAGCAGAGGGATCTCTATGTTCCTGCCTGCACCTGCCTGAGTGCACTTTCACCTCTGCTGGGATAAGAAAGGGCAGGGAGGGTGAGGGTGCTGGTTCAAATATCATAGATTCTTGCTATTCTTCCTGGGATTTAGGTTTTGCTGTCTAAATATTTTTGGTTTGTTGTTTTCTTATTCCTAGATATTTCCCTGGTAGACCCTTCAAGTTGAACATATATTTATTATAAGAGCTCAGGATCTTAAGCCTCAAAAATTTTCAAGGATAAAGAAAAAAATATAGGCAAATATATATCAAAACCTATACCAGCTTTATTCTTAATATCTAAAAACTGAACTCACATCAACTGCCCACTTACTTAAGAGTGTATAAACAAATTTTCATATATGTGTACAATGGAAAATGGAAAATACCCAGCAATAGAAAGAATAAATTACTTATACATGACAAAATAAATAAATCTCAAAGTCATTCTACTCAGTGAAGAAGCCTGAGAAGAAAGAGCACATGCTGTATGATTCTAGTATATATCATTCAGATCATTGGTTATCTGGAGATGGTTTAGAGTGAAGAGTGGACTGAAGGGAGGCATAATCATCTTTTGGAAAATATGGTAATATTCTCTATTTTGATGTGGTGGCATTTTCATCAATGCCAAAACTCATGGAATTGTGCACTTTGAATGCATAATGCTTATTTCACACCAATTATTTCTCAATAAAGTGCTTTAAAAAATAATGATTAGATTTTTTTAGACCCAAGTATTTGCATTGTAAAGACTCAGAAATACTTTGTTTTTAAAGGAAGTTTTAATTTTCACCTGTAAAATAGAAAGTTATGCACGAAATTTGAAAATTTATTATTACTATGTATTAATTATATATTTATTATTTATGACATTCTGAATATTAAAAGTAGGCTGGGGGGGGCGGTCCTAAGGTGGTGGAGGAATAGGATGGGGAGACTACTTTCTCTCTTGCAAATTCATCAAAAGAACATTTGAATGCTGAGTAAATTCTACAAAACAACTTCTGAATGCTGACAGAGGACATCAGGCACCCAGAAAAGCAGCCCATTGTCTTTGAAAGGAGATAGGAAAAAATATAAAAGATAAAAAGAGAGACAAAAGAGGTAGGGACAGAGATCCGTCCTGGGAAGGGAGTCTTAAAAAAGAGAAGTTTCCAAACACCAGTAAACACTCTCACTGGCAAGTCTGTGGTGAGCCTTGGAACCTCAGAGGGCAACATAAATGTGAGGAAAAATAAATAAATAATTAAAACCCACAGATTACGTGCCCAACAGTAACTCCCAGAGGAGAAGCAGCACAGATGCCAGCACCCACCATTAGCAAGTGGGGGCTGGGAAGGGAGGCCCGGGCTGTATTGCTTAGAGTAAGGACTCGGCCTGAATGTCCCGAGGGCAATCTGAGGGAACTAGCTTGGGCTAGCAAACCAGACTGTGGGATAGCTACCACGGGAAAAGCCCTAACCTAAGACACTGCCAGGCCTGCTCACAGAACAAAGGACTGAGCAGAGCTAGTTAGCTGCGGACTGGCCCATCTCCCACCAGAGACAGGCAGGCGAGGGCAGCCAGAGCCGGAAGGGGGCAATCGCGGCCCCAGAGAGGCATCATCTACCAAACTGCAAGCAGGCTTCGTTGCTAACCAAGACTTCTTGAGATTCTGGATAGTAGACATCCACCTGAGAAGGTGTGCCGGTTGTACACCCAGAAAACCGAGTGGTAGGGACGGGGGAGGTGATAAGTTGCAGCAACTGTGCTCGCCAAACACATGGTAACCTGAGCTATACAGACCTGGGAAGGGCACAAAACGCAGGCCCAACCCAGTCTGTGCCTTTGAGGAGTACCCAAGTACCTGAACCTGAGTGGCTTAGACCTGGGAAGTGCATACAACCCAGGGCTAGCCTCAGACAGTTCCCGGCAGACCAATCTAGAGCTTAAGCAGTGTAGACAGGGAAAGCACACATGCCATGAGCCGGGGCAAACCCAGTGTGGCAGAGACACTGTGAGCACACACCAATGTTATTTGTTTGCAGTGTTCCTCCCTCCCCAGAGCACAACTGAACAAGCGAGCCTAAAAAAGTGTCCACCACCGCCTCTTTGTGTCAGGGTGGAAATTAAATGCTGAAGAGGCCAGCAAACACAAGAAGCTAAAACAAACAGAGGGAACCACCTTGGCAGTGACAGATGGAGAAGTCTTGAGGTTATTGTAAGAATAAGACTGAAAACCAGAGGCAGGAGGCTTAAGTCCAAATCCTGAGAACACCAGAGAACTCCTGACTCCAGGGAACATTAATCAATAGGAGCTCATCAAATGCCTCCATACCTACACTTAAACCAAGCACCACCCAAGGGCCAACAAGTTCCAGAGCAAGATACCACGTAAATTCTCCAGCAACACAGGAACATAGCCCTGAGCTTCAATATGCAGGCTGCCCAAAGTCACTCCAAACGCACTGACATCTCAAAACTCAGTACTGCACACTTCATAGAGAAGAAATCCAGCTCCACCTACCAGAACACCAACACAAGTTTCCCTAATCAGGAAACCTTGACAAGCCACCCATCCAACTGCACCCACAGTGAGGAAACTCCACAAAAAAGAGAACTCCACAAACTGCCAGAATACGGAAAGGCCACCCCAAACACAGCAATATAAACAAGATGAAGAGGCAGAGAAATACCCAGCAGGTAAAGGAACAGGATAAATGCCCACCAAACCAAACAAAAGAGGAAGAGATAGGGAATCTACCTGATAAAGAATTCTGATAGTGAAAATGATCCAAAATCTTGAAAACAAATTCTGATAGTGAAAATGATCCAAAATCTTGAAAACAAAATGGAGCTACATATAAATAGCCTGGAGACAAGGATTGAGAAGATGCAAGAAAGGTTTAACAAGGACCTAGAAGAAATAAAAAATCAATATATAATGAATAGTGTAATAAATGAGATAAAAAAACACTCTGCAGGGAACCAACAGTAGAATAATGGAGGCAGAAGATAGGATAAGTGAGGTGGAAGATAGAATGGTAGAAATAAATGAAACAGAGAGGAAAAAATAAATGAATTAAAAGAAATGAGGAAAATCTCAGAGACCTCTGGGACAATGTTAAACGCCCCAACATTCGAATCATAGGAGTCCCAGAAGAAGAAGACAAAAAGAAAGACCATGAGAAAACACTTGAGGAGATAAAAGTTGAAAACTTCCCTAAAATGGGGAAGGAAATTATCACCTAAGTCCAAGAAACCCTGAGAGTCCCAAACAGGATAAACCCAAGGCAAAACACCCCAAGACACATACTAATTAGATTAACAAAGATCAAACACAAAGAAAAAATACTAAAATCAGCAAGGGAAAAACAACAAATAACCCAAAAGGGGATTCCCATAAGGATAACAGCTGATCTTTCAATAGAAACTCTTCAGGCCAGGAGTGAATGGCAGGACATACTTAGTGATGAAAGAAAATAACCTACAGCTCAGATTACTGTACCCAGCAAGGATCTCTTTCAAATATGAGGGAGAAATCAAAAGCTTTACAGACAAGCAAAAGCTGAGAGAATTCAGCACCACCAAACCAGCTCTCCAATAAATGCTGAAGTATCGTCTCTAGACAGGAAACACGGAAAGGGTGTATAAACTTGAACCCCAAACAATAAAGTAAATGGCAACGGGATCATACTTATTAATAATTACCTTAAATGTAAATGGGCTGAATGCCCCAAGCAAAAGACAAAGACTGGCTGAATGGATACAAAAACAAGATACCTACATATGTTGTCTACAAGAGACCCACCTCAAAACGAGGGACACAAACAGACTGAAAGTGAAGGGCTGGAAAAAGATATTCCACACAAATGGAGACCAAAAGAAATCAGGAGTAGAAATACTCATATCAGAGAAAATAGACTTTAAAACAAAGGCTGTGAAAAGAGACAAAGAAGGACACTATATAATGATCAAAGGATCAATCCAAGAAGAAGATATAACAGTTATAAATATATATGCACCCAACATAAGAGCACTGCAATATGTAAGACAAATGTTAACAAGTATGAAAGGGGAAATTAACAATAACACAATAATAGTGGGAGACTTTAATACCCCACTCACACCTACAGATAGATCAACTAAACAGAAAATTAACAAGGAAACACAAACTTTAAATGATACAATAGACCAGTTAGACCTAATTGATATCTATAGGACTTTTCACCCCAAAACAATGAATTTCAACTTTTTCTCAAGCAGACACGGAACCTTCTCCAGGATAGATCACATCCCGGGCCATAAATCTAGCCTTGGTTAAATACAAAAAAATTGAAATCATTCCAAGCATCTTTTCTGACCACTATGCAGTTAGATTAGATCTCAATAACAGGAGAAAAACTATAAAAAAATTCCAACATATGGAGGCTGAACAACAAGCTACTGAAAAACCAAAATCACAGAAGAAATCAAAATATGCATAGAAATGAATGAAAATGAAAACACAACAACCCAAATCCTGTGGGACACTGTGAAAGCAGTGCTAAGGGGAATGTTCATAGCAATACAGGCATACTTCAAGAAACAAGAAAAAGTCAAATAAATAACCTAACTCTACACCTAAAGCAACTATAAAAGGAAGAAATGAAGAACCCCAGGGTTAGTAGAAGGAAAGAAATCTTAAAAATTAGGGCAGAAATAAATGCAAAAGAAACAAAAGAGACCATAGCAAAAATCAACAAAGCCAAAACTGGTTCTTTGAGAGGATAAATAAAATGGACAAACCATTAGCCAGACTCATCAAGAAACAAAGGGACAAAAATAAAATCAATAAAATTAGAAATGAAAATGGAGAGATCACAACAGAAAACACAGAAATACAAAGGATCATAAGAGACTACTATCAGCAATTATATGCCAATAAAATGGACAACTTGGAAGAAATGGACATATTCTTAGAAAAGCACAACTTTTCAAAACTGAACCAGGAAGAAATAGAAAACCTTAACAGACCCATCATGAGCACGGAAATTGAAACTGTAATCAGAAATCTTCCAGCAAACAAAAGCCCAGGTCCAGACGGGCTTCACAGCTGAATTCTACCAAAAATTTAGAGAAGAACTAACACCTATCCTACTCAAACTCTTCCAGAAAATTGCATAGGAAGGAAAACTTCCAAACTCATTCTATGAGGCCACCATCACTCTAATAACAAAACCTGACAAAGATGCCACAAAAAAAGAAAACTACAGGCCAATATCACTGATGAACATAGATGCAAAAATCCTTAATAAAATTCTAGCAAACAGAATCCAACAACACATTAAAAAGATCATACATCATGACCAAGTGGGCTTTATCCCAGGGATGCAAGGATTCTTCAATATCTGCAAATCAATCAATGTAATACACCACATTAATAAATTGAAAAATAAAAGCCACATGATTATCTCAATAGATGTGGAGAAAGCTTTTGACAAAATTCAACGCCCATTTATGATAAAAACTCTCCAGAAAGCAGGAATAGAAGGAACATACCTCAACATAATAAAAGCTATATATGACAAACCCACAGCAAACATTATCCTCAATGGTGAAAAATTGAAACATTTCCTCTAAAGTCAGGAACAAGACAAGGGTGCCCACTTTCACCACTACTATTCAACATAGTTTTGGAAGATTTGGGCACAGCAATCAGAGCAGAAAAATAAATAAAAGGAATCCAAATTGGAAAAGAAGAAGTAAAACTCACTGTTTGCAGATAACATGATCCTCTACATAGAAAACCCTAAAGACTCCACCAGAAAATTACTAGAGTACTCAATGAATATAGTAAAGTTGCAGGATATAAAATCAATACACAGAAATCCCTTGCATTCCTATACACTAATAGTGAGAAAATAGAAAGAAAAATTAAGGAAACAATTCCATTCACCATTGCAACGAAAAGAATAAAATACTTAGGAATATATCTACCTAAAGAAACTAAAGACCTATATATAGAAAACCATAAAACACTGGTGAAAGAAATCAAGAAGGACACTAATAGATGGAGAAATATACCATGTTCATGGACTGGAAGAATCAATATAGTGAAAATGAGTATACAACCCAAAGCAATTTTAGATTCAATGCAATTCCTATCAAGCTACCAACAGTATTTTTCACAGAGCTAGAACAAAGAATTTCACAATTTGTATGGAAATACAAAAAACCATGAATAGCCAAAGCAGTCTTGAGAAAGAAGAATGGAACAGGAGGAATCAACCTGCCTGACTTCAGGCTCTACTACAAAGCCACAGTCATCAAGACAGTATGGTACTGGCACAAAGACAGAAATATAGATCAGTGGAACAAAATAGAAGGTCCAAAGATAAATCCATGCACATATGGATACCTTATCTTTGACAAAGGAGGCAAAAATATACAATGGAGAAAAGATAATCTCTTTAACAAGTGGTGCTGGGAAAACTGGTCAACCACTTATAAAAGAATGAAACTAGAACCCTTTCTAACACCATACACAAAAATAAACTCAAAATGGATTAAAGATCTAAACGTAATACCAGAAACTATAAAACTCCTAGAGGAGAGCATAGGCAAAACACTCTCCGACATAAATCACAGCAGGATCCTCTATGACCCATCTCCCAGAACGTTGGAAATAAAAGCAAAAATAAACAAATGGGACCTAATTAAAATCAAATGCTTCTGCACAACAAAAGAAACTATAAGCAAGGTGAAAAGACAGCCTTCAGAATGGGAGAAAATAATAGCAGATAAGCAAGGTGAAAAGACAGCCTTCAGAATGGGAGAAAATAATAGCAGATAAGCAAGGTGAAAAGACAGCCTTCAGAATGGGAGAAAATAATAGCAGATGAAGTAACTGACAAAGAATTAATCTCAAAAATATACAAGCAACTCCTGCAGCTCAATTCCAGAAAAATAAATGACCCAATCAAAAAATGGGCCAAAGAACTAAACAGACATTTCTCCAAAGAAGACATACAGATGGCTAACAAACACATGAAAAGATGCTCAACATCACTCATTATCAGAGAAATGCAAATCAAAACCACAATAAGTATCATTTCACGCCAGTCAGAATGGCTGCTATCCAAAAGTCTACCAGCAATAAATGCTGTAGAGGGTATGGAGAAAAGGGAACCCTCTTACACTGTTGGTGGGAATGCAAACTAGTATAGCCATTATGGAGAACAGTGTGGAGATTCCTTAAAAACTGGAAATAGAAATTCCATCAGATCATATTGATCAGTCATTCAGTCGTGTCCGACTCTTTGTGACCCCATGAACCAGAGCACGCCAGGCTTCCCTGCCCATCACCAACTCCTGGGGTTCACTCAGACTCATGTCCATTGAATCAGTGATGCCATCCAGCCATCTCATCCTCTGTCGTCCCCTTCTCCTCCTGTCCCCAATCCCTCCCAGCATCAGAGTCTTTTCCAATGAGTCAACTCTTAGCATGAGGTGGCGATCTTCACGACCCAGATAATCATGATGGTGTGATCACTGACCTAGAGCCAGACATCCTGGAATGTGAAGTCAAGTGGGCCTTAGAAAGCATCACTACAAACAAGGCTAGTAAAGGTGTTGGAATTCCAGTTGAGTTATTCCAAATCCTGAAAGATGATGCTGTGAAAGTGCTGCACTCAATATGCCAGCAAATTTGGAAAACTCAGCAGTGGCCACAGGACTGGAAAAGGTCAGTTTTCATTCCAATCCCAAAGAAAGAACTTCCATATGACCCAGCAATCCTACTGCTGGGCATACAACCTGAGGAAACCAGAATCGAAAGAGACACGTGTACCCCAATATTCATTGCAGCACTGTTTATAATAGCCAGGACATGGAAGCAACCTAGATGTCCATCAGCAGATGAATGGATAAGAAAGCAGTGGTATATATTCACAATGGAGTATTACTCAGCCATTAAAAAGAATACATTTGAATCAGTTCTAATGAGGTGGATGAAACTGGAGCCTATTATACAGAGTGAAGTAAGCCAGAAAGAAAAATACCAGTACAGTATACTAACACATATATATGGAATGTAGAAAGATGGTAATGATAACCCTGTATGCGAGACAGCAAAAGAGATACAGATGTATAGAACAGTCTTTTGGACTCTGTGGGAGAGGGCGAGTGTGGGATGATTTGAGAGAATGGCATTGAAACCTATATGTGAAATGAAACAACA
Organism: Bos indicus x Bos taurus; assembly: GCF_003369695.1. Classification (NCBI taxonomy): domain Eukaryota; kingdom Metazoa; phylum Chordata; class Mammalia; order Artiodactyla; family Bovidae; genus Bos; species Bos indicus x Bos taurus. Next base: position 60,684,549 of record NC_040080.1, read on the forward strand.
GTCCAGATTTGATGCATGATACAGGGTGCTCGGGGCTGGTGCACTGTGATGACCCAGAGGGATGCGATGGGGAGGGAAATGGGAGGGGGGGTCAGGATGGGGAACACATATACACCCATGGTGGATTCATGTTGATATATGGCAAAACCAATACAATATTGTAAAGTAATTAGCCTCCAATTAAAATAAATAAATTTATATTAAAAAATAAAAGTAGGCTGAAGCTTTTGAATATAATTGCTGTTAGTATAGCAGCAGATGAATGAAGATTCAATATTATCAGCATTATTGTTTAAATTAAGAAAATCTTACTAGTTACGACACTGCAGTCAGCTATAATTATAAATGTAATCGGACATCACAAGATGATTTTAAAGAAGTAAGAATGTTTAGACAAGTGTAGCCTTTATGTTACTTAGTTCAGTTCAATTCAGTCACTCAGTCGTGTCTGACTCTTTGCGACCCCATGAACCACAGCACGCCAGGCCTCCCTGTCCATCACCAACTCCTGGAGCCTTCCCAAACTCATGTCCATCGAGTCGGTGATGCCATCCAACGATCTCATCCTCTGTCATCCCCTTCTCCTCCTGCCCTCACTCTTTCCCAGCATCAGGGTCTTCTCAAATAAGTCAGCTCTTCTCATCAGGTGGCCAAAATATTGGAGTTTCAGCTTCAACATCAGTCCTTCAATGAACACCCAGGACTGATCTACTTTAGCATGGACTGGTTGGATCTCCTTGCAGTCCAAGGGACTCTCAAGAGTCTTCTCCAACACCACAGTTCAAAAGCATCAATTCTTTGGCGTTCTGCTTTGTTTATAGTCCAACTCTCACATCCATACAAGACTACTGGAAAAACTATGGCCTTGACTAGACAGATCTTTGTTGGCAAAGTAATGTCTCTGCTTTTTAATATGCTGTCTAGGTTGGTCATAAATTTCCTTCCAAGGAGTAAGCGTCTTCTTTTAATTTCATGGTTGCAATCATCATCTGCAGTGATTTTGGAGCCCCCCAAAATAAAGTCTGAAAATATTTCCACTGTTTCCCCATCTATTTGCCATGAAGTGATGGGACCAGATGCCATGATTGTAGTTTTCTGAATCTTAGGCATATATTAAACAGCATTCTTTATGTGTAAAATGAAAAATCTTTCATGAAACACTTTGAGTCCTATGATGGAACAAAACTTCAATGTAGAAAATTACTAATTATTTTCAGTTTCTTCTCATCTAAATCCCAGGCACAGGATCTTTGCCCATCAGACATTAGTAATTTTATATTAAACTGAGAAACAAGAGTTTCTGCAAAGTCAAGACAGTTGACCTTGGAACACATAGGCAAAAGCAGAATTTGAAAGCTCAGTCTGAGTTCTGAGAATATTTTCTTAACTCTTAATGATTAAATATTATTAATCATATTTTCTTCTTTATTTTATGAGGCAGCATTTTCCCAGTGAGAGATTCTTAAACACTGAAATAATTATTCACTTCCACCAGGCTTCATTTTATTAACCATCCCAATATTCAGCTTAGTTTATCCATGGTTTTAAAGATATTCCCTCTCTTCACTGTCTCATGTAAGACTGCTGTCATTAAAACAATCATAACCTCTCATTTGGATATCAGAGGCTTTCTGTGATTCTCTTCTTCTACGAATATTTAGCTACCCAAAGTTAAAATGCAATTTTTCTATAATACAAATTTGAACACAATATATCCTTTTAAAAATCCACAGTGCTTCCTGCTGCCTGCAGAATAAAAGAAATCTTCCTTGTCTTGTTATATAGGTCTGTATGAGTTCCATGAATTTCTTTCTAAGTTTCTCTTACTCCCTCTCTTGTGCATTTAAATCAAGAACTAAATTTCAGGAAGTTTTGAAGTTTTCTTTGATTATTTAGATCACTCATCTTTAAAGACTGCACTCTATATGTATTTCTATATTTGCTTTTATGCACTGGGTTTAACATATGGCATGTTAGCTCTCTAGTCAGATATTTTCCCCTCAATTACTGTGACCTCAAGTAGAGAAATTACTTATGCCTAGGAATTTTTATAGGGCAAAGAGTACATCAAAATTCAATAAATATTGGATTGATAAAAGAATTCTCACTAAGGCACATATAACAGAATACTAAATTTACTCATTTATTTTATCACAGTTTTCTTATAAGAAGGAAGGACATACAAAAATAATTTATCAGATTAATCAATATTCAAATGATGTGGAGATATAATTATTCACGTCAGAGAAACCATGAAATAAATTCATTTAGCCTCTGGGCAATTAAAAGTTACTTACATGTCACCCTTCAGACTGTGCACTGCAAAATGATTATCTCACTAATAGCTCACAAAGATTTCTTCAGTAAATATGATATTTCATTAGCTTATTACCTTAGATTGTGTTACCTCTACCAAGTACACTTATATCCACATAACACATGTTACTAATGCAAGAAAATTGAAGAGGAAGCATAGAGAAAGTCATTCCAGTCTTGAATCAAAACAGGCAAACCATAGTCCAAATGTACTTTTCAGCTGTAAGTACATGGAATTCTAATAAATGAAAACTTTATGATTAAATATTTCTAAGATCAATGGGTACAACTTTTTAATCAGTTGCTTCCCCAAGTTGTTATAATTCCCAGGACTTTCATTTACATCACTGTAAAAATAGAAGTAAAGTATCTTTTCTCTAGGCTCTTTCTCAGAGCTTCTTTGACATCTTTGTTCCTCAGAGAGTAAATCAAAGGGTTCAACATAGGAGTGACTAGGGTGTAACATAAGGAAGCCACTTTACTGAGCTCAGGAAATGTATCAGGTGTGAGATACATAAAAAGTAGAGCACCATAGAGTACACTCACGACTCCTAGGTGAGAGCTGCAAGTGGAGAAGGCTTTCTTTCGCCCCTCAGTGGAGCATATTTTTAGAACTGTGGATACAATATATATATATGACACAATAATGACAATTAATGATAATACTGCACAAGAAAAAAGAAACCAACTTATGAAAATAGAGATCAGAATAAGAAATCTTGTGAAGTGGATGATCAGCACAAAATGGTCAATGGTTCGAGATGCACAAAAGGATAAAGTAAATGTTATGCTAGTTTGAAGAACTGAGCTGATGCAGCCAAAAAAATAGGAACTAGCCACCAACTGAACACAGAGATGTGTTGACATCTGGACAGTGTAGAGGAATGGGCTGCATATGACAATGAAGCGGTCATAAGCCATGATTGCCAGGATAAATCCTTCAGTCACAATGAAGAGAGCAAAGAGAAAGAACTGGCTAATACAGCCTGCAAATGAGATGGACTTGCTCTCGGACCAGAAGTTGATCATAGCCTTGGGTGCAATAACAGAAAAATAGAAGAGATTAATGAAGGAGAGGTTGCCTAGGAAAAAACACATTTGTGTGTTCAGCCTGGGGTCAGTCATAATAATGACCATCATGCCAATATTTCCTAGAAAGATCATGGTGTAGATAAGCAGAGATAGCAGGAAGAGGAGAATGTGAAGTCCTGGGTGGATCCTGAAGCTGACAAGTATGAAGTCAGTCGCTTCTGAGTAGTTGCTTGTTCCCCTGTCACCCATGGCAGACAACTGCTGAGAGGCAGAAGGCAAAAGAAATGAAACTGTGACTTTGAGTCATCAATTCATCAATACACTCTTAAATGTAGCTATACATCATTTACTTCTTAATGAGAAAAGGTATACAAAACAATTTTAACGTCAATAAGATGCATGAATTTGGATTTAGATATTACTAAACTTCAGGAATTGTTATTCTATTAAACAATGAAAGAAGTTATTTGGTTATTTTATTTAAATCATACATTGGCAAGGATTTCTATAAGAAATTGGTGTATTTTATTGTCTAAAATTACTCACATTCTGAATTTCTATTCTTGCTATATTTATTGTTAAAAATTATCTTATCCAAATTAGGAGTATTACATCTTATCTAAAATAAGCATATTGCATGGAATCTCTATGGTAGTGTTTATAGCCATTATGATAGCTAAGTCAGTATTTGTGTCATTACATGACAGTATTAAAAATATTTGAAATATTTTTACTTTATTTTACCTCAATATATTTAGTTTCCATTGTTATTGGAGCCATCTTTGAAAACAATGTGATTAGACCATATTGGTATGTTAAGTAAAATCAAAAATCACTAAAAGTAGATAAAGTTCTCTAACTCTACTTCTAAACATATGTTCCTTTTCTCATATCAAAGTCATTTCCCAAATACATGAATTTAAATTGCTTCATCACAAATGTTGAACTTGCATTAATAGTCATTAAATCTTAAAAAATGTGGTAATTACTTGGCCCTCTCTTTAAAAGCAAAGAGAGAAGTTGGTGAATATTCCAATCCTTATACCGCAATGAACAACTTTCTACCAAGGCTGTGTGAATCTCACCCTTTAGACAGAGAAAGTAAACTTCAGTGATATACATAAAGAAAATCCGTTTCCTGAATACTAGTGTACCTGATATGTCTTAAAGTAAGGATAACTGGGTAACTATGGATATTTAAAGATCATAGCAACCTTGTATCACCCAGAGTCTGTGATCATGAGCTAGTGAATCAAAAGTGGTGTTTTTAGTGGCCTCAGTTATTTTTAAATCTCTGATACCTTTTACAAAAGTATTTTAGCATCGAGCTTTTACTCATCCTCTATGATGGATTCCACTGGGAGAGGAGTAATCGTGAAGTCAATTATGGAGACATAAGTGTAGACTCCAGTGCTGTTGTCCATAAGGACTGAAATAACCTCAGGTACAGTGTAGTAATAGTCCACATACAAGGAACTTTTCCTTCTATAGTTGTGTATGTCCTTTGGGAAATATTTCTGGACTTTATTTTCTTTACTGACAAAGAAAAACTTTATGGTATTATCTCAACATACATATTGGTAAGCATAGAAAAGAGATTTAAAAGTTTGCATATGAGGAAAGTTTTAGATAAATAAATATTTTAAGTTATGTAGTAAATTATACTTACGATTTTAAAAAGAAAAAAATCCCACTTCAGTTTGTAATTATCTATGCTTCTTAATGTAGGTATATTTCATGATATGACAAATGCCCACTAAATCACAAAAGTGAGATAATGGTTGATAATTCTTTGTATTCCTATATTTAAATACAAAACAGTTAGAGAATATATTGGAAGATATGATAGTATTCAATACATTTAAAAAATCCTTTGTAAAAATAGTTTAAGATCAGGATCTATATTTGAAAATTCTTTCAAAACTACATGGTGACTGAAAGACTACATTAAAGTCACAGTCATAGTGTACTTCTTAACAAGCCTAATTTTCTAAGAATGCCATTTTTCCTAAATATGTTTATAATTTAATTTTATTCTTAGAAAATAACTGTCTAAAGAAAAAAAAACATTTTTAGATTTTATCTGGGTTTTATAACTGTATAGACAGCAAAATGATGTGGGACCCGGTCTTCTTTTTATTATAATACAGTATTAGCAGAAGTTTAACCAGTAGAGGAAGAGAAAGCAGATTAGATATTTTAAAAAGGAGAATACTAATTAAGGTTAGTTAAGGCCTGTTGACAATCATATGTCTTTGCGAAAAATGGATATTCAGATCCTCTGCCTGCTTTTAATCTGATTGCTTTTTGCTTCTTTTTTGTTTGTTTGTTTAGTTTTGTTTTTGAAGTTGAGTTGTATGTGGTATTTTTTGGCGTATTTTGAATACTAACCTCTTATAAAATGTATTGTTTGCAAATATTTTCTCCTATGCAGTCGGCTGCCTTTTCATTTTGTTCAAAGATTCCTTCATCTGCAAAGGTTTTTGGTTGATGTTGTCCCATTTGTTTATTTTTGCTTCTGTTTCACTTGCCAGAAGAGACAGATCCTTCCTCCTCAAATATATACATTGCTGAGACTGATGTCAAAGAGTTTACTGCCTGTGTTTTCCTCTAAGAGTTTTGTGGTTTCAGAGCTTACATTTACATTTTTATCCATTTTGAGTTTACTTTTGTACATGGTATGAGAAAATACACCAGTTTGATTCTTTTGCATGTATTTATCTAGGTTTCTCAGCACCATATATTGAAGAGCCTGTCTTTCCCCATTGTGTATTCTTCTTCCTTTATTGTAGATTAATTCATGTATGAACCTGGACTTACTTCTGGACTCTCTATTCTGTTCCACTGATCTATGTGTATAGATCTTTGTGCCAGTACCATACTGTTTTGATTACTTAGCATTGTAGTATAATTTGAAATAAAGGATCACAATACTTTCAGTTTTGCCCACCTTTAACAAGAATGTTTCAGCTATTTGGGATCTTTGTGTTTCCATACAAATTATAGAATTACTTTTTGCAGTTCTGTCCAAATATGCCATTGGTATTTTAATAGAGATTAGATTGAATTTGTAGATTGCCTTGTGTAGTATTGTCATTTTAATAATATTAATTCTTCCAATCCATGAGCATGGCATATCTTTCCATTTGTTTGTGATGTCTTCAATTTCTTTGATCAGCATCTTCTAGTTTTCCAAGTTCAGATCTTTTACCTCTTTAATGAGTTTTAAGTGTAGGTACTTTATTTTCTGATGCAACTGTAAATTGAATTTTTATTACTTTCTCTTTCTGGTAGTTCACTGCTAGGATATAGAAACACTATGCTACACAGATTTCTGCATATAATTTTTTTATCCTGCAACTTTATTGATTCAAATATTATTTCTAATAGATTTTTGATGGCATCTTTATCAGTTTCTCTATATAGTATATTTTTTTGTAAACATTGACAGTTTTCTTTCTTTCTTTCCAATTCAGATTCTTTTTCTTTTCTTTTGTTTTATCATCCTTGTCTAATTTCTAATTTTAGAGGAAGCATTTTCAGTTTTTCAATGTTAGGTATGAGGTTGGCTGGGGCCTTGTAATATACGACCTTTATTATGTTGAGATATAGTCCTTCTAGACCCTTATTGTTGATCATTTTAGTCATAATGGATGTTAAATCTTGTTAAAAGCTTTTGTGCATTTACTGAGATGATCATATAGCTTTTATTTTTAATTAGCTAGGAGGTGATGACATTGACTGAATTGTTGGTACTGACACATACTTGCATGCTGGGGATATATCCCACTTGACGATGGTGTATGATACTTTTAATATATTGTTCAAAAAATTTTTGTTAATATCTTGTTGAGAACTTTGATTTATGTTAAACATGATGCTGGCCTTTTGTTTGGTTGTTGTGTCCTGTCTGGTTTTATCATCAGGGTGATGTTGGCCTCATAGAATGAGTTTGAAAGCTGTTCCTTCCTCTTCAATTTTTGTTTTTCTATATAAGTTTATTTATTTTAATTAGAGGCTAATTACTTTACAATATTGTAGTGGTTTTTGCCATACATTGACATGAATCCAGGATAGGTATACATGTGTTCCCCATCCTGAACTCTCCTCCCACCTTCCTCCCCATCCCATTCGTCTGGGTCATCCCAGTGCACCAGCCCCGAGCACCCTGTATCATGCATTGAACCTGGACTGGCAATTCATTTCATGTATGATAAATAGACATGTTTGAATGGCATTCTCCCAAATCATCCCACCCTCGCCCTCTCCCACAGAGTCCAAAAGACTGTTCTATACATCTGTGTCTCTTTTGCTGTCTCACATACAGGGTTATCATTACCATCTTTCTAAATTCCATATATATGCATATATATTCCATATATACTGTATAGGTGTTTTCCTTTCTGGCTTACTTCACTCTGTATAATAGGCTCCAGTTTCATCCACCTCGTTAGAACTGATTCAAATGTATTCTTTTTAATGGCTGAGTGATACTCCATTTGTGTACCACAGCTTTCTTACCTATTCATCTGCTGATGAACATCTAGGTTGCTTTCATGTCCTGGCTATTATAAACAGTACTGTGATGAACATTGGGGTACATGTCTCTTTCAATTCTGGTTTCCTTCGTGTCTATGCCCAGCAGTGGGATTTCTCTGTCATATGACAGTTCTATTTTCCAGTTTTTTAAGGAATCTCCACACTGTTAATTTTTGGAATAGTTTGAGAAGGATAGGTGTTAACTCTCCTTGAAATGTTTGGTAGTATTCACCTGTGAAGCTGTTTGTTTGTTGGAATTCTGTTTGTTGGGAGGCTTCTATTACTGATTAAATTTATTTACTGGCAATCAGTCTGTTCACATTTTCTATTTCTTCTTGATTCAGTCTTAGGAGATTATGCATTTCTAGGAATCTGTCCTTTTCTTTTAAATTGTCCATTTTATTGGCATACAATTTTTCTCAGTAATATTTTATAATTTGTGTTTCTGTGGTGTTGGTTGTAACTTCACTTTTATTTATGATTTCATATATTTGGGTTCTCTATTTTTTTCTGATGAGTCTAGCTAAAAGCTTATGAATTTTGTTATCTTTCTGAATATCAGATATTTGCTTCATCAGTCTTTTCCATTTTTTTAGTCTCTATTTTATTTATTTCTTCTATGATCATTTTTCTTTCTTACTACCCACTTTGTAGTCTGATTGTCTTTTAATTTCTTCTTTTTTCAAGTTCCTTTATGTATAAGTTTGCTTATGTGAGATTTTTCTTCTTTCTAGAGGTAGAATTATACCAGTATAATCTTCTCTCTTAGAACTTTTGCTGCTTCCCACAATTTGGATCATTGTTTTTCATTTTCAATTGTCTCCAGTTATTTTGATTTTTTTTATTGATTTCTGCAATGACCTACCATTTATTTTATAGCAAATTATTTCATCTCCACGTGATTTTGTCTCTGAAGGTTTTCTGCAGCTATTTTATTATACTTGATTTCTAGTCTCATATCTCTGTGGTCAAAAAAGATGTTTATTATGATTTTAGTCTTCCTAAATTTACTGAGACTTGCTTTGTGGCCTAGCATGTGATTTATCCTGAAGAATTTTCTGTGTCCACTTGAAAAGATTGTATATTCTGCAGTTTTTGGATGAAATTTTTGCATATGTTATATTTAATATGTTGAGATATAGTCCCTTTAGACTCTCATTGTTCAGCATTTTTATTGTTAATAGGTGTTTAATCTTGCAAAAGTTTTTGTGCATCTATTGAGATGATCAGATAACATTTATTTTCACTTAGTTAAGAGGTGACCACATTGACTGAATTGTTGATATATATATGTCCTAGTGTTCTGGGGATAAAGATTACTTGAAGATGGCATATATAGGTTACAATATATAGGAAGATGACATATATCCAACAACATAAGAGAAAACTCTATACATGGACATCACCAGATGGTCAACAACGAAATGAGATTGATTATTTTCTTTGCAGCCAAAGATGGAGAAGCTCTAAACAGTCAGCAAAAACAAGAGCAGGAGCTGACTGTGGCTCAGACCATGAACTCCTTATTGCCAAATTCAGACTTAAATTGAAGAAAGTATGGGAAACCACTAGACCATTCAGGTATGACCTAAATCAAATTCCTTATGATTATACAGTGGAAGTGAGAAATAGATTTAAGGGCTAGATCTGATAGACAGAGTGCCTGATGAACTATGGACTGAGGTTCGTGACATTGTACAGGAGACAGGGATCAAGATCATTCCCATAGAAAAGGAATGCAAAAAAGCAAAATGGCTGCCTGGGGAGGCCTTACAAATAGCTGTGAAAAGAAGAGAAGTGAAAAGCAAAGGAGAAAAGAAAAGATATAAACATCTGAATTCAAAGTTCCAAAGAATAGCAAGAAGAGATAAGAAAGCCTTCTTCAGCGATCAATGCAAAGAAATAGAGGAAAACAACAGAATAGGAAAGACTAGGGATCTCTTCAAGAAAATCAGAGATACCAAAGGAATATTTCATGCAAAGATGAGCTCGATAAATGACAGAAATGGTATGGACCTAACAGAAGCAGAATATATTAAGAAGAGATGGCAAGAATACACAGAAGAACTGTACAAAAAGATCTTCACAACCCAGATAATCAGGATGGTGTGATCACTGACCTAGAGCCAGATATCCTGGAATGTGAAGTCAAGTGGGCCTTAGAAAGCATCACTATGAACAAAGCTAGTGGAGGTAATGGAATTCCAGTTGAGCTATTCCAAATCCTGAAAGATGATGCTGTGAAAGTGCTGCACTCAATATGCTAGCAAATTTGGAAAACTCAGCAGTGGGCACAGGACTGGAAAAGGTCAGTTTTCATTCCAATCCCAAAGAAAGGCAATGCCAAAGAATGCTCAAACTACCGCACAATTGCACTCATCTCACACGCTAGTAAAGTAATGCTCAAAATTCTCCAGGCCAGGCCTCAGCAATATGTGAACCATGAACTTCCTGATGTTCAAGCTGGTTTTAGAAAAGGCAGAGGAACCAGAGATCAAATTGCCAACATCTGCTGTATCATAGAAAAAGTAAGAGAGTTCCAGAAAAACATCTATTTCTGCTTTATTGACTATGCCAAAGCCTTTGACTGTGTGGATCACAATAAACTGTGGAAAATTCTGAAAGAGATGGGAATACCAGACCACCTGATCTGCCTCTTGAGAAATTTGTACGCAGGTCAGGAAACAACAGTTAGAACTGGACATGGAACAACAGACTGGTTCCAAATAGGAAAAGGAGTTCATCAAGGCTGTATATTGTCACCCTGTTTATTTAACTTATATGCAGAGTACACCATGAGAAACGCTGGACTGGAAGAAACACGAGCTGGAATCAAGATTGCGGGGAGAAATATCAGTAACGTCAGATATGCAGATGACACCACCCTTATGGCAGAAAGTGAAGAGGAACTAAAAAGCTTCTTGATGAAAGTGAAAGTGGAGAGTGAAAAAGTTTGCTTAAAGCTCAACATTCAGAAAACGAAGATCATGGCATCCGGTCCCCCCACTCCATGGGAAATAGATGGGGAAACAGTGGAAACAGTGTGAGACTTTATTTTACTGGGCTTCAAAATCACTACAGATGGTGACTGCAGCCAAAATTTTAAAAGACGCTTACTCCTTGGAAGGAAAGTTATGACCAACCTGGATAGCATATTCAAAAGCAGAGGCATTACTTTGCCAACAAAGGTTCGTCTAGTCAAGGCTATGGTTTTTCTTGTGGTCATGTATGGATGTGAGAGTTGGACTGTGAAGAAGGCTGAGCGCCGAAGAATTGATGCTTTTGAACTGTGGTGTTGGAGAACACTCTTGAGAATCCCTTGGACTGCAAGGAGATCCAACCAGTCCATTCTGAAGGAGATCAGCCCTGGGATTTCTTTGGAAGGAATGATGCTAAGGCTGAAACTCCAGTACTTTGGCCACCTCATGTGAAGAGTTGACTCATTGGAAAAGACTCTGATGCTGGGAGGGATGGGGGCAGGAGGAGAAGGGGACGACAGAGGATGAGATGGCTGGATGGCATCACTGACTCGAAGGACGTGAGTCTGGGTGAACTCCGGGAGTTGGTGAGGGACAGGGAGGCCTGGCGTGCTGTGATTCATGGGGTCGCAAAGAGTCGGACAGGACTGGGTCACTGATCTGAGATATATAACAACATCTATCTTTCTGACTTCCCAGATGGCTCAAGGTAAAGAATCTGCCTGCCAATGCAGCAGACACAGGGGAAATGGGTTCAATCTAGTCCAGGAAGAGCAGGAATATCCCCTGGAGGAGGAAACGGCAACTCACTCCAGTATTCCTGCCTGGAAAATCCCATGGACAGAGGAGCCTGGTAGGCTACAGTCCATGGGGTTACAAAGAGTCAGACAAAATTTAGCAACTGAGCATTTTCTATCTATCTATTTATCATTCTTTCTTTCTATACGTATGTTTAAGTGGATGATCTCTTAAGTTTGATTGTGCATGTATGTGCGCTCAGCACTCAGTTGTGTTCAAGTCTTTGCCACCCAAGGGCTGTAGCTCACAAGGTTCCTCTGTCCATGGAATTTTCCAGACAAGAATTCTGGAGTATGTTGCTTTTTCCCACACCAGGGGATCTTCCCAGCTCAGGGATTGAACCCATATCTCCAGTACGTTCTGTATCGGCAGGTGGAATCTTTTGCATTCTAGCAGCCTTACATTTTAAATCCATGTCCTACCTTTAATGGTTTTGACACCATATTTTATACATTTTTGCCTTGGCTATCTTTACCACATATTGTGAGTATAAAATATTTTTACTACTTTTGTCTTTTAACCTTCTGATAACTTTATAAATGGTTGATCTACTACTTTATATGTTTTACTTGTTTTTTTTTCACCAATGATATTTCTCATTCATAATTTTCCCATTTTTGTTGTGGTCTTTTTTTTCTCTGCTTAAAGTTCCTTTACCATTGCTTATAAAGCCAATATAGTGATTCTTAAACATTTTAGTTTTTATTTGTATGGAAAAATCTTTATCTCTTCTCCAAATCTGAATAATTACATTGCTGGGTAGAGTATTCTTAGTTGCAGGTTTTTCCTTTCATCACTTTGAATGCATCATGCCCATGCTACTCATTTCTGGCCTGCCTATTTTCTACTAAAAAGTCATCTGATAGTCTTATACAAGTTTCTTTGAATGTAACTACTTGTTGTCTTGCTGCTTTTAAGATTCTCCCATTATCTTTAATAGTTGATAATTTAATGATAATGTGTCTTCATGTGGATCTATGAGTTAATCTAACTTGAATTTCTACACTTCCTGGACCTAGGGGTCTGTTTCCTTCCTGAGGTAGGGATGTTTTCAGCCATTATTTCTTCATATAAGTTTTCTGTTCATTTCTCTCTTTCCTTCTGTGATCTCTATAGTGTGAATGTTGGCATACTTGATATCATCCCAAAAGTCTCAGATTATTTTAATTAAAAAAAAAATTCTTTTCTTCTTTTTTATGGTCATCATGTGTAATTACCAATGACCTGTCTTTCAGAGCACTGATCCATTCCTCTGATCTAATCTACTGATAATTCCTCTGGTGTGGATTTTATTTCAGCTATTGTATTCTTCAGTTCTGTTTGATTTTTACTTATAGTTTCTAACTTTGCTGAAGTCCTTATTGTTTTTATTCAACCTCTTTCTGAGTTCCATGAGCACTTTTAGATCATTATCTTCACTCTCTATGGAGTAGATTTATTATCTCCTCTCTGTTTAGTTCTTTTTCTTAGGTTTTGTTTTATTTCATCATCTGGAATGTATTTCTCTGTCTCCTTACTTTTCCCAGTTCTCTATGTATTTTCCTGTGTACATCAGTTATAGTTTTCAATCTTGGAGAAGTGATTTTGTGTAGAAAACATCCAATGAGGTCCAGAAGCATTCTCTCATTTGGTCAACAGAGGTATAGGCCCCAGTGCTGCCCTCATATGGGATGCATGTACCCTTCTGTAGTGGTAGGAGTTATTATATTAGGCATGCTGGCATGTGGGGTTGGACCTCAGCTGAGTTGGCTATGTAGCTACGCCTTGTACATTTGCTTTGAACCCACTGGAGGGTAAGGGATCCCATCCTCATGATTGGTTGAGTAGCCAGGGGTGGTGGGTAGTGCTGCTACTGGCCCACTGGAGAGTAGGGCCAGGTCCTCATGCAGCTGTCTGCTTAGCCAAGGGATAGTCAGGCTGGTGTTGGCCTCCTGGGAGTGGCGATGGGTCCCTGATTTGCTGTCTGCACAGCTCAATGGAGTTTGGGCTGAAACTGACCTGCTGCAACTGAGCATGAGTGGGTACGTCCTCCAGTACTGATAGGTTTAAGTTTGCAAAATGACACTTGGTAGGCTGATGTCATCACAGTAGAAAGACCTCCTCAAAATGGCTACTTCCAAATGGCTACTTCCAGTGTTCCCTTTCCAAGGGGGAGTCTCAGTTGCCTTCATCCTATTCAGGAGGCTCTCCAAGATCCGCAGGTGGGTCTGACCTAAGCTTCTTTCAAATTAGTGCTTGTGTACTGGGACTTAGAGTGTATGATATTTTGTATGCACAGTTAAAGGGTGAAGTTTCTGTTTCCTACAGCCTTCCAGCTCTTCCAAATAGAAAGCTTTCAGGCTGTCAAAGCTAGATTTTCTGAGGGCTTGTCTTCCCTGTGCAAGCCCTCCTGGACTCAGAAGCCTAATGTGGGGACGTTGAACAGCTGTGTGTTCATTGGCAAGAACGTCTACATATGATACTCCTTCCATTTGTGGGTTGCTAACCCAGAGGTGTCAGTCCTGACTATATAATGTGTCTCTGCCTCTCCTATCCACCTCACTGTTGTTCCTGATTCAGGTCTTTAGATGTGGAAAATTCTTCTGACAGTCCTTAGGATATATATATAGATAGCTGCTTTGTAAGTGGTTGCAATTTTGGTGTGTCTGTGGGAGGAGGTAAGCTCAAGGTCTTCCTACTCTGTCATCTTTGCCACAAGCCCCATCAATAATTTAGCTTCAAAAGATATAACCACAATATTAACAACTAATGCACTTCAATATACAAAGAAGAATACATTCTCACGGAAATATGTGCTTATACTACAAATATAAAATTCAGATAACATTGAAAAAATACAGAACTTAAGATGCTTCCACATGTACTCTTGAGCAAGTAATTACTATAAGTTCTGTCTTCCATGACAAAATCTAAACTTTCTAGAAATTAAATGAACCAACCATATTTAGATACTGTACAACAAGCAGCAAATGACTCTAAAACCTGAGAAAAAGGAAACAATTCAAGAAAAATTTAAACATGAATACAAAGCAATTGAAACAAATCAAACACAATCATAGAGTTAAAAATGGAAAAAAAAAAAAAAAAAAAAACCCAACTGACATTCAGTGATAACTGAGAAAATTTGCAAATATAATTAGAAAGGAGCTGATTAGAAAAATATTAGAAACTATAATGATCAAATTTTCTGTTGAAAGTGGATAGCAATTCTAAACACACAGATACAAGAAACTTCACAAAAACCCAAGTAAAAGGAACAGAAAGAAAATGGAATGAAGGCACAGGAGGATAACATTTCTGAAAATGTTGTCAAAGCAACAAGAAGGAAAAAAAAAAACCATTATATATTATCAAGCAAAAAGTAAAGCATAGATTTTGGTCAGAAAAATTCAAAACAGAAGACAATAGAATACTATCCTTAAAGTGCTAAAAGACGGGATAAAGGTAGACTTGAGAATGTAAGAAGAGAAGGTATTTCTTTCTCTTTCAGTATGCTTCTTGGATTGTTTCTTATTTTGGTTCTAGAATCTGGTCGGCAAACCTCACCATGGTTTTCAATCTTGAAGAGATTGCCAGGCTTCTGTGATACTTTAATACCACCTCTTCTCATGCCTTGCAATCACATATGCCCCTGAAGTTCTGATCTTGCTGAAACCTAGGTTACTTCAAAGTCACCCCACAGAAAACCATAATTCAAAAAGATTTAGGCAGTTTCCAGTTCAAGATGGCAGAGTAGAAGGATGTGCACTCATCTCCTCCTGTGAGAACACTAAAATCACAACAATTGCTGAACAACCATTGCCAGGAGGATGCCGGAACCTACTAAAAAGGATACTCCACATCCAAAGACAAAGAAGAAGGCACAGTGAGACAGTAGGAGGGGCACAATCATGATAAAATCAAATCCCAAACCTACTGGGTCAGTGACCCACAGACTGGAGAACAATAATACCAAAGAAGTTCTCCTTCTGTTGTGTAGGTTCAGAACCCCACATCAGGCTTCCCAACCCGGGGACCTGACAAAAGGACTAGGAATCCCCAGGGAATCTGACCTTGAAGGCCTGCAAGAGTTGATTACAAGACTTCCACAGGCCTAGGGCAAACAGAGACTTCAGTTTAAAGGAACAAACAAAACCTGTGCACCAAGACTCAGAAGAAAGGAACAGTGACTCCACAGGAAACTGACCAAACTGCCTGGTTTTGTTGGAGGGTGTCCTGAGGAGGTGTGAGTCAGCAGGGACTCACCACAGGGACGGCGGGACTGGCAGCAGATGTCTGGAAAGGTCCCCTTTGGTGTAAACACTCTTAGAGTTTGCCATCAATCTGACCATAGAGCCTGTAGACCTGAGGGCTGGATCGCCTCAGGCCAGAAAATGACCAGGTTGGGAGTGCAACTGCAAACATCAGCACATAGATCAAGAGAGTTCCCGAAAAACATCTATTTCTGCTTTATTGACTATGCCAAAGCCGTTGACTGTGGGGATCACAATAAACTGTGGAAAATTCTGAAAGAGATGGGAATACCAGACCCCCTGACCTGCCTCTTGAGAAATCTGTATGCCGATCAGGAAGCCACAGTTAGAACTGGACATGGAACAACAGACTGGTTCCAAAAAGGAAAAGGAGTATGTCAGGGCTGTATGTTGTCACCCGGTTTATTTATTTATTTATTTATATGCAGAGTACTTGAACTGTGGTGTTGGAGAAAACTCTTGAGAGTCTCTTGAACTGCAAGAAGATACAGCCAGTCCATTCTGAAGGAGATCACCCTTGGGATTTCTTTGGAAGGAATGATGCTAAGGCTGAAACTCCAGTCCTTTGGCCCCCTCATGCGAAGATTTGACTCATTGGAAAAGACTCTGATGTTGGGAGGGATTGGGGGCAGGTGGAGCAAGGGACGACAGAGGATGAGATGGCTGGATGGCATCACTGACTCGATGAATGTGAGTTTGGGTGAACTGCAGGAGTTGGTGATGGACAGGGAGGACTGGCATGCCATGGTTCATTGGGTCACAACGAGTCGGACACGACTGAGCAACTGAACTGAACTGAACTGAACTGAACTGATGCAGAATACATCATGAGAAATACTGGGCTGGAGGAAGCACAAGCTGGAATCAAGAATGCCGGGAGAAATATCAATAACCTCAGATATGCACATGACACCACCCTTATGACAGAAAGTGAAGAACTAAAGAGCCTCTTCATGAAAGTGAAAGAGGAGAGTGAAAAAATTGGCCAAAAGCTCAACATTCAGAAAACTAAGATTATGGCATCCAGTCCCGTCACTTCATGCCAAATAGATGGGGAAACAGTGGTTGACTTTAATTCTCTGGGCTCCAAAATCACTGCAGATGGTGATTGCAGCTATGAAATTAAAAGACACTTACTCCTTGGAAGGAAAGTTATGACCAACCTAGACAGCACGTTAAAAAGCAGAGACATTACTTTGTCAAGAAAGGTCCGTGTAGTCAAAGCTATGGTTTTTCCAGTGGTCATGTATGGATGTGAGAGTTGGACTATAAAGAAAGCTGAGTGGTGAAGAATTGATGCTTTTGAACTGTGGTGTTGGAAAAGACTCTTGAGAGTCTCATGGACTGCAAGGAGATCCAACCAGTCCATCCAAAAGGAGATCAGTCCTGGGTGTTCATTGGAAGGACTGATGATAAAGCTGAAACTCCAATACTTTGGCTACCTAATGTGAAAAGCTGACTCATTTGAAAAGACCCTGATGCTAGGAAAGAGTGAGGGCAGGAGGAGAAGGGGATGACAGAGGATGAGATGGTTGAATGGTGCCACCAACTCAATGGACATGGGTTTGGGTGGACTCTGGGAGTTGGTGATGGACAGAGAGGCCTGGTGTGTTGCTGGTCATGGGATTGCAAAGAGTCAGACACGACTGAGTGACTAAATGAACCAAACTTACTTAGCAAGGCCCTATGCACCAGATAGCCTTGTGGTTGGTCTACAGTTAGCTTATCACTCTCATGGGACCACTAGTCTCCTCTTAATTGCTTATACCAAATATTTATTAAGTTTTGGAGTTCACTTAAGCCTGAATTGCCTACACATGTTTTTCTAAATAGAGTCAGTTCAAGTGGAGAGAGCTGTGGAGGCCTCCATTATCATGGTACAACTTGCTTTCTAGGTAAAACCAACAAGCAGGCACAGTGGTCCAGTTTGCTTAGAATGACACTCCTGCCTTAGGAGAAGGTTTCTGAGTGAGGTCACTAGCCTATGGTGTTCTGAGCACAAAACTTCTGTCCTTTAAGAGAATGGGAGCAGCTGGAATTGGAGCCCAGTACTCTTGGCCTGGCATTCTAAGGGTAGAGCTTTTGAATGGGGGCTGGGTAGAGATCATCATATGTTTTAGCTACCCTTGCATTGAATAGACTTTGTTCAATGTGGAGCTGGAGGGGACAAGTAATGTTTGCAGCAACAACAATCAAGGGATCATCGTAGCCTTTGACTGTGACCCAGGGGCAGAGGCATCTCTATGTCCCTGCCTGTACTTGCCTGAGTGCACTTTCAGCTCTGCTGGGACGAGAGAGGGCAGGGAAGGAGTGGGTTCTGGCTTAAATGTCATAGATTCTCAGTTTTCCTGATATTTAGTAGGTTTTGTTCAGTAAATATTTTTTTGTTTGTTCTTTATTTTTAGATATTTCCCTGGTAGTCTCTTCAAATCAAACATATGTATTATGAGATCTCAAAATCTCAAGCTTCAAGAATCAGCAAAGAAGGAAAACAAACTAGGCAAACACATATGAACGCATATCAGCTGTATTCACAATCTCTAAAAGCTGATCAAACATCAATTGCCCACTTATTTAAGAGTGCATAAACAAAATTTGGTATATATGTAAAATGTAAAATGGAAAATTACTCAGCAATAAAAAGAATGGGTTACTTATACATGACAAAATGAAGAAATCTGAAAATCATTTTACACAGCGAAGAACCCTGAGAGAAAAAATGACATGCTGTATGATTCTATTACATACCATCCAGATCACTGGTTATCTGGAGATGGGTTTGGAGGGAAGAATGGCTTGAAACGAGGCCTAATCAACCATTTGGAAATGAAGGAAATATTCTGTATCTTGATGCGGTGGTGATTTCATTGGCCACAAAACTCACAGAGTTCTTCAATTTAAATACATACTGTTTATTTCAAACCAATTATTCCTCAATAAAGTGTTTAAAAAAATAACGTGTAAGTCTTCTTTAGATCCAAGAATGTATATTTTTGAGCAATGATTCAGAAACATCTTTTTTTTTTTTTTTTTTAAAGATTTCATCTTCACCGGAAGAAAAGGAGCTGCACAATAAAATAGAAAATTTAGTTTTGCTTATTCATAATAATGATATATTTGTTATTTTAAACTAACAATTTATTTAGATATTTCTTATATTAAAAATGGAATATTTATTAAGGAGGCTAAATTTTTAAATATAATTTTTAGTGTAGCAGCAGCTGAGTGAGGATTAAATACCATGAACACTCCCATTTAGTAAAATTAGCTAGTTATGGCTCTACAATTAGCTATAATTATAAATGTAATGGGATGCCACAAGAGGAGATTAAAGTAGTAATAGTGTTTTAGATAAATGTGGTCTTCAGTTTATTTAGGCATGTTTTACTAGCACTCTTTTGCTTGTAAAATACAGAAACTTCCATGCAACGAGCTGAGTCCTATAATGGAACAAGCCTTCAAGAAATTCGTAATTCTTTTCAGTTTCACCTCACCTAAATCCCAGGCACAGGTTCTTTGCTCACTGGACCTTAGTATTCTTTTATTCAACTGAGAAATAAGAGTTTCTGTAAAGTCAAGACAGTTGACTATCAAGCACATAGGCAAACCAGGATGAGAAAGCTCAGTCTGACCTGACTTTATTTTGTTAACTCTTAATGATTAACTATTATTACTCATACTTTTCTTCTCATTTTGTTAGGTGGTATTTCCCCAGTTAGAGATGCTCAAACAGTAGAAGTCATTACTCACTTCTACCTTGTTTTAACTTTATCAACCATTAATTAATATTCAGTTTAGTTTATCTATAATTTTAAAGGTATTCCCTCTCTCCACTGTCATAAGACAGTGATTATCTTCTTCTATGAATATTTATCTTCCACAAGTTACAAATGTGATTTTTCTAAAATGTCCATTTGAACACAATGTATTCTTTGAAGCAAAATCCCTAGTGCTTCCCTGTGGTCTGCAGAAAATAAGTCAAGCTCCTTGTCTTCTTATATAGATGTACACAATTTCCATGAATTTCCTTTTAAGTCTTAAATTTCAATCCCTCTCTTTTACAGTAACATCAGGAATTAAATTTTTGGAAGTTTAACATATCATTATTTAATTGCCTTTGCACAGAAAGTTTTCTATTTATGTTTGCTGAAGTTTATTTATGTTTACAAATGTACTTATGAAGTTTTCCCTTATCATTTATATCACTCATCTATAGAAGTTGCTCTGTCTTTGTAATTTCTACCCTTGTGGCTTAGCTGGTAATGAATCTGCCTGCAATGTGGAAGACTTGGGTTCAATCCATGGGTTGGGAAGATCCCCTGGAGAAGGGAGGCGATACACATTCCAGTATCCTGGACTAGAAAATTCCATGGACTGCCCATAGAGTTGCAAAAAGTCGGACACGACTGAGCAACTTTCACTCACTTTATTCACTGGGTTTACCATATGACATGTTATTAATAACTATCCATTTAGCTATTTTTTCCAACAATTAATGTGAGCTCAAGTACAGAAATCATTTAAAATTGGGAATTTTTATAGGGCACAGAGTATATAAAAATTCAATAAGTATTAATTTGGTGAATGATTATTACTAAGGTATATATAACAAAATATGAATTATCTTTACTCTTGTTTACCCTTATTACAATTTCCTTGTGAAAAGGTACAATTTAAAAAAAACAATTAATCAGCTTAGTATATATTCAAATGAAGGGGAGAAATAATAATGATTCAAGCCAGAGAAAACATGAGATAAATGGGTCACTTGGTTAGCTTCTGGACAATTAAGAGTTACTTACATTTCACAGTTGAGACTGTGTACGGCAGAGTATCTGATTCTCTCACTAGATATTCACAAAGATTTCTTTAGTAAATCTGGTATTTTGTTCTGTCTTTCTTAATATATCAGACTGTGTTACGTTTACCAAGTATATATATATAACATATGGTACTGACAGAAGATAAACAATACATCCCAAACAACAGCCTCAAAGTGTCAGAAGTTGGTATATATATGTCTTAAAAACAAATTACATGGAAACCATTATCATTATCCAAAAGGAAGTACAGAGAAAGTCAGTCCATTCCAAAATCAACAGCCAGACAAAATAGAGTCCATCTTCCTGATGTATGTATTCTGATTAGGTCCAAATACATCTTTCAAAGTATATATTCTTCATATATGCGATTCAAACAAATAAAGTCTCTTAAGATTTGAATCACATACGGAATTTATAAAGATGGTAACGATAACCCTGTAAGCGAGACAGCAAAAGAGACGCAGATGTAGAGAACAGTCTTTTGGACTCTGTAGGAGAGGGAGATGGTGGGATGATTTGGGAGAATGGCACTGAAACATGTGTAATATCATATATAAAATGAATCACCAGTCCAGGTTCGATGCATGGTACTGGATGCTTGGGGCTGGTTCCCTGGGAGGACCCAGAGGAATGGTATGAGGAGGGAGGTGGGAGAGGGTTCAACATGAGGAATACGTGTATACCTGTGGTGGATTCATGTTGATGTATGGCAAAACCAATACAATATTGTAAAGTAATTAACCTCCAATTAAAATAAATAAATATTAAAAATAGACTTGAATCAGTGATTCTCTAAGTTATTATAAAGCTCAGCAGTTTCAGAACATTACATTTACTTAGCTCTATTTTCAGTTAATATAGAATTAAATAAAAATAGTTTTTTCCCCAGAATCTTCTTCAGGGCTTCTTTGACATCTTGGTTTCTCAGAGAGTAAATCAAAGGATTCAACATGGGAGTGACCAGGGTGTAACACAAGGAGGCCACTTTACTCAGCTCAGGAAATCTGTCAGGGATGACATACATAAAGATGATGGCACCATACAGTACACTCACGACTCCCAGGTGAGAGCTGCAAGTGGAGAAGACTTTCTTTCGCCCCTCAGTGGAGCGTATTTTTAGAACTGTGGATACAATATATATATAAGACACAGTAATGACAATTATGGTAGGCAAAATGATAATGGTGCATAGGAAAAAGGATATCATATTAGGAATATAGAGATCAGAACAAGAAATCCTCAGAAGTGGACGCTCATCACAGTAAAAATGGTCAATGTTCCGAGAAGCACAAAAGGATAAAGTAAATGTCATGATGGTCTCAATAACTGAGCTGATACAGCCAAAAAAATAGGAACCAGCCACAAACTGAACACAGAGATGTGTTGACATTTGGACAGAATAGAGGAGTGGGTTGCAGATGGCAATGAAGCGGTCATAAGCCATGACTGCCAGGAGAAACCCCTCGGTCACAATGAAGAGGTCAAAGAGAAACAGCTGTGTCACACAGCCTGCATAGGAGATGGACTTGCTCTCAGACCAGAAGTTGCTCATAGCCTTGGGTGCAATAACAGATGAATAGAAGAGATCAACGAAGGACAGGTTGCCTAGGAAGAAATACATCGGTGTGTTCAGCCGGGGATCAGTCATAATAATGACCATCATGCCAATATTTCCTAGAAGGATCATGGCATAGACAAGTAGAAAAAGCAGGAAGAGGAGGATGTGGAACTCTGGGAGGACCCTGAAGCCGACAAGAGTGAACTCAGTCACTTCTGAGTGGTTGCTTGTTTCCCTGTCACCCATGGCAGAAATCTGCTGAGAGGCACAAAGCAAAATAAATGAAACTTGGCTTTGATTCTAGTGCTGTTAATACTTTCTTAAATGGAGAATTAAATTATTTACTGCTTAATAAGATATTGCATACAAAACAATTTTAATGTCAGGAAGATACAAGAATTTAAAGTAGATGTCAGTAGGCTTCTTATACTGTAATTCTATTAAGCAGTGAAAAAATGTTCTTTGGTTATTTTATTTAAATCATAACTGGCAGGGATTTCTGCAAGAAATTAGCCTATTTTATTGCCTAAAATCACTCACATTCTAAATTTCTATTCTTAAAATATTTATAGCTACGTGCTTTCTTCATCTAAAATTGTAGAATGAACATTTTCTAAAATAGACATATCTCATGTAATAAGATAGTGTTTATAGCCCTCATGAGAGCGAAGTTAGTGTTTGATTCATTACATGACAGTAGTAAATAAATTGAAAATATTTTTACCTTATTTTAGCTCAATATATTTCATTTTCCTTATTCATGTAGGCCATCTTTGAAAATACAATAAAATAGACAACATTGGCATAGTTAATAACATCCAAAAATCACTAAGTGAAGATAAAGTTCTCTAATGGAATTTTCAAATATTTTCCTTTTCTCAGGTCAAAGCCATTCTCCCAATATATACATTTTTATTGCCTCATTATAAATATTTCATTTCCATTAACACTCATTTAACAAATATCACAGTCATTTAAACTTCTTTTTGAGGCAGAGAAAGAAGGTAGTGAATATTCCAATCCTTACACTGCAGTGAATGACTTTCTACCAAGGCTCCATCAATTCAAGTGATCTCACTGTTTAGATAATGTAAGTAAACTTCACTGATATACATAAAGGGAAATCCCTTTCCTGAATTCTGTTACACCTTAGGTGTTTTAAGACAAATATACTTGGGTAAACATGGATATTTAAAGACCATAGCAACTTGCATCGTCCAGAGTCCATGATCATGAACTCGAGTATGGGTAGTGGTGTTTAAGATGATGTTAGTTATTTAAAGCCTGTGAAACCTTCCTCAGGATATTTCAGCATTGAATTTTTGCTCATCCTCTGTGATGGATTCCACTGGGAGAGGAGTAATCGTAAAGTCAATTATGGTGCCATAAGTGAAGACTCTTGGGCTGTTGTCCATGAGGACTGAAGTAACCTTAGATACAAACAAATAGTCTAATAATAGTCAAAAACAAGGGAAAAAGAGAAAAATTCACTTCAAATTATTACCTGTATATCTTGATATACCTATGTTTCAGGATATGACAAATGCCTCAGGATATGACAAATGCTCTCTAAATCACAAATTCAAAGACAGATGATGGTTGCTAATGCTGTTCTCCTATATTTAAATACCAAACAGTTAAAAAATATGCTGAAGGAAAGATAGCAGTCATACAATTAACTTTATATCTTTAGCAAAAATACTTATGAGATATGGATCCCTATTTAAAAATTCCTTTAAAACTGCAGTGTGACTAAAAGACTACATTAACACCAGAGACATACTACTCTATTTAGTAAGCCCAACTTGATAAGAATGTCATTTTTCTAAAATATTTTTATCAGTTAAATTTAACATTATTTTAAAAAACCAGATTTTATTTTAAAAATTATGTTTAGAATTTATCTGTGTTTTTAAAGTATATAGATAGCAAAAATGATGTGGGACCAGAGCTTCTCTTTTATTATAATTCAGTATTAGTAAAAGCTTAATCAGTTTAGGAAGAGAAAGTAGGTTGGATATTTTAAACAGGAAAATATTAAATAAGGATAGTTAGGTATATTAAACTGAGAAACCAGAGTTTCTGCAAAGTCAAGACAGTTGACCTTGGAACACATAGGCAAAAGCAGAATTTGAAAGCTCAGTCTGAGTTCTGAGAATATTTTCTTAACTCTTAATGGTTAAATATTGTTAATCATATTTTATTCCTTATTTTATGAGGCAGCATTTTCCCAGTGAGAGATTCTTAAACATTGAAATAATTATTATCTTCCACCAGACCTCATTTTATTAACCACCCCAATATTCAGCTTAGTTTATCAATGGTTTAAAAGATATTCCCTCTCTTCACTGTCTCATGTAAGATTGCTGTCATTAAAACAATGATAACCTCTCATTGGATAATCAGAGGCTTTCTGTGATTCTCTTCTTCCATGAATATTTAGCTACCCAAAGTTAAAATGCAATTTTTCTAAAATACAAATTTGAACACAATATATCCTTTTAGAAATCCACAGTGCTTCCCTGCTGCCTGCAGAATAAAAGAAATCTTCCTTGTCTTGTTATATAGGTCTGTATGAGTTCCCTGAATTTCCTTCTAAGTTTCTCTTGCTCCCTTTCTTGTGCATTAAAATAAAAAACTAAATTTCAGGAAGATTTTAAACTTTCCTTGATCATTTAGATCACTCATCTCTAAAGACTGCACTCTATACGTATTTCTATATTTGCTTGTATTCACTTGGTTTAACATATGGCATGTTAGCTCTCTAGTCAGATATTTTCCCCTCAATTACTGTGACCTCAAGTAGAGAAATTACTTATGCCTAGGAATTTTTATATGGCAAAGAGTACATCAAAATTCAATACATATTGGATTGATAAAATAATTCTCACTAAGGCACATCAGATCAGATCAGTCACTCAGTCGTGTCCAACTCTTTGGGACCCCATGAATCGCAGCACTCCAGGCCTCCCTGTCCATCACCAACTCCCGGAGTTCACTTAGACTCACGTCCACTGAGTCAGTGATGCCATCCAGCCATCTCATCCTCTGTCATCCTCTTCTCCTCCTGCCCCCCATCCCTCCCAGCATCAGAGTCTTTTCCAATGAGTCAAATCTTTGCATGAGGTGGCCAAAGTACTGGAGTTTCAGCTTTAGCATCATTCCTTCCAAAGAAATCCCAGGGCTGATCTCCTTCAGAATGGACTGGTTGGATCTCTTTGCAGTCCAAGGGACTCTCAAGAGTCTTCTCCTGCACCACAGTTCAAAAGCATCAATTCTTCGGCACGCAGCCTTCTTCACAGTCAAACTCTCACATCCATACACGACCACAGGAAAAACCATAGCCTTGACTAGACGAAACTTTGTTGGCAAAGTAATGTCTCTGCTTTTGAATATGCTATCTAGGTTGGTCATAACTTTCCTGCCAAGGAGTAAGCGTAAACAAAATATAACATTTGCTTGTTTATTTTATTACAGTTTTCTTGTAAAAAGGAAGGACATCCAAAAATAATTTATCAGATTAATTATTAATCAAATGATGGGGAGATATAATTATTCATGTCAGAGAAACTGTGAAATAAATTCATTTAGCCTCTGGGCAATTAAGAGTTACTTACATGTCACCCTTCAGGCTGTGCACTGCAGAGTGATTCTCTCACTAAGAGTTCACAAAGATTTCTTCAGTAAATATGATATTTCATTTGCTTATTACATTAGCTTGTGCTACCTCTACCAAGTACATGTATATCCACATAACACATTACTAATCCAAGCAAAATGAAGATGAAGCACAGAGAAAGTCATTCCATTCTGAATCAAAACAGGCAAACCATATTCCAAATGTACTTTTCAGCTGCAAATACATGGAATTCAAATAAATTAAAACTTTATGATTAAATATTTCTAAGATGAATGGGTACAACTTTTTAATCAGTTGCTTCCCCAAGTTGTTATAATTCCCAGGACTTTCATTTACATCACTGTAAAAATAGAATTAAAGTATCTTTTCTCTAGGCCCTTTCTCAGAGCTTTTTTGACATCTTTGTTCCTCAGAGAGTAAATCAAAGGATTCAACATGGCAGTGACTAGGGGGTAACATAAGGAAGCCACTTTACTGAGCTCAGGAAATGTATCAGGAGTGAGATACATAAAAAATACAACACCATAGAGTACACTCAGGACTCCTAGGTGAGAGCTGCCAAGTGGAGAAGTCTTTCTTTGACCCCTCAGTGGAGCGTATTTTTAGAACTGTGGATATAATATTTGTGTGTATATATATATGTGTATAT
Source organism: Bos indicus x Bos taurus (assembly GCF_003369695.1). Classification (NCBI taxonomy): domain Eukaryota; kingdom Metazoa; phylum Chordata; class Mammalia; order Artiodactyla; family Bovidae; genus Bos; species Bos indicus x Bos taurus. The sequence continues at coordinate 60,711,135 of NC_040080.1, forward strand.
ATATATATATATATATATATATATATATATATACATACATGACACAACAGTGACAATTATGGTAGGCAAAATGATAATGCTGCACAAGAAAAAAGAAACCAACTTATGAGTATAGAGATCAGAACAAGAAATCTTCTGAAATGGATGGTCATCACAGTAAAAATGGTCAATGGTTCGAGATGCCCAGAAGGATAAAGTAAATGTCATGCTGGTTTGAAGAACTGAGCTAATGCAGCCAAAAAAATAGGAACCAGCCACCATCTGAACACAGATTTGTGTTGTCATCTGGACAGTGTAGAGGAGTGGGTGCAGATGGCAATGAAGTGGTCATAAGCCATGATTGCCAGGATAAATCCTTCAGTCACAATGAAGAGAGCAAAGAGAAAAAACTGGCTAATACAGCCTGCAAATGAGATGCACTTGCTCTCAGACCAGAAGTTGCTCATAGCCTTGGGTGCAATAACAGAAGAATAGAAGAGATCAATGAAGGAGAGGTTGCCTAGGGAAAAATACATTGGTATGTTCAGCTGGGGGTCAGTCATAGTAATGACCATCATGTCAACATTTCCTAGAAGGATCCTGGGGTAGATAAGCAGAAATAGGAGGAAGAGGAGAATGTGTATTTCCAGGCGGACCCTGAAGCCAACAAGAATGAAGTCAGTTGCTTATGAGTAGTTGCTTGTTCCCCTGTCACCCATGGCAGACAAATGTTGAAAGGCAAAAGGCAAAAGAAATGAAATTGTGACTTTGAGTCATCAATTCATAAATATGCTCTTAAATGTAGCTATACATTATTTACTTCTTAATGAGAAAAGGTATACAAAACAATTTTAATGTCAATAAGATCCATGAATTTGGATTTAGATATTACTAAACTTCAGGAATTGTTATTCCATTAGACAATGAAAGAAGTTATTTGGTTATTTTATTTAAATCATACATTGGCAAGGATTTCTATAAGAAATTAGCATATTTTATTGTCTAAGATTATTCACATTCTGAATTTCTATTCTTGCTATATTTATTGTTAAAAATTATCTTATCCAAACTAGGAGTATTACATCTTATCTAAAATAAGCATATTGCATGGAATCTCTATGGTAGTGTTTATAGGCATTATGATAGGTGTCAGTATTTGTGTCATTACATGACAGTATTAAAAATATTTGAAATATTTTTACTTTATTTTACCTCAATATATTTAGTTTCCATTGTTATTGGAGCCATCTTTGAAAACAATGTGATTAGACAATACTGGTATGTTAAGTAAAATCAAAAATCACTAAGAGTAGATAAAGTTCTCTAACTCTACTTCTAAACATACGTTCCTTTTCTCATATCAAAGTCATTCTCTCAAATACATGAATTTTAATTGCTTCATTATAAATGTTGAACTTGCATTAATAGTCATTAAATTTTAAAACATGTCATAATTACTTGGCCCTCTCTTTAAAAGCAAAGAAAGAAGCTGGTGGATATTCCAATCCTTATACCGCAACGAACAACTTTCTACCAAGGAAACATCATTTCAAGAGATCTCACCCTTTAGAAAGAGATAGGAAACTTCAGTGATATACATAAAGAAAATCCCTTTCCTGAATTCTAGTGCACCTGATATGTCTTAAAGTAAGGATAACTGGATAACTATTGATAAAGATCATAGCAACCTTTTGTCTATAATCTGTCATCATGAGCTAGTGAATCAAAAGTGGTGTTTTTAACGGCCTCAGTTATTTTTAAATCTCTGATATCTTTTTCAAGAGTATTTTAGCATTGAGCTTTTACTCATCCTCTCTGATGGATTCCACTGAGAGAGGGGTAATCGTGAAGTCAATTATGGAGACATAAGTGTAGACTCCAGTGCTGTTGTCCATAAGGACTGAAATAACCTCAGGTACACTGTAGTAATAGTCCAAATACAAGGAACTTTTCCTTCTCTAGTTGTGTATATCCTTTGGGAAATATTTCTGGACTTTATTTTCTTTACTGACAAAGAAAAACTTTATGGTATTATCTCAACATACATATCGGTAAGCATAGAAAAGAGATTTAAAAGTTTGCATATGAGGAAAGGTTTAGATAAGTAAATATTTTAAGTTATGTAGTAAATTATGATTTTAAAAAATCCCACTTCAATTTGTAATTGTGGAAATGGTCAGTTTTGATTCCAATTCCAAAGGAAGGCAATGCCAAAGAATGCTCAAACTACTGCACAATTGCACTCATCTCACCTGCTAGTAAAGTAATGCTCAAAATTCTCCAAGCCAGGATTCAGCAGTACGTGAACCCTGAACTTCCTGATGTTGAAGCTTGTAGGGATTTTCTCCCCGGGACTTGGAAATGATGAATCTGAAAGGACAAAATTTGGACAGTCTCTTGCAAGGACTGACAAATTTATTTCTGCAGTCAAGCCTTTTTATAGAAGCAGGAACAAAGAGCTTAGAGTATATGGCCAGCAGAGCATGTATGGGGTTAAGACATAATCAGTAAAAGATATTTCAAGAACAGCATGTTCTAAATGACCCAGGTGTTTATCCCAGGACCCATTTTCTCAATCAACATCTTTAGTATTATTAAATCTTGGTGCCAAGCATGGCTAAAAGCAGGAGATGTTTTTCAGCTATGGCAAAGCCTGGGTACTTTTGGCCCTCCGCCATTTTCCCAAGGACCTTCTCAGTCAAGGCTATTTTGTGCTGTGCTTCCCAAAATATCCTCCTTTTGTTTTTAGCTTAAGCACAGCAGCTGCTAGTTGGACTCCGCTGTGAGAGGCATGGAGTCTTGAATAGAGACATCTATATCCTATAATCAATGACAGAAAAAGTAGGGTGATTAATACATATATAAAAATGTTGCTTCCTGAAAATCAAGTTCTAGGGTCTAGGGACGATAGGGTTTTAGTTAAAGTATCGTAAAATTGAGTGCTGTACAACTCCTTAGGTACCTCAACTTGAAAATTAGCAATTTGTTGTTTCAACAGATTGATGTCTAAACTTGAGTTGTTTGTGAGATCCTGAAAATGTGCTTTAACTTTATCCCAAGGATATTCAGTGAATTATAAGGCATGTTAGTCAGACAAAAAGACGTAAAATTCCAGTGACAACGTATATGTGTTTGGAAAGTCAGTTGCTGCATTTGATCTCCTAAGTGGATTATCACAGCTTGTAACTCATTAATTCGTGTTTGTAATTGCTGATCTATTTGGGCTTGTCGAGTCCAAAGATCATGAGAGTCTTTGTGCCATGCAGTGATAAAATCATGATTTTGTATAGAATTGTGTAATGCCATACCAGACAGGGTTTCTACTGTAACAATGGATATTAGACTAAGAATGCCAGCAATAATCCACCCTATTATGTGCTTTGACCTTTTCAGACCATTTCTGAGCAGAACTGAAAGGAATACAGAGTCGGTCCATGGCTCTGTTAAATTGACAGGAAGCCGTAGTTTAGACCTCTGCTTGACTATAGTGACGTTGGCATTGTGGTAAGAAATAGTATGGTTTAAATATGTATATAAAGCACAAGCTGTACAGTTAACAATTTTAGCAGAAAGATCTATATCAAAGTTACCTACAATAAACATGTACAGGAGGTGCACACAGGATTGGATATAATCTGTACTATTATACATAAAGGTATAGTTTTGGGGTTTTAAAGCCTTCACAGTCCCATGTACATTGGCAAAGCATTCCAGTGCAGCAGGAATCTTCCAAATATGCCATTGTTCAGGTCCTATAAGAGGGACTATAATTCTGGGCCGAGGTGGAGATAACCCTCCATTATACCAGTTTAACAATACATCCTTATCAGTTCAAAAGCCAATATTGGACTTATAGAATCCCCACATGTTGACTCTATGATACCACGAACAGCTATGATTTTTTTCTTGCTCCTCAGAGCAATTCACAAATAACCCATGGGGCCCCCAATCCATGAATTTGAATATGAACTGATTTTGTTGTTTGATAGAAACCTTCTTGAACTGTTCCCAGCAGTTAGACCAATATAGTGGTTGAACTGATCATTTCTTTCTCCAAGATACAGCATCACATATTAGTTCTGCAGGCTGGAAAAGTGAGTCAGTATAGTTAGCTATTTGTCCAGGATAATGTCTTTCAGAACCATTTAAGAGGAAGGATGCAGTTGCAAAGATTCCTATACTGTAGGCAGAAACATTGTGTACAGAGTAAGCCCACCATTGTGTGAATATAGTCATGCACAAAGAGTGAACTCCAAGGCATATAGGTAGTGTCTTGATTCCAATTGAAATATTTATCTCTTTTCCTTCATCTTCTTCATGGATTGACCCCTGCGTTGACCATGGGGCAGGGAAGTGCAGACTATCATTGGTGAATACCATAGGGGCTTTGTCAACCCAATCCACTATGGATAACAAAGGTGGATTAGGTATATATGTCCAATAAATATATTCCACACTTACCCCAGAGGAACAGGAAAGAACAGTTAACATTGCCAGAAACAGCTTATCTGGAGTCATAGGAGTTCCAGTGTTCTTCAGTGTTTGCTCAGCCTGACGAGTCATGTTTTTCACTTGAGCCCACATCAGGTAAGGATTCAGACAATGGCGTTTCTTCATTGGCTCCTTCAAGGTCATTGACAAGACCCTTCGCGTCAGCTTCGTCACTTGCCAAGGGAGTCTGGTCTTGGGGTCCTTCTTGGTAATGGACATGGCGAAGGGAAACCCAGATTTCTTCTCCATCTGCAACGACAAGACCATAACCCTTGCCTAGGAGTCATAAGATTCCTGGCAGCCATTGATTGAATTGCTTATACCATATTGGTGTATTGATTTCTAATTTGCTGTTTCTGTCTTCTGCAAAATGTCTATCTGCACGAGTGTCAGATATTTTTTGTTAAGTTTAAAAAATTTAGGGAATAAAGAATTAAAAATAATAATAATTGAGGGTTTATAGGATAAGAAGTGTACCTCCTATTCTAGATTCCCCCTTTCTGTTTTAATAAATGAGTTTTTAGAGTGTGGTGGGCTCTTTCAATAATGGCTTGACTTTGGGGATTATAGGGTATTCCTGTAATGTGTGTGATGTTCCATTCCGATAAAAATGAACGAAACGAGTGCGAGGTAAATGCAGGTCCGTTGTCTGTTTTGAGGACTGAAGGAATCTCCATAATGGGGAAGGTGAGTAAGAGTGTGGAAATGGCGTGTTTGCTGGATTCTGAAGAGACAGGTATTGCCCAGATAAAGCTGGAAAAATGCATCTATTGAGACAAGAAGCAAAGGAAATTTCCTAGGGAGCACTGAGTGAAGTCAGACTGCCAAAGGGAATTAGGCTGTTGGCCTTGGGGGTTAACTCCTGAAATCGTAGTTTGTAAGTGCAGAGGGGCGCAGACATCACAGGTTTTAATAACATGCCTTGCTTCAGTGAGAGGAATATGGTATTTAGAGTGCAATCTGTTAGCATTGGTATGAAGATTAGCATGTTTGTCACTGGCAGACGTAAAGACGGGAGCTATGAGCCTGTCAATGGCATCATTTCTTGCAACCAGAGGGCCAGGTAAACCTGAATGAGCACGTATATGTTCAATGAAGAAAGGTTCTGTATGTGAGTGAATTAAGGCTTGAGTTTGTGAAAAAAGAGTATATAATTCTTCATCTAGATTGTATAAAAAGGCGGTAACAAAGTCGGGAAAAAGGGAAGCAAGGTATTTGGAATCAGTATATACGTTGAAGGATAATGGTTGAAGAGATAAAAGAGCATATAAAACATACAATTCAATTCTTTGTACTGAAGAACAGGTAGTGGGTAATTTCTCTTTGATATTAGGGCCAACAATCCCTGTTATGCCTTTCTTGTTGCCGTCAATGAAATAGGTGGGTGCATTGGAAATAGGCTGGGATGCAATGATATTAGTTATAATGAATTTAGTACATTGTAGAAAGTCCCATAATTTTCCTTTTGGCAAATGAAATGAGATAACATTTTGAAAATCATTTAATGCTATTTGCATGGTCAGGTTATACTGTAAGGCAATTTGCAATTCCTTTTTTTGTCAAGGGGACGTGTATTGTATATGGATCAAATCCAGACAAAGTTTGTACATGGCTTCTCCCTGACACAATTAATTGCCCTATATTCTCAATATACGATACGATATTTTTAGACTGTTTAGTGTATAAATATATCCATTCTATTGGGCTGTGTTGAGCTGTAATTGCAGTGGGTGAATGTTTAGTGGGGAATATATATAAAGAAACCGGTTGATCATGATCTAGCCGAGTTGGGAAAGATTGTTGAATGCGTTCCTCCATTAAGGTTAGCTCTTCTCTGGCCTCTTTTGTTTGCTGCCTAGGGCTATTAGGGTTAAGGGATCCCTTTAAAATTTTAAATAGATTTTGTAAGGCATAGGTGGGGATGCCAACAGATGGCTGTAGCCAATTAATATCTTCTAGCAACTTTTGAAAATCATTCAGTGTGCGTAGAGACTGCACAGAAATTTGAGATTTTTGAGGTTTGATTTTAGATTCTTCCATAACATGTCCTAAATAATTAAAAGGTGCTTTCAATTGAATTTTATCTGGTGCAACAAGCAGGCCATGATTTTGAAGAGTAATAGTAACTTCGTTATATAACTGTTGTAAACTGTGTTCAGATCCTAGGGAGAGAAGTATATCATCCATGTAATGAATTATGAAAACAGTAGGATATTTATCTCTAATGGGTTGTAATAAAACACATATGAGATATTGGCAAATGGTAGGAGAGTTCATCATTCCCTGAAATAGAACCTTCCATTGAAATCTTTTAACAGGAGCCATGTGATTTATAGAAGGAACTGAAAAAGCAAAATGTTTTCTATCTTTAGGATGCTAAGGTATAGTAAAAAAGCAATCTTGTAAAATAATAATTATAGATTAGCCTTTTGGTACCATGGAAGGGGAGGGTAATCTAGGTTGTAATGGCCCCATAGGAATTATAGTATTATTAATATTTCTTAGATCTATCAACATTTGCCATTTTCTTGATTTCTTTTTTATTACATCAGTTTTATCCACTCCTAGTAGTCTAGAAGGAGCCACAATTTTACCCCAATCAAGGGGTTATTTTTCCACTCTAATGATTGAAATGTTAGCTGGTATCTAGCATGCCTGTGAAATTTTTTCCCCTTATGCGTAAAGTGAGCATGGGTTTCGGATGTTCCTTTAACAAGGTGGATAGTGCAGCAGTAAGGTTGGTATTACCAAAGCCTCCCTGCCAAATTTTATCAGATGCTTTCATTGGTTTGACATATGGCAAAAGTAATAATTGTGCAAAATGTTCCCCTTTTTGTAAATGTATATTCCCCATTTTCACAATATTTACCATAACATGTATTACCCCTTTATAATCTTCATCCATAACATCAGTTAATACCATTAAACCTTTCATTGTGCAGCTATTATGTCCCAAAATTAGTCCCACCATCCCAGATGGAATTGGGCCTTAATATCCGGTGGGAATTTTGTGGGGGTTATATGATTCCATTAATTCATGTCATAAGGACTAGGTATATCAATGCAAGCACTCTTAGATGTAGCTGCTTGTAGCATCATACGTTGGGTCCTCCTTTTGTAATGGGGCTAGAGGATGGCCCCTTTATTAGTTTCCCTGTTGTTTTTGTTGTGCATCGGGGTCAATGTGTTTCCATCCTTATCAAATTTAGAATGACATTCATTCAGCCAATGGAACCCCTTTTTACATCTTGGACATCCTCCTGGGGATCTCTTCTTATTAGAATTAGTATTATTTTTTTTGGCCTGTGTTGGCAGGTGGCATTGTTTTTTCAAATGGTTGGCCTTCCCGCAGTTAAAACATTTGGCATTAGCAGCTTTCTGTACATTAAAGGTTTCTAATGCCGCCAATTTTGCTCTATGGGACAAAGATCCGATATTCTTATAAGCTTTCAAATATTCCATAAGAGAGCCAGTCTCTCGAATTGGTCTAAGCACGGATTGACATTCCTCATTAGCATTTTCAAAAGCAAGTTGTTTGAAAATAATATTTTGTAAAGTCACATCCTTAATAGATTTTTCGATTGCATCTTTTAATTTCCCTATAAATTGAGAATATTCCTCCTCATTTCCTTGAATAATCTTAACAAATGAACCATCAGAGTTTGCACTATCAACCTTTGCCCATGCCTTGTAGGCAGTTTCTTTAATGAAATGTAACATCTGAGGGGTAATATTAGCTAATTGTGCAATCATATAGGCCATGGCTCTTGTTCCAGTGAGTATATCATAGGTTAAATTGGAAGGGTTACCACGACATTGCTGGTCAATCATCATTTGTTGGGCCTTATCATTAACCCATATTTGCCATTAAAGTAATTGTTGAAGATTTTGAACCATCTTTGCTATTTGAAAAAAATCCTATGGCATCCAATGATCAGCCCATTCTCTGAGGAATTCTACACAGTAAGGAGAAGTGGGTCCATACAGAATGCATGCTTTCTTAAAGTTAGACAACATGCCAAAATCTAGATTAGCCCAAGTATTTTGGCCTTGGGCAGATTGATTAAACTGTATTGGGAAAGTAAAAGCACAAGCAGGCATCTCCCGAGGAGGAGTAAAATGATTAGTATGAGCAAAGTTAGCAACTGCTGTTACAGGTGGAGCAGAAGGAAAAACCTCAGATTTGGGCTGTCCGTTGAATGAAATGACCTCCGTTCTAAGTGGCCTCAGTTTTGACACATCCTGTATATATATGTCTCTAAGCTGTTTTTCTAAGGATTGTATCTGATTGAACATAACATTCTTACATTTCAAAGCACCTGCATATCTTGTTCCTTAAGCTCATATTCATGTAGGGACTGAATAGTCTTTACTTCCAAATCAGCATTATGCCCTTCAATTTGTTCTATGATAGCCCGTATTAGTGACCATGTAACCCTTGCCGATATGCTCACAAAACATTGCTTTTAACCCTTTTCTATATGTCTAGATTGAGTGTCCCCTCTTCTGGGAACCATGAATTGTTCCAGCAAAATATGATAGCAGTCGTTAAATTGATCTCTTGAAATATTAATACTATTTTGTTTCAGAAAGTGATGCATTATAGAAATGAAAGGAATCTTATTGCTATGTTGTCCCATCCTGCTTACCTCTTTCTACAGGGCTCGTCGCTTTGTTCAGGCTTCCTTTCATGTCCCTGTTCATGGCGCCACTAGTGGGGATTTTCTCCCCGACTTGGAAATGACAGACATGAAAGAACAACACTCGGACACTCTCTTGCAAGGACTGACAAATTTATTTCTGCAGTCGAGCCTTTTTATAGAAGCAGGAACAAAGAGCATAGAGTACATGGCCAGCAGAGCACGCATGGGGTTAAGACATAATCAGTAAAAGATATTTCAAGGACAGCGCATTCTAAAAGACCCAGGTGTTTATCCCATGACCCATTTTCTCAAGCAACATCTTTAATATTATTAAATCTTGGCGCCGAGCATAGCTAAAAGCAGGAGATGTTTTTCAGCTACCGCAAAGCCTGGGTACTTCTGGCCCCCTGCCATTTTCCCAAAGACCTTCTCCTGCAAGGATATTTTGTGCTGCACTTCCCAACAAAGCTGGTTTTAGAAAAGGCAGACGAACCAGACATCAAATTGCCAACAGCCGCTGGATCATGGAAAAAGTAAGAGAGTTCCAGAAAAACATCAATTTCTGCTTTATTGACTATGCCAATGCCTTTGACTGTGGGGATCACAATAAACTGTGGAAAATTCTGAAAGAGATGGGAATACCAGACCACCTGACCTGCCTCTTGAGAAATCTGTATGCAGGTCAGGAAGCAACAGTTAGAACTGGACATGGAACAACAGACTGGTTCCAAATAGGAAAAGGAGTACGTCAAGGCTGTATATTGTCACCCTGCTTATTTAACTTATATTCAGAGTACATCATAAGAAACCTGGACTGGAAGAAACACAAGCTGGAATCAAGATTTCCAGGAGAAATATCAGTAACCTCAGATATGCAGATGACACCACCCTAATGGCAGAAAGTGAAGAGGAACTGAAAAGCCTCTTGATGAAGGTGAAAGTGGAGAGTGAAAAAGTTTGCTTAAAGCTCAACATTCAGAAAACGAAGATCATGGCATCTGGTCCCATCACTTCATGGGAAATAGATGGGGAAACAGTGGAAACAGTGTAAGACTTTATTTTTTGGGGCTCCAAAATCACTGCAGATGCTGACTGCAGCCATGATAGTAAAAGACACTTACTCCTTGAAAGGAAAGTTATGACCAACCTAGATAGCATATTCAAAAGCAGAGACATTACTTTGCCAACAAAATCCATCTAGTCAATGCTATGGTTTTCCTGTGGTCATGTATGGATGTGAGAGTTGGACTGTGAAGAAGGCTGAGTGCCGAAGAATGCATGCTTTTGAACTGTGGTGTTGGAGAAGACTCTTGAGAGTCCCTTGGACTGCAAGGAGATCCAACCAGTCCATTCTGAAGGAGATCAACCCTGGGATTTCTTCTGAATGAATGATGCTAAAGCTGAAACTCCAATACTTTGGCCACCTCATGCAAAGAGTTGACTCATTGGAAAGGACTCTGATGCTGGGAGGGATTGGGGGCAGGAGGAGAAGGGGACGACAGAGGATGAGATGGCTGGATGGCATCACTGACTCAATGGACGTGAGTCTGAGTGAACACTGGGAGTTGGTGATGGACAGTGAGGACTGGAGTGCTGCGATTCAGGGGGTCACAGAGTCGGATACAACTGAGTGACTGAACTGAACTGAACTGATGCTTCTTAATGTAGGTATATTTCATGATATGGCAAATGCCCACTATCACAAATTCAAAGTGAGATAATGGTTGATAATTCTATGTATTTCTATATTTAAATACAAAACAGTTAGATAATATAATGGAAGGTATGATAGTACTCAATACATTAAAAAAAATCCTTTGTAAAAATAGTTTAAGATCAGAATCTGTATTTGAAAATCCTTTCAAAACTACATGGTGACTGAAAGACTACATTAAAGTCACAGTCATAGTATGCTACTTAACAAGCCTAATTTTCTAAGAATGCCATTTTTCCTAAATATGTTTGTATTTGAATTTTATTTTTAGAAAATAACTGTCTAAATTTAAAAAAAAAGCATTTTTGTACTTTATCTGGGTTTTATAAGTGTATAAACAGCAAAATGATGTGGGACCAGGTCTTCTTTTATTATAATACAGTATTAGTAAAAGTTTAACCAGTAGAGGAAGAGAAAGCAGTTTAGATACTTTAAAAAGGAGAATACTAATTAAGGTTAATTAAGGCCTGTTGACAATCATATGTCTTTGCGAAAAATGGATATTCAGATCCTCTGCCTGCTTTTAATCTGATTGCTTTTTGCTTCTTTTTGTTTGTTTGTTTATTTTTGTTTTTGAACTTGAATTGTATGTGGGTTTTTTGGCATATTTTGAATATAAACCTCTTATAAAATGTATTGTTTGCAAATATTTTCTTCTATGCAGTCGGCTTGCCTTTTCATTTTGTTCAAAGAGTCCTTCATCTGCAAAGGTTTTCGGTTGACGTAGTCCCATTTGTTTATTTTTGCTTCTGTTTCCCTTGCCAGAAGAGACAGATCCTTCCTCCTCAAAATATATACATTGCTGAGACTGATGTCAAAGTGTTTACTGCCTGTGTTTTCCTCTAAGAGTTTTGTGGTTTCAGAGCTTACATTTATATTTTTATCCATTTTGAGTTTACTTTTGTACAGGGTATGAGAAAGTACACCAGTTTGATTCTTTTGCATGTATCTATCTAGGTTTCTCAACACCATATATTGAAGAGCCACTTTCCCCATTGTGTATTCTTCCTCCTTTATTGTAGATTAATTGATGTATAATCCTAGACTTACTTCTGGACTCTCTATTCTGTTCCACTGATCTATGTGTATATTTTTGTGCCAGTACCATAGTGTTTTGATTACTTAGCATTGTAGTATAATTTGAAATAAAGGATCACAATACTTTCAGTTTTGCCCATCTTTCATAAGAATGTTTTGACTATTTGGGATCATTTGTGCTTCCATACAAATTTTAGAATTATTTGTTGCAGTTCTGTCCAAATATGCCTTTGGTATTTTAATAGAGATTGGATTGAATCTGTAGATTGCCTTGCATAGTATTGTCATTTTAATAATATTAATTCTTCCAATCCATGAGCATGGTATATCTTTTCAAATGTTTGCAATGTCTTCAATTTCTTTGATCAGATCTTCTAGTTTTCTGAGTTCAGATCTTTTACCTCTTTAACGAGATTTAAGTGTAGTACTTTATTTTCTGATGCAATTGTAAATTGAATTTTTATTACTTTCTCTTTCTGGTAGTTATAGAAACTGCTAGTATATAGAAACACTATGCTATACAGATTTCTGCATGTAATTTTTTTTATCCAGCAACTTTACGGATTCATGTATTATTTCTAATAGATTTTTGATGCCATCTTTATGATTTTCTCTATGTAGTACATTTTTTATAAACATTGACAGTTTTCTTTCTTTCTTTCCATTACAGATTCTTTTTCTTTTCTTCTGTTTTATCATCCTTGTCTAATTTCTAATTTTAAAGGAAGCATTTTCAACTTTTCAATGTTAGGTATAAGGTTGGCTGTGGGCTTTTAATATATGACCTTTATTATGTTGAGATATAGTCCTTCTAGACCCTTATTGTTGATCATTTTCATCATAGTGGATGTTAAATCTTGTTAAAGCTTTTGTGCATCTACTGAGATGATCATATAGCTTTTATTTTTAATTAGCTAGGAGGTGATGACATTGACTGAGTTGTTGGTACTGACACATACTTGCATGCTGGGGATATATCCCACTTGACTATGGTGTATGATACTTTTAATATATTGTTCAAAAAATTTTTGTTAATATCTTGTTGAGGACTTTGCATTTATGTTAAACATGATGCTAGCCTTTTGTTTGCTTGTGGTGTCCTGTCTGGTTTTGTCATCAGGGTGATGTTGGCCTCATAGAATGAGTTTAAAAGCTGTTCCTTCCTCTTCAATTTTCGTTTGTTTTTTTGAATATAAATTTATTTATTTGTTTTGGAGGCTAATTACTTTACAATATTGAAGTGGTTTTGCCATACATTGACATGAATCCACCACGGGTGTACATGTGTTCCCCATCCTGAACACCCCTCCAACATCCTTCCCATCCCATCCCTTTGGGTCATCCCAGTGCATCAGCCCCGAGCACCCTGTCTCATGCATCGAACCTGGACTGGCGATTCATTTCATATATGATAAATATACATGTTTCAATGGCACTCTCCCAAATAATTCCAGCCCCTCCCTCTCCCACAGAGTCCAAAAGACTGTTCTATACATCTGTATCTCTTTTGCTGTCTCGCATACAGGGTTATCATGGCCATCTTTCTAAATTCCATATATATGCATTAGTATACTGTATTGGTGTTTTTCTTTCTGGCTTACTTCACTCTGTATAATGGGCTCCAGTTTCATCCACCTCGTTAGTACTGATTCAAATGTATTCTTTTTAATGGCTGAGTAATACTCAATTTATGTAGCACAGCTTTCTTACCCATTCGTCTGCTGATGGACATCTAGGATGCTTCCATGTCCTGACTATTATAAACAGTGCTGTGATGAATATTGGGGTACACGTGTCTCTTTCAATTCTGGTTTCCTCGGTGTGTTGCCCAGTAGTGGGATTTCTGGGTCATATGACAGTTCTATTTTCCAGTTTTTAAAAGAAATCTCCATACTGTTAATTTTTGGAATAGTTTGAGAAGGATAGGTGTTAACTCTCCTTGAAATGTTTGGTAGTATTCACCTGTGAAGCTGTTTGTTCGTTGGAATTCTGTTGGGAGACTACTATTACTGATTAAATTTATTTACTGGCAGTCAGTCTGTTCACGTTTTCTATTTCTTCTTTATTCAGTCTTAGGAGATTATGCATTTCTACGAATCTGTCCTTTTCTTTTAAATTGTCCATTTTATTGGCGTACAGTTTTTCTCAGTAATGTTTTATAATTTGTGTTTCTGTTGTGTTGGTTGTAACTTCACTTTTATTTATGATTTTATATATTTGGGTTCTCTCTCTTTTTTTCTGATGAGTCTAGCTAAAAGCTTATCAATTTTCTTATTTTTCTGAACATCAGATATTTGCTTCATTAGTTTTCCTTTTTTTTTTAGTCTCTATTTTATTTATTTCCTCTATGATCATTGTTCTTTCTTAGTACTCACTTTGTAGTCTCATTGTCTTTTAATTTATTCTTTTCTCAAGTTGTTTTATACATAAATTGCTTATTTGAGATTTTTCTTCTTTCTAGAGGTAGAATTATGCCAGTATAAATCTTCTCTCTTAGAACTTCTTTTGATGCTTCCTACAATTTGGATCATTGTTTTTCACTTTCAATTGTCTCCAGTTATTTTGATTTCTTCATTGATTTTTGCAATGACCTCCCATTTATTTTACAGCAAATTATTTCATCTCCACATGTTTTTGTCTCTCAAGCTTTTCTGCAGCTATTTTATTATACTTGATTTTTAGTATCACATCTCTGTGGTCAGAAAAGATGTTTGTTATGATTTCAGTCTTCCTAATTTTACTGAGACTTGCTTTGTGGCCTAGTATGTGATTTATCCTGAAGAATTTTCTGTGTCCACTTGAAAAGAGTGTATATTCTGCAGTTTTTGGATGAAATTTCTGCATATGTTATATTTAATATCTTGAGATATAGTCCCTCTAGACTCTCATTTTTCAGCATTTTTATCATGAATGGATGTTTAACCTTGCAAAAGATTTTGTGCATCTATTGAGATGATCAGATAACATTTATTTTCAATTAGTTAAGAGGTGACCACATTGACTGAATTGTTAATATGTATATGTCCTTACATGCTGGGGATAAAGACTGCTTGAAGATGGCATATATAGGTTACAATATATAGAATGATGACATATATATATATATATATATAATATATATAAATATCAACATCTATCTCTCTGACTTCCCAGATGGCTAAGGGTAAAGAATCTGCCTGCTAATGCAGGAGACATTGAACACAGGGGACATGGGTTCAGTCTTTTTGCCAGGAAGATCCTTTGGAGGAGGAAATGGCAACTCACTCCAGTATTCCTGCCTGGAAAATCTCATGAACAGAGGAGCTTGGTAGGCTACAGTGCATGGGGTTACAAAGAGTCAGACAAAATTTAGCAACTGAGCATTATCTATCTATCATTCTTTCTTTCTATACATATGTTTAAGTGGATGATCTCTTAAGTTTGAATGTGCATGTATGTGTGCTCAGCGCTCAGTTGTGTTCAAGTCTTTGACACCCAAGGGCTGTAGCTCACAAGGTTCCTCTGTCCATGGAATTTTCCAGACAAGAATTCTGGAGTATGTTGCTTTTTCCCACTCCACGGGATCTTCCCAGCTCAGGGACTGAAAACAAATCTCCAGTATGTTCTTCATTGGCAGGTGGATTCTTTTGCATTCTAGCAGCCTTACATTTTAAATCCATGTCCTACCTTTAATGGTTTTGACACCATATTTCATATCTTTTTGCTTTGGCTATCCTTATCACATATTGTGAGTATAAAATATTTTTACTGCTTTTGTCTTTTAACCTTCTTATAACTTTATAAATCATTGATCCACTACATATATATATATATATATATATATATATATATTTTTTTTTTTTTTACCAATGATATTTCTCATTCATATTTTTCCCATTTTTGTTGTGGTCTTTTTTCCCCCTTCTTAAAGTTCCTTTACCATTGCTTATAAAGCCAATATAATACTTCTTAACCATTTTAGCTTTTATTTGCCTGGAAAAATCTTTATCTCTTCTTGAAATCTGAATAATTACATTGCTGGGTAGAGTATTAGTTGCAGGTTTTTCCTTTCATCACTTTGAATGCATCACCCTTGCTACTCATTTCTGGCCTGCATATTTTCTACTAAAAAAGTCATCTGATAGTCTTCTGCAAGTTTCTTTGACTGTAACTATTTGTTGTTGTCTTGCTGCTTTTAACATTCTCTCATTATCTTTAATAGTTGATACTTTAATGATAATGTGTCTTGATGTGGATCTATGAGTTAATCTAACTTGAATTGCTATACTTCCTGGACCTAGGGGTCTGTTTCCTTCCTGAGGTAGGGAGGTTTTTAGCCACTATTTCTTCATATAACTTTTCTGTTCTTTTATCTCTTTTCCTTCTGTTATCTCTATAGTGTGAATGTTGGCATACTTGATGTCATCCCCAAAGTCTCTTAGATTATTTTAAATAAAAAAATTTTCCTTTTTATGGTCATCATGTGTAATTACCAGTGACCTGTCTTTCAGAGCACTGATCCATTACTCTGATCTAATCTACTGATAATTCCTCTGGTGTGGATTTTATTTCAGCTATTGTATTCTTCAGTTCTGTTTGATTTTTACTTATAGTTTCTAACTTTGCTGAAATCCTTATTGTTTTTATTCATTCTCTTTCTGAGTTCCATGAGCATTTTTAGATCATTACCTTCAACTCTCTATTGAGTAGATTGATTATCTCCTCTCCGTTTAGTTCTTTTTCTGAGGTTTTGTCTTATTTCATCATCTGGAGTGGATTTTTATGTCTCCTTATTTTGCCCAGTTCTCTATGTATTTTCCTATGTACATCAGTTATAGTTTTCAATCTTGGAGAAGTGACTTTGTGTAGGAAACATCCAAAGAGGTCCAGAATCATTCTCTCATTTGGTCATCAGAGGCATAGGCCCCAGTGTTGCCCTAATATGGGATGCATGTACCCTTCTGTAATGATAGCAGTTAGTATATTAGGCATGCTGGCAGGTGGAGTTGGACTCCAGCCGAGTTGGCTATGTGGCTATGCGTTGTACATTTGCTTTGAACCCACTGGAGGGTAAGGGATCCCATCCTCATGATTGGTTGAGTAGCCAGGGGTGGTGGGTAGTGCTGCTACTGGCCCACTGGAGAGTAGGGCCAGGTCCTCATGCAGCTGTCTGCTTAGCCAAGGGACAGTCAGGCTGGTGTTGGCCTCCTGGGAGTGGCAATGGGTCCCTGATTTGCTGTCTGCACAGCTCAATGGAGTTTGGGCTGAAACTGACCTGCTGCAAGTGAGCATGGGTGGGTATGTCCTCCATACTGATAGGTTTAAGTTTCCAAAAATACACTTGGTAGGCTGATGTCATCACAGTAGAAAGAGCTCCTCAAAATTGGTACTTCCAAATGGCTACTTCCAGTGTTCCCTTTCCAAGGGGGAGTCTCAGTTGCCTTCAGCCTATCCAGGAGGCTCTCCAAGATGATCAGGTGGGTCTGACCCATGCCTCTTTCAAATTACTGCTTGTGTACTGGGACTTAGAGTGTGTGACATTTTGTATGCACAGTTAAAGAGTGAAGTTTCTGTTTCGTACAGCCTTCCAGCAGTTCTGAATAGAAAGCTTGCAGGCTGTCAAAGCTAGATTTTCTGAGGGCTTATCTTCCCTATGCAGGCCCTCCTTTACTCAGAAGCCTAATGTGGGGATGTTGAACAGCTGTGTGTTCATTGGGAAGGATGTCTACATATGATACTCCTTCCATTTGTGGGTTGCTAACCCAGAGGTGTCAGTCCTGACTATATTGTGTCTCTGCCTCTCCTATCCACCTCACTGTTGTTCCTGCTTCAGGTCTTTAGATGCGAAATTTTTTTTTGACAGTCCTTATGTTATTTATATAGATATCTGCTTTGTAAGTGGTTGCAACTTTGGTGTGTCTATGGGAGGAGGTAGGCTCAAGGTAAGGTCCTATTCTGTCATCTTTGCCACAACTCCCATCAATAATTTAGCTTCAAAAGACATAACCACAATATTAACAACTAATGCACTTCAATATACAAAGAAGAATACATTCTCACTGAAATATGTGCTTATACTACAAATATAAAATTCAGGTAACATTGAAAAATACAGAACTTAAGATGCTTCCTCATCTACTCATGAGCAAGTAATTACTATAAGATCTGTCTTCCATGAGAAAATCTAAACTTTGTAGAAATTAAATGAACCAACCGTATGTAGATACTGTACAACAAGCAGCAAATGACTGTAATTCATGAGAAAAAGGAAACAATTCAAGAAAAATTTAAACATGAATACAAAGCAATTGAAACAAATCAAACACAATCATAGAGTTAAAAAAAACAAACAAACAAAATAAAAACACCTAACAGACATTCAATGATAACTGAGAAAATATTACAAAAGTAATTAGAAAGGAGCTGATTAGAAAAATAGTAGAAACTATAATGGTCAAATTTTATTGGAAAGTGGATAGCAACTCTAAACACAGAGATACAAGAAAATTCACAAAAACCCAAGTAAAAGGAACAGAAAGAAAATGGAATAAAGGGACAGGAGGATAAAATTTCTGAAAATGGATGAAAAATAGTATCAAAGCAACAAAAAGAAAAAAATATATATATTATCAAGCAAAATGTAAAGCATAGATTTTGGTCAGATAAATTCAAAACTGAAGACAATAGAATACTATCCTTAAAGTGCTAAAAGACGGGACAATGGAAGACCAAATGAAAACAGTATATCCAGGAAAAACATGTTCTGTTTTCAGAACATGAAGGCAAAATAAAAAACTCATTACATAAGGAAAGTAACAGAATGCATTATGCCAAATTTGCACTGAAAGAAATGGTTTCTTATTTCCCAACATACTTGTTGTGGAGTCTTTGTATATTCTAGAGTAGTGATCAAACAACTATAGCCTCTAGAGCAAATCTTGCCCTCATTCATTTACCTTTTGTCCATGGCTGCTTTAACAGTATAAGGGCAGAAGTGAGGATGTAAGAAGAGAAGGTATTTCTTTCTCTTTCAGTATGCTTCTTGGATTGTTTCTTATTTTGGTTCTAGCATCTAGTGGGCAAACCTCACCATGGTTCTCAGTCTTGAAGAGATTGCCAGGCTTCTGTGATACTTTAATACCACCTTTTCTCATGCCTTGCAATCACAGATGCAGCTATGACAGTCTGATCTTGCTAATACCTATGTTACTTCAAAGTCACCCCACAGAAAACCATAATTCAAAAAGATTTAGGCAGCTTCCAGTTCAAGATGACAGAGTAGAAGGATGTGCACTCATCTCCTCCTGTGAGAACACTAAAATCACAACAAGTTGCTGAACAACCATTGCCAGGAGGATGCTGGAACCCACTAAAAAAAGATACTCCACATCCAAAGACAAAGAAGAAGCCACAGTGAGACAGCAGGAGGGGCACAATCATGATAAAATCAAATCCCAAACCTACTGGGTCAGTGACCCACAGACTGGAGAACAATAATACCAAAGAAGTTCTCCTTCTGTTGTGTAGGTTCAGAACCCCACATCAGGCTTCCCAACCTGGGGACCTGACAAAAGGACTAGGAATCCCCAGGGAATCTGACCTTGAAGGCCTGCAAGATTTGGTTACAAAACTTCCACAAGACTAGGGCAAACAGAGAATTCAGATTAATCGAACAAACAAAACCTTGTGCACCAAGGCTCAGAAGAAAGGAGCAGTGACTCCACAGGAAACTGACCGAACTACCTGCTTTTGTTGGAGGGTGTCCTGAGGAGGCGTGAGTCAGCAGGGACTCACCACCTGGATGGTGGGACTGGCAGCAGATGTCTGGAAAGGTCCCCTTTGGTGTAAACCCTCTTAGAGTTTGCCATCAGTCTGACCATAGAGCCTGTAGACCTGAGGGCTGGATCACCTCAGGGCAGAAAACAAGCAGGTTGGGAGTGCAACTGCAACCATCAGCACATAGTTAGATCAAGAGTGTTCCAGAAAAACATCTATTTCTGCTTTATTGACTATGCCAAAGCCTTTGACTGTGTGGATCACAATAAACTGTGGAAAATTCTGAAAGAGGTGGAAATACCAGACCACCTGACCTGCCTCTTGAGAAATCTGTATGCAGGTCAGGAAGCAACAGTTAGAACTGGATATGGAACAACAGACTGGTTCCAATAGGAAAAGGAGTACATCAGGGCTGTATGTTGTCACCTGGTTTATTTATTTATTTATTTATTTATTTATTTATATGCAGAGTACTTCAACTGTGGTGTTAGAGAAGACTCTTGAGAGTCTCTTAGACTGCAAGGAGATCCAACCAGTCCATTCTGAAGGAGATCAGCTCTGGGATTTCTTTGGAAAGAATGATGCTAAGGCTGAAACTCCAGTACTTTGGCCACCTCATGCGAAGAACTGACTCACTGGAAAGACTCTGGTGCTGGGAGGGATTGGGGGCAGGAGAAGAAGGGGAGGACAGAGGATGAGATGGCTGGATGGCATCACTGACTCGATGGACGTGTGTTTGAGTGAACTCCGTGAGTTGGAGATGAACAGGGACCCCTATCGTGCTGCTATTTATGGGGTTGCAAAGAGTTGGACACGACTGAAAGTGAACTGACTGTACTGATGCAGAGTACGTCATGACATATGCTGGGCTGGAGGAAGCACAAGCTGGAATCAGGATTGCCAGGAGAAATATAAATAACCTTAGATATACACATGACTCCACCCTTCTGGCAGAAAGTGAAGAACTAACGAGCCTCATGATGAAAGTGAAAGAGGAGAGTGAAAAAATTGGCCAAAAGCTCAACATTCAGAAAACTAAGATTACGGCATCTGGTCCTGTCACTTCATGACAAATAGATTGGGAAACAGTGGCTGAGTTTATTTCTCTGGGCTCCAAAATCACTGCAGATGGTGATTGCAGCTATGAAATTAAAAGAGGCTTACTCCTTGGAAGCAAAGTTATGACCAACCTAGACAGCATATTAAAAAGCAGAGACATTACTTTGTCACCAAAGGTCCTTCTAGTCAAAGCTATGTTTTTTCCAGTGGTCATGTATGGATGTGAGATTTGGACTATGAAGAAAGCTGAGCACCGAAGAATTGATACTTTTGAACTGTGGTATTGGAGAAGACTCTTGAGAGTCTCTTGGACTGCAAGGAGATCCACCAGTCCATCCTAAAGGAGATCAGTCTTGGGTGTTCATTGGAAGGACTGATGTTGAAGCTGAAACTCCAATACTTTGGCCCCCTGATGCAAAGAGCTGACTCATTTGAAAAGACCCTGATTCTGGGAAGGACTGAAGGCAGGAGGAGAAGGGAATGTCAGAGGATGAGATGATTGAATGGTGTCACCGCCTCAATGGACATGGTTTTGGGTGGACTCCGGGAGTTTGGTGATGGACAGAGAGGCCTGGTGTGCTGCAGGTCATGGGGTTGCAAAGAATCACACAGTGCAACTAAACTGAACTGAACTTACTGAGTAAGGCCCTGTGCACCAGATAGCCTTGTGGTTGGTCTACAGGTAGCTTTTCACTCTCATGGGACCACTAGTCTCTTCTTAATTGCTTGTATCAAATATTTTTAAGTTTTGGAGTTCCCTTAAGCTTGAATTGCCTACACGTTTTTCTAAATAAAGTCAGTCCAAGTGGAGAGAGCTGTGGAGGCCTCCACTATCATGGTACAACTTTCTTTCTAGGTAAAACCTGCGTTCATCTGTTCTGAAACAAGCAGGCACACTGGTCCAGTTTGCTTAGAATGACACTCCTGCTTTAGGAGAAGGTTTCTTAGTGAGGCCACTAGCCTATGGTGTTCTTAGCATAAAACTTCTGTCCTTTAAGAGAATGGAAGCAGTGGAACTGGGGCCCAGTACTCTTGGCCTGGCATTCTTAGGGTAGAGCTTTTGAATGGGGGCTGGGTAGAGATCATCATATGTTTAGCTACCCTTGCATTGAATAGACCTTGTTCAATGTGGAGCTGGAGGGGACAAGTAATGTTTGCAACAACAACAATCAAGGACACATGGTAGCCTTTGGCTGTGACCCAGGGTCAGAGGGATCTCTATGTCCCTGCCTGTACTTGCCTGAGTGCACTTTCAGCTCTGCTGGGACGAGAGAGGGCAGGGAAGAAGTGGGTTCTTGCTCAAATGTCATAGATTCTCAGTCTTACTGAGATTTAGTGGATTTTGTTTAGTAAATATTTTTTTGTTTGTTCTTTATTTTCAGATATTTCCATGGTAGTCTCTTAAAATCAAATGTATTTATTATGAGATCTCAGAATCTCAAGCTTCAAAAATCAGCAAAATAAGGAAAACAAACTAGGCAAACACATATGAACACATATCAGCTGTATTCGCAATATCTAAAAGCTGATCAAACATTAATTTCCCATTTGTTTAAGAGTGCATAAACAAAATTTGGAATATATGTACAATGGAAAATTACTCAGCAATAAAAAGAATGGGTTATTTATACATAATAAAATGAAGAAATCTCAAAATCATTTTACACAGTCAGGAAGCCTGAGAGAAAAGATGACATGGTGTATGATTCTATACATACCTTCCAGATCACTGGTTATCTGGAGATGGGTTTGGAGGGAAGAATGGTCTGAAAAGAGGCCTAATCAACCATTTGGAAATGAAGGAAATATTCTGTATCTTGATGTGGTGGTGATTTCATTGGCCACAAAACTCACAGAGTTGTTCACTTTAAATACATACTGTATATTTCAAACCAATTATTCCTCAATAAAGTGTTTAAAAAAATAATGTGCAGGTCTTCTTTAGATCCAAGAATTTATATTTTTGAGCATTGATTGGCAAAACTAATACAATATTGTAAAGTTTAAAAATAAAATAAAATAAAAAAAGAAACATATTTTTTTTTGAAAAAATTTCATCTTTACCTGAAAAATAGGAAGCCGCACAATAAAATGGAAAGTTTAGTTTTGCTTATTCATAATAATTATATATTTATTATTTTAACAAACAATTTATTTAGATATTTCTTATATTCAAAATGGAATATTAAAAAGAGGCTAAATTTTTAAATATTATTGTTGTTAGTGTAGCAGCAGCTTAGAGAGGAGTAAATACCATGAACACTCCCATTTAGTAAAATTAGCTAGTTATGACTCTACAATCAGCTATAATTATAAATGTACTGGGATGCCACAAGATGAGATTAAAGTAGTAATAATGTTTTAGATAAATGTGGTCTTCAATTTATTTAGGCATGTTTTACTATCACTCTTTTGCTTGTAAATACAGAATCTTTCATGCAACACGCTGAGTCCTATAATGGAACAAGCCTTCAGGAAATTCATAATTCTTTTTAGTTTCACCTCACCTAAATCCCAGGCACAGGTTCTTTGCTCACTGGACCTTAGTATTCTTTTATTCAACTGAGAAATAAGAGTTTCTGTAAAGTCAAGACAGTTGACTATCAAGCACATAGGCAAACCAGGATGAGAAAGCTCAGTCTGACCTGACTTTATTTTATTAATTCTTAATGACTAACTGTTATTACTCATACTTTTCTTCTCATTTTTTTAGGCGGTATTTCCCCAGAGATGCTCAAACATTAGAAGTTATTACTCACTTCTAGCTTTTTTTAACTTTATCACCATTAATTAATATTCAGTTTAGTTTATCTGTAATTTTAAAGGTATTCCCTCTCTCCACTGTCATCAGACAGTGATTATCTTCTTCTATGAATATTTATCTACCACAAGTTACCCACGTGATTTTTCTAAAATGTCAATTTGAATACAATATATTCTTTAAAGAAAAATCCCTAGTGCTTCCCTGTGGTCTGCAGAAAATAAGCCAACCTCCTTGTCTTCTTATATAGATGTGCACAATTTCCACGAATTTCCTTTTAAGTCTTAAATCTCACTCCCTCTCTTTTACATTAATATCAGGAATTAAATTTTTGGAAGTTTAACATATCATTATTTAATTGCCTTTGCCCAGAAACTTTTCTATTTCACCTTGCTCAAGTTCATTTATGTTTACAAATGTACTTATGAAGTTTTCCCTGATAATTTATATTACTCATCTGTAGAAGCTGCTCTGTCTTTGTAATTTCTAGCCTTGTGGCTCAGGTGGTAAAGAATCTGCCTACAATGCGGAAGACCTGGTTTCAATCCCTGGGTTGGGAAGATCCCGTGGAGAAGGAAAGGGCTACCCACTCCAGTATCCTGGCCTAGAGAATTCCATGGACTGCCCATAGAGTTGCAAAGATTTGGACATGACTGAGCAACTTTCACTCACTTTATTCACTGGGTTTACCATATGACATGTTATTAATAGCTTTCTATTTAGCTATTTTTTCCATCAATTAGTTTGAGCTCAAGTACAGAAATCATTTAAAATTGAGAATTTTTATAGGGCACAGTGTATATAAAACTTCAATAAGTGTTAATTTGATGAATGAATACTCACTAAGGCATATATAACAAAATATGAATTATATTTACTGTTGTTTATTTGTATTACAGTTTCCTTGTGAAAAGGTATAATTTTAAAAAACAATTTATCAGTTTTATTTATCAGTTTATCAGTTTATTCAAATGAAGGGGAGAAATAATAATGATTCAGCCAAGAAACCATTAGATAAATGTGCCACTTGGTTAGCCTCTGGACAATTAAGAGTTACTTACATTTCACACTTGAGACTGTGTACTGCTGAGTATCTGATTCTCTCAGTAGATATTCACAAAGATTTCTTTAGTAAATCTGGTATTTTGTTCTATCTTTCTTAATACATCAGACTGTGTTACCTCTACCAAGTGTGTGTGTACATATATATATATATATATATATATGTACACACACACATAACATATGATACTGATTCCAGATAAAAAATATATTCCAAACAACAGCCTCAAAGAGTCAGAAGTTGGAATATATATGTCTTAAAAACAAATTACATGGAAACCATTATCATTATCCAAAAGGAAGTACAGAGAAAGTCATTCCATTCCAAATCAACAGCCAGACAAAATAGAGTCCATCTTCCTGATGTATGTATTCTGATTAGGTCCAAATACATCTTCCAAAGTATATATTCTTAATATATGGGATTCAAACAAATGAAGTCTCAAGATTTGAATCAGTGCTTCTCTAAGTTATTATAAAGCTCAGCACTTTCAGAATATTACATTTACTTAATTCTATTTTCAGTTAATATAGAAATAAATAAAAATAGGTTTTTCCCCAGGATCTTCCTCAGAGCTTCTTTGACATCTTTGTTTCTCAGAGAGTAAATCAAAGGATTCAACATGGGAGTGACCAGGGTGTAACACAAGGAGGCCACTTTACTCAGCTCAGGAAATCTGTCAGGGATGACATACATAAAGATGATGGCACCATACAGTACACTCACGACTCCCAGGTGAGAGCTGCAAGTGGAGAAGACTTTCTTTCGCCCCTCAGTGGAGCGTATTTTTAGAACTGTGGATACAATATATATATAAGACACAATAATGACAATTATGGTAGGCAAAATGATAATGGTGCATAGGAAAAAGGATACCATATTAGGAATGTAGAGATCAGAACAAGAAATCCTCAGAAGTGGACGCTCATCACAGTAAAAATGGTCAATGTTCCGAGAAGCACAAAAGGATAAAGTAAATGTCATGATGGTCTGAAGAACTGAGCTGATACAGCCAAAAAAATAGGAACCAGCCACAAATTGAACACAGAGATGTGTTGACATTTGGACAGAATAGAGGAGTGGGTTGCAGATGGCAATGAAGCGATCATAAGCCATGACTGCCAGGAGAAATCCCTCGGAAACAATGAAGAGGTCAAAGAGAAACAGCTGGGTCACACAGCCTGCATAGGAGATGGACTTGCTCTCAGACCAGAAGTTGCTCATAGCCTTGGGTGCAATAACAGATGAATAGAAGAGATCAACGAAGGACAGGTTGCCTAGGAAGAAATACATTGGTGTGTTCAGCCGGGGATCAGTTATAATAATGACCATCATGCCAACATTCCCTAGAAGGATCATGGCATAGACAAGCAGAAAAAACAGGAAGAGGAGGATGTGGAACTCTGGGTGGACCTTGAAGCCGACAAGAATGAAGTCAGTCACTTCTGAGTGGTTGCTTGTTTCCCTGTCACCCATGGCAGAAATCTGCTGAGAGGCACAAGGCAAAATAAATGAAACTGTGGCTTTGACTCTAGTGCTATTAATACTTTCTTAAATGTAGAATTAAATTACTTACTGCTTAATAAGATATTGCATACAAAACAATTTTAATGTCAGGAATATGCTGGAATTTGAAGTAGATGTCATTAGGCTTCTTAAACTGTTATTCTATTAAGCAGGGAAAGATATCCTTTGGTTATTTTAGTTAAATCATAATTGGCAGGGGTTTCTGCAAGAAATTAGCCTATTTTATTGCCTAAAATCACTTACATTCTAAATTTCTATCCTTAAAATGTTTATAGCTAGATGCTTTCTTCATCTAAAATTGTAGTCTGCACATTATCTAAAATAAAAGTATCTCATGTAATCTATGCTACTGCTGCTAAGTCACTTCAGTCATGTCTGACTCTGTGCGATCCCATAGACGGCCTCCTACCAGGCTCCCCCATCCATGGGATTCTTCAGGCAAGAACACTGGAGTGGGTTGCCATTTCCTTCTCCAATGTAATCTATATGATAGTTATATGATAGTGTTTACAGCCCTCATACGAAGTTAGTGTTTGATTCATTACATGACAGTAGTAAATAAATTGAAAATACTTTTACCTTATTTAGCTCAATATGTTTCATTTTCCTTATTTATGTAGGCCAACTTTGAAAATAGAATAAAATAGACATTATTGGCATAATTGAAAACATCCAAAATTCACTAAGTGAAGATAAAGTTCTCTAATGGAATTTTCAAATATTTTCCTTTTCTCAGGTCAAAGCCATTCTCCCAATATATACATTTTTATTGCCTCTTTAAAAATATTTCATTTCCATTAACACTCATTTAACAAATATCACAGTCATTTAAACTTCTTTTTGAGGCAGAGAAAGAAGGTAGTGAATATTCCAATCCTTACACTGCAGTGAATGACTTTCTACCAAGGCTCCATCAATTCAAGTGATCTCACGGTTTAGATAATGTAAGTAAACTTCACTGATATACATAAATGGAAATCCCTTTCCTGAATTCTGTTACACCTTAGGTGTTTTAAGATAAATATACTTGGGTAACCACGGATATTTAAAGACCATAGTAACTTGCATCGTCCAGAGTCCATGATCATGAACTTGAGTATGGGTAGTGGTGTTTATGATGGTGTTAGTTGTTTAATGCCTGTGAAACCTTCCTCAGGATATTTCAGCATTGAATTTTTGCTCATCTTCTGTGATGGATTCCATTGGGAGAGGAGTAATCGTAATGTCAATTATGGTGCCATAAGTGAAGACTCTTGGGCTGTTGTCCACGAGGACTGAAGTAACCTTAGGTACAAACAAATAGTCTAATAATAGTCAAAAACAAGGGGAAAAGAGAAAAATTCACTTGAAATTATTACCTATATATCTTGATATAGCTATGTTTCAGGATATGACAAATGCTGTCTAAATCACAAAATCAAAGACAGATTATGGTTGCTAATGTTGTTCTCCTATATTTAAATACCAAACAGTTAAAAAATATACTGAAGGGAAAGATAACATTCATACAAGTAACTTTATATCTTTAGCAAAAATGCTTATGAGATTAGGATCTCTATTTAAAAATTCCTTTAAAACTGCAGTGTGACTGAGACTACATTAACATCAGAGACATACTACTCTATTTAGTAAGCCCAACTTGATAAGAATGTCATTTTTCTAAAATATTTTTATCAGTTAATTTTAATATTATTTTTTAAAAACCAGTTTTTAAATTAAAAATTATGTTTAGAATTTATCTGGGTTTTTAAAGTGTATAGATAGCAAAAATGATGTGGGGCCAGAGCTTCTCTTTTTTTGTAATTCAGTATTAGTAAGAGCTTCATCAGTTTAGGAAGAGAAGGTCAATTGGATATTTTATTATTTTTTTTCTTTTTTTTTAATTTTATTTTTAAACTTTAAAATATTGTATTGGTTCTGCCATATATCGAAATGAATCAGCCACATGCATACATGTGTTCCCCATCCTGAACCCTCCTCCCTCCTCCCTCCCCATACCATCCTGCTGGGTCGTCCCAGTGCACCAGCCCCAAGCATCCAGTATTGTGCATCAAACCTGGACTGGCGACTCATTTCATATATAACATTATACATATTTCAATGCCATTCTCCCAAATAATCTCACCCTCTCCCTCTCCCACAGAGTCCAAAAGACTGTTCTATACATCAGTGTCTCTTTTGCTGTCTTGTATACAGGTTTATCGTTACCATCTTTCTAAATTCCATATATATGCGTTAGTATACTGTATTGGTGTTTTTCTTTCTGGCTTACTTTGTATAATAGGCTCCAGTTTCATCCACCTCATTAGAACTGATTCAAATATATTCGTTTTAATGGCTGAGTAATACTCCATTGTGTATATGTACCATAGCTTTCTTATCCATTCATCTGCTGATGGACATCTAGGTTGCTTCCATGTCCTGGCTATTATAAACAGTGCTGTGATGAACATTGGGGTACACGTGTCTCTTTCAATTCTGGTTTCCTCAGTGTGTATGCCCAGCAGTGGGATTGCTGGATCATAAGGCAGTTCTATTTCCAGTTTTTTTGAGGAATCTCCACGCTTTTCTCCATAGTGGCTGTACTAGTTTGTATTCCCACCAACAGTGTAAGAGGGTTCCCTTTTCTCCACATCCTCTCCAGCATTTATTACTTGTAGACTTTTGGATCATAGCCATTCTGACTGGCGTGAAATGGTACCTCATATGTTTAGTTAGTTATATTAAACTGAGAAACAAGAGTTTCTGCAAAGTCAAGACTGTTGACCTTGGAACACATAGGCAAAAGCAGAATTTGAAAGCTCAATCTGATTTCTGATAGTATTTTCTTAACTCTTAATGGTTGAAGTGAAGTGAAGTGAAGTCGCTCAGTCGTGTCTGACTCTTTGCGACCCCATGGACTGTAACCCACCAGGCTCCTCTGTCCATGGGCTCATTCAGGCAATAGCACTGGAGAGGATTGCCATTTCCTTCTCCAAACTCTTAATGGTTAAATATTATTAATCGTAATTTCTTCTTTATTTTATGAGGCCGCATTTTCCCAGTGAGAGATTCTTAAACATTGAAATAATTTTCACTTCCACGAGACCTCATTTTATTAACCACCCCAATATTCAGCTTAGTTTATCCATGGTTTAAAAGATATTCCCTCTCTTCACTGTCTCATGTAAGACTGCTGTCATTAAAACAATCATAACCTCTCATTTGGATAATCAGAGGCTTTTTGTGATTCTCTTCTTCCATGAATATTTAGCTACAGAAAGTTAAAATGCAATTTTTCTAAAATACAAGTTTGAACACAATATATCCTTTTAAAAATCCACAGTGCTTCCTGCTGCCTGCAGAATAAAAGAAATTTTCCTTGTCTTGTTATATAGGTTTGTATGAGTTCCATGAATTGCCTTCTAGGTTTCTCTTATTCCCTCTCTTGTGCATTTAAATCAAGACCTAAATTTCAGGAAACTTTGAAATTTTCCTTGATCATTTAGATGACTCATCTTTAAAGACTGCACTCTATACATATTTCTATATTTGCTTTTATGACTGGGTTTAACATATGGCATGTTAGCTCTCTAGTCAGATATTTTCCCCTCAATTACTGTGACCTCAAGTAGAGAAATTACTTATGCCTAGGAATTTTTATAGGGCAAAGAGTCCATCAAAATTCAATAAATATTGGATTGATAAAAGAATTCTCACTAAGGCACATATAGCAAAATATTAAATTTACTCATTTATTTTATTACTGTTTTCTTGTAAAAAGGAAGGATATAAAAACTAATTTATCAGATTAATCAATATTCAAATGATGTGGAGATATAATAACATGTCAGAGAAACCATGAAATAAATTCATTAGCCTCTGGGCAATTAAGAGTTACTTACATGTCATCCCTCAGACTGTGCACTGCAGAGAGATTCTCTCACAAATAGTTCACAAAGATTTCTTCAGTAAATATAATATTTCATTTGCTTATTACATTACCTTGTGCTACCTCTACCAAGTACATTTATATCCACATAAAACATGTTACTAATGCAAGAAAATTGAAGATGAAGCATAGAGAAAGTCATTCCAGTCTTGAATCAAAACAGGCAAACCATAGTCCATGTACTTTTTAGCTGTAAGTACATGGAATTCTAATAAATGAAAACTTTATGATTAAATATTTCTAAGATCAATGGGTACAACTTTTTAGTCAGTT
This sequence comes from Bos indicus x Bos taurus, assembly GCF_003369695.1. Classification (NCBI taxonomy): domain Eukaryota; kingdom Metazoa; phylum Chordata; class Mammalia; order Artiodactyla; family Bovidae; genus Bos; species Bos indicus x Bos taurus. The sequence goes on from NC_040080.1 coordinate 60,741,369, forward strand.
GCTTCCCCAAGTTGTTATAATTCCCAGGACTTTCATTTACATCACTGTAAAAGTAGAATTAAGTATCTTTTCTCTAGGCTCTTTCTCAGAGCTTCTTTGACATCTTTGTTCCTCAGAGAGTAAATCAAAGGGTTCAACATAGGAGTGACTAGGGTGTAACATAAGGAAACCACTTTACTGAGCTCAGGAAATGTATCACGAGTGAGATACATAAAAAATACAACACCACAGAGTACACTCACGACTCTTAGGTGAGAGCTGCAAGTGGAGAAGGCTTTCTTTTGCACCTCAGTGGAGCATATTTTACAACTGTGGATACTATATATATATATATATATATATATATATACACACAATAATGACAATTATGGTAGGCAAAATGATAATGCTGTACAAGAAAAAAGAAACCAACTTATGAGTATAGAGATCAGAACAAGAAATCTTCTGAAGTGGATGGTCATCACAGTAAAAATGGTCAATGGTTCGAGATGCACAAAAGATTAAGTAAATGTCATGCTGGTTTGAAGAACTGAGCTGATGCAGCCAAAAAAATAGGAACCAGCCACTAACTGAACACAGAGATGTGTTGACATCTGGACAGTGTAGAGGAGTGGGTTGCAGATGGCAATGAAGTGGTCATAAGCCATGACTGCTAGGAGAAATCCTTCAGTCACAATGAAGAGAGCAAAGAGAAAGAACTGGCTAATACAGCCTGCAAATGAGATGGACTTGCTCTCAGACCAGAAGTTGCTCATAGCCTTGGGTGCAATAACAGAAGAATAGAAGAGATCAATGAGGGAGAGGTTTCCAAGGAAAAAATACATTGGTGTGTTCAGCCAGGGGTCAGTCATAATAATGACCATCATGCCAACATTTCCTAGAAGGATCATGGTGTAGATAAGCAGAAATAGCAGGAAGAGGAGAATGTGAAGTTCTGAGCGGACCCTGAAGCCGACAAGAATGAAGTCAGTCACTTCTGAGTAGTTGCTTGTTCCCCTGTCACCCATGGCAGACAAATGCTGAGAGGTGAAAGGCAAAAGGCAAAAGAAATGAAATTGCGACTGAGTCATCAATTCGTTAATATGCTCTTATATGTAGCTATACATTATTTACTTCTTAATGAGAAAAGGTATACAAAACTACTTTAACGTCAATAAAATGCATGAATTTGGATTTAGATATTACTAAACTTCAGGAATTGTTATTCTATTAGACAATGAAAGAAGTTATATGGTTATTTTATTTAAATCATACATTGGCAAGGATTTCTGCAAGAAATTAGCATATTTTATTGTCTAAGATTATTCACATTCTGAATTTCTATTCTTGCTATATTTATTGTTAAAAATTATCTTATCCAAATTAGGAGTATTACATCTTATCTAAAATAAGCATATTGCATGGAATCTCTATGGTAGTGTTTATAGCCATTATGATAGCTAAGTCAGTATTTGTGTCATTACATGACAGTATTAAAAATATTTGAAATATGTTTATTTTATTTTACCTCAATATATTTAGTTTCCATTGTTAATTGGAGCCATCTTTGAAAAAATGTGATTAGACAATACTGGTATGTTAAGTAAAATCAAAAATCACTAAGTAGATAAAGTTTTCTAACTCTGCTTCTAAACATACGTTCCTTTTCTCATATCAAAGTCATTCTCCCAAATACATGAATTTTAATTGCTTCATTACAAATGTTGAACTTGCATTAATAGTCATTAAATTTTAAAAAATGTTGTAATTATTTGGCCCTCTCTTTAAAAGCAAAGAGAGAAGCTGGTGAATATTCCAGTCCTTATACCGCAATGAACAAATTTCTACCAAGGCTGCATCAATTCAAGAGATCTCACACTTTAGACTGAGAAAGTAAACTTCAGTGATATACATAAAGAAAATCCCTTTCCTGAATTCTAGTGTACCTGATATGTCTTAAAGTAAGGATAACTGGGTAACTATGGATATTTAAAGATCATAGCAATCTTGTGTCTATGATCTGTGATCATGAGCTAGTGAATCAAAAGTGGTGTTTTTAATGCCCTCAGTTATTTTTAAATCTCTGATACCTTTTTCAAGAGTATTTTAGCATTGAGCTTTTACTCATCCTCTATGAGGGATTCCACTGAGAGAGGGGTAATCATGAAGTCAATTATGGAGACATAAGTGTAGACTTCAGTGCTGTTGTCCATAAGGACTGAAATAACCTCAGGTACACTGTATTAATAGTCCAAATACAAGGAACTTTTCCTTCTATAGTTGTGTATATCCTTTGGGAAATATTTCTGGACTTTAGTTTCTTTACTGACAAAGAAAAACTTTATGGTATTATTTCAACGTACATATCAGTAAGTATAGAAAAGAGATTTAAAAGTTTGCATATGCGGAAAGTTTTATATAAGTAAATATTTTAAGTTATGTAGTAAATTATAGTTATGATTAAAAAATAATCGCACTTCAGTTTGTAATTATCTATGCTTCTTAATGTAGGTATATTTCATGATATGACAAATGCCCACTAAATCACAAATTCAAAGTGAGATATTGGGTGACAATTCTATGTATTCCTATATTTAAATACAAAACAGTTAGAGAATATATTGGAAGATATGATAGTATTCAATACATTTAAAAAATCCTTTGTAAAAATAGTTTAAGATCAGGATCTATATTTGAAAATTCTTTCAAAACTACATGGTGACTGAAAGACTACATTAAAGTCACAGTCATAGTGTACTTCTTAACAAGCCTAATTTTCTAAGAATGCCATTTTTCCTAAATATGTTTATAATTTAATTTTATTTTTAGAAAATAACTGTCTAAAGTAAAAAAAAAAAAGCATTTTTAGATTTTATCTGGGTTTTATAACTGTATAGACAGCAAAATGATGTGGGACCAGGTCTTCTTTTTATTATAATACAGTATTAGTAAAAGTTTAACCAGTAGAGGAAGAGAAAGTAGTTTAGATATTTTAAAAAGGAGAATACTAATTAAGGTTAGTTAAGGCCTGTTGACAATCATACATCTTTGTGAAAACTGGATATTAAGATCCACTGCTTGCTTTTAATCAGATTGCTTTTTGCTTCTTTTTTGTTTGGTTACTTTTGTTTTTGAAGTTGAGTTGTATGTGGTATTTTTTGGCATATTTTGAATATTAACCTTTATAAGATATATTGTTTGCAAATATTTTCCCCTACTCAGTCGGCTGCCTTTTCATTTTTGTTCAAAGATTCCTTCATCTGCAAAGGTTTTCGGTTGATGTAGTCCCATTTGTTTATTTTTGCTTCTGTTTCCCTTGCCAGAAGAGACAGATCCTTTCTCCTCAAAATATATACATTGCCGAGACTGATGTCAAAGAGTTTACTACCTATATTTTCATCTAAGAGTTTTGTGGTTTCAGAGTTTACATTTACATTTTTATCCATTTTGAGTTTACTTTTGTACATGGTATGAGAAAGTACACCAGTTTGATTCTTTTGTATGTATCTATCTAGGTTTCTCAACACCATACATTGAAGAGCCTGTCTTTCCTCATTGTGTATTCTTCCTCCTTTATTGTGGATTAATTGATGTATAATCCTGGACTTACTTCTGGACTCTCTATTCTGTTCCACTGATCTATGTGTATATTTTTGTGCCAGTACCACAGTGTTTTGATTACTTAGCATTGTAGTATAATTTGAAATAAAGGATCACAATACTTTCAGTTTTACCCGTCTTTCACAAGAATGTTTCAGCTACTTGGGATCTTTTGTGTTTCCATACAAATTTTAGCATTACTTGTTGCAGTTCTGTCCAAATATGCCATTGGCATTTTAATAGAGATTGGATTGAATCTGTAGATCGCCTTGCCTAGTATTGTCATTTTAATAATATTAATTCTTCCAATCCACGAGCATGGCATATCTTTCCATTTGTTTGCGATGTCTTCAAATTCTTTGATCAGCATCTTCTAGTTTTCCAAGTTCAGATCTTTTACCTCTTTAATGAGATTTAAGTGTAGGTACTTTATTTTCTGAATGCAATTTAAGTTGAATTTTTATTACTTTCTCTTTCTAGTAGTTTGCTCTTAGTATATAGAAACACTATGCTACACAGATTTCTGCATATAATTTTTTTATCGTGCAACTTTATTGATTCATATATTATTTCTAATAGATTTTTGATGGCATCTATATCAGTTTCTCTATATAGTATATTTTTTTGTAAACATTGACAGTTTTCTTTATTTCTTTCCAATTCAGATTCTTTTTCCTTTGTTTTATCATCCTTGTCTAATTTCTAATTTTAGAGGAAGCATTTTCAGCTTTTCAATGTTAGGTATGAGGTTGGCTGGGGGCTTGGAATATATGACCTTTATTATGTTGAGATATAGTCCTTTTAGACCCTCGTTGTTGATCATTTTAGTCATAATGAATGTTAAATCTTGTTAAAAGCTTTTGTGCATCTACTGAGATGATCATATAGCTTTTATTTTTAATTAGCTAGGAGGTGATGACATTGACTGAATTGTTGGTACTGACACATACTTGCATGCTGGGGATATACCCCACTTGAAGATGGTGTATGATACTTTTAATATATTGTTCAAAATTTTTTTGTTAATATCTTGTTGAGGACTTTGCATTTATATTAAACATGATGCTGGCCTTTTGTTTGGTCGTGGTGTCCTGTCTGGTTTTGTCATCAGGGTGATGTTGGCCACATAGAATGAGTTTGAAAGCTGTTCCTTCCTCTTCAATTTTTGTTTGTTTTTTTTGAGTATAACTTTATTTAGTTTAATTGGAGGCTAATTACCTTACAATATTGTACTGGTTTTGCCATACATTGACATGAATCCACCACGGGTGTACATGTGTTCCCGATCCTGAACCCCACTCCCACCTCCCTCCCCATCCCATCCCTCTGGGTCATCCCAGTGCACCAGCCCCGAGCACCGTGCCTCATGCATCGAACCTGGACTGGTGATTCATTTCATATATGATAAATATACATGTTTGAATGCCATTCTCCCAAATCATCCCACCCTCGCCCTCTCCCACAGAGTCCTAAAGACTGTTGGATACATCTGTGTCTCTTTTGCTGTCTCGCATACAGGGTTATCATTACCATCTTTCTAAATTCCATATATATGTGTTAGTATACTGTATTGGTGTTTTTCTTTCTGGCTTACTTCACTCTGTATAATAGGCTCAGTTTCATCCACCTCATTAGAACTGATTCAAATGTATTCTTTTTAATGGCTGAATAATACTCCATTTGTGTATATGTACCACAGCTTTCTTATCTATTCATCTGCTGATGGATATCTAGGTTGCTTCCATGTCCTGGCTATTATAAACAGTGCTGTGATGAACATTGGGGTATACGTGTCTCTTTCAATTCTGGTTTCCTCAGTGTGTATGCTCAGTAGTGGGATTGCTGGGTCATATGACAGTTGTATTTTCCAGTTTTTCAAGAAAGCTACACTCTGTGAATTTTAGGAATAGTTTGATAAAGATAGGTGTTAACTCTCCTTGAAATGTTTGGTAGCATTCACCTGTGAAGCTGATTGTTGGAATTCTGTTTGTTGGGAGGCTACTATTACTGATTAAATGTATTTACTGGCAATCAGTCTGTTCACACTTTCTGTTTCTTCTTGATTCAGTCTTAGGGGATTATGCATTTCTAGGAATCTGTCCTTTTCTTTTAAACTGTCCATTTTATTGGCATATAGTTTTTCTCAGTATTGTTTTATAATTTGTGTTTCTGTTGTGCTGGTTGTAACTTCACTTTTATTTATGATTTTATATATTTGGGTTCTCTCTCTTTTTTTCTGATGAGTCTAGCTAAAAGCTTATCAATTTTGTTATCTTTTTTAATATCAGATATTTGCCTCATTAGTCTTTTCCATTTTTTTTTAGTCTCTATTTTATTTATTTCTTCTATGATCATGTTTTTGCTTACTACCCACTTTGTAGTCTGATTGTCTTTTTTTTTTTTTTTTGATTGTCTTTTAATTTATTCTTTTCTCAAGTTGTTTTATAAATAAGATTGCTTATTTGAGATTTTTCTTCTTTTTAGAGGTAGAATTATATGAGTATAACCTTCTCTCTTAGAACTTCTTTTGCTGCTTCCCACAATTTGGATCATTGTCTTTCATTTTCAATTGTTTCCAGTTATTTCAATTTCTTCATTGATTTCTGCAATGACCCACCATTTGTTTTATCAAAAATTATTTCATTCCCACATGATTTTGTCTCTGAAGGTTTTCTGCAGCTATTTTATTATACTTGATTTCTAGTCTCTCATCTCTGTGGTCAGAAAAGATGTTTATTATGATTTCAGTCTTCCTAAATTTACTGAGACTTGCTTTGTGGCCTAACATGTGATATATCCTGAAGAATTTTCTGTGTCCACTTGAAAAGAGTGTATATTCTGCAGTTTTTGGATGAAACTTCTGCATATGTTATATTTAATATGTTGAGATATAATCCCTCTAGACTCTCATTGTTCAGCATTTTTATTATTAATGGATGTTTAATCTTGCAAATGGTAAAGCGTCTGCCTGCAATGCAGGAGACCTGGGTTTGATCCCTGGGTTGGGACAATCCCCTGGAGAAGGAAATGGCAACCCACTCCAGTATTCTTGCCTGGAGAATCCCATGGACGGAGGAGCCTGGGGGGCTACAGTCCATGGGGTTGCAAAGAGTTGGACATGACTGAGCAACTTCACTCACTCACTCACTTAATCTTGCAAATTTTTTGTGCATTTATTTAGATGATCTCATAACGTTTATTTTCAATTAGTTAAGAGGTGACCACATTGGCTGAATTGTTGATATTTATATGTCCTTACATGCTGGGGATAAAGACTACTTGAAGATGGCATATATAGGTTACTATATATAGGAAGATGACATATATATATATATATATATATATGTATACACATATATATATATCTCAACATGTATGTTGGAGATATGTCTCTAAGACTTGGAAATGGCGAACCTGAAAGAACAACACTTGGACAGTCTCTGCAAGGACTGACAAGTTTATTTCTGCAGTCAAGCCTTTTTATAGGAGCAAGGAACAAAGAGCTTAGAGCATACAGCCAGCAGAACACGTACAAGGCTAGGATATAATCAGTAAAAGATACTTCAAGGAACAGCGCATTCTTAACGACCCATGTATTTATCCATGACCCATTGTCTCAAGAAACGTCTTTAATGTTTGTTGTTAAATCTAGGCGCTGAGCATAGCCAAAGGCAGGAAATGTTCTTCAGCAATCAGTACACAAATGCCTGGGTACTTCTGGCCCTTCGCCATTTTCCCACGGACTTTCTCCTTCAAAGCTATTTAGCACTGTGCCTCCCAACTTATCCTCCTTTTGTTTTTAGTTTAAGCATGACAGCTGTTAGTTGGACTCCATCGTAGGAGGCACAGAGTCTTGAGTAGAGACATCTGTGTAGAATTGTGTAGTGACATACCAGATAGGGTTCCTACTGTAACAATAGATAGTAGACTAAGAATGCCAGCAATAATCCATCCTATTATGTGCCTTGACCTCCTTAAGCCATATTTGAGCAAAACTTAGAGAAATACAGAGTTGGTCCATGGTTCTGTTAGGTTAACAGGAAGCCACAAATCAGATCTTTGCTTGACTATTGCAATGTTGACCTAATGATATGAAATAGTATGGTTTAAACACATATACAAGGTGCATGCTGTACAGTTAACAATCTTAGCAGAAAGATCTATATCGAAGTTACCTACAATAAACATGTACGGGAGGTGCACACAAGATTGGACATAACCTGTACTATTGTATAAAAAGGTATAGTTTTGAGGTTTTTAAGGCTTTCCCAGTCCCATACACATTGGCAAAGCACTCCAATGCAGCAGGAATCTTCCACACATACCATTGCTCACGTCCTATGGTAGGGGTTCAGACATTGACGTTTTCTCTTCAGCTTCTCTATGGTCATTGATGAGACCCTTCGTGTCAGCTGCGTCACCTGTCCGGGGAGTCTGGTCTTGGGGTCCTTCTTGGTAATGGACATGGCGAAGTGGAACCTAGATTTCTTCTCCATCTGCAATGACGAGACTGTAACGTCTGCCTAGGAGTCATAAGATTCCTGGCAACCATTGATTAAACTGCTTATACCATATTGGTGTGTTGGCTTCTAACAGTTTCTTACTGTTTTCCTCTGCAAAATGTCTGTCTTCACGAGTATCAGAACTATCTTTTAGTAAATTAAAAAAATTTAAGGAATAAAGAGTTAAAGATAATAACTATTAAGGGTTCATAGGATAAGAAGTGTATCTCCTCTTCCATATTCCCCCTTTCTGTTTTAACAAATGAGTTTTAAGAGTACAATGGGTTCTTTCGATAATTGCTTGACCCTGGGGATTGTAGGGTATCCCCGTGATGTGTGTTATATTCCATTCCATTAGAAATGAACGAAATGAGTGAGAGATAAATGCAGGCCCATTATCTGTTTTTAAGACCGAAGGTATTCCCATAACAGGGAAGCTTAGTAAAAGTGGGGAAATGGCGTGTTTGCTGGATTCTGAAGAGACAGGCACTGCCCATATAAAACCTGAAAATGTATCCACGGAGACAAAAAGCAAAGAAAACTTTCTGAAGGAGCAATGAGTGAAGTCAGATTGCCAAAGGGAGTTCGGCTGTTGCCCAGGAGGATTAACTCCTGAAACTGTGGTACATAAGTGCAGAGGAGTGCAGACATCACAGGATTTAATGATATGTCTTGCTTCAGTGAGAGGAATATGGTATTTAGAGTGCAAACTTTTAGCATTGGTATGAACATTAGTGTGTTCGTCCATAGCAGATGTAAAGACAGGAGCTGTGAACTTATCAACAGCATCATTCCCTGCTGCCAGGGGCCCAGGTAAACCTGAATGAGCATGTATATGTGCAATGAAGAAAGGTTCCGTACGTGATCGAATTAAGGCTTGAGTCTTTGAAAAGAGAATATATAATTCTTCATCTAGGTTGTATAAAAAGGTGGTAACAAAATCGGGGAAAAGGGAAGCAAGGTATTTGGAATCAGTATAAATATTGAGGATGATGGTTGAAGAAACAAAAGAGCATATAAAGCATACAATTCAACTCTTTGTATTGAAGAATAGGTAGTGGGTAATTTCTCTTTGATATCAGGGCTGACAATCCCAGCTATGCCTTTCTTGTTGCCGTCAATGAAACAGGTAAATGCATTTGAAATAGGCTGGGAGGCAATGATATTAGTTACTATAAATTTAGTAAATTGTAGGAAGTCCCATAATTTTCCTTTCAGCAAATGGAATGAGATAAGGTTCTGAAACCCACTTAATGCTATTTGCATGGTCATGTTATACTGTAAGGCAATTTGTAATTCCTTTTTTGTCAAAGGACATGTATTGCATATGGATCAAATCCAGTTAAGGTTTGTACATGGTTCCTTCCTGATACAATTAGCTGTCCTATTTTCTCAATGTTTGATACGATTTTCTTTGACTGCTTAGTATGTAGATATACCCATTCTATCGGGCTGTTTTGAGCTATGATTGCAGTAAGTGAATGTTTGGTGGGGAATATATATAAATAGATCGGTTGGGTATGGTCCAGCCGAGTTGAGAAAGACTGTTGAATGTGTCTTTCAACAAATTTTAATTCTTCTTTCGCTTTTTTTGTTAGCTGTCTAGGACTATTAAGGTCAGGATGTCCCTCTAAAATTTTAAATAAATTTTGTAATGCATAGGTGGGAATGCCAATAGATGACTGAAGCCAATTAATATCTCCTATCAATTTTTGAAAATCGTTTAATGTGCGTAGAGAATGCACAGAGATTTGAGTTTTTTGAGGTTTTATCTTAGACTCTTCCATAACATGTCCTAGGTAATTAAAGGGTGCTTTCAATTGAATTTTATCTGGCGCAACAAGTAGGCCATGATTTTGAAGAGTGGAGGTGACTTTGTCATATAACTGTTGTAAACAAAGTTCAGATTCCATGGAAAGTAGTATGTCATCCATATAATGAATTATGAAGGCAGTAGGATATTTATCTCTACTGGGTTGTAATAAAGCAGATATGAGATATTGGCAAATGGTAGCAGAGTTCCTCATCCCCTGAGGTAAAACCTTCCATTGAAATCTTTTAACAGGAGCCATGCGATTTATCGAGGGAACTGAAGAAGCAAAACGTTTTCTATCTTTAGGATGCTTAGGTATAGTAAAAAAGCAGTTTTGTAAATCAATAATAATTACAGGCCATCCTTTTGGCACCATGGAAGGGGAGGGCAATCCAGGTTGTAAAGGCCCCATAGGAATCATAGTATTATTAACATTTCTTAAATCTATCAGCGTTTGCCATTTTCCTGATTTCTTTTTTATTACAAAAACGGGAGAATTCCATGGGGAAAATGAAGGCTCTATATGATTTTTCTGTAATTGCTCATTTACTAATTGTGTGAGAGCTGCCAACTTTTCTTTAGTCAGGGGCCACTGAGGTGTCCATACCGGGGCATCAGATTCCCAATCTAGAGGCAGCAGTGTTAATTCAATGGACCCCAGCAAAAAGGCTCATTTAGAGAGACTGTGGCTTTCGTTTGTTCAAGAAAATCCCTTCCCCACAAATTAATAGGGATACTGGTAATATATGGCTTGATGTAAACTACAATTTGATCAGGACCATAAGCTTGTAAATAGGATGCACTGACGAAAGTTCATGTAGCATCAGCCTCTCCTACCCCTAACAGTCTGGAAGGAGCCACAGTCTTACCCCATTCAAGGGGCCATTCTTCAGTCCTAATAATGGAAATGTCAGCCCCTGTATCCAACATACCTGTGAAATTCCCCCTCCGTCCCCCATATCTTTAGAGTAAGCATAGGCTTTTGATGTTCCTTTAATAAGGTAGATAGTGTGGCAGTAAGGTTGGTGCTACCAAAACCTCCCTGCCTAATTTTATCAGATGCCCTCATTGGTTTGACATATGGAAAAACTAATAATTGTGCAAACCGTTCCCCTTTTTGTAGATACACATTTCTTAATTCTACGACATTCACCATGACATGTATCTCTCCTTCATAATTTTCATCCATGACTCCAGTCAATACTACTAAACTTTTCATCGTACAGCTGCTACGTCCCAAAATTAGTCCAACTGTTCCGGGTGGGATCAGACCATAATATCCAGTGGAGATTTTATGAGGATTGTATAATTCTATCCATTCCATATCATAAGGACTAGGTATATCAATGCAAGCACTCTTAGAGGTAGCTGCTTGCAGTGTCATAATGTTGGGTCCTCCTTTTGTAGTGGGGCTAGAGGATAGCCCCTTTATTATTTTCCCTGTTGTTTTTGTTGTTCCTCTGGTGTGAATGCATTTCCATCCTTATTGAATTTGGAACGACACTCATTCAACCAATGGAATCCCCTTTTACATTTTGGGCAAACTCCCGGGAGCCTTTTTTTTATTACAAGTAAGATTATTTTTTGGTGTTTGCACTGGCATGTGGCATTGTTTTTTCATATGGCCGGCCTTCCCGCAGTTAAAGCATTTAGCACTGGCAGCCTTTTGCACGTTGAAAGTTTCTAGTGCCGCTAATTTTGCTCTATGGGACATAGATCTGATATCTCTATAAGCTTTCAAATATTCCATAAGAGAACTGGTTTCTGAAATTGGTCTAAGTACGGATCGACATTCCTCATTAGCATTTTCAAAGGCAAGTTGTTTTAAAATAATATTTTGTAAGGTTTCATCTCTGATAGATTTTTCGATGGCATCCTTTAATTTTCCTATAAATTGGGCATATTCCTCCTCATGTCCCTGGGTAATCTTGACAATGAACCATCAGAGTTAACATTATCAACCTTTGCCCATGCTCTGCAAGAAATTTCTCTAAAGAAATGCAACATCTGAGGGGTAATATTATCTAATTGCACAGTCATATCGGCCATGGCTCCAGTTCCAGTGTGTATATCATAGGTTAAATTGGCAGGGTTACCACGACATTGCTGGTCAATCATCATTTGTTGGGCCTCATCACCATTCCACATTTGCCACTGAAGTAATTGTTGAGGATTTAGAACCATCTTTGCTACTTGAAAAAAATCCTATGGCATCCAATGATCAGCCCATCCTCTGAGGAATTCTACACAGTAAGGAGAAGTAGGTCCTTACAGAGTGCATGCTTTCTTAAAGCTGGACAACATACCAAAATCTAGACCAGCCCAAGCATTCTGGCCTTGGGCAGGCTGATCAAACTGTATTGGGAAAGCAAAAGCACAAGCAGGCATCTCCTGAGGAGGAGTGAAATGATTAGTATGAGCAAAGTTAGCAACTGCTATTGTAGATGGAGCAGAAGGAAAAACCTTAGGTTTGGGCTGTCCGTTGAATAAAATGACCTCTGTTCTAAGTGGCTTCAGTTTTGACACATTCTGTATACATATGTCTCCAAGCTGTTTTTCCAGGGATTGTGTCTGATTAAGCATAACATTCTTATATTTCAAAGCACCTTGCATATCTTGTTCCTAAAGCTCATATTCATGTAAAGACCAAATAGTTTCTACTTCTGAATCAACATTATGTCCATCAATTTGTTCTGTGACAGCCCATATGAGTGACCATGTAAGCCACCATTGAGGGGGAATACGGACTCCTTGCTGATATGCTCGCAAAACATTATTCTTAACCCTTTTCCATATGTCTAGATCGAGCGTCCCCTCCTCTGGGAACCATGGATTATGTTCCAGTAAAATATGATAGCAGTCATTCAACTGATCTCTTGAAACATTAACAGCATTTTGTTTCAGAAAGTGATGCATTATAGAAATGAAAGGAATCTTACTGCTATGTTGTCCCATCCTGCTTACCTCTTTCTGCAGGGCTCGCCACTTTGTTCAGTCTTCCGTCAAGTCCCTGTTCGGGCACCACTTGTTGGAGATGTGTCTCCGGGACTTGGAAACGGCGCACCTGAAAGAACAACATTTGGACAGTCTCTGCAAGGACTGACAAGTTTATTTCTGCAGTCAAGCCTTTTTATAGGACCAAGGAACAAAGGGCTTAGAGCATACAGCCAGCAGAACAGGTACAAGGCTGGGATATAATCAGTAAAAGATACTTCAACGAACAGTGCATTCTTAATGACCCATGTATTTATCCATGACCCATTTTCTCAAGCAACGTCTTTAATGTTTGTTGTTAAATCTAGGCACCGAGCATAGCCAAAGGCAGGAAATGTTCTTCAGCAATCAGTACACAAATGCCTGGGTACTTCTGGCCCTTTGCCATTTTCCCACGGACTTTCTCCTTCAAGACTATTTAGCACTGTGCCTCCCAACATTCTATCTGTCTGACATCCCAGATGGCTCAAGGTAAAGAATCTGCCTGCTAATGCAGGAGACACAGGGGACATGGGTTCAATCTTTGAGCCAGGAAGATCCCTTGGAGGAGGAAATGGCAACTCACTCCAGAATTTCTACCTGGAAAATCTCATGGAGAGAGGAGCCTGGTAGGCTACAGTCCATGGGGTTACAAAGAGTCAGACAAAATTTAGCAACTGAGCATTATCTATCTATCTATCTATCATTCTTTCTTTCTATACATATGATTAAGTGGATGATCTCTTAGGTTTGAATGTGCATGTATGTGCGCTCAGCGCTCAGTTGTGTTGAAGTCTTTGCCACCGAAGGGCTGTAGCTCACAAGGTTCCTCTGTCCATGGAATTTTCCAGACAAGAATTCTGGAGTATGTTGCTTTTTCCCACTCCACAGGATCTTCCCAGCTCAGGGACTGAACCCATATCTCCAGTATGTTCTTCATTGGCAGGTGGATTGTTTTGCATTCTAGCAGCCTAACATTTTAAATCCATGTCCTACCTTTAATGATATTGACACAATATTTTATATCTTTTTGCTTTGGCTATCCTTATCACATATTTTGACTATAAAATATTTTTACTACTTTTGTCTTTTAAGCTTCTTATAATTTTATAAATAGTAGATCCACTACTTTATATATTTTTTTCTACCAATGATATTTCTCATTCATATTTTTCCCATTTTTGTTGTGGTCTATTTGTCCCCTGCTTAAAGTTCCTTTACCATTGCTTATAAAGTCAGTATAATGAATCTTAACCATTTTAGCTTTTATTTGTCTAGAAAAATCTTTATCTCTTCTTAAAATCTGAATAATTACATTGCTGGGTAGAGTATTCTTAGTTGCAGGTTTTTCCTTTCATCACTTTGAATGCATCGTGCCCATGCTACTCATTTCTGGCCTGCCTATTTTCTACTAAAAAGTCATCTGATAGTCTTATACAAGTTTCTTTGAATATAACTATTTGTTGTTGTCTTGCTGCTTTTAAGATTCTCTAATTATCTTTAATAGTTGATAATTTAATGATAATGTGTCTTGATGTGGATCTATGAGTTAATCTAACTTGAATTGCTATACTTCCTGGACCTAGGGGTCTGTTTCCTTCCTGAGGTAGGGATGTTTTCAGCCATTATTTCTTCAAATAAGTTTTCTGTTCATTTCTCTCTTTCCTTCTGCGATCTCTATAGTGTGAATGTTGGCATACTTGATGTCATCCCCAAAGTCTTAGATTATTTTAATTAAAAAATTATTTTCTTTTTTATGGTCATCATGTGTAATTACCAATGACCTGTCTTTCAGAGCACTGATCCATTCCTCTGATCTAATCTACTGATAATTCCTTCTGGTGTGGATTTTATCTCAGTTATTGTATTCTTCAGCTCTGTTTGATTTTTATTTATAGTTTCTAACTTTGCTGAAATCCTTATTATGTTCATTCATTCTCTTCCTGAGTTCCATGAGCATTTTTAGATCATTACCTTCAACTCTCTACCGAGTAGATTGATTATCTCCTCTCCATTTAGTTCATTTTTGGAGGTGTTGTCTTATTTCATCATCTGGAATGTATTTCTCTGTCTTCTTATTTTTCCCAGTTCTCTATGTATTTTCCTATGTACATCAGTTACAGTTTTCAATCTTGGAGAAGTGACTTTGTGTAGGAAACATCCAATGAGGTCCAGAAGCATTCTCTCATTTGGGCATCAGAGGTATAGGCCATAGTGTAGCCCTCATATGGGACATGTGTACCCTTATGTAATGGTAGGAGTTAGTATATTAGGCATGCTGGCAGGTGGGGTTGGAGCCCAGCTGAGTTGGCTATGTGGCTATGCATTGTACATTTGCTTTGAAACCCCTGGAGGGTAAGGGATCCCATCCTCATGATTGGTTGAGTAGCCAGGGGTGGTAGGTAGTGCTGCTAGTAGCCCAAGGGAGAGTAGGGCCAGGTCCTCATGCAGCTGTCTGCTTAGCCAAGGGATAGTCAGGCTGGTGTTGGCCTCCTGCGAGTGGCGATGGGTCCCTGATTTGCTGTCTGCACAGCTCAATGGAGTTTGAGCTGGAAATGACCTGCTCGAACTGAGCATGGGTGGGTATGTCCTCCATACTGATAGGTTTAAGTTTCCAAAATGACACTTGGTAGGCTGATGTCATCACAGTAGAAAGAGCTCCTCAAAATTGGTACTTCTAAATGGCTACTTCCAGTATTCCCTTTTCAACTGGGAGTCTCAGTTGCCTTCAGCCTATCCAGGAGGCTCTCCAAGATGATCAGATGGGTCTGACCCATGCCTCTTTCAAATTAGTGCTTGTGTACTGGGACTTAGAGTGTGTGACATTTTGTATGCACGGTTAAAGAGTGAAGATTCTGTTTCCTATAGCCTTCCAGCTTTTCCAAATAGAAAGCTTGCAGGCTATCAAGCTAGATTTTCTGAGGGCTTATCTTCCCTGTGCAAGCCCTCCTGGACACAGAAGCCTAATGTGGGGATGTTGAACAGCTGTGTGTTCACTGGCAAGGATGTCTACATATGATGTTCCTTCCATTTGTGAGTTGCTCACCCAGAGGTGTCAGTCCTGACTATAATGTCTCTCTACCTATCCTATCCACCTCATTATTTTTCGTACTTCAGGTCCTTAGATGTGAGAAATATTTCTGACAGTACTTAGGTTATATATAGAGAGAGAGCTGCTTTGTAAGTGGTTGCAATTTTGGTATATCTGTGGGAGGAGGTAAGCTCAAGGTCTTCCTACTCTGTCATCTTTGCCACAACCCCCATCAATAATTTAGCTTCAAAAGATATAACCACAATATTAACAACGAATGCACTTCAATATACAAAGAATACATTCTCACTGAAATGTGTGTTATGCTACAAATATAAAATTCAGATAACATTGAAAAAATACAGAACTTAAGATGCTTCCACATCTACTCATGAGTAATTAATTACTATAAGATCTGGCTTCCATGACAAAATCTAAACTTTGTAGAAATTAAATGAACCAACCATACATAGATACTGTACAACAAGCAGTAAATGACTGTAATTCCTGAGAAAAAGGAAACAATTCAAGAAAAATTTAAACATGAATAAAAAGCAATTGAAACAAATCAAACACAATCATAGAGTTAAAAATTAAAAAAAAAAACCTAACAGACTTTCAGTGATAACTGAGAAAATATTACAAATATAATTAGAAAGGAGCTGATTAGAAAAATATTAGAAACTATAACGGTCAAAATTTCTTTTGAAAGTGGATAGCAACTCTAAACACGCAGATACAAGAAAATTCACAAAAACCCAAGTAAAAGGAACAGAAAGAAAATGGAATGAAGTCACAGGAGGAAAACATTTCTGAAAATGGATGAAAAATACTGTCAAAGCAACAAAAAGAAAAAAAAAACATTATATATTATCAAGCAAAAACTAAAGCATAGATTTTGGTTAGAAAAATTTAAAACAGAAGACAATAGAATACTATCCTTAAAGTGGTAAAAGATAGGACAATTTAAGACCAAATGAAAACACTATATCCAGGAAAAACATGTTCTGTTTTTCTGAACATGAAGGCAAAATAAAAACTCATTAGATAAAGGAAGTTAACAGAATGCATTATGCAAATTTGCACTAGAAGAAATGGTTTCTTATTTCCCAAGATAATTGTTGTGGAATCTTTGTATATTCTAGAGTAGTGATCATACAACTATAGCCTCTAGAGCAAATCATACACTCATTCATTTACCTTTTGTCTATAGCTGCTTTAACAGTATAAAGGTAGAAGTCAGGATGTAAGAAGAGAAGGTATTTCTTTCTCTTTCAGTATGCTTCTTGGATTGTTTCTTATTTTGGTTCTAGCATCTAGTGGGCAAACCTCACCATGGTTCTCAGTCTTGAAGAGATTTCCAGGCTTCTGTGATACTTTAATACCACCTCTTCTCATGCCTTGCAATCACAGATGCAGCTATGACAGTCTGATCTTGCTAATACCTACGTTACTTCAAAGTCACCCCACAGAAAACCATGATTCGAAAAGATATAGGCAGCTTCCAGTTCAATATGGCAGAGTAGAAGGATGTGCACTCATCTCCTCCTGTGAGAACACTAAAATCACAAGTTGCTGAACAACCATTGCCAGGAGGATGCCAGAACCTACTAAAAACAGATACTCTACATCCAAAGACAAAGAAGCCACAGTAAGAGAGTAGGAGGGGCACAACCATTATAAAATCAAATCCCAAATTCACTGGTCAGTGACCCACAAACTGGAGAACAATAATACCAAAGAACTTCTCCTGTTGTGTAGGTTCAAAACCCCACATCAGGCTTCCAACCTGGGGACCTGACAAAGGGATTAGGAATCCCCAGGGAATCTGACCTTGAAGGCCTGAAAGAGTTGATTACAAGATTACACAGGACTAGGGCAAACAGAGACTTCTGTTTAAAGGAACAAACAAAACCTTGTGCACCAAGACTTATAAGAAAGGAGCAGTGACTTCACAGGAAACTGACCGAACTACCTGCTTTTGTTGGAGGGTGTCCTGAGGAGGCGTCAGTCAGCAGGGACTGACCACAGGGACGGCGGGACTGTCAGCAGATGTCTGGAAAGGTCTCCTTTGGTGTAAACCCTCTTAGAGTTTTCCATTAATCTGACCATAGAGCCTGTAGACCTGAGGGCTGGATCACCTCAGGCCAGAAAATGACCAGGTTGGGAGTGCAACTGCAACCATCAGCACATAGTTAGATCAAGAGAGTTCCAGAGAAACATTTATTTCTGCTTTATTGACTATGCCAAAGCCATTGACTGTGGGGATCACAATAAACTGTGGAAAATTCTGAAATAGATGGGAATACCAGACCACCTCACCCGCCTCTTGAGAAATCTGTATGCAGGTCAGGAAGCAACAGTTAGAACTGGACATGGAACAACAGACTGGTTCCAAATAGGAAAAGGAGTATGTCAGAGCCGTATGTTGTCACCCGATTTATTAATTTATTTATTTATATGCAGAATACTTGAACTGTGGTGTTGGAGAAGACTCTTGAGAGTCCCTTGGACTGCATGGAGATCTAGCCAGTCCATTCTGAAGGAGATCAGCCCTGGGATTTCTTTGGAAGGAATGATGCTAAGGCTGAAACTCCAGTACTTTGGCCACCTCATGCAAAGAGTTGACTCATTGGAAAAGACTCTGATGCTGGGTGGGATTGGGGGCAGGAGGAGAAGGGGATGACAGAGGATGAGATGGCTGGATGGCATCACTGACTCGATGGACGTTGGTTTGGGTGAACTCCGGGAGTTGGTGATGGACAGGAAGGACTGGAATGCCGCGGTTCATGGGGTCGCAAAGAATCGGACACGACTGAGCAACTGAACTGAACTGATCTGATGCAGAGTATATCATGAGAAACGCTGGGCTGGAGGAAGCACAAGTTGAAATCAAGTTTGCCGGGAGAAATATCAATAACCTCAGATATGCACATGACACCACCCTTCTGGCAGAAAGTGAAGAACTAAAGAGCCTCTTGATGAAAGTGAAAGAGGAGAGTGAAAAAGTTGGCCAAAAGCTTAACATTCAGAAAACTAAGATTATGGCATCCGGTCCCGTCACTTCATGACAAATAGATGGGGAAACAGTGGCTGACTATTTCTCTGGGCTCCAAAATCACTGCAGATGGTGATTGCAGCTATGAAATTAAAAGACCCTTAGTCCTTGGAAGGAAAGTTATGACCAACCTAGACAGCATATTAAAAAGCAGAGACATTACTTTGTCAAGAATGGTCCGTGAGTCAAAGTTATGGTTTTTCCAGTCGCCATGTATGAATGTGAGATTTGGACTATAAAGAAAGCTGAGTGGTGAAGAATTGATGCTTTTGAACTGTGGTGTTGGAAAAGACTCTTGAGAATCTCGTGGACTGCAAGGAGATCCAACCAGTCCATCCAAAAGGAGATCAGTCCTGGGTGTTCATTGGAAGGACTGATGATAAAGATGAAACTCCAATACTTTGGCTACCTGATGTGAAAAGCTGACTTATTTGAAAAGACCCTGATGCTGGGAAAGAGTGGGTGCAGGAGGAGAAGGGGATGACAGAGGATGAGATGGTTGAATGGTGCCACCGACTCAATGGACATGGGTTTGGGTGGACTCTGGGAGTTGGTGATGGCCAGAGAGGCCTGGTGTGTTGCAGGTCATGGGGTTGCAAAGAGTCAGATATGACTGAGTGACTAAATGAACCGAACTTACTTAGCAAGGCCCTGTGCACCAGATAGCCTTGTGGTTGGTCTACAGTTAGCTTATCACTCTCATGCGACCACTAGTCTCCTCTTAATTGCTTATACCAAATATTTATTAAGTTTTGGAGTTCCCATAAGCTTGAATTGCCTACACATGTTTTTCTAAATAGAGTCAGTTCAAGTGGAGAGAACTGTGGAGGCCTCCACTATCATGGTACAACTTGCTTTCTAGGTAAAACCAACAAGCAGGTACAGTGGTCCAGTTTGCTTAGAATGACACTCCTGCTTTACAAGAAGTTTTCTGAGTGAGATCACTAGCCTATGGTGTTCTGAGCACAAAACTTCTGTCCTTTAAGAGAATGGGAGCAGCTGGAATTGGGGCCCAGTACTCTTGGCCTGGCATTCTTAGGGTAGAGCTTTTGAATGGGGGCTGGGTAGAGATCATCATATGTTTTAGCTACCCTTGCATTGAATAGACCTTGTTCAATGTGGAGCTGGAGGAGACAAGTAATGTTTGCAGCAACAACAATCAAGGGGACATCGTAGCCTTTGACTGTGACCCAGGGGCAGTGGCATCTCTATGTCCCTGCCTGTACTTGCCTGAGTGCACTTTCAGCTCTGTTGGGACGAGAGATGGCAGGGAAGGAATGGGTCCTGGCTCCAATGTCATAGATTCTCAGTCTTCCTGAGATTTAGTAGATTTTGTTCAGCAAATAATTTTTTTGTTTGTTCTTTATTTTCAGATATTTCCCTGGTAGTCTCTTCAAATCAAACATATATATTATGAGATCTCAGAATCTCAAACTTCAAAAATCAGCAAAGATAAGGAAAACAAACTAGGCAAACACATATGAACACATATCAGCTGTATTCGCAATATCTAAAAGCTGATCAAACATCAGTTGCCCATTTATTTAAGAGTGCATAAACAAAATTTGGTATATATGTACAATGGAAAATGGAAAATTACTCAGCAATAAAAAGAAGGGTTACTTATACATGACAAAATGAAAAAATCTGAAAATCATTTTACACAGCGAAGAAGCCTGAGAGAAAAGATGACATGCTCTATGATTCTATTACATACCATCCAGATCACTGGTTATCTGGAGATGGGTTTGGAGGGAAGAATGGCTTGAAACGAGGCCTAATCAACCATTTGGAAATGAAGGAAATATTCTGTATCTTGATGTGGTAGTGATTTCATTGGCCACAAAACTCACAGAGTTCTTCAATTTAAATACATACTGTTTATTTCAAACCAATTATTCCTCAATAAAGTGTTTAAAAAAATAATGTGCAGGTCTTCTTTAGATCCAAGAATTTATATTTTTGAGCAATAATTCAGACACATGTTTTTTTTAAAGATTTCATCTTCACTGGAAGAATAGGAAGCTGCACAATAAAATAGAAAATTTAGTTTTGCTTATTCATAATAATGATATATTTGTTATTTTTAACTAACAATTTATTTAGATATTTCCTATATTAAAAATGGAATATTAAAAGGAGGCTAAATTTTTAAATATAATTGTTGTTAGTGTAGCAGCAGCTGAGTGAGGATTAAATACCATGAACACTCCAATTTAGTAAAATTAGCTAGTTATGACTCTACAATTAGCTATAATTATAAATGTAATGGGATGCCACAAGATGAGATTAAAGTAGTAATAATGTTTTAGATAAATGTGGTCTTCAGTTTATTTAGGCATGTTTTACTAGCACCCTTTTGCTTGTAAAATACAGAAACTTTCATGCAACGAGCTGAGTCCTATAATGGAACAAGCCTTCAAGAAATTCGTAATTCTTTTCAGTTTCACCTCACCTAAATCCCAGGCACAGGTTCTTTGCTCACTGGACCTTAGTATTCTTTTATTCAACTGAGAAATAAGAGTTTCTGTAAAGTCAAGACAGTTGACTATCAAGCACATAGGCAAACCAGGATGAGAAAGCTCAGTCTGATCTGACTTTATTTTGTTAACTCTTAATGATTAACTATTATTATTCATACTTTTCTTCTTATTTTATTAGGTGGTATTTCCCCAGTTAGAGATGCTCAAACATTAGAAGTCATTACTCACTTCTACCTTGTTTTAGCTTTATCAACCATTAATTAATATTCAGTTTAGTTTATCTATAATTTTAAAGGTATTCCCTCTCTCCACTGTCATAAGACAGTGATTATCTTCTTCTATGAATATTTATCTTCCACTAGTTACCAACATGATTTTTCTAAAATGTCGGTTTGAACACAATATATTCTTTAAAGAAAAATCCCTATTGCTTCCCTGTGGTCCGCAGAAAATAAGTCAACCTCCTTGTCTTCTTATATAGATGTACACAATTTCCATGAATTTCCTTTTAAGTCTTAAATTTCACTCCCTCTCTTTTACATTAATATCAGGAATTAAATTTTTGGAAGTTTAACATATCATTATTTAATTGCCTTTGCACAGAAAGTTTTCTATTTATCTTTGCTGAGGTTTATTTATGTTTACAAATTTACTTATGAATTTTTCCCTGGTCATTTATATCACTCATCTATAGAAGCTGCTCTGTCTTCATAATTTTTACCCTTGTGGCTTAGCTGGTAATGAATCTGCCTGCAATGTGGAAGACTTGGGTTCAATCCCTTGGTTGGGAAGATCCCCTGGAGAAGGGAGGAGATACCCACTCCAGTATCCTGGACTAGAGAATTCCATGGACTGTCCATAGAGTTGCAAAAAGTCGGACATAATTGAGCAACTTTCACTCACTTTATTCACTGGGTTTATCATATGACATTTTATTAATAGCTATCCATTTAGCCATTTTTTCCATCAATTAATGTGAGCTCAAGTACAGAAATCATTTAAAATTGGGAATTTTTATAGGGCACAGAGTATATAAAAATTAAGTAAGTATTAATTTGACTAATGAATTCTCACTAAGGCATATATAACAAAATATGAATTATCTTTACTCTTGTTTACTTTTATTACAATTTCCTTGTGAACAGGTACAATTTTAAAAAACAATTTATCAGCTTAGTATATATTCAAATGAAAGGGAGAAATAATAATGATTCAAGCCAAAGAACACATGAGATAAATGTGTCACTTGGTTAACCTCTGGAAAATTAAGAGTTACTTACGTTTCACACTTGAGACTGTGTACTGCAGAGTATCTGATTCTCTCACTAGACATTCACAAAGATTTCTTTAGTAAATCTGGTATTTTGTTCTGTCTTTCTTAATATATCAGACTGTGTTACCTTTACCAAGTGTGTATATATATATATATATATATAAACATATATATATATATAAACATATATATATATATATAAACATATATATATATATATAAAACATATGGTACTGACTCAAGATAAACAATACATCCCAAACAACAGCCTCAAAGTGTCAGAAGTTGGTATATATATGTCCTAAAAACAAATTACATGGAAACCATTATCATTATCCAAAAGAAAGTACAGAGAAAGTCAGTCCATTCCAAAATCAATAGCCAGACAAAATAGAGTCCATCTTCCAGATGTATGTATTCTGATTAGTTCCAAATACATCTTTCAAAGTATATGTTCTTCACATATGCGATTCAAACAAATAAAGTCTCTTAAGTTTTGAATCGTATACGGAATTTAGAAAGATGGTAATGATAACCCTGTAAGCGAGACAGCAAAAGAGACGCAGATGTAGAGAACAGTCTTTTGGACTCTGTAGGAGAGGGAGATGGTGGGATGATTTGGGAGAATGGCACTGAAACATGTGTAATATCATATATGAGACGAATCACCAGTCCAGGTTCGATGCATGATACTGGATGCTTGGGTCTGGTTCACTGGGAGGACCCAGCGGAATGGTTCAAGGAAGGAGGTGGGAGAGGGTTCAGCATGGGGAATACGTTTATACCTGTCGCGGATTCATGTTGATGTATGGCAAAACCAATACAATATTGTAAAGTAATTAACCTCCAATTAAAATAAACAAATATTAAAAATAGATTTGAATCAGTGATTCTCTAAGTTATTATAAAGCTCAGCTCTTTCAGAATATTACGTTTACTTAACTCTATTTTCAGTTAATATAGAATTAAATAAAAATAGTTTTTTCCCCAGGATCTTCCTCAGAGCTTCTTTGACATCTTTGTTTCTCAGAGAGTAAATCAAAGGATTCAACATGGGAGTGACCAGGGTGTAACACAAGGAGGCCACTTTACTCAGCTCAGGAAATCTGTCAGGGATGACATACATAAAGATGATGGCACCATACAGTACACTCACGACTCCCAGGTGAGAGCTGCAAGTGGAGAAGACTTTCTTTCGCCCCTCAGTGGAGCGTATTTTTAGAACTGTGGATACAATATATATATAAGACACAGTAATGACAATTATGGTAGGCAAAATGATAATGGTGCATAGGAAAAAGGATACCATATTAGGAATGTAGAGATCAGAACAAGAAATCCTCAGAAGTGGACGCTCATCACAGTAAAAATGGTCAATGTTCCGAGAAGCACAAAAGGATAAAGTAAATGTCATGATGGTCTGAAGAACTGAGCTGATACAGCCAAAAAAATAGGAACCAGCCACAAATTGAACACAGAGATGTGCTGACATCTGCACAGAGTAGAGGAGTGGGTTGCAGATGGCAATGAAGCGGTCATAAGCCATGACTGCCAGGAGAAACCCCTCGGTCACAATGAAGAGGATAAAGAGAAACAGCTGTGTCACACAGCCTGCATAGGAGATGGACTTGCTCTCAGACCAGATGTTGATCATAGCCTTAGGTGCAATAACAGATGAATAGAAGAGATCAACGAAGGACAGGTTGCCTAGGAAGAAATACATTGGTGTGTTCAGCCGGGGATCAGTCATAATAATGACCATCATGCCAATATTTCCTAGAAGGATCATGGCATAGACAAGTAGAAAAAGCAGGAAGAGGAGGATGTGAAACTCTGGGCGGACCCTGAAGCCAACAAGAATGAACTCAGTCGCTTCTGAGTGGTTGCTTGTTTCCCTGTCACCCATGGCAGAAATCTGCTGAGAAGCACAAGGCAAAATAAATGAAACTGTGGCTTTGATTCTAGTGCTGTTAATACTTTCTTAAATGTAGAATTAAATTATTTACTGCTTAATAAGATATTGCATACAAAACAATTTTAATGTCAGGAAGATGCAAGAATTTAAAGTAGAAGTCAGTAGGCTTCTTATACTGTAATTCTATTAAGCAGTGAAAAGGTGTTCTTTGGTTATTTTATTTAAATCATAACTGGCAGGGATTTCTGCAAGAAATTAGCCTATTTTATTGCCTAAAATCACTCACATTCTAAATTTCTATTCTTAAACTATGTATAGCTAGAGACTTTCTTCATCTAAAATTGTAGAATGCACATTATTTAAAATGAATATATCTCATGTAATATATATGATAGTGTTTATAGCCCTCATGAGAGCGAAGTTAGTGTTTGATTCATTACATGACAGTAGTAAATAAATTGAAAATATTTTTACCTTATTTTAGCTCAATATATTTCATTTTCTTTATTCATGTAGGCCATCTTTGAAAATACAATAAAATAGACATTTTTGGCATAGTTAATAACATCCAAAAATCACTAAGTGAAGATCAAGTTCTCCAATGGAATTTTCAAATATTTTCCTTTTCTCAGGTCAAAGCCATTCTCCCAATATATACATTTTTATTGCCTCATTATAAATATTTCATTTCCATTAACACTCATTTAACAAATATCACAGTCATTTAAACTTCTTTTTGAGGCAGAGAAAGAAGGTAGTGAATATTCCAATCCTTACACTGCAGTGAATGACTTTCTACCAAGGCTCCATCGATTCAAGAGATCTCACTGTTTAGATAATGCAAGTAAACTTCACTGATATACATAAAGGGAAATCCCTTTCCTGAATTCTGTTACACCTTAGGTGTTTTAAGATAAATATACGTGGGTAACCATGGATATTTAAAGACCATAGCAACTTGCATCGTCCAGAGACCATGATCATGAGCTAGAGTATGGGTAGTGGTGTTTATGATGGTGTTAGTTATTTAAAGCCTGTGAAACCTTCCTCAGGATATTTCAGCATTGAATTTTTGCTCATCCTCTGTGACGGATTCCACTGGGAGAGGAGTAATCGTAAAGTCAATTATGGTGCCATAAGTGAAGACTCTTGGGCTGTTGTCCATGAGGACTGAAGTAACCTTAGATACAAACAAATAGTCTAATAATAGTCAAAAACAAGGGAAAAAGAGAAAAATTCACTTCAAATTATTACCTGTATATCTTGATATACCTATGTTTCAGGATATGACAAATGCCTCAGGATATGACAAATGCTCTCTAAATCACAAATTCAAAGACAGATGATGGTTGCTAATGCTGTTTTCCTATATTTAAATACCAAACAGTTAAAAAATATACTGAAGGAAAGATAGCATTCATACAATTAACTTTATATCTTTAGCAAAAACACTTATGAGATTAGGATCTCTATTTAAAAATTCCTTTAAAACTGCAGTGTGACTAAAAGACTACATCAACCTCAGAGACATACTACTCTATTTAGTAAGCCCAACTTGATAAGAGTGTCATTTTTTCTAAAATATTTTTATCAGTTAATTTTAATATTATTTTTAAAAACCAGTTTTTAATTTAAAAATTATGTTTAGAATTTATCTGAGTTTTTAAAGTGTATAGATAGCAAAAATGATGTGGGACCAGAGCTTCTCTTTTATTATAATTCAGTATTAGTAAAAGCTTAATCAGTTTAGGAAGAGAAAGTAGGTTGGATATTTTAAACAGGAAAATATTAAATAAGGATAGTTAGGTATATTAAACTGAGAAACTAGAGTTTCTGCAAAGTCAAGACAGTTGACCTTGGAACACATAGGCAAAAGCAGAATTTGAAAGCTCAGTCTGAGTTCTGAGAATATTTTCTTAACTCTTAATGGTTAAATATTGTTAATCATATTTTCTTCCTTATTTTATGAGGCAACATTTTCCCAGTGAGAGATTTTTAAACATGAAATAATTATTATCTTCCACCAGACCTCATTTTATTAACCACCCCAATATTCAGCTTAGTTTATCCATGGTTTAAAAGATATTCCCTCTCTTCACTGTCTCATGTAAGACTGCTGTCATTAAAACAATCATAACCTCTCATTTGGATAATCAGAGGCTTTCTGTGATTATTTTCTTCTATGAATATTTAGCTACCCAAAGTTAAAATGCAATTTTTCTAAAATACAAATTTGAACACAATATATCCTTTTAGAAATCCACAGTGCTTCCCTGCTGCCTGCAGAATAAAAGAAATCTTCCTTGTCTTGTTATATAGGTCTGTATGAGTTCCATGAATTTCCTTCTAAGTTTCTCTTGCTCCCTTTCTTGCGCATTAAAATAAAAAACTGAATTTCAGGAAGTTTTTAATCTTTCATTGATCATTTAGATCACTCATCTCTAAAGACTGCGCTCTATACATATTTCTATATTTGCTTGTATTCACTTGGTTTAACATATGGCATGTTAGCTCTCTAGTCAGATATTTTCCCCTCAATTACTGTGACCTCAAGTAGAGAAATTACTTATGCCTAGGAATTTTTATAGGGTAAAGAGTACATCAAAATTCAATAAATATTGGATTGACAAAATAATTCTCACTAAGGCACATCAGATCAGATCAGTCGCTCAGTCGTGTCCGACTCTTTGGGACCCCATGAATCGCAGCACGCCAGGCCTCCCTGTCCATCACCAACTCCCGGAGTTCACTCAGACTCACGTCCACTGAGTCAGTGATGCCATCCAGCCATTTCACCCGCTGTCATGCTCTTCTCCTCCTGCCCCCCATCCCTCCCAGCATCAGAGTCTTTTCCAATGAGTCAACTCTTCGCATGAGGTGGCCAGAATACTGGACTTTCAGCTTTCTCATCATTCCTTCCAAAGAAATCCCAGGGCTGATCTCCTTCAGAATGGACTGGTTGGATCTCTTTGCAGTCCAAGGGATTCTCAAGAGTCTTCTCCAACACCACTGTTCAAAAGCATCAATTCTTCGGCGCTCAGCCTTCTTCACAGTCCAACTCTCACATCCATACATGACCACAGGAAAAACCATAGCCTTGACTAGACGGACCTTTATTGGCAAAGTAATGTCTCTGCTTTTCAATATGCTATCTAGGTTGGTCATAACTTTCCCTCCAAGGAGTTAGCGTCAACAAAATATAAAATTTGCTTGTTTATTTTATTACAGTTTTCTTGTAAAAAGGAAGGATATACAAAAAAATTTATCAGATTAATTAATATTCAAATGATAGGGAGATATAATTATTCATGTCAGAGAAACCATGAAATAAATTCATTTAGCCTCTGGGCAATTAAGAGTTACTTACATGTCACCCTTCAGACTGTGCACTGCAGAGTGATTCTCTCACTAAGAGTTCACAAAGATTTCTTCAGTAAATATGATATTTCATTTGCTTATTACATTAGCTTGTGCTACCTCTACCAAGTACATTTATATCCACATAACACATGTTACTAATGCAAGCAAAATGAAGATGAAGCACAGAGAAAGTCATTCCATTCTGAATAAAAACATGCAAATCATATTCCAAATGTACTTTTCAGCTGTAAATACATGGAATTCTAAGAAATTAAAACTTTATGATTAAATATTTTTAAGATCAATGGGTACAACTTTTTAATCAGTTGCTTCCCCAAGTTGTTATAATTCCCAGGACTTTCATTTACATCACTGTAAAAATAGAATTAAAGTAACTTTTCTCTAGGCTCTTTCTCAGAGCTTCCTTGACATCTTTGTTCCTCAAAGAGTAAATCAAAGGATTCAACATGGCAGTGACTAGGGGGTAACATAAGGAAGCCACTTTACTGAGCTCAGGAAATGTATCAGGAGTGAGATACATAAAAAATACAACACCATAGAGTACACTCACAACTCCTAGGTGAGAGCTACAAGTGGAGAAGTCTTTCTTTGACCCCTCAGTGGAGCATATTTTTAGAACTGTGGATACAATATATATATATATATATATATATATATATATATATATATATATGTATGACACAATAGTGACAATTATGGTAGGCAAAATGATAATGCTGCACAAGAAAAAAAAAGCAACTTATGAATATTGAGATCAGAACAAGAAATCTTCTGAAGTGGACGGTCATCACAGTAAAAATGGTCAATGGTTCGAGATGCACAAAAGGATAAAGTAAATGTCATGCTGGTTTGAAGAACTGAGCTGATACAGCCAAAAAAAATAGGAACCAGCCACCAACTGAACACAGAGATGTGCTGACATCTGGACAGAGTAGAGGAGTGGGTTGCAGATGGCAATGAAGCGGTCATAAGCCATGATTGCCAGGATAAATCCTTTAGTCACAATGAAGAGAGCAAAGAGAAAGAACTGGCTAATACAGCCTGCAAATGAGATGGACTTGCTCTCAGACCAGAAGTTGCTCATAGCCTTGGGTGCAATAACAGAAGAATAGAAGAGATCAATGAAGGAGAGGTTGCCTAGGGAAAAATACATTGGTGTGTTCAGCTGGGGGTCAGTCATAATAATGACCATCATGCCAATATTTCCTAGAAGGATCCTGGGGTAGATAAGCAGAAATAGCAGAAAGAGGAGAATGTGTAGTTTCAGGCAGACCCTGAAGCCGAAAAGAATGAAGTCAGTCGCTTCTGAGTAGTTGCTTGTTCCCCTGTCACCCATGGCAGACAACTGCTGAGAGGCAAAGGCAAAAGAAATGAAATTGTGACTTTGAGTCATCAATTCATCAATATGCTCTTAAATGTAGCTATACATTATTTACTTCTTAATGAGAAAAGGTATACAAAACAATTTTAACATCAATAAGATGCACGGATTTGGATTTATATATTACTAAACTTCAGGAATTGTTATTCCATTAAACAATGAAAGAAGTTATATGGTTATTTTATTTAAATCATACATTGGCAAGGATTTCTGCAAGAAATTAGCGTATTTTATTGTCTAAGATTATTCACATTTGGAATTTCTATTCTTGCTATACTTATTGTTAAAAATTATCTTATCCAAATTAGGAGTATTACATCTTATCTAAAATAAGCATATTGCATGGAATCTCTATGGTAGTGTTTATAGCCATTATGATAGCTAAGTCAGTATTTGTGTCATTACATGACAGTATTAAAAATATTTGAAATATTTTTACTTTATTTTACCTCAATATATTTAGTTTCCATTGTTATTGGAGCCATCTTTGAAAAAATGTGATTAGACAATACTGGTATGTTAAGTAAAATCAAAAATCACTAAGAGTAGATAAAGTTCTCTAACTCTACTTCTAAACATACGTTCCTTTTCTCATATCAAAGTCATTCTCTCAAATACATGAATTTTAATTGCTTCATTACAAATGTTGAACTTGCATTAATAGTCATTAAATTTTAAAACATGTCATAATTACTTGGCCCTCTCTTTAAAAGCAAAGAGAGAAGCTGGTGAATATTCCAATCCTTATACCGCAATGAACAACTTTCTAACAAGGCTGCATCAATTCAAGAGATCTCACCCTTTAGACAGAGAAAGTAAACTTCAGTGATATACATAAAGAAAATCCGTTTCCTGAATTCTAGTGTACCTGATATGTCTTAAAGTAAGGATAACTGGATAACTATGGATATTTAAAGATCATAGCAACCTTTTGTCTATAATCTGTGATCATGAGCTAGTGAATCAAAAGTGGTGTTTTTAACTACCTCAGTTGTTTTTAAATCTCTGATACCTTTTTCAAGAGTATTTTAGCATTGAGCTTTTACTCATCCTCTATGAGGGATTCCACTGGGAGAGGAGTAATCGTGAAGTCAATTATGGAGACATAAGTGTAGACTCCAGGGCTGTCGTCCATAAGGACTGAAATAACCTCAGGAACAGTTTAATAATAGTCCAAATACAAGGAACTTTTCCTTCTATAGTTGTGTATATCCTTTGGGATATTTCTGGACTTTATTTTCTTTACTGACAAAGAAAAACTTTATGGTATTATCTCAACATACATATTGGTAAGCATAGAAAAGAGATTTAAAAGTTTGCATATGAGGAAAGGTTTAGATAAGTAAATATTTTACGTTATGTGGTAAATTATACTTATGATTAAAAAAAAATCCCACTTCAATTTGTAATTTTGGAAAAGGTCAGTTTTGATTCCATTTCCAAAGAAAGGCAATGCCAAAGAATGCTCAAACTACCGCACAATTGCACTCATCTCACCTGCTAGTAAAGTAATGCTCAAAATTCTCCAAGCCAGGCTTCAGCAATACATGAACCCTGAATTTCCTGATGTTCAAGTTTGTAGGGATTTTCTCCCCGGGACTTGGAAATGATGAATCTGAAAGGACAAAACTTGGACAGTCTCTTGCAAGGACTGACAAATTTATTTCTGCAGTCAAGCCTTTTTATAGAAGCAGGAACAAAGAGCTTAGAGTATATGGCCAGCAGAGCATGTACGGGGTTAAGACATAATCAGTAGAAGATATTTCAAGGACAGCATGTTCTAAATGACCCAGATGTTTATCCCATGACCCATTTTCTCAAGCAACATCTTTAGTATTATTAAATCTTGGTGCCGAGCATGGCTAAAAGCAGGAGATGTTTTTCAGCTATGGCAAAGCCTGGGTACTTCTGGCCCTCCACCATTTTCCCAAGGACCTTCTCAGTCAGGGGCTATTTTGCACTGTGCTTCCCAACATATCCTCCTTTTGTTTTTAGCTTAAGCACGGCAGCTGCTAGTTGGACTCCATTGTGAGAGGCATGGAGTCTTGAGTAGAGACATCTGTATCCTATAATCAATGACAGAAAAAGTAGGGTGATTAATACATATATAAAAATGTTGCTTCCTGAAAACCATGTTCTAGGGTCTAGGGATGATAGGGTTTTCGTTAAAGTATCGTAAAACTGAGTGCTGTACAACTCCTTAGGTACCTCAACTTGAAAATTAGCAATTTGTTGTTTCAACAGATTGATGTCTAAACTTGAGTTGTTTGTGAGATCCTGAAAATGTGCTTTAACTTTATCCCAAGGGTATTCAGTGCTATTATAAGGCATGTTAGTCAGACAAAAAGACGTAAAATTCCAGTGACAACGTATATGTGTTTGGAAAGTCAGTTGCTGCATTTGATCTCCTAAGTGGATTATCACAGCTTGTAACTCATTAATTCGTGTTTGTAATTGCTGATCTATTTGGGCTTGTCGAGTCCAAAGATCATGAGAGTCTTTGTGCCATGCAGTGATAAAATCATGATTTTGTATAGAATTGTGTAATGCTATACCAGACAGGGTTCCTACTGTAACAATGGATATTAGACTAAGAATGCCAGCAATAATCCACCCTATTATGTGCTTCGACCTTTTCAGACCATTTCTGAGCAGAACTGAAAGGAATACAGAGTCGGTCCATGGCTCTGTTAAACTGACAGGAAGCCATGGTTTAGACCTCTGCTTGACTATAGTGATGTTGGCGTTATGTAAGAAATAGTATGGTTTAAACATGTATATAAAGCACAAGCTGTACAGTTAACAATTTTAGCAGAAAGATGTATATCAAAGTTACCTACAATAAACATGTACGGGAGGTGCACACAGGATTGGATATAACCTGTACTATTATACATAAAGTTATAGTTTTGGGGTTTTAAAGCCTTCACAGTCCCATGTACATTGGCAAAGCATTCCAGTGCAGCAGGAATCTTCCAAATATGCCATTGTTCAAGTCCTATAAGAGGGACTATAATTCTGGGCTGAGGTGGAGATAACCCTCCATTATTCCAGTTTAACAATACATCCTTATCAGTCCAAAAGCTAATACTGGTCTTATGGAATCCCCACGTGTTGACTCTATGATACCAGGAACAGCTATGATTTTTTTTCTTCCTCCTCAGAGCAATTCACAAATAACCCATGGGGCCCCCAATACATGAATTTGAATATGGACTGATTTTGTTGTTTGATAGAAACCTTCCTGAACTGTTCCCGGCAGTTAGACCAATATAGTGGTTGAATTGATCGTTTCTTTCTCCAAGATACAACATCACATATTAGTTCTGCAGGCTGGAAAAGTGAGTCTGTATAGTTAGCTATTTGTCCAGGATAATGTCTTTCAGAACCATTTAAGAGGAAGGATGCAGTTGCAAACATTCCTATACTGTAGGCAGAAACATTGTGTAGAGAGTAAGCCCACCATTGTGGGAATATAGTCATGCACAAAGAGTGAACTCCGAAGCATATAGGTAGTGCCTTAAATCCAATTGAAACATTTATCTCTTTTCCTTCATCTTCTTCATGAATTGACCCCTGCATTGACCATGGGGCAGGGAAGTGCAGACTATCGTTGGTGAATACCATAGCGGCTTTGTCAACCCAATCCACTATGGATAACAAAGGTGAATTAGGTATATATGTCCAATAAATATATTCCACACTTACCCCAGAGGAACAGGAAAGAACAGTTAACATTGCAAAAAACAGCTTATCTGGAGTCATAGGAGTTCCAGTGTTCTTCAGTGTTTGCTCAGCCTGACGAGTCATGTTTTTCACTTGAGCCCACGTCAGGTAAGGATTCAGACAATGGCGTTTCTTCATTGGCTCCTTCAAGGTCATTGACGAGACCCTTCGCATCAGCTTCGTCACTTGCCAAGGGAGTCCGGTCTTGGGGTCCTTCTCGGTAATGGACATGGTGAAGCGAACCCAGATTTCTTCTCCATCTGCAACGACAAGGCCATAACCCTTGCCTAGGAGTCGTAAGATTCCTGGCAACCATTGATTGAATTGCTTATACCATATTGGTGTATTGATTTCTAATTTGCTGTTTCTGTCTTCTGCAAAATGTCTATCTACATGAGTGTCAGAATTATTTTTTGTTAAGTTTAAAAAATTTAGGGAATAAAGAATTAAAGATAATAATAATTGAGGGTTCATAGGATAAGAAGTGTACCTCCTATTCTAAATTCCCCCTTTCTGTTTTAATAAATGAGTTTTTAGAGTGTGGTGGGCTCTTTCAATAATGGCTTGACTTTGGGGATTATAGGCTTTTTCTGTAATGTGTGTGATGTTCCATTCCGATAAAAATGAACGAAACGAGTGTGAGGTAAATGCAGGTCCATGTCTGTTTTCAGGACTGAGGGAATCCCCATAAGGGGGAAGGTGAGTAAGAGTGTGGAAATGGCGTGTTTGCTGGATTCTGAAGAGACAGGTATTGCCCAGGTAAAGCTGGAAAAATCTATCTATTGAGACAAAAAGCAAAGAAAACTTTCCTAGGGAGCACTGAGTGAAGTCAGACTGCCAAAGGGAATCAGGCTGTTGGCCTTGGGGGTTAACTCCTGAAATCGTAGTTTGTAAGTGCAGAGGGGCGCAGACATCACAGGTTTTAATAATATGCCTTGCTTCAGTGAGAGGAATATGGTATTTAGAGTGCAATCTGTTAGCCTTGGTATGAAGATTAGCATGTTTGTCACTGGCAGACGTAAAGACGGGAGCTATGAGCCTGTCAATGGCATCATTTCTTGCAACCAGAGGGCCAGGTAAACCTGAATGAGCACGTATATGTTCAATGAAGAAAGGTTCTGTACGTGAGTGAATTAAGGCTTGAGTTTGTGAAAAAAGAGTATATAATTCTTCATCTAGATTGTATAAAAAGGCGGTAACAAAGTCGGGAAAAAGGGAAGCAAGGTATTTGGAATCAGTATATACGTTGAAGGATAATGGTTGAAGAGACAAAAGAGCATATAAAGCATACAATTCAATTCTCTGTACTGAAGAACAGGTAGTGGGTAATTTCTCTTTGATATTAGGGCCGACAATCCCTGTTATGCCTTTCTTGTTGCCATCAGTGAAATAGGTGGGTGCATTGGAAATAGGCTGGGATGCAATGATATTAGTTATAATTGTACATTGTAGAAAGTCCCATAATTTTCCTTTTGGCAAATGAAATGAGATAACATTTTGAAAATCATTTAATGCTATTTGCATGGTCAGGTTATACTGTAAGGCAATTTGCAATTCCTTTTTTTGTCAAGGGGACGTGTATTGCATATGGACCAAATCCAGACAAAGTTTGTACGTGGCTTCTCCCTGACACAATTAATTGCCCTATTTTCTCAATATACGATATGATTTTTTTAGACTGTTTAGTGTATAAATATACCCATTCTATTGGGCTGTGTTGAGCTATAATTGCAGTGGGCGAATGTTCAGTGGGGAATATATGTAAAGAATCTGGTTGATCATGATCTAGCCGAGTTGAGAAAGATTGTTGAATGTGTTCCTCCATTAAAGCTAGCTCTTCTCTGGCCTCTTTTGTTTGCTGCCTAGGGCTATTAGGGTTAAGGGATCCCTTTAAAATTTTAAATAGATTTTGTAAGGCATAGGTGGGGATGCCAACAGATGGCTGTAGCCAATTAATATCTTCTAGCAACTTTTGAAAATCATTCAGCGTGCGTAGAGACTGCACAGAAATTTGAGATTTTTGAGGTTTGATTTTAGATTCTTCCATAGCATGTCTTAAATAATTAAAGGATGCTTTCAATTGAATTTTATCTGGCACAACAAGCAGGCCATGATTTTGAAGAGTAATAGTAACTTCATTATATAACTGTTGTAAACAGAGTTCAGATTCCATGGAGAGAAGTATACCATCCATGTAATGAATTATGAAAGCAGTAGGATATTTATCTCTAATGGGTTGTAATAAAACAGATATGAGATATTGGCAAATGGTAGGAGAGTTCATCATTCCCTGAGGTAGAACCTTCCATTGAAATCTTTTAACAGGAGTCATGTGATTTATAGAAGGAACTGAAAAAGCAAAATGTTTTCTATCTTTAGGATGCAAAGTTAAGTAAAAAAGCAATCTTGTAAAATAGTAATTATAGATTAGCCTTTTGGTACCATGGAAGGGGAGGGTAATTTAGGTTGTAATGGCCCCATAAGAATTATAGTATTATAAATATTTCTTAGATCTATCAACATTTGCCATTTTCTTGATTTCTTTTTTATTACATCAGTTTTATCCACTCCTAGTAGTCTAGAAGGAGCCACAATTTTACCTCAATCAAGGGGTTATTTTTCCCCTCTAATGATTAAAATGTTAGCTCTGGTATCTAGCATGCCTGTGAAATTTTTTCCCCGTATTCGTAAAGTGAGCATGGGTTTCTGATGTTCCTTTAACAAGGTGGATAGTGCAGCAGTAAGGTTGGTATTACCAAAGCCTCCCTGCCAAATTTTATCAGATGCTTTCATTGGTTTGACATATGGTAAAAGTAATAATTGTGCAAAATGTTCCCCTTTTTGTAAATATATATTCCCCATTTTCACAACATTTACATTAACATGTATTTCCCCTTTATAATCTTCGTCCATAACATCAGTTAATACCATTAAACCTTTCATTGTGCAGCTATTATGTCCCAAAATTAGTCCCACCGTCCCGGATGGAATTGGGCCATAATATCCGGTGGGAATTTTGTGGGGGTTATATAATTTCATTAATTCATGTCATAAGGACTAGGTATATCAATGCAAGCACTCTTAGATGTAGCTGCTTGTAGCGTCGTATGTTGGGTCCCCCTTTTGTAACGGGGCTAGAGGATGACCCCTTTATTAGTTTCCCTGTTGTTTTTGTTGTGCATCGGGGGTCAATGTGTTTCCATCCTTATCAAATTTAGAATGACATTCATTCAGCCAATGGAACCCCTTTTTACATCTTGGACATACTCCTGGGGGTATCTTCTTATTAGAAGTAGTAGTATTTTTTTTGGCCCTGTGTTGGCAGGTGGCATTGTTTTTTCATATGGTTGGCCTTCCCGCAGTTAAAACATTTGGCATTAGCAGCTTTCTGTACATTAAAGGTTTCTAATGCCACCAATTGTGCTCTATGGGACATAGATCCGATATCCTTATAAGCTTTCAAATATTCCATAAGAGGGCCAGTCTCTCGAATTGGTCTAAGCACGGATTGACATTCCTCATTAGAGTTTTCAAAAGCAAGTTGTTTTAAAATAATATTTTGTAAAGTCACATCCTTAAAAGATTTTTCGATTGCATCCTTTAATTTCCCTATAAATTGAGAATATTCCTCCTCATTTCCTTGAATAATCTTAACAAATGAACCATCAGAGTTCATGCTATCAACCTTGGCCACGCCTTGTAGGCAGTTTTTTTAATGAAATGTAACATCTGAGGCGTAATATTAGCTAATTGTGCAATCATATAGGCCATGGCTCTTGTTCCAGTGAGTATATCATAGGTTAAATTGGAAGGGTTACCGCGACATTGCTGGTCAATCATCATTTGTTGGGCCTCATCATTAATCCATATTTGCCATTAAAGTAATTGTTGAAGATTTTGAACCATCTTTGCTATTTGAAAAAAATCATATGGCATCCAATGATCAGCCCATCCTCTGAGGAATTCTACACAGTAAGGAGAAGTGGGTCCATACAGAATGCATGCTTTCTTAAAGCTAGACAACATGCCAAAATCTAGATTAGCCCAAGTATTTTGGCCTTGGGCAGGTTGATTAAACTGTATTGGGAAAGTAAAAGCACAAGCAGGCATCTCCCGAGGAGGAGTGAAATGATTGGTATGAGCAAAGTTAGCAACTGCTGTTACAGGTGGAGCAGAAGGAAAAATCTCAGATTTGGGCTGTCCATTGAATGAAATGACTTCCGTTCTAAGTGGCTTCAGTTTTGACACATCCTGTATATATATATATATATATATATATATATATATATATATGTATATCTAAGTTGTTTTTCTAAGGATTGTGTCTGATTGAGCATAACATTCTTATATTTCAAAGCACCTTGCATATCTTGTTCCTTAAGCTCATATTCATGTAGGGACTGAATAGTCTTTACTTCCAAATCAATGTTATGCCCTTCAATTTGTTCTATGATAGCCCGTATGAGTGACCATGTAACCCTTGCCGACATGCTCAAAAATCATTACTTTTAACCTTTTTCTATATGTCTAGATTGAGTGTCCCCTCTTCTGGGAACCATGAATTGTTCCAGTAAAATATGATAGCAGTCGTTCAATTGATCTCTTGAAATATTAATACTATTTTGTTTCAGAAAGTGATGCATTATAGAAATGAAAGGAATCTTATTGCTATGTTGTCCCATCCTGCTTACCTCTTTCTGCAGGGCTCGTCGCTTTGTTCAGGCTTCCTTTCATGTCCCTGTTCATGGCGCCACTAGTGGGGATTTTCTCCCCGACTTGGAAATGACAGACCTGAAAGAACAACACTCGGACACTCTCTTGCAAGGACTGACAAATTTATTTCTGCAGTCGAGCCTTTTTATAGAAGCAGGAACAAAGAGCTTAGAGTATATGGCTAGCAGAGCGTGTATGAGCTTAAGACATAATCAGTAAAAGATATTTCAAGGACAGCACATTCTAAATGACCCAGGTGTTTATCCCATGACCCATTTTCTCAAGCAACATCTTTAATACTATTAAATCTTGGCACCAAGCATAGCTAAAAGCAGGAGATGTTTTTCAGCTATCACAAAGCCTGGGTACTTCTGGCCCTCCACCATTTTCCCAAGGACCTTCTCCTTCAAGGATATTTTGCACTGCACTTCCCAAAAAAGCTGGTTTTAGAAAAGGCAGACCAACCAGACATCAAATTGCCAACAGCCGCTGGATCATGGAAAAAGCAAGAGAGTTCCAGAAAAACATCCATTTCTGCTTTATTGACTATGCCAATGCCTTTGACTGTGGGGATCACAATAAACTGTGGAAAATTCTGAAAGAGATGGGAATACCAGACCACCTGACCTGCCTCTTGAGAAATCTGTATGCAGGTCAGGAAGCAACAGTTAGAACTGGACATGGAACAACAGACTGGTTCCAAATAGGAAAAGGAGTACGTCAAGGCTGTATATTGTCACCCTGCTTATTTAACTTATATGAGGAGTACATCATGAGAAACGCTGGACTGGAAGAAACACAAGCTGGAATCAAGATTTCCAGGAGAAATATCAGTAACCTCAGATATGCAGATGACACCACCCTAATGGCAGAAAGTGAAGAGGAACTGAAAAGCCTCTTGATGAAGGTGAAAGTGGAGAGTGAAAAAGTTTGCTTAAAGCTCAACATTCAGAAAACGAAGATAATGGCATCTGGTCTCATCACTTCATGGGAAATAGATGGGGAAACAGTGGAAACAGTGTCAGACTTTATTTTTAGGGCTCCAAAATCACTGCAGATGGTGAGTGCAGCCATTATATTAAAAGAAGCTTATTCCTTGAAAGGAAAGTTATGACCAACCTAGATAGCATATTGAAAAGCATAGACATTACTTTGCCAACAAAAGTCCGTCCAGTCAAGGCTATGGTTTTCCTGTGGTCATGTATGGATGTAAGAGTTGGATTATGAAAAAGGCTGAGCGCCGAAGAATTGATACTTTTGAACTGTGGTGTTGGAGAAGACTCTTGAGAATCCCTTGGACTGCAAGAAAATCCAACCAGTCCGTTCTGAAGGAGATCAACCCTGGGATTTCTTTTGAACGAATGATGCTAAAGCTAAAACTCCAATACTTTGGCCACCTCATGCAAAGAGTTGACTCATTGGAAAAGACTCTGATGCTGGGAGGGATTGGGGGCAGGAGGAGAAGGTGATGACAGAGGATGAGATGGCTGGATGGCATCACTAACTCAATGGACGTGAGTCTGAGTGAACTCCAGGAGTTGGTGATGGACAGGGAGGCCTGCTGTGCTGCGATTCATGGGGTTGCAGAGTGGGATACGACTGAGCGACTGAACTGAACTAAACTGATTCTTCTTAATGTAGGTATATTTCATGATATGGCAAATGCCCTATCACAAATTCAAAGTGAGATAATGGTTGATAATTCTATATATTTCTATATTTAAATACAAAACAGTTAGATAATATAATGGAAGGTATGATAGTATTCAATACATTTAAAAAAATCCTTTGTAAAAATAGTTAAAGATCAGAATCTATATTTGAAAATTCTTTCAAAACTACATGGTGACTGAAAGACTACATTAAAGTCATAGTCATAGTATGCTACTTAACAAGCCTAATTTTCTAAGAATGCCATTTTTCCTAAATATGTTTGTAATTTAATTTTATTTTTAAGAAAATAACTGTCTAAATTAAAAAAAAAGCATTTTTATATTTTATCTGGGCTTTATAAGTGTATAAACAGCAAAATGATGTGGCACCAGGTCTTCTTTTTATTATAATACAGTATTAGTAAAAGTTTAACCAGTAGAGGAAGAGAAAGCAGTTTAGATATTTTAAAAAGGAGAATACTAATTAAGGTTAATTAAGGCCTGTTGACAATCATATGTCTTTGTGAAAAATGGATATTCAGATCCTCTGCTTGCTTTTAATCAGATTGCTTTTTGCTTCTTTTTTGTTTGTCTACTTTTTTTTTTGAAGTTGAGTTGTATGTGGGTTTTTTTGGCATATTTTGAATATAAACCTCTTATAAAATGTATTGTTTGCAAATATTTTCTTCTATGCAGTCGGCTTGCCTTTTCATTTTGTTCAAAGATTCCTTCATCTGCAAAGGTTTTCGGTTGATGTAGTCCCATTTGTTTATTTTTGCTTCTGTTTCCCTTGACAGAAGGGACAGATCCTTCCTCCTCAAAATATATACATTGCTGAGACTGATGTCAAAGTGTTTACTGCCTGTGTTTTCCTCTACGAGTTTTGTGGTTTCAGAGCTTACATTTACATTTTTATCCATTTTGAGTTTACTTTTGTACATGGTATGAGAAAGTACACTAGTTTGATTCTTTTGCATGTATCTATCTAGGTTTCTCAATACCATATATTAAAGAGCCTCTTTCCCCATTGTGTATTCTTCCTCCTTTATTGTAGATTAATTGATGTATGAACCTGGACATATGTCTGGACTCTCTATTCTGTTCCACTGATCTATGTGTATATTTTTGTGCCAGTACCATACTGTTTTGATTACTTAGCATTGTAGTATAATTTGAAGTAAAGGATCACAATACTTTCAGTTTTGCCCATCTTTCATAAGAATGTTTTGAATATTTGGGATCTTTTGTGTTTCCATACAAATTTTAGAATTATTTGTTGCAGATCTGTCCAAATATGCCTTTGGCATTTTAATAGAGATTGGATTGAATCTGTAGATTGCCTTGCATAGTATTGTCATTTTAATAATATTAATTCTTCCAATCCATGAGCATGGTATATCTTTCCATTTGTTTGCAATGTCTTCAATTTCTTTGATCAGCATCTAGTTTTCCAAGTTCAGATCTTTTACCTCTTTAATGAGTATTAAGTGTAGGTACTTTATTTTCTGATGCAATTGTAAATTGAATTTTTATTACTTTCTCTTTCTGGTAGTTATAGAAACTGCTAGTATATAGAAACACTATGCTATACAGATTTCTGCATATATTTTTTTTTATCCTGCAACTTTATTGATTCATATATTATTTCTAACAGACTTTTGATGGCATCTTTATGATTTTCTCTATATAGTTTATTTTTCATAAACATTGACAGTTTTCTTTCTTTCTTTCTATTACAGATTCTTTTTCTTTTCTTTTGTTTTATCATCCTTGTCTAATTTCTAATTTTAGAGGAAGCATTTTCAACTTTTCAATGTTAGGTATGAGGTTGGTTGCGGGCTTGTAATATATGACCTTTATTATGTTGAGATATAGTCCTTCTAGACCCTTATTGTTGATCATTTTCATCATAGTGGATGTTAAATCTTGTTAAAAGCTTTTGTGCATCTACTGAGATGATCATATAGCTTTTATTTTTAATTAGCTAGGAGGTGATGACATTGACTGAATTGTTGGTACTGACACATACTTGCGTGCTGGGGATACATCCCACTTGACGATGGTGTATGATACTTTTAATATATTGTTCAAAAAAATTTTGTTAATATCTTGTTGAGGACTTTGCATTTATGTTAAACATGATGCTAGCCTTTTGTTTGCTTGTGGTGTCCTGTCTGGTTTTGTCATCAGGGTGATGTTGGCCTCATAGAATGAGTTTGAAAGCTGTTCCTTCCTCTTCAATTTTCGTTTGTTTTTTTGAATATAAATTTATTTATTTTTTTTGGAGGCTAATTACTTTACAATATTGAAGTGGTTTTGCCATATATTGACATGAATCCACCACAGGTGTACATGTGTTCCCCATCCTGAACACCCCTCCAACATCCTTCCCCATCCCATCCCTTTGGGTCATCCCAGTGCACCAGCCCCGAGCACCCTGCCTCATGCATCGAACCTGGACTGGTGATTCATTTCATATATGATTAATATACATGTTTCAATGCCATTCTCCCAAATCATTCCACCCCCTCCCTCTCCCACAGAGTCTAAAAGACTGTTCTATACATCTGTATCTCTTTTGCTGTCTTGCATACAGGGTTATCATTACCATCTTTCTAAATTCCATATATATGCATTAGTATACTGTATTGGTGTTTTTCTTTCTGGCTTACTTCACTCTGTATAATAGGCTCCAGTTTCATCCACCTCCTTAGAACTGATTCAAATGTATTCTTTTTAATGGGGGAGTAATACTCCATTTATGTAGCACAGCTTTCTTATCCATTCATCTGCTGATGGACATCTAGGATGCTTCCATGTCCTGACTATTATAAACAGTGCTGTGATGAACATTAGGGTACACGTGTCTCTTTCAATTCTGGTTTCCTCGGTGTGTATGCCCAGCAGTGGGATTGCTGGGTCATATGGCAGTTCTATTTTCCAGTTTTTAAAGAAATCTCCACACTGTAAATTTTTGGAATAGTTTGAGAAGGATAGGTGTTAACTCTCCTTGAAATGTTTGGTAGTATTCACCTGTGAAGCTGTTTGTTTGTTGGAATTCTGTTTGTTAGGATGCTACTATTACTGATTAAACTTATTCACTGGCAATCAGTCTGTTCACATTTTCTATTTCTTCTTTATTCAGTCTTAGGAGATTATGCATTTCTAGGAATCTGTCCTTTTCTTTTAAATTCTCCATTTTATTGGCATACAGTTTTTCTTAGTAATGTTTTATAATTTGTGTTTCTGTTGTGTTAGTTGTAACTTCATTTTATTTATGATTTTATAGATTTGGGTTCTCTCTCTTTTTTTCTGATGAGTCTAGCTAAAAGCTTATCAATTTTGTTATCTTTCTGAATATCAGATATTTGCTTCATTAGTTTTTCCATTTTTTTTAGTCTCTATTTTATTTATTTCTTCTGTGATCATTGTTCTTTCTTAGTACCCACTTTGTAGTCTGATTGTTTTAATTTATTCTTTTCTCAAGTTGTTTTATATATAAGATTGCTTTTTGAGATTTTTCTTCTTTCTAGAGGTAGAATTATACCAGTATAATCTTCTCTCTTAGAACTTCTTTTGCTGCTTCCTACAATTTGGATCATTGTTTTTCACTTTCAATTGTCTCCAGTTATTTTTATTTCTTCATTGATTTCTGCAATGACCTACCATTTATTTTATAGCAAATTATTTCATCTCCACATGGTTTTGTCTCTGAAGCTTTTCTGCAGCTATTTTATTATTCTTGATTTCTAGTGTCTCATCTCTGTGGTCAGAAAAGATGTTTATTATGATTTCAGTCTTCCTAAATTTACTGAGACTTGCTTTGTGGCCTAGCATGTGATTTATCCTGAAGAATTTTCTGTGTCCACTTGAAAAGAGTGCATATTCTGCAATTTCTGGATGAAATTTCTGCATATGTTATATTTAATATGTTGAGATATAGTCCCTCTAGGCTCTCATTGTTCAGCATTTTTATCATTAATAGATGTTTAATCTTGCAAAAGATTTTGTGCATCTATTGAGATGATCAGATAACATTTATTTTTAATTAGTTAAGAGGTGACCACACTGACTGAATTGTTGATATGTATATGTCCTTGCATGCTGGGGATAAAGACTACTTGAAGATGGCATATAGGTTACAATATATAGGAAGATGACATATATATATATACATATATATATATATATATAAAAACATCTATCTCTCTGACTTCCCAGGTGGCTGAGGGTAAAGAATCTGCCTGCTAATACAGGAGACACAGGGGACATCAGTTCAATCTTTGAGCCAGGAAGATCCCCTGGAGGAGGAAATGGCAACTCACTCCAGTATTCCTGCCTGGAAAATCCCGTGGACAGAGGAGCTTGGTAGGCTAAGGTCCATGGGGTTACAAAGAGTCAGACAAAATTTAGCAACTCAGCATTATCTATCTATCGTTCTTTCTTTCTATACATATGTTTAAGTGGATGATCTCTTAAGTTTGAATGTGCATGTATGTGCACTCAGCGCTCAGTTGTGTTCAAGTCTTTGCCACCCAAGGGCTGTAGCTCACAAGGTTCCTCTGTCCATGGAATTTTCCAGACAAGAATTCTGGAGTATGTTGCTTTTTCCCACTCCAGGGGATCTTCCCAGCTCAGGGATTGAACCTATATCTCCATATGTTCTTCATTGGCAGGTGGATTGTTTTGCATTCTAGCAGCCTTACATTTTAAATCCATGTCCTACCTTTAATGGTTTTGACACCATATTTTTTATCTTTTTGCTTTGGGTAACCTTATCACATATTGTGAGTATAAAATATTTTTACTGCTTTTGTCTTTTAACCCTTTTATAACTTTATAAATAGTTGATCCACTACATATATATATATATATATATATATATATTTTTTTTTACCTATGATATTTCTCATTCATAATTTTCCCATTTTTGTTGGGTCTTTTTTTTTTTTCTCTGCTTAAAGTTCCTTTACCATTGCTTATAAAGTCAGTATAATGAATCTTATTCATTTTAGCTTTTATTTGTCTGTAAAAATCTTTATCTCTTCTTCAAATCTG
This sequence comes from Bos indicus x Bos taurus, assembly GCF_003369695.1. NCBI lineage: Eukaryota > Metazoa > Chordata > Mammalia > Artiodactyla > Bovidae > Bos > Bos indicus x Bos taurus. Next base: position 60,785,907 of record NC_040080.1, read on the forward strand.
AATAAATACGTTGCTGGGTAGAGTATTCTTAGTTGCAGGTTTTTCCTTTCATCACTTTGAATGCATCATGCCCATGCTACTCTTTTCTGGCCTGCATATTTTTACTAAAAAAAGTCATCTGATAGTCTTCTGCAAGTTTCTTTGAATGTAACTATTTGTTGTTGTCTTGCTGCTTTTAAGATTCTGTATACCTGTGGCAGATTCATTTTGATATTTGGCAAAACTAATACAATTTTGTAAAGTTTAAAAATAAAATAAAATTGTAGTTGGAAAAAAAAAACAAAAAAAAATAGTTGATAATTTAATGTTAAGGTGTCTTGATGTGGATCTATGAGTTAATCTAACTTGAATTTCTATACTTCCTGGACCTAGGGGTCTGTTTCCTTCATGAGGTAGGGAGGTTTTTAGCCACTATTTCTTCATATAACATTTCTGTTCCTTTATCTCTTTTCCTTCTGTTATCTCTATAGTGTGAATGTTGGCATACTTGATGTCATCCCCAAAGTCTCTTAGATTATTTTAATTAAAAAAATTGTTTTCTTTTTTATGGTCATCATGTGTAATTACCAGTGACCTGTCTTTCAGAGCACTGATCCATTCCTCTGATCTAATCTACTGATAATTCTTTCTGGTGTGGATTTTATTACAGTCATTGTATTCTTCAGCTCTGTCTGATTTTTATTTATGGTTTCTAACTTTGCTGAAATCCTTATTGTGTTCATTCATTCTCTGAGTTCCATGAGCACTTTTAGATCATTACCTTCAACTCTCTATCAAGTAGACTGATTATCTCCTCTTCATTTCGTTCTTTTCCTGAGGTTTTGTCTTATTTCATCATCTGGAATGGATTTTTAAGTCTCCTTATTTTTCCCAGTTCTCTATGTATTTTCCTATGTACATCAGTTATAGTTTTCAATCTTGGAGAAGTGACTTTGTGTAGGAAACATCCAATGAGGTCCAGAAGCATTCTCTCATTTGGTCATCAGAGGCAGAGGCCCCAGTGTTGCCCTCATATGGGATGCATGTACCCTTCTGTAATGGTAGGAGTTAGTATATTAGGCATGCTGGCAGGTGGAGTTGGACTCCAGCCGAGTTGGCTATGTGGCTATATGTTGTACATTTGCTGTGAAACCCCTGGAGGGTAAGGGATCCCATCCTCATGATTGGTTGAGTATCCAGGGGTGGTGGGTAGTGCTGCTACTGGCCCACTGGAGAGTAGGGCCAGGTCCTCATGCAGCTGTCTGCTTAGCCAAGGGATAGTCAGGCTGGTGTTGGCCTCCTGGGGGTGGCGATGGGTCCCTGATTTGCTGTCTGCACAGCTCAATGGAGTTTGGGCTGAAACTGACCTGCTGGAACTGAGCATGGGTGGGTATGTCCTCCAATACTAATAGGTTTAAGTTTCCAAAATGACACTTGGTAGGCTGAAGTCATCACAGTAGAAAGAGCTCCTCAAAATGGCTACTTCCAAATGGCTCCTTCCAGTATTCCCTTTTCAACGGGGAGTCTCAGTTGCCTTCAGCCTATCCAGGAGGCTCTCCAAGATGATCAGGTGGGTCTGACCCATGCCTCTTTCAAATTAGTGCTTGTGTGCTGGGACTTAGAGTGTGTGACATTTTGTATGCACAGTTAAAAGGTGAAGTTTCTGTTTCCTACAGCCTTCCAGCTTTTCTGAATAGAAAGCTTGCAGGCTGTCAAAGCTAGATTTTCTGAGGGCTTATCTTCCCTATGCAGGCCCTCCTTTACTCAGAAGCCTAATGTGGGGATGTTGAACAGCTGTGTGTTCATTGGCAAGGACGTCTACATATGATACTCCTTCCATTTGTGAGTTGCTCACCCAGAGGTGTCAGTCCTGACTATAATGTATCTCTGCCTCTCCTATCCACCTCATTGTTGCTCCTGTTTCAGGTCTTTAGATTTGAAATTTTTTTCTGACAGTCCTTAGGTTATTTATATAGATAGCTGCTTTGTAAGTGGTTGCAATTTTGGTGTATCTGTGGGAGGAGGTAGGCTCAAGGTAAGGTCCTATTCTGTCATCTTTGCCACAACCCCCATCAATAATTTAGCTTCAAAAGACATAACCACAATATTAACAACTAATGCACCTCAATATACAAAGAAGAATACATTCTCACTGAAATGTGTGCTTATACTACAAATATAAAATTCAGATAACATCGAAAAATACAGAACTTCAGATGCTTCTGCATCTACTCGTGAGCAAGTAATTACTATAAGATCTGTCTTCCATGAGAAAATCTAAACTTTGTAGAAATTAAATGAACCAACCATATGTAGATACTGTATAACAAGCAGCAAATGACTATAATTCCTGAGAAAAAGAAAACAATTCAAGAAAAATTTAAACATGAATACAAAGCAATTGGAACAAATGAAACACAATCATAGAATTAAAAATGAAAAACAAAAACAAAATAAAAACACCTAACAGACATTCAATGATAACTGAGAAAATATTGCAAATGTAATTAGAAAGGAGCTGATTAGAAAAATAGTAGAAACTATAATGCTCAAATTTTATTTGAAAGTGGATAGCAACTCTAAACACAGAGATACAAGAAAATTCACAAAAACCCAAGTAAAAGGAACAGAAAGAAAATGGAATGAAGGGACAGGAGGAAAAATTTTCTGAAAATGGATGAAAAATACTATAAAAGCAACAAAAAGGAAAAAATATATATATATTATCAAGCAAAATGTAAAGCATAGATTTTGGTCAGAAAAATTCAAAACTGAAGACAATAGAATACTATCCTTAAAGTGCTAAAAGAGGACAATGGAAGACCAAATGAAAACAGTACATCCAGGAAAAACATGTTCTGTTTCAGAACATGAAGGCAAAATAAAAAACTCATTAGATAAGGAAAGTAACAGAATGCATTATGCAAATTTTCCCTAGAAGAAATGGTTTCTTATTTCCCAACGTACTTGTTGTGGAGTCTTTGTATATTCTAGAGTAGTGATCATACAACTATAGCCTCTAGAGCAAATCTTGCCCTCATTCATTTACCTTTTGTCCATGGCTGCTTTTACAGTATAAAGGCAGAAGTGAGGATGTAAGAAGAGAAGGTATTTCTTTCTCTTTCAGTATGCTTCTTGGATTGTTTCTTATTTTGGTTCTAGCATCTAGTGGGCAAACCTCACCATGGTTCTCAGTCTTGAAGAGATTGCCAGGCTTCTGTGATACTTTAATACCACCTCTTCTCATGCCTTGCAATCACAGATGCTGCTATGACAGTCTGATCTTGCTAATACCTATGTTACTTCAAAGTCACCCCACAGAAAACCATAATTCAAAAAGATATAGGCAGCTTCCTGTTCATGATGGCAGAGTAGAAGGATGTGCATTCATTTCCTCCTGTGAGAACACTAAAATCACAACAAGTTGCTGAACAACCATTGCCAGGAGGATGCCGGAACCTACTAAAAAAAGATACTCCACATCCAAAGACAAAGAAGAAGCCACAGTGAGACAGTAGGAGGGGCACAATCATGAAAAAATCAAATCCCAAACCCACTGGTCAGTGACCCACAAACTAGAGAACAATAATACCAAAGAAGTTCTCCTTCTGTTGTGTAGGTTCAGAATCCCACATCAGGCTTCCCAACCTGGGGACCTGACAAAGGAACTAGGAATCCCCAGGGAATCTGACCTTGAAGGCCTGCAAGATTTGATTACAAGACTTCTACAGGACTAGGGCAAACAGAGACTTCAGTTTAAAGGAACAAACAAAACCTTGTGCACCAAGACTTAGAAGAAAGGAGCAGTGACTCCACAGGAAACTGACCGAACTACCTGCTTTTGTTGGAGGGTGTCCTGAGGAGGCGTGAGTCAGCAGGGACTCACCACATGGATGGTGGGACTGGCAGCAGATGTCTGGAAAGGTCCCCTTTGGTGTAAACCCTCTTAGAGTTTGCCATCAATCTGACCATAGAGCCTGTAGACCTGAGGGCTGGATCACCTCAGGCCAGAAAATGACCAGGTTGGGAGTGCAACTGCAACCATCAGCACATAGTTAGATCAAGAGAGTTCCAGAAAAACATCTATTTCTGCTTTATTGACTATGCCAAAGCCTTTGATTGTGTGGATCACAATAAACTGTGGAAAATTGTGAAAGAGATGGGAATACCAGACCACCTGACCTGCCTCTTGAGAAATCTGTATGCCGGTCAGGAAGCAATAGTTAGAACTGGACATGGAACAACAGACTGGTTCCAAATAGGAAAAAGAGTACAGCAGGGCTGTATGTTGTCACCTGATTTATTTATTTATTTATTTATATACAGAGTACTTCAACTGTGGTGTTAAAGAAGACTCTTGAGAGTCTCTTGGACTGCAAGGAGATTCAGCCAGTCCTTTCTGAAGGATATCAGCCCTGGGATTTCTTTGGAAGGAATGATGCTAAGGCTGAAACTCCAGTACTTTGGCCACCTCATGCGAAGAGCTGACTCACTGGAAAGACTCTGGTGCTGGGAGGGATTCGGGGCGGGAGAAGAAGGGGAGGACAGAGGATGAGATGGCTGGATGGCATCACTGACTGGATGGATGTGTGTTTGTGTGAACTCCGGGAGTTGGAGATGAACAGGGAGCACTATCGTGCTACAATTTATGGGGTTGCAAAGAGTCGGACACGACTGAGCAACTGAACTGACTGTACTGATGCAGAATACGTCATGACAAATGCTGGGCTGGAGGAAGCACAAGCTGGAATCAGGTTTTCCAGGAGAAATATCAATAACCTCAGATATGCACATGACACCACCCTTCTGGTAGAAAGTGAAGAACTAAAGAGCCTCATGATGAAAGTGAAAAAGGAGAGTGAAAAAATTGGCCAAAAGCTCAACATTTAGAAAACTAAGATTATGGCATCCGGTCCTGTCACTTCATGACAAATAGATTGGGAAACAATGGCTGAGTTTATTTCTCTGGGCTCCAAAATCACTGCAGATGGTGATTGCAGCTATGAAATTAAAAGAGGCTTACTCCTTGGAAGCAAAGTTATGACCAACCTAGACAGCATATTAAAAAGCAGAGACATTACTTTGTCACCAAAGGTCCTTATAGTCAAAGCTATGGTTTTTCCCGTGGTCATGTATGGATGTGAGATTTGGACTATGAAGAAAGCTGAGCACTGAAGAATTGATGCTTTTGAACTGTGGTGTTGGAGAAGACTCTGAGAGTCTCTTGGACTGCAAGGAGATCCACCAGTCCATCCTAAAGGAGATCAGTCTTGGGTGTTCATTGGAAGGACTGATGTTGAAGCTGAAACTCCAATACTTTGGCCCCCTGATGGGAAGAGCTGACTCATTTGAAAAGACCCTGACTCTGAGAAGGATTGAAGGCAGGAGGAGAAGGGAATGTCAGAGGATGAGATGGTTGAATGGTGTCACTGACTCAATGGACATGGTTTTGGGTGGACTCCGGGAGTTTGGTGATGGACAGAGAGGCCTGGTGTGCTGCAGGTCATGGGGTTGCAAAGAATCGCACAGTGCAAATAAACTGAACTGAACTTACTGAGCAAGGCCCTGTGCACCAGATAGCCTTGTGGTTGGTCTACAGGTAGCTTTTCACTCTCATGGGACCACTAGTCTCCTCTTAATTGCTTATACCAAATATTTTTAAGTTTTGGAGTTCACTTAAGCTTGAATTGCCTACACATGTTTTTCTAAATAGAGTCAGTACAAGTGGAGAGAGCTGTGGAGGCCTCCACTATCATGGTACAACTTTCTTTCTAGGTAAAACCTGTGTTCATCTGTTCTGAAACAAGCAGGCACAGAGGTCCAGTTTGCTTAGAATGACACTCCTGCTTTAGGAGAAGGTTTCTGAGTGAGGTCACTAGCCTATGGTTTTCTGAACATAAAACTTCTGTCCTTTAAGAGAATGGGAGCAGCTGGAATTGGGGCTCAGTACTCTTGGCCTGGCATTCTTAGGGTAGAGCTTTTGAATGGGGGCTGGGTAGAGATCATCATATGTTTTAGCTACCCTTGCATTGAATAGACCTTCTTCAATGTGGAGCTGGTGGGGACAAGTAATGTTTGTAGCAATAACAATCAAGGGGACATTGTAGCCTTTGACTGTGACCCAAGGGCAGAGGGATCTCTATGTCCCTGCCTGTACTTGCCTGAGTGCACTTTCAGCTCTTCTGGGCCAAGAGAGGGAAAGGAAGGAGTGAGTCCTGGCTAAATGTCCGATTCTCAGTCTTCCTGAGATTTAATAGATTTTGTCATTAAATATTTTTTTGTTTGTTCTTTATTTTCAGATATTTCCCTGGTAGTCTCTTCAAATCAAACATATTTATTATGAGATCTCAGAATCTCAAGCTTCAAAAATCAGCAAAGATAAGGAAAACAAACTAAGCAAACACATATGAACACATATCAGCTGTATTCACAATATCTAAAAGCTGATCAAACATCAATTGCCCATTTATTTAAGACTGCATAAACAAAATTTGGTGTATATGTACAATGGAAAATAGAATATTACTCCTCAATAAAAGGAATGGGTTACTTATACATGACAAAATGAAGAAATCTGAAAATCATTTTATACAGTGAAGACGCCTGAGAGAAAAGATGACATGGTGTATGATTCTATTACATACCATCCAGATCACTGGTTATCTGGAGATGAGTTTGGAGGGAAGAATGGCCTGAAAAGAGGCCTAATCAACCATTTGGAAATGAAGGAAATATTCTGTATCTTGATGCAGTGGTGTTTTCATTGGCCACAAAACTCACAGAGTTGTTCACTTTAAATACATACTGTTTATTTCAAACCAATTATTCCTCAATAAAGTGTTTAAAAAAAAAGCTTTTTTTTTTTAAAGTTAAAAAAAAAATCTTTAGATCCAAGAATTTATATTTTTGAGCAATGATTCAGAAACATCTTTTTTTTTTAAAAGGTTTCATCTTCACCTGAAGTATAGGAAGCTGCACAATAAAATAGAAAAGTTAGTTTTGCTTATTCATAATATTTATATACTTATTATTTTTCACTAACAATTTATTTAGATATTTCTTATATTAAAGTGGAATATTAAAAGGAGGCTAAAATTTTAATATAATTGTTGTTAGTGTAGCAGCAGCTGAGTCAGGATTAAATACCATGAACACTCCCATTTAGTAAAATTAGCTAGTTATGACTCTACAATCAGCTATAGTTAAAAATATAATGGGATGCCACGAGATGAGATTAAAGTAGTAATAATGTTTTAGATAAATGTGATCTTCAGTTTATTTAGGCATGTTTTACTAGCACTCTTTTGCTTGTAAAATACAGAATCTTTCATGCAACACGCTGAGTCCTATAATGGAACAAGCCTTCAAGAAATTTGTCATTCTTTTCAGTTTCACCTCACCTAAATCCCAGGCACATGTTCTTTGCTCACTGGACCTTAGTATTCTTTTATTAAACTGAGAAATAAGACTTTCTGTAAAGTCAAGACAATTGACTATCAAGCACATAGGCAAACCAGGATGAGAAAGCTCAGTCTGACCTGACTTTATTTTGTTAACTCTTAATGATTAAGTGTTATTACTCATACTTTTCTTCTCATTTTGTTAGGTGGTATTTCCCCAGTTAGAGATGCTCAAACATTAGAAGTCATTACTCACTTCTACCTTGTTTTAACTTTATCAACCATTAATTAATATTCAGTTTAGTTTATCTGTAATTTTCAAGGTATTCCCTCTCTCCACTGTCATTAGACAGTAATTATCTTCTTCTATGAATATTTATCTACCACAAGTTACAAATGTGATTTTTCTAAAATGTCGATTTGAACACAATGTATTCTTTGAAGAAAAATCCCTAGTGCTTCCCTGTGGTCTGCAGAAAGTAAGCCAACCTCCTTGTCTTCTTATATAGATGTGCACAATTTCCATGAATTTCCTTTTAAGTCTTAAATCTCACTCCCTCTCTTTTACATTAATATCAGGAATTAAATTTTTAGAAGTTTTACATATCATTATTTAATTGCCTTTGCCCAGAAACTTTTCTATTTCACCTTGGTCAAGTTCATTTATGTTTACAATGTACTTATGAAGTTTTCCTTGATCATTTATATCACTCATCTGTAGAAGCTGCTCTGTCTTTGTAATTTCTACCCTTATGGCTCAGCCGGTAAAGACTCTGCCTGCAATGGAGAAGACCTGGGTTCAATCCCTGGGTTGGGAAGATGCCCTGGAGAAGGGAGGGGCTACCCACTCCAGTATCCTGGCCTAGAGAATTCCATGGACTGCCCATACAGTTGCAAAGAATCGGACACAACTGAGGAACTTTCACTCACTTTATTTAATGGATTTACCATTTGACATGTTATTAATAGCTCTCTATTTAGCTATTTTTTCCATCAATTAGTGTGAGCTCAAGTACAGAAATCACTTAAAATTGGGAATTTTTATAGGGCATAGAGTATATAAAAATTCAATAAGTATTAATTTGATGAATGAATTCTCACTAAGGCATATATAACACAATATGAATTATCTTTACTCTTGTTTATTTTTATTAAAACTTCCTTGTGCAAAGGTACAATTTTAAAAAACAATTTATCAGTTTAGTAGATATTCAAATGAAGGGGAGAAATAATAATGCTTCAGCCAGAGAAACCATGAGATAAATGTGCCACTCATTTAGCCTCTGGACAATTAAGAGTTACTTACATTTCACACTTGAGACTGTGTACTGCAGAGTATCTGATTCTCTCACTAGACATTCACAAAGATTTCTTTAGTAAATCCAGTATTTTGTTCTGTCTTTCTTAATACATCAGATTGTGTTACCTCTACCAAATATATATATATATATATATATAATATATGGTAGTGACTCAAGATAAACAATACATCCCAAACAACAGCCTCAAAGAGTCAGAAGTTGGAATATATATGTCCTAAAAACAAATGACATGGAAACCATTATCATTATCCAAAAGGAAGTACAGAGAAAGTCATTCCATTTTAAAATCAACAGCCAGACAAAATAGAGTCCGTCTTCCTGATGTATGTATTCTGATTAGGTCCAAATACATCTTCAAAAGTATATATTCTTCATATATGGGATTCAAACAAATAAAGTTTCTTAAGATTTGAATTAGTCCTTCTCTAAATTATTATAAAGCTCAGCACTTTTAAGAATATTACATTTACTTAATTCTATTTTCAGTTAATATAGAATTAAATAAAAATAGGTTTTCACCCCAGAATCTTCCTAAGAGTTTCTTTGACATCTTGGTTTCTGAGAGAGTAAATCAAAGGATTCAACATGGGAGTAACCGGGGTGTAACCCAAGGAGGCCACTTTACTCAGCTCAGGAAATCTGTCAGGGATGACATACATAAAGATGATGGCACCATACAATACACTCACGACTCCCAGGTGAGAGCTGCAAGTGGAGAAGACTTTCTTTCGCCCCTCAGCGGAGTGTATTTTTAGAACTGTGGATAAAATATATATATATAAGACACAATAATGACAATTATGGTAGGCAAAATGATAATGGTGCGTAGGAAAAAGGATACCATATTAGGAATGTAGAGATCAGAACAAGAAATCCTCAGAAGTGGACGCTCATCACAGTAAAAATGGTCAATGTTCCGAGAAGCACAAAAGGATAAAGTAAATGTCATGATGGTCTCAATAACTGAGCTGATACAGCCAAAAAAAAAGGAACCAGCCACAAACTGAACACAGAGATGTGCTGAAATCTGGACAGAGTAGAGGAGTGGGTTGCAGATGGCAATGAAGCGGTCATAAGCCATGACTGCCAGGAGAAACCCCTCGGTCACAATGAAGAGGTCAAAGAGAAACAGCTGGGTCACACCGCCTGCAAAGGAGATGGACTTGCTCTCAGACCAGAAGTTGCTCATAGCCTTGGGTGCAATAACAGATGAATAGAAGAGATCAACAAAGGATAGGTTGCCTAGGACGAAATACATTGGTGTGTTCACCTGGGGATCAGTCATAATAATGACCATCATGCCAATATTTCCTAGAAAGATCATGGCATAGACAAGCAGAAAAAGCAGGAAGAGGAGAATATGGAACTATGGGCGGACCCTGAAGCCTACAAAAATGAACTCAGTCACTTCTGCGTGGTTGCTTGTTTCCCTGTCATCCATGGCAGAAATCTGCTGAGAAGCACAAGGCAAAATAAATGAAACTGTGGCTTTGACTCTAGTGCTATTAATACCTTCTTAAATGCAGAATTAAATTATTTACTGCTTAATAAGATATTGCATACAAAACAATTTTAATGTCAGGAAGATGCAAAAATTTGAAGTAGATGTCATTAGGTTTCTTAAACTGTTATTCTATTAAGCAGTGAAAGATATCCTTTGGTTATTTTATTTAAATCATAATTGGCAGGGGTTTCTGCAAGAAATTAGCCTATTTTATTGCCTAAAATCACTCACATTCTAAATTTCTATTCTTAAAATGTTTAAACCTAGAGGCGTTTTTCATCTAAAATTGTAGTATGCACATTATCTAAAATAGAAGTATCTCATGTAATCTATGCTACTGCTGCTAAGTCGCTTCAGTCGTGTCCGACTCTGTGAGATCCCATAGACGGCCTCCTGCCAGGCTTCCCCATCCATGGGATTCTCCAGGCAAGAACACTGGAGTGGGTTGCCATTTCCTTGTCCAATGTAATCTATATGATAGTGTTTACAACCCTCATGAAAACGAAGTTAGTGTTTGATTCATTACATGACAGTAGTAAATAAATTGAAAATATTTTTACCTTATTTTAGCTCAATATATTTCATTTTCCTTATTTATGTAGGCCATCTTTGAAAATAGAATAAAATAGACATTATTGGCATAATTGAAAACATCCAAAATTCACTAAGTGAAGATAAAGTTCTCTAATGGAATTTTCAAATATTTTCCTTTTCTCAGGTCAAAGCCATTCTCCCAATATATACATTTTTATTGCCTCATTATAAATATTTCATTCCCATTAACACTCATTTAACAAATATCACAGTCATTTAAACTTCTTTTTGAGGCAGAGAAAGAAGGTAGTGAATATTCCAATCCTTACACTGCAGTGAATGACTTTCTACCAAGGCTCCATCAATTCAAGACATCTCACTGTTTAGATAATACAAGTAAACTTCACTGATATACATAAATGGAAATCCCTTTCCTGAATTCTGTTACACCTTAGGTGTTTTAAGATAAATATACTTGGGTAACCATGGATATTTAAAGACCATAGTAACTTGCATCGTCCAGAGTCCATGATCATGAACTTGAGTATGGGTAGTGGTGTTTATGATGGTGTTAGTTATTTAAAGCCTGTGAAACCTTCCTCAGGATATTTCAGCATTGAATTTTTGCTCATCTTCTGTGATGGATTCCATTGGGAGAGGAGTAATCGTAATGTCAATTATGGTGCCATAAGTGAAGACTCTTGGGCTGTTGTCCATGAGGACTGAAGTAACCTTAGGTACAAACAAATAGTCTAATAATAGTCAAAAACAAGGGGAAAAGAGAAAAATTCACTTGAAATTATTACCTATATATCTTGATATAGCTATGTTTCAGGATATGACAAATGCCGTCTAAATCACAAATTCAAAGACAGATTATGGTTGCTAATGTTGTTCTCCTATATTTAAATACCAAACAGTTAAAAAATATACTGAAGGGAAAGATAACATTCATACAAGTAACTTTATATCTTTAGCAAAAATGCTTATGAGATTAGGATCTCTATTTAAAAATTCCTTAAAAACTGCAGTGTGACTGAAAGACTACATTAACATCAGAGACATACTACTCTATTTAGTAAGCCCAACTTGATAAGAATGTAATTTTTCTAAAATATTTTTATCAGATAATTTTAATATTATTTTTTAAAAACCAGTTTTTAAATTAAAAATTATGTTGTATACCTGTGGTGGATTCGTTTTGATGTTTGGCAGAACTGATACGATTATGTGGAGTTTAAAAATAAAATAAAATTTAATTTAAAAAAAAAAAAATTATGTTTAGAATTCATCTGTGTTTTTAAAGTGTATAGATAGCAAAAATGATGTGGGACCAGACCTTCTCTTTTATTATAATTCAGTATTAGTAAAAGCTTAATCAGTTTAGGAAGAGAAGGTTGATTGGATATTTTAAATGGAAAATATTAAATAAGGTTAGTTAGTTATATTAAACTGAGAAACAAGAGTTTCTGCAAAGTCAAGACAGTTGACCTTGGAACACATAGGCAAAAGCAGAATTTGAAAGCTCAATCTGAGTTCTGAGAATATTTTCTTAACTTTTAATGGTTGAAGTGAATTGAAATGAAGTGTAGTGAAGTCGCTCAGTCATGTCTTTCTCTTTGCAACCCCATGGACTGTAGCCCACCAGGCTCCTCTGTCCATGGGAATCTTCAGGCAATAGAACTGGAGTGGATTGCCATTTCCTTCTCCAAACTCTTAATGGTTAAATATTATTAATCCTAATTTCTTCTTTATCTTATGAGGCCGCATTTTCCCAGTGAGAGATTCTTAAACATTGAAATAATTTTCACTTCCACGAGACCTCATTTTATTAACCACCCCAATATTCAACTTAGTTTATCCATGGTTTTAAAGATATTCCCTCTCTTCACTGTCTCATGTAAGACTGCTGTCATTAAAACAATCATAACCTCTCATTTGGATAATCAGAGGCTTTTTGTGATTCTCTTCTTCCATGAATATTTAGCTACAGAAAGTTAAAATGCAATTTTTCTAAAATACAAGTTTGAACACAATATATCCTTTTAAAAATCCACAGTGCTTCCTGCTGCCTGCAGAATAAAAGAAATTTTCCTTGTCTTGTTATATAGGTTTGTATGAGTTCCATGAATTGCCTTCTAGGTTTCTCTTACTCCCTCTCTTGTGCATTTAAATCAAGACCTAAATTTCAGGAAACTTTGAAATTTTCCTTGATCATTTAGATGACTCATCTTTAAAGACTGCACTCTATACATATTTCTATATTTGCTTTTATGACTGGGTTTAACATATGGCATGTTAGCTCTCTAGTCAGATATTTTCCCCTCAATTACTGTGACCTCAAGTAGAGAAATTACTTATGCCTAGGAATTTTTATAGGGCAAAGAGTACATCAAAATTCAATAAATATTGGATTGATAAAAGAATTCTCACTAAGGCACATATAACAGAATACTAAATTTACTCATTTATTTTATCACAGTTTTCTTGTAAGAAGGAGGACATCCAAAAATAATTTATCAGATTAATCAATATTCAAATGATGTGGAGATATAATAACATGTCAGAGAAACCATGAAATAAATTCATTAGCCTCTGGGCAATTAAGAGTTACTTACATGTCATCCCTCAGACTGTGCACTGCAGAGAGATTCTCTCACAAATAGTTCACAAAGATTTCTTCAGTAAATATAATATTTCATTTGCTTATTACGTTACCTTGTGCTACCTCTACCAAGTAAATTTACATCCACATAAAACATGTTACTAATGCAAGAAAATTGAAGATGAAGCATAGAGAAAGTCATTCCAGTCTTGAATCAAAACAGGCAAACCATAGTCCATGTACTTTTTAGCTGTAAGTACATGGAATTCTAATAAATGAAAACTTTATGATTAAATATTTCTAAGATCAATGGGTACAACTTTTTAGTCAGTTGCTTCCCCAAGTTGTTATAATTCCCAGGACTTTCATTTACATCACTGTAAAAGTAGAATTAAGTATCTTTTCTCTAGGCTCTTTCTCAGAGCTTCTTTGACATCTTTGTTCCTCAGAGAATAAATCAAAGGGTTCAACATAGGAGTGACTAGGGTGTAACATAAGGAAGCCACTTTACTGAGCTCAGGAAATGTATCAGGAGTGAGATACATAAAAAATACAGCACCATACAGTACACTCACGACTCCTAGGTGAGAGGTGCAAGTGGAGAAGGCTTTCTTTCGCCCCTCAGTGGAGCGTATTTTTAGAACTGTGGATACAATATATATATATGACACAATAATGATAATTATGGTAGGCAAAATGATAATGCTGCATAAGAAAAAAGAAATCAACTTATGAACATAGAGATTAGAGCAAGAAATCTTCTGAAGTGGACGGTCATCACAGTAAAAATGGTCAATGGTTCGAGATGCACAAAAGGATAAAGTAAATGTCATGCTGGTTTGAAGAACTGAGCTGATGCAGCCAAAAAAATAGGAACCAGCCAACAACTGAACACAGAGATGTGTTGACATCTGGACAGAGTAGAGGAGTGGGTTGCAGATGGCAATGAAGCGGTCATAAGCCATGACTGCTAGGAGAAATCCTTCAGTCACAATGAAGAGAGCAAAGAGAAAGAACTGGCTAATACAGCCTGCAAATGAGATGGACTTGCTCTCAGACCAGAAGTTGCTCATAGCCTTGGGTGCAATAACAGAAGAATAGAAGACATCAATGAAGGAGAGGTTGCCTAGGAAGAAATACATTGGTGTGTTCAGCCTGGGGTCAGTCATAATAATGACCATCATGCCAACATTTCCTAGAAGGATCATGGTGTAGATAAGCAGAAATAGCAGGAAGAGGAGAATGTGAAGTTCTGGGTGGACCCTGAAGCCGGCAAGAATGAAGTCAGTCGCTTCTGAGTAGTTGCTTGTTCCCCTGTCACCCATGGCAGACAACTGCTGAGAGGCAGAAGGCAAAAGAAATGAAACTGCGACTTTGAGTCATCAATTCATCAATACACTCTTATATGTAGCTATACATTATTTACCTCTTAATGAAAAAGGTATACAAAACAATTTTAACGTCAATAAAATGCATGAATTTGGATTTAGATATTACTAAACTTCAGGAATTGTTATTCTATTAGACAATGAAAGAAGTTATATGCTTATTTTATTTAAATCATACATTGGCAAGGATTTCTGCAAGAAATTAGCATATTTTATTGTCTAAGATTACTCACATTCTGAATTTCTATTCTTGCTATATTTATTGTTAAAAAGTATCTTATCCAAATTAGGAGTATTACATCTTATCTAAAATAAGCATATTGCATGGAATCTCTATGGTAGTGTTTATAGCCATTATGATAGCTAAGTCAGTATTTGTGTCATTACATGACAGTATTAAAAATATTTGAAATATTTTTACTTTATTTTACCTCAATATATTTAGTTTCCATTGTTACTGGAGCCATCTTTGAAAACAATGTGATTAGACAATATTGGTATGTTAAATAAAATCAAAAATCACTGAGTAGATAAAGTTCTCTAACTCTACTTCTAAACATACTTTACTTTTCTCATATCAAAGTCATTCCCCCAAATACATGAATTTAATTGCTTCATTACAAATGTTGAACTTGCATTAATAGTCATTAAATTTTAAAAAATGTAATTACTTGGCCCTCTCTTTAAAGCAAAGAGAGAAGCTGGTGAATATTCCAATCCTTATACCGCAATGAACAACTTTCTACAAAGGCTGCATCAATTCAAGAGTCTCACCCTTTAGACAGAGAAAGTAAACTTCAGTGATATATGTAAAGAAAATCCCTTTCCTAAATTCTAGTATACCTGATATGTCTTAAAGTAAGGATAACTGGATAACTATGGATATTTAAAGATCATAGCAACCTTGTGTCACCCAGAGTCTGTGATCATGAGCTAGTGAATCAAAAGTGGTGTTTTAGTGGCCTCAGTTGTTTTTAAATCTCTGATACCTTTTTCAAGAGTATTTTAGCATTAAGCTTTTACTCATCCTCTATGATGGATTCCACTGGGAGAGGAGTAATCGTGAAGTCAATTATGGAGACATAAGTGTAGACTCCAGGGCTGTCGTCCATAAGGACTGAAATAACCTCAGGAACAGTTTAATAATAGTCCAAATACAAGGAACTTTTCCTTCTATAGTTGTGTATATCCTTTGGGAAATATTTCTGGACTTTATTTTCTTTACTGACAAAGAAAAACTTTATGGTATAATCTCAACATACATATCGGTAAGCATAGAAAAGAGATTTAAAAGTTTGCATATGAGGAAAGTTTTAGATAAGTAAATATTTTAAGTTATGTAGTAAATTATAGTTATGATTTCAAAAATAAAAAATCCCACTTCAATTTGTAATTATCTATGCTTCTTAATGTAGGTATAATTCATGATAAGACAAATGCCCACTAAATCACAAATTCAAAGTGAGATAATGGGTGATAATTCTATGTATTCCTTTATTTAAATACAAAACAGTTAGAGGTTATTTTGGAAGATATGATAGTATTTAACACATTTAAAGAAATCCTTTGTAAAAACAGTTTAAGATCAGGATCTATATTTGAAAATTCTTTCAAAACTACACAGTGACTGAAAGACTACATTAAAGTCGCAGTCTTTGCTACTTAACAAGCCTAATTTTCTAAGAATGCCATTTTTACTAAATATGTTTGTAATTCAATTTTATTTTTAGAAAATAACTGTCTAAAGTAAAAAAATAATTTTTAGATTTTATCTGGGTTTTATAAGTGTATAGACAGCAAAATGATGTGGGAACCAGTCTTCTTTTTATTGTAATACAGTATTAGTAAAAGTTTAACCAGTAGAGGAAGAGAAAGCTGTTTAGATATTTTAAAAAGGAGAATACTAATTAAGGTTAGTTAAGGCCTGTTGACAATCATATGTCTTTGTGAAAAATGGATACTCAGATCCTGTGCTTGCTTTTAATCAGATTGCTTTTTGGTTCTTTTTTGTTTGTTTGGTTACTTTTGTTTTTGAAGTTGAGTTGTATGTGGTATTTTTTGGCATATTTTGAATATTAACCTCTTATAAGATATATTGTTTGCAAATATTTTCTCCTATGCAGTTGGCTGCCTTTTCATTTTCTTCAAAGATTCCTTCATCTGCAAAGGTTTTCGGTTGATGTAGTCCCATTTGTTTATTTTTGCTTCTGTTTCCCTTGACAGAAGAAACAGATCCTTCCTCCTTAAAATATACACATTACTGAGACTGATGTCAAAGAGGTTACTGCCTGTGTTTTCCTCTAAGAGTTTTGTGGTTTCAGAGCTTACATTTACATTTTTATCCATTTTGAGTTTACTTTTGTACATGGTATGAGAAAGTACACCAGTTTGATTCTTTTGCATATATCTATCTAGGTTTCTCAGCACCATATATTGAAGAGCCTGTCTTTCCCCATTGTGTATTCTTCCTCCTTTATTGTAGATTAATTGATGTATGAATCTGGACATATTTCTGGACTCTCTATTCTGTTCCACTGATCTATGTGTATATTTTTGTGACAGTACTATACTGTTGTGATTACTTAGCATTGTAGTATAATTTGAAATAAAGAAACACAATAATTTCAGTTTTGCCCATGTTTCACAAGAATGTTTCAGCTATATGGATCTTTTGTGTTTCCATACAAATTTTAGAATTACTTGTTGCAGTTCTGCCCAAATATGCCATTGGCATTTTAATAGAGATTAGATTGAATCTGTAGATTGCATTGTGTAGTATTGTCATTTTAATAATATTAATTCTTCCAATCCATGAGTATGGCATATTTTTCCATTTGTTTGCGATGTCTTCAATTTCTTTGATCAGCATCTAGTTTTCCAAGTTCAGATCTTTTACCTCTTTAATGAGACTTAAGTGTAGGTACTTTATTTTCTGATGCAATTGTAAATTTAATTTTTATTAATTTCTTTTTCTGGTAGTTCACGGTTAGTATATAGAAACACTATGCTACACAGATTTCTGCATATAATTTTTTTATCGTGCAACTTTATTGATTCATATATTATTTCTAATAGATTTTTGATGGCATCTTTATGATTTTCTCTATATAGTATATTCTTTTGTAAACATTGACAGTTTTCTTTCTTTCTTTCCAATTCAGATTCTTTTTCTTTTCTTTTGTTTTATCATCCTCGTCTAATTCTAATTTTAGAGGAAGCATTTTCAGCTTTTCAATGTTAGGTATGAGGTTGGATGGGGACTTGTAATATATGACCTTTATTATGTTGAGATATAGTCCTTCTAGACCCTTATTGTTGATCATTTTAGTCATAATGGATGTTAAATCTTGTTAAAAGCTTTTATGCATCTACTGAGATGATCATATAGATTTTATTTTTAATTAGCTAGGAGGTGATGACATTGACTGAATTGTTGGTACTGACACATACTTGCATGCTGTGGGTATATCCCACTTGAAGATGGTGTATGATACTTTTAACATATTGTTCAAAAATTTTTTGTTAATATCTTGTTGAGGACTTTGCATTTATGTTAAACATGATGCTGGCCTTTTGTTTGGTTGTGGTGTCCTGTCTGGTTTTGTCATCAGGGTGATGTTGGCCTCATAGAATGAGTTTGAAAGCTGTTCCTTCCTCTTCAATTTTTGTTTGCTTTTTGAATATAAATTTATTTATTTTAATTGGAGGCTAATTACTTTACAATATTGTAGTGGTTTTTGCAATACATTGACATGAATCAGCCATGGGTGTACATATGCTCCCCATCCTGAACCCCCCTTCCACATCTCTCCCCATCCCATCCCTCTGACTCATCCCAGTGAACCAGCCCCGAGCATCCTGTCTCATGCATTGAACCTGGACTGGCGATTCATTTCATATATGATAAATATACATGTTTCGATGCCATTCTCCTGAATCATCCCACCCTCTCCCTCTCCCACAGAATCCAAAAGACTGTTCTATACATTTGTGTCTGTTTTTGCTGTCTTGCACACAGGGTTATTGTTACCATATTTCTAAATTCCATGTATATCCATTAGTATATTCTACTGGTGTTTTTCTTCTGGCTTACTTCACTCTGTATAATTGGCTCCAGTTTCATCCACCTCGTTAGAACTGATTCAAAGGTATTCTTTTTAATGGCTGAGTAATACTCCATTTGTGTACCACAGCTTTCTTATCCATTCGTCTGCTGATGGACATCTAGACTGCTTCCATGTCTTGGCTATTATAAACAGTGCTGTGATGAACACTGGGGTACACGTGTCTCTTTCAATTCTGGTTTCCTCAGTGTGCATGCCCAGTAGTGGGATTGCTGGGTCATATGGCAGTTGTATTTTCCAGTTTTTTAAGGAATCTTCACACTGTAAATTTTTGGAATAGTTTGAGAAGGATAGGTGTTAACTCTCCTTGAAATGTTTGGTAGTATTCACCTGTGAAGCTGTTTCTTTCTTGGAATTCTGTTTTTTACTGGCAATCAGTCTGTCACATTTTCTTTCTTCTTGATTCAGTCTTAGATTATACATTTCTAGGAATCTGTCCTTTTCATTTAAATTGTCCATTTTAATGGCATACAGTTTTTCTTAGTAATGTTTTATAATTTGTGTTTCTGTGGTGTTGGTTGTAACTTCACTTTTATTTATGATTTTATAGATTTGGGTTCTCTCTCTTTTTTTCTGGTGAGTCTAGCTAAAAGCTTATCAATTTTGTTATCTTTTAAAATATCAGATATTTGCTTCATTAGTCTTTTCCATTTTTTATGCTCTATTTATTTCTTCTATGACCATTGTTCTTTCTTACTACCCACTTTGTAGTCTGATTGTTTTAATTTATTCTTTTTTCAAGTTCTTTTATGTATAAGATTGTTTATTTGAGATTTTTCTTCTTTCCAGAGGTAGAATTATACCAGTATAATCTTCTCTCTTAGAACTTCTTTTGCTGCTTCCTACAATTTGGATCATTGTTTTTCATTTTCCAATTGTCTCCAGTTATTTTGATTTCTTCATTGATTTCTGCAATGACCCATCATTTATTTTAGGGCAAATTATTTCATCTCCACATGATTTTGTCTCTGAAGGTTTTCTGCAGCTATTTTATTATACTTGATTTCTAGTCTTATATCTCTGTGGTCTGAAAAGATGTTTATTATGATTTCAGTCTTCCTAAATTTACTGAGACTTGCTTTGTGGCCTAGCATGTGATTTATCCTGAAGAATTTTCTGTGTCCACTTGAAAAGAGTGTATATTCTGCAGTTTTTGGATGAAATTTCTGCATATGTTATGTTTAATATGTTGAGATATAGTCCCTCTAGACTCTCATTGTTCAGCATTTTTATCATTAATAGATGTTTAATCTTGCAAAAGTTTTTGTGCATCTATTGAGATGATCAGATAACATTTATTTTCAATTAGTTAAGAGGTGACCACACTGACTGAATTGTTGATATTTATATGTCCTTGCATTGTGGGGTTAAAGACTACTTGAAGATGGTATATATAGGTTACTATATATAGGAAGACGACATATATATATATATATATATATATATATATATATATATATATATATTTAAAACAACATTTATCTGTCTGACTTTCCAGATGGCTCAAGGTAAAGAATCTGCCTGCTAATGCAGGAGACACAGGGGACATCAGTTCAATCTTTGAGCCAGGAAGATCCCCTGGAGGAGGAAATGGAATCTCACTCCAGTATTCCTGCCTGGAAAATCCTATGGACAGAGGAGCCTGGTAGGCTACAGTCCATGGGGTTACAAAGAGTCAGACAAAATTTAGCAACTCAGCATTATCTACCTATCATTCTTTCTTTCTATACATATGCTTAACTGGATGATCTCTTAAGTTTGAATGTGCATGTATGTGTGCTCAGCGCTCAGTTGTGTTCAAGTCTTTGCCACCCAAGGGCTGTAGCTCACAAGGTTCCTCTGTCCATGGAATTTTCCAGACAAGAATTCTGGAGTATGTTGCTTTTTCCCACTCTAGGGGATATTCCCAGCTCAGGGATTGAACCCATATCTCCATATGTTCTGCATTGGTAGGTGGAATCTTTTGCATTCTAGCAGCCTTACATTTTAAATCCATGTCCTACGTATAATGGTTTTGACACCATATTTTATATCTTTTTGCTTTGGCTATCCTTATCACATATTGTGAGTATAAAATATTTTACTACTTTTGTCTTTTGACCTTCTTATAACTTTATAAATGGTTGATAAACTACTTTATATTTTTTTTTACCAATGATATTTCTCATTCATAAGTTTCCCATTTTTTGTTGTGTTTTTTTTTTTTTATCTGCTTACAGTTCCTTTACCATTGCTTATAAAGCCAGTATAATGATTCTTAACCATTTTAGCTTTTATTTGTCTGGAAAAAATCTTTATCTCTTCTTCAAATCTGAATAATTACATTGCTGGGTAGAGTATTCTTAGTTGCAGGTTTTTCCTTTTATCACTTTGAATGCATCATGCCCATGCTACTCATTTCTGGCCTGCCTGCTGCTGCTGTTGCTAAGTCACTCAGTCGTGTCCGACTCTGTGTGAGCCCAGAGATGGCAGCCCACCAGGCTCCGCCATCCCTGGGATTCTCCAGGCAAGAACACTGGAGTGGGTCGCCATTTCCTTCTCCATCTGGCCTGCCTATTTTCTACTAAAAAGTCACCTGATAGTCTTATACAAATTTCTTTGAATGTAACTATTTGTTGTTATCTTGCTGCTTTTAAGATTCTCTCATTATTTTTAATAGTTGATAATTTAATGTTAATGTGTCTTGTTGTGGATCTATGAATTAATCTAACATGAATTTCTATACTTCCTGGACCTAGGGGTCTTTTTCCTTCATGGGGTAGGGATGTTTTCAGCTATTATTTCTTCATATAATTTTTCTCTCCATTTATCTCTTTTCCTTTTGTGATCCCTATAGTGTGAATGTTGGCATACTTGATGTCATCCCCAGAGTCTCTTAGATTATTATAATTAAAAAATTCTGTTCTATTTTAAGTTCATCATGTGTAATTACCAATTACCTGTCTTTCAGAGCACTGATCCATTCCTCTGATCTAATCTACTGATAATTCCTTCTGGTGTGGATTTTATTTCAGCTATTGTATTCTTCAGCTCTGTTTGATTTTTATTTATAGTTTCTAACTTTGCTGAAATCCTTATTGTGTTCATTCATTTTCTTTCTGAGTTCCATGAGCACTTTTAGATCATTACCTTCAACTCTCTATCGAGTAGATTGATTATCTCCTCTCCGTTTAGTTCTTTTTCTGAGACTTTGTCTTATTTCATCATCTGGAATCTATTTCTCTGTCTCCTTATTTTGCCCAGTTCTCTATGTATTTTCCTATGTACATCAGTTATAGTTTTCAATCTTGGATAAGTGACTTTGTGTAGGAAACATCCAATGAGGTCCAGAAGCATTCTCTCATTTGGTCATCAGAGGTATAAGCCCAGTGCTGCCCTCATATGGGAAGCATGTACCCTTCTGTAATGGTTAGTTAGTATATTAGGCATGCTGGCAGGTGGGGTTGGACCTCAGCTGAGTTGGCTATGTGGCTATGCGTTGTACATTTGCTTTGAATCCACTGGATGGTAAGGGATCCCATCCTCATGATTGGTTGAGTAGCCAGGGGTGGTGGGTAGTGCTGCTACTGGCCCACTGGAGAGTAGGGCCAGGTCCTCATGCAGCTGTCTGCTTAGCCAAGGGGTAGTCAGGCTGGTGTTGGCCTCCTGGGGGTGGCGATGGGTCCCTGATTTGCTGTCTGCACAGCTCAATGGAGTTTGGGTTGGAACTAACCTGCTGGAACTGATCATGGGTGGGTATGTCCTCCAGTACTGATAGGTTTAAGTTTCCAAAATGACACTTGGTAGGCTGATGTCATCACAGTAGAAAGAGCTCCTCAAAATGGCTACTTCCAAATGACTACTTCCAGTGTTCCCTTTCCAAGGGGAGTCTCAGTTGCTTTCACCTATCCAGGAGGCTCTCCAAGATGATCAGGTGGGTCTGACCCTTGCTTCTTTCAAATTACTGCTTGTGTACTGGGACTTAGAGTGTGTGACATTTTGTATTCATGGTTAAAGAGTGATGTTTCTGCTTCCTATAGCCTTCCAGCTTTTCCAAAGAGAAAGCTTGAAGGCTGTCAAAACTAGATTTTCTGAGGGCTTTTCTTCCCTGTGCAGGCCCTCCTGCACTCGGAAGCCTAATGTGGGGATGTTGAACAGCTGTGTGTTAATTGGCAACGACGTCTACATATGATACTCCTTCCACTTGTGCGTTGCTAACCCAGGGGTGTCAGTCCTGAGTATAATGTATCTCTGCCTCTCCTATCCACCTCACTGTTGTTCCTCCTTCAGGTCTTTAGATGTGGAAAATTTTTCTGACAGTCCTTAGGTTACTTATATAGATAGGTGCTTTGTAAGTGGTTGCAATTTTGGTGTGCCTGTGGCAGGAGGTAAACTCAAGGTCTTCCTACTCTGCCATTTTTGCCATAACACCCATCAATAAATTAGCTTCAAAAGTTATATCCACAATATTAACAACTAATGGACTTCAATATACAAAGAATAAAACATTCTCACTGGAATGTGTGAAATGAATATATTAATAAACTCATTATACTACATTTATAAAATTCAGGTAACATGGAAAAAATACAGAGTTTAAGATGCTTCCACATCTACTCATGAGCAAGTAATTACTATAAGACCTGGCTTCCATCACAAAATGTAAACTTTGTAGAAATTAAATGAACCAACCATATTTAGATACTGTATAATAAGCAGCAAATGACTGTGATACCTGAGAAAAAGGAAACAATTCAAGGAAAATTTAAACATAAATACAAAGCAATTGAAACAAATCAAACACAATTATAAAGTTAAAAATGAAAAACAAAAACCTGACAGGCATTCAGTGATAACTGAGAAAATATTACAAATAAAATTAGAAAGGAGGTGATTAGAAAATATTAGTAACTATAATGGTGAAATTTTCTTTTGAAAGTGGACAGCAACTCTAAACACACAGATACAAGAAACTTCACAAAAACCCAAGAAAAGGAACAGAAAGAAAATAGAATGAATGCACAGCAGGATAAATTTTCTGAAAAGGGATGGAAAATACTGTCAAAGCAACAAGAAGGAAAACAAACAAACAAACAAACATATATTATCAAACAAAAAGTAAAGCATAGATTTTGGTCAGAAAAATTCAAAACTGAAGACAATAGAATACTATCCTTAAAGTGCTAAAATACAGGACAATGGAAGACCAAATGAAAACACTATATCCAGGAAAAACATATTAGAACTGAAGGCAAAATAATAAACTCATTAGATAACAGAAACTAACAGAATACATTATGCCAAATTTGCACTAAAGAAATGGTTTCTTATTTCCCAAAATACTTGTTGTGGAATCTTTGTATACTCTAGAGTAGTGATCATACAACTATAGCCTCTAGAGCAAATCTTGCCCTCATTCATTTACCTTTTGTCTATGGCTGCTTTAACAGTATAGAGGCAGAAGTGAGGATATAAGAAGAGAAGGTATTTCTTTCTCTTTCAGTATGCTTCTTGGATTGTTTCTTATTTTGGTTCTAGCATCTAGTGGGCAAACCTCACCATGGTTCTCAGTCTTGAAGAGATTGCCAGGCTTCTGTGATACTTTAATACCACCTCTTCTCATGCCTTGCAATCACAGATGCAGCTATGACAGTCTGATCTTGCTAATACCTATGTTACTTCAAAGTCACCCCACAGATAACCATAATTCAAAAAGATATAGGCAGCTTCCTGTTCAAGATGGCAGAGTAGAAGGATGTGCACTCATCTCCTCCTGTGAGAACACTAAAATCACAACAAGTTGCTGAACAACCATTGCCAAGAGGATGCCGGACCTACTAAAAAAAGATACTCCACATCCAAAGACAAAGAAGAGGCCACAGTGAGACAGTAGGAGGGGCACAATCATGATAAAATCAAACCCCAAACCTGCTGGGTCAGTGACCCACAAACTGGAGAACAATAATACCAAAGTAGTTCTCCTTCTGTTGTGTAGGTTCAGAATCCCACATCAGGCTTCTAAACCTGGGGACCTGACAAAGGGACTAGGAATCCCCAGGGAATCTGACCGTGAAGGCCTGCAAGATTTGATTACAAGACTTCCACAGGACTAGGGCAAACAGAGACTTCAGTTTAAAGGACAAAAAAAAACCTTGTGCACCAAGACTCAGAAGAAAGGAGCAGTGACTCCACAGGAAACAGACTGAACTACCTGCTTTTGTTGGAGGGTGTCCTGAGGAGGCATCAGTCAGCAGGGACTCACCACAGGGACGACGGGACTGGCAGCAGATATCTGGAAAGGTCCCCTTTGGTGTAAACCCTCTTAGAGTTTTCCATTAATCTGACCATAGAGCCTGTAGACCTGAGGGCTGGATCACCTCAGGCCAGAAAACGACCAGGTTGGAAGTTCAACTGCAACCATCAGCACATAGTTAGATCAAGAGAGTTCCCAAAAAACATCTATTTCTGCTCTATTGACTATGCCAAAGCCCTTGACTGTGGGGGTCACAATAAACTGTGGAAAATTATGAAAGAGATGGGAATACCAGACCACCTGCCTCTTTAAAAATCTGTATGCAGGTCAGGAAGCAACAGTTAGAACTGGACATGGAACAACAGACTGGTTCCAAATAGGAAAAGGAGTACGTCAGGGCTGTATGTTGTCACCTGGTTTGTTTATTTATTTATTTATATTCAGAGTACTTGAACTGTGGTGTTGGAGAAGACTCTTGAGACTCCCTTGGACTGCAAGGAGATCCAACCAGTTCATTCTGAAGGAGATCAGCCCTGGGATTTCTTTGGAAGGAATGATTCTAAGGCTGAAACTCCAGTACTTTGGCCAACTCATGTGAAGAGTTGACTCATTGGAAGAGACTCTGATGCTGGGAGGAATTGGGGGCAGGAGGAGAAGGGGATGACAGAGGATGAGATGGCTGGATGGCATCACTAACTCGATGGACATGTGTTTGAGTGAACTCCGGGAGTTGGTGAGGAACAAGGAGGCCTGGCGTGCTGTGATTCATGGGATCGCAAAGAGTTGGACACGACTGAGCAACTGAAATGACTGTACTGATGTAGAGTACCTCATGACAAATGCTGGGCTGGAGGAAACAGAAGCTGGAATCAAGATTGCTGGGAGAAATATCAATAACCTCAGATACTCACATGACACCACCCTTCTGGTAGAAAGTGAAGAAATAAAGGGTCTCTTGATGAAAGTGAAAGAGGAGAGTGAAAAAGTTGGCCAAAAGCTAAACATTCAGAAAACAAAGATTATGTCATCGGGTCCTGTCACTTCATGACAAATAGATGGGGAAACAGTGGCTGACTTTATTTATCTGGGCTCCAAAATCACTGCAGATGGTGATTGCAGCTATGAAATTAAAAGACACTTACTCCTTGGAAGGAAAGTTATGACCAACCTAAACAGCATATTAAAAAGTAGAGACATTACTTTGTCAAGAAAGGTCCGTGTAGTCAAAGCTATCATTTTTCCAGTGGTCATGTATGGATGTGAAATTTGGACTATAAAGAAAGCTGAGCACCCAAGAATCGATGCTTTTGAACTGTGGTGTTGGAGAAGACTCTTGAGAATCTCCTGGACTGCAAGGAGATCCACCAGTCCATCCAAAAGGAGATCAGTCCTGGATGTTCATTGGGAGGACTGATGTTGAAGCTGAAACTCCGATACTTTGGCCACCCGATGCGAAGAGCTGACTCATTTGAAAGATCCTGATTCTGGGAAAGAGTGAGGGCAGGAGGAGAAGGGCATGACAGGATGAGATAGTTGAATGGTATCACCGACTCAATGGATATGGGTTTGGGTGGACTCTGGGAGTTGGTGATGGACAAAGAGGCCTGTGTGCTGCAGGTCATGGGGTTACAAAGAGTCAGACACGACTGAGTGACTAAACTGAACCGAACTTAATGAGCATGGCCCTGTGCACAAGATAGCCTTGTAGTTGATCTACAGTTAGCCTTTCACTCTCATGGGACTACTAGTCTCCTCTTAATTGCCTATACCAAATATTTATTAAGTTTTGGAGTTCACTTAAGCTTGAATTGCCTACACATGCTTTTCTAAATAGAGTCAGTTCAAGTGGAGAGAGCTGTGGGGGCCTCCACTATCATGGTACAACTTTCTTTCTAGGTAAAACCTGTGTTCATCTGTTCTGAAACAAGCAGGTACAGTGGTCCACTTTGCTTAGAATGACACTCCTGCTTTAGCAGAAGTTTTCTGAGTGAGGTCACTAGCCTATGGTGTTCTTATCACAAAACTTCTGTCCTTTAAGAGAATGGGAGTAGCTGGAATTGGGGCCCAGTACTCTTGGCCTGGCATTCTTAGGGTAGAGCTTTTGAATGGGGGCTGGGTAGAGATCATCATATGTTTTAGCTACCCTTGCATTGCATAGACCTTGTTCAATGTGGAGCTGGTGGGGATAAGTAATGCTTGCAGCAACAACAATCAAGGGGACATCGTAGCCTTTGACTGTGATCCAGGGGCAGAGGGATCACTATGTCCCTGCCTATACTTGCCTGAGTGCACTTTCAGCTCTGCTGGGATGAGAGAGGGCAGGGAAGGAGTGGGTTCTGGCTCACATGTCAGATTCTCAGTCTTCCTGAGATTTAGTAGATTTTGTTCAGTAAATATTTTTTTTTGTTTGTTCTTTATTTTCACATGTTTCCCTGGTAGTCTCTTCAAATCAAACATATTTATTATGAGATCTCAAAATCTCAGACTTCAAAAATCAGCAAAGATAAGGAAAACAAACTAGGCAAACACATATGAACACATATCAGCTGTATTCACAATATCTAAAAGCTGATCAAACATCAATTGCCCATTTATTTAAGAGCGCATAAACAAAATTTGGTATATATGT
The DNA here is from genome assembly GCF_003369695.1 of Bos indicus x Bos taurus. Lineage (NCBI taxonomy): Eukaryota > Metazoa > Chordata > Mammalia > Artiodactyla > Bovidae > Bos > Bos indicus x Bos taurus. The sequence goes on from NC_040080.1 coordinate 60,813,624, forward strand.
ACAATGGAAAATGGAAAATTACTCCTCAATAAAAACAGTGGGTTACTTATACATGATAAAATGAAGAAATCTCAAAATCATTTTACACAGTGAAGAAGCCTGAGAGAAAAGATGACATGCTGTATGATTCTATTACATACCATCCAGATCACTGGTTATCTGGAGATGGGTTTGGAGGGAAGAATGGCCTGAAAAGAGGCCTAGTCAACCATTTGGAAATGAAGGAAATATTCTGTATCTTGATGCAGTGGTGTTTTTATTGGCCATAAAACTCACAGAGTTGTTTTATTTAAATACATACTAAAGACCTTATATATAGAAAACTATAAAACACTGGTGAAAGAAAACAAAGAGGACACTAATAGATGCAGAAATATACCATATTCATGGATTGGAAGAATCAATATAGTGAAAATGAGTATACTACCCAAAGCAATTTACAGATTCAATGCAATCCCTATCAAGCTATCAACAGTATTCTTCACAGAGCTAGAACAAATAATTTCACAATTTGTATGGAAATACAAAAAACCTCGAATAGCCAAAGCAATCTTAAGAAAGAAGAATGGAACTGGAGGAATCAACCTGCCTGACTTCAGGCTCTACTACAAAGCCACAGTCATCAAGACAGTATGGTACTGGCACAAAGACAGAAATATAGATCAATGGAACAAAATAGAAAGCCCAGAGATAAATCCACGCACATATGGACACCTTATCTTTGACAAAGGAGGCAAGAATATACAATGGAGAAAAGACAATCTCTTTAACAAGTGGTGCTGGGAAATCTGGGCAACCACTTGTAAAAGAATGAAAATAGAACACTTTCTAACACCATACACAAAAATAAACTCAAAGTGGATTAAAGATCTCAACGTAAGACCATAAACTATAAAACTCCTAGAGGAGAACATAGGCAAAACACTCTCTGACATACATCACAGCAGGATCCTCTATGACCCACCTCCCAGAATATTGGGAATAAAAGCAAAAATAAACAAATGGGACCTAATTAACCTTAAAAGCTTCTGCACATCAAAGGAAACTATTAGCAAGGTGAAAAGACAGTCTTCAGAATGGGAGAAAATAATAGCAAATGAAGCAACTGACAAACAACTAATCTCAAAAATATACAAGCAATTCCTACAGCTCAACTCCAGAAAAATAAATGACCCAATCAAAAAAGGGGCCAAAGAACTAAATAGACATTTCTCCAAAGAAGACATACAGATGGCTAACAAACACATGAAAAGATGCTCAACATCACTCATTAGAAGAGAAATGCAAATCAAAACCACTATGAGGTACCATTTCACACCAGTCAGAATGGCTGCGATCCAAAAGTCTACAAGTAATAAATGCTGGAGAGGGTGTGGAGAATAGGGAACCCTCTTACACTGTTGGTAGGAATGCAAACTAGTACAGCCAATATGGAGAACAGTGTGGAGATTCCTTAAAAAACTGGAAATAGAACTGCCTTATGATCCAGCAATCCCACTGCTGGGCATACACACTGAGGAAAGCAGAAGGGAAAGAGACACATGTACCCCAATGTTCATCGCAGCACTGTTTATAATAGCCAGGACATGGAAGCAACCTAGATGTCCATCAGCAGATGAATGGATAAGAAAGCAGTGGTACATATACACAATGGAGTATTACTCAGGCATTAAAAAGAATACATTTGAATCAGTTCTAATGAGGTGGATGAAACTGGAGCCTATTATACAGAGTGAAGTAAGCCAGAAGGAAAAACACCATTACAGTATACTAACGCATATATATGGAATTTAGAAAGATGGTAACAATAACCCTTTGTACGAGACAGCAAAAGAGACACTGATGTATAGAACAGTCTTATGGACTCTGTGGGAGAGGGAGAGGGTGGGAAGATTTGGGAGAATGGCATTGAAACATGTAAAATATCATGTATGAAATGAGATGCCAGTCCAGGTTCGATGCACGATACTGGATGCTCGGGGCTAGAGCACGGGGACGACCCAGAGGGATGGTATGGGGAGGGAGGAGGGAGGAGGGTTCGGGATGGGGAACACATGTATACCTGTGGTGGATTCATTTTGATATTTGGCAAAACTAATACAATTATGTAAGGTTTAAAAATAAAATAAAATTTAAAAAAATAAATAAAAGGAGGCTAAATTTTTAATATAATTGTTGTTAGTGTAGCAGCAGCTGAGTCAGGATTAAATACCATGAACACTCCCATTTAGTAAAATTAGCTAGTTATGACTCTACAATCAGCTATGGTTAAAAATGTAATGGGATGCCATGAGATGAGATTAAAGTAGTAATAATGTTTTAGATAAATGTGTCTTCAGTTTATTTAAGCATGTTTTACTGGCACTCTTTTGCTTGTAAAATACAGAATCTTTCATGCAACACGCTGAGTCCTATAATGGAACAAGCCTTCAAGAAATTTGTCATTCTTTTCAGTTTCACCTCACCTAAATCCCAGGCACATGTTCTTTGCTCACTGGACCTTAGTATTCTTTTATTAAACTGAGAAATAAGACTTTCTGTAAAGTCAAGACAATTGACTATCAAGCACATAGGCAAACCAGGATGAGAAAGCTCAGTCTGATCTGACTTTATTTTGTTAACTCTTAATGATTAAGTGTTATTACTCATACTTTTCTTCTCATTTTGTTAGGTGGTATTTCCCCAGTTAGAAATGCTCAAACATTAGAAGTCATTACTCACTTCTACCTTGTTTTAACTTTATCAACCATTTTTAATATTCAGTTTAGTTTATCTCTAATTTTATTATTTATTTATTTTTACTTTACAGCATTGTATTGGTTTTGCCATACATCAACATTCATCTACCACGGGTGTACACGTGTTCCCCATCCAGAACTCCCCTCCCATCTCCCTCCCCATACCATCCCTCTGGGTCATCCCAATGCACCAGCCCCGAGCACCCTGTATCATGCATCAAACCTGGACTGGCAATTCGTTTCTTATATGATATTATACATGTTTTAATGCCATTCTCCCAAATCATTCCCCCCACCTCGCACAGAGTGCAAAAGACGGTTCTATATATCTGTGTATCTTTTGCTGTCTCTCATACAGGGTTGTCGTTTCCATCTTTCTAAGTTCCATATATATGCGTTAGTATACTCTATTGGTGTTTTTCTTTCTGGCTTCCTTCACTCTGTATAATCGGCTCCAGTTTCATCCACCTCATTAGAACTGATTCAAATGTATTCTTTTTAATGGCTGAGTAATACTCCATTATTTATATGTACCACTGCTTTCTTATCCATTCATATGCTGATGGACATCTAGGTTGCTTCCATGCCCTGGATATTATAAACAGTGCTGTGATGAACATTGGGATACACATGTCTCTTTCAATTCTGGTTTCCTCAGTGTGTATGCCCAGCAGTGGGATTGCTGTGTCATATGGCAGTTCTATTTCCAGTTTTTTAAGGAATCTCCACACTGTTCTCCATAGTGGCTTTACTAGATTGCATTCCTACCAACAATGTAAGAGGGTTTCTTTTTCTCCACATCCTCTCCAGCATTTATTGCTTGTAGATTTTTTGATCACAGCCATTCTGACTGTCATGAAATGGTACCTTATTGTGGTTTTAATTTGCATTTCTCTGTTAATGAGTGATGTTGAGCATATTTTCATGTGTTTGTTAGCCATCTGTGTGTCTTCTTTGGAGAAATGTCTATTTAGTTCTTTGGCCCATTTTTTGATTGGGTCGTTTATTTCTGGAATTGAGCTGTAGGTGTTGCTTGTATATTTTTGAAATTAGTTGTTTGTCAGTTGCTTCATTTGCTATTATTTTCTCCCATTCTGAAGGCTGTCTTTTCAACTTGCTTATAGTTTCCTTTGTTGTACAGAAACTTTTAAGTTTAATTAGGTCCCATTTGTTTATTTTTGCTTTTATTCCCAATATTCTGGGAGATGGGTCATAGAGGATCCTGCTGTGATGTATGTCAGAGAGTGTTTTGCCTATGTTCTCCTCTAAGAGTTTTATAGTTTCTGGTCTTACATTTAGATCTCCAATCCATTTTGAGTTTATTTTGGTGTATGGTGTTAGAAAGGGTTCTACTTTCATTCTTTTACAAGTGGTTGACCAGTTTTCCCAGCACCACTTGTTAAAGAGATTGTCTTTTCTCCACTGTATATTCTTGCCTCCTTGTCAAAGATAAGGTGTCTATGTGTGAGTGGATTTATCTCTGGGCTTTCTATTTTGTTCCATTGATCTATATTTCTGTCTTTGTACCAGTACCATACTGTCTTGATGACTGTGGCTTTGTAGTAGAGCCTGAAGTCAGGCAGGTTGATTCCTCCAGTTCCATTCTTCTTTCTCAAGATAGCTTTTGCTATTCGAGGTTTTTTGTATTTCCATACAAATTGTGAAATTTTTTGTTCTAGTTCTGTGAAAAATACCATTGGTAGCTTGATAGGGATTGCACTGAATCTATAGATTGCTTTGGGTAGTATACTCATTTTCACTATATTGATTTTTTTGATCCATGAACATGGTATATTTCTCCATCTATTAGTGTCCTCTTTGATTTCATCAGTGTTTATATGACCTTGTTTATAGTTTATTTTGTTGTGCAGAAGCTTTTGTTTTTAATTGGATCCCATTTGTTTATTTTTGCTTTTATTTCCAATATTCTGGGAGGTGGGTCATAGAGGATCCTGCTGTGATGTATGTGGGAGAGTGTTTTGCCTATGTTCTCATCTAGGAGTTTCATAGTTTCTGGTCTTATGTTTAGATATTTAATCCATTTTGAGTTTATTTTGTGTATGGTGTTAGAAAGTGTTCTAGTTTCATTCTTTTACAAGTGGTTGACAAGTTTTCCCAGCACCACTTGTTAAAGAGATTGTCTTTTCTCCACTGTATATTCCTGCCTCCTTTGTCAAAGATAAGGTGTCCCTAGGTACATGCACAGCAATATGTAAGACAAATGCTAACAAGTATGAATGGGGAAATTAACAATAACACAATAATAGTGGGAGACTTTAATATCCACTCACACCTATGGATAAATCAACTAAACAGAAAATTAACAAAGAAATACAAACTATAAATGATACAATAGACCGGTTAGACCTAATTGATATCTATAGGACATTTCACCCAAAAACAATGAATTTCACCTTTTTCTTAAGCGCACATGGAACCTTCTCCAGGATAGATCACATCCTGGGCCATAAAGCTAGCCTTGGTAAATTCAAAAAAATTGAAATCATTCCAAACATCTTTTCTGACCACAATGCAGTAAGATTAGATCTCAATTACAGGAGAAAAAATATTAAAAATTCCAACATATGGAGGCTGAACCACACACTGCTGAATAACCAACAAATCACAGAAGAAACCAAAAAAGAAATCAAAATATGCATGGAAACAAATGAAAATGAAAACACAACAACCAAAAATCTGTGGGACACTGTAAAAGCAACCTAAGGGGAAAGTTCATAGCAATACAGGCATACCTCAAGAAACAAGTCAAGTAAATAACCTAACTCTACACCTAAAGCAACTAGAAAAGGAAGAAATGAAGAACCCCAGGGTTAGTAGAAAGAAAGAAATCTTAAAAATTAGGGCAGAAATAAATGCAAAAGAAACAAAGATGACCATAGCAAAAATCAACAAAGCCAAAAGCTGGTTCTTTGAAAGGATAAATAAAATGGACAAACCATTAGCCAGACTCATCAAGAAACAAAGGGAGAAAAATCAAATCAATAAAATTAGAAATGAAAATGGAGAGATCACAATAGACAACATAGAAATATAAAGGATCGTAAGAGACTACTATCAGCCAATAAAATGGACAACGTGGAAGAAATGGACAAATTCTTAGAAAAGTACAACTTTCCAAAACTGGACCAGGAAGAAATAGAAAATCTTAACAGATCCATCACAAGCATGGAAATTGAAACTGTAATCAGAAATCTTCCAGCAAATAAAAGCCCAGGTCCAGACAGCTTCACAGCTGAATTCTACCAAAAATTTAGAGAAGAACTAACACCTATCCTAGTCAAACTCTTCCAGAAAATTGTGGAGGAAGGCAAACTTCCAAACTCATTCTATGAGGCCACCATCACCCTAATACCAAAACCTGACAAAGATGCCACAAAAAAAGAAAACTACAGGCCAATATCACTGATGAACATAGATGCAAAAATCCTTAACAAAATTCTAGCAATCAGAATCCAGCAATGTATAGATCAGTCTTATGGACTCTGTGGGAGAGGGAGAGGGTGGGGAGATTTGGGAGAATAACATTGAAACATGTATAATATCATGTATGAAACGAGTCGCCAGTCCAGGTTCAATTCACGGTACTGGATGCTTGGGGCTAGTGCACTGGGACGACCCAGAAGGAGGGTAGGGGAGGGAGGAGGGAGGAGGGTTCAGGATGGGAAGAAAAATAAATAAATAAATAAAAAGATCATGCACCATGACCAAGTGGGCTTTATCCCAGGGATGTAAGGATTCTTCAATATCCGCAAATCAATCAATGTAATACACCACATTAACAAATTGAAAAATAAAAGCCATATGATTATCTCAGTAGATGCAGAGAAAGCCTTTGATAAAATTCAACATCCACTTATGATAAAACCTCTCCAGAAATCAGGAATAGAAGGAACATACCTCAACGTAATAAAAGCTATATATGACAAACCCACAGCAAACATTATCCTCAATGGTGGAAAATTGAAAGCATTTCCCCTAAAGTCAGGAACAAGACCAGGGTGCCCACTCTCACCACTACTATTCAACATAGTTTTGTAAGTTTTGGCCACAGCGATCAGAGCAGAAAAAGAAATAAAAGGAATCCAAATTGGAAAAGAAGTAAAACTCTCACTGTTTGCAGATGACATGATCCTCTACATAGAAAACCCTAAAGACTCCACCAGAAAATTATTAGAGCTACTCAATGAATATAGTAAAGTTTCAGGATATAAAATCAACACACAGAAATATTTTGCATTCCTATACACTAATAATGAGAAAACAGAAAGAGAAATTAAGGAAACAATTGCATTCACCACTGAAACAGAAAGAATAAAATACTTAGGAATATATCTACCTAAAGAGACTAAAGACCTATATATAGAAAACTATAAAACACTGAAGAAAGACATCAAAGAGGACACTAATAGATGCAGAAATATACCATGTTCATGGATCAGAAGAATCAATATAGTGAAAATGAGTATCCAACCCAAAGCAATTTATAGATTCAATGCAATCCCTATCAAGCTACCAACGGTATTTTTCACAGAACTAGAACAAAGAATTTCACAATTTGTATGGAAATACAAAAAACCTCGAATAGCCAAAGCAATCTTGAGAAAGAAGAATGGAACAGGAGGAATCAACCTGCCTGTCTTCAGGCTCTACTACAAAGCCACAGTCATCAAGACAGTATGGTACTGGCACAAAGACAGAAAAATAGATCAATGGAACAAAATAGAAAGCCCAGAGATAAACCCACATACCTATGGGCAACTTATCTGTAATTTTAAAGGTATTCCCTCTCTCCACTGTCATAAGATAATGATTATCTTATTCTATGAATATTTATCTACCACAAGTTACCAACGTGATTTTTCCAAAATGTCGATTTGAACACAATATATTCTTTGAAGAAAAATCCCTAGTGCTTCCCTGTGGGTGCAGAAAATAAACCAACCTCCTTGTCTTCTTATATAGATGTGCACAATTTCCATGAATTTCCTTTTAAGTCTTAAATCTCAGTCCCTCTCTTTTACATTAATATCAGGAATTAAATTTTTGGAAGTTTAACATATCATTATTTAATTGCCTTTGCCCAGAAACTTTTCTATTTCACCTTGCTCAAGTTCATTTATGTTTACAAATTTACTTATGAAGTTTTCCTTTATCATTTATATCACTCATATGTAGAAGCTGCTCTGTCTTTGTAATTTCTACCCTTGTGGCTCAGCTGGTAAAGAATCTGCCTGCGATGCGGAAGATCTGGGTTCAATCCCTGGGTTGGGAAGATGCCCTGGAGAAGGGAGGGGCTACCCACTCCAGTATACTGGCCTAGAGAATTCCATGGACTGTCCATAGAGTTGCAAAGAGTCGGATACTACTGAGGAACTTTCACTCACTTTACTAAATGGGTTTACCATTTGACATGTTATTAATAGCTCTCTATTTAGCTATTTTTTCCATCAATTAGCATGAGTTCAAGTACAGAAATCATTTAAAATTGGGAATTTTTTATAGGGCACAGAGTATATAAAAATTCAATAAGTATTAATTTGATGAATGAATTCTCACTAAGGCATATATAACAAAATATGAATTATCTTTACTCTTGTTTATTTTTATTACAGTTTCCTTGTGAAAAAGTACAATTTTAAAAAACAATTTACGAGTTTAGTAGATATTCAAATGAAGGGAAGAAATAATAATTATTCAAGCTAGAGAAACCATGAGATAAATGTGCCACTCGGTTAGCCTCTGGACAATTAAGAGTTACTTACATTTCACACTTGAGACTGTGTACTGCAGAGTATCTGATTCTCTCACTAGACATTCCCAAAGAATTCTTTAGCAAATCTGGTATTTTGTTTTGTCTTTCTTAATACATCAGACTGTGTTACCTCTACCGAATATATATATATATATATATATATATATATATATATAACATATGGTACTGACTCAAGATAAACAATACATCCCAAACAACAGCCTCTGAGAGTCAGAAGTAAAGTTGGAATATATATGTCGTAAAAACAAATTACATGGAAACCATTATCATTATCCAAAAGGAAGTACAGAGAAAGTCACTCCATTCCAAAATCAACAGCCAGACAAAATATAGTCCATCTTACTGATGTATGTATTCTGATTAGGTTGAAATACATCTTCCAAAGTATATATTCTTCATATATGGGATTAAAACAAATAAAGTCTCTTAAGATTTGAATCATACATAGAATTTAGAAAGATGGTAATGATAACAGCAGATGGTAAGCAAGATAACAGATGGTAAGGGAGACAGCAAAAGAGACACAGATATATAGAACAGTGTATTTAAATCTGTAGGAGAGTGAGAGGGTGGGTTGATTTGGGAGAATGGCATTGAAACATGTATAATATCATATATGAAATGAATCTCCAGTCCAGGTTTGATGCATGACACTGGATGCTTGGGGCTGGTGCACTGGGAGGACCCAGAGGGGTGGTATGGGGAGGGAGGTAGGAGGGGGTTCAGGATGGGGAACATGTGCATACCTGTGGCAGATTCATGTTGAGGTATGGCAAAACCAATACAATATTGTAAAGTAATTAACCTCCAATTAAAATAAATAAATTAATATTAAAAAAAGATTTGAATCAGTGCTTCTCTAAGTTATTATAAAGCTCAGCATCTTCAGAATATTACATTTACTTAATTCTATTTTCAGTTAATATAGAATTAAATAAAAATAGTTTTTTTTCCCCAGGATCTTCCTCAGAGCTTCTTTGACATCTTTGTTTCTCAGAGAGTAAATCAAAGGATTCAACATGGGAGTGACCAGGGTGTAACACAAGGAGGCCACTTTACTCAGCTCAGGAAATCTGTCAGGGATGACATACATAAAGATGATGGCACCATACAATACACTCACGACTCCCAGGTGAGAGCTGCAAGTGGAGAAGACTTTCTTTTGCCCCTCAGTGGAGTGTATTTTTAGAACTATGGATACAATACATATATAAGACACAATAATGACAATTATGGTAGGCAAAATGATAATGCTGCATAGGAAAAAGGATACAATATTAGGAATGTAGAGATCAGAACAAGAAATCCTCTGAAGTGGACGGTAATCACAGTAAAAGTGGTCGATGGCCCGAGAAGCACAAAAGGGTAAAGTAAATGTCATGATGGTCTGAAGAACTGAGCTGATACAGCCAAAAAAATAGGAACCAGCCACCAACTGAGCACAGAGATGTGTTGACATCTGCACAGAGTAGAGGAGTGGGTTGCAGATGGCAATGAAGCGGTCATAAGCCATGACTGCCAGGAGAAAACCCTCAGTCACAATGAAGAGGACAAAGAGAAACAGCTGGGTCACACAGCCTGCATAGGAGATGGACTTGCTCTCAGACCAGAAGTCGATCATAGCCTTGGGTGCAATAACAGATGAATAGAAGAGATCAATGAAGGACAGGTTGCCTAGGAAGAAATACATTGGTGTGTTCAGCTGGGGATCAGTCATAATAATGATCATCATGCCAACGTTCCCTAGAAGGATCATGGCATAGACAAGTAGAAAAAGCAGGAAGAGGAGGATGTGGAACTCTGGGTGAACCCTGAAGCCGAAAAGAATGAAGTCAGTCACTTCTGAGTGGTTGCTTGTTTCCCTGTCACCCATGGCAGATATCTGCTGAGAGGCAAAAGGCAAAATAAATGAAACTTTGGTTTTGATTCTAGTGCTATTAATACTTTCTTAAATGGAGAATTAAATTATTTACTGCTTTATAAGATATTGCATACAAAACAATTTTAATGTCAGGAAGATGCAAGAATTTGAAGTAGATGTCATTATGCTTCTTAAACTGTTACTCTATTAAGCAGTGAAAGATGTTCTTTGGTTATTTTATTTAAATCATAACTGGCAGGGATTTCTTCAAGAAATTAGCCTATTTTATTGCCTAAAATCGCTCACATTCTAAATTTCTATTCTTAAAATATTTATAGCTAGAGGCTTTCTTCATCTAAAATTGTAGTATGCACATTATCTAAAATAGAAGTATCTCATGTAATCTATGCTATTGCTGCTAAGTCGCTTCAGTCGTGTCCGACTCTGTGCAATCCCATAGACGGCCTCCTACTAGCCTCCCTCATCTATGGGATTCTGCAGGCAAGAACACTGGAGTGGGTTGCCATTTCCTTCTCCAGTGTACTCTATATGATAGTGTTTACAGTCCTCATGAGAATGAAGTTAGTGTTTGATTCTTTACATGACAGTAGTAAATAAGTTGAAAATATTTTTACCTTATTTTAGCTCACTATGTTTCATTTTCCTTATTTATGTAGGCCATCTTTGAAAATACAATAAAATAGACATTATTGGCATAGTTAATAACATCCAAAAATCACTAAGTGAAGATAAAGTTTTCTAACGGAATTTTCAAATATTTTCCTTTTCTCAGGTCAAAGCCATTCTCCCAATATATACGTTGTTATTGCCTCATTATAAATATTTCATTTCCATTAACAGTCATTTTAGAAATATCACAGTCATTTAAACTTCTTTTTGAGGCAGAGAAAGAAGGTAGTGAATATTCCAATCCTTACACTGCAGTGAATGACTTTCTACCAAGGCTCCATCAATTCAAGACATCTCACTGTTTAGATAATACAAGCAAACTTCACTGATATACATAAAGGGAAATTCCTATCCTGAATTCTGTTAAACCTTAGGTGTTTTAAGATAAATATAATTGGGTAACCATGGATATTTAAAGACCATCACAACTTGCATCGTCCAGAGTCCATGATCATGAGCTAGAGTATGGGTAGTGATGTTTATGATGATGTTAATTATTTAAAGCCTGAGAAACCTTCCTCACGATATTTCAGCATAGAATTTTTGCTCATCCTCTGTGATGGATTCCATTGGGAGAGGAGTAATCGTAAAGTCAATTATGGTGCCATAAGTGAAGACTCTTGGGCTGTTGTCCATGAGGACTGAAGTAACCTTAGGTACAAACAAATAGTCTAATAATAGTCAAAAACAAGGGAAAAAGAAAAATTCACTTGAAATTATTACCTATATATCTTGATATAGCTATGTTTCAGGATATGACAAATGCCGTCTAAATCACAAATTCAAAGACAGATTATGGTTGCTAATGCTGTTCTCCTATATTTAAATACCAAACAGTTAAAAAATATACTGAAGAGAAAGGTAACATTCATACAAGTAACTTTTTATCTTTAGCAAAAATACTTGAGATTAGGATCTCTTTTAAAAATTCCTTTAAAAGTGCAGTGTGACTAAAAGACTACATTAACATCAGAGACATACTACTCTATTTAGTAAGCCCAACTTGATAAGAATGTCATTTTTCTAAAATATTTTTATCAGTTAATTTTAATATTATTTTTTAAAACCAGTTTTTAAATTAAAAATTACGTTTAGAATTTTTCTGGGTTTTTGTTAGTGTATAGATAGCAAAAATGATGTGGGACCAGAGCTTCTCTTTTATTATAATTCAGTATTAGTAAAACTTAATCAGTTTAGGAAGAGAAGGTTGATTTGATGTTTTAAACAGGAAAATATTAAATAAGGTTAGTTAAGGCCTGTTGACTGCAAGGAGATCCAACCAGTCCATTTTGAAGGAGATCAGTCCTGGGTGTTCATTGGAAGGACTGACGCTAAAGCTGAAATTCCAATACTTTGGCCACCTCATGCGATGAGTTGACTCATTGGAAAAGACTCTGATGCTGGGAGAGATTGGGGGAAGGAGGAGAAGGTGACGACAGAGGATGAGATGGCTGGATGGCATCTCCGACTTGATGGACATGAGTTTGAGTAAACTCTGGGAGCTGGTGATGGACAGGGAGGCCTGGCGTGCTGCGATTCATGGGGTCGCAAAGAGTCGTACACGACTGAGTGACTGAACTGAAGGCCTGTTGGTCATCTGTATATTTTTTGGAAAAATGGCTATTCAGATCCTCTACCTGTTTTTTAATCAGGTTGTAGTTTTGTTTGTTTTGTTTTTTTGAAGTTGAGTAGCAATAGTTTTTTATGTATTTTCGATATCATCATTTTATCAGATATATTGTTTGCAAATATTTTCTCCTATTCAGTAGGCTACCCTTTCATTACATTGGCAGTTTCCTTCACCCTGCAAAAGATTTTTGGCTTGATGCAGTCCCATTTGTTTTTTACTTCTGTTACTCTTGCCAGAGGAAACAGATTGAAAAAAATACTGCTAAGACTGATGTTAAAGAACATACTGTCTATGGTTTCTTCTAAGAGTTTTATGGTTTCAGATCCTATTTTAAGTTTTAAATCCAATTTGAGTTTAGTTTTGTATATGGTATGAGAAAATAAACAAATTTGATTCTTTTGCATGTAGCTATGCAGGTTTCTTCTGAACACCATGTATTGAAGAACCTGCCTTTTCCCCATTGTTTTTTCTTACCTACTTTATTGTAGATTAATTGACAGGAAACCTGGATTTACTTATGGGATCTCTATTCTGTTCCATTGATCTATGTGTCTGTTGTTGTGCCAGTACTCTACTGTCTTTGATTAGTTAGCTTTGTAGTATAGTATGAAATAAAGGCTCAAGATATTTCCAGTTTTGTCCTTCTTGCAAGATAGTTTTGGCTATTTGGGAATTTTTATTCATGTGTTTCCATAAAAATTTTAGAACTATAGTTCTGCTGTAGTTCTGTAGGTTCTCTTTAAATATACAATTAGCATTTTATTAGGGATTGCATTGGATCTGTAGGTTGCCTTGCTTAGTATGGTCATTTTAACAATACTAATTCTTCCAATCCATGAGTATGGTGTATCTTTCTGTGTTATCATCAATTTTTTCCATCAATGTCTTACATTTTTCCAAGTTCAGATCTCATATCTCCTTAAATTTAAACCTAAATACTTTATTATTTTTGATGCAATTATGAATTGTATTTTTCTTAAAGTCTCTTGTTCATGGTTAGTGTATAGAAAACTACAGAATTCTGTATAAACTTTTTATCTGATAACTTTACTGAATTCATTTATGAAGTCTAATAGTTTTTTTTTTTTTTTTTGAAACTTTAGGATTGACTGTGTATAGTAACATACCATTTGCAAGTATTGACGCTTTCTTTCTTTCTTTCCAATTTGGATTATTTTTCTTTTCCTTGTCTGATCAGCTTGCTTATTCCTAATTTAGAAGAAGTACCTTCAACTTTTCATTGTTAAGCATAAGTTTGGTTGGGAGTTGTTTTACACACACACACACATATATATAATATATATACCCTTTATTAGTTGAGATATGATCCATCTAGATCTTCATTGTTGATCATTTCAGTGACAGTGGATGTTGAATCATGTCAAAAGGTTTTTGTGCATCTAGTGAGATGATCATATAACTTTTATCATCAATTAGTAATGAGGCTATCACACTGAATTGGTAACACTGACTTATCCTTGCATCCTGGGGGTAAATCCCACTTGAAGATGGTGTGTAATACTTTTAATACATTGTTGATTTTTTTTTGTTAATATATTGTTGAGCATTTTTGCATCTTGTTCAACAGTGATGTTGACCTTTATCTTGGTTGTAGTGTCATATCTGGTTTTGTCATCAGGGTGATGTTGGCATCATAGAATGAATGTGAAAGTTGTTCTTCTTCAATTTTTAGAATAGTTTTAGGAGGATGGGTGTTAACTCTCCTTAAAATGTTTGATATTATTCACCTGTGAAGCTGTCTGGTCTGGACTTCTGTTTGTTGGGAGGTTGCTATTACTGATTAAAGTTACCGACAATAAGTCTGTTCATTTTTTCTATTTCTTCTTGATTTGGTCTTAGGAGATTATACATTTCTAGGAATTTGTTCATTTTATTGGCATGACTGTTCTTATTAATGTTTTATCATTCTTTGTGGGGCTTCCCCAATGACTCAGCAGGTAAAGATTCTGCCTGCAGTGTAGGAGACACAGGAGATGTGGGTTCAATCCCTGGGTCAGGAAGATCCCCTGAAAGAGGGCATGGCAACCCACTCAGCATTCTTGCCTGGAGAATACCACAGACAGAGGAGTCTCACAGACTACAGTTCAAAGGATCACAAAGAGTCAGACACAACTTGCAGTGAGCACAATATTTTTTGTATTTCCGTGGTTTGTAAATTTTTCTCTTGCTTCTGATTTTATATATTTGAGTTCACTCTCTCTTTTTTTTCCGATGAGTCTGGCTAAAAGTTTATCAATTTTGTTTATCTTTTCAAATAACTTATCTTTGTTTTGTTGTTCTTTCTGTTGTTTTTTAGTCTTGATTTTATTTATTTCTGTTCTAATCCTTATTATTTCTTTCTTACTACTAACTTTGTACTGGTCTTAATTTATATTTCTTCTTTCCTTTTTTTTTCTCTCACTGTTCCTTTAGATATGAGATTAGATTGTTTATTTGAGATTTTTCTTTCTTCCAGAGGTAGGATTGTACCATTATAAACGTCCCTCTTGGGACTTCTTTTCCTGCTTCCCATAATTTGAATCACTGATGATCATTTTCATTTGTCTCTAGTTACTTTTGATTTCCTCTTGATTTCTGCACTGACTCATTGGTTACTTAGTAGCATATTGCTTCATCTCCACATGTTTTTGTAGTTTTTTTTCTTATAGCTGATTTCTGCATGCATCCATGCTCAGTCACTCAGTCAGTTGTGTCTGACTCTTTGTGACCCTATGTACTTTAGCCTGCCAAACCCCTCTGCCTATGGCATTTTTTCCCAGCAAGAATACTGGAGTGGGTTGCGATGTCCTACTCCAGGGGATCTTCTTGACCCAGGGATTGAACCCACATCTCCTGTATCTCCTTCACTGCAAGCAGATTCTTTACTACTGAGCCACGGGGGAAGCCCATAGTTGATTTCTAGTCTCATGCTCTTATAGTCAAAAAAGATGCTTAATATGATTTCAGTCTTCTTAAATATACTGAGACTTGTTTTCTTGTCTAGTGTGTGATCTAGTGTTTATATATATATAAACAGTGTGTGTGTGTATATATATATATATATATATATATATATAAAACATATATAAGTTTACACATCACATACACACACACACACATATATCACTCACACACATATATACATAGGTTTCCCTAGGACATGGAAGCAACCTAGATGTCCATCAACAGACAAATGGATAAGAAAGCTGTGGTACATATACACAATGAGTATTACTCAGCCATTAAAATGAATACATTTGAATCAGTTCTAATGGGGTGGATGAAACTGGAGCCTATTATACAGAGTGAAGTAAGCCAGAAAGAAAAACACCAATATATGAAATTTAGAAAGATGGTAACAATAACCCTGTATATGAGACAGCAAAAGAGACACAGATGTATAGAACAGTCTTTTGGACTCTGTGGGAGAGGGTAAGGGTGGGATGATTTGGGAAATGGCATTGAAACATGTATATTATTATATGTGAAATGAATCGCCAGTCCAGGTTTGATGCATGATACAGGGTGCTCGGGGCTGGTGCACTGGGATGACCCAGAGGGATGGGATGGGGAGGGAGGTGGGAGGGGGGTTCAGGATGGGGAAAACATGTACAGTCATGGCAGATTCAAGTCAGTGTATGGCAAAACCAATACAATATTGCAAAATAATTAGCCTCCAATTAAAATAAATAAATTTATATTTAAAAAAAGAAAAAGAAAAATACCAATACAGTATATTAACGCATATATATGGAATTTAGAAAGATGGTAATGATGACCCTATATGCAAGACAGCAAAAGAGACACAGATGTAAATAATAGACTTTTGGACTCTATGGGAGAAAGTGAGGGTGGGATGATTTGAGAGAATAGTATTGAAACATGTATATTATTGTATGTGAAATAGATTGCCAGTCCAGGTTCTATGTATGAGACAGGGTGTTCAGGGCTGGTGCACTGGGATGACCCTGAAGGATGGGATAGGGAGGGAGGTGGGAGGGAGGGTCAGGATGGGGAACACATGTACACTCATGGCTGATTCATGTGAATGTATGGCAAAAACCACCACAATATTGTAAAGTAATTAGCCTCAAATTAAAATAAATTTAAAAAAGAAAATAAAATACATGGGCTTCCTTGGTGGTTCAACAATAAAGAATCTGCCTATAATGCAGGGGATGTGGGTCAGGAAGATCCTCTTGAGAAGGAAATGGTAACCCACTCCAGAATTCATGCCTGGAAATGGACAGACAAGCCTGGTGGGCTACAAGTCCATGGGTCATGAGAGTCAGACACAACTTAATGACTAAAACACCACCACCAAAGCAGAAGCAGAGGCAGAAGATATTAAGAAGAGGTGGCAGGAACACACAGATGAACTGTACAAAAAAGATCTTCATGACCAAGATAATCACGATGGTGTGATCACTGACCTAGAGCCAGACATCCTGGAATGTGAAGTCAAGTGGGCCTTAGAAAGCATCACTACGAACAAAGCTAGTGGAGGTGATGGAATCCCAGTTGAGCTATTTCAAATCCTGAAAGATGATGCTGTGAAAGTGATGTACTCAATATGCCAGCAAATTTGGAAAACTCAGCAGTGGCCACAGGACTGGAAAGGGTAAGTTTTCGTTCCAATCCCAAAGAAAGGCAAAGCCGAAGAATGCTCAAACTACTGCACAATTGCACTCATCTCACATGCTCGGAGAAGGCAATGGCAACCCACTCCAGTACTCTTGCCTGGCAAATCCCATGGACGGAGGAGCCTGGTAGGCTCTAGGGGTCACTAGGAGTCTGACACGACTGAGCGACTTCATTTCACTTTTCACTTTTATGCACTGGAGAAGGAAATGGCAACCCACTCCAGTGTTCTTGCCTGGAGAATCCCAGGGATGGCAGAGCCTGGGATGGCTGTCGTCTATGGGGTTGCACAGAGACAGACACGACTGAAATGACTTAGCAGCATTAGCAGCACACGCTAGTAAAGTAATGCTCAAAATTCTGCAAGCCAGGCTTCAGCAATACATGAACCATGAACCTCCAGATATTCAAGCTGGTTTTAGAAAAGGCAGAGGAATGAGAGATCAAATTGCCAACATCTGCTGGATCATGAAAAAAGGAAGAGAGTTCCATAAAAAACATCTATTTCTGCTTTATTGACTATGTCAAAGCCTTTGACTGTGGGGATTACAATAAATTGTGGAAAATTCTGAAAGAGATGGGAATACCAGATCACCTGACTTGCCTCTTGAGAAATCTATATGCAGGTCAGGAAGCAACTGTTAGAACTGGACATGGAACAACAGACTTGTTCCAAATAGGAAAAGGAGTACGTCAAGGCTGTATAGTGTCACCCTGCTTATTTAAATTTTATGCAGAATACATCATGAGAAACGCTGGGCTGGAAGAAGCACAAGCTGGAATCAAGATTGCCGGGAAAATATCAATAACCTCAGATATGCAGATGACACCACCCTTATGGCAGAAAGTGAAGAGGAACTCAAAAGCCGCTTGATGAAAGTGAAAGTGGGTAGTGAAAAAGTTGGCTTAAACCTCAACATTCAGAAAACAAAGATCATGGCATCTGGTCCCATCAGATCAGATCAGATCAGATCAGTCACTCAGTTGTGTCCGAATCTTTGCGACCCCATGAATCGCAGCACTCCAGGCCTCCCTGTCCATCACCATCTCCCGGAGTTCACCCAGTTCATGTCCATCGAGTCAGTGATGCCATCCAGCCATCTCATCCTCTGTCGTCCCCTTCTCCTCCTGCCCCCAATCCCTCCCAGCATCAGAGTCTTTTCCAATGAGTCAACTCTTTGCATGAGGTGGCCAAAGTACTGGAGTTTCAGCTTTCCCATCATTCCTTCCAAAGAAATCCCAGGGCTGATCTCCTTCAGAATGGACTGGTTGGATCTCCTTGCAGTCCAAGGGACTCTCAAGAGTCTTCACCAACACCACAGTTCAAAAGCATCAATTCTTCAGCACTCAGCCTTCTTCACAGTCCAACTCTCACATCTATGCATGACCATAGGAAAAACCATAGCCTTGACTAGACGAACCTTTGTTGGCAAAAAATGTCTCTGCTTTTGAATATGCTATCTAGGTTGGTCATAACTTTCCTTCCATAGAGTAAGCGTCTTTTAATTTCATGGCTGCAGTCACCATCTGAAGTGATTTTGGAGCCCAGAAAAATAAAGTCTGACACTGTTTCCTCTGTTTCCCCATCTATTTCCCATGGAGTGGTGGGACCGGATGCCATGATCTTCGTTTTCTGAATGTTGAGCTTTAAGCAAACTTTTTCACTACCCACTTTCACTTTCATCAAGCGGCTTTTGAGTTCCTCTTCACTTTCTGCCATAAGGGTGGTGTCATCTGCATATCTGAGGTTAATGATATTTCTCCCGGCAATCTTGATTCCAGCTTGTGTTTCTTCCAGTCCAGTGTTTCTCATGATGTACTCTGCATATAAGTTAAATAAGCAGGGTGACACTATACAGCCTTGATGTATTCCTTTTCCTATTTGGAACAAGTCTGTTGTTCCATGTCCAGTTCTAACTGTTGCTTCCTGACCTGCATACAAATTTCTCAAGATAGTATTCTTTATTGGTGTTTTTCTTTCTGGCTTACTTCACTCTGTATAATAGGCTCCATTGTCATCCACCTCATTAGAACTGATTCAAATGTATTCTTTTTAATGGCTGAATAATACTCCACTGTGTATATGTACCACAGTTTTCTTATTCTTTCATCTGCTGATGGACATCTAGGTTGCTTCCATGTCCTGGCTATTATAAACAGTGTTGCGATGAACATTGGGGTGCTCGTGTCTCTTTCAATTCTGGTTTCCTTAGTGTGTATGACCAGTGTGATTGCTGGATCATAAGGCAGTTCTATTTCCAGTTTTTTTTAAGGAATCTCCACACTGTTCTCCATAGTGGCTGTACTAGTTTGCATTCCCTCCAACAGTGTAAGAAGGTTCCCTTTTCTCCACACCCTCTCCAGCATTTATTTCTTGTAGACTTTTGGATCGCAGCCATTCTGACTGGCGTGAAATGGTACCTCATAGTGGTTTTCACTTGCATTACTCTGATAATGAGTGATGTTGAGCATCTTTTCATGTGTGTGTTAGCCATCTGTATTTCTTCTTTGGAGAAATGTCTATTTAGTTCTTTGGCCCCTTTTTTGATTGGGTCATTTATTTTTCTGGAATTGAGCTGTAGGAGTTGCTTGTATATTTTTGAGATTAGTTGTTTGTCAGTTGCTTCATTTGCTATTATTTTCTCCCATTCTGAAGGTTGTCTTTTCACCTTGCTTATAGTTTCTTTTGTTGTGCAGAAGCTTTTTAAGTTTAATTAAGTCCCATTTGTTTATTTTTGCTTTTATTTCCAATATTCTGGGAGATGGGTCATAGAGGATCCTGCTGTGATGTATGTCAGAGAGTGTTTTGCCTATGTTAGCCTCTAGGATTTTTATAGTTTCTGGTCTTACATTTAGATCTTTAATCCATTTTGAGTTTATTTTTGTGTATGGTGTTAGAAAGTGTTCTAGTTTCATTCTTTTACAAGTGGTTGACCAGTTTTCCCAGCACCACTTGTTAAAGAGATTGTCTTTTCTCCATTGTATATTCTTGCCTCCTTTGTCAAAGATAAGGTGTCCATATGTGCGTGGATTTATCTCTGGGCTTTCTATTTTGTTCCATTGATCTATATTTCTGTCTTTATGCCAGTACCATACTGTCTTGATGACTGTGGCTTTGTAGTAGAGCCTGAAGTCAGGCAGGTTGATTCCTCCAGTTCCATTCTTCTTTCTCAAGATTGCTTTGGCTATTTGAGGTTTTTTGTGTTTCCATACAAATTGTGAAATTATTTGTTCTAGCTCTGTGAAGAATACCGTTGGTAGCTTGATAGGGATTGCATTGAATCTATAATTTGCTTTGGGTAGTATACTCATTTTCACTATATTGATTCTTCCAATCCATGAATATGGTATATTTCTGCATCTATTAGTGTCCTCTTTGTTTTCTTTCACCAGTGTTTTATAGTTTTCTATATATAAGGTCTTTAGTTTCTTTAGGTAGATATATTCCTAAGTATTTTATTCTTTCTGTTGCAATGGTGAATGGAATTGTTTCCTTAATTTCTCTTTCTATTTTCTCATTATTAGTGTATAGGAATGCAAGGGATTTCTGTTTGTTGATTTTATATCCTGCAACTTTACTATATTCATTGATTAGTTCTAAAAAATATCATACACCATGACCAAGTGGGCTTTATCCCAGGGATGCAAGGATTCTTCAATATCCTCAAATCAATCAATGTAATACACCACATTAACAAATTGAAAAATAAAAACCATATGATTATCTCAATAGATGCAGAGAAAGCCTTTGACAAAATTCAACATCCATTTATGATAAAAACTCTCCAGAAAGCAGGAATAGAAGGAACATACCTCAACCTAATAAAAGCTATATATGACAAACCCACAGCAAACATTATCCTCAATGGTGAAAAATTGAAAGCATTTCCTCTAAAGTCAGGAACCAGACAAGGGTGCCCACTTTCACCATTACTATTAAACATGTTCTTTAAAGATTTCTCAGCTAATATTACTTACTATTTCTGTGAGCTTCAGAATTATTTTTCATTTAAAACAATTCTTATTTGCATTTTAGCAGAATTGCATGTAGTATATCACCGATTTGTTTGCAACCCTCATTTATAAGAACAGGGTAAGAGTGCTGCTTCTGATATCAGACAGTCTAGTTTTAAGGCCCTGCATCACTAAGCACAGATTTGGAGAAATTCTTGAATGGTTTTTAAGGTTGAATGAACACTATCACTACTTCACTATTACTACTTCCCTACTTCACTCAACAGGATTATATACATTATTACACAGATTACCTAAAGTACCACAATCAAGCTTTTGGCAGAAGAAAGTCTTCAATTAATAATATTATCATTATTACCATTATCATCATCATCTATTTTTAACTTTGTTTTTTATTTAGACAACATTGATTTGTGACATTACATGTTTCATGTGTACAGCGTTTTATTTCTACTTTTAAATAGTAGAACATGCTCACATCAAATATTTAGTTTCTATAAATCATACAATTGACCCATTTCTTCCTGTATCCCTCCACTCTAACCTGTTCACCTTTGGTAACCACTAATCTTTTTTTTTTTTTTTAATCTACATTTCTCTTTGTTTTGCTGACTTGTGGCATCAGTTTTTTTTTTTTTTTTTTACAAGATTTAACAATGTCATAGAGTTTCTATATTTGAAAGCCACGTTTTTCAGTAAACATAGTAGCATTCATATATTAGTTGCTGCTGCTAAGTCACTTCAGTCGTGTCTGACTGTGCGACCCCATAGACGGCAGCCCACCAGGCTCCCCCATCCATGGGATTCTCCAGGCAAGAACACTGGAGTGGGTTGCCATTTCCTTCTCCAATGCAGGAAAGTGAGAAGTGAAAGTGAAGTCGCTCAGTCGTGCCCGACCCTCAGCAACCCCATGGGCTGCAGCCTTCCAGCCTCCTCTGTCCATGGGATTTTCCAGGCAAGAGTACTGGAGTGGGGTGCCACTGCCTTCTCCATATGATATTGTGACAAAAATCTTCATTAGCTTCCTAATGGATAATTTGAGGACTCAAAGAACTTTTAAAACTACCGTATATTCTATTATATGAGTTCCTTGATAAACTTTCATTCAAAATTCAGAATTTTTCAATTAAATATTAGATTTGAAAAGTTTCCATCAGCACTTCCTCAGTTGATATTGAAAAATACTTTCTCTATATATCAGGTACTGTATAAAGTACACATGTCCTTCTTATTTCTCAAATCAGGCTAATGGTGAAGGCAACATTAAATATTGATATGTTAAATGTAATAAAGGCCATATATGACAAACTCACAGCCAACATCATTCTCAAATGGTGAAAGCAGTTCTAAGATCAGGAGCAAGAAAGGATATCCACTATCACCACTCCTATTCAACATAGTTTTGGATGTCCTAGCCAGGACCATCTGAGAAGAAAAAGAAATAAAAGCAATCCAAGTTGGAAAAGCAGAAGTAAACCTGTCACTGTTTGCAGATCACATGATACTATACATAGAAAGTAAAGATGCCACCAGAAAGCTACTAAATCTCAGCAACACATTTGTCAAAGTTAAAGGATACAAAATTAATAAACAGAGATCTCTTGCATTCCTATACACTAACAAAGAAAGAGAAATTAAGGAAATAATCTCATTTATCATTGCAACAAAAAGAATAAAATACCTACGGATAAACCTACCTAAGGAGGCAAAGACCTATACTTATAAAACTATAAAATATTGATGAAAGAAATCAAAGATGACACAAACAGATGGAGAGATACACCATGTTCTTAGATTGGGAGACCCCAAGTTGTGAAAATGACCGTACTACCCAAAGCAATCTACAGACTCAGTGCATTCCCTGTCAAATTACCAGTTGCACTTTTCACAAAAATAGAACAAAAGTTTTTACAATTGGTATAAAAACACAAAAGACCTCAAAAAGCCAAAGTAATCCTTTCAAAAAAGAAATTTCACTTATTAATTGGAGGATAATTGCTTTACAGTGTTGTTATTAATAGCTTCTTCTTTACAAAAACATGAATCAGCTATAAATTCTGAAAGAGATGGAAATACCAGACCACCTGACCTGCTTCTTGAGAAATCTGTATGCAAGTCAGGAAACAACAGTTAGAACTGGACATGGAACAACAGACTTGTTCCAAATAGGAAAAGGAGTACGGCAAGGCTGTATATTGTCACCCTGCTTGTTTAACTTAATATGCAGAGTACATCCTGAGAGACTCTGGACTGGAAGAAGCACAAGCTGGAATCAAGATTGCTGGGAGAAATATCAATAACCTCAGGTATGCAGATGACACCACCCTTATGGCAGAAAGTGAAGAGGAACTAAAAAGCCTCTTGATGAAAGTGAAAGTGGAGAGTGAAAAAGTTTGCTTAAAGCTCAACATTCAGAAAACAAAGATCATGGCATCCGGTCCTATCACTTCATGGGAAATAGATGGGAACACAGTGGAAACAGTGTCAGACTTTATTTTGTGGGGCTCCAAAATCACTGCAGATGGTGACTGCAGCCATGAAATTAAAAGACGCTTATTCCTTGGAAGAAAAGTTATGACCAACCTAGATAGCATATTCAAAAGCAGAGACATTACTTTGCCAACAAAGGTCCGTCTAGGCTATGGTTTTTCCTGTGATCATGTATGGATGTGAGAGTTGGACTGTGAAGAAGGCTGAGCACCGAAGAATTGATGCTTTTGAACTATGGTGCTGGAGAAGACTCTTGAGAGTCCCTTGGACTGCAAGGAGATCCAACCAGTCCATTCTGAAGGAGATCAGCCCTGGGATTTCTTTGGAGGGAATGATACTAAAGCTGAAACTCCAGTACTTTGGTTACCTCATGCAAAGAGTTGACTCATTGGAAAAGACTCCGATGCTGGGAGGGATTGGGGGCAGGAGGAGAAGGGGACGACAGAAGATGAGATGGCTGGATGGCATCACTGACTCAATGGACATGAGTCTGAGTGAATTCCAGGAGTTGGTGATGGACAGGGAGGCCTGGCGTGCTGCGATTCATGGGGTGGCAAAGAGTCGGACACGACTGAGTGACTGAACTGAACTGATACATATATCACCTCCCTCTTGAGCCTATATTCCTCTCCCTCCCATTCAACCATTTAGGTCATCACAGAGCACTGAGTTGAACTCCCTGTGTTATATAGCATGTTTCCACTAGTTATTTTGCACATGGTAGTGTATATATGTTAATGCTACTCTCTCAATTCACCCCGCATTCTCCTTCTTATACTCTGTCTACATTTGCATCTTTATTCCTGCCCCACAAATAGATTAATCAGCACCGTTTGTCTAGATTCCATACATATGATTTAATATATAATATTTGTTTTTCTCTTTCTGACTTACTTCATTCTGTATGACAGTCTCTAGGTTCATCCACATGACTAATGCTGCTGCTGCTGCTAAGTTGCTTCAGTCGTTTCCAACTCTGTGAAACCCCATAGATGGCAGCCCACCAGGCTCCCCCATCCCTGGGATTCTCCAAGCAAGAACACTGGAGTGGGTTGCCATTTCCTTCTCCAATGCATGAAAGTAAAAAGTGAAAGTGAAGTTGCTCAGCTCAGTCCGACTCCCAGTGTCCCCATGGACTGCAGCCTACCAGGCTCCTTTGTCCATGGGATTTTCCAGGCAAGAGTACTGGAGTGGGGTGCCATTGCCTTCTCCTATGCACATGACTACAAATGACCAAATTTCATCTCTTTTTTTGTGGCTGAGCAATATTCCATTGGATATATGTACCACAGCTTCCCTGTCCATTTATCTGTGGATAGACATATAGATTACTTCCATGTACTGGCTACTGTGAATAGCGTTGCAATGAACTTTGGGGTATGTGTTCCCTTTCAATTATGGTTTTCTCAGAGTATGTGCACAATAGTGGGATTTTTGGGTCATATGGTAGTTTTATTTCTAGTTTCTTAAGGAATATCCATATTGTTCTCCACAGTGGCTGTATCAATTTAAATTTCCACCAAAGATCTTGAATAACTAAAGCAACCTTGAGAAATAAAAACAGAGCTAAGGAATCAACCTTCCTAACTTCAGACTATACCACAAAGCTACAATAATGAAGACAGTATGGCACTGGCATGAAAACAGAAATATAGATCAGTGGAACAAGATAGAAAGCTCAGAGATAAACTCATGCACCTATGGGCACCCTATCTTTGATAGTGGTACTGAGAAACCTAGACAGCTACATGTGAAAAGAATGAAACTAGAAAACTTCCTGATACCATACACAAAAATAAACTGATATGGATTAAAGACCTAAATGTAAGTCCAGACGCTATAACATTCTTAGAGGGAAACATTGGCAGAACATTCTTTAAATAAATCACAGCAAGATCTTTTTTGAGCCACCTCCTAATGAAAATACAAACAAAAATAAATAAATGGGACCCAATTAAACTTAAAAGATTTTGCACAGCAATGAAAACCATAAACAAGATGAAAAGACCACCCTCAGAATGAAGCAACTGACAAGGGACTAATCTCCAAAATATGCAAACAGCTCATGTAATTCGATATCATAAAAACAAACAACCCAATCAATAAATGGGCAGAAAACTTAAATAGATATTTCTCCAAAAAAAGACACGCAGATAGATAACAAACACATGAAAAGATGCTCAATATCATTATTAGAGAAATGAAAATCAAAACTACAATGAGGTGTCAACTCACATTGGTCAGAATGGCCATCATCTAAACATCAAAAAGCAATAAATTCTGGAGAGAATGTGGGGAAAGGAAAGCCACTTACACTGTTGCTGAGAATGTAAATTGATACAGCCACTATGGAGAATAGTATGGAGGTTCCTTAAAAAACCACAAACAGAACTACCAAATGAGCCAGCAATCCCACTCCTTGGCACATACCCAGAGAAAACCATAATTTCAAAGGATACATGTACCACAGCGTTTATTGCAGGACTATTTACAAAAGCCAGGACATGGAAAAAACCTAAATGTCCACTGACAGACAAATGGATAAAGAAGATGTGACACCCATATCCAGTGGAAAATTACTCTGCCATGAAGGAACAAAATGGTGCCATTTTCAGAGATGTTGATGGACCTAGAGACTGTCACACGGAGTAAGGTTAAGTCAGGAAGAGAAAAACAAGTATCATATATTAAAGCATATTTTCAGAACCTAGAAAAATGGTGTAGATGAACCTATTTGAAAAGTAGAAATAGAAACACAGGCATAGAGAACAAATGCAAAGAAACCAAGGAGGGAAGAGGGAGGGATGAACTGGGAGATGTGGATTGACATATATACACTACAGTGTATAAAAGAGATAACTAATGAGAATTAGTATATAGCACAGGGAACTCTATTCAATGCTATGTGGTGACCTTAATGGAAAGCAAATGCACAAATGGGGATTATAAGTATACGTATGGATGATTCACTTTGCTATATAGCAGAAATTAAACCAGGTAAAGCAGGTATTGAAACAGGTAAAGAAGGAATATTTGAAACAAACATTTCAAAAATATTTAATGGCATGGTTATACATACAAAGTTTTAACAAAAATTTATAATTTATATGAATAAATTCATGGGAGTAAAAATTATATATTAGAGTTTATAGCAGTAAAAATTATATATTAGAAGAATTAAATAATATGCTCAGTTTCACACTGTCAGTAACAACAAAGGCTAGGGCTGGACACAGAACTTTCTGACTCCAAAGCCCTGAGAGGTAAAGATTATGTGGCAGTGGCTTGGGGAAAGTTTTGTCCTCTATAGGTTTTCACATTATAAAGGTATTTGTTAACTAAAATGTATTAATAATTTTACTCACAGCTTATTAGCATTTGCTTTCTTGATTTATCATAAACTGTATGTTTTAAAGTATTGCTTGAGATTTTTTGGCCATTTTCTCCATTGCAATAACTTTTGCTTTATTTCATAAGATATTTCATTTAGGTACATATTTTATAAAAATTAATGCATTTCTTTGTCATATTTATAATGGCATAAGCCTGAATATTACTTTATTTAATAGCAATATGACAATTGATTTAAATTTTTTATTTGGCATATATTATTAAAACTTTCATTTAAATAATTTTATATAGCTTTTTATAGATGTGATGTTTTAAAACTCATCAATGGAGATTCGAACATATGCATATCAGGAAGCTTGATTGCCAAAAATTAAAATCAGAATGCAAGAAGAAATATTTTGTTAAAAATATGGTAAGCCGTTGATATTTATATATACAACTGAATACACTGAATCATAGGATATCTCTCAACTTTAGAAGATAGTCATCTCCAAACAAGTTTTGTCAAATTATATTCCCATCATCAGCATAGAAAATGCCAGATCGATTCCCATCTTTGTTAAGAGCTGGTAGGAATCATACTTAAATATTTTTTTTTAACAAAATCATGGGTCATGATATCACATTGTGCACTTACTTCACATTTCCCTGAAACATGCCATGTTATCATAAGGATTATTTTGACCTATGAACTCTGGGAGTTGGTGATGGACAGGGAGGCCTGGAATGCTGCAATTCATGGGGTCGAAAAGAGTCGGGCATAACTGAGTGACTGAACTGAACTGAACTGAAAGGTACTTTAACAAAATGAGCAGTGGCAAGAAGGCCTCTGGGTCTCCTCTTTTTCCTCCTGGAAACAGAAGACAAAACCCTGGTGACATTCTTATCATCAAGGATGGAAAATTGAGACTGAGACTTTATTACAATAACTCTTAACTTCCTTTATCTTCCCCACATAGGTTAGTTGCTCCTGCTGTTGCTGCTAAGTCGCTTCAGTCATGTCCCACTCTGTGCGACCCCATAGAGGGCAGCCCACCAGGCTCCTCTGTCCATGGGATTTTCCAGGCAAGAGTATTGGAGTGGGGTACCAGTGCCTTCTCCGATAGGTTAGTTACTTTTCCACAAGTGACTCATTTTGCTAAACTGAATACAAAGTATTTTCATATGTGCTTGCTAAATTACTTCACCTGTGTCTGACTCTTTGCAACCCTATGGACTATAAACATAGACTATCAGGTTCCTCTGTCCATAGGATTCTCCAGGCATGAATACCGGAGTGGGTTGCCATTTCCTTCTCCAACAAAACATTTCAGTTCAGTTCAGTCACTCAGTCGTGTCCGACTCTTTGCGACCCCATGAATCGCAGCACTCCAGGCCTCCCTGTCCATCACCAACTCCCGGAGTTCACTCAGACTCACATCCATCGAGTCAGTGATGCCATCCAGCCATCTCATCCTCTGTCATCCCCTTCTCCTCCTGCCCCCAATCCCTCCCAGCATCAGAGTCTTTTCCAATGAGTCAACTCTTTGCATGAGGTGGCCAAAGTACTGGAGTTTCAGCTTTAGCATCATTCCTTCCAAAGAAATCCCAGGGCTGATCTCCTTCAGAATGGACTGGTTGGATCTCCTTGAAGTCCAAGGGACTCTCAAGAGTCTTCACCAACACCACAGTTCAAAAGCATCAATTCTTCGGTGCTCAGCCTTCTTCACAGTCCAACTCTCACATCCATACATGACCACAGGAAAAACCATAGCCTTGACTAGACCGATCTTCGTTGGCAAAGTAACGTCTCTGCTTTTAAATATGCTATCTAGGTTGGTCATAACTTTTCTTCTAAGGAGTAAGTGTCTTTTAATTTCATGGCTGCAGTCACCATCTGCAGTGATTTTGGAGCCCCCCAAAATAAAGTCTGACACTGTTTCCACTGTGTTCCCATCTATTTCCCATGAAGTGATGGGACCAGATGCCATGATCTTCGTTTTCTGAATGTTGAACTTTAAGCCAACTTTTTCACTCTCCACTTTCACTTTCATCAAGAGGCTTTTTAGTTCCTCTTCACTTTCTGCCATAAGGGTGGTGTCATCTGCATAGGTTTTGTATTTCTTTGGGTCTTCATGCCGTTTAAGTGCTCCTGTGTCACATTAGACATATCAAATAAATTTGTATGCTTTTCTTCTATTAATCTGTCTCATGTCAATTTAACTATCAGTATCAGCTAGCCACTAAAATGCAGAAGTAAAATTTTGCCTCCTCTATATTGTGTGTGCTCAGTTGCTAAGACATGTCTGACACTGTGCAGCCATATGGACTGTAGCCTTCTAGGCTCCTCTGCCCATGGGATTTTCCAGGCAAGAATACTGGAATGGGTTACCATTTCCTCCTTCAGGGGATCTTCCCAACCCAGGAATCAAACCTGTATCTCCTGTCTCCTGCATTAGCAGGCAGATTATTTACCACTGAGCCACTTGGGAAGCCAAGTGCTTTTTATGCCTCTATTGAATTGATATTATGATTTCCTTCTTGTTTTCTATGAGTGTGTTGAGCTACTTTAGTTGATTTTCTTAAATGAAATGAACTTTGTATTTCTGGAATATAATAAATTTTGTTATAATGTTTTATGTTCTTTTTATATACTGATCAATTTCCTAATGCTTTAAGATTCTACTTTAACATGATAACATGGAATTCCAAAATATTTTTCACTAAAAGTAAGTGCCCCATTACTGTGAAGTCAATGATATGATTCAGGCAAGGGTGTGCAGAACTGCTCAGGATACCTGGAGGGTTCTGGCTCCTGAAGCAAACTCTTGATGCAGCTGCAGTTTGGTGCCATTTGATGGCTGTTATCAACTTTGACTAAATATAAGGCAAAGTGATAGAATGGAACTTCCAGAAAAACGGTTAATACAACAAAGTATTTCTTAGTTACCTGGTTTCCATCCCCATCATATGGTAGTAAGGAGGGGAAGTTGGCTAGAAATAACTAGAAACATGCAAAGCCCCAGACTTCCTTGCTTTCTGAGATAAAACTGTCCCTGGCATTGTCATACCTGTTTTTCCTCCCCTCTTTTGGTTCCTTGCCTCATCAAAAATAAGTCCTGTAAGAGCTCACTCCGTTTTTCAAGAAAGGATGAACATAAAATGGACTTATATTCCAATAAAATGTTGCCAATTATATTACATCTCAATTTGTCTATTCTTGAGATACCTTCTCAGATTTTACTGAAAAATTTTTAGAACTGTTGTGTGCATATTGATCAGGGCTTTCCAAGTAGTTGTTCAGTCGTTCAGTCATGTCCAACTCCTTGTGACCCCATGGACTACAGCACACTAGGCTTCCCTGTCCTTCACCATCTCCTGGAGTTTGCTCAAACTCATGTTCATTGATGCCATCCAACCATCTCATCCTCTGTCATCCCCTTCTGCCCTCAATCTTTCCCAGCATCAGTCTTTCCCAATGAGTTGGCTCTTTGTGTTAGGTGGCCAAAGTATTGGAGCTTCAGCTTTAGCATTAGTCCTTCCAATGAATATTCAGGGTTGATGTCCTTTAGGATTGACAGTTTGATCTCCTTGGTGTCCCAGGGACTCTCAAGAGTCTTTTCCAGCACTATAATTTGAAGACATCAGTTCTTTGGTGCTTAGCTTTTTTTATGGTCCAGCTCTCACATCCACACATCACTACTGGAAAAACCACAGCTTTGACTATATGGACCTTTGTAGGCAAAGTAATGTCTCTGCTTTCTAATATGCTGTCTATGTTTGTCATTGCTTTTCTTCCAAGGAGCAAGCATCTTTGGGACTAGTGGTAAACAACCTGCCTGCAAGTGCAGGAGATGCAAGACACACAGGTTAGATCCCTGGTTTGAGAAGGTCCCTTGGAGGAGGAAATGGTAATCCACTCCAGTATTCTTGCCTGGGGAATTTCATGGATAGAGGAGCCTGGCAGGCTACAGTCCATGGGTTTGCAAAGAGTCAGACACGACTGAATTACTAATACTATCACTATCACTAGTATATAACAAGATGCTTTCATCTTGCCACTTTTAAGATTCCCTATTTATATTAAGCTTTTGACATTTTAAATATAATGTGTTTGGTGTATTTTTATCTGACTTGCATTTATCTGACTTGGAACTCTGTGCTTCCTGCACCTGGATATCTGTTTCTGCCTCCAGTTAATGGAAATTTTCAGTCATTATTTCTTCAAATAATTCTATTAGTCTTTCATTGTTTTCCATCTAAGATCTTTAGAATGTGTAGATTATTCTGCTTGAAGTTGCTCCATAGGTCCTCTTCATTTTTTAAATTTCTTTTTTAAAGTTCTTGTTTGCCTTTTTGTATTTTGCTGTTCCTTTGGATGATATATTTCTGTCTTTTATTCCAGGTGATAAAATAAAATTTATACTCAAAGGCAGGACGAGAAAAATTAAACATAAAACTCTCTCTCTGTGTCTATTTGGCCTCCTACCTCTCTCCCTAATGTGCAGTGAGGATCTGCCTTATACACTAACCAGAGGGCCTCAAAGATGGAAATGACTACTTTGCCATAAAGATCATCCTCTTCTTTTCTCCTGAAGCAAGCAATGTAACTTCTTAAAAGGTTAGTGTTCCTTCCCAATTGTGTAGGGGTCACAGTGACTTGCTCTCTGCCTTGTACGTGATTATCTGGACTATGTATCTTTGGTGAACTTTATGTAAATATCAGTATTTGATGTACCTGACTATGTTTTCAACTTCTACCAAGTGGAATAGTTATCAAAGCTCCCTGAGAGTCTGTCTCTCAGATTATAATGGGTTTGAATAAAAGTCCTTTTTCTCCTTAACTGGTTAATTGAATTTTCATCAACACAGGCTACTGATCTGATTCTCCAATTATCTAGTGTGTCACTGCTTAGTTTTCCAGTTTAGCTATTGTATTCTTCAGTTCTGTGACTACTATTTGGTTGTTGTTTTTGATGTTCAGTTGCTAAGTCATGTTTGACTCTTTGGACCCCATGGACTGTAGCACAACAGTCTGCTTGTCCTCCACTATTTATCAGAGTTTGCTCAATTTCATGTTCATTGAGTTGGTGATGCTATCTAACCATCTCATCCTCTGCTGCCCTTCTCCTTTTGCCTTCAATCTTTCCCAGCATCAGTCTTTGTCAATGAGTTGGCCTTCACATCAGGTGGCCAAAGTATTGGAGCTTCAGCAACAGTTCTTCCAATGAATATTCAGGGTTGATTTCCTTTAGGATTGACTGGTTTGCTCTTTTTGCGGTTCAAGGGACTCTCAAGAGTCTTCTCCAGCACCATAATTTGAAAGCATCAATTCTTCAGTGTTCAGCCTTTTTTTAATGATCCAACTCCCACGTCAGTGTATGACTTTAGGAAAAAATATAGCTTTGACTATACTGACTATACTATACACTTTGTCAGCAAAGTGATGTCTCTGCTTTTTAATATGTTGTTTAGGTTGGTCATAGCTTTCCTTCTTTTAAAAGGACCAAGCATCTTTTAATTTCATGGCTGCAGTCTCTATCCTCAGTGAGTCTGAAGCCCAAGAAAAGAAAATTTGTCACTATTTCCACTTTCGCCCCTTCTATTTGCCATGAAGTGATGGGACAGATGCCATGATCTTAGTTTTTTGAATGTTAAGACTGTTTGGTACTTTCTTATGCTTTTCGTCTCTTGTTGAAGTTCTCACTGTGTTCATCCTTTCTTTCTCTTGAAGTCTGTCAGTATCTCTATGAGTATTACTTTGATCTCTGTATCAACTAGATTACTTATCTCTGTTTTGTAAAGTCTTTTTAATGAGGTTTTATCTGTTCAATAATTTTAAACATACTCTTCTATCTCCTTGCTTTGCTTGACTCTCTGTGTTTGTTTCTATACATCAGATGAAACAGCTATCTCTCCCAGTCTTGAAGGCATGGCCTTGTGTAGATGATGTGTGAGGTCTAGAAGTGCCATGCCTCTAGGTCACCAGAACCAAGGGGCATCCCTTGCGTGAACTCTGTGAGATAACTATCTGTGGTGGGGCCACTAATTCTGTGTAAGTGGGGCAGGTAGCAGGGTACTGCCCTAATTGGCTGAGGCATGGCCACAACTTGAGGCTTACCCAACCATAGAAGGACCTTTTTTAAGGCTCCCTGGTGGCTTAGAGGTTAAAGCCTCTGCCTGCAATGCAGGAGACCTGGGTTCAATCTCTGGGTCAGGAAGATCCCCTGGAGAAGAAAATGGCAACTCACTCCAGTATTCTTGCCTGGAGAATCCCATGGATGGAGGAGCCTGGTGGGCTACAGTCCACGGGGTCGCAAAGAGTCAGACACGACCAAGCAACTTCACTTTCACTTTCTTTCACTTTTAGGAGGACCTTTTTTAGCTGCTTTCTTCCTTGATTCTTTCTGATAAACATTTAGTTGGTCTACAGTTAGCTTTTTGCTCTTATAGAACCACCAGTCTCCTTTTAATTGCTTATTACCAAATATTTATTAAGTTTTGGAGTTCACTTAAGCTTGAATTTCATACACATGTTTACAGATAGAGTCAGTTCACATGCAGAGAGCTATGGAGCCCTCTGTTATCACGGTACACATTTTGTTCTAGGTAAAACCTGCACTGGAGCAGGAATAGTGGCCCAGTTAGCTCAGAATGACACTCCTGCTTTAGGAGAAGTTTTCTGAGGGAGGCCACTAGCCTATGGTATTCTGAGCATAAAATTTCTATCCTTTGAGAGAACTGGAGCAGCTGGAATTGGGGCCCAGTACTCCTGGCCTGGCATGCTTAGGGTAGAGATTTTATCCATGAATGGGGGTTGGGTAGAGATCACCAGACATTTTAGGTACTCTTGCCTTGATTAGACTTTCTTCAACGTGGAGCTTGAGGGGACAAGTAATGTTAGCAGCAACTACAATCAAGGGGATTGATTGTACCATCTTTTTTAGATGGCAACCTTTGACTGGGATCCAGGAGCAGAGGGATCTCTATGTTCCTGCCTGTACTTGCCTGAGTGCACTTTCAGCTCTGCTGGGATGAGAGAGGGCAGGGAGGGAGTGGGTCCTGGCTCAAATGTCATAGATTCTCACTATTCTTCCTGAGATTTAGTAGATTTTGTTGGGTTTGTTCTTTATTTATTTCTGTATATTTCCCTGGTAGTCTCTTCAAGTCAAATATATATTTATTATGAGATCTAAGAATCACAAGTCTCAAAATTCAGCAAAGATAAAGGAAACAAACTAGGCAAACACATATGAACACTTATAACAGCTGTATACACAATATCTAAAAGCTTAACAAACATCAATTGCCCATATTTAAGAGTGCATAAAAATTGGTATACATGTGTAATGGAAACTGGAATATTATACATGACAAAATAAATCTCAAAATCAATTTACTCAGAGTAAATTGAAGAAGAGTATGAAGAAGCCTGAGAGAAAAGAGCACATACTGTATGACTCTATTATAAACCAGCCAAAGCACTGGTTATCTAGAAATGGGTTTGGAGGGAAGCATGGCCTGAAAAGAGGCATAATCAACCTTTTGTAAATGAAGGAAATGTTCTATATCTTGAAGATGTGGTGTTTTTATTGACACCAAAACTCATAGAGTTGTTCACTTTAAATACATACTGTTTATTTCACACAAATTCTTCCTCAATAACGTGTTTTTTAAAAAATAATGAGCAGATCTTTTTTAGATCTGAGAACTTGCATTTTTGAGCAATGATTCAGAAGTATCTTTTTTTAAAAAAGATTTAATTTTCACCTGAAAAATAGAAAGATACTCAAGAAAACAGAAAATGTATTTATGTGTATTTATTATATATTTATTATGTATTATAATAAAACATTATCATTATTAATTAACAATTTATTTAGATATTTCTTATATAAAAACAGAATAATAAAAGGAGGCTAAATTTTTAAATATAATTGCTGTTAGTGTAGCAGCAACTGAGTGAGGATTCAATACCATGAACTCTAAAACTTAATTTAATAAAATTTACTAGTTATGACTCTACAATCAGCTATAACTATAAATGTAATGGGATGTCATAAGATGAGATTAAAGACATAAGAATGTTTTAGATAAATATGCTCTTCAATCTATTTAGGCATATTTTACTAGCACTCTTTTGCATGTAAAATATAGAATTTTTCATGCAACATTCTGAGTCCTATAATGGAACAAGCCTTCAAAGAAAGAAAGTCCTAATTCTTTTCAGTTCCACTTCAGCTAAATCTGAAGCACAGAGTCTTTGCCTTTTAGACATTAGTGTCATCATTATATTAAACTGAGAAATAGGAGTTTCTGCAAAGTAAAGACAGTTGAGTATAGAGCACATAAGCAAAACCAGAATTAGAAAACTCAGTCTGATCTGACATTATTTTCTTAACTCTTAATGATTAACTATTATTACTCATATTTTCCTCCTCAGTTTGTGAGGCAGCGTTTCCTCAGAGATCCTCAAACATTAGAAGTCATTATTCACTTCCACCTATTTCTTATTTTATCATCCATTAATCAGTGTTCAGTTTAGTTTACCAATAATTTTAAAGGTATTCCCTCTTTTCACCATCTTGTGTAAGACTATTATCCTTAAAGCCACCATAACCTCTTACTTGAGCAATCACACATTTTCTGTGATTATCTTCTTCCATGAATATTTATCTACTGCAAGTTACCAATGTGATTTTTATAAAATGCCTATTAGAACAAAATATCTTTATTTTTTTTTAGAACACAATATCTTTAAAAAAAAAAATCCCCAGTGCTCTCTGCTGCCTGTAGAAAAAAGTAATTTATATCATCATCTGTATAAGCTGCTCTCTCTTTGTAATTTCTACATATGCCTTTATTCACTGGGTTTACCATATGACTATTGCTTAGATATTTTCCATCAATTAGTTGGATCTCAAGTACAGAAATTATTTACACCTATGAATTTTTATAAGCAAAGAGTACATCAAAATTCAATAAATATTAATTTGATGAATGAATTCTCACTAAGGCATATATAGCAAAATGTGAATTATCTGTACTAGTTTATTTTTATTAGTTTTCTTGTGAAAAAGGAGAATTTTCAAAAATAATTTATCAGCTTAGTAGATATTCAAATGAAGGGAGAAATAATAATGATTTAACTCAGAGAAACCATGAAATAAATGTGCCATTCATTTAGCCATTTGGAAACTGTTAATCACTCAGTCATGTCCGACTCTTTGTGACCCTATGGACTGTAGCCTGCCAGGCAAGAATACTGGAGTGGGTTGCCATTCCCTTCTCCATTAGGTGCTACTTACATTTCACACTTCAGACTCTATGTACTACAGACTATCTGACTCTCTCACTAGACATTCACAAAGATTTCTTCAGTAAATCTAATATTTTGTTCTGTCTTGCTTAATACATCAGATTGTATTACCTCTACCAAGTAAACATATAACCACATAACATATGTGACTGACTCAAGATAAACAATACATCCCAAACAACAATCTCAGAGTTTGGAGTAAAATTGGAATATGTACTTCCTAAAAACAAACTACAAGGCAATCATGATCATTATCCAAAACGAAGATGAACATGAAATGAAGTACAGAGAAAGTCATTTCATTCCAAAATCAACAGCCAGACAGAACATAGTACAAATGTATTCTTTAGCAGTAAGTATATAGGATTCAAATAGTCTCTAAGATTAATGGGTACATTTTTTTAAAATCAGTCCTTCCCCAGGTTGTTATAAAACTTAGTGCTTTCAGTTATATTACATTTACTTAATTCTATTTTCAGTTAATATAGAATTAAATAAACATAGTTTATTCCCTAGGATCTTCCTCAGAGCTTCTTTTACATCTTTGTTTCTCAGAGAGTAAATCAAAGGATTCAACATGGGAGTGACCAGGGTGTAACACAAGGAGGCCACTTTACTGAGCTCAGGAAATCTGTCAGGGATGACATACATAAAGATGATGGCACCATACAGTACACTCACGACTCCCAGGTGAGAGCTGCAAGTGGAGAAGACTTTCTTTCGACCCTCAGTGGAGCGTATTTTTAGAACTGTGGATACAATATATATATAAGACACAGTAATGACAATTATGGTAGGCAAAATGATAATGCTGCATAGGAAAAAGGATACAATATTAGGAATGTAGAGATCAGAACAAGAAATCCTCTGAAGTGGACGGTAATCACAGTAAAAGTGGTCGATGGCCCGAGAAGCACAAAAGGGTAAAGTAAATGTCATGCTGGTCTCAATAACTGAGCTGATACAGCCACAAAAGTAGGAAGCAGCTACCAACTGAACACAGAGACGTGTTGACATCTGAATGGAGTAGAGGAGTGGGTTGCAAATGGCAATGAAGCGGTCATAAGCCATGACTGCCAGGAGAAATCCCTCAGTCACAATAAAGAGGGCAAAGAGAAAGAGCTGGGTCACACAGCCTGCATAGGAGATGGACTTGCTCTCAGACCAGAAGTTGATCATAGCCTTGGGTGCAATAACAGATGAATAGAAGAGATCAATGAAGGACAGGTTGCCTAG
Organism: Bos indicus x Bos taurus; assembly: GCF_003369695.1. Classification (NCBI taxonomy): domain Eukaryota; kingdom Metazoa; phylum Chordata; class Mammalia; order Artiodactyla; family Bovidae; genus Bos; species Bos indicus x Bos taurus. The sequence continues at coordinate 60,851,328 of NC_040080.1, forward strand.
GAAGAAATACATTGGTGTGTTCAGCTGGGGATCAGTCATAATAATAATCATCATGCCAACGTTCCCTAGAAGGATCATGGCATAGACAAGCAGAAAAAGCAGGAAGAGGAGAATGTGGAACTCTGGGTGGACCCTGAAGCTGACAAGAATGAAGTCAGTCACTTCTGAGTGGTTGCTTGTTTCCCTGTGGCCCATGGCAGAAATCTACTGAAAGGCACAAAGCAAAATAAATGAAATTGTGGCTTTGATTGTAGTGCTATTAATACTCTCTAGATGTAGAATTAAATTATTTACATTTTAATGAGACATTGCATACAAATAAATTTTAATGTCAGGAACATGCAAGAATTTGAAGTAGATGTCATTAGGCTTCTTAAACTGTCATTCTATTAAGCAATGAAAGATTCTCTTTGGTTATTTTATTAAATTATATGTGGCATGGACTTCTGCAAGAAATTAGCATATTTTATTGCCTAAAATTAGTCACATTTTAAATTTCTACTCTTTAGTATATTTATAGGTAAGAGATTTTCTTTATTTAAAATAGCAGTATTTCATATTATCTAAAACAGGAGTAATGAATCTAATTTTTAAGATAGTATTTATAGCCATTATGATAGCTATGTCAGTGTTTTGACTCATTACATGACAGTAGTAAATATATAAAAAATATTTTTACCTTGTTTTAGCTCAATATATGTAGTTTCCCTTATTGTAGCCATCTTTGAAAACAGAATAAAAATAGTTATTATTTGTATGTTAAAATTAATAACACACAAAAAATGACACTTAGAAGATAAAGTTCTCCAAAGCTATTTTGAAATATTATTCTTTTCTCAGGTCAAAACCATTATCCCAAATACACACATATTTATTGTAACATTATAAATACTTCTTTTCCATTAATAATCAATTAAAAATCATAATAATTTAGCCCTCTTTTTGAAGCAGAGAGAAGGTAGCAAATATTCCAATCTTTACACTGCAATGAATGACTTTCTACCAAGGCTCCATCAATTTAAGAGATCTCACTATTTAAACAATGCAAGTAAACTTCACTGACTTACAGACAGGAAAATTTCTTTCCTAAATTCTGTTATACTGTATGTGTCTTAAGATAAAGATAAGTGGGTAATTACAGTTATTTAAAGCCCACAGCAACTTGTATTGTCCAGAGTCCATGATCATGAGCTAGAGCATCAGCAGTGATGTTTATGATGTACTTAGTTATTTATAAGCCTGTGAAACCTTCCTCAGGATATTTCAGCACTGAGGTTTTACTCATTCTCTGTCATGGATTCCACTGGGAGAGGAGTAGCAGTAAAGAACGTGCCCGCTAATGCAGGAGACATAAGTAACACCGGTTCAATCCCTGGGTCGGGAAGATCCCCTGGAGAAGGTCATGGCAACCTACTCTAGTATTCTTGCCTGGAGAATCCTCTGGACAGAGGAGCCTGGTGGGATACTGTCCACAGGGTCACAAAGAGTTGGATATGACTAAAGTGACTTGGCACATACACAATCGTAACGTCAATTATGGTAACATAAGTGCAGATTCTTGGGCTATTGTCTATGAGGACTTAAGTAACCTTAGGCACAAACAAATGGTCTAATAATAGTTAAAAGCAAGGGACTTTCCCTTCTCTAGTTGTGCATATCCTTTGGGAAAGGTTTCTGGACTTCATTATCTTCACTGACAAAGAAAAACTTTCCGGTATTATCTCATAGATATTCATAGACATAGAAAAGAGATTTAAATGTTTGTACTACATGAAACAAATTTTAGATAAATAAATACTTTAAACTATGTAGTAAATTATTCTCGCTATTTTCAAAAGAGAAAAATTCACTTGAAATTATGATCACCTGTATTTCTTGATATAGCTATAACTCATGTTATGACAAATGCCCTCTAAATCACAAATTAAAAGTCAGATAATGGTTGCTAATTCTGTTCTCTTATATTTAAACACCAAACAGAAAATATAGTGGAGGAAATGAGCATTCAATTAAATTATCTTTATATCTTTAGTAAATATATTTATGAGATTAGGATCTCTACTTAAAAATTCCTTTAAAACTACAATGTCACTAAAAGACTACATTAAAATCACAGACATACTACTCTATTTAATAAGTCAAATTTGATAATATTGTCATTTTCTTAAATATTTTAAGTCAATTTTCATTTTTTTGGAATCAGTTTTTAAATTAAAAAGTATGTTTAGAATTTATCTGGGTTTCTTAAGTGTATAGAGAGCAAAAATGATGTGAGACCAGATATTTTCCTTATTACAATTGAATATTAGTAAAAGTTTAATGTGTTTAGGCTTCCCTGGTGGCTCAGTTGGTAAAGAATCTGCCTGTAATGCAGGAGACCTGGGTTCAGTCCCTGGGCTGGGAAGATCCCCTGGAGGAGGGCATGGCAACCCACTCAGGTATTCTCTCCTGGAGAATCCCCATGGACAGAGGAGCCTAGTGGCTACAGTCCATGGGGTTGCAAAGAGTCGGATATGACTGAGCGACTAAGCACCATCAGTTTAGGAAGAGAAGGTACTTTAGAAATTTTAAACAGGAAAAAATTAACTAAGGTTCAGTTCAGTTCAGTTCAGTTCAGTCGCTCAGTCGTGTCCAACTCTTTGCGACCCCATGAATCGCAGCACGCCAGGCCTCTCTGTCCATCAATCAACTCCCAGAGTTCACTCAGACCCAAGCCATCGAGTCAGTGATGCCATCCAGCCATCTCATCCTCTGTTGTCCCCTTTTCCTCTTGCCCCCAATTCCTCCCAGCATCAGAGTCTTCTCCAATGAGTCAACTCTTCGCATGAGGTAACCAAAGTACTGGAGTTTCAGCTTTACCATCATTCCTTCCAAAGAAATCCCAGGGCTGATCTCCTTCAGAATGGACTGGTTGGATCTCCTTGCAGTCCAAGGGACTCTCAAGAGTCTTCTCCAACACCACAGTTCAAAAGCATCAATTCTTCGGCACTCAGCCTTCTTCATAGTCCAACCCTCACATCCATACATGACCACAGGAAAAACCATAGCCTTGACTAGACCAACCTTCATTGGCAAAGTAATGTCTCTGCTTTTGAATATGCTATCTAGGTTGGTCTTAACTTTTCTTCCAAGGAGTATGCATCTTTTAATTTCATGGCTGCAGTCACTATCTTCAGTGATTTTGGAGCCCCCCAAAATAATGTCTGACACTGTTTCCACTGTTTCTCCATCTAGTTCCCATGAAGTGATGGGACCAGATGCCATGATCTTCGTTTTCTGAATGTTGAGTTTTAAGCTAACTTTTTCACTCTCCACTTTCACCTTCATCAAGAGGCTTTTTTGTTCCTCTTCACTTTCTGCCATAAGGGTGGTGTCATCTGCATGTCTAAGGTTATTGATATTTCTCCCAGCAATCTTGATTCCAGCTTGTGTTTCTTCCAGTCCAGTGTTTCTCATGATGTACTCTGCACATAAGTTAAATAAACAGGGTGACAATATACAGCCTTAACGAACTCGTTTTCCTATTTGGAACCAGTCTTTTGTTCCATGTTCAGTTCTAACTGTTGCTTCCTGACCTGCATACAAAGTTCTCAAGAGGCAGATCAGGTGGTCTGGTATTCCCATTTCTTTGAGAATTTTCCACAGTTTATTGTGATCCACACAGTCAAAGGCTTTGGCATAGTCAATAAAGCAGAAATAGATGTTTTTCTGGAACTCACTTGCTTTTTCCATGATCCAGCGGATGTTGCCAATTTGATCTCTGGTTTTTTTGCCTTTTCTAAAACCAGCTTGAATATCAGGAAGTTCACGGTTCATGTATTGTTGAAGTGTTAACTAAGGTTAGTTAAGGCTTATTGGAAAAGGTCAGTTATCATTCTAATCCCAAAGAAAGGCAATGCCAAAGAATGCTCAAACTACTGCACAATTGCACTCATCTCACAAGCTAGTGAAGTTATGCTCAAATTCTCCAAGTCAGGCTGCAATAGTATGTGAACGATGAAATTCCAGATGTTCAAGCTGGATTTAGGAAAGGCAGAGAAACCACAGATCAAATTGCCAACATCTGCTGGATCATCAAAAAAGCAAGAGAGCTCCATAAAAATATCTACTTTGGCTATATTGACTAAGCCAAAGCCTTTGATTGTGTGGATCACAAAAAACTGGAAAATTCTTCAAGAGATGGGAATAGCAGACCACCTGACCTGACTCTTGAGAAATCTGTAATGCAGGTCAGGAACCAACAGTTAGAACTGAACATGGAACAACAGACTCGTTCCAAATAGGAAAAGGAGTATGTCAAGGCTGTATATTGTCACGCTGCTTATTTAACTTATATGCAGAGTACATCATGAGAAACACTGGGCTGGATGAAGGACAAGCTGGAATCAAGGTTGCAGGGAGAAATATCAAGTACCTCAGATATGCAGATGACACCACCCTTATGGAAGAAAGTGAAGAGGAACTAAAGAGCCTCTTAGGAGGAGCCAAGACGGCAGAGGAGTAGGACGGGGAGAACACTTTCTCCCCCACAAATTCATCAAAAGAGCATTTAAACGTCGAGTACATTCCACAAAACAACTTCTGAATGCCGGCAGAGGACATCAGACACCCAGAAAAGCAACCCAACTCTTCGAAAGGAGGTAGGAAAAAATGTTAAAGACAAAAAAGAGACAAAAGAGGGAGGGTCGGAGTTCCATCCCGGGAAGGGAGTCTTAAAAAGAGAGAAGTTTCCAAACACCAGGAAACCTTCTCACTGTCGAATCTGTGCTGAGCTTTGGAAGCACAGAAGGCAACATAACAGGGAGAAAAAATAAATAAACAATTAAAACTCGCAGATTTCGAGCCCTACGGTAACTCCCCCAGAGGAGAAGCAGCGCAGACGCCTGCATCCGCCATTAGCAAGCGGGGGCTGGGCAGGGAGGCGCGGCGTAGGCTGCATCGCTGAGAGTAAGAATCTGGCCTGAATAACCTGAGAGCTATCCGAGTGAAATAATTTGGGCTAGCAAAGCAGACTGTGGGATATCTACTACGCGAAAAGCCAGCCCTAACCTAAGACACCGCCAGGCCCGCGCACGGAACAAAGGACTGAACAGAGATAGCCGGCTGCAGACCTTCCCCCTCCGGTGACAGGCAGCCAGAGCCGGAAGGGGGCAATCGGCAGCCCCAGAGAGACATTATCTATAAAACTGTAAGCAGGCTTCTTTGCTAACGAAAACTTATTGGGGGTCTGGACGGTCAACATCTGCCTGAGAAGGTAAGCTGGTTTTACACCCAGATAACCGAGTGGCGGGGAGGCGATAAGTCACAGCATCGGCACTCACCAAACACCTCATCACCTGAGCTGCTCAGACCTGGGAAGAGCACAAAACGCAGGCCCAAGTGAGTCTGTGCCTCTGAGGACTACCCGAACCTCTGAACCTGAGCGGCTTGGACCTGGGATGTGCATGCAACCCAGGGCCAGCCTCGGATAGTTCCCAGCAGAACAACCTAGAGCCTGAGCAGTGTGGGCAGGGAGGCTATACGCCCCGTGAGCGGGGGCAGACCCAGTGTGGCTGAGGCACTGCGAGCGCACACCCATGTTATTTGTTTGCAGCATCCCTCCCTCCCTCCCCACAGCGCGACTGAACAAGTAAGCCTAAAAAAAAAAAAAAAAGTGTCCTCCACCATCCCCTTTGTGTCAGGGCGGAAACCAGATACTGAAGAGACCAGCAAACAGAAGAAGTTATAACAGAGGGAAACGCCTTGGAAGCTACAGGCAATAGATCAAAACCCTGTGGTTACTACGGACTACATAGGAAGGGGCCTATAGATGTTGAGAAATATAAGTCGGACCAAGGAACTAGCCAAAAATGAACTGAACCCACAATACCCACAACAAAACCAAGGAAGTCCTAGATATATTTTTACTATTTTTACGATCATTCTTTCTTTTTTTTTATCATAAAAAAAATTTTAAGTCCTCTATTGTTCCTTTAATTTTGACTTTTATAACCTATTACTTTGCAAAAAAAAAAGACCCTATTTTTTTCTTCTTCAGCAAACTTCATATACATATATATATATATATATATATATATATATATATATATAAAATAATTTTTTGACCTTTTTTTTCCCCTTCTTTTCTTTAACATTGTATTTTTGAAATTCCAAACTCTACTCTAGATTTTTAATTTTAGCTTTTTGGTATATGTTATCAATTTTGTACCTAGAGATTTTTTTATAATTTCTGTGACTTTTTTTTTCTTCTCTGTTTCTTTCTCTTCTTCTTTTATAACATTGTATATCTGAAATTCCAAACTCTACTCTAGATTTTTAATCTATGCTTTTTGGTATTTGATATCAATTTTGTACCTGTATTTTCTTTATAATTTTTGCGACATTGTTTGTTTTGTTTGTTTGTTTTCTCTCTTTATTTTTCTTCTTTTTTTTTAACATTGTGTTTTTGAAATTCCAAACTCTACTCTAGATTTTTAATTTTTGCTTTTTGGTATTAGTTATCAATTTTGTACCTGTATTTTCTTTATAATTTTTGCGACCTTGTTTGTTTTTGTTTGTTCGTTTTTTCTCTCTTTCTTTTCCTTCTTCTTTTCTTTAACATTGTATTTTTGAAATTCCAAACTCTACACTAGATTTTTAATTTTTGCTTTTATGTATTTGTTACCAATTTTGTACCTTTAAGAACCCAATCTTCAGGACCCATTTTCACTAGGGAGCGAGATTACTGGCTTGACTGCTCTCTCTCCCTTTGGACTCTCCTTTTTCTCCACCAGGTCGCCTGTGTCTCCTCCCTAACCCCTCTCTACTCTACCCTGTGAATTTCTGTGTGTTCCAGACGGTGGAGAACACTTAGGGAACTGATTACTGGCTGGATCTGTCTCCCTCCTTTTCATTCCCCCCTTTTATCCTTCTGGCCACCTCTGTCAACTTCCTCCTTCTTCTCTTCTCTGTATAATTCTGTGAACATCTCTGAGTGGTCCAGTTGTGGAGTGCACATAAGGAAGTGACTACTGGCTAGCCCACTCTCTCCACTATTGATTCCACCTCATCTCATTTGGGTAACCTCTAACTCCCTCCTCTCTCTTCTCCTCTCCATGTAACGCTGTGAACCTCTCTGAGTGACCCTCACAGTAGAGAAACTTTTCATCTTTAATGTAGATGTTTTATCAATGGTGCTGTATAGAAGGAGAAGTTTTGAAACTACTGTAAAAATAAGACTGATAACTGGAAGCAGGAGACTTAAGTCCAAACCCTGACTCCAGGGAACTCCTGACTCCAAGGAACATTAATTTACAGGAGCTCATCAAATGCCTCCATACTGACACTGAAACCAAGCACCACACAAGGGCCAACAAGTTCCAGGGCAAGACATACCAAGCAAATTCTCCAGCAACAAAGGAACACAGCCCTGAGCTTCAAGATACAGGCTGCCCAAAGTCACCCCAAAACTATAGACATCTCATAACTCATTACTGGACATTTCATTGCACTCCAGAGAGAAGAAATACAGCTCCACCCACCAGAACACCGATACAAGCTTCCCTAACCAAGAAACCTTGACAAGCCACCTGTACAAACCCACATACAGTGAGGAAATGCCACAATAAAGAGAACTCCACAAACTGCCAGAATACAGAAAGGACACCCCAAACTCAGCAATTTAAACAAGATAAAGAGACAGAGGAATACTCAGCAGATAAAGGAACAGGATAAATGCCCACCAAACCAAACAAAAGAGGAAGAGATAGGGAATCTACCTGATAAAGAATTCCTAATAATGATAGTGAAATTGATCCAAAATCTTGAAATTAAAGTGGAATCACAGATAAATAGCCCTGGAGACAAGGACTGAGAAGATGCAAGAAAGGTTTAACAAGTACCTAGAAGAAATAAAAAAGAGTCAATATATAATGAATAATGCAATAAATGAAATTAAAAACACTCTGGAGGCAACAAATGTAGAATAACAGAGGCAGAAGATAGGATTAGTGAATTAGAAGATAGAATGGTAGAAATAAATGAATCAGAGAGGATAAAAGAAAAACGAATTAAAAGAAATGAGGACAATCTCAGAGACCTCCAGGACAATATTAAACGCTACAACATTCGAATCATAGGGGTTCCAGAAGAAGAAGACGAAAAGAAAGACCATGAGAAAATACTTGAGGAGATAATAAGTTGAAAACTTCCGTAAACTGGGGAAGGAAATAATCACCCAAGTCCAAGAAACCCAGAGAGTCCCAAACAGGATAAACCCAAGGAGAAACACCCCAAGACACATATTAATCAAATTAACAAAGATCAAACACAAAGAACAAATATTAAAAGCAGCAAGGAAAAACCAAAAAATAACACACAAGGGAATTCCCATAAGGATAACAGGTGATCTTTCAATAGAAACTCTTCAAGCCAGGAGGGAATAGCAAGACATACTTAAAGTGATGAAAGAAAATAACCTACAGCCCAGATTATTGTACCCAGCAAGGATCTCATTCAAGTATGAAGGAGAAATCATAAAGCTTTTCAGACAAGAAAAAGCTAAGAGAATTCTGCACCACCAAACCAGCTCTCCAACAAATACTAAAGGATATTCTCCAGACAGGAAACACAAAAACGGTGTATAAATTCAAACCCAAAATGATAAAGTAAATGGAAATGGGATCATACTTATCAGTAATTACCTTAAATGTAAATGGGTTGAATGCCCCAACCAAAAGACAAAGACTGGCTGAATGGATACAAAAACAAGACCCCTACATATGTTGTCTACAAGAGACCCACCTCAAAACAGGGGACACATACAGACTGAAAGTGAAGGGCTGGAAAAAGATTTTCCATGCAAATAGGGACCAAAAGAAAGCAGGAGTAGCAATACTCATATCAGATAAAATAGACTGTAAAACAAAGGCTGTGAAAAGAGACAAAGAAGGTCACTACATAATGATCAAAGGATCAATCCAAGAAGAAGATATAACAATTATAAATATATATGCACCCAACACGGGAGCACCACAGTAAGTAAGACAAATGCTAACAAGTATGAAAGGAGAAATTAACAATAACACAATAATAGTGGGAGACTTTAATACCCCACTCACACCTATGGATAGATCAACTAAACAGAAAATTAACAAAGAAACACAAACTTTAAACGATACAATAGACCAGTTAGACCTAATTGATATCTATAGGACATTTCATCCCAAAACAATGAATTTCACCTTTTTCTCAAGCGCACATGGAACCTTCTCCAGGATAGATCACATCCTGGGCCATAAAGCTAGCCTTGGTAAATTCAAAAAAATTGAAATCATTCCAAGCATCTTTTCTGACCACAATGCAGTAAGATTAGATCTCAATTACAGGAAAAAAACTATTAAAAATTCCAACATATGGAGGCTGAACAACACGCTGCTGAATAACCAACAAATCACAGAAGAAATCAAGAAAGAAATAAAAATTTGCATAGAAACGAATGAAAATGAAAACACAACAACCTAAAACCTGTGGGACACGGTAAAGCAGTCTAAGGGGAAAGTTCATAGCAATACAGGCACACCTCAAGAAACAAGAAAAAAGTCAAATAAATAACCTAACCCTACACCTAAAGCAACTAGAAAAGGAAGAAATGAAGAACCCCAGGGTTAGTAGAAGGAAAGAAATCTTAAAAATTAGGGCAGAAATAAATGCAAAAGAAACAAAAGAGACCATAACTAAAATCAACAAAACCGAAAGCTGGTTCTTTGAAAGGTAAATAAAATTGACAAACCATTAGACAGACTCATCAAGAAACAAAGGGAGAAAAATCAAATCAATAAAATTAGAAATGAAAATGGAGAGATCACAACAGACAACACAGAAATACAAAGGATCATAAGAGACTACTATCAACAATTATATGCCAATAAAATGGACAATGTGGAAGAAATGGACAAATTCTTAGAAAAGTACAACTTTCCAAAACTGGACCAGGAAGAACTAGAAAATCTTAACAGACCCATCACAAGCACGGAAATTGAAACTGTAATAAAAAATCTTCCAGCAAACAAAAGCCCAGGTCCAGACGTCTTCACAGCTGAATTCTACCAAAAATTTAGAGAAGAGCTAACACCTATCCTGCTCAAACTCTTCCAGAAAATTGCAGAGGAAGGTAAACTTCCAAACTCATTCTATGAGGCCACCATCACCCTAATAAAAAAGCTGACAAAAATCCCACAAAAAAAGAAAACTACAGGCCAATATCACTGATGAACATAGATGCAAAAATCCTAAACAAAATTCTAGCAATCAGAATCCAACAACACATTAAAATGATCATACACCATGATCAAGTGGGCTTTATCCCAGGGATGCAAGGATTCTTCAATATCCACAAATCAATCAATGTAATACACCACATTAACAAATTGAAAAATAAAAACTATATGATTATCTCAATAGATGCAGAGAAAGCCTTTGACAAAATTCAACATCCATTTATGATAAAAACTCTCCAGAAAGCAGGAATAGAAGGAACATACCTCAACATAATGAAAGCTATATATGACAAACCCACAGCAAACATTATCCTCAATGGTGAAAAATTGAAAGCATTTCCTCTAAAGTCAGGAACAAGACAAGGGTGCCCACTTTCACCATTACTATTCAACATAGTTTTGGAAGTTTTGGCCACAGCAATCAGAGCAGAAAAAGAAATAAAAGGAATCCAAATTGGAAAAGAAGAAGTAAAACTCTCACTATTTGCCGATGACATGATCCTCTACATAGAAAACCCTAAAGACTCCACCAGAAAATTACTAGAGCTAATCAATGACTATAGTAAAGTTGCAGGATATAAAATCAACACACAGAAATCCCTTGCATTCCTATACACTAATAATGAGAAAACAGAAAGAGAAATTAAGGAAACAATTCCATTCACCATTGCAACGGAAAGAATAAAATACTTAGGAATATATCTACCTAAAGAAACTAAAGACCTATATACAGAAAACTATAAAACACTTGTGAAAGAAATCAAAGAGGACACTAATAGATGGAGAAATATACCATGTTCATGGATTGGAAGAATCAATATAGTGAAAATGAGTAAAGTACCCAAAGCAATTTATAGATTCAATGCAATCCCTATCAAGCTACCAACAGTATTCTTCACAGAGCTAGAACAAATAATTTCACAATTTGTATGGAAATACAAAAAACCTCGAATAGCCAAAGCGATCTTGAGAAAGAAGAATGGAACAGGAGGAATCAACCTACCTGACTTCAGGCTCTACTACAAAGCCACAGTTATCAAGACAGTATGTACTGGCACAAAGACAGAAATATAGATCAATGGAACAAAATAGAAAGCCCAGAGATAAATCCACACACATATGGACACCTTATCTTTGACAAAGGAGGCAAGAATATACAATGGATTAAAGACAATCTCTTTAACAAGTGGTGCTGGGAAATCTGGTCAACCACTTGTAAAAGAATGAAACTAGACCACTTTCTAACACCATACACAAAAATAAACTCAAAATGGATTAAAGATCTCAATGTAAGACCAGAAACTATAAAACTCCTAGAGGGGAACATAGGCAAAACACTCTCTGACATACATCACAGCAGGATCCTCTATGACCCACCTCCCAGAATATTGGAAATAAAAGCAAAAATAAACAAATGGGACCTAATTAACCTTAAAAGCTTCTGCACATCAAAGGAAACTATTAGCAAGGTGAAAAGACAGCCTTCAGAATGGGAGAAAATAATAGCAAATGAAGCAACTGACAAACAACTAACCTCAAAAATATACAAGCAACTCCTGCAGCTCAATTCCAGAAAAATAAATGACCCAATCAAAAAATGGGCCAAAGAACTAAGTAGACATTTCTCCAAAGAAGAAATACAGATGGCTAACAAACACATGAAAAGATGCTCAACATCACTCATTATCAGAGGAATGCAAGTGAAAACCACTATGAGGTACCATTTCACACCAGTCAGAATGGCTGCGATCCAAAAGTCTACAAGAAATAAATGCTGGAGAGGGTGTGGAGAAAAGGGAACCCTCTTACACTGTTGGTGGGAATGCAAACTAGTACAGCCACTATGGAGAACAGTGTGGAGATTCCTTAAAAAACTGGAAATAGAACTGCCTTATGATCCAGCAATCCCACTGCTGGACATACACACTGAGGAAACCAGAAGGGAAAGAGACACGTGTACCCCAATGTTCATTGCAGCACTGTTTATAATAGCCAGGACATGGAAGCAACCTAGATGTCCATCAGCAGATGAATGGATAAGAAAGTGGTGGTACATATACACAATGGAGTATTACTCAACCATTAAAAAGAATACATTTGAATCAGTTCTAATGAGGTGGATGAAACCGGAACCTATTATACAGAGTGAAGTAAGCCAGAAGGAAAAACATCAATACAGTATACTAACGCACATATATGAAATTTAGAAAGATGGTAACAATAACCTGGTGTACGAGACAGCAAAAGAGACACTGATGTATAGAACAGTCTTATGGACTCTGTGGGAAAGGGAGAGGGTGGGAAGATTTTGGAGAATGACATTGAAACATGTAAAATATCATGTAAGAAACGAGTTGCCAGTCCAGGTTCGATGCACGATACTGGATGCTAGGGGCTGGTGCACTGGGCCAACCCAGCGGGATGGTATGGGGAGGGAGGAGGGAGGAGGGTTCAGGATGGGGAACACATGTATACCTGTGGTGGATTCATTTTGATATTTGGCAAAACTAATACAATTATGTAAAATAAAAAATAAAATAAAATTAAAAAAAGAATAATAGATAAATAAAAAAATAAATAAATAAAGAGCCTCTTGATGAAAGTGAAAGAAGAGATTGAAAACGTTGGCTTAAAACTCAACATTCAGAAAACTAAGATCATGGCATCTGGTCCCAATTACTTCATGGCTAATAGGTGGGGAAACAATGGACACAGTGACAGGCTTTATTTTCTTGGGCTCCAAAATCACTGCAGATGGTGACTGCAGCCATGAAATTAAAACACACTTATTCCTTGGAAGGAAAGTTATGATAACCCAGACAGCATATTAAAAAGCAGAGACATTACTTTGCTAAAAAAGGTCCATCTAATCGAGGCTATGGTTTTTCCTGTAGTCATGTATGGATGTGAGAGTTGGACTAGAAAGAAAGCTGAGCGCCAAAGAATTGATGCTTTTGAACCATGGTGTTGGACAAGACTCTTGAGAGTCCCTTGGGCTGCAAGGAGATCCAACCAGTCCATCCTAAAGGAAATCAATCCTGAATATTCAATGGAAGGACTGATGCTGAAGCTGAAACTTCAATACTTTGGCTACTGGATGCAAAGAACTGACTCATTGGAAAAGACCCTGAAGATGGGAAAGATTGAAGGCGGGAGGAGTAGGGGATGACAGAGGATGAGATGGTTGGATAGCGTCACTGACTCAATGGACATGTTTGAGTAAACTCTGGGAGTTGGTGATGGACAGGGAGACCTGGCGTGCTGTAGTCCATGGGGTTGCAAATAATTGGTCACGACTGAGCAACTGAACTGAACTGAACTGATTGGTCATGTGTATGTTTTTTTGAAAAATGGCTATTCAGGTCCTCTGCCTGCTTTTTAATCAAGTTGTTTTCTTACATTTTTGCTTTGTTTATGAAGTTGGCATTAGTTTTTTGTTTTTTGGATATTATCCTTTTATCAGATATACTCTTTACAAATATTTTCTCTTTTTCAGTAGGTTGCCCTTTCATTATATTGATAGTTTTCTTCATTCTGCAAAAGATTTTTGTCTTGATGTAGTCTCATTTATTTTTATTTTTGTTACCTTTGCCAGAGGAGACAGATTAAAAATATATTGCATATACTGAGGTGAAAGAACAAACTGTTTATGGCTTCTTCCAAGAATTTTATGGCTTCAGATCCTATTTTAAGTCCAATTCAGTTTATTTTTGTATACAGCATGAGGAAGTAAATCAATCTGATTCTTTTGCATGTAGCTATGCAGATTTCTCAACACCATGTATTGAAGAATCTGCCTTTTCCCCATTGTGTATTCTTGCCTCCTTTATTACAGATTAATTGACATATAAACCTGGACTTACTTCTGGGATTTTTATTCTTTTCCACTGATCTATGTGTCTATTTTTGTGCCAGTACTATACTGTTTTGATTACTTACCTCTGTAGTATAGGTTGAAATAAAGGATCACAATATTTCCAGTTTTGTCCTTTCTTAAGATGATTTTGGCAATTTGGAAAATTTTATTAATGTGCTTCCATACAAATTTCAGAACTACTTGTTGTATCCTGTTTAAATATACCATTAGCATTTAAATAGGGATTGCACTGGATATCTATCTGTAGGTTTTCTTGTGTAGTATGGTCATTTTAACTATTAATTCTTCCAATCTGTGAGTACAGTGTATCTTTCTGCTTTTTTGTGTTTTCAATTTCTTTTATCAATGTCTTACATTTTTCCAAGTTCAGATCTTTTACCTCCTTAGTTAGATTTAAACTTAGATGCTTTATTATTTTTGATGCAATTATAAATTGGATTTTTAAAAAATTCTTTCTTGTTCATGGTTAGTATATAGAAACACTACAGAATTCTGTATATTAAGCTTTTTTATCTGGTAATTTTACTGAATTCGTTTATTAAGTCTAATAGTTTTTTTGCTGATATCTTTAGGATTTTCTGTGTACAGCATCATATCATTTGCAAACACTAACAGTTTCTTTCTTTCTTTCCAAATTTGATTACTTTTCTTTTCCTTGTCTGATCATCTTGCCCATTCCTAAGTTAGAAGAAGTACCTTCAACTTTTCACTGTTAAGCATAAGGGTGGTTGGGGGTTTATTACATATGGCCTTTATTATGCTGAGATATGATTACTCTAGATCTTCATTGTTGATCATTTCAGGGACAATGGATGTTGAATCATGTCAAAATATTTTTCTGTATCTAGTCAGATGATCATATAACTTTTTATTTTCAATTAGTGATGAGGTGATCACATTGACTGAATTGTTGACTGACTCATCCTTGCATGCTGTGGATAAATCCTATTTGAAGATAGTGTATGGTACTTTTAATCTATTGTTGAAATTTTTTGTTAATATCTTGTTGAAGATTTTTGCATCTATATTTAACAGTGATGTTGGCCTTTACTTTTCTTCTGTTATGGTGTCATGCCTGGTTTTGTCATCAGGGTGATGATATTGGCCTCATTCAATGAGTTTGAAAGTTGTTCCTTCCTCTTCAATTTTTGGAATAGTTTGAGAAGGATAGGTGTTAACACTCCTTGAAATGTTCAGTAGTATTCACCTGTGAAAGTGTCTGGTCTGGAATCCTGCTTGTTGGGAGGTTGTTATTA
This sequence comes from Bos indicus x Bos taurus, assembly GCF_003369695.1. Classification (NCBI taxonomy): domain Eukaryota; kingdom Metazoa; phylum Chordata; class Mammalia; order Artiodactyla; family Bovidae; genus Bos; species Bos indicus x Bos taurus. The sequence goes on from NC_040080.1 coordinate 60,866,717, forward strand.
CTGATTAAATTTAATTACTGGTAATCTGTTCATTTTTTTTTCTTTTTTCTTGATATAGTCTTAGGAGATTATACATTTCTAGGAATTTGTTCTTCTAAGTTGTTAATTTTATTGGCATATGCTTGTTCTTAGTAATGTTTTATTATTTTGGGGGGGGGGACTTCCCTGATGGCTCAGCAGTAAAGAATCTGCTTGCAATGTAGGAGACACAGGAAATGTGAGTTCAACCCCTGGGTCAGGAGGATCTCTTGAAGGTGGGCATGGCAACCCTCTCTGGTATTGTTGCCTAGAGAATTCCACTGACAGAGTAGGCTGGTGGACTACAATCCAAAGGGTCACAGAGTCAGATACGACTGAGCATTGAGCACCTAATTCTTCATATTTCTGTGGTATGTCTGTAATTTTTTCTCTTTGGTTTCAGATTTTTTATGTTTGAGTTCTCTTTTTTTCTGATGAGTCTGACCAAAAGTTTATCAATTTTGCTTATCTTTTCAAAGAACTGATCTTTGTTTCATTTGTTTCTATTATTTGTTAGTCTCAATTTTATTTATCTGTTCTAATCCTTTCTTTCTTTCTTACTACTCACTTTGTAGTAGTCTTTATTTTTTCTTCTTCTTTTTTTTATTTTAAAATTCCTTTAGGTATAAGATTAGATAGTTTCTTTGAGATTTTTCTTTCTTTGTACCATTACAAACTTCCCTCTTGGGACTTCTTTATCTGCTTCCCATAGTTTGAATCATTGTTTCTCACGTTTTTTTGTCTCCCGTTACTTTTGATTTCCTCTTGATTGACTCATTGGTCATTTAGCAGCATATTGCTTCATCTCCACATGTATTTGTATTTTTTATTATAGTTGATTTCTGCATGCATTCATGCTGATTCACTTCAGTCTTGTCTGACTCTTTACGATCCTAGGTACCATCTCCTGCCAAGTCCCTCTGTCTATGGGATTTTTCCCAGAAAAATACTGCAATGAGTTGCCATGCCCTCCTTCAAGGGATCTTCTCAACCCAGGGATTGAACCTGGTTGTCCTGCATCTCCTTCACTGCAGGCAGGTTCGTTACCACTGAGCCACGAGGGAAGCCCATAGTTGATTTCTAGTCTCATACTACTGTAGTCACAAAAGATGCTTAATATTACTCCAATCTTCTTAAATATACTGAGACTTGTTTTGTGACCAAGTATTTGAACTGTCCTGAAGAATGCTCTGTGTACACTTGAAGACCGTGTGAATTTATATATGTTTTATATATATATATATATATATATATATATATATATGTGTGTGTGTGTGTGTGTATATATGTTACACTTGAAAAAGGTGTAAATTTATATATAACATATATATATATATATATATGCACACACCCAGATATATATATCAGTTCAGTTCAGTTGCTTAGTCATGTCCAACTCTTTGCGACCCCATGAACTGCAGCACACCAGGCTTCCCTGTCTATCACCAACTCCCAGAGCTTGCTCAAACTAATGTCCATTGAGTCAGTGATGCCATCCAACCAAATATACTGAGACTTGTTTTGTGACCTAGTATTTGAACTGTCCTGAAGAATGCTCTGTGTACACTTGAAAACCGTGTGAATTTATATATGTTATATATATATATATATATATATATATATATATGTGTGTATATATATGTTACACTTGAAAAAGGTGTGAATTTATATATAACATATATATACATGCACACACACAGATACATATATCAGTTCAGTTCAGTTGCTTAGTCATGTCCAACTCTTTGCGACACCATGAACTGCAGCACACCAGGCTTCCCTGTCCATCACCAACTCCCAGAGCTTGCTCAAACTCATGTCCATTGAGTCAGTGATGCCATCCAACCATCTCATCCTCTGTCGTCCCCTTCTTCTCTCGCCTTCAATCATTCCCATCATCAGGGTCTTTTCAAATGAGTCAGTTCTTTGCATTGGGTGGCCAAAGTATTGAAGTTTCAGCTTCAGCATCAGTCCTTCCAATGAATATTCAGGACTTATTTCCTTTAGAATTGATTGGTTTGATCTCTTTGCAGTCCAAGGGACTCTAAAAAACGATGGCTTTGGCTATATGGCCCTTGTTGGCAAAGTAATGTCTCTGCTTTTTAATATGCTTTCTAGGTTGGTCATAGGTTTTCTTCCAAGGAGCAAGCGTGTTTTAATTTCATGGCTGCAGTCACCATCTGCAGTGATTTTGGAGCCCCCCAAAATGAAATCTGTCACTGTTTCCATTGTTTCCTCATATATTTGCCATGAAGTGATAGGACTGGATGCCATGATCTTCATTTTTTGAATGTTGAGTTTCAAGCCAGCGTTTTCACTCTCTTCTTTTACTTTCATAAGAGGCTCTTTAGTATATATATTTGTGTGTGTGTGTGTGTGTGTGTGTGTATATATATATATATATATATGTATATATGTATATATATATATGTATAGGCTTCGCTGGTGGTTCAGCAGTAAAGAATTGCCTGAAAGGTAGTGGAATGTGGTTTTGATCCCGGGTCAGGAAGATGCCTTGGAGAAGGAAATGGCAACCTTCTCCAGTATTCTTGCATGGAATTCCCACAGGCAGAGGAGTCTGGTGGGCTACAAGTCCAAGGGGTCACAAGAGTTGGACACCACTTATTGACTAAACCACCACCAGCAAATATCTATATCTATGCATGCTGAGTCGCTTCAGTCGTGTCTAACTCTTTGCAAACCTATGGATTCTGTCAGGCTCCTCTGCCCATGGGATTCTCCAGGCAAGAATACTGGAGTGGGTTTCCTTGCCCTCCGTGTCTATATCTATATCATCTCTATCTCTATATCTATATATACACATATACATTTCTTCTCATCTAAGGTGTCATTTAAGATCAGTGTTTTCTGATTGATTTTATTTTGGGATGATCTGTCCTTTGACATATGTGGGATGTTATCATCTCCTACTCCTATTGTGTTATTGTCAATTTATCCCTTTATGTTTGTTAGTATTTGCTTTGTATATTTAGTTGCTGTGACACTGGATACATATATATATATATATATTTATAATTGTTATATTTTCTTTCACAAGTGATACTTTAATAACTCTGTAATGTTCTTTTTTGTCTTGTTACTATCTCTGCTTTACAGTCTGTTTTGTCTGATATAAGTATTGTCACCTCAACTTTTGTTTGTTTCCAATTGCATGGAATACCTTTTTTCATCCCTACACTTTCAGTCTATCTTTAGATCTGAAGTGAGTCTTTTGTAGGCAGCATATATAAGATCTTGTTTTTGTATCATTTCAGCCACTTTATCTCTTTGGATTGGAGCATTTAGTCGATTTATATTTAAAGTCATTATGGATATGTTTATACTTATGGCAATTTCTTAATTATTCTCTGGTTGCTTTTCATTCCTTTATTCTTTTGCTCCTTTCCATTGTGATTTAATGACTATCTTTTGAGATATTTTTGGATTCCTTTGTTTGGTGTGCATATGTGTTGTAAGATTTTTATTTGTTTTTACCATGAGGTTCATATATAATAACACTTTAAACTACATTTCTGTTTATCTACCTATCTATAGATATCTCTCTCTGTACATATAATTATTTCAAGTTGATGATATCTTAAGTTTGAATGCATTCTAACAACCCTACATTTTTAATTCATGTTCCATATTTAATGGTCTTGACATCATATTTTACACATTTTATTTTGTGTATCTTTATTACATATTGTGAGTATGAATTATTTTTCTACTTTTAACATTCCTACTATAGCTTTATAAATGGTTGATCTACTACTTTTACTGATTTTACTTTTATAAGTGGCTGATCTACTACTTTTGTTTTTCTTTACCAATGAGATTTTTTTCTTTCTTAATTTTCCCATTTCTAGTGTGGCCTTTTCTTCTTCACTTAAAGTCCCTTTATCATTGTTTGTAAAGTTAATTTAGTGATACTTAAATAATTTAGCTTTTCTTTCTTTGTAGAAATCTCTATCTCTCCTTCAAATCCTAATGATAACATTGTTGGGTAGGGTATTCTTAAGTCCTAGGTTTTTCCTTTTATCATTTTGATTATATCATGCCCATGCTATTTCTTTCTGGCAGGCCTATTTTCTGTTAAAAAGTTAGCACATGCTCTAATGCAAGTTACCTTGAACATAATTACTTTCTTTTGTCTTGTTACTTTTAAGAGTCTCCATTATCTTTAGTGGGCTTCTCTTGTGGCTTAGCTGGTAAATTATCCGTCTGCAATGAGGGAGACCTGGGTTCGATCCCTGGGTTGGGAAGATCCACTGGAGAAGAGAAAGGCTACCCACTCCAGTATTGGTCACAAAGAGTTGGACACAACTGAGCGACTTTCATGTCATTATCTTTAATAGTTGGCATTTTAATTTTAAAATGTGTCTTGGTGTGGGTCTATGAGTTTGTCTTACTTGAAACTCAGTACTTCTTGGACCTGGGTGTTTTTCCTTCCCCAGGTAGGGACTATTTCAGCCACTTTTTTCTTCAGATAAGTTTTCTACTCCTTTCTCTTTTCTTCCTTCTGGAACCTCTATAATGTGAATGCTGATAGACCTGATGTCATCCCAAAGGTCCCTTAAACCCTTCTCATTTTTCAAAAATGTGTTTTCTCTTTTTTTCCTGTTCATCTTGTGTGATTATGAATGATCTGTCTTTTAGAGCACCGATCCATTCCTCTGTTAGATCCAATCTACTGCTGATTCCTCCTGCTGTTGTTTTTTTATTTCAATGTATTCTTCAGCCCCATTTGATTTTTACTTATATTTTCCAAATCTCCTGAAATTTGTAATGTGTTCATCCATTCTTATTCTGAGTTCAATGAGCATATTTAGATCATTACATCAACTCTTCATCAAGTAGATTGCTTATCTCCACTTTATTTTTTTCCTGAGGTTTTGTCTTGTTTCATCATCTGGAATATATTTCTCTCTCTCCTTATTTTGCCCAATTCTCTATGTATTTTTCTATGTGCATCAGTTATATTTCCCAATCTTGGAGGAGTGATTTTATGTAAGAAACATCCAAAGAGGCTCAGCAGTACTCTCTTTTCTGGTCACCAGAAATATACGTTCCAGTGATGCCCTTATACAGGCTGAATGCACCATTCTGCTACTGCAGGACTGACTACAACCGGTGTGCTGGTAGGTGGTGCTGGCCCCTAGCTCAGTAGTCCATGAGACTGTGATTATTATGTTGGCTTTGTGCCCACCAGAGGACAAGTCAGTTACCATCATGATTTGCTGTGCAGCAGGGGTGTTAGGTCATGCTGCTATTGGCCCACTGGAGAGCAGAGCCAGTTGCCCATGCTGCTGTCTACTTAGCACAGGGGGAGTTAGGGCTGGTGCTGGCCTGCTGAAAGCTGGGGATAGGCCAGTTAGTGGCTGCCTGCATAGCTCAATGGATCTTGGGCCTGAAGTTGACTTGCTGATGGGTGGTAAGCCCCCCAGTGATGATCAGGTAAAGAGAAGTTTACAAAATGACACTTGTAAGGCTGATGTCATCACCGTAGAATGAATTCCTCAAAATGGCTGTGTCCAAGTTCCTTTCCCACGTGGGAGTCCCAGTTGCCTTCTGCCTCTCCAGGAAGCTCTCCAAGGTCAGCAAGTGGATCTGAGCCAGGCTTCTTTCAAATGACTGCCTGTGCTCTGGGATTCACAATGTGTGAAATTTTGTGTGTACCCTTAAGGAGTGGACTTTCTGTTTCCTATAGCCCTCCAGATCTTCTGAATAGAAAGTCTATAAGTTTTTAGCATGAGATGTTCTGAGGGCTTATCTTTCCTGTGCAGGATCTCTTGGGCTGGTAAGCCTGATGTGGGGCTTGAACCATGCCATTCATTTGAGAGGACCTCTATAATTATGATATTCCTTCCATTTGTGGGTCCTGATTATAATATGTCTCTTTCCCTCCAATCTTTCTCATTGTTCTTTCCTCTCTATGTATGCATCTACATAAAATACTGTTGGATATTTCTTAGGCTGTTCATACAGATAGATACTCTGTAAGTAGTTGTGAGTTTGGTGTGTCTGTAGGAAGAGGTGAGTTCAAGGTTGTCCTACTCTGCCATCTTGGCCACAACCTTCCATCATAAATTTACCTTCAAAAGATCTAAACACAATATTAACAAATAGTAAACTTCAGTACACAAATAATAAGAATCTCACTGAAGTGTGCACTTATCCTACAAATATAAAGATCATTGAACTTTGAAAAATTATGAATTTAACATGCTTCCTCATCTACTTGTGAGCAAAACTACCACATCTAGTAGTGAGCAAAAAATACTATGAGATGTGCCTTCCATGACAAAATCCAAACTGTAGAAATTCTATGTGCCAACTACTTTATGATATTGTATAGTAGCAACAAATGGCTGTAATGCCCAAGAAAATGGAAACAATTCAAAAAGATTTAAACATGAATACATAGCAATTGAAACAAATCAAACATAAGCATAGAGTTATAATAAAAAGGTTAACAGGTATTCAGAGAAAACTGAGAAAATGTAACAAATATAAGTGATAGCTGAAAAGGAAAATATTAGAAATTATAATGGGAAAATCTTCTTTTCAAAGTGGATGACAAATATAAACACAGAGACACAAGAAAATTCATAAAAACCCGAACAAAAAGAACAGAAATAAAACTGAATGAAGGCACAGAAGGATAAAATTTCTGAAAATAGGTGAAAAAGAGAATATTGTCTAAATAGCAGGAAGGAAAATGAAACATTATACATCATCAAATAAAAGTTAAAGCATAGACATTTTGTCAGAAAAATTCAAACCAGAAGACAATAGAATACCATCTTTAAAGAGCCAAAAGACAGGAGAGTGGAGATCAAATGAAAATCTTCTATCCAAGAAAATGGGTGTATCTTTCCTTTTCTCCTTTGCTTCCCTTCTTCTCACAGCTATTTTCAAGGCCTCCTCAGACAGCCATTTTGCTTTTTTGCACTTCTTTTTCTTGGGGATGGTCTTGATCCCTGTCTCCTGTACAATGTCACGAACCTCCATCCATAGTTCTTCAGGCACTCGGTCAGATTTAGTCCCTTAAATCTATTTCTCACTTCCACGGTATAACCGTAAGGGATTTGATTTAGGTCATATCTGAATGGTCTAGTGGTTTCCCCTACTTTCTTCAATTTAAGTCTGAATTTGGCGATAAGGAGTTCAGGACCTGAGCCACAGTCAGCTCCCGGTCTTGTTTTTGCTGACTGTATAGAGCTTCTCTGTCTTTGGCTGCAAAGAATATAATCAACCTGATTTTGGTGTTGACCATCTGGTGATGTCCATGTGTAGAGTCTTCTCTTGTGTTGTCGGAAGAGGGTGTTTTTGCTATGACCAGTGCATTCTCTTGGAAAAACTCTATTAGCCTTTGCCCAGCTTCATTCTGTACTTCAAGGCCAAATTTGCCAGTACCTCAAGGTGATTCTTGACTTCCTACTTTTTCATTACAGTCCCCTATAATGAAAAGGACATCTTTTTTGGGTGTTAGTTCTAAAAGGTCTTGTAGGTATTCATAGAACCATTCAACTTCAGCTTCTTCAGCATTACTGGTAGAGGCATAGCCTTGGATCACTGTGATATTGAATGTTTTGCATTGGAAATGAATAGAGATCATTCTGTCATTCTTGAGATAGCATCCAACTACTGCATTTTGGACTCTTTTGTTAGCAAGAATAGCAAGGAGAGATAAGAAAGCCTTTTTCAGTGATAAGTACAAAGAAATAGAGGAAAACAATAGAATGGGAAGGACTAGAGATTTCTTCAAGAAAATTAGAGATACCAAGGGAACATTTCATGCAAAGATGGGCTCAATAAAGGACAGAAATGGTATGGACCTAACACAAGCAGGAGATACTAAGAAGAGATGACAAGAATACACAGAAGAACTGTACAAAAAAGATCTTCATGACCAAGATAACCATGATGGTGTGATCACTCACCTAGAGCCAGACATCCTGGAATGTGAAGTCAAGCTGGCCTTAGGAAGCATCATTATGGACAAAGCTAGTGAAGGTGATGGAATTCCAGTTGAGCTATTTCAAATCCTAAAAGATGATGTTGTGAAAGTACTGCACTCAGTATATCAGCAAATTTTGAAAACTCAGCAGTGGCCACAGGACTGGAAAAGGTCAGTTTTCATTCCAATCCCAAAGAAAGGCAATGGCAAAGAATGTTTAAACTCCTGCACAATTGCACTCATCTCACATGCTAGTAAAGTATTGCTCAAAATTCTCCAAGCCAGACTTCAGCAATATGGGAACAGTGAGCTTCCAGATGTTCAAGCTGGTTTTAGAAAAGGCAGAGGAACCACAGATCAAATTGCCAACATCTGCTGGATCATCGAAAAAGCAAAAGAGTTCCAGAAAAACATCTATTTCTGTTCAATTAACTATGCCAAAGCCTTTGACTGTGTGGATTCTTCAAGAGATGGGAATACCAGACCACCCGACCTGACTCTTGAGAAATCTGTATGCAGGTCAGGAACCAACAGGCAGAACTGGTCATGGAACAACAGACTGGTTCCAAATATGAAAAGGAATACATCAAGGCTGTATATTGTCACCCTGCTTATTTAACTTATATGCAGAGTACATCATGAGAAATGCTGGGCTGGAGGAAGAACAAGCTGGAATCAAGATTGCTGGGAGAAATATCAAGTACCTTAGATATGCAGATGACACTACCCTTATGGTAGGAAAAAGAGCCATAAAGAGCCTCTTGATGAATGTCACTTATCGAAAAAATTGAAAAAATGGTACCAAAAGAACTCTTGCTTTTCGATGATGCAGCAGATGTTGGCAATTTGATCTCTGGTTCCTCTGCCTTTTCTAAAACCAGCTTTAACATCTGGAAGTTCACGGTTCACGTATTGCTGAAGCCTGGCTTGGAAAATTTTGAGCAATACTTTACTAGCGTGTGAAAAAGTGAAAGAGGAGAGTGAAAAAGTTGGCTTAAAGCTCAACATTCAGAAAACTAAGATCATGGCATCCGGTCCCTTCACTTCATGGCAAATAGATGGGGAAACAATGGAAACAGTGACAGACTTATTTTTGGGGGCTCCAAAATCACTGCCGATGGTGACTGTAGCCATGAAATTAAGACGCTTACTCCTTGGAAGTAAAGTTATGACCAACCTAGACAGCATATTAAAAAGCAGATACATTACTTTGCATAATTACTTTGTAAAATCATTATGTCAAAGATATTTGCATATATAAAAATAAATATTTTGCTGCTTTATAAAATATTTTTAATAATTTAGGTATATAGATCATTATTTTATTTGCTTACTGCTGCTGCTGCTGCTAAGTTGCTTCAGTCGTGTCCGACTCTGTGCAACCCCATAGACGGCAGCCCACCAAGCTCCCCCGTCCCTGGGATTCTCCAGGCAAGAACACTGGAGTGAGTTGCCATTTCCTTCTCCAATGCATGAAAGTGAAAAGTGAAAAGTGAAAGTGAAGTTGCTCAGTCCTGTCCGACTCTAGCGGCCCCATGGACTGCAGCCTACCAGGCTCCTCCATCCATGGGATTTTCCAGGCAAAAGTACTGGAGTGGGGTGCCATTGCCTTCTCCATTTATTTGCTTAGGACATATGAAAATAATGTATGCTCTCAACTTGTGATAATAATATCTGCATTTCAATATTACCTTGATTGCTGCTGCTGCTAAGTCGCTTCAGTCGTGTCTGACTCTGTGTGACCCATGGACGGTAGCCCACCAGGCTTCCCCATCCCTGGGATTCTCCAGGCAAGAACATGGGAGTGGGTTGCCATTTCCTTCTCCAATGCATGAAAGTGAAAAGTGAAAGTGAAAGTGAAGTCGTGTCTGACTCTTAGTGACCCCATGGACTGCAGCCCACCAGGCTCCTCTGCCCATGGGATTTTCCAGGCAAGAGTACTGGAGTGGGGTACCATTAAGTAAATATTAAGAGCTAATGTTACTAATTAAAATAATATTATATCTGAATGAATAATATTGTATCTGTGTGAATAATATTATACCATAGTTCACCCAGATATTTTGTTGATGTTCAGCTGCTAAGCCGTGTCTGACTGTCTGACTCCATGGACTGTAGCATGCCACGCTCCTCTGTCCTCCACTATCTCCTGGAGCTTGCTCAAATTCATGTCCATTGAATCGGTGAGGCCATCTAACCATCTCATCCTCTGTCACCTTGTTCTTTTGCCTTCAATCTTTCCAAGCTTCAGGGTCTTTTCCAATCAGGCAGCTCATCGCATCAAGTGGCCAAAGTATTGGAGCTTCAACTTCAGCATCAGTCCTTCCAACAAATATTCAGGGTTTATTTCCTTTAGGATTGACTGGTTCAATCTCCTTGCAGTCCAAGGGACTCTCAAGAGTCTTCTCCAGCACCACAATTTCAAAAGCATAAATTCTTCAGAACTCAGCCTTCTTTATGGCTTAACCTTCACATTCATACATGATTACTGGAAAAACCATAGCTTTGACTATATGAACCTTTATCAGCAAAGTGATGTCTCTGTTTTTTTAATATCCTGGCTAGGTTTGTCATAGTTTTCCTTCCAAGGAGCAAGTGCATTTTAATTTCAAGGCTGCAGTCACTGTCTGCAGTGATTTTGGGCCCCAAGAAAATAAAATCAGTCACTGATTCTACCTTATCCCCTTCTATTGCCATGAAGTGATGGGACCAGAAGCCATCATCTTAGTTTTTTGAAAGCTGAGTTTCAAGACAGCCTTTTCTCTCTTTTTCACCTTCATCAAGAGATATAATAATTATTACTTAAATCAGGAAAAAAAACTTTGTTTAATTCTACAAAGCAATTAAACTGGTATTTGTCTGAGCAAGATAACAGCCTTATTGAGTAAGTGGCAAAATGGAATATTAATGTTTGGTTACATAGAACAGTTATGATAAAAGGTCTATTCTTTTCCAAGATCCATATTTTATTCTGAGGTATATCACCCATAAAGTTACTGTAAAACAGAAACCCATCATATAGTATTTGAGAAACAATTCTTTATATGGAAAATGTGTCAATAATATTCTACTATTTTTCATTTCCCCATTTTCATCTTAGTATAAAATGATATATTTTATAATAATAATGGCTGATACATATTAACAGGTACTGTATGCCATAATCATTTTTAATAACGATTTTCAATTGAGGAAATTGAGACTAAGCAGTTTGGTGTAGCCAAAACTCTACACCAGTATGGCTCCAGGACTTACTTAACCAAATATATCTTCCAAAACATGTGGCATAGTTTAAAAACATAATCTCACAGCCTAGAAACATTCAATTTCTGATTGGAAGTATGGCTATGGAGCCAGTCTGGGACCTATAACAAATTTGATCATTCTTATTTTTTATGTGTATAAATAATATTCTGTATTTCTTTTCTTTTAAATTTAAATTTATTTATTTTAATTAGAGGCTAATTACTTTACATTATTGTATTGGTTTTGCCATACATCAACATGAATCTGCCACGGGTATACACGTGTTCCCCATCCTGAACTCCCCTCCCATCTCCCTCCCCATACCATCCCTCTGGGTCATCCCAGTGCACCGCCCCAAGCTTCCTGTATCCTGCACTGAACCCGTACTATTTAAACACTTTAATCAATTTATTTTTGGTGTAGAGCAGGATATTTTAATAAAATTTTATTTATGGGTCTTTCTCTTTTAAATTATTACTTATACTTATGCACTGAAAATCAAATGCTTTCTAATGCTAATTTTAATATATTAATTTAAAATATTGGTTATTATAAAATACTTTTTCTATATAAGGTAGGCTGAGGTCTTAATTTTCTTTTTCTATCAACTCACCAATATTTCTCTTAAAAAAAGAGAGGAAGTAAAAGTTTTTGCCATACTTTTATTTTGTTTCTTTAAATATACATGAATACTAAATAAGAATCTAGGAATCTAATCACGCCAAATGATAAATGGGAGAGAAACAATTGTTTTATTTAAAATTTTATACACTTGTTTGTCACTGTTCTGACAATTACCCATGTCAGGTCAGACCAGGTTACTTCTTCCATTTTTCTTTGTCTCACACATGAAAGTGAAAGTGAAAGTTGCTCAGTGGTGTCTGACTCTTTGCAACCCCATGGACTGTACAGTCCATGGAATTCTCCAGGCCAGAATACTGGAGTGGGTAGCTTTTCCCTTCTCCAGGGGATCTTCCCAACCCAGGATCAAACCCAGGTCTCCTGCATTGCAGGTGGATCCTTTACCAGCTGAGCCACAAGGAAGCCCACACATCGTCTTGCACATGGGTTGTACTCAATTCCATAGTGACAAGATTTTTTCTCTCTTTCCCTAAACTAATACTAATAATTGAATATAGGCAAAAGGGGAATTACTTCCAGAACTCATGGCTTCCCCAAATGCTTTAGTTTAACTTGACACTCAGTTCCAACCAATTAAAATAATGATACTAATGATAATTTGATACTGTTACTTTGGGCAAATAAGTCAGATAATTCATGACAGGATGCAAATCCAGGCAGGATCAAGAAATTACTGGTCTTCTGGTAAAATATTAGTCAATAGGGCCCCAAATAATATCAAAGTTTCTAATACATAATCATTTATTTTAGTTTATGAGATTTATTATTGTGATCATGCACCACCTTGTGTGTGTGCTCAGTCATGTCCGACTCTTTGCGACTCCATGGACTGTAACCTGCCAGGCTTCTCTGTCCATGGTGTTTTCCAGGCAAGAATACTGGAGTGGATTGCCATTTCCTACTCTTGGGGCATCTTCTTGACCCAGGAGTAGAACTTGTGTCTCTTGCATCTCCTGCATTGGCAGGCAGATTCTTTACTACTGTGCCACCTGGGAAGCCCTTGATCATGTAGTACATTTTAGACATATTAGATGTATTTCAAGTTCTTTGTTTTCTTCCACTGATTTGCTTGTCTCCTCATGCTAGTATCACATGCTAATTGCACAATAGCATTTAATGCCTGATAGGGATACATCTTTTTCAAAAATTTCTCTGCTAATATTACTCATTATTTCAGTGAACTTCATTCTGTTGCATTAAAAATAATTCTTATTTGCATTTTAGCAGAATTGCATTTAGTAAATCATTGATTTGTTTACAATCCTCATTTGTAAGAATCGGGTAAGAGTATTGCTTTTAATATCTGATAGCTTAGCTGTAAGGCTATGCACCATGGAGCATAGATTTTGAAAACTTTTTGAATGATTTTAAGATTCAATGAACACTATTGTTTTCCCTACTTAGATGTTAAGGATTATATAAAATATTATAAATTAAGCTTTGGGCACAAGAAAGTTTTTCAATTAATACTAGCTTCAACTATTATTATTATTACCATTATAAGTATCAAAATATCTTTTCCCCTAAAAGTAGTACCTAATTACTGTACAGTCAATGGTATCACCCAAGAAAGGATGTGCAGAACTGATCAGGATTCTTGGAGGGTTCTGTCTCCAGATGCAACACTTGACACAGATGCAGTTTGCTGCCATCTGGTGGTTGTTAGTTGTCAACTCCGGGTAAATCTAAGGCAGAGATTCTGGGTACTGTGATTCAATGGAATTTCCAGAATAATTGTTAATAAATCCAAGTATTTCTTAGTTACTTGGCTTCCACCCACATCATATGGTTCTGAAGAGGGGAGATTGGCTGAAAATGTGCAAAGGCCCCAACACCACCCTGTCTCCTGAGATAAAGTTCGTTTCTGGCATTGTAAGTCCTATTTTTCTTGCCCTTCTTATGTTCTTTACCTCATCAAAAGTAAGGCCTGTAAGATATCATTCTCTATTTCAAAAAAGGGGTGAATATAAAATGTAAAATACTAACCAACTATATTATATCTGGATTTGTCTTATCTGGAGATATCTTTTTATGCTTTTACTGGATTTAATTTCGAATTGTTGTGAATATATGGATCATTAAGACAAAGCATCATTTGGTTTCTTCATACTAATATGGTACAGTATAGCCTCAAGCTGTCTTAATAGCATTAAAAGATAGGGATTTTTGCCTCCTTTTTGTTCTGAAGAGGAGATTTTAAAACACTGAAATTGTTCCTACTTTCAAGATTTGCAAGAACTGATAGGAGTTGCCATCTGACAAGGAGTTTTTATTATGAAAAGAATTTTGACCAATCATTTTCAGTTCATTTCAGTTCAGTCGCTCACTTCTTTAACACTTCCGACTCTTTGTGACCCCATGAACTGCAGCACTCCAGGCCTCCCTGTCCATCACCAACTCCCAGAGTTTACTCAAATTCATGTCCATTGAGTCGGTGATGCCATCCAACCATCTCATCCTCTGTCGTCCCCTTCTCCTCCTGCTTTCAATCTTTCCCAGCATCAGGGTCTTTTCAAATGAGTCAATTCTTTGCATCAGGTGGCCAAAGTATTGGAGTTTCAGCTTCAGCATCAGTCCTTCCAATGAATATTCAGGACTGATCTCCTTTAGGATGGACTGGTTGGATCTTTTTGCAGTCCAAGGGACTCTCAAGAGTCTTCTCCAACACCACAGTTCAAAAGTATCGATTCTTTGGGTCTCAGCTTTCTTTGGAGAAGGCAATGAAACCCCACTCCAGTACTGTTGCCCGGAAAATCCCACGGATGGAGGAGCCTGGTAGGCTGCAGTCCATGGGGTCGCTAAGAGTCAGACACGATTGAGCGACTTCACTTTCACTTTCCACTTTCATGCATTGGAGAAGGAAATGGCAACCCACTGCAGTGTTCTTGCCTGGAGAATCCCAGGGACGGGGGAGCCCGGTAGGCTGCAGTCCATGGGGTTGCACAGAGTTGGACATGACTGAAGCGACTTAACGGCAGCAGCAGTAGTAGCAGTAGCTTTCTTTATAGTCCAAATCTCACATCCATACACGACTACTGGAAAAACCATAAACTAGACTAGACAGACCTTTGTTGGCAAAGTAATGTCTTTGCTTTTTAATATGATGTCTAGGGTTGGTCATAACTTTTATTCTAAGGAGCAAATGTGTTTTAATTTCATGGCTGCAGTCACCATCTGCAATGATTTAGTTACCAAAAAGGGTGATGATCAAAATATCTCAGCTTGTTCTGTGATTATTATATAAATTATGTGTATACATATAAATCAACTTAAAAGTTGCTGTTTTACATTGATGGCATTCTAAATAAAATTTCTACTCACCCCATGTTATATATTTGATACCATTTGGTATATATTTTATACCATTTTAT
The DNA here is from genome assembly GCF_003369695.1 of Bos indicus x Bos taurus. Taxonomy (NCBI): domain Eukaryota; kingdom Metazoa; phylum Chordata; class Mammalia; order Artiodactyla; family Bovidae; genus Bos; species Bos indicus x Bos taurus. The sequence goes on from NC_040080.1 coordinate 60,881,957, forward strand.
TTTGTGTATACCTCAACTACAGAGAAGGCAATGGCACCCCACTCTAGTTCTCTTGCCTGGAAAATCCCATGGTTGGCGAAGCCTGGTAGGCTGCAGTCCATGGGGTCGCTAAGAGTCAGATGCGACTGAGCGACTTCACTTTCACTTTTCACTTTCATGCATTGGAGAAGGAAATGGCAACCGACTCCAGTGTTCTTGCCTGGAGAATCCCAGGGATGGGGGAGCCTGGTGGGCTTCTGTCTCTGGAGTCGCACAGAGTCGGACACGACTGAAGTGACTTAGCAGCAGCAGCAGCATACCTCAACTAATTATTACAGTAATTGTTCATTTTACTAATTTTGTCTTTTAATCTTCATAAGAGCTTTTAAGTGGTTTAACTGTTACTTTTACTATATATTTGCTTTTACCAGAGAGATTTTTACTTTCAAACATCTCCTTTACAACATAGCAATTTTTCTTTTTGACTTAAAAGTTTCCCTTTTTTATTCTTTTTCATATCTTTTTCCATTATGGTTTATTACAGGATATTGAATATAGATTCGTGTGCTGTAAAGTAGGACCTTGTTGGTTATCTATTCTATACTTAATAGTTTCCATCTGCTAATCCCAAACTCCCCATTTATGCCTCCCTCCACTATGGCAACCTACACGTCTGTTCTCTTATGTCTGTGATTCTGTTTCTGTTACATAGATAAGTTCATTTGTGTCATATTTTAGATTCCACACATAAGTGATATAATATGGCATTTGTCTTACTCTTTCTGAAACTTACTTTATTTAGTATGATAATCTCTAGGTTCAATGCCATGTTGCTGCAAATGGCATTTTTTCAATTTTTATGCTCCGTAATATTCCATTGTATATATGTACCACAATCAATATCTTTATCCACTCATCTGTTGATGTTCATTTAGGTTGTTTCCATGTCTTGTTATTGTAAATAGTGCTGCTATGACATAGGGGTGCATGTATCTTTTTGAATAAGAGATTTATGTGGCTATATGCTCAAGAGTGGTATTGCTGGGTTATATGGTAGCTCTGGTTTTAGTTTTTTGAGTAATCTCCATACTGTTTTCCACAGAGGATGCACAAATTTACATTTCCAACAACAGTGTAGGAGGGTTCTCTTTTCTCTACACCTTTTCCAACATTTATTTGTAGACTTCTTAATGATGGTCATTCTCACTGCTGTGAAGTGGCCCCTCATTGCAGTTTTGATTTGCATTTCTCTAATAATTAGCAGTGATGAACATCTTTTCATATGCCTATTGGCCATCTGTGTTTTCTTTGGAGAAATTTCTGTTTAAGCCATCAGCACATTCTTTTGAGTTGTTTTTGTTATTATTGTTACTAAGTTGTATACGCTGTTTGTACATTTAGAAATTAAGCTCAAAGAGTCATTTTAATACTTCTTATAGGTCCAGTTTAGTGGTGATGAATCCCTTTAACTTCTGCTGGTCTGGAAAACTCTTAATTTCTCCTTCAATTCTTAAGAACAATCTTTCCAAAAGACTGTTCTATATATCTGTGTCTCTTTTGCTATCTCGCATACAGGGTTGTCGGGAGAGGGAGGAGGGGATGATTTGGGAGAATGGCATTCAGTTCAGTTCAGTTCAATCACTCAGTCGTGTCCAACTCTTTGTGACCCCATGAATCGCAGCACGCCAGGCCTCCATGCCCATCACCAACTCCTGGAGTTCACTCAGACTCACGTCCATCGAGTCAGTGATGCCATCCAGCCATCTCATCCTCTGTCGTCCCCTTCTCCTCCTGCCCCCAACTCCTCCCAGCATCAGAGTCTTTTCCAATGAGTCAACTCTTCGCATGAGGTGGCCAAAGTACTGGAGTTTCAGCTTTAGCATCATTCCTTCCAAAGAAATCCCAGGGCTGATCTCCTTCAGAATGGACTGGTATAATATCATATAAAAAACGAATTGCCAGTCCAGGTTTGATGCAGGATACAGGAAACTTGGGGCTGGTGCACTGGGATGACCCAGAGGGATGGGATGGGGAGGGAAGTGGGAGGGGGGTTCAGGATGGGGAACACGTGTACACACATGGCAGATGCATGTTGATGTATGGCAAAACCAATACAATATTGTAAAGTAAAAAATAATAATAATAATAATAATAAAAAAGAACAATCTTTCCAGGTTAGAATATTTTTGCTTGGAAATTTTTTTTTTCTTTTAGCACTATGAATGTATCATGTTATTGCCCTCTGTTCTGCAAAGTTTCTGCTGAAAAAAGTCAATTGATAATCTCATGGATAACCCTGTATGTGTAAAGTTGCTTTTTTCTTGCTCCTTTTAAGATTCTCTCTTTGTGGACTTCCCTGGTGGTCCAGCAGTCAAGAATCTGCCTTGCAGTGCAGGGGATGTGGGTTCAATGTCTGGTCTGGGAACTAAGATCCCACGTGCTACAGGCCAACTAAGCCCGGACGCTGCAACTAGTGAGCCCGCTCTCTCTGAAGTCTGTGCACCAGTACTAGAGAGCCTTTGCACCGTGTAAGGAAGATCCTACATGCCACAGCCAATAAATAAACTTTTTTTTTTTTTAAAGAAGATTTTTTATTTTCAGTTTTTGACATTTAAACTATAATGTGTTTGACGTGGTTCTCTTTTCATTTAACTAACTTGAAACTCTGTGCTTCCTGCACCTGGATGTTTGTTTCCTTCTTCAGATTATGCACATTTTCAGCCATTACTTCTTCATATAGTTTTATTAACCTTTCTCTCATTCTTTTCCTTGTGGAAACATGGGTTTTACTCTGCTTGATGTTCTTACATGTTCTTCACTTTTTAGTATATGTTTTTTATGAATTTTGCTTGTTTTTTTGCTGCTCTTTTGGATGATATTTTTCTGCCCTTGATTCCAGGTGATGAGATAAAATTTATATTTGAAGGCAGGACAAGAAAAATTAGACATAAAATTCTGTGTTTCTATCTGGCCTCCTCCCTCCCTCACTAATATACAGTGTGCATCTGCAATACACATTAACCTATAGACTTTAGCCCACCAGGCTCCTCTGTCCATTGGATTCTCCAGGCTAGAATACTAGAGTGGCTTGCCATGCTATCCTCCAGGGGATCTTCCTGACCTAGGGATTGAACCCATGTCTCTTATGTCTCCTGCACTGGCAGGCAGGTTCTTTACCACTAGTATGGTGGTAAATATGAGAAAAATATGAGAAGCCCCTACATATTAACCAGCGGTCTGCAAAGATGGGAATGCCTGCTTGCCCAAAATGGTCATCTTCTTTTCTTCTGATGCTAGCACTGTAACTGTCTCTCAGATTATAAACCTCAAATAAAATTCTCTTTTTTCTTCTTAACTTGATTATTAATTGAAGTTTCATCCACAGGTCACTGATCCAATCTTTTGCACTTCTAGTGTGCCGCTGAATCCCTCCAGTGTGTTTTTCAGCTAAGGAACAGTAAGTTGCCTACATACTAACAAAGCTCTGTTCCTAGAGTGCATTCAGTTCAGTTCAGTTCAGTCACTCAGTCGTGTCTGACTCTTTGCGACCCCATGAATTGCAGCACGCCAGGCCTCCCTGTCGATCACCAACTCCCGGAGTCTACCCAAACTCATGTCCATCGAGTTGGTGATGGCATCCAGCTATCTCATCCTCTGTCATCCCCTTCTCCTCCTGTCCCCAATCCCTCCCAGCATCAGGGTCTTTTCATTAGTGAGTTCAATTTGTTTGTAAGTCCAACAAAGTTAGCCTAGGTACTCACCTAACACAGTCAGTTACATAGAACTGTGTACTCTAATAGGTTTATAATACTTTTCAGCAAATAACATATAAAACACATACATAAAAAATAAGGAAAACATTTTAAATCTTATAGAACAGTATCTTAAAAGTATGAAAAGCACAGTAGTATAGAGCAACAGCTGGCCCACAGGGGCTGGCACCAAGTGAACAGGCATGAAGGAGCTTGAGGAGCAGGTTTCTGGGCAAGGTCAGTAGCCTATGGTCTTCTGAGTATTGAACGTCTGTCTTTGGGGAGACTAGAGCAGCAGTAATACTCCTGGCCTGGCATGCTAAGGGTAGAGTGTTTACCCTATGAATGAGAGCTGGGTAGAGCTCATCAGACATATTAGCTACTCCAGCCTTGAATAGAGCTTCTTCAGCGTGGAGTTGGAGGGGATAAGTAATGGTCGCAGCAACTACAATCAAGGGGACATGGTAACCTTTGACTGGGATACAGGGGCAGAGGGATCTCTATGTTCCTGCCTGTACTTGCCTGACTGCATTTTCACCTCTGTTGGAATGAGAGAGCACAGGGAGGGAGTGGATCCTGGCTCAAATGTTATAGATTCTCTCTTCCTGGGATTTAGTAGATTTTGTTGGGTAATATTTTTTGTTTGTTTCTTCTTTCTTCATTTCCATATGTTTCCTTGGTTGTCTTTTCAAAAGTCAAACATGTATTTATTATACGATCTAAGCATCTCAATCCTCAACATTTACCAAAGATAAAGGAAAACAATCTAGGCAAATACATATGAACACATACCAGCTTTATTCATAATATCGAAAAACTGCACACATATCAACTGCTCATTTAAGAGTTCATAAACAAAATTTGCACATTGGAAAATGGAACACTACTCAGCAATAAAGAGAATGAGTTACTTATATATGACAAAATGAATACATCTCAAAATAATTTTACTCAGTGAAAGAAGCCTGAGAGAAAAGAGCACATACTATATGATTCCATTATACATAGTTCAGATATTGGTTATCTGCAGATGGGTCTAGAGGGAAGCATGGACTGAAAGGAGGCATAATCAACCTTTTGGAAATGAAGGTAGTATTCAGTATCTTAATGTGGTGGTGTTTTTATTGATGTCAAAACTCACAGAATATTGCACTTTGAATGTTTATTTCACACCAATTATTCCTTGTTTGTTGGAAGGACTGATGTTGAAGCTGAAACTCCAATACTTTGGCCACCTGATGCAAAGAGCTGACTCATTTGAAAAGACTCTGATTCTGGGAAAGATTGAGGGCAGGAGGAGAAGGGGACGACAGAGGATGAGATGGTTGGATGGCATCACCGACTCGATGGACATGGGTTTGGGTGAACTCTGGGAGTTGGTGATGGACAGGGAGGCCTGGCATGGGGTTGCAAAGAGTTGGACACGACTGAGCAACTGAAATGAACTGAATTATTCCTCAATAAAGCATTTGGAAAAAAAAATGAGTAGATCTTTTTTTAGATTCAAAGTTTTTCATTTTAGAACAAAGACTCGGAAATATTTTTTTGAATGAAGGTTTCATTTTCACCTGAAAAATAGAAAGCTACACAAGGAAATGGAAAATGTACTCTTTACCTATTTATAATATTATATTCATTTATTATTTGAATAATAAATAATACTTATTATCAACTAATTTATTTAGACATTTCTTATATAAAATCTGAATATTAAAAGTAGGGTAAAACTTCTAAACATAATTATTGTTAGTTTAGTGGCATCTGGTGAGGATTCAATACCATTAACACTATCATTTAAATAAAGAAAATCTTACTAGTTATGACACTATAATCAGCTATAATTATAAATGTAACATCAAAAGATGAGTAAAGAAGTAATAATGTTTTAGAAGAGTGTGCTCTTTAAGAAGTTACTTAAGCATATTTTACTGAAGTACAGACTCTTTGGGCATAAAGTACAGAATCTTTCATGCAACACTGAGTCCTAAATGGAACAAGACTTCAAAGAAAGAGGCTCCTAATTCTTTTTAATTCCAGCTCATGTAAATCCCAGGCACAGGGTCTTTGCCCATTAGACATTAGTAATCTTTGATTAAACTGAGAAGCAGAGTTACTGCAAAGTCAAGACAGTTGACTATGGAGCACATAGGTAAAACCAGGATTTGAATGCTCAGTCTGACCTGATCTTATTTTCTTAACTCTTAATGATTAACAATATTACTCCTATTTCCTCCTCATATTATGAGGTAGCATTTCCCCAATGAAAGATGCTCAAACACGGGGAGGGAGGAGGGAGGAGGGTTCAGGATGGGGAACACGTATATACCTGTGGCTGATTCATGTTGATATATGGCAAAACCAATACAATATTGTAAAGTTAAAAAATAAAATAAAAAAATTGTAACAAAGTAAAAGAAAAAGTCATTATTCACTTCTACCCAGTTCTCATTTTATCAACCATCAATTAATATTCAGCTCAGTTTTTCATGGCTTTAAAGATATTATCTTTCTTCACTGTCTCCTGTAAGACTGCCATTGTTCTAGCTACCAAAACCTCTTTCTTGGACAATCACACACTTTCATTGATTATCTTCTTCCATGAATATTTATAGAAGTTACCAGTGTGAGTTTTTATAAAATGCCAATTTGAAAACAATATATCCTTTAAAAAATATCCCTAGTACTTCCCCATTTCCTATAGAATAAAGGGCAACTTCTTTGTTTTATGTGTGCACAATTTCCATGAATTTCTTTTTAAGTCTTACCTCTCACTCCCTTTCTTGTGCATTAGAAATCAGGTGTCACCACTGCTGGGCATACACACTGAGGAAACCAGAATTGAAAGAGACACGTGTACCCCAATGTTCATCGCAGCACTGTTTATAATAGCCAGGACATGGAAGCAACCTAGATGTCCATCAGCAGATGAATGGATAAGGAAGCTGTGGTACATATACACAATGGAGTATTACTCAGCCATTAAAAAGAATACATTTGAATCAGTTCTAATGAGGTGGATGAAACTGGAAGCTATTATACAGAGTAAAGTAAGCCAGAAAGAAAAACACCAATACAGTATACTAATGCATATATATGGAATTTAGAAAGATGGTAACAATAACCTGGTGTACGAGACAGCAAAAGAGACACTGATGTGTAGAACAGTCTTTTGGACTCTGTGGGAAAGGGAAAGGGTGGGATGATTTGGAAGAATGGCATTGAAATACGTATAATATCATATATGAAATGAGTCGCCAGTCCAGGTTCGATGCACGATACTGGATGCTTGGGGCTGGTGCACTGGGACGACCCAGAGGGATGGTATGGGGAGGGAGGAGTGTTCAGGATGCAGAACACATGTATACCTGTGGCAGATTCATTTCAATATATGGCAAAACCAATACAGTATTGTAAAGTTAAAAAATAAAATTAAATTAAAAAAAAAATCAGGTGTCAAACTTTAGGAAGCTTAACATATAGTTATTTAATTTCCTTTGCAGAGAAACTTCTCTGCTTCATCTTGCTCACATCCACTTATGTTTCAACATGTACTTTTGAAGTTTTCCCTGATCATTTACACCACTCATCTGTAGAAGCTGCTGTCTTTTGATATTTTCTACATATTCCTTTATTCACTGGGTTGACCATATGACGTTAACTCTCTATTCAGCTATTTCCCCCTCAGTTTGTGAGCTCAAGTACAGAAATTATTTATACTAGGAATTTTTATAGGGCAAAGAGTACATCAAAATTCAATAAATATTAATTTTATGAATGAATACTAAGGTATATCTAATAAAACAAATTATTTTTATTCCTGTTTATTTTTATTACAGTGTTCTTTTGAAAAGGGACAATATTCAAAAGTAATTTATCAGTTTAGCAGATCTTCAAATGAGGGGGGGAAATAATAATGATTTAAGTCAGAGAAACCATGAAATAAATGTGTCACTCACATAGCCTCTGAACAATTAAGACTTACATTCAAGTCACCCTTTAGAGTCTGTGCACTTCAGAGCATCTGATTCTCTCACTAAACATTCACGAAGATTTCTCCAGTAAATCTCATATTTTGTTCTCTCTTGCTTATTACATCAGATCAATCTTATTAAATCAGATTACCTCTGTCAATTACATGCATATCCACATAACACATATTACTGACTCAAGATTAACAATACATATAAAAGAAGCAATCTCAGAGAGAAAAGCAAATCTGGAATATATTTTCCCTAAAATGAAATTCAGTTCAGTTCAGTCGTTCAGTCGTGTCCGACTCTTTGCAACCGTATGAATCGCACCACGCCAGGCCTCCCTGTCCATCACCAACTCCCGGAGTTCTCTCAGACTCATGTCCATCGAGTCAGTGATGCCATCCAGCCATCTCATCCTCTGTCATCCCCTTCTCCTCCTGCCCCCAATCCCTCCCAGCATCAGAGTCTTTTCCAGTGAGTCAGCTCTTCGCATGAGGTGGCCAAAGTACTGGAGTTTCAGCTTTCGCATCATTCCTTCCAAAGAAATCCCAGGGCTGATCTCCTTCAGAATGGACTGGTTGGATCTCCTTGCAGTCCAAGGGACTCTCAAGAGTCTTCTCCAACACCACAGTTCAAAAGCATCAATTCTTCGGCACTCAGCCTTCTTCACAGTCCAGCTCTTACATCCATACATGACCACAGGAAAAACCATAGCCTTGACTAGACGGACCTTTGTTGGCAAAGTAATGTCTCTGCTTTTGAATATGCTATCTAGGTTGGTCATAACTTTCCTTCCAAGGAGGAAGCGTCTTTTAATTTCATGGCTGCACTCACCATCTGCAGTGATTTTGGAGCCCCAAAAAATAAAGTCTGACACTGTTTCCACTGTGTTCCCATCTATTTCCCATGAAGTGATGGGATTGGATGCCATGATCTTCGTTTTCTGAATGTTGAGCTTTAAGCCAACTTTTCCACTCTCCACTTTCACTTTCATAAGAGGCTTTTGAGTTCCTCTTCACTTTCTGCCATAAGGGTGGTGTCATCTGCGTATCGGAGGTTATTGATATTTCTCCCAGCAATCTTGATTCCAGCTTGTGTTTCTTCTAGTCCAGTGTTTCTCAGGATGTACTCTGCATATAATTTAAACAAGCAGGGTGACAATATACAGCCTTGACCTACTCCTTTTCCTATGTGGAACCAGTCTGTTTTTCCATGTCTAGTTCTAACTGTTGGTTCCTGACCTGCATACAGATTTCTCAAGAGGCCTGGTATTCCCATCTCTTTCAGAATTTCCCACAGTTTATTGTAATCCCCACAGTCAAAGGCTTTGGCATAATCAATAAAGCAGAAATAGATGTTTTTCTGGAACTCACTTGCTTTTTCCATGATCCAGCGGATGTTGGCAATTTGATCTCTGGTTCCTCTGCCTTTTCTAAAACCAGCTTGAACATCAGGAAGTTCATGGCAATAATTATTTTTACCCATAATTAAGATGAAGTACAGAGGAAGTCATTTCATTCACTCCAAAATCAACAGCCAGACAAGATATATTCCAAATGTACTTTTCGGTTTTAAGTACATGGTATTCAAATAAACTAACTCTCTAAGAGTAAATCTTTCTAAGATCAATGGGTGCATTTTTTGAGTCAGTGCTTCCCCAAATTGTTATAAAGACTGTGTCTTTCAGGTATATCACTGTTAAACAGAAATAAATAAAAATACATTTTCCCCCAGGATCTTCCTCAGAGCTTCTTTGACATCTTTGTTTCTCAGAGAGTAAATCAGAGGATTCAACACGGGAGTGAGTAGGGTGTAACACAAGGAGGCCACTTTACTCAGCTCAGGAGATGTGTCAGGAGTGAGATACATACAAGAGATAGCAACATACAGTACACTCACGACTCCCAGGTGGGAGCTGCAGGTGGAGAAGGCTTTCTGGCATCCCTTGGTGGAGGGTATCTTTAGAACTGTGGACAAAATGTACAAATAAGAAACAATAATAACTATGATGGTAGGCAAGATAATGATGCCAGATAAACAGAAAGAAGCCAGTTTATGGATGAAGATGTTAGAACAAGACAGCCTTTGAAGTGGACGGTCATCACAGTAAAAATGTTCAATGGTCCAAGAAGCACAAAAGGATAAAATAAATGTCATGCTGGTCTCAATAACTGAGCTGATACAGCCACAAATATAGGAACCAGCCACCAACTGAACACCGAGACATGTTGACATCTGAATGGAGTAGAGACGTGGGTTGCAGATGGCAATGAAGCGGTCATAAGCCATGACTGCCAGGAGAAACCCCTCGGTCACAATGAAGAGGGCAAAGAGAAAGAGCTGGGTCACACAGCCTGCAAATGAGATGGACTTGCTCACAGACCAGAAGTTGATCATAGCCTTGGGTGCAATAACAGATGAATAGACGAGATTGATGAAGGAGAGGTTGCCTAGGAAGAAATACATTCGTGTGTTCAGCCATGGATCTTTCATATTAATGACCATCATGCCAACATTCCCTAGAAGGATCATGGTGTAGATAAGCAGAAATAGCAGGAAGAGAATGTGGAGCTGTGGGAGGACCCTGAAGCCTAAGAGAGTGAAGTCAGTCACTTCTGAGTGATTAGTTGTTCCCATGTCACCAATGGCAGACACCTGCTGAGAGGCACAAGGCAAAATAAATGAAATTGTGGCTTTGATTCTAGTACTATCAAAACTATCTTAAATGTAGATATATATGATTAACAACTTAATGAGATAGTGCATACAAAACAATCTTATTGTCAGGAAGATGAAAGATTAGGGATTAGATGTCATTAGACTTCTGAAACTGTTAGTCTATTAAGCAGTAAAGGAAGCCCTTTGGTTATTTTATTTAAATCATATTTTTTCAGGGAAGTAAATAAGAAAGTAGCATGTTTTCCCGTGTAATTTTACTCACATTCTAAATTTCTATTTTTAATATGTTTATAGTTAAAATTTATGTTTATCTAAAATTAGGAATCTAAAATTAACAATCTAAATTAGGACTATTATACACTATCTAAAACAGGAGTGGCACATATAATATCAATGATAGTGTTTGTAGCCATTATGATAGTGCTGTCCTTGTTTTAATCACAATACAATGGTAATAACAGTAATAAATATATTCAAAATATTTTAACCTTCTTACATCTCAGTTTATTTATTTCCACTATAACTGTATACATCTTTGGAAACATAATAGAAATAGATAAGTTATTGGTATGTTAAATTAACAGCAAAATTTGCTAAGACTAGATATAACAAAATTCTCTTAAGCTAGTTCAAATATATGTTCATTTCCTCAGAACAAAGCCATTCCACCAAATACATGCATTTATATTCCTCATTATAATATTTTGTTTCTATTAATAGTTAATTTTTAAAATGTCATAATCATTTAGCCCTCTTTTTGACGCAGAGAGAGAGAAGCTGATGAACATTCCAGTCCTTACAGTGCAGTGAATGACTTTCTACACAGGCTGCATCAATTCAAGGGATCTCACTCTTTAGTCAGGGGAAGTAAACCTAAGGGAAATACAGATAGGGAGTTCCTCTCCATAATTCTAATATGCTTTGTAACTCTTAAATAAGAATAATGGGGTACGCTTGCATATTTAAAGACCATAGCAACCGTGTGTCATCCAGAGTTTATGATCGTGAGCTGGAGTATCAACAGTTGTATTTATGATGGCCTTAGTTATTTTTAAGCCTGTGAAACCTTCTTCAGGATATTTCAGCCTTGAGGTTTTGCTCATCCTCTGTGATGGATTCCACTGGGAGAGAAGTAATAGTAAAGTCAATTATGGACATATAAGTGCAGGTTCCAGGGCTGTCTTCTATGAGAACATCGACAAAGAAAATCTTTCTGGTTATTGTCACAGCAGCCAAGTTGATAGGCAGAAGGAAACAGATCAAAAAGTCTGTACTATATGAAAAATGTTTTAGATAAATAAATATTTAATATTATGTAATAAATTACATGAGCTATGATTGTAAAAGGCAAAAATTCACTCCAAATTTTGGTCTTCCTATATTCTCTGATGTAGATATACTTCATGGTACACAAATTCCATCTGAATCACAAACTCAAAGTAAAATAAGGCTTTGATAATTTTATGATTTTGTATATTTAAATACTAATTAGTTAAAAAATATGGAATAAATGATAATATTCAATAAAATTATTTTTTAAATCTCTAGTAAAAACATTTATAAGAGATCAGGACTAATATTTTAAAATTCCTTAATAGCTACTGTGTGACTGAAAGACTACATTAGAACCAGAGACATTATATTCTATTTAACAAGCCTAATACAAGTATGCCATTTTTCCTAAATATTTCCATGTTATTCCAATCTTCTTTTTTGAACATAATTGATTTTTAATGTTGTGTTAGTTTCTGCTATACAACAAAGTGAATCAACTATACGTATATATATGTCCCCTCCCTCTTGTATCATTGAGAGTTTGGTCAGTATAGAAAGAGAAAGCAGTTTAGGAATTTCAAACAGGAAAATGTTAATAATTACGGTGAACGAGGCCTATAAAGTTTGGAAAGGCAGAATGAACTTCTAGCTGAAACTCTTGCAATGACTCTTAGAAAAACATAGAATTAATTCACAAAGTGAGGCTACCATTGCAGGTATGGTTTAAAAATAATATTGTTGACTGTGATCCAAGGGCCATATACACAGCAGCAAAAATATGTCAGTACTTTCTTATCCATCAAAATAGCTTCCCTAGGAAGTTAGAGGTTCAACAAGGCTTCAGAGAAAAGCCTCCATGTTTCCATAACTTCCTAAACAGCAGAAAAAGTCAAAATGAATGGAACATTGATCCAAATCCCAAGTCTGTATGGATCTATTACAATTGGTATTGTAAAGTTCTGTGTCAAGAAACTTAGTAGCAGGAGACATTTTAACTTTTTAACATCTCCAACTAGAAAGAACCTGGAGAGGAGCTTTTGGATCTAATTCATAAAATATAACAAAATTCACTATACTTTTTCTCATTTCTTAAACTTCCCACAACACCATTAGCAATAACAACATGCTACCGTGTATAAGTATCTAAGAAACACTTAGAGTTGGACACGACTCAGAGTCGGACACGACTGAGTGAGTGATTTATTTAACTGATTTAAGAAACACTGGAAATAACAATAAATGGGATGAATTCTCAATAAATTCAAAGACTGAAATCATTCAGTGTATGTTCTTTGATCCTGGTCAACTTAATATAGAAATGATTAACAAATAGACAAATAGAAAGTGTTGATGTTAGAAATAAACACTGCCTAAAAGACCGTGGGTAAAAAAGAAATCAAACTATCTTTTTATCTAGTTTGAACTAAGTGGTAATAAATTATGATATACCTAAATTTCTGGGATGCAGAAAATGAAGTATTATACTTGGTGTGATATATAAAATCCAGAAGTAACTACTATAAATAAGTAAGAAAGGAACATAAATAGATTATCTACCTTAATTATGAGAAGGAGAAAACAGTCGGGGCAAAAAAAAGTACAATAAAACAAAACAAGGTAAATAATAAAAGCCAAAATTAGTTAAATAGAAATACATACTATAGGATATTTACAAGGCTTAACACTGAGATTTTGAAGGATTAGTATGATACATAAACCCTAGCCAGCTTAACAAATACAGCAACACTGAATCACAAGTGTCAGGAATGAAAAGGAGATAGCACTACAAATCCTTCTAATACTAAAATGGACATAGTAAATACTATTTTTTAACATCAGAAATGACCATTTTAAAATAAAAGTATTTAAAATATAATAAAGTGATAAATGATAAATATGAATTTTAAAATATCTATTAATCTGCAGATATAAACTACTGTATATAAAATAAATAAACAACAGGATCCTATTGTAATGCACTGGGAATCATATTCAATCTGGAAGAATGGAAGGGGACTAATTGTTGAAAATATTTTTATTTGAAAATCAGTTCAAAGCGATACACCTGACTTTCTGGTGTTTGGGGTTTGTCTGCCCCAGTCTGCCCCCTGGACTAGAGTAAAGAGCATCCTAGTCCAGACTAGTCAGCCTAACCCAGATTCTGTCAAATAAAACAACCAGGGGAAAGGCCCATTTGCAGCCAGGCCCAGTCCCTTTGAGAGACTGCCTGGAATACCGAGGGGCCACCTGCCACACTAGCCACTTAAGGTCTTTATGGCACCTCAAGGAAGGACTACAGGGTCATTACTCCCTACCCCAGGAGCAAGTACAGCCAGACACTGGCTTGGTTGGAAAATGAAGCAAGCTGTCTGTCTAAACAGTAAACTGAGTTTCAAAGAGAACAGTGATGTCCATTTGGCAAACCCCCTTGGGTCCCTATCTTTTTTCATGAGGAGCCTGGTAAGGAATATGAATGACTAAGATACTGACAACTGTTGAAGCTGACTGTGTGCAGATCCTGACCTCCCCTGATCCTGTGTGGATAAAGGGGGTACTGTAGGTGCTGCCCCACTTTACAGAAGAACAGAGAGGGGCTTAGGGAAGTGAAGTAACTTGCCCAAGAGGAGAGAAAGAGTGGAAATCGGAACACAAGATAGCCTGACCTTTCTGGGTAGTGTGATTATCAATCATCTGCTCACTGGTCACAGATGAGGAAGTGACACTTTCAGGGTGGGAGAAGGGCAAACCTGGGTCAGGAATCAAGAATGGGGAGTCACCTAGTGTCTGCTGATTAATATTATTGGCCAAAATGACAATAAGTCAGAAAAGGAAGCCCACCCTTAGCCTGAGCAGTAGAGAATCCCTGGGAGACCCATCCAGGATATTGGAACTAAAACATTTCATTCTCAATTTTCCCCCCAAAAGATGCTCAGAACTTCTCTGAGCCTCTGGATGTTTGGCTGTAAAATGGAAATACTACTGCTTTCCAGAACTTTTGTGAGGATGGGCTAAGAGCAAGCACATATGGCACAAGCCTGGTATTTGACTCCACCTTTGCCAGCACCCAGATCGAGGCTTGTCAGCTTTCTCACCTCCAGCTTGCAAGTCCAAATACAGGAAAGTGGTCTCTAAGGAGGGCCTTTCCTTGTTTCCAGGCCTCCTACTCATAATCATTGGGAGAACATCTCAAGGCCACTAGAACTTTCAGACAAAACTAAATGACAGCGGTCCCACCTGTAACTGAAATTTGTGATAATAATGCTGAATCTTTACTTCATCTCAACCCAAAGCTCTGCCACCACAAAATCTGTGGCAGTCCCACTCTGAGTGTACATGGGACTTGGAGGTGGTGGTGGGGAGCTTGGATTCTGCAGGATACTTGACAGCTCCATTCTACTTCCTGTCCAGTGAAGTGGGAAACCTTAGGTGGAGCCCAGTCCTCAATTCCTACACCATGCACTGCTGCAGCAGAACCCTGAGCCAGAGATGGTCTGCGTCTCCTTGTCCAAAACATGACAGGACTTCTCTACAAATAGGCTCTGACACTCCAGCACTTCACTGCCCTGCAGAGAATCATGCCCTAAATCACCTGTCACCTGTCAATGCAGCTAAAAGCCAGAAACATTTCCTTTCCCAGCCACAGTACTGCAGTGATCCCCTGTATCATACTGTGCTTGGGGAAGCAGAAGCCCAGAAATCTGACCCTCCTAAGGACCCCCAGCCAGAGAGTTCACTGAGGCTGGGACTGGGACTTCTCACTCCTAGACTGCCCAGCCCTAAGGAGTCAAAAAACTTCATTTTGAGCTACTCCCTCTGGCCTTAAAGAGCCAGCAGTGGGATGAAGGGTGTAAGAGTTACAAAGAGAAGCCCAAATTGTAGCCTTAGATTGCTAATCAGTAATAAAATATCCCTCTAACCCTAGACCTTCCCCGAACTGACAGACTGAGAAGATAAAGCAAAAACTGTGCTGCGCCGCCCACATCCTCGCTCCTCCTGGTCCAGCAGCAGCAGCAGCAGCACTCCATGAGCTCCAGGTTCCCGCCCAGCAGGGCCGCCCCGCGCGCCTCGAGTTCCCGCAGCTTCAGAGACTCTTGGGGCCACCTCGTGCCGCAGGCGCAGGCAATACGGTACCCACAACGCCGCCACAGGACGTGCACTGCCCGCCTTGTGCCGGTCGGTAGCATCCAGGAAGCTGCAAAGCTCGCACAGCTGCAGCTTGTCGTCCTGCAGCCACAGGTTCACGTCCTGGAGGCGGAGATATTCGGCAGGAGCTGCCACAGCCGTCGGGTCACGTCGACCATCAGCATCAGGACGCAGTGCTCCATCCAGCACGAGGTCCGCCTTCTGGGCCTCCTAACGCTGCATCACTGTGCTAGCTCCTCCTCCGTCCAGGAGGCATCGGAGGAGCTGAGCCAGGTGCCTGATCCCCAGCCCTTCTGGTTTTCCGAAGGTCTTGTGAGGAATTACTTCTCTCATTTTCATTTTTTGCTTTACGATGCAATACACTGGTCAGAGAGACATTTAGGTCCCTTGCAGAGGGAATGACTATTACTCTGATTTTTCTCCCCAGGAAAGAGTTTCTCTCAGGACCCTTCGCCGCTATGTTCGTTGGTTTAATCAATTAAAACGTACAGAGAACTAAAGGGAGAGAAGCTGCATTCTCCACCCCCTAATACTTGTTCGTCTTAGCAAGTTTAAATCATGATCTAAACAGTGAGGAAATGGAATCTATGTTGCAGAATTACTTCCTGTTAAACAACTATTTGCTTCTTTTCATACTGTTGATTATTCATGAATTGCTTGATTTTATAGTGGGTAAAGGGTTTACTCTATTCTAAGGAATATGTAAGGAATCGTATCCATTCATGAGATTGTCTCATGTTTGTTTATTCTCCGAAATAAGCATTTGTTTTTTCTTTTCTTTTAGATGCTTTCAGTTACATTTATGTCTTTTAAAAAAACATGTCTCTGTTGAAACCAGAAATGTGTTTACGTAACAAATGAAGTGGCTTCGAGTTGGGTTTCTGGAGAATTGTCATTTTGATTTTGTGCTACTGTGTTACGGTGGTTTTTCATGGTGCTTGATGAGTTGTTTCTCTGCTAGTGCATTTGAAGTAATGAACATCTTTCTTCCTTAGGTAAAGCTGCCTTTTTTTTTTTTGTAGCTTGATTATAATGATTCAACAGGTTAATAATTAGAGGTGTTCCTCTTGTTGTTTTCAGTAGATGGTACTGTAGCACCAGTTTTCCGCTTCTCTTACCTGAGCTGCCTCTGGTTATATTAGAGGATTGGCACTTTCCGCCTTCCACCACTTCTGCCTTCATTGTTACTGCGTCTGCCTCTGGAGTCAGTAGTGCCTTGCCACTGCTGCTGGTGTTGCTGGTGCTGTGGTGGATGTTGCCATCTGGGGCTCTGGTGTGGCTGTCCCCTCGGCTACCTTTGTGGTCTCCTGGGATGGCAACTCCACCACCTCAGGGAGAGGGCAGAAGTATCGGGGAAGCTATGGTCACAGGTTCCTCAGCTACATCTGGAGCTGTTGAGTTCATAGGTGCTGCTGTGGGTGGGCAAGGGGCGAGAGTCACGGACGCCTCTATGACTAAAGAAATGGGGTTGCAGGTTCTGCCATTTCCTGTTTTCTTGTGGCTGCGGTTGCTGCTGCATCCTGGAGGCCTGAGTCATGTGTGCCACCTTTCCTGGATTCTCTGGGACTGCAAGCTTAGATTGGGGTCACCAACCCTGCTTAGCCCTGGCTCTGCCTCCTCTGTGTTTCCAGTCCACCCATCTTTAGATGTGCTGATGTGTGGAATTCTCTGGTGTGTCCTGGTGTGTTAGACAGAGGCACACTTGTTGAATTATGAATGTTTTAGAATCCACCTGCAATGCACAGGACCTGGGTTCAATCCCTGGGTTGGCAAGATCCCCTGGAGAAGGGAAAGGCTACCCACTCCAGTATTCTGGCCTGGAGAATTCCATGTACTTTATAGTCCATGGGGTAGCAAAGAGTCGGATACACTGAGCGACTTTCATGTTCACTTCACTTTACTGATTGTAGATCGAAGGAGAGAGACAAAGAGAATGCCTACATCACTATGATGAGCTATGTGTTTATTTAAAATTCTTATCTGGTGTGTCTTATAAAAACTTTAATTTTAAACTTTTTACTATAGCATTTTATAGCTGTGACTTTGAAAAATTTAAACTTCTCCCACTCCACATATAGAGTAGATACCATATTTTGAAATAGGGGAGATTATCTCATTTACATTAATTGTAAAGGTCTATTATTGTTCTTTACTTTTGCCATTTTAATATCTTTTTTCTGTGTTCCTTTTTTTTGGTATTTTGCTATTAAATAAATAATTATCAATTTACTTTGAGAAATATAACCTTAAACTGCATGTATCATTTGTGTCTACGTATAGGAATTTACTCTCTTTATATTTATTTACCCTCTCTCATTTAAAATCAATTTTTAAATTATTTAATCTATATATTATACATTTAGAACTACAGAAGACTGCATTGTAATTTTTCTTCAATTACCAAACATAATTTAGAAAACTCAAATTTATTTTATTTACCCACATTGTGGTATATCATCCACAATATATATTATGCTTTGAATTTCAGTTTTTCTATGAAATCTCTTATAGCTATGATTTTTATAAATCAAGTTCTCTTTCCATTATCACAAATGTAATTCTCTTAAATGAAGGTAGTATATTTCACTTACATTCATTTTTAAAATCAATTTACTTCACTTCACTCTAGTCTTAACTTTTGCTTCACTTCACTTTACTCACTAAAGTCATTTTTCATATTTTCTATGTATGTTCCATTTTTTATGTTGTTTTAGAGGGAAATAATATTTCTACTATTTCCATTTTTCAGAAGTATAAGCCTAAGTTGCATCGTTTGTGTCTATAATTAGCAAGTGTATCACATTTCCCCCTTTCAACCTTTAAGATTCAACAAATTATTCAAACTCATTTTTTACTTTTAGAGGTAGTATTGTTCTCTGAGCCTTGTTAGATTGTACATATCTGTCAGTTATTCTTATATATAAACAAATGGTATGGAATGTAATGGAATTTTTCCAGAAAATATTTTTGTATCACTTAACAGATAAGAAATAGAAGTCACTATAACTTTATAGATATTTAAATTATATTCTTTATATGTCCATATATAGAAAAGTTTATTACTTTAATTCTTAAAAGTCAGATCACACTTATGAGAATCATATATTTCTCTATGCTGTGTCACATTTTCTATTGTGCTTTAAATGGGTCATATCTGTTTTTTTGTTTCCTGCCATAGCAAGTGAATGTCTCCTTAACAAAGACTATACCAAATTTTCAGTGAGTCTTTCCAAAGGCTTCAGTTCAGTTCAGTCGCTCAGTCGTGTCTGACTCTCTGCGACCCCATGAATTGCAGCACTCCAGGCCTCCCTGTCCATCACCAACTCCCGGAATTCACTCAAACTCACGTCCATTGAGTCGGTGATGCCATCTAGCCATCTCATCCTCTGTTGTCCCCTTTTCCTCCTGCCCCCAATCCCTCCCAGCATCAGAGTCTTTTCCAATGAGTCAACTCTTCGCATGAGGTGGCCAAAGTACTGGAGTTTCAGCTTTAGCATCATTCCTTCCAAAGAACACCCAGGACTGATCTCCTTTAGAATGGACTGGTTGGATCCCCTTGCAGTCCAAGGGACTCTCAAGAGTCTTCTCTAGCACCACAGTTCAAAAGCATCAATTCTTCGGTGCTCAGATTTCTTCACAGTCCAACTCTCACATTCATACATGACTACTGGAAAAACCATAGCCTTGACTAGACGGACCTTTGTTGGCAAAGTAATGTCTCTGCTTTTGAATATGCTATCTAGGTTGGTCATAACTTTCCTTCCAAGGAGTAAGCGTCTTTTAATTTCATGGCTGCAGTCACCATCTGCAGTGATTTTGGAGCCCCCAAAAATAAAGTCTGACACTGTTTCCACTGTTTCCCCATCTATTTCCCATGAAGTGATGGGACCAGATACCATGATCTTAGTTTCCAAAGGCTTAGAGTCTCACTTTGACTAAAAAAATTTTCTTTTAACAATTAATTGATAAAGAAAGAGTTTATAAAATATGAGGAAACTGGTTAAAAAAGAAATAGAAAGACGTGATGCAGGCAAGGATGTCAGAACTGTTAAGGATTCCTGGAGTATCCAGCTGCAGTTTGCTGCCATCTGGTGGCTGTTGTCCGACTAAATACTAAGGCAAAGATTCTAGGTACAATGGTAGAGTGGAACTTTCAGAAAGATGGTTAAGAATTCTAATTATTGCCTAGTTACCTGGTTTCCATCCCCATCAGATAGTCCTGAGGACAGGAGCTTGGCTAATAATAACCAGGAATGTGCAAAGCCCCAAACGCCTCCCTGTCTCCCAAGATAAAGTTGTCTCTGGTACTGTGAGTCTTGTTTTCTCTCCCTTCCTTTTGTTATTTCCCTCACCAAAAATAAGTCCTGTGAGATCTCACCACTTGTTTCAAAAAACAGATGAACAGAAAATGGAAAATATTCTCCAATTACGTTATATCTGATTTGGTTTTTTCTTGATATCCCTTTGCATGGGTTATATTGGATTTTATTTAGGATTGTTGTATATATATATATTCATCATCAAGATACATCATTATTTGGTTTCCTCATGCTAATCATGCCACATTTTGTCCTTAAACTTGCCTGGAAAATCCCATGGACGGAGGAGCCTGGTGGGCTGCCATCCATGGGGTCGCTAAGAGTCGGACACGACTGAGTGACTTCACTTTCACTTTTCACTTTCACGCATTGGAGAAGGAAATGGCAACCCACTCCAGTGTTCTTGCCTGGAGAATCCCAGGGACGGGGGAGCCTGATGGGCTGCCGTCTATGGGGTTGCACAGAGTCGGACACGACTGAAGTGACTTAGTAGTAGTATCATTAAAAGATGGTGGATTTTTCCTCAATTTTAAAAATCCTGATGAGATTGGATAACATTGAAATTATTCACTGTTTCAAGCTTTCCAGGAATTAATGGGAGTTGCCATCTGACAAAGTATTGTTTATCATAGGAAGAGTTTTGACTTATTATTCAATTATTTCAGTGGTTAGCAAAAGGGGTAATAATCAAAATATTTAACAACTTTTTTAGTAATCATTTATATAAGTGCTTACATATAAAAGTAAACAATAATCCAAAATAGTCCCTTTTGTATTCTTACTGAAGTTATTACTAGTGAAGAAATTTTTAACACAAACACTAAATTTTTCTAATCATTTATTGATTTTTTTAAACAAATTGCTATGGGAAAACTTTGGTTCAACATACTTTGCTAAATGCTGTCTGAGCCACAGTTTGAAGTTGTCCCTAAGGTTATCAGAGGGGACTAGACAGGCCAAACCATTACAACAGTAGTTGTCCCATTAAATTTAAAGTTGTCAGCTGTTGTATTTGAAAAGAATTTAATCTTCTTTCAACAAAAGTGTTTATAATGCTGAATCCTTGCCAGGTTTCTGCTAAACTAATATCAATTATATTTACAATTTTCTATCTCCTTGTCTTGTTCCTGATCTTCAGATAAAGTCTTCCAGACTTTTCTCATTAAGGGTGATATTACTACTCCTAGATTTTTCATAGATGCCTTTTATCTGGCTGAGGAAAGTTGCTGAGAGTTATCAGAATTAAATGTCTGTTTTTGTGTATATATATTCTCCTATCCACTTTGTTAATATAGTAAATTACATTATTTTTGAACAATAAATGAGTTATGCATTCCTGGGATAGCGTCTGTTTCTTCTTGTCCTTTTGACATCCCTTGGTCCTCTGTTGGATTGAAATTTACTAAATTTTTGTTTATAAATTTCACATTAATGTTCACAACAGATATTGAACTGTATTTTCTTCTCTTGTTGTGTGTCTGTCTGGTTTAACACCACCTTTATCTTGGCTTCATTAATTAGGAGGTATTCCCTCATTTAAATTCCATGGAAAAGTTTATGTAGAATTATTATTAAGGTCTTACTTATGTATTGGTAAAATTCACCAGTAAACTGCTTTGTGGAATAGTTTTGAGCTATATATATGCATATGTGTGTCTATGTGGCATATGTATCAGAGGGAAGAAGGAGAGAGGGAGGAGAGAGACCCAGAGCGAGAGTAAAGAAAGAGACTCTGTTGTTACTGGTTCAGGCAGAGATCTGATTTCTTTTACTTTTCCTTTGCCAGAATCAGAAGTCAACTCTTTTATTTTGCAAAACAAATTAAACTTCTTTTCCAATCCACCTAAGTAGTAGAAGTCAGTGATTTTAATTAGGTATAAATGTAAAGAATCTAAAAGAATGCCTGAGAATTGGTGGGAGGGGGGAGAATGGTTTATATATGCAGCATTTAGTGATCTAGTTTTGATATCCACTGGCATCAGAAAATAAGAAATGGATTATATTTATTACACATTTGTGTTGAACAAAGACAGAAATTTCTGGAAGGGATATTTATAAAACAATGCAATGAAGGATGGAAATATCCTTCCAGAAGAATATGTATGATTAATAATACCTTTGATTGACTTTGAGTGAGAATGTTGCTATTCTGCCAGGAAGCAATAAGGAGACCAAATTCACTTGTCCTTGAACTTCTAAGTAGGGACTGGCTTCATTGTGATCAGTTGAGAATCATAAAATATAAATGAATGTTCTCCAAACTCATCTCACTAGACAATTTTCAATATTGAGACTAATTGAGAAGGAAGTGTGATCCAAGAATCAGTATTAAAAGTGAAGCAAAGCAAAACCTCCCCAGCTGATTCTAACATATGGGAAATTTAGCAAACATTGACCTAATTGACCTCTAGGGCCCTTTCTACTTTTCAGAAAGACCACATATCTATATATGTATATCTATCTACCTGTCTATCTATATCTAATTTACTTTCTTTTTTACAAGAATAACTACATGGTTAGATCAAAGGATTTAGAACTTAGGTAGGATCAATTTTTGGTTCCGTCTTTGCATAATATAAAGAGTAGGATATTCCTTGATGTCAAACTGAAGAGTCAGTCTGATCCTCTTTTAGTTCTAGCAAGTAAAATTAAGGTATATTAGATTTAGAAATAAATAGGTCTGTTTACTGAGTGCTGTCACTTGAATAAATCGAATGTATACTGTTAAACATGTTTGCAATTAACTGCACTTTCTTCAAAGCTTCTTTTAATGGAAAAATGAGCTATTAAAATTCTTCAATGAGCTTCTTTTGGTATCTGCTGAATCTCAAGTAAGGTGCCTGATTTTTTAAAAATCACAACTTTTTAAAAGATAGATTTCTTAATTTAGAAAAAAATATGTTAAATCTCTCATGTAGCCACTCTTAATGAATACTTTCTATTTCCCAGGTCCTACATATTTTATTTAATTTATATACATAACTTAATTTAATCCTTTCAATACCACCCTATGGTGGTATTGATGTTCTATAGATGTTATAAGACATATTTTGCTGATGAGGAGACAGAGGTTCATAAAATATGAACAATTTGCCCTAAATTACTTAACCAGTGAGTGGCAGGACCTGGATTAAAACTTAAATTTACATGAATTAAATGCCACATTTTTAACTAATAAAACATTTTTTACTTTATAAAAAAATAGTAACAGAAGCAACATTGGTTTCACTTTTTCTGACTCTATTATAATTTTGATTTTGTAAAAATGTCCAAATTAAAATGACTTCAAATATGACATTAATTTTATTGATGGGAAGTTTTTTTTTTGATATTTCAGAAACTAAAAATAGAAATGAACACAAATTTATAACATAAAATTTCATCTTTTCCACTTGGATTTAACTTTTCAGATATATTAAAATTATTGATGTTTTATCCACATACATATTTAGTATTTGATATTAAGCATTGATACTTATTTTAAAAAGCAAAACCTGTGCAACACAGATTTTGTTTGCTCTATGTGTTTCCGTTAATGTCTTCTGTTTGATTAATAATATAGACAAAGAAAAAATACTTCTTAGAAAAGTTAATCTTGTACTTCTTGTATCATAGTTTGCTTCTGTATAAACAGTAATTCATGTATCTGAGATGTTAATGCTTTATATTAAAGGAAAAAGATGTGTTGGAGTTTGGCTGCAGAAAGGAAGCAGACCTACTAGCAATCAGAGTTAAGTAGTAAAGGAGTAGAAATTGAAGAGTGTGTATTTAGTATAGGAGGTAAGAGTTGATTTATCATTTCAGATGACTTTAAGACTGGTGCTTTATTCCAGTCCATGAAACAATAATCCCATGTTTCCTAATGTCTCTTATATAGCAGGATGTTTTAAGACAGTCAAACTAACTGCATTTTTTGATAGGAAAAAGAATTGACCTAATTTTTCACCTGATATTCATTCCTAAAACAAAAGTAATTTTTTACGTGGCTATTTGCTTGTTAATTTAACTAACATTTTGAATTTAAGATGTTCCAGTAACTTCAAATACTGCTTTTCATACTCAGTTTCACATTTTTATCACAACAATCCTATAAAGTAGGTATTATTATTACCTCCCATTTCACAGAAGAGGACTTCAGGCATTGAAAATGTAGGTAGCAATTTTAGATTATTTCAGATTGAAAGAGGTGAAATTTGGACTTAGTCCATCCAATTCCAAAGTTCTGAACAAATGGCATAAAATGACTCATAGCATCACTGTCCCAGACATCTTTTGCCCATCTACATTTCTCATATCATTGACATTGAATATATTAGAAAAATTATATATATTTGCCTACTGGTCCTTCCAAAAGTAAAGTTATTCTGTTAGATATGTTGACAAGAGAACTTCATATTCCAATAGCATTTTTTTCTCTCATTTGCAACCACATGGATGAACCTGGAGGGTATTATCCTAAGTGAAATAAGTCAAACAGAGAAAGGCAAATACTGTATGATATCACTTATCTGTGGAATCTAAAGAATACAACAAACTAGTGACTATAACAAAAAAGAAGCAGGCTCACAGATATAGAGGACAATCTAGTGGTTGCCATTGAGGTGAGGTTGGGAGAAGGAGAAATATAGGGATGGGGAGTAAAAGTACAAACTGTTATATATAAAATAAGCTACAAGGATATATTGTACAATACAGGGAATACAGCCAATATTTTATAATAACTATAAATTTAGTATAGCTTCAAAATTGTCAATCACTATATTGTATACCTGTAACATTAATATTGTACATGAACCATATTTCAATTTTAAAAAAAGAACGTAAAGTTGACAAGGCTTTCCATAGGATTCATGATCATCCACTGATTTTCTCAGATAGGTCTCAGCTATGAAGAATGAACTGAATAAGAATTACTCAGAAGTGATGGAGTTTATTCTGCTGGGATTCCAAACATCTCCAGATGTTCAGATTCTCTTATTTTTACTCTTCTTGCTTATCTACATGGTCACTGTGGTGGGAAATATCAGCATGTTAGTTGTCATTAAAATAGACTCCAGACTTCATACTCCTATGTATTTCTTTCTCAGAAATCTATCTTATTTAGATCTCTGCTACTCCACCGTCATTGCTCCCAAAACTCTGGCCACTTTCTTATCCAAAGACAAGAGAATTTCTTACAATGGCTGTGCAACCCAGTTCTTTTTCTTTGCTCTCTTTGTTGGGACTGAAGGCTTTCTTCTAGCTGTGATGGCATATGATCGCTTCTCAGCCATTTGCTCGCCCTTCCTCTACACTGTTCGTATGTCCCAGCAGGCTTGTGTTCGTTTGGTGATTGCCTCCTACATCTGTGGCTGCATCAACTCCATGATACAAACAGGTTTCACCTTCAGTTTGCGTTTCTGTGGAGAAAACAGATTGGACCACTTTTTCTGTGATGTCCCAGCCCTGATCAAGATCTCCTGTGTGGACACCTTGGTGAATGAGACTGTACTCTTTATTCTCTCTGCCCTCATCATCATCACTACCACAACTATCATTCTGGTTTCTTACGCATGTATCCTCTCCACTGTTCTAAAGATCTCCTCAACTCATGGTAGGAGTAAGACCTTCTCCACTTGTAGCTCTCATTTCACTGTGGTGAGTTTGTTCTATGGAACTGTATTCTTCATGTATGCCCAGCCTGGAGCCATCTCTTCACCAGAGAAAAACAAGATTATAGCTGTATTCTACACTCTTATCATTCCTATGTTGAATCCTCTGATTTATAGTCTAAGGAATAGGGAGGTAAAAAATGCTGTGAAGAGGATATTGTTGAGAAAAAAATCTTTTCATTGACCTCTGGCCATCTGTAAAACTATAGGCTAGACTAAAATCAGTATATGTAATAATTTGTTATGGAATAATTCTAACTAAGTTCATCTACGTTTTTGAAGATTCAAGTTTTTTTTTTTAACATCAACAGATTTTTAAAAAATGAATGAAAATAAATGTAGATATTTTATATTACTTTATAGTTATTTTATGGTATGATACCTGTTTGTTACAGAGGTTTGTTTCTGTTTGTTTTTCTTCAGTTCAGTTCAGTCCTTCAGTCGTGTCTGACGTTTTGCTTAGGTGTATTCAAAATTACAACTCCTGAATACAGTACTAAATAAGTACACACACTAAAGGTATTAATATCTGAAAATATATATGATTATGTAAATATCTATATATCCATCTATATATCTGGGGGAAAAAGAAAGAGACACTATTACAATTTCTATGGAATTTGTTTTTTCCAAATCATAGTTGAGTTTGCTAGTGTCCAATCTTTGCAAATGAAAGTTGAAAGTGCCACAGTAATATAAATCATTGCTGCTGCTGCTAAGTCGCTTCAGTCGTGTCCGACTCTGTGCGACCCCATAGACAGCAGCCCACCAGGCTCCCCCGTCCCTGGGATTTTCCAGGCAAGAATACTGGAGTGGGTTGCCATTTCCTTCTCCAATGCATGAAAGTGAAAAGTGAAAGTGAAGTTGCTCAGTTGTAAAGTCGCTCTTCGCGACCCCATGGACTGCAGCCCACCAGGCTCCTCTGTCCATGGGATTTTCCAGGCAAGAGTACTGGAGTGGGGTCCCATTGCCTTCTCCGATATAAATCGTTGGCCTTGCTCAAATAATTAATTATATGAAGGGGCGGTACAAAGTATTACACCTATAATATCCTTAATAGTCCAAACATTAATGATTTCACCAAGGAATAAAAAATTAAAAAAAATAAATAAATGTGGTATGGTTGCTGTAAACCTATTTGTAATGGGGAGTCTTAATAATAAATGTTTGGTAATATTTTTAGTATTACTTATATTTATTGAGGGCTTCCCTTGTGGCTCAACGGTAAAGAATGTGCCTGCTAGTACAGGAGATGAGGGTTCGATCTCTGGGTTGGGAAGATTCCCCTGGAGAAGAAAATGGCAATCCACTTCAATGTTCTTGCCTGGGAAATCCCATGGACAGAGCAACCTGGTGGGCTACATTCCATGGGGTCACAAAAGAGTCAGACACGACTTAGGGACTACACACATACTTATTGATCTCATTACTTTCTTTCTTGTAATGTTTGTAATCTATATATTGATTGAAAATCCTTATTTTCCTCTAGATTTGAAAAAAACATTGGCATGGAGTGACATAAAATAGTGTCTTATAGTAATGTAATTCTTTTGATGTCTGTAATTATGCATTTTTATTTTATTCCATTTTAGTTCCTTAATTAAATCTGCTATGGATTTGAATTTATACCATTAGAATTTTGAATTCCATATAATTATTTTCAAAGTAGTTTATGATGTGACATCTAGGTGTTACATAGGTTTCCTGTTTTAGTTTTGTTTTGTTTAGATGTATTCCAAACTGCAACTCATAAATATTGTACTATTTAAATTAATTGATAAATACACACATTATGTTCATTAATCAATATCTGCATGAACATTTGCATATCTCCATGATTATTTTAATATAACTACGGTTTTTCTGGTTTTGTTGATCTTTTGTTCCTGAATTCATTAGTTGAAGACTTGGTTGATTTATTTTCTGTTTTTACTTTAATGGAAAGTGTTTTGTATAGTTTTCAATGTAATTTTTTTTGCTTTCATTATTATATTCAATATAAATAATTTTTCATTTTAATATTCTTTTTATTAAAGGGTTATGTAGATAAGGTTTGTTCTTTCAGTATAGTAGATTTATTTAGACAATATATTTTATTGTTGATTTCTATTTTTATTGTCTTGTTCAGAGGATTTAAACTCAAAAACCTTTATGGTGGAATTTCTGGGGCACATTTAGATAGCTATTAAACTTGTAAATATTCTGCAATTTAAGGAAACGATGTCATCGTAATATGTATTATTAAATTGGATTTTAAACATATTGAATATGATAAAAGGTGATCATTATGGCTAAGTTGTAAATATAGCAGGTAGGCATTGATGGTTCAATGTCAGATAATGCAGAATTGAATTTGACATATTATTTAATTTTAATTAATTTATTTAATTGGAGGATAATTACCTTAAATATTGTGGTAGTTTAATGCCACATTAAAACACACAAAAAATTTGACATATTAACAGATTAAAATATTTTAAAAAGAATTGTTACAAAAAGTGTATAAGGAATGT
Source organism: Bos indicus x Bos taurus (assembly GCF_003369695.1). Lineage (NCBI taxonomy): Eukaryota > Metazoa > Chordata > Mammalia > Artiodactyla > Bovidae > Bos > Bos indicus x Bos taurus. The sequence continues at coordinate 60,910,242 of NC_040080.1, forward strand.
TTGATAAGTTGTAACAGTATTTTATGGTTTTAAAAACAGTAAAATTAGAAAAATAACTAAATTTTATTAAGCTGCTAAATTATAACTACAAACTGAATGAACACACATTTTCATTGGGAAAATGGGAAAATATTAGGAGCATTTGCTTTAAAATTATGAAAAAAACACAATGTCCATTATCCCTAAATGCAGTTCAACATGCTATTAGAAATCTAACAAATGCAATACAATAATAAACATAAATTTAAAGTTCAGTTCAGTTAAGTTCAGTCGCTCAGTCGTGTCCGACTCTTTGCGACCCCATGAATTGCAGCACGCCAGGCCTCCCTGTCCATCACCAAATCCCGGAGTTCATTGAGACTCACGTCCATCGAGTCAGTGATGCCAGCCAGCCATCTCATCCTCTGTCGTCCCCTTCTCCTCTTGCCCCCAATCCCTCCCAGCATCAGAGTCTTTTCCAATGAGTCAAATCTTCGTATGAGGTGGCCAAAGTACTGGAGTTTCAGCTTCAGCATCATTCCCTCCAAAGAAATCCCAGGACTGATCTCCTTCAGAATGGACTGGTTGGATCTCCTTGCAGTCCAAGGGACTCTCAAGAGTCTTCTCCAACACCACAGTTCAAAACCATCAATTCTTTGGCACTCAGCTTTCTTCACAGTCCAACTCTCACATCCATGCATGACCACTGGAAAAACCATAGCCTTGACTAGACGGACCTTTGTTGGCAAAGTAATGTCTCTAGTTTTCAGTTTGCTGTCTAGGTTGGTCATAACTTTTCTTCCAAGGAGTAAGTGTCTTTTAATTTCATGGCTGCAATCACCATCTGCAGTGATTTTGGAGCCCCCCAAAATAAAGTCTGACACTGTTTCCACTGTTTCCCCATCTATTTCCCATGAAGTGATGGGACCAGATGCCATGATCTTCGTTTTCTGAATGTTGAGCTTTAAACTGTGGAAAATTCTGAAAGAGATGGGGATACCAGAGTACATGACCTGCCTCTTGAGAAACCTATATGCAGGTCAGGAAGCAACAGTTATATTGGACATGGAACAACAGGCTGGTTCCAAATAGGAAAAGAAGTATGTCAAGGCTGTATATCGTCACCCTGCTTATTAACTTATATGCAGAGTACATCATGAGAAACGCTGGGCTGGAAGAAACACAAGCTGGAATCAGGATTGCCGGGAGAAATATCAATAACCTCAGATATGCAGATGACACCACCCTTATGGCAGAAAGTGAGGAGGAACTCAAAAGCCTCTTGATGAAAGTGAAAGAAGAGAGTGAAAAAGTTGGATTAAAGCTAAAAATTCAGAAATTTAAAGTATAGGGGATCAAATGTAGGATTAAACTGTCATTTACATGATAATTTACAAAAACAATCTAAAGAAGGATTTATGAAGGTGTCTGCATTAACACAAAAGATCAATTGCATGTCCATACTATAGCAGTAAACAACTACAATATTTAATTTAAAAGACTATTCTATTTATATGTGTATCAGAGATTATTAAGGATTTTGGGATAATTTAACAAAAGATGTATAAGACTTTCATGTGGAAAGTTATAAAATTCTTTAGATCATGTGGTACAAAAATATTGTTCAAAGATTACAAAAAGGAGAGGAGGAGTGATATCAGCAGATGACTAAATAAGACATCTCCCTTTCATATGCCTTCTGAACAGCAATAACTTGTCACCCAACCATGGACAAGAGGGACAAGAGTGCTTCTGTGGGAGACTGGAGATCCAGGTAGGAGTCTGTGAAACTGAGTGCTGTCCAGTATGGAGAAGAGCCATGTTTAGATTGCAGGCTTGCACGTAGGTGGCTGAGTCACTGATGTCCTGGGAACAGCTCCATGCCCCTGAGGACTGGAATATGGCTCAGTTTGTCTCCTGTCACCAGCACCATACACCAAGGGACTTGGCTGGAATCATGCCCATCTATGGGTCAGGTAACAGGTTTATAGACCTCAGTCCTGGCTATAGCCTGTGAACCAGCTCCAACCCCTTGACCACAGGCTGGGACCCCTGGGAGTAAGCCCACCAAACCTCAGTCAGGCTATAGATTTCAAAGTTTTAACTGGACCCCAGCTCATCCTAGTAGCAGTCTACAAACAGTCCTGCTGGCCCAGATACTGGAGAGAAGACACTCCCATCTGTACCCCCAGAGATTCTAAAAGGGTCCTATATTTGGATTAAATTTCTTCACAGCCATAGTCTGCCAGCAGTCCTACAGGTCTAAACACCCAGTGGGAGACATTACTTTCTGTCCATGTATCTGGTATCAGGCCACTAACTAAGGACCCAACTATGGACCCTGAAGCAGATCCTTATTCTAGTGCTATCCTACTGAACAAGACACAGGAAGCAGTCTTATTCATCCAATGACCAGACAGGAATGACCATCCCCATCCAGGGACCCTACTGCAGACCCAAAAAGATAGCCTTAAGCTGATTCCAATCCAGCATAACTGTGATTCTGGAGATAATTCCATTCATTAGCTCAGGGACCTCACAGGGGAAAGACTTTACCTGCCAAAACCCAGAAATAGAGGCTGAAAAATGTATTTGCTTCTTCAAATGCACAGGCATGTTTTCAAGGCTTCATAGATCACAATGAATCAGACATACATGACACCAAGAAAGGAAACTAATAATGCAAGGAAAAAGCACTCTGCTTTTGTTAGAATCTCTGTGAGAAAGGCAAGGTGGAGCAAGGTGTGAACAGTTTAGGATTGGCTACTTTGAATAATTTCAGAGGGTTTTGGGTTATAGGGGCTGTACCTAGTTTCCTGGCCTTGAGATGATTAGGCAGGGGGATATTTTCTGCTGTGGTGTGAAGGCTGCAGAAAGTGGATATGGCTCTGGATTGGTTAATTTAACCAAGAAAATGAATGATCTATTCACTAAAAACTGTAATGTTAATAAAAGAAATTGAAAGAGAAAAATAATGGAAATATATCTTCTTTTCATGAATTGGAAAAACTAATTCTGTTAAAATGTCCATACTATCCAAAATCATCTATAGATTTAATGGAATGTCTATCAGAATTCCAATGGCATATATTTTTCTTTTCTTTTCATGAACATAGAAGAAAAACTACTCTAAAGTTTGTGTGGAACCACTAAAGACCAGATATAGCTAATCTTAAGAAAGAATAACAAAAGTAGAGGCTTTATTTCCTGATACAAAACTATTTTACAAAGCTTTGGTAATCAGAATGTAGGGTCCTGGTATTAAAACAGATGCATAGACCAGTGTTATAGAATTGAAAGCCCAGAAATAAACCATACATATCTTATCAATTAATATTTGACAAGGGAGCCAAGAATGTTCAGTGATAAAAGAACAATCTTTTCAATGAAAGATATTGGGGAAACTGGATATTCACATGTAAAGAATGAAACTGAAGTGACTGTCTTATACCAACCATGAAAATTAACTCAAGATGGATTAAGGACTTAAACATAAGACCTGAAACTGTAACACTCCCCCAGAAGAAAACATAGGGAAAAAATTCCTTGACATCAGTCTTGACATTGATTTGTTGGGTATGACAGCAAAAGCATAAGCAACAAAAGCAAAAATAAGCAAATGGGAATACATGAAACTAAATATCTTCTGCACAGCAAAGAAATAATCATAAAATGAGACAACCTATGGAATGGGAGAAAATATTTGCAAACTACTTATTATATAAAGAGTTAGTAGCCACAATTAAAAGGACCACATAGAACTCTACAGCAAAACAACAAATTACTGGATTAAAAATGGGCAGATGACCTGAATTGACATTTTTCCAAAGAATACATATCTAAGTACAAATAGTTCAATCAATGAGAAGATATATATATATATATATATATATATATATATATATTTATATGTATATATCTTCCTGTAAATATAGTAAAATTAAGAATATTTTGGCCCATCCAAGGGTTTTTGTAGAATGGCATATATACATATGTGTATATATATATGTATATATCTTCCTGTAAATATAATAAATTCCAAAGAATTCATATCTAAGTACAAATAGTTCAATCAATGAGAAGATATATATATACACATATATTTATATGTATATATCTTCCTGTAAATATAGTAAAATTAAGAATATTTTGGCCCATCCAAGGGTTTTTGTAGAATGGCAAAATGCAGGCCTAAAGAATATGTTTTCAATACCTATACCAGAAAAAATATGTTTTCAGTACATACAACAGAAAGATTGTATACTGAGCTCTTACAAATCTGTAAAGAAGGCACAGTTAACCCATATGAAATGAGAAAAATGTATTAGCACACATTTCACAAAATAACAAATGATATGACCAATCACTGGGATTTGTATAGTGATCAAAGAAATGGAAATAATCAAGATTATAATAAAATGCCATTTTATACCCATTCAGTTGGGAGAAATGTAAGAAGTCTGTGTCCATGCATGAGAGCATGTGGTCTATAGCATACCTTCTCAACAGGAGGGATATTGTCCCTAAGGAAGCAAAGGTTTTCTCTTGCTTGTGATGGGAAAATTGTTTGGAAAATTTTATCTGCATATCTGAGATTACTGATATTTCTCCTGGCAATCTTGATTCCAGCTTGTACTTCATCTAAAATCAATGTGGATAGTGACTGCAGTCATGAAATTAAAAGGTCTTTGGAAGAAAAGCTGTGACAAACCTAGATGCAAATTAAAAAACAGGGACATCACTTTGCCGACAAAGGTCCATGTAGTCAAAGCTATGGTTTTTCCAGTATTCATGTACAGATGTGAGAATTGGACCATAATGAAGTCTGAGTGCCCAAGAATTGATACTTTCGGACAGTGGTACTGGAGAAGACTCTTGAGAGTCCCTTGGGCAGCAAGAAGATCAAACCAGTTAATCCTTAAGGACATCAACCCTGAATATTCACCGGAAGGACTGATGCTGAAGCTGAATCTCCAATACTTTGGCCACCTGATGTGAAGAGCTGACTGATTGGAAAAGGGCCTGATACTGGGAAAGATTGAGGGCAGGAGGAGGAGGGGGCGACAGAGGATGAGATGGTTGGATGGCATCATTGACTCAATGGACAAGAGTTTGAGCAAACTTTGGAAGATAGTGAAGGACAGGGAAGCCTGGAGTGCTGCAGTCCATGGGGTCGCAGAATGACTATCAATATTACTTAATCCCTGGACATATTCACCTGGCTGAGGTAGTGTTGATCAGGTTTCTGCTTTATAGAGTTACACTATTTTTGTCCATACTGTACTCTTTGGAAGCCAGTCATGAGTATAGCTCTCACTTAAGGGGGACGAATTAAGCTTTACCTTCCTGAGGGGACAGTGAATACATAAATTATTTGAAATTCTTTATGTGATACTTTTTAATAAAGTAAAAACAACTAAAATAAAATAAGATGGCATAATGCTTAAATTATATTAGATGTTATCAACTGAATGATTAACAAGGGAGTCTGAATGTTATCTTAGGCTAGGAGGATGCTGGTATGAGATAAGAGAAAACCACCTGGTTAATGTTCATATATTGGCCCAAGTTGATACTGTAGCATGAAACAAGGATTACTATTAATTCCTTTCTCTGTACTTGAAATCCAGATGTATTAAAATTATAATGTAGTATCATTATGTATGTGCTTAATAACTTTCTCTAGAATCCAAATATATTGTTATTTTTACTCCTTTTTTGTATGTATAAGGAATTCTTGTCTACTTCAAGTTTGCAAAGATACTCTGTTTTTTTTTTTTTTCTGTAAGTTTAATGATTTTAGTTTTATCTACGATTCATTTTAATTCAGTTTTGGGGTATGATATATAGTGTGATCAAGAATTGTATTGTTTATTGCTTATGGTCAGTTGTTATTGCACTATTTGTTGAAAAGACTTCTCTTTCCCCAATGAATTCTCTTAGTCAAAAATCAGTAAATTATACATGTACAGTCTTTTGCACTCTCTTTTGTGCTTTACTGATACATTCTTATGTCAATACAATGATTCCATATTGCTATAGCATTTTATTAAATCTTCAAACCAGTATAAGTCTTCCAACTTTTTCTTTAAAAACTTTTTTGACTATTCTGTATTTTTTGCCTTTCCATAAAAGTGTTGGAATGAATTCTCATTTCCCTCAGGGATATAACTGTGTGAAATTGCTGCTTTAGATAAGTGTAAAAGTGAAAGTGTTAGTCCCTCAGTCTTATCTGACTCTTTGTGACCCCACAGACTATAGCGTTCCAGGCTTTGTCCATGGGATTTCCCAGACAAGAATACTGGAATAGGTAGCCATCTCCTTCTCCAGGGAATCTTCCCCACCCCGAGATGGAACCCAGGTCTCCTGCACTGCAGGCAGATTCTTTACTGTCTGAGCCATCAGGGAACCCCACTAAATTTAAATGTAACTGTCAAACTAGTTTTCAAAGTGGCTGTACGTTTTACACTACTGCTAGCAATGTGTCAGAGAAGGCAATGGCACCCCACTCCAATACTCTTGCCTGGAAAATCCCATGGATGGAGGAGCCTGGTAAGCTGCAGTCCATGGAGTCACGGAAGAGTCGGACATGACTGAGCGACTTCACTTTCACTTTTCACTTTCATGCATTGGAGAAGGAAATGGCAACCCACTCCAGTGTTCTTGCCTGGAGAATCCCAGGGATGGCTGAGCCTGGTAGGCTGCTGTCTATGGGGTCACACAGAGTCGGACACGACAGAAGCGATCTTAGCAGCAGCAGAAGCAGCAATGTGTAAGTGTTCAAATTCTTATACAAATTCTTGTATTCTCAGTATTTGTAATTTTAGCCATTCCAGTGCATATGTATTATTTCACCATAGTTTAATTAACATTTCCCTGATGACAATAGGAGGCTTCCCAGGTGGCTCAGTGGTAAAGAATCTGCCTCCTAATGTAGGAGCTGTGGGATTGATCCCTGGGTTGGGAAGATCCCCTGGAGAAGGAAATGGCAACCCACTCCAGTATTCTTGCCCGGGAAATCCAATGGACAGAGGAGCCTGGCGAGTTACAGTTCATGGCATTGCAAAAGTGTTGGATACAAGTGAGCGACTGAGCACAAGCCTGATGACTACTGACTTTAAGGATCTTTTCACTTGGATATTTAACACTCATATATCTTGTCTGATAATGTTTCTGTTAAAATTTGCCTATTAATTATTGAGTTGCAAAAGTTTTAAAATTATTATGGATAACTATCTTTTAGTAGATAAGCCTTTTTCAAATATTTTCTTCCAGTCTATTGCTAGCCTTTTCAGTTTCTTAACAGTATATTTTGAAGACCAACTATTTTTTAATATGGATGGAATCTAGTCTTTTCTCTCTTGTATATCTTATCTAAGATGTATTTGCCTAAACTGAGGTTATAGGAATGTTTGTGCTATATTTCTTGCAGATTTTTAAAGTTGCACTCATAATAATTTTTGTATATGACATGAATTAAGAGGTGTTGCTTCTTTTTCTTGCATAATGATGTATGATTTTCCTCAGGATTTGGTGAAATAACTATTTTCTTTCTACTGAATTAGCTTTTTGACTTTGTCAAGAATCAATAGACCATATATGTTAAGAGTACCTTTGGACTCTTTTTTTCCCTATAGTTTCTCTTTATGTCTGATAATATGGAATAGCTTTGATTTTCAAATGTTAAAATAACCTGGCATTGCAGTATGTTTCAATTGGTCATGATGTACTTATTATTTTTTTAGATGGTCTGGGATACTATTAATAATACATCTTTAAGGATTATCTTTTTTGTTTGTAAGGAAAGTTATCTATAGTTTTTTTTTTTTTTTCCAAATGACCATATCAGGAACTTTTATCTGAGTCATACTGACCTCATAAAATAAATTAGAACATGTTACTTCTTAAAATTTTCTGCAAGCTATTTTGTACAATTTGCATTATTCTCTTCTTAAATGTTAGAAAGAATCCGCCATTGAATCCATCTCAATCTAGACTTTACTTTGTGGAGAGGCTTTTAGCTGTAAACTCAATATCTTTAATTTAATTTAATTTTATTTTTTAACTTTACAGTATTGTATTGGTTTTGCCATATATCAACGTGAATCTGCCTCAAGTATGCACGTGTTCCCCATCCTGTACCCTCCTCCCTCCCCGTACCATCCCTCTGGGTCGTCACAGTGCACCAGGCCCAAGCATCCAATATCATGCATTGAACCTGGACTGGCAACTTGTTTCATATATGATATTATACATGTTTCAATGCCATTCTCCCAAATCATCCCACCCTTTCCCTGTCCCACAGAGTCCAAAAGACTGTTCTATACATCAGTGTCTCTTTTGCTGTCTCGTATACAGGGTTATTGTTACCATCTTTCTAAATTCCATGTATATGCATTAGTATACTGTATTGGTGTTTTTCTTTCTGGCTTACTTCTCTCTGTATAGTAGGCTCCAGTTTCAAAGGATGATTTAGGTTATCTCTTTCTTGTCCGATTTTTAAAAATGTGGTAAAATATATACAATAAAACTTATGGACTTCCCTTGTGATTCAGTGGATAAGAATCCATCTGCCAATGCAGGGGACACCTGTTGGATCCCTGGTCTGGGAAGCAGACGTGCCTCAGAACAACTAAGCCCTTGTGCCCCAACTACTGAGCCTGTGCTCTAGAACTACTAGAGCCTGTGATCTGCAACTACTGAGCCCATAGACTGCAACAACTGAACCCTGTGTACCTGGAGCCTGTGCTCTGCAACTAGAAAAACCACCATAATGAGAAGCCTGTGCACCACCACGAAGAGTAACCCTTGCTCACCACAACTAGAGAACAGCTTGTATGCAGCTACAAAGATCCAGTGCGACCAAAAATAAATAAATAAATAAATGGTCCACATTAAAAAAAATCTTTTTTTAAAAAGAATATTTAAAAAAATTAAAAATTAAAACTTATTATCTTAAGCATTTGAATTGTACAGTTCACTGATTACAAGTACATTCATATTGTTGTGCAACCATCATCATCATCTATCTCCAGAATTCTCTTCACCTTGGAAAACTAAAACTCTGTAAAAGCAATAGCTTCCCATTCTCTAAACGTTCAGCTTCTGGAAACCACCATCTATTGTACTTTTTGTCTCTATGATTTTGATTCCTCTAACTACCTTATATAAATGGAACCATAGAGGATATGTCTTTTTGGTTACTGGTTTATATTACTTTGGAGGAAGAAATGGCAACCCATTCCAGTACCCTTGCCCCGAGATTCTCATGGACAGAGGGTCCTGGTGGGTTACAGTCCAAAGAGTCAGACATGATTGAACGACTAACACTTATGTTAATTAATATAATATTTCAAGTTTCATGTATGTTGTAGCAGATGTCAGAATTTCTTTCCTTTTTATAGCTGAATAATATTCCATTCTATGTATATACTATATTTTGCTTACTCTGTCATCCATCAGTGGATGCTTGTGTTGCTTCCACACTGCTGCTGCTGCTGCTAAGTCACGTCAGTCGTGTCCGACTCTGTGTGACCCCATAGACGGCAGCCCACCAGGCTCCCCCGTCCCTGGGATTCTCCAGGTAAGAACACTGGAGTGGGTTGCCATTTCCTTCTCCAGTGTGCGAAAGTGAAAAGTGAAAGTGAAGTCACTCAGTCATGTCCGACCCTCAGCGATTTCATGGACAGCAGCCTACCAGGCTCCTCTGTCCATGGGATTCTCCAGGAAGGAGTACTGGAGTGGGGTGCCATTGCCTTCTCCATGCTTCCACACTAGGTATTATAAATTAGGCTGTTAGGAGCATGGTGTACAAACTTTTCTTTGGGACCCTAATGGCAGTTCTATTGAGTATACACCTAAAAGTGGAATTGCTGGATCATAAGTTAGTTCTATTTTTATTTTTTTGAGGTACTGCTGTACTGGTTTCCACAGCAGCACCATTTTGCATTCCCACCAACAGTGTATAAAGGTTTGAATTTCTCCATATCTTCATGAAAGTTGTTTGTTTTGGACTGTAGCCTACCAGGCTTATCCGTCCATGGGATTCTCCAGGCAAGAATACTGGAGTGGGTTACCATTTCCTTCTCCAGGGGATCTTCCTGACCCAGGATCAAACCCTGGCCTCCCACATTGGAAGCAGACACTTTAACCTCTGAGCCACCAGGGAAGCCTTATTTGGTAGTAGCCATCCAGTTGTTCATAAGGTGGTATCTTTGACTATTTTTGAATCTGATTTTTTTTTTTTTTTTAGTTTAAGGGTTTCCTATATACTATGAGTCGGAGAAGGCAATGGCACCCCACTCCAGTACTCTTGCTTGGAAAATCCCACGGACAGAGGAGCCTGTTAGGCTGCAATCCATGGGGTCGCTAAGAGTCGGACATGACTGAGCAACTTCACTTTCACTTTTCAGTTTCGTGCATTGGAGAAGGAAATGGCAACCCACTCCAGTGTTCTTGCCTGGAGAATCCCAGGGACAGGGGAGCCTGGTGGGCTGCCGTCTATGGGGTCACACAGAGTCAGACACGACTGAAGTGACTTAGCATAGCATAGCATATACTATGAGTACTAATACCTTATCAAATATATGATTTGAAAATATTTTCCCATTCTGTAGGTGGCATTTTTATTCTATTGATAATATCTTTTGATGCAAAGCAATTTTACATTTTTGTGAGGGTCAGTTTGTATATATATACATATATAGTTATAGATACCCCATTCTATTGGTGTTACAACCAGAAAATAATAGGCAAATTCAAAGTTGTGAAGTTTTGCCCTTTTTATTTCCTGAGAGTTTTATTGTTTTGGGTCTTACCTTTAGGTAGGCATCTGTTTTGAGTTAAAACTTTGTATTTGTTGTTAGGTAATCAGTCAACTTTATTCTTCTTTGTGTGGATATCCAGTTTTCCGGCACTATTTGTTGAAGGGACTGCCTTTTCTCCATTGAAAAGTCTTGGCGTCTTGCCAAAAACCATTGACCAATATGTATGAGAGTTTATTTTGTGAACTCTCTTTTGTAATCAACTGGTTTTTATGCCAACTCCACACTGTTTTGAGTATTACAGATTTGTAGTGAGTTTTGAAATCAGGAAGTGTTACTCCTTCAGCTTTGTTCTTCTTATTTCAGTATTGAAAAAAGGAGGAATTTATTCTTCCTTTTTCAGTATTTTCAGTTTTGACTATTTGAGATTCATTGAGATTCTGTATAAATTTTAGGAAGGGTTTTTCCATTCCTGCAAAAGAAAAATAGTTTCATTGGGATTTTGATATTGAATGCATTGAATCTGTAGATTGCTTTTGGTAGTGTTGACATCCTAAGAATTTTCATTTTTCCAATCCATGTACATGCTATATGTTTCCATTTATTTATGTCTTTAATCTTTTGTAATATTTTGTAGTTTTAGCTCCTTTAGGAATAAAAAATTCCTAAATATTTTATTATTTTAGTTACTATTTTTACTCTTAGAATACTTTTCTTAATTTTCTTTTTAGTTGTTCATTATTAATATACGTAAATGCAGCTGATTTTTGTGTAACTTTGTATTCTGCTACTTTGCTGAATTTATTTGTTCTAAGAGTTTATTTTGTGTGTGAGTGTGTGTGTGTGTGTGTGTGTGTGTGTAATAGTTAAGGTTTTCTATATATAAAATCATATTATCTCCAAACAGATATAAAATTTTCTTTCCAGTTTGGATGCTTTTTTTTCTTGTCAAAATTGCTCTTTCTAGAACTGTAGTACTGTGTTGAAAACTATTGGCAAAAGTGGGCATCCTTGCCTTGTTTCTTAACCTAGGGGGAAAGTTTCAGTCTTTTATCATTAAATATGATGTTTGCTGTGGGTTTTTCATATATGGCCTTTATTATGATGAGTTTCTTTCCTTTTATTCATAGTTTGTTGAATGATTTGCTATGAAAGTGTATTGATTTTTGTTAAATGCTTTTTCGATATCAATTTAGATAACTGCCTTTTGCCCTCTTCATTTGTTTAATGTGGTGTGTTATGTTGATCCATTTTCATGTGTAGAACTATCCTTGCATTCCAGAAATAAATCACACTTTATCATTCTTATTAAAATCCTTTAGCAAAATTCTGTTTGCTCACATTTTATTGGAATTTTTTGATTTTTAAATATTTTTGAGTAAATGGTATATTTTTGTCCTTTAAGGAATTTTTTTCATTTATGTTATTAAAATTTTTCACACTAAGTTGTTCATAATATTCCCTAATAGTCTTTTAATTCCTTAATAGTAATAGACATCCCCTTATTCCTGACATTGGTTAATATGTGTCCAATTTTCTAGTTATTAGTTGGCCAAAGTTTATCAGTTTTATTGATGTTTTCTTGGAAACATTTTTATATATCATGATTTGCTTTTCTTTTTTCCTGTTTTTTTTTTTTTAAATTTCTAAACTTTACTGCTGTCTCTTCTTATCTTTATTACTTCCTGTCTTCAGATTATTTTGCACCTTGGATTTTCTTATTTTATTACTTTCTTAAGGTAGAAGCTTAAGCAATTATTTCATACTTTTTTGTTATCCTACCTATACATTAATTTCTATACATTTTCCTGCAGGCCTACTTTAGCTTAGTAATTCTGATAATTTTTTTTTCAATAACATTCAGTTAATATTTTTTCTTTTTATTTATTCTTGCTTTGACCCATGGATTTTTAGATGCTATTCCAGCCATTTGGAGACTTTCTAGATGCTTTAAATTTTTTATTATTTTTGATTACTAATTAAATGTTGTGGTTGGGGAACACACTCTGAGTAATTCAATTATTTTAAAATATATTGATAATTTTATATGGCCCAGGATATTATCTATTTGGCCAATATTTTATGTACAATTTAAAAGATTGCTGTTACAAGAAATGTTTAAAGGATGCTGAATGTAATTCTCTATAAATGTCAATTAGATTAGGATAGTTGATAATATCACTTGTCTTCTATGTTTTTATTGATTTTTTAAATATTTGTTTTATATTTTATCGAGAGGCTTATTTATATTCACCATATATAATTCTGATTTTCATTATGTTCCTATTTGCATTTATCAGTTTTTGCTTCACATATTTAATGTTTTGTTAGTGTGGACATTCACATTTATAATTGATGATTTTTACTGTGTTATCGACCTGTTTATCACTTTAATAAGTGGGCCAATAATGTTTGTCCCTTGTTAAACACTTTGTTTTGTAATCTAACTTGTCTGATACTAATATTGCTAACTCAGCATTCTTATCCTTACGTAGTACATGTTTAGTTTTTTTTTTCCAGTTTTTCACTTTCATATATTTGTTTTCTCAGTTAACTTATCACTTTCCTCCTTATTTAGTGCTATTTGTTATACATATTACATCTAAATATTGTAGATCAGATTATTTAAATATTGCCTTATTGCTTTCTGCATTATTGCTTATTGAATTATTGGTTTAGTTTTTTCCGCCATTAATACAATGTTTTGGCTTCTATAGTCTCTTAGTTTAACCAATTATGTGAAAGATCTATTCTTGGAAAACTAAGAAATTGAAGAAGACAGATAATGGAAATATACAATGTTTCCATGAGTTGGAGAAATTAATATTGTTAAAATGTTATAATATACGAAGCCATTTATAGACCCAGTGTAATATCTCTGAAAATTCCAATGTTATTTTTTACAAAATAGAAGAATACAATCTTAAAATTGATATGGAACCACAAAAGACTCTGCAGACCAATTTTGAAAAAAAAAAAAAAGATTAAAACTGGAGGCATCACATTATTTTGGACAAAGACTCATAGGTGAAAGTGAAAGTTGCTCAGTCATGTCTGACTTTTTGTCACCCCATGGAGTATACAGTCCTTGGGATTCTCCAGGCCAGAATACTGGAGTAGCCTTTCCCTTTTCCAGGGGATCTTGCCAACCCAGGCATCAAACCCAGGTCTCCCACATTGCAGGCAGATTCTTTACCAGCTGAGCCACAAGGGAAACTTTTGGACAAATACTCATAGCAATTTATTAAATAAATTGAGGACTGCTCATGAAAATATCTAATTTTGAGTACTTGCAAATTGACAAAAAATATAGAGTATTTTCAGTCACTTACAATTTTCATATAAAATCCCAATCAAAATCAGAGTTTTAAAAGTGTATTTGGCATCACACTTTCTGATTTCAAACTATACTAAAAAGCTAGAGTATTCAGAACAGTAGGATTTACTAGCAAAAAAGGAGATTCATAGACAGTGGAATAGAATTGAGAACCTAGAAGTGAACCCATGCATATCTAGTCAAAATATTTAACAAGAGAGTCAAGAATAATCAATAGGGAATACATGGTGCTGGGAAAACTGGATATTCACATGCAAAAGAATAAAACTGGATCCTTATACCACCTACAAAAAGTAACTTAAAATAGATTAAAGACTTGAAACTCTAAAACTCCTAGAAGAAAATGTAGGGGAAAAGCTCCTTGATGTTGGTCTTAGCAATGCCTTGTAGATATGACACCAAAAGCACAAGCAAGAAAAGAAATAAAAGTGGGACTGTAAAGAGACACAGATGTATGGAACAGTCTTTTGAACTCTGTGGGAGAGGGAGAGGGAGAGGGTGGGATGATTTGGGAGAATGGCAATCAAACATGTATAATATCATATATGAATCGAATCGCCAGTCCAGGTTGGATGCAGGATACAGGATGCTTGGGGCTGGTGCACTGGGATGACCCAGAGGGATGGTATGGGGAGGGAGGTGGGAGGGGGCTTCAGGATGGGGAACACGTGTATACCTGTGGCGGATTCATGTTGATGTATGGCAAAACCAATACAATATTGTGAAGTAATTTGCCTCCAATTAAAATAAATAAATTTATATAAAAAAAAACTACAGAGTTTCTGCATAGCAAAAGAAACAATCAGAGGTAACCTATTTCCAAACCACATATCTGGTAAGTAATTAAAATCTAAAATATATAAGAAATCCTTACAACTCAGTAGCAAAAACACAAATAATCTAATTTAAAAATGGGCAGAAGACCCAAATAGACACTGAACAAAGAAAACATGTATATGAACATTTCTTAAGCATCACTAGTCATCAGAGAAATGCAAATCAAAACCACTTCACCCCGTTAGGCTGGCTATTATCAAAAAGACAAGAAATAAAAAGTGTTGGTGAGAATATAGAGAAAGGGAACACTAGCGCATTGTTAGTGGTGTTGTAAATTGGTAGACCACTTTGGAAAACACTTATGGTTCCTCAAAAAATTAAAAACAGAACTACCATATGATCAACCAATTCTACTTCTGGGTATATCTCTGAAGGACATATCAATAAAATTAGTGTTTTGATGATATATACACATATATCCTTTATAGCCAAAGGTCCCATATTAGAAGCAGAGATTGCCTCCATTTGTTGCCATGCATTCTTAGTCTCTTTCAGTGTGAAATAGGAATATCACAGAAGTGATGCTGTCTTCTCATTGGGTCAAGTTGGTGGCAGATGAATTCATTTGGTCATGTTCCTGATAATTTTTACTTTAATCATTTAACACAAAAGTCTCTGCTAGCCTTCTCTTTAAAGTTAAGCGTTGTTCAATTTGAAATATATACATGAAAATGAAAGTGAAAGTCACTCAGTCCTGTTTGACTCTTTGTGACCCCATGGACTATACAATCCATGGAATTCTCCACGCCAGAATACTGGAGTGGGTAGCCTTTCCCTTCTCCAGGGGATCTTGCCAACCCAGGGATAGAACCCCAGGTCTCCCGTATTGTGGGCAGATTCTTTATCAGCTGAGCCACAAGGGAAGCTCAAGAATACTGGAGTGGGTAACCTTTCCCTTCTCCAGCTGATCTTCCTGATCCAGGAATCAAACTGGGGTCTCCTGCATGGCAGGCAGATTCTTTACCAACTGAGCTATCAGGGAAGCCGGAATACATACATACATGTGTACATACATATTTGATTAATAAAATAAATCACTATAGATTCAGAGTGTGCTTTGTCAGTCATGCTTGACTCTTTCTGATTCATTACTGTAGCCTGTCAATCTTCTCTCTCCATGGTATTCTCCAGGCAAGAACACTAGAATGGTTAGCCATTCCCTTCTCTAGGGTGTCTTCCCTACCTAGGGATCAAACCCGAGTCCCCTTCATTGCAGGAAGATTCTTTACCGTCTGAGCCACACTATATTATTTAGTGGGTTGTACCATTTTACTATCAATCTTGATGCTCAAATTGTGCTGTGTTTGAAGACTGGCTTCCATGTCATTCTGTAATGTTACAATTGATCTTTATGTACTTACTTTCTAGCATAAGTTCATAAATATGTTAATAATTCAGTAAAGAAATGCATACATACACACACAATTTCATGTTTATAATATGCATACACTTGTGAGGAATAAATGGTTCATTAATGAAAACCATGGTAATTCTCTACTCTTGCCTTTATTATTTTTTAATTCAATATTTATTTATTTTTATTTTTGTAGAATGTAAGTTTTCAAGAATCATAATATCTTAAATATTAGTACATTTTCTTTTTATAGCTTTATACTACTACTGCTACTACTAGTTCTACATAAAATTACTTTCTATTATCTCAAATTGCAAGTTTAATTTCCTATTAGAATTAATACTTCTGGTATTGTTAGCTTCATTTTCAAAATCAGTTAGGTCCCTTTCCTTTTTTCTCTTTTTAAAATTATTTTCATTTTTTACTATAATTTTTCTGAAAATTTCTTCTCCTATATTTATATATCATAAGTGTTATTTTTAACTTAATATGTTATCAAATTAATCATTTTCTGTGAATATTTTGGGGAAATATGTTTATGTTTGAATGATAAATTGGTTAATATATAGATAACAAAAATTTATTGAAGTTCTCATTTTCCATATTTTATTAATTCTTCCATCTAGTCTGTTGCTAGTTTTAGAAGTATATAGATATTCTGTAATACAGTTTTCATTATAGTCAATTTAATCATGTATTTAAAGTTTAAAAAATATGTTTTGCTATGCTTTTTATATTATAATCTTTATTATCAATTGGACAAAGAAATAATTGAAGAAACAATACATGGCAATTTCTGAAGACTCATTTAACTATGACATTTTGTGTATGACAAGCAGAATTATGAAACCTAGGCTGAGTAATTTAAAGAAGCTGACAAGTCTCCTGTTTTAGATGTTTGTTTTATTTTCTGTAAAATATGATATGTATCTGGTCATTTGTGTTGCATATGATTCAGTCAGGGGAATGGACCAGGAAATGGAGAATACATTCATTTGTATGGATTTTTAAATTTAGCCTTTAAAATAATCTGTGGCATATACACTTCTTAAGAAACTCAAATGAGAATTTAAAATGTAGAATGAATATCCTATGTGCACATTTCTTGCTGTTACCAATTCACCACTAGAATCCAGCTCTCTTTATTCCTAATTCCATATTTTTTCACAATACCTTACCCAAACCTAGAATAGATAAGAACAAATATTTCTTGATAAGTATGTTTTATTCCCCATAATCCTAAGGATTTGAGTAACTGATAAAGACATTTTCTGGTTAACTCTTTGTTTTGAGGAGACATCATCTTAATTGTGCAAGAGGACAGAATTCCTCTAAATTACCCTTTTAATTTAAATTGTCTAATGTGCCTTCTGGAGTTAAAGTTAAAAGAAATTTTTGTCTTTAATGCAGCAAACCCTGGAGACCAATCAAAAACTCACAAGCACTCTTCTATTGTTGCCATTAATCATCTTTGTCCTTGGAGAGTATTTATACAAATATTTTTAATTAAAGATGAAGTCATCCTCTGGGTAGTATATTTGGATCCAGTTCTACTCAGATGGTTTCCAAATAGTGTTATTCCCAGTGGGTGTCTAAAATAACACTGCATTTTCATAGTTAAGTGTGCCAATTAGAGAGGTACCTAAGAGAGTTGGAATCATGGCTTTGAGAAAGTTAACAAGAAAATGGGACTCCACTGGTCTCAAAGTGCAGTTGGGGGTGTAGGATAAATAATTTCTCAAACTTTCCTTAACAAATTGATCTGTTTTACCATAATTAGCTATAGGATGCACCAGGGTGACTGAATGATTCCCACTGGTGGAAAGAAACTTTTGTATTCTGCTATGAATTATTTTATATAAAGCCCATGTAAAATAACTCACCATTTTAATCAGTCTCATTGGGCCCTATTAAAAAGTAAAGTTAGTCAAAGAACAAAATTAGAAAGAACGTTAAGAAACCTCTAAATAGGTGATTATAGGGCAAGATAAGCTAGAAACAGTTTTAAGTGGTATATTACATACATGTTTAAAAATAATAGAGTCAGAGACAAGCGTTTACTAAAGTTTTCATACTGGTCATACACACACACACACACACACACACACGCTCACAAGAATCTCTTAGGTGAATGTTAACATTATTAGAGTAGTTTCCAAAGAGTCAACATGTTAAAAATCATTTTAGTATATGCAAACACTATTATTTTCTGACTTCTTCAATGAGGAATTATATCTGCTTTTGACCACATCTTATTTAAAAATATATATATATTTGAAAGAGTGATTTGTAACTTCATGTTTAAATTCATTTTACACTTCTTAATGTCTGGAAGTTAGTTTAGAATTTACTTACAGTTATTTTCCTCTAGTGGAAATAAACATATTATTCATCAGGTTGAATAAATATCTAGAATAAATTGGGAAAAAAGTTTTTCTAAGACTTTATTTAATATATGGACACATTTATTCACTCTTTCTGTTACTTCTAACACACATGTAAAATAATATTTTACCCAATTTCTTGGCACTTTAAATATATATTTACATATGTATTTAAAAAAATCAGTTTGAATAGTAAAATGCAATTAAACCATTTCTCTTGGGATGCTATTATTGGAGAATGAATGAAGATATTTCCGTTAGTCAAATAAACATATTACAATCTTTACTTGAATTAATATACTCATTTGTATGCCTTTCAAGGTCACATATATAGAATATATATATATATATTCATATAGTAAATTATATATAGGATTAGCCAAAAGTTTGTTTGGATTTTTCTGTAACATATTCTATAACAAAACATACATTAACATATATATATATGTGTGTGTGTGTGTGTGTGTGTGTATGTGTATATATATGTGTGTGTGTATATGTATATTTATACATATAAAATCTCAGGATTATTGTTTGATTGATTAGATTGGGTAGCTGCCTTGAGCTACATTAGAAACTATTGTAGTATGATGCTGTAGCAATATTCTCAGCTAGTCCTTTTAACCAGAACAGCCACACAAGAGAATAAAGAATTAATTTCATCATTCATGATTTAGGTTTTGATATCAACTAAATATCAAAATCATATCACAAGCAACGTGTAATAACAGGTATATACAGGATCTGAGGAATGGCTACCAAAATAATCCTTGCCCAAATTTTCTCAAAAACATCTGTTATTCTCAGCCATCTTAAAAGAATTTTCATCCTATCCCAGAGTTCAGAATAACTCTGGGAAGGTGATTATGGTGAGGGGTTCACTGACTGTGATGATTAAAATTGGTAAATATGAAAGCAGAGGGTGAAATGGTATAAATGACTGTCTATAATCTACATAAAACAATGCAAAGGGTCTTTCTACTTATATTTTTCAGAAAATTGGAAAGGAAAGCAAGGCACTATATTCAGTTCAGTTCAGTTCAGTTGCTCAGTCATGTCTGACTCTTGCGACCCCATGAATTGCAGCATGCCAGGCCTCCCTGTCCCTCACCAACTCCTGGAGTCCACCCAAATCCATGTCCATTGAGTCAGTGATGCCACCCAGCTATCTCATCCTCTGTCGTCCCCTTCTCCTCTTGCCCTCAATCTCTCCCAGCATCAGAGTCTTTTCCAAGGAGTCAACTCTTCTCATGAAGTGGCCAAAGTATTGGAGTTTCAGCTTCAACATCAGTCCTTCCAATGAACACCCAGGACTGATCTCCTTCAGAATGGACTGGTTGGATCTCCTTGCAGTCCAAGGGACTCTCAAGAGTCTTCTCCAACACCACAGTTCAAAACCATCAATTCTTCGGTGCTCAGCTTTCATCACAGTCCAATTCTCACATCCATACACGACCATTGGAAAAACCATAGCCTTGACTAGACGGACCTTTGTTGGCAAAGTAATGTCTCTGCTTTTGAATATGCTATCTAGGTTGGTCATAACTTTCCTTCCAAGGAGTAAGCGTCTTTTAATTTCATGGCTGCAGTCACCATCTGCAGTGATTTGGGCACTATATTAGCTGTTAATAAAAAATAAAACACTTTATACCTTCTGATTGAGGCTAATTCCAGACACTAAATACAATAGTTAAGCTATAAATCAAATGTTTTTCTTTTACATTTCCCAGGACCTTATATCAATTAGAGGTGGGAGATTTATCATTTTAAGTAAAAGAGGTAATATTTTAAATTTTAAAGATTTTCCCTAAAGTAGAAAGATATTCTTGTTATCATTTTTAGTTAATTTAAGTTTTAATGATAGGCTATCAGATGATTGTGGGACAGAAATTTATTATGATTAATGACATATTTAATTATAGTTATTGATCTTATAGAATTCATGTATATAAATAATACCCTCATATATTAGAAATCATATTCTACCTAAAGATAGAGGGTGGGGAAATGAATAACCAATTACATACTTGAATAGTTTCATCAATTGAAAATTTCATATTTTTGAAGGCAGTCTATTTCATTTTTAAAAGGCTCTGCTTCTTAAAACAGTTTTCTTCATACTAAGCAGAAAGATGCTTTCCTGTCAGTTCCTCCTATCATTTAAAATGCTACTGTTTTCATCTTTGAGAGTAAATCAAACCTCTCGTCCTTTTACATGTGTAATGATAATGACTCCAGTTTTCTTGTATAATATTCAGTTTCCCTGGTGATGTCAGTTAATCCTTGTCTATCATGACCAAACAAAGTAATCCTGTCCACCTTTATGTTCTTGCTCTATTATTTCACATGGGTCTTTCATAGGTAGTAACATTGAGAATTGAACAGAATACTTATTTATTTAAATTTATTTATTCAGTGTTTGCTCCTTGAAAAATAGAGAGATCTCATTTCAAATTGAATATTTTGTAAATCATTAATGGCTATGACAGTAGCCATCTCTCCTCTCTAGCAGTGTATAAATTATTTTGGAGAAGGATTCCAGGGAGTTATGAATGCTATTGAGAATAACAGAGTTAGGTAACATAAAATTAGCCATATGTCACTCTTCCTTGGACATATGCATAAAATAGACTGAAGAAGCAAAGGAGAGAATGATTCTATTTTATTGGGTAAATTTTTAACAATAATTTTATTAAATATAATAATTTTAGTAAAATTGTATATATCACATTATCTTAAGAACTAAAATGTCACAGAGAGTCAGATTTTTTTTTTTATAAGTAAAAGTTTTTAGACTTCACCTACATTCAGGTGGACTTCCCTGGTGGCTCAGACAGTAAAGCGTCTGCCTGCAATGCGGGAGACCTGAGTTTGATCCCTGAGTCGGGAAGATCTCCTGGAGAAGGAAATGGCAACCCACTCCAGTACTCTTGCCTGGAAAATTCCATGGACGGAGGAGCCTCGTAAGTTACAGTCCATGGGGTCGCAAAGAGTCGGACACGACTGAGCGACTTCAATGTCAATGTCAATGTCTACATTCAGGTACAAGCATCGTAGATTCCGTCCACTAGATGGCACTGCTAGGGACCTTTTCATGGCCAAATACATAGTCTTCCTAAATCTATACAGTGAAATAAACTGCCTCTTAATTTAACTAACTGGTAGGATGTGAGTATAGGTATATTTCCTTCCTTGCAAGACATTTTTGGCAATTAGTAGCTTGAACTGATTGTATTGTTTATATTGCAAACACATAATTTGGTAAAAATTTCGAAGTATACAAAATCTTATATTCTAGGTTTTTATCCTTGTTACCAGATTGGTCAATGTTGCTAGCTTAATCAATAATTATTAATAAACATTTGACATCTGCATCTCCCTAGTGGCAACTGTATATAGAAACTGAGAAAATATTATTTTTTGAGTCTTACCTAATCATTATTTTTAAAAATTCAAAAATTAACTCCAAAAGATAACACAAGTATCTCTGTCTAGGAAAGGGCCTAGAAACCGATTATATACTTTGGTCTGTATGTTTAGGAAGTTTCTCTTGAGTCAAGTGATCTGGTCACAAAGGTTACTTTTTCATTATATAATTTGTTCAACTTTTTCCTTCTGAGGTAAATGGAAAAACCTCATAAAATTATACATCTCAGGAATCTTGTGAAATGGAGGCCTCTGAACTGTTTACCTGTACTATGTGAGTGATATTTATTGAATAAATCTACATTATTCTTGAATTACTCTTAAACAATATATGCATGTTATATTTGATTAAATAATGGAATTATTAAAATCAATTTTAATTCATGAAATTTGTAGGGAAAACCATTAAAGATATGTAAAGCTAGAAAAAAGAATGCATGGAAATAATCTTTCTTAGGGGAGTAAAAAGATAGAGTTAAAAAACTGCGATATCCATGTCTCTAAAATACCTGCGGATGGTGACTGTAGCCATGAAATTAGAAGACAATTACTTATTGACAGTAAAGCTATGACAAACCTAGACTGTGTGTTAAAAAAGATGTCACTTTGCCGACAAAGGTCCATATAGTCAAAGCTATCATCTTTCCAGTAGTCATTTACTAATGTGAGAGCTGGACAATAAGGAAGGCAGAGTGCCAGAGAATTGACACTTTCCAACTATGGTGCCTGAGAAGACTCTTGAGAGCAACTTGAAAAGCAAGGAGATAAAACCAATCTTAAAGGAAATCAACCCTGAATACTCTTTGGAAGGACTAATGCTGAAGCTGAAGCTCTAATAATTTGGCCATCTATGCAAACAGCTGACTCATTGGAAAAGATGCTGATGCTGGGAAAGATTGAAGGCATAAGGAGAAGAGGGAGACAGAGGATGAGACGGTTGGATGACATCACTGATTAAGTGAACATGAACTTAGGTAAACTCCGGGAGATGGTGAGGAACAGGGAAGCCAGGTGGGCTGCAGTCCATGGGGTCATGAAGAGTTGGACATGACTTGGTGACTAAACAACAACAAGAGATGTCTCTAGAACTTCAGTTACAATGGCTTTTGAGCTACTGAATTTTCAGTTACTGGTAAGGAATACCTCATCTCAGAATGATATAAGCAAATAGTAAAAGAAGGGGAGGGCATTATTGTCTACAGTAGAAAATTATATGTATTACTAAAGCTAGATTCACTGGCCTATAAGTCATCATGACTCAAGAATATGCATCTCTAGGCAGTGTTTTCCTCTCATTGACATCATACCCACAATACTCTCTTTTCTTGTGCTATAGTCCTTGGGTACTCCAGAGTTCTATATTCCCAAGTTCAAGTCTAATGAAAAGAGATATCACCTTCTTGTTTGCTTAAATAAAAACTCAAGAGTTAGTTTGATTGAACCTTTCAAGATCGTGTATCAGATTTTGAGTCAATATCTTCTGAGGCCTTGATAACAAGCCTCCCATATTCTATAGTGCTAACATGTAGTCTGAGAATCAGGAAGGTGTGCTTTTCCAATGAAAGAGAAGGCAAAGAGACAATGACTGCTAAGGAGATAAAATTCAAAAAATGCCTCATATGCATCAAAATTAATAAAGGATATAGAAAGGAAAGGATAGTGAAATGTCTTTAAAACAGATTTCTTTCTTCTGACCCATGAACTTCCAGAAGTTCAAGCTGGATTTAGGAAAGGTAGACAAACCAGAGATCAAGTTGCTAACATCCGTTGGATCATTGAAAAAGCAAGAGAGTTCCAGAAATACGTCTACTTCTGCTTTATTGACTACAAGAAATTGTTCAAGAAATGGCAATACCAGACCACCTCACCTGCCTCCTGAGAAATCTGTATGCAGGTCAAGAAGCAACAGTTAGAACTGGACATGGAGAAACAGACTGGTTCCAAATTGGGAAAGGAGTACGTCAAGGCTGTATATTGTCACCCTGCTTATTTAACTTACAAGCAGAATATATCATATGAAATGCTGCACTGGATGAAGCACAAGATGGAATCAAGATTGCTCGGAGAAATATCCATAACCTCAGATATGCAGACTACACCACCCTTATGGCAGAAAGTGAAGAAGAACTAAAGAGCCTTTTGATGAAAGTGAAAGAGGAGAGTGAAAAAGCTGGCTTAAAACTCAACATTCAGAAAACTAAGATCATGGCAACAGGTCCCATCACTTCATGGCAAATTGATGGGGAAGCAATAGAAACAGTGACAGACTTTATTTTTTTCAGCTCCAAAATCACTGCCAATGGTGACTGCAGCCATGAAATTAAAAGACGCTTGCTCCTTGGGAGAAAAGTTATGACCAATCTAGATAGCATATTACAAAGCAGAGACATTACTTTGCCGACAAAGGTCCGTCTAGTCGAAGCTATGGTTTTTCCAGTAGCCATGTGTGGATGTGAGAGTTGAACTATAAAGAAAGCTGAGCCCTGAAGAATTGATATTTTTGAACTGTGGTGTTGGAGAAGACTTGTGTGAGTCCCCTGGACTGCAAGGAGACCCAACCAGTCAATCCTAAAGGAAACCAGTCCTGAATATTCATTGGAAGGACTGATGCTGAAGCTGAAACTTCAATACTTTGGCCACCTGATGCGAAGAACTGACTCCTTTGAAAAGACCCTGATGCTAGGAAAGATTGAAGGTGGGAGGAGAAGGGGACGACAGAGGATGAAATGGTTGGGTGGCATCACTGACTCAATAGTCATGAGTTTGAGCAAGCTTTGGTTGTTGGTAATGCACATGGAAGCCTGGCTTGCTGCAGTCCAAGGGGTAGCATAGAATAGGACACGACTGAGCGACTAAACTGAACTGAGCCCATGGTCGGTGGACTGTCACGAAAATACACAGACAACTTTATACATGTTTAATTTCCTATCAAATTTTGAAATTATAAATATAAATTGACTCAGTTGATGTGGGGATACTATATGACTGAATTAACAGTCCATATATAGATTTTCTCTTTATTTACTCCCTTTTATGCTAAAGAAACTTTTTCACCCTATCCAGTTCATTCTTCAAGTTTAAACCTCCTAAATCCTGTGTTTCCTTTATCAACCAAAAGCTCATGTTTGGGAACAAGTCCTAAGTATTTAGATTTTTCTGAGAACAGGTTATGCACTCTGCCAGTATACCTGCAGGTATCATTGCTACATCTGGCTTATGATAACGTGGGGAATGTCCTATGAATAATTGACTAAAAAATTTGAGCATGTTCTATGAATAATTTTTCTTCATATCTGCAACAAGCAGGAAGAAAATGCTGCACCATTCATGCACCTCTAAGTTAAAGTGTTATACTGAATATAAATGTGTAATTTGAAGAAAAAAATATATCAAGAGAGAGGGGACATATGTATACCTATAGCTTATTCATGTTGAGGTTTGACAGAAAACAAAATTCTGTAAAGCAATTATCCTTCAATTAAAAATAGATAAAATATATAGTAGTATAGTATTTAAGATAATGAATTTATCATTTACAAATGTTGTTACCATTGGAAAGTTTCTTAAATTCTCTATGCCTCAATTTTTTCATTTTTATAATAGAAATAATAATAATACCCCAATTGCAGTGTTGTGAGGTATAAGGGAGGTATACTTTGTAAAACACTCAGGACAATGCCTGGCATAGATTAGGTGCCAAACGTATATTTGATCTAATTATTATTATTTACTCTTTTTTTAAATTTTATTTTATTTTTAAACTTTACATAATTGTATTAGTTTTGCCAAACATCAAAATGAATCCATCACAGGTATATATGTGCTCCCCCTCCTGAACCCTCCTCCCTCCTCCCTCCCCATACCATCCCTCCAGGTCGTCCCAGTGCACCAGCCCCAAGCATCCAGTATCGTGCATTGAACCTGGACTGGCATCTTGTTTCAACAGTATACTAACGCATATATATGGAATTTAGAAAGATGATAACAATAACCCTGTGTACGAGACAGCAAAAGTGACGCTGATGTATGAAACAGTCTTATGGACTCTGTGGGAGAGGGAGAGGGTGGGAAGATTTGGGAGAATGGCATTGAAACATGTAAAATATCATGTATTTACTCTCTTTTAAGGAGAGGTAGCTCAGGGTAAAGATCTATAGTACATTTTCAGAATGGTTAGTTGTCTAACTATATAAAAATATCTGAAAAGAACAAGGTCTGTAGGGGTAATATCAAGCAGTTTGGAGAAGGAATATAAATTTGAATATCTCAAGTGAGTTAATAATAAAAGAAATAAAAATAAACATCTGAAGCACCATAAATATGGAAAGAAAACTTGGGACCCAAAGAAAGTTAAACAGTGTCATAAAATATGTAATAGGAAGAAAATATGTAGTTATGGAGATGAAGATTTCATAAATAAGTGGTTATTGATTTGAGACTTGAAGAACTTGGATTAATTAGATGAAGAGAATAGTTATAAGAACAACACAGTTATTGGAGAGGGAGATTCTAGAGAGATAAAGCAGCATGTGCATTGTCTGCATGGTGAGATGATAGTCAAGAAACTGAAAGAAAGTCATTGAAATTAGAACACAGAGAGCATGGAGCTAGATGAGGTCTGTGAGAGCAAAAAGGAGCTCAATCTTTTTTGGCTATGTTCTTCATGTTAGTCTCTATTCTAAAACTTATGAGCCTACTGTATGCACTCAGACATGGTTATGGTTTACTGAAATTTTTAATTTGCAACTATCACCATGACTATAGTTTGGAACATACTGAATAAGGTCAGTCCTTCCTAGTGGATGTGTTGTTGTTCAGTCCTAAGATGTTGTCTGACTCTTTTGCAATCCCATGGACTATAGCCTTCCAGGCTTCTCTGTCCATGATTTCCCAGGAAAGAATACTGGAGTGGGTTGCCTTGCCCTTCTCTAGGGAATCTTCCTGACCCAGGGAATGAATCCACATCTTGGTGGGCAGATTCTTTACCATTGAGCCACCAGAAAGGTCAATTAAAGGTCAAAATGATGACAGTTTGGACTATGGCAGGAAAAATGAGAAGTGAAGGATTTTCATATGTTTCCTGTGTGTAATTGCCATTATTTTGTGACAGATTGAATATAGTGACAAAGAAAGCTGTGTTACAAGGACAATCCTAAGACTCCTGTCTTCCATACAGAATGGGTGGTGTAGTAGTTTGTGCTAAGATATAGAATGGAAACTTTTGACATATTTTTCAGGGAGCTTCACTTATAAGTTTGCTTTGGGCACATCCAGTTGAGATACCTTGAATTTCTGAGCAAGATATCAACTAGAAACTTGATTTCAAATTTTAAATTGGTTCTGTGGGGTGTCAGTGGTTAGTGCATTGATATTAAGATGAAACAAAGGCATATTTTAAATACCATTGGACCATATATAATATTAGAGACTACATATTATCAGCCAGCTTCAGAAGTTGTTCTTTGTGTTCTTATTGATCATTTACTGGAGATGGCTAAATATGATTTTTTCAGGACAGAATAGGCTTAAAAATACCTGTCTTCAAAAGCTTTACAGGAGATTTTTTGCTAGTAAACTTTTACCAAAAAGACACACTTCAAATATGTCTAATACTTGTTCTTCCTCTGTTGTTTTTCCGTTGCTTTGAAATGGCAGCTTCTTCCAATACTGATGTTTCCTTATGTGTGCTCTCAGAATGCAAACATCTCCTAAGAAGTAAATTTTGACTTTAATATTTCTAGTGTGCATTAGAAGCTTTTTTATTACTGTAACTGGAAATTTTCAAAGTAGTAGTGAAAGAAGACCTCTGAACATAAAGTGAATAAGTTCTGTGTACATATTTTATGAATTTATAAATCAATATATTAATTATAAAGGAGATTACCAGTTTGCCATTAATAAGGTGCTCCATATTTTTGCTAAATTTTCATACTTGGAAAATAATGAGATGATAAATGATTCCATTCAAATTTCTACATAAGCCAGGGTATAACATATACCCTGGATATAACATATAACATAACAATGCTATGTGTGTCACTGGCTTTCACATAAAAAAATCAAATATTTGTAACAGAATGCTCAATTCTTTAGGAACACAACTATGAAATGGCTTTACTTTTTCTAATAACTGTTTAATTTTGCTCTTTTGATTCTCCCTTTTGTTTCCCTGAACTAGTTCTGTCACTTATATAAATAAATAACTTGCAGATTTTTTAAATTATTGAAATATAGTGAATTTGAAAAAGTTTATCATATTTTAAATTCAGAACTCAGCCAATACACAACAGCTTCTAGACCCTGTGTGGTCTGGTGAATTGGTAAGTTAGGAATGAGAGAGAGGAAAAGGGCAAATGTCCTTACTGGGTGAGGCCCAGGCAGTTATAGGATGTAATATACAACGTGGTTCAATTGTTGATGTACAAGGCTATTAGGTTTCCATTTTTCTGGTTCTTCCATATTTTCCATCAAAACTTTGTAGTTTTCCTTATATATATACATTAGCATATTTTGTAAATTTATACATAAGTTGGTTATTTTGTCAAGTATTCTTTATTCGTTTCTAACTCTGCTTTTTAAAGATTCCTACAGTGAACCTCAATTCAAAGGATAGCAGTAATTGTATAAGAAGCAGCCCTCACATTTATGTTCCTATATCCACACCCCACCCCACCCAAGCTCCAGGGGATACAACCAATGCCTGTTTTTAACATTTAGTTATCTGAAGCTCCTCTCAGATGGAAGTTGTTCAGCTGCCCCAGATGCTACATCTCAGCAAGCTTCAGAGTGGAGACTTTTATCCAGTTTTTCCTTTTAATAGGCCTTCCAGTTTCTACAGTAATTCTCTTTGAGGCACTCTTAACACCCTCCTGCCCTGAATATGATTTCATATGCTTGCAGCTCTCCCTTCCTATCTACTCTGAGAGATAGAAAGAAAATCTCCTTGATAACCCACAGTTTTGTAAGTGCAACATTTCCAACTTGCTTCACCCTCCTCAGTCTGCCACACATAAGGGTGGATACATGGAGGTGCCTGGGGTGATTTTCTATGTTTTTAATAAATGCAATTATTTTTGACTCATTTGCTGTCTTATTTAGAATTTAAAGTGCCTCTTTACTTCAGCTTTGGCCACTTCTGAAATGGCTTAATGAGTAAACAAAGCTCCACTGCACTCATGTCACATATTTAAAACAATATGCAGCAAATGTAATATTACATTTAATGCTTTAAAAATGCTTTAATATCTGAAAAGCATAGAGTAATAAAGGTGATATCAGGATTTTATCATTTTGGAGGTACGTGGAGGTACTAACTACTGAAGATTTCTTGTACTTAACCAGAAACATGTTGGGCCTTGGAAGAGACATCAAGTAGTCTTAACATGAGAGAGCTGTGTGGGGCATGTCTCCTAGAAGCATGCAATGGAAAGCATCTCAATGGTGTCCCCAACTCTCTATTACTTAAACTCAAGATCTGTTCACAACTTTTTCCTTGCATACATTATATAAAAGGCATTTTTGATGTTTCTGTTTTGGAGCCTCTCGTAATTCTACTAAACCAAGAGTCAGTATTGATATTTCTCTCATGGTATATGAAGAAAAGACTCTTTAAATGTTTACATATGGAGGAGCTGCTGTGAAGCTCCAGAACAAAATGTCACACAAGTTTAGTAAAGAGATTTCTTTTATCTCTCTTCCAGGATATCATGCTTATTCTGGAATCCAGAAATTTGGAGGAGGAAAATATCCAGAAAATACTTCTGGCAGATACATGGGTTTCTAAATAGTTTGGTAATAAACAGGTTTAGATCATTTGTCTGTGAGTGCTCCATAGTGTTAGTCTTTGAAAGGCTTCCTTCACTTCCTTGTTCCTCAAGGTGTAGATAACTGGATTCAGAGCAGGCGTGACCACTGTGTACATGAGTGCAGTTGCCTTGTCTGTTTCTGGAGTGTGTGCTGCCTTTGGTTGGAGGTAAGTGAACAAGGCAGTACCATAGAAGAGAGAAACAACCAGGATATGAGATGAGCAAGTGGAGAAAGCTTTGCTTCTGCCAGTGGCTGAAGGGATTCTCAGGATGGTCACCAGAATGCGCACATAGGAGCACAGAATGAGGAGACAGGGGGTCATGATAAAGAGCACAGAGATAGCAAACATCACAATTTCATTGTGGGAGGTATCAACACTAGTTCCACTACTGGCATGATGTCACAAAAAAAGTGCTGGATCCTTCCTGTTCCACAGAAGGGCAGAGTGAAGATCCATGTGGTCTGGGCTGATTCTACCATGACCCCAGTGGTCCAAGATGCTGCAGCCAATTTCAAACACACACCAGGGCCCATCAGGAGAGAGTAATGCAGAGGATGGCAAATAGCTACAAAGCGGTCATAAGCCATGGCTGCTAGCAGGCAGCATTCTGTCAGTCCCAAGATGCTAAATACATACATCTGAGCTGCACAGCGTGCCACGCTTATGATCTTGGTCTCCACAAGCAAGTGCACCAGCATCTGAGGCACCACACTAGTGATATAGCACATCTCCAGAAAGGAGAGGTTAACCAGGAAGAAATACATGGGAGTGTGCAAGGAAGGGGTGCCCCAGATCAAGCCAATGATGAGAAGATTTCCTCCCATGGTAAACAAGTATATGGTTAAGAACACAAAGAAGAGCACAGGTTGTAACTCTGCTAGAGAGGAAAATGCTACAAATGTGAAGTGGGTGCAGAGGGACTGGTTTCCACTCATTATAGGCTCAGAGCTAGACATCTGTGGAGAGAGCAGAGGGTGCAGAAGTAACACCTAAAAGCATCCGGTCACCTAGCATAGGTCTCTGTGGAACTTTCTAGGGTCAGTGGTCTGATATGAGACCTAGACACTTGTATTCTGTTTGCTAAAAGTTTTGAAATGATTAGCAAGATTCCCTGGAGGAGGACATGGCAACCCACTCCAGTATTTTTGGCTGCAGAAATCCATGGACAGAGGAGCCTGGCGGGCTACAGTTCATACGATTGCAAGGAGTCCGACATACTGGAGCAACTTAACATGCATGCATGCACCCGACATAATGGATGGAATATTTCTTCCTGACTTTGAGTTCTGGATTTTCATAGAAGTTTAGAGAAAACAATGGCTTTAAATTACATCCTCTATTGTTTGTATTTACCTTGTTGTTATCCTAGTCATATAACCAGGCCGTTAGGTGTGTAATATATATTAAAGCCTTCTAAATGTAAAAATGTTAGCCACTTCAGTTGTGTCGGACTCTTTGCGACCCCATGGACTGTAGCCCACCAAGTTCCTCTGTCCATGGAATTCTCCAGGTAAGAAGATGAACTGGTTGCCATTCCATTCTCCAGAGGATCTTCCCCACCCCTGTACCTGGGTCTCCTGGATTGCAGGCAAAATCTTTACCATTAAGTGTAAAGGAGTCACATAAAAGTTAAGTGTAAATTATAAAGGTGCTATGTTCTGGTCTTCTGAATTCCACAATTTTCCCTTAAATTTACAATTAAGGGTTTGAAAGGGTGAATGTTTCTAGGCATTTGTCTATTCATTTTATTACATATTTTAGTCATTTTTTATTTGAATATGATAAAATCATAATTGGCAGCTAAAATCCATGGAAATCAAAACCACCAGAATGTCCTTTCTATATCCTCAGTATAATTTTATAGAAATTTGAATGGGAGAACATACCAAGAACCACATGAAAAACTTCCCTTTCCTTGTCAGTCTTCTAGACTCCTGACAATTCCGAATTATAGTATGGTTATAGAACTGGAAGTATTTCTACTCTGACTAGAGACCATAGGGATTGCATCCAGTGCACAATTTAATTCATCCCAAGAGGAATTTGTTCAATAACAGTGATGAACATTCAATGTAAATTTGGTTTTCATTATTTGAATACATTTCCCAGAGGTAATCTATTGCTGCTAGTTTCATCACTCAAATTTAATGGATAAAACACAATATTTATAATGGATTTACACCTGGCACTTCAAACAATTATTGAATTATATGGGTATTTTCCATATTAATTTTCTTTAAGTTTCTCAGATGCACAGTGACTGCTCATGTCTTTTTTTATATCAATAGAACCAGCACAAAGTAGACTCTGTAGACCAATGGATAGTATTTACTTTAACAGACATTCAAAATTTTGCAGTAATTCTCTTTGAAGTACCCTCAACACCTTCATTTTATTTTTATATGCTTATAGCCCTCCTTTCCCATATTGTGTGAGCTATAGAAGGAAAATCTATTTGGAGCCCACAGTTTTGTAGTGAAAAGTGTGAAAGTCAAAGTTGCTCAGTCATGACAGACTCTTTGTAAACCTTGTCCATGCCAGAATACTGGAGTGAATAGCCTTTCCCTTTCCAAAGGATCTTCCTGACCCTGGAATTGACCAAGGGTCTACCACATTGCAGGCGGATTCTTTACCCACTGAGCTATCACGGATGCCAATGCAATGTTTCTACTGGCCTTTCATCCTCCTCTCTCTGCCATACTTACAGGCAGGTACATGGAGGTGGCTGAGGGAAGTTCCAAATCATGTGTGTATGTGTGTGTGTGTGTGTGTGTGGTGTTAGTTCCTCAGTCGTGTCTGTGACCCTATGAACTGTAGCTTGCCAGGCTCTTCTCTCCATGAAATTCTCCAGGCAAGAATACTGGAATGGGTTGCTACCCTTCTCTAAGGGATCTTCCCCTCTGAGGAATTGAACCTGGGTCTCGTGCACTTCAGGCAGATTCTTTACCATCTGAGCCACCAGGCAAGTCCTCCTAAATTTTTAGTAACCCAACTATTATTGACTCATTTGCTGTCTTCTTTAGAATTTAAAGAGCCTCCTTCCTTCACCTTTGGTCTATTCTGAAATGGATAAACAAGCAAAGCAAGCTCCACTCCAAGCATGTCACATGTTTAAAACAAATAGTTGCAATGCATATGGTATCAACTTTATCACATGATTTAAAAAATGCTTTTATATCTTAAAAAGCATACAGTGATAAACGTGATATCAGGTGTTATCATTTTGATGATCAGTGGAGATAAAATGTGATATCAGGTTTTATCATTTTGATGGTCTGTGGAGATAGTGATTCATGAAGATTTCTGCTACTTAAAATCAGTTTGAACCTTGGAAGTGACGTCACATAGTCTTAACACAAGGGAGTGGTGCTGGGCACGTCTCCAAGAAGCAGGCATATACTGAGAGCATCTCATTGGTATTCACAACTTTCTGCTACTTAAACTAAAGTTCTGAACACATCTTTTCCTTCTGTATATTATACAATAGAGCATTATTTGAGATGCTGTTTTCGAGTCTCTCACATTCTTCCAAACCAACCTTCAGTACTGATATGTCTCTTGTGATGTGTGTGGAAATTAGTCTTTTAAAGTGTGAACTATGGGAGGAGCTGCTTTGAAGCTCAAGCATTAAAATGGCACACAAGTTTGGGAAAGAGATTTCTTTCATCTGCTTTTCTGGGAATTCAGGCTTCTTCTGGAATCCAGGAGAATTGGTGCTTCAGAATATCCAGAAACTACTTCAGGCATAAGCATGAGGTTTTGCATAGTTAGATAATAAATAGTAACAACAAGTTCTTCTCTAAGTGGTTTTACTGAGCATTGATTGTTAAAATGAAGTCAAAACAATAGAAGACATCAGATGCTGTGTGATGACCAGCAGCTATTGGATTGGGCTGTGTGTGTGTGTGTGTGTGTGTACGTGAGTGCATGTGTGGGTCCACATGCACCCACACACATTGAGGCATTTGTTATGTGCGCAGAGACAACTAAGGGTCAGCTTTAGCAGGGAGAGATTCTGCTATTGAACAGGTGGAGCCTGTGACCCTTCAGTCAGTCTGCTGTAGTGAATGTCCTCTTATCTATGGTTATCACAGTGTCCCATGTAAAATCACATTCACTTTTGACAGGAAAGAACATACATTCCTGCTGTGCATTCATAGGAAATAAATATATTTGTTCTGTTTTTACTTGAAGTGACATATAGTCTCTGAGTTTAAAATTTCTAGCTATATTGTTTCCAGTTGTATTCCTACTGATAAAGATTCTAGATTCAGACCATCACTGCTCTGAAACTTAGGACCTGGGTGTTAATGGGGCTAGAAAGGGAATTTGAACAAAGTAATATATTCTGCATTCAATGCAGAGAAAGGAAATTTTGGGACAAATAATTAAAAAAAACTAGATATATGGGAAAAAAACTTGGTAACAATAACCCTGTATATAAGACAGTAAAAGAGACAGTGATGTATGCTGCTGCTAAGGCGCTTCAGTCGTGTCCGACTCTGTGTGATCCCATAGACAGCAGCCTACCAGGCTCCCCCGTCCCTGGGATTCTCCAGGCAAGAACACTGGAGTGGGTTGCCATTTCCTTCTGCAATGCATGAAAGTGAAAAGTGAAAGTGAAGTCGCTCAGTCGTTCCTGACTCTTAGCGACCTCATGGACTGCAGCCTACCAGGCTCCTCCATCCATGGGATTTTCCAGGCAAGAGTACTGAAGTGGGATGCCATTGCCTTCTCCTCACTGATGTATAGAACAGTCTTTTGGACTCTGTGGGAGAGGGAGAGGGTGGGATGATTTGGGAGAATGGCATTGAAACATGAATAATATCATATATGAAACGAGTCGCCAGTCCAGGTTTGATGCACGATACTGGATGCTTGGGGCCGGTGCACTGGGATGACCCAGAGGCATGGTATGGGGAGGGAAGAGGGTGGAGGGTTCAGGATGGGGAACACATGTATACCTGTGGTGGATTCATTTTGATATATGGCAAAACCAATAAATATTGTAAAGTTAAAAAATAAAATAAAAAATAAAATAAAAAAGCAGTATCATTTATTTAATCATTGCCTGAGAAAATGTATAATATATATTTTTCTAAAACTTCATTCATATGGAAAAACAAAAATAGTGGATAAGACCAAAGAAACAACCTAGTTTTGGATAAAACATCAGAGACCTTCACTGGATTTACAAGTTAAGTACTTAGGGTTGTGTTACAATGCACATCACTCATAAGTATTAACAATTACAATGTACAACACTCATAAGTATTATTTAAGACATATCATTATTAAGATGTATCAGAGGTGAGTAATTAGGAGATTATACTCCATGTAAACATTTAAAAGGCACACCCTATATTTGACACAAAAATGTATTAATTTCCTTGTTTTCATTTTTCAATATTTTCCATAGAAATATTTTTTTGTCTTTACTCAAAAGATGTGAAACACACTAACCTTAATGCCATTTCCGTGGTAGTCAGAAAAAGGAGTGGTGTCCAAGACATAGGACTTGCTCAGAATTTTGTTGATTGAATAATTGATTGCACAAATGATATACATTTTAATGATCCTACTGCATATTTCTCTTTTGCTTAAACACATTGAAAAACATAAAACAGGCAAATGCGTTACTTAGTTGCCATCCTATAAGTCCCTCATGGTGTTAGACTCAGAGTGCTTCTTGGTGTTAGTCTGAGGGAGGAGGGTTCGGGATGGGGAACACATGTATACCTGTGGTGGATTCATTTTGATATTTGGCAAAACTAATACAATTATGTAAAGTTTAAAAATAAAATAAAATTGGAAGAATAAAAAAAAAAAAAAAAAGAAAGGCTTCCTTCACTTCCTTGTTCCTCAAGGTGTAGATAACTGGATTCAGAGCAGGCGTGACCACTGTGTACATGAGTGCAGTTGCCTTGTCTGTTTCTGGAGTGTGTGCTGCCTTTGGTTGGAGGTAAGTGAACAAGGCAGTACCATAGAAGAGAGAAACAACCAGGATATGAGATGAGCAAGTGGAGAAAGCTTTGCTTCTGCCAGTGGCTGAAGGGATTCTCAGGATGGTCACCAGAATGCGCACATAGGAGCACAGAATGAGGAGACAGGGGGTCATGATAAAGAGCATGGAGAGAACAAACATCACAATTTCATTGTGGGAGGTATCAACACTAGTTCCACTACTGGCATGATGTCACAAAAAAAGTGCTGGATCCTTCCTGTTCCACAGAAGGGCAGAGTGAAGATCCATGTGGTCTGGGCTGATTCTACCATGACCCCAGTGGTCCAAGATGCTGCAGCCAATTTCAAACACACACCAGGGCCCATCAGGAGAGAGTAATGCAGCGGGTGGCAAATAGCTACAAAGCGGTCATAAGCCATGGCTGCTAGCAGGCAGCATTCTGTCAGTCCCAAGATGCTAAATACATACATCTGAGCTGCACAGCGTGCCACGCTTATGATCTTGGTCTCCACAAGCAAGTGCACCAGCATCTGAGGCACCACACTAGTGATATAGCACATCTCCAGAAAGGAGAGGTTAACCAGGAAGAAATACATGGGAGTGTGCAAGGAAGGGGTGCCCCAGATCAAGCCAATGATGAGAAGATTTCCTCCCATGGTAAACAAGTATATGGTTAAGAACACAAAGAAGAGCACAGGTTGTAACTCTGCTAGAGAGGAAAATGCTACAAATGTGAAGTGGGTGCAGAGGGACTGGTTTCCACTCATTATAGGCTCAGAGCTAGACATCTGTGGAGAGAGCAGAGGGTGCAGAAGTAACACCTAAAAGCATCCGGTCACCTAGCATAGGTCTCTGTGGAACTTTCTAGGGTCAGTGGTCTGATATGAGACCTAGACACTTGTATTCCTTTGCTAAAAGTTTTGAAATGGTTAAGAAAAACCCCTGGAGAAGGAGATGGCAGTCACTCTAGTATTTTTGCTGGAGAAGTCCATGGACAGAGGACCCTAGTGGGCTCCAGTCCATACGATTGCAGAGTCAGACATACTGAAGCGACTTAGCATGTATGCATGCACCCAGCATAATTGATCCAGTATTTATTCCCGATTTTGAGTTCTGGAATTTCATAGAAGTTTAGAGAAAACAGCGGCTTTAAATTACATCCTCTCATGATTTCTTTTTACCTTGTTGTTATTCTAATCATATACACAGACTGTTAGGTGTGTGATATATATGAAAGCTTTCTAATTATAAAAGTGTTAGCCACTTCAGTTGTTTTGGACTCTTTGTGACCCCATCGACTGTAGACCACCAAATTCCTCTATTTTTGGAAATCTCCAGGCAAGAATACTGGAGTGAGTTGCCATTCTGTTCTTAGGATATCTTCCTTATCCAGAGATTGTACCCAGGTCTTCGACATCGCAGGGAAAATCTTTACCATGGAGTGTAAAGGAGTCACATAAAAGATAAGTGTAGAGAGTAAATTGCAAAAGTACTATGTTCTGGTCTTCTGAATTCTATAATTTTCCCTTAAATTTACACTAAGCATTTGAAAGGGTGAATATTTCTAGGCATCTACCTATTCATTTTCTTACATATTTTAGTCATTTTATTTTAATATGATAAAATCATAACTTGGTAACTAAAATCCATGGAAATCAAAACCACCAGAATGTCCTTTCTATATTCTCAATGTAATTGTACAAAAATTTTAAGTGGGAGAACATACCAAGAACCACAAGAAAAACTTCCGTTTCCTTGTCAGTCTTCTAGACTTCTGACAATTCCCAATTATAACATGGTTATAAAACAGGCCATATTTCTACTCTGACTAGAGACCATAGGGATTGCATCCACTGCACAGTTTAATTTGTCTCAAGAGGAATTTGTTAAAAAACAATGACAAACATTCAATGTAAATTTGGTTTTCATTACTTGAATACATTTCCCAGATACAGTTTATTGCTGTTAGTTACCTCACTTAAATTTTGATGGGTAAATCCCAGTATTTCTAATGGATTTACACCTCGCACTTCAGTTATTGAATTGTATGGCTATTTTCCATAGTAATTTTCTTTAAGTTTCTCAGATGCACAGTGACTGCTCATGTCTTTTTTGATATCAATAGAACCAGCACAAAGTAGACTCTGTAGACCAACGGATAGTATTTAACAGACATTCAAAATTTTGCAGTAATTCTCTTTGAAGTACCCTCAACACCCTCATTATAATTTGATATGCTTATAGCCCTCCTTTCCCATATTGTGTGAGATATAGAAGGAAAATCTACTTCGGAGCCCCAGTTTTGTAGTGAAAAGTGTGAAAGTGAAAGTTATTCAGTCTTGGCCTACTCTTTGTAAACCCATTGACTATACAGTCCATGGAATTCTCCATGCCAGAATACTGGAGTGTATAGCCTCTCCCTTCTCCAAGGGATCTTCCTAACCCAGGAAATGAACTGGGGTCTACTGCATTGCAGGTGGATTCTTTACTAACTGAGCTATCAGGGATGCCAATGCAATGTTTCTACTGGCCTTGCATCCTCCTCTCTCTGTCATACTTACAGGTAGGTACATGGAGGTGGCTGGGGGAAGTTCTAAATCGTGTGTGTGTGTGTGTGAGTGTGTGTGTTTGAGTGTGTGTGTGTTTGAGTGTGTGTGTGTTTGAGTGTGTGTGTGTGCATGCTAATTGCTTAGTTATGTCTGACTCTGTGACCCCATGAACTGTAGCTTGCCAGGCTCCTCTGTCCATGGAATTCTCCAAGCAAGAATACAGACAGGCTCTATCTTCTGTCCAAGAATTCTCCAAGCAATTCTCCAATCTGAGGGATTGAACCTGGGTCTCGTGCACTTCAGGCAGATCTGAGCCACCACGCAAGTCCTCCTAACTTTTTAGTAACCCAACTATTATTGACTCATTTGCTGTCTTCTTTAGAATTTAAAGAGCCTCCTCCCTTCACCTTTGGTCTATTCTGAAACGGATAAACAAGCAAAGCAATTTCCACTCCATGCATGTCAGATGTTTAAAACAAATAAATACTTGCAATGAATACGTTATCAATTTTATCACATGATTTAAAAAATGCTTTTATACCTTAAGAGAATACAGTGATAAATGTGATATCAGGTTTTATCATTTTGATGATCTGTCGAGACTGTGATTTGTAAAGATTTCTGGTATTTAAAATAAGTTTGAACCTTGAAAGTGACGTCACGTAGTCTTAACACAAGGGAATGCTGCTGGGCACGTCTCCAAGAAGCAGGCATATACTGAGAGCATCTCATTGGTATTCACAACTTTCTGTTACTTAAACTAAAGTTCTGAACACATTTTTTCCTTCTATATATTATACAATAGAGCATTATTTGAGATGCTGTTTTCGAGTCTCTCACATTCTTCCAAACCAACCTTCAGTACTGATATGTCTCTTGTGATGTGTGTGGAAATTAGTCTTTTAAAGTGTGAACTATGGGAGGAGCTGCTTTGAAACTCAAGCATTAAAATGGCACACAAGTTTGGGAAAGAGATTTCTGCTTTTCTGGGAATTCAGCTTTCTTCTGGAATCCAGGAGAATTGGTGATTCAGAATATCCAGAAACTACTTCAGGCATACGCATGGGGTTTTGCATAGTTAGATAATAAATAGTAACAGCAAATTCTTCTCTAAGTGGTTTTGCTGATTGTTTTTTTTTTAAATGTAATTTTGGGAAGTATTTATCGTTCTGAATAAAAATTTTTAAGAAATTGTTGTTACCTGTGTATCTTGAACACTAAGGTGTTTTAATATGCAGTCAAAACAATAGAAGAGATCAGATGCTGTGTGATGATGGGCAGCTGTTGAATTGGTCTGTGTTTGTGTGTGTGAGTGCACGTGCAGGTCCACATGCACCCACACACATTGAAGCATTTGTTATGTGTGCAGAGACAACTAAGGGTCAGCTTTGGCAGGGAGAGTTTCTGCTATTGAACAGGTTGTGCCTGTGACCCTTTGGTCAGTCTCCTGTAGTGAATGTCCTCTTATCTATGGTTATCACAGTGTCCCATGTATAATCATTCTCACTTCTCACCAGGAGAGAACATACATTCATGTTTTTCAGGCACAGAATACCAATATAATTGCTCAGCTTCTACTTGGACAGTGATATTTAATATCTGTGTTTAAAATGTCTAGGTATATTCCTTTCTAGGTATATCCCTATTCAGTCTAGAATGTACTAATATACCTTCTAGATTCAGACCATCAGTGTCCTGAAATTAGGACCTGATTATTTATGGGAATAGAATAGGAATTTGATCAAAGCAGTATACTGTACATTCAATACAGAGGAAAGCAGGAAAATTTGGGACAAAAAAACCCATAATTTAAAAACTAGATAGTGACAAAAAAATTTGAATAACAGTATCATCACTTCATGGGAAATAGGGAAACAGTGGAAACAGTGTCAGACTTTATTTTTGGGGGGTCCAAAATCACTGCAGATGGTGGTTGCAGCCATGAAACTAAAAGATGCTTACTTCTTGGAAGGACCAACCTAGATAGCGTATTAAAAAGCAGAGACATTACTTTGCCAACAATGGTCCGTCTAGTCAAGGCTATGGTTTTTCCAATAGTCATGTATGGATGTGAGAGTTGGACTATGAAGAAAGCTGAACACCGAAGAATTGATGCTTTTGAACTGTGGTTTTGGAGAAGACTCTTGAGTCCCTTGGACTGCAAGGAGATCCAACCAGTCCATTCTAAAGGAGATCAACCCTGAGATTTCTTTGGAGGGAATGATGCTAAAGCTGAAACTCCAATACTTTGGCCACCTCATGCAAAGAGTTGACTCATTGGGAAAGACCCTGATGCTGGGAGGGATTTGGGGCAGGAGGAGAAGGGGACGACAGAAGATGAGATGGCTGGATGGCATCACGGACTCAATGGACATGAGTTTGAGTAAACTCCGGGAGTTGGTGATGAACACGGAGGCCTGGTGTGCTGCGATTCATGGGGTCACAAAGAGTTGGACACTATTGAGCGACTGAACTGAACTGAATCATACTTTCATCATTGCCCTAGGTGACATGTAATATATGTTTCTTTAAATCTTCATTTGTATGAAAACCCAAAAGATGAGTGGATAATGCCATATAAACAAGCTAGTTTTGTATAAAAAGTCAGAATCCTTCACTGGATTTACAAGTTAAATACTTAGAGATTTTAAGGGTACAACACTCGTCAGTATTTATTATTGTGTTCAGTTGCTGAGTCCTGTCTGACTCTTTGTGACCCCATGGACTGCAGCATGCCATGCTTCCCTGTCCTTCACCATCTCTTGGATGATTATTTAATACCTCATTATTAGGGTGTATCAGAGGTGAGTAAGTATGGGAGGATACTCCACTTAAGCTCTTGAATGACAGCATCCTATATTTAGCACTAAAATATATTAATTTTTTTTCATTTTTATTTTTTAGCATTTTCCACTGGAGAAATATTTTCTTTCATCAAAAAATGTGAAACACACTAACCTTAATCCTGTTACCATGGTAGTCAGGAAAAATCGAGTAGTTCCCAGGAGGTACTCAGTAATTTTGTTGATTGAATATTGTTGATTGAACACAGGATATATACTTTAATGATCCTACTACACATTTCTCTTTTTAATTTTTTTTTATTTAATTTTGGCTGTGCTGAATCCTTGTTGCTGCATGGGCAATTCTGTAGTTGTGGCAAGCAGGTCTTAATCTCCAGTTGTGCATGGGTTTCTCATTGCAGTGACCTCTCTTGTGGCAGACCATGGGCTCCAGGGCATGTGGGCTTCAGAATTTGTGGCGTGTGGGCTCAGTAGTTGTGGCTCCATAACCATAGTTGTGGTGTCAGGCTTAGCTGCTCTACAGAAAGTGGGATCTTCCTGAAACAGGGATGGAACCAGTGTCTCCTTTGTTGGCAAGTAAACTCTTCACCACAGAGTCACTAGGAAAGCCCCATACTTTTCTTTTGCTTGCACATATATAAAAACATAGAAGACGTCCATGTGTTTCTTGGTTGTGATCCTGTAAGTACTTTATGCCACTTGTCTAACAGTATTCCTCATTGTTAGGCTTTGAAAGGCTTCCTTCACTTCCTTGTTCCTCAAGGTGTAGATAACTGGATTCAGAGCAGCTGTGTGCATGAGTGCAGTTGCTGTGTCTGTTTCTGGAGTGTGTGCAGCCTTTGGTAGGAGGTAGGTGAACAAGGAAAGCCATAAAGAGAGAAACAACCAGGATATGAGAAAAGCAAGTGGAGAAAGCCTTGCTTCTGCCAGTGGCTGAAAGGATTCTCAAGACTGTCACCATAATGCGCACTTAGGAGCACAGAATGAGGAGACGGGCTAAGAATAAAAAGCACAGAGACAGCAGACATCACAATCACATTGTGGGAGATATCAACATGAGCCAGTTTTAGTACAGGCATGATGTCACAAAAAAAGTCCCTCTGCACCCACTTCACATTTGTAGCAATTTCCTCTCTAGCAGAGTTACAATCTGTGCTCTTCATTGTGTTCTTAACCATGTACTTGATTGGTTGAATCCATGGATGCAAATGCTGCAGCAGACACGGAGGTAAGACTGTAAGGTGTACAAGGATTTTTGACTGCTGACAGAGAGGAGGCAATGGTCATTCTCTCTCATATTGTTCGAGAGTCAATTGTATATGGTTGTATGTAGGATATTTGAAAGTCAAAAGTCCTCTTTTTTAAGTTAAACTTTTAATTTTTTATTGTAGTATAGCCAGTTAGCAATGCTGTGACAGTTTCAGGTAGAAAGCAAAGGGACTCAAATCATACATATACATGTATCCATTCTCCTTCTATATCCCCTCCCATCCAGGCTGCCACATAACATTGAGCACAATTCGCTGTGCTATACTAGGTCCTTATTGGTTATCCATTTTAAATATAGCAGTGTGTACCTGTCCATCCCCAACTCCCTAACTATCCCTTCGCCTGTCCTCATCCACAACTATGAGTTCATTCTCTGAGTCTGTTTCTGCTTTATAAATAAGTTTGTTTGTAACACATCTTCTTAGATTCTGCGTATAAGGAATGTCATATGATGTTTCTGCTTCTTGGTCTGACTTACTTCACTCAGTATGACAATCCTCTAGGTCCATTCAAAATCCTTTCTTAATGCTTCTTTACATCTGATTTTGACCCAAATAATTTGGTAAAAGGTCACAACATTTGGCGATATAGTGACCATATGAGAATGAGCCCTACCAGCAATACAAAATATGGACTTTAAGTCTCACGATGATTTCTTGTATCCTTCTTTAACCCCTTAGAAAATGAGCTTGTGAGTGGTCTTGAAAACAAAAGACTTGGGATGAAAGAGTAAATCATGGAAAACAGTATTTCCTAAGGAGAAAAAGGATTATTTAAGGAAGAAGTGACTAAGTGTGCCAAATATTTGTGAAAAGTTGAGAAAAAATAGCTTTGAGTTATCTATTAATTTTCAGCTACACAGTGGCCATTGGAAACTTCAGAAAAAAGTTTTTGAGAGAGAGATAAGAGGGAAAACCAGATTCAAGTTATATATGGATAGAGAGAAGTTGAGACATGAAAAAAAAACAAGAAACAACATGTTGGAAACATTTGGCCATGAAAGGGAGGAGAAACACAGGGTGATTTATATCTAGAGAAAATAAAAGATAAGACAAGATTATTTATAATTGTTGTTTGATATGTCTTCAAGATGGAGAATTAGAAGTCTACTTAATAGCTGTTGTGAAGGAGTTGTACTAAATAAAGTAGCTCCCCATCTCCCCTGCACACACATTTTGAAAATAGAATAATGTAACCTTAATTTTAGGGTTATTTTAGTTTCAATATTATTGTTGTTAGAGAACAGGGAGGCCTGTGGAATAGAGGGAAGGGACGGTTGATCTGTGTGACTGGCACATTTTTTAAGCTTGCCATCTAATACGATTGTGGTTGTGTCATCCATTACTAATTGCAATAGTAACTTCAGAGATCACCAAACAGGTCACCATAAGAAACTTAATAATGAAAAAGTCTGAGATATTGTGAAAATAACCAAAATATGACAGAGACACAACTTGAGGAAATGATGTTGGAAAAAATGATGCTGATAGACTTGTTCAGAGCACAATTGCCCCAAATCTTTAATTTCTAAAAAATCCAGTATCTGCAAAGTGGCTATACAAGCACACCTAAAATTAGGTGTGGATCTAGTATATGGTATCCTAGATCCTCATAATTTACTCATCTTTTAACTGAAAGTTTATATCCTTTGACTAGCATCTCTTCATTCCTACCACCCATATCCTGCCTCTGGAAATTATTTCTGTTTCTATAAATTTGGCTTTTTTAGATTCCACATATAAGTGATATCATATCTTGTTTGTACCTTGTTAAAGGCTCTGAGCCAAACTTTGCAGATAAACTTCCTGAATTCCAGAACCAACCACAGAAATTGTAAGATAATGAATATATACTGCTGTTTTAAGTATTGAGGTATGCAGTTGCATGTTGTTGTTGTTCAGTTGCTCACTTGTGTTCAACTCTTTAGAACCCCATGAACTACAGCACGCCAGGCTTCCCTGTCCTTCAACATCTCCTGGAGA
This sequence comes from Bos indicus x Bos taurus, assembly GCF_003369695.1. Lineage (NCBI taxonomy): Eukaryota > Metazoa > Chordata > Mammalia > Artiodactyla > Bovidae > Bos > Bos indicus x Bos taurus. The sequence goes on from NC_040080.1 coordinate 60,954,698, forward strand.
TTGCTCAAACTCATGACCATTGAGTCGGTGATGCCATCTAACCATTTCATCCTCTGTTGTCCCCTTTTCCTCCTGCCTTCAATCTTTCCCAGCATCAGGGCCTTTTCTAATGAATCTGCTCTTTCCATCAGGTGGCCAAAGTTTTGGAGCTTCAGCTTCAGCATCAGCCCTTCCAATGAATAAATATTCAGGACTGATTTCCTTTAGGATTGAGTAGTTTGATCTCTTTGCAGTCCAAGGGACTCTCAAGAGTCTTCTCCAACACACAGTACAAAAGAATCAATTCTTTCATGCTCAGCCTTCTTTATGGTCCAACTCTCACATCCATACCTGACTACTGGAAAAACCATAGCTATGACTATACAGACTTTTTTTTTTTTTGGTCAAAGTAATGTCTCTACTTTTTAATATGCTGTCTAGGTTGGTCATAGCTTTTCTTCTAAGGAGAAAGCCTCTGAATTTCATGTCTGCAGTCACCATCTGCACTGATTTTTGGATCCCAAGAAAATGAAATCTGTCATTCTTTCCACTGTTTCCCCATTTTTTGCCATGGACTGAATGCCATGATCTTAGGTTTTTGAATGTTGAGTTTTAAGCCCTCTTTTCCACTTTCCTCATTTACCTTCATCAAGAGACTCTTTAGTTTCTTTTCACTTTTTGCCATAAGGGTGGTGTCATCTGTATATCTGAGGTTATTGATATTTCTCCCTGTAATCTTGATTCCAGCTTGTGCTTCATCTAGCCTGGCATGATGTACTCAGATGTACTCTGCATATAAGTTAAATAAGCAAGGTGACATGACACTATACAGACTTGAGGTACTCCTTTCTCAATTTGGAACCAGCCCATCCCATGTCTGATTCTAACTGTTGCTTTTTGACCTGCATACAGATTTCTCAGGAGGCAGGTAAGGTGGTCAGGTATTCCCATCTCTTTAAGAATTTTACACAGTTTGTTGTGATCCACACAGTCAAAGGCTTTAGCGTAGTCAAAGCAGAAGTAGATGTTTTTCTGGAATTCTCTTGCTTTTTCTATGATTCAGTGGATATTGGCAATTTCATCTCTGGTTCCTCTTCCTTTTCCAAATCCAGCTTGAACATCTGGAAGTTCTTGGTTCACATACTGTTGAAGCCTAGCTTGGAGAATTTTGAGCATTGCTTTGCTAGCAAATGAGTGCAACTGTGTGATAGTTGAACATTCTTTGGCATTGCCTTTCTTTGGGTTTGGAATGAAAACTGACCTTTCCAGTCCTGTGGCCACTGCTGAGTTTTCCAGATACTGAGCGCAGCACTTTAACAGCATCATCTTTTAGGATTTGAAATAGCTTAGCTGGAATTCCATCACCTTCACTAGATATGTTCACAGTGGTGCTTCCTAAGGCCCACTTGATTTCACATTCCTGAAGGTCTGGCGCTAGGTGATTGATCACATCATCACAGTTATATGGGCCTTTAAGATCTTTTTTGGATAGATCTTCTGGAGAAAGGAATGTCAAACCACTTTAGCTTTCTTGCCTTGAGAATCCCGTGAACAGTATGAAAAGTGGTTACATGAATTTCATCACATTTTATCAAAGGAGAATTATAAACAGTATAATCTTTCTGAGATGGAAATCTGTGTTTGTCTTACCTTTCAAACCTACTGTGCCTGCCACTTAGTAGGCAAACCAAGAAATCTATAGGAAAAGAATCACTGATTTGTTTCCAGGCAAATCCCAAATTATAACTTCATGAAGAATTTTCAGCTAAAATAATTAAAATGAACTACCCACAAGATGGCAGTGATATGTAACCAGTGAATGCATTGTATAATGATTTTAGGAATTATTAATAAGGAACTGAATTACTCTAGAGTGGCAGTTAAGAACACCTACACATGGAGCTGTATTTTATCTGAATTTCTGTTTCTTGGAAAGGTGATATTAATTAGGAACAGAGAAGTAAAAAGTAACCTCATTGAAGTTTGTATCATCTTTGCATGAGGGGGTTTTCATAGTCATCCTGTTGATATCTAAGAAAACTTTTGTTTAAAAATTTTGAAAACAAAACAAAAGCTGTTATGAAACAAACATTAGTCAGTAATGCACCATTTTTATTTGATTTTTCTTTCCAGTGTTACAAATGTATCTTTCATATGGTCTATAGTTAGTTGTTTGGTACAGCTATGAATTAAAATAGGTTAAATATATTTTATAACTTTTCCTTTGATGTTGTTATAGCTTTATTTTACTTATTTTAAAGGTAGGTGTTTCCAATTGAAGATTTCAGAAAAAAGGATTTTAGGCTATTATAGCATTGTTATTTAGTTTTTGGAAAATAATGATTGATTAAGAATTTTAATCCTTATGTAGGATTAAATCCAAAAACACAAAGCTTCCCTTTTACTTTTCAAGAAGAAAGTAAACTTGGAAGTGGTAAATTTTCCTGTCTAGCTGTTTGTTATGTCTCCTGCTCATGCGTAAAATTTAAACTCCGGGGGCTTTTTCAAGGCTTTTTTACTCCCGCACATTTTGTTAAAATTTTTGGGAATCATTTTTCCTGTTCTAATTTGTGACTATTTTACCCTCATATCTATTATGAGTTGGTTCTACAACAAATATAATAAAATACAGCTTTGTTAGCTCATTGAAAAACACTTCAAATAATAATGTTATGTCTCTGCCCACTAAACTGAAATAGGTTTTGAAATTGCAAAGAGAATACATTCTAAGGATTAAAAAAAGAAAGAAAGAAAGATTTATCACTTTATGACAATAACCGTGTTAGTTATTATAAGATATTGCTTTCATGAAACAGTATATGAATCTTGGAACTATTTACAGTTTTCTCATGGTTAAACAAAGCAGTAGCAAACTATTTGATGTATAAAACAACAATAAACACATACCAATAATCATTTTAACTTGCACAGTTTAATTGCTTAAAAAGATTATTAGTAAAAATATATACTTAAAAATAAAGTTTTAAAAATGAATTAAAAATAAAATTTTAAATCATTTACATTTCAAGGATGGGATACAAATATATTCTATCATTTTGTGGCCATAATCTATCCCACAAAAAATTCTACAGGGAAAGCTAAAATCTATGTTCCTCACATAGTCTTAGTGTATTAATAATTGTAATCCCAAGGGATTGACCAGTGTGCCCTACAGACCCACCAGAAATAGCTATTATTAAGAAATACATGTTGAATGGCAGCCATTATGACTTAAAACATAAACAATTTCTTGAAAATTCGATATTCTCCCCTATGCGGTAAAATGGTTGTTTAATTTGCAGCAGTCCCTTCTAATATCCCAAGGATCATTTTCCCCAAGGCCAGTCACACTTAAATACTATTACAGGAGTATATCAACCATTTGGTGCCAATGCAAAGTAGGTTAACCTGTCAAAGTTATTTGCTTAATTCTGAAAATTTGAGATGTGACAGATTTCAAGATCAGTTTACAGTTCTCACAAGATATTACTTATCTTAAAAAATGATTAAACTTCTAATTAAGAAATATGTAGTTTTATTTGGTAAGATATATCCAGATATTTCCGTATGATTTATTTTGTTCCTCAGTGCCCCCCCCCCATAAAACTACTTTTATCTGTGCATCTATATACAACAAAATCATCTTAAGAAAAATAAGCCTATAAGCTTATTTATACATGAAAAAAGGAATAGCTTGATGCTTTATTGAGTAAAACAAAAAAACAATAGAGTGTTCTTTTTTTCTGTCTAGAAAGCTACAGAATGCTGAGGAAGAGAATATTAAGAAAACAATGGTTGTCTATTTTAGAAATGCTATGTATTATAACCATGCAATGTATTTTCAATTCAGGTATGAGGGTTATTTGTTCTCCGATTTTTACTAATTTGTATTTTAGGTTCTTAGAAGTGCTGTTCCAGTTAAAGAAGCTGATTGATTTGTAATGATTTTTATAAGAAAACATGTATTTATGAGAAAGCTGGCACATTTTCCAGAAAATTTTGAAGCTGGCCTGATTAATAGCAAGTGAAAAACTCTTTGGTCTCAAAACATAGTCCAAAAATTAGTGGACTTAAGTAAATGTCATTACATTTTTAGAATTCCATGCAATAAAGTAAAACATTCTCTAGAGCTATGTAGCAATCCTGCTCACTTATCTACAGTTTACAAGTTTTTAAAAAAGGCATCACTATAAATTTGTGGTAGTTACTGCAGCATCACTGCCAATGAATCTTTTGATTTTTAGAAGATATATGCAATGTAAACAGTATTTTTTTTTTAGGATATATAAAGAGGGGAGGGAATATTTGGAGGTATATTTTATTACAGTAAAAATCTCTAGTTCTCCAAAACTTTATTGAATTTAAATATGCCTACACAAGGTAGAATATGTATATCATTGATTATCAAATAAAGAAACTGATAATCTTTTTGGCTTGCCTTATTCCTATCTCACAGTGGAGACCGTGGATGTTACATTATAGATAATGTATTATAATATCTAGTCCTTGGTCACTCCAGGATTAGATATTAAACCTGTTGTTGTTTTCTGCCACTTCAGTATTAGAAATCTGAGAGGGAATAGTGGTTGAGGTATTTTAGAGATACACTAAAAATTGCTGGACCATTATAAAATATTGATACCTTATTCAATTCTCATAATTATTTTCCTCAGACAAATGATGGAGTATATTTAGAGTCACAGTGAATTTAGAATTGTTTAAAAATGCTGGTGAACATGATAATGCATCTGAAACTATTTATGCCGCTGTTGCTTTATAGTTTCTCAGTCCTGTCTGACTCTTTGCGACCACATGGACTGTAGCCCACCTGGCTCTGCTGTCCATGGGATTTCCCAGGCAAGATTACTAGAGTAGGTTGTCATTTCCTTCTCCAGGTGATCTTCCTGATCCAGGGATCGAACTCACATCTCCAGCTTTGGCAGGTGGATTCTTTACCCGTGAGACACTTGGGAAGCCTCCGAAGCTATTTATAAGTTTTTCTAAATATACCAGGAATAATGTAGTTGTTATTGTTACTGTTGATGTGAATGGTATTGGAGCAGAATTTGCAATAGTGGTGAAAGATAGTGGTCACATTCACTGTTGTGTCTCTTAACCTGTTATTCTGGAGTACCATCAGTATGGGCAGCCTGGGATGACCGGTTCCTTTCCTTATATTGTAGAGGATATTGGTTTGGGAACTTGTGGTAAGCGAAATAGTGAGATATTACCAAAGTATATATATCACTGGAGTAGAATTAAAACAGAATTCTTCAAAAGGTCTGTGCATTTTCAACTCCTTACTTTCAGAGAAATCTGTGTTAAACATGATTTGACTATAAAATAAACTAAGATTTTTAAATTAAATTTGAAAAATGTTTTATAAAATAATTGATCTAATACTTAGGTCAATTGCTTATCAATTTGACCTAATATCAATATTAGATCAAAATAATTAATCTAATACTTAATACTTTCATAGCCCAAGTATTTTAAAAAATGGAAACATTGTTCAGCTCAGCTCCAATGTAGCTTTATATATAGTTGTTTTCCAACATATATTTTTGTGATCCCTAACATTTGATATGCTGTTGTTAAGATCTGTATAGAAAATATTTATATAATCCTACTTTCAATCAAAATGTTCTACTCTAAAGAAGATATTGTGTTTGAGATAATACTAATTGAATTAGTAATTCCATGAGTGGACTTTTAGTGGATACACAGTAGTAAGGGACTAGCTCCCACTTTGTCCATGCAGTTTTGGAGAAAACTGACAGTCTATTGAGAATTTAGTAAATTATTTCATAATGCTGCTGACTCATTATCGGTCCCTGATTTGCAGGGACTTTAAACTGATATTAACCACTCCCCTGAACACATACTCTAGATAAAAGCCCAAGAGTCATAAGTAAATGTAACTTTCTGATATGATACCCCAAATGTCCTTGTTATAAACAGTCGCCCCTGTCTCCCAGGGAAAGCCTTTTCCTTGTACCCCCTTAGAAAAAAAAACTCATGGGAAGCATACCAAAATCCTGCATTTTTTGGTTTGAATTAACCAGTCTGGCCTCAGCCAAGGAACTTCAAAATACTCCACCTTTGGATCATAATAAAGGCATATACCCCACATTCAGTGTTTCTTTATGCCTGCACTCTTGCCTTGACTTCCTCCTATAGCTCCTCCTCCAGAATCTGAGTAATAAACTTCATTTGACTTTCCTTTGTGATCTTTTGTTGAATCAGTGCTCACCACCCTACACCCCTGAGCTCCATTTAACATATGTTAATTTAACAAAGTCACAACACAGTGGGAAGTCGAACTATTTTGATGGATTAGAATTGAGATGAATGCTGGAAGGAGGACTTCTGGATTGCAGGTTATGTTTGTTCAGAAGTTTGCTACTTTTATAAAGCCCAATTCAAATGATATGACTATACCTGTGTGCATAGTAAGAACTGGGGCCCAGTGATGTGAAATTATGCTTCAAGAGGCACCGTGAAAAATTACATAAATTGACAGTCCCGTGAGGACTGCACAAACTACTAAAATCATAAGTACCTGTTATGCTTATTTGTTTATCTATGTTTATTTACTAAGGTTCCCTCATATATACATATATGTGTACCTACATGTGTATATAATTTATATGTGTATATATGTATAGATGTATATATGTGTATGTATACTGGATGAAGTAGTGTATTGTATAAAATGCACTCCATTTGGTAGAAATATGTCATTTATAATCTAAGATTTAAAAAGTCAAACTAGCCCAATTTTTATCTTTTGCCTCTTGAATACCTCTTGGATATATTTTTTAAAATTATTAAGTGATTCTATTTTAGTTATTAGCTGCCCAAACTCTTTCTACTTCATCCTGAAAAATAACATGCCTCTGATGAAGAACATGAGCTGCAGACTGTCATCACTGGTGAGAGACAAACTGCACCTAGGTGACAAGCAATTAGTGGTATTCATGCAAATTATTTCTTTGCTCTGATTTAGTCTTATTGTAGACATTCTGTTTCAGAGAAATAGAATGGTAAGACAACTGAGAACAAAGATACATTTATAGATTTTATTATTATATTTGATATTATATATACATTTAAAGAATATTTTTTGATCCTTTGACACATATATTTTGATTATTAGAGAGAAACTGGTCTAAGATATGATCTGTGAAAATCACACCCAAGTGACTGAATTTATCCTTCATGGTTTTACAAACAAGCCTGAGATGCAACATTCCCTATTTGTTTTGTTCCTGGTCATCTATACAGTCACTTTGTTGGGTAACTTCCTTATTGTCACAGTTACCATTGTGGATCCTGCTCTTCAAACACCCATGTACTTCTTTCTCAGGAACTTGTCACTTCTTGAAATCTGTTTCACCTTGGTCATGGTGCCAAAGATGTTGGTAGATCTAGTATCCCCAAGGAAAAGCATCTCTTTTGTAGGCTGTGGTACCCAGATGTACTTCTTTTTCTTCTTTGGCAGCTCTGAATGTTTCCTCCTCTCTATGATGGCTTATGATCGCTTTGTAGCCATCTGTAATCCTCTCCGCTATTCAGTCATAATGAATAGGTCCCTATGTTTGTGGATGGCTGTAGGTTCTTGGCTGTCTGGTGTTCCCGTGTCTATGCTACAGACAGCTTGGTTGATGGCCCATCCTTTCTGTGGACCAAGCACCATAGACCACTTCTTTTGTGATGGTCCCCCAGTGTTGAAACTAGTCACTGAGGATACAACCATATATGAAATGCAAGCACTTGCCTCCACACTACTATTTATTATGTTTCCCTTTTCCCTCATTTTGGTCTCCTACACTCGCATTATTAAAACCATCCTGATGATGCCCTCTGCTACCGGTCGCCAGAAGGCATTCTCCACTTGTTCATCTCACCTCATTGTGGTATCCCTTTTCTATGGAACAGCCAGCTTGACCTACCTACGGCCCAAATCCAAACAGTCTCCCGAGAGCAAGAAGCTAGTATCATTGTCCTACACTGTCATCACACCGATGTTAAACCCCATCATCTACAGCCTAAGGAACAATGAAGTGAAGGGGGCAGTCAAGAGGACATTCACTCGAAAAGTCTTGCAGAAGTTAGGTGTGCTTTGAATTAAATTGTGTCAAGTTTTTCTAGACAAAGTAGGGGCACCAGAACCCATGAACAAAAGCTGTGAAGGAGTGGAAGATTTGCTCTTACTTTGTCAGGGTCACCTACTATGATGGGTGGATCTCAGTGTCTCAGTCAGAGTCCCAGTTCAGACGGGGATAACTGAGTTCCTTTATGAAGGAATTATTCAAAAATTCACAAAAAAGACCACCTGACCTGTCTCTTGAGAAACCTGTATGCAGGTCAGGAGGCAACAGTTACAACTGGACGTGGAACAACAGACTGGTTCCAAATAGGAAAAGGAGTACGTCAAGGCTGTATATTGTCACCCTGCTTATTTGACTTATATGCAGAGTACATCATGAGAAATGCTGGGCTGGAAGAAGCACAAGCTGGAATCAAGATTGCTGGGAGAAATCTCAATAACTCCAGATATGCAGATGACACCACCGTTATGGCAGAATGTGAAGAGGAATTAAAGAGCCTTTTGATGAAAGTGAAAGAGGAGAGTGAAAAAGGTGGCTTAAAGCTCAACATTCAGAAAACTAAGATCATGGCAACTGGTCCCATCACTTCATGGGAAATAGATGGGGAAACAGTGGAAACAGTGGCGGACTTTATTTTTCTGGGCTCCAAAATCACTGCAGATGGTGACTGCAGCCATGAAATTAAAAGACGCTTACTCCTTGCAAGGAAAGTTATGACCAGTTATGACAGCATATTAAAAAGCAGAGACATCACTTGCCAACAACGGTCGATCTAGTTAAGGCCATGGTTTTTCCAGTGGTCATGTATGGATGTGAGAGTTGGACTGTGAAGAAAGCTGAGCGCCGAAGAATTGATGCTTTTGAACTGTGGTGTTGGAGAAGACTCTTGAGAGTCCCTTGGACTGCAAAGAGATCCAACCAGTCCATCTTAAAGGAGATCAGTCCTGGGTGTTCATTGGAAGGACTGATGCTGAAGCTGAAACTCCAATACTTTGGCCACCTGATGCGAAGAGCTGACTCATTTGAAAAGACCCTGATGCTGGGAAAGATTGAGGGCAGGAGGAGAAGGGGTTGACAGAGGATGAGATGGTTGGATGGCATCACTGACTCGATGGACAAGGGCTTGGGTAGACTCTGGGAGTTGGTGATGGACAGGGAGGCCTGGCATGCTGCAGTTCACGGGGTCACAAAGAGTCGGACACGACTGAGCATCTGAACTCAACTGATTAACAAATTGTGGGGCAGCTCATATGATGGAAATGCTATGTCGCTTGATCTGAAAGGCAAAGAGAAGAGGTATTTACTGGAGCTTTGAAAAGAAAGAAAGTGAAGTTGTGAAGCTTTGAAAAGAAAGAAAGTGAAACCAATTTGAGACAGAGGGCAAGAGTGTCCACTGGTGCAATATAATGGAAAGCCTTCTGGAGCACAGATCAGGATGGGAAAAGTTATGGAAGGTAAACGAAAATATCTGCCACAAACCACTGTATATTCTGCATTTAATGTGATGCAAAGACTATCATGTAATGTGTTTTAAGTGAATTTTTAAAAGATAATGAAAGGTAGAGATTTGTAGTTGCCAAAAATTCATGGTGCAAATCCTTTATAAGTGTGGTGGGTTTAAATGAGGTTACTTAAAAAACTACCTTAGTTTTAATATTTGTTAACATGCTTCTGGACTTCTTTGATCATTGGCTAAATCTGCTATTAATTTGGATTAATCAGCTATTTGTTGTTGTTGTTGTTCAGTTGTTGTGTCTGACTCCTTGTGACTCCATGAATCCAGGCCTCCCTGTCCTTCACTGTATTCCAGAAGTTGCTCAAATTCATGTCCATTGAATTGGTGACACTGTCTAATCATCTCATCCTCTGCTGTTCCCTTCTCCTTTGCCTTCAATCTTTCCCAGAATAAGGATCTTTTCCAATGAGTCAGCTCTTCATATCGTAGCCAAAGTATTGGAGCTTCAGCTTCAGCATCAGTCCTTCCAATGAATATTCAGGATTGATTTCCTTTAGGATTGACTGGTTTGATCTCCTTGGAGTCTAAGGGACCCTCAGGAGTTCTCCAGCACCACAATCAGCTATTAGAATTTAAACAACAATCTTTGCTTGACAATATTGTAAGTGAAAAATAGTAAAGTTAGTAATAGCTAACATGATTTTTCAAGTCACTGCCTTTAATAAATGCACCTGCAACAAGCCAAGAGATAGATTTTCTTTTGCTTTTATTTTTTGTAAAAGAAAAATTAGGGTCAGAAAATTAATTTGAAAAGGCAAAGAGTTATGCAGAGCTGGTCCTGAGAATTTGAATTCATACTCTTTTGAATTTGAAGTCCAATATCTTAACCTCTTAAAAGTCTCTAGCACATTTTCATCATGATAAAGTCCCCACTTACATGGTAATTTGGCCTTTCAGGCATCAAAGCACCTTGGGGCAGCATAGAACAAAATGAATAATTTAATTTTTGAAAAATCTCATATTTCTACTAGCATAAGAATATATTGACTTTGAATATGCAATTCATATATAATGATAACAGTTACTCTAAGTCTTTGTTAGCCAGTGGTTTTTTTTTTTTTTTTTAATTTTACAATTTTTTTCTTTAAGCAATAACGACTCTCAATCGTTGTCAATTTTCAACAAAATTTAAAAGTCATCTCAAATTTCCAACTTTTGTTGACTATTTTAGTTTAATTGTGATTCCCTGAAGTTTGTATCCATTGAATGTAATGGGAATTTGGGGCAGGAAATATCAGTTCCTTTAAATATTTGTCTTTCAGTGGCCTTTTAATTTTTTAAGCCTAACTCAAGTATTTTATGTTACTAAGTTCAGTGACCCTCTGGCAAGACTCTATTGCAGTGGTTTACTACTAGCTTCATGTGACTCAGAAGTAAATTTTGAGATTGTTAAATCTATTGAGTAGTGCGTGTGTATGCATTTAATAAACTAGCATAGTCAAACATAAAGAAGAATGAAATAAGCAGTATAGTAAAAGAACTTATGAGAGCACCTGACACATGGTAAACACTATCTGGTTGTTTGATAACATTATTGCTGCTGCTGCTAAGTCACTTCAGTCGTGTCCGACTCTGTGCGACCCCATAGATGGCAGCCCACCAGGCTCCGCTGTCCCTGGGATTCTCCATGCAAGAACACTGGAGTGGGCTGCCATTTCCTTCTCCAGGGCATGAAAGTGAGAAGTGAAAGTGAAGATGCTCAGCGACTCTTAGAGACTAACAGAAAATATGGGATGGACCCCACATATTATAGGGTATGTTTTTGTTATGCATATATTCCCTTCTGATCGAAATGCAAATTAATTTCTTCTATAAGATGAAAGAAAAAATGTTCATAAATCGTATACCTATTGCATATTCTGTGTGATTGATAGTCTACAAGTTTTTACAGAGAATTTATAATTATTATGATTCAAATAGTTTTATTAAAATTGATAAAAGTTGCTTAACTGAAAGGAGGGGGGATGATTTGGGAGAATGGCATTAAAACATGTATAATATTAAAAAAAAAAAGAAATTCCCCCCCCAAAAAATAGATTTAATTGCAAGATGCATTACATATAAATTCAGAACTCTTCACAGCTCAAAAAGAAAAAATAATAAATAAATAAACTTTTCAGCCTCAATTTACAAGTTGATTTTTTCTGTTTTTATAAATTTTTATTTATTTATTTTGGCTGCACTGGGTCTTCACTGCTACTCACAGGCTTTCTCTAGTTGCATGAAGTGGGGATTGTTCTTCCTCGTGGTGCATGGGCTTCTCATTGTGGTGGTTTCTCTTGTTGCCTCCATGCTCTAGAGGAGCCATGGAGCATGGGCTCAGTTGCTCTACAGAATGTGGAATCTTCCTGGACCAGGGATGGAACCGCGTGTTCCCTGCATTGGCAGGCGAATTCTTATCCACTGAGCCAGCAGGGGCATTCTTTAAAGTTCCAAAAGCTAATTAATGAAGTCATTATTATATTTAGAGTTATGATTGAAAAGATTGATTTGATGACTTTTTCCTCTCAAATCAGTGGTGTCTAACATTTTCTTTACTAACAGTAATTCCTGGATTTGTGGTAGTGGTTTATTCTCTCAGTTGTGTCTGACTCTTGCAACCCCTTGGATTGTAACCCACCAGGCTCCTCTGTCCATGGGATTTCCCAGGCAAGAAAGGGGTTGCCATTTCCTTCTCCAGTGGAATCTTCTCAACCCAGGAATTGAACTGGTTCTTCTGAATTGCAGGTGGATTCTTTACTGACTGAGCTACAAGGGAAGCCCCAGGGTTTACTTTGGGCCATATATTTTTATCACTGTTACTATGATGATATCATTGACATTTTTGCAGAAAATGTTTTGCATAGAGTCCTTCCTTTGTTTTCAGTTTCATAGATGGCTTTCAAATATATGTCCCCACATTGGTATTTACAAGCAATTCTGGAAATATTTCCTTTAAATGTCCTTAACTTTGCGTATTAGAGGGTGTCCTCCAATGCCAAACCTGGTACACAAAAGAATTAGCTAGATTGGTTAGTTTGCATAGTATCCAATCCTGTTACATATATGGGAGCTGAGGTAAGAAGAAAAAGTGATCAAACATATTTCATATTTCAGTATAGCTTAAAAAGTTTGTGTGGTTTATTTCAGTGGCACTCTAGTGAAATTAATGAATCCAATCCAATGTATATCATAGTTTATATTTATATTTTAACATGAAATAAATAAAACTGTCCTAAAGGAATTTTAGATTTGGTTAAGAGGTATGACTTAAGAACAATTAGCTAGTAAAAATACAACTATATAATGATGACATAAAGCAAAATTCTTAACCTCCAAAGTCAATATTATAATAACAAATACATGCACATTTATAAACTTATTATAAATACTGATAGTGAGTTCTGTGAAAGTTCAGGTAGTACAGAGAATTAAATGTATGTAACATGGTGATTCACTGTGAAATAAAACCTACAGACTTGATAGATAATCACTAATTTGAATTCTGAACCCAATACTGAGTAAGTATTTATCTTCCATGAATTTTCATTTCTGTCCATGTTTTTGGCAAAGTCATTTGAGCTTTTATTGTGCTATTACAATTTAATATATCCAGAAAGGAGGGGGCAGGAGTTATCTATGGATCACTTAGCCTCTGGACTCCTCATTTTACGATTCTAAGGGCAAGGAAGAAACCGTCTACCATGGAGAAGAGATGAAGGCCGGATAGACCATGTTTTACCAGATTCCCTTATGGCTAGTTTGAACATAGGTAACTTAAGCTCAATTAATCATATTTTGAATTGCAATTTAACCGTGTAAAGAGATAGGACAGTAGGGATTCACATGAAGCCAGTGGCTCCCAGCGTCCAGGAACAAAGGAGACCACAGTGACTATGGCAGGTCCCCGTGTCCAGTACTCGGGGTGCAAGCTTAAGCCATGGCATTCAGATGATAGTTGTGCCACAGCAGAGTACTTATACAACTGATTCTGGAGTATAAATTTAAATTTCACAACAGTCTTGATTTTTTTTACATTTTCCTTTCCATTTCTATGCAGTAGGCTTCTAAATATGTTTTGAATGTTTCTCCTATGTAAATCATCAAAAGTCAGTTTATTTTTTAAAAATGAAAAATTCTAATGAATAAAAAATCAAATAATTCAGGAAGCAAATGTCATTTGATTGAATTTATTTATAAGTTCCATCAAAATATCTTAGAAGCCTATGAAATGAACATTTTGAAATGAGAGGCACATTTTTTTGCATATATATGTAACAATCATATATAAGAGAATTTGATTTCTCTTAAGCACTTTTTAAAATTATTATTATTTTTTTTACTTTACAATATTGTATTGGTTTTGCCATACATGAACATGCATCCACCACGGGTGTACACGTGCTCCCCATCCCAAACCCCCCTCCCACCTCCGTCCCCATACCATCCCTCTGGGTCATCCCAGTGCACCAGCCCCAAGCTTCCTGTATCCTGCATCGAACCTGGACTGGCGATTTGTTTTTTATATGATATTATACATGTTTTAATGCCATTCTCTCAAATCATCCCCCCTCCCTCTCCCACAGAGTCCAAAAGACTGTTCTATATATCTGTGTCTCTTTTGCTGTCTCACATATAGGGTTGTCGTTACCATCTTTAAATTCCATATATATTTTGATAGAATATATATGATCACTCTTGTGGACTGATTTGTGTCCCCCAAAAGATATGCTGAAGTCCTACCTTATTTGGAAATAGAGTATTTATAATCAGATGAAGATGAGGTTATAATGGATTGAAAGTGAAAGTCACTCAGTTATGTCCAACTCTTTGCAACCCCATGGACTATACAGTCCATGGACTTCTCCATGCCAGAATACTGGAGTGGGCAGTCTTTCCCTTCTCCAGGGGATCTTCCCAACCCAGGGATTGAACCCAAGTCTCCCCAAGTCTCCTGCTTTGCAGGAAGATTCTTTACCAGCTGAGCCACAAGGGAAGCTCTAATGGATTAGAGTGGGTGATAAATCCAATGACTAGTGTCATTACATAAGGAAAGATTTAGAGACACAGAGATATACAGACCTGTAAAAACACAGCCATGTGAAGATGGAGGCGGGAGCTGAAGAGATGTAGCTATATGCCAGGAACACCGGGATTGTTGGCAAGTTCCCATCCTGCTTACAGCTTGGTTTCAGACTTCTTGCCTCCTGATCTGTGAGAGAGTAAATTTCAATTATTTTAAGCCACTTCCTTTGTGGTAATTTGATTGCAAAAGCCCTAGGATGTACTAATACACATCACAGTTTTGAAAGTAATTAGGTAATTCCTCATTAACTGTGTGGTGATGAATAGACAGGTGGTCATATTCTTTAGAATGTGATTCTTCATCTCCATTGGAGAAATGCCTATTTTTTCCATCCTTTGAATCTAATCTAGACCTGTTGACTTGCTCTTGCGAAAAGAATGTGACTAAAGAAATGTTGTACTAAAGTGTAAGAGTCAAGAAACCAAGCACACATCCTCTATCTCTTGGACCATGTGATTCTCATGAGACACAAAACAAGGCTAATCTGCTGGAACAAGAAAGATATATTTAAGCAGAGCTCCTTCATCCCAACTGAAGCATTCTAGATCAGCTTATAGCCAATTGATTTCCCCAAATGTAGGAAAATCCAGACCAGATCAGCAGAACCTCCTAGCTGAACCATAGACTCATGAGAAATAACAGAAGTTTGTTGTTTTCAGACACTAAGTTTAGGAAAGATTTGTTATATAGAAATGACAAAGTGATAAAAGATGCATAACTAATTTCAGATAATGAAATTAAGAAAACATCTGTCAGAACCACCCATAACTACCACTGAAATTGTTTGTGGTGTGCAGCATGGTACAGAGAAGCTATAAATATTAGCCATTTATAGCCACTGTGTGTGCGTGCATGCTCAGTGGCTTCAATCATGTCCAACTCTTTGTGACTCTATGGACTATGGCCCAGCAGGCTTCTCTGTCCATGGGATTCTCTAGTCAAGCATCCTGAAGTGAGTTGCCATGCCCTCCTCCAGGGGATCTTCTCCCACCAGGGATTGAACCCAGGTCTCCTGCATTGCAGGTGGATTCTTTACTGCTGAGCCACCAGGGAAGCCCCCAAAGCCACTGTAGCAGAGCCTATTTCCTATACTTACCTTAATACTACGCACCTGATTTATTGAAATCTACCTCCCTTCATCTGTCTGTCTCTCTGAATATTAACTCCATCTTCAAGCTTCAAATATTTTTTCTGTCTTCTACTTGGACTCTTTTACAATCTGAGTCTGACTTTACATTGATCATGGCATGAATCATAGCTTTAGTTAGGAAATACAACAATCTCATTAACCCACAAATACTACTGTTCCTCAGTTCAGTTCAGTTCAGTTGCTCAGTAGTGTCCGGCTCTTTTTTGACCCCATGAACTGCAGCATGCCAGGCCTCCTTGTCTATCCCCAACTCCCAGAGTCCACCCAAACCCATGTCCATTGAGTCGGTGATGCCATCCAACCATCTCATCCTCTGTTGTCCCCTTCTGCTCTGATTCTTAGTATAGTCTATACTGTAAATTACTTTATAGCAAATAAAATACTCATTTACTGAGGTTTATAATAAAAAGTGATTGATAATAACTAACCATAGATAGCATTAGTGTTAGTCACTATATATTATATATTTAAAAACTGTAGATAAGAAAACAAGGGTTGCACTCTGATATTGGGTATTCATGGAAAATATGCAAAGAAACAGAATATCAAAACATCTTCCTTTATGCTTATTATATGTAATTGGAGAAATTAGAGTTGGCAGTTGATAAAAATAGGTCCTCTATCCATTTCCATCTGAATAACACTTAACTGCACAGTTGCGAAGTTGATAGTTCCCTGATAGCTCAGTTGATAAAGAATCCACCTGCAATACAAGAGACCCTGGCTGGATTTCTGGGTTGGGAAGATCCACTGGAGAAAGGATAGGCTACTCACTCCACTGTTCTTGGGCTTCCCTTGTACCTCAGCTGGTAAAGAATCTGTCTCCAATGTGGGAGACCTGGGTTCAATCCCTGTGTTGGGAAGGTCCCCTGGAGAAGGGAAAGACTGCCCACTCCTGTATTCTGGCATGGAGAATTCCATGGATGTCCACGGAGTCACAAAGAGTTGGACATGACTGAGCAACTTTCACTTTTCCTAATGAACCTATCTATTATGTGAAAGCTGGCTCAGAATAGAATAATATTAGAGCTTAACACCTATATAGCACTGACTATGTGCTTATATATCCCAGTAAACTAAAGTAAATGCTAATATAATCTCCATTTTACAGATGAGGAAACTGCAGCATAGATGTTAGAAATGTAATTGTTATTTTCTTACTCATTTTTTTATGGCAAATTCACCTATTAATCACTTCCTTGACCCACCTTTCAGCCCAAACCCTATGACCTTATCTTCTTTCATGAGTGATATCAAGCTTTCTTATTAAATAAATTTAGTTTGTTCTCTAAAAAGAAACAATGTTCAGTTCAATTCAGTCACTCAGTCATGTCGACTCTTTGCAACCCCATGAATCGCAGCACGCCAGGCCTCCCTGTCCATCACCAACTCCCGGAATTCACTCAAATAGGTCCATCGAGTCGGTGATGCCATCCAGCCATCTCATCCTCTGTCGTCCCCTTCTCCTCCTGCCCCCAATCCCTTCCAGCATCAGAGTCTTTTCCAATGAGTCAACTCTTTGCATGAGGTGGCCAAAGTATTGGAGTTTCAGCTTCAGCATCATTCCTTCCAAAGAACACCCAGGACTGATCTCCTTTAGAATGGACTGGTTGGATTTCCTTGCAGTCCAAGGGACTCTCAAGAGTCTTCTCCAACACCACAGTTCAAAAGCACCAATTCTTCGGCACTCAGCTTTCTTCATAGTCCAACTCTCACATCCATACATGACCACTGGAAAAACCATAGCCTTGACTAGACGGACCTTTGTTGGCAAAGTAATGTCCAATGTTAGCTAGTGAAAATAACAATCGTTTTCACCTCTCATCCTGCTACAGTTATGGGAAGTGGTATGGAAGGTGTCCTGAGGCATATCTTGTACTTGAGAATGTCCACATCATGATCAGAGGGCTGTAGGTTTGCTAGTTTGAGGTACTAAAATGTTTGAAGTTAGTTATTGGCAAAAAAAAAAAAAAAAAATAGATTTGAAATGTGTGTTTATGCCATAGTGCAGAAGAATTGGATGCCAGGTATTATATTAGAAATAGTGTGTGGTCAATGGGGTGGTTTTCAAAAAAGATAATTACAACATTAAAAGGAGAGAGATGTGAATATGTGAACATTAAATGTGGTACAAATGTGAACATTACATGTGGTACAAATATATGAACATTAAATGTGGTACAAATGTGAACTTTAAAATGGGAGAAAGTGAAAGTGAAGTCGCTCAGTCGTGTCCAACTCTTTGCAACCTTATGAGCAGTAGCCTGCACCAGGCTCCTCCGTCCATGGGCTTTTCTAGGCAAGAGTACTGGAGTGGGTTGCCATTTCCTTCTCCAGGGAATCTTCCTGACCCAGGGATTGAACCCAGGTCTCCTGCATTGTAGACAGACACTTTACCGTCTGAGCCACCAGGCAAGTAAAATGGGAGAAATGTGGTGCAAAACACAGGCTTGATTCAGACAGACCAATTAGGATATTACTGTAGCAGGTGGCACTAGTGGTAAAGAACCGGCCCCTCAGTGCAGGAGACACAGGAGATGCAGGTTTGATTCCTGGGTTGGGAAGATCCCCTGGAAAAGGAAATGGGAACCGACTTTAGTAATCTTGCCTGCAGAATCCCACAGACAGAGGAGCCTGGTGTGCTACAGTCCATAGCAAAGTCATACACGGCTGAAGTGACTTAGCACACACATAGCACAGCAAGTGTGTGATTTCAATTCCAGGTTATAGTAATAGAGGAAGACTGAAAATAAAAAGAAGAGTTAAAGAGAAATCACAAAGAAGGTATTTGATAATTCCTTAACTTTACAAGGCAAGAGAAAAAGAATAACAAGTGTATTTTGGAGGCTAGGAAAGTAGTGGAGTTAGTAACATATTATAGGCTTCTGTACAGGGATTTGGAGAACAGAAGATAGGGAACAGTTGGAAGGACAACACATATGATGCTTCTAATCATGGAATTTTGTATCCATTAATATCTTTATATAAAGCTAACCTACTTCTTTGGATACATATATGTGCTGTGCTAAGTCACTTCAGCTGTGTCCAACTGTTTGTGACCCTATGGACTGCAGGTTGCCAGGATCCTCTGTCCATGGGATTCTCAAGGAGAGAATACTGAGGTGGGTTGCCATGCCCTCTTCCAGGGGATCCTTCTGACCCAGGGATTGAATCCACATTTCTTATGTCTCCTTCATTGATAGTGGTGTTCTTTATTATTAGTGCCAATATATGCATGCATACTCATACATATATATACATACTCATGACTTTTTCTTTAAATGCATAATATAAACTCTGTACTGCAGGATTTTTTCTTGTTCTATTCTCATATTTATTACTCTTGTTCATGAATTGGAAGACTCAATATTGTTATGTCAGTTCAACCAAAAATTGTTTCAATGAAATTCCAATAAAAATACCTAGGAATAAACTTAACCAAGGAAGTGGTTACTATACTATACTTTGAGAGGTGTAAAAAATTTATGAAGGTATTTGAAAATGATAAAGAAGGAAAGATATCTTGTATTCTTGGATTGGAAGCATGAATAGTTTTAAGATACAATAGTTGTTAGACTACCCAAACAGTCTAAAGATTTAATGGCACTGTATCAAAATACCCCTGACATTTTCCCCAAAACTAGAACTGATACTCTTAAAATTTATATGGAACCACAGAAGATCTCAAATTGCTATATTAATCTTTAGAAAAAAAAATGAAAACTGGAAGCATAACTGTCCCACACTTTAGACTACATTAATTAAAGCAGTATGGTGGGAATTTCCTGGTAGTCCAGTGGTTGGGACTCAGCACTTTCACTGCAGGGGCCTGGGTTTGGTCCCTGGTTGGGGAACTAAGATCTGTAAGCTGCTTGGCACAGGCAAAAAAGAGAGAGAGAGAAAGAGAGAGAGAGAGAGAGAGAGAGAAAGAGAGAAAGAGAGAGAGAGAGAGAGAGAGAGAGAGAGAGAGAGAGAGAGAGAAAGTATGGCACTGGAACAAAAGAAAAAAAAAAGGACACAGAGATTAATGGCACAGAATACAGAGTCCAGAAATTAATCCACACATTTATGGTCAATTAATCTGTAATAAAGGAGGCAAGAAAATACAGTGGGCAGCTACATGTAAAAGAATGAGATTAGAACATTTCCTCACACCATATACAAAAATAAACTGAAAATGATGGGTTAAAGACCTAAATGTAAGTCCTGAAACCATAAAACTCCTAGAAGAGAACTTAGGCAGAACACTTTGATGTACGTTGTAACAATAGTTTTTTTGATCTGTCTCCTGAGCTACATATAGCGCAATATTCATCAGTTCAGTTCAGTTCAGTCTCTCAGTCGTGTCTCTTTGTGACCCCATGAAAATCGCAGCACGCCAGGCCTCGCTGTCCATCACCAAATCCTGGAGTTCACTCAAACTCACATCCATCGAGTCGGTGATGCCATCCAGCCATCTCATCCTCTGTCGTCCCCTTCTCCTCCTGCCCCCAATCCCTCCCAGCATCAGAGTCTTTTCCAATGAGTCAACTCTTCGCATGAGGTGGCCAAAGTACTGGAGTTTCAGCTTTAGCATCATTCCTTCCAAAGAACACCCAGGGCTGATCTCCTGTAGAATGGACTGCAAAGTATCATGTCTAGTAAAATTGATAACTCAACAATTATCAACCATTTTAACTTCCAGGATTTCTCAGTTAAAACATTTGAGAAATGTCTGTGTGAATAAATCTAACCAGTTTATAAATGGCAAAATACTCGTGTACAAAAACAGTAGAACTAAAGAGTTAAAGGAAATGTAGATATTTCCAAAAATAATACAATAAGGGCCATAAGAAGGTATAGAAGACTGCTGACTCTTGGGGAAATGACCAACATATTAATGACAAAAAATACCTAACCCAGGTTTCAAAAATCACTTGGATATACAAGCCTACTTCCTATGGTTTGTACAACAATAAATGAGTTGAAGGAATTACAAATCATAAATAGTACACATATTTTCCCATGTATCATAAGGAAGATGATAAAGGAAAGCATTTTTGGTTTCTGTTTCACTCAGCTTTCTTAAAGTTCTGTCCTTTTATATGATACAGATTTTGAAAGTGTAAACTCATTCCTTGGACTAAAGATAAAACAATATAATAAATATATCTGCAGGCTAATACATTTAGCAAAAAATAAGATACTTATTAAAAATAATAAATGAGATTTTCTGTGTTAAATAAATGAACACTGTTTGGTGGTTATAAGGGTTGTAAGTTAAATTCAGATACTGATGGAAAAATAAAATGTGAAAAGTATGAAGTGAAGTGAAAGTTGCTTAGTCATTTCCGACTCTTTGCGACCCCATGAACTATGCAGTCCATGGAATTCTCCAGGCCAGAATACTGGAGTGAGTAGCCCTTCCCTTCTCCAGGGGATCTTCACAACCCAGGGATTGAACCAAGGTTTCCCGCATTGCAGGCGAATTCTTTACCAACTGAGACACCAGGGAAGCCCATGAAAAGTATAAATAATTTTGTGTAGAAATATGTGTAGAAATAACATGCTGTGATGAAAGACTAAATGATTTCGTAGAGTGTAGCTAATTATTTTTTGACACTTTTGGGGATCTTCCAAATTTTATATTCCTATGTTTTGTGACTACTCTGTTGTGGTTCAGACTGTTTCATTGCCTGATCATTATGTACAGCAAAATGTGCTATCAGCTTGTACTTGGCTCCTTGAAACTGGATTACTAAATTAATCTTTTGATAATTTAGCACAGGACATAATTATTTTGATGGTATTTGGGTATCCACTTTTTCCTGTTGTATTCAGTTCAGTTCAGTCACTTAGTCGTGTCCGACTCTTTGTGACCCCATGAATGGCAGCACGCCAGGCCTCCCTGTCCATCACCAACTCCAGAGTTCACTCAGACTCACGTCCATCAAGTCGGTGATGACATCCAGCCATCTCATCCTCTGTTGTCCCCTTCTCCTCCTGCCCCCAATCCCTCCCAGGATCAGAGTCTTTTCCAATGAATCAACTCTTCGCATGAGGTGGCCAGAGTACTGGAGTTTCAGCTTCAGCATCATTCATTCCAAAGAAATCCCAGGGCTGATCTCCTTCAGAATGGACTGGTTGGATCTCCCTGCAGTCCAAGGGACTCTCAAGAGTCTTCTCCAACACCACAGTTCAAAAGCATCAATTCTTCGGTGCTCAGCTTTCTTCACAGTCCAACTCTCACATCCATACATGACCACTGGAAAAACCATGGCCTTGACTAGACAAACCTTTGTTGGCAAAGTAATCTCTCTGCTTTTCAATATGCTATCTAGGTTGGTCATAACTTGCCTTCCAAGGAGTAAGTGTCTTTTAATTTTATGGCTGCAGTCACCATCTGCAGTTATTTTGGAGCCCCCCAAAATAAAGTCTGACACTGTTTCCACTGTTTCGCCATCTATTTCCCATTAAGTGATGGGACCAGAGGCCATGATGTTCATTTTCTGAATGTTGAGTTTTAAGCCAACTTTTTCACTCTTCTCTTTCACCTTCATCAAGAGGCTTTTTAGTTCCTCTTCACTTTATGCCATAAGTGTGGTGTCATCTGCATATATGAGGTTATTGATTTTTTTCCCAGCAATCTTGATTCCAGTTTGTGCTTCTTCCAGCCCAGCATTTCTCATGATGTACTCTGCATATAAGTTAAATAAGCAGGTGACAATATACAGCCTTGATGTACTCCTTTTCCTACTTGGAACCAGTCTGTTGTTCAATGTCCAGTTCTAACTGTAGTATTGGGTTGGCCAAACATTTCATTCAGATTTTTCTACTGGATCTAACATCACAGAAATACAGACATATTGAGCCAAAATTTCAGAATCAATTATTCTGGAACTCTGGACACAAGCAAATGTTTATAACAATCAAGAAAGTGTTGAATAAAGAAAAATAAACTGAAACCATAGGAGAGGTTTGCAGCATTTTTATTTTCCCTTGTTCAGCCCCGTCTCTGGGTTTGTATTGGTCCTGGTAGTGGCAACCCTGTGTTCACTGTGTGGGACCTTGTTTACTAAGTTGAAGT
Organism: Bos indicus x Bos taurus; assembly: GCF_003369695.1. NCBI lineage: Eukaryota > Metazoa > Chordata > Mammalia > Artiodactyla > Bovidae > Bos > Bos indicus x Bos taurus. Next base: position 60,977,588 of record NC_040080.1, read on the forward strand.
AAAGTAGAACAGACCTTATTTTCACTTCTGCATTTTATGATTTTAATAGCTTAACTAATGTGTGGCTTGCTGTGATTTTCCTTATTCTAAATAACATCCATGTATGTTTCTAATTCTGAAAGAGATGGGAATATCACACCACCTGATCTGCCTCTTGAGAAATTTGTATGCAGGTCAGGAACCAACAGTTAGAACTGGACATGAGACAACAGACTGGTTCCAAATAGGAAAAGGAGTTTGTCAAGGCTGTATATTGTCACCCTGTTTATTTAACTTATATGCAGATTACATCATGAGAAACGCTGGACTGGAAGAAACACAAGCTGTAATCAAGATTGCCGGGAGAAATATCAATAACCTCAGATATGCAGATGACACCACCCTTATGGCAGAAAGTGAAGAGGAACTCAAAAGCCTCTTGATGGAAGTGAAAGTGGAGAGTGAAAAAGTTGGCTTAAAGCTCAACATTCAGAAAACAAAGATCATGGCATCCGGTCCCACCACTTCATGGGAAACAGATGGGGAAACAGTGTCAGACTTTATTTTTCTGGGCTCCAAAATCATTGCTGATGGTGACTGCAGCCATAAAATTAAAAGACACTTACTCCTTGGAAGGCAAGTTATGACCAACCTAGATAGCATATTGAAAAGCAGAGAGATTACTTTGCCAACAAAGGTTTGTCTAGTCAAGGCTATGGTTTTTCCTGTGGTCATGTATGGATGTGAGAGTTGGACTGTGAAGAAGGCTGAGCGCCGAAGAATTGATGCTTTTGAACTGTGGTGTTGGAGAAGACTCTTGAGAGTCCCTTGGACTGCAAGGAGGTCCAACCAGTCCATTCTGAAGGAGATCAGCCCTGGGATTTCTTTGGAACGAATGATGCTAAAGCTGAAACTCCAGTACTTTGGCCACCTCATGTGAAGAGTTGATTCATTGGAAAAGACTCTGATGCTGGGAGCAATTGGGGGCAGGAGGAGAAGGGGACGACAGAGGATGAGATGGCTGGATGGCATCACTGACTCGATGGACGTGAGTCTGAGTGAACTCCGGGAGTTGGTGATGGACAGGGAGGCCTGGCATGCTGCGATTCATGGGGTAGCAAAGAGTCGGACATGATTGAGCGACTGATCTGATCTGATCTGATGTTTCTAATTCCATATTTATAAATTTTGGTCTCATAATTTTTTATTGTGGCCTTAAAGAGTGTCACTATATTAGGAAGTTCAAATATCCCCCAAACATGTAACTACACTTGGAAAGAGGAGAAAGGTAAAAGTACTCTTCATGTATATGGGAAACAGGCATTTCTATACAAGAGTTGTACATCGAACCTAGAAACAATCCATGCTGACATGGCTGCGAGCAAAAAGTGTTCCAGAACAGGTGATGCTGAGGAAAGAGAAAATGAAGATGGATGCTTGCCTAATGTATCTGTTATTTTTGAGGATATAGTCGCACTTCTGGATTCTGGCCTGAGTTGGGAATACTGAAAAATATGTAAATACTTATGCAATTATTTTAATGTAAATTGATCCCTGTGGATACAAAATATTGTTAAATAGAGAAAAAGCATGTAGACAAAGATGTTGCTCAGCTTGAAAAATAATTTCATTGTCAAAATAGTGTAAATTATGATAAAACTTGTGATCACTATAAAAGTATGAAAAATATAATAAAAATGAGAAATATTAATAGAAATTATTTTTGTGGTGGTGATTTAGTCTCTACATTGTCTCAGACTCTTTGCAACCCCATGGGCTGTAGCCTGCCAGGCTCCTCTGTCCATGGGATTACCCAGGCAAGAATACTGGGAAGTCTCCTCGGTTTGTCTCCTGCATTGCAAGTAGATTATTTACCCACTGAGCCATTGGGGAAGCCAACAAGAATACTGGAGTGAGTTTCCATTTCCTTCTCCAGGGCATGTTCCCAACCCAAGGAAGGAGTAAGGATATAAGAAAATAAATAACTAATTTTTAATACTAGAAATCCAATAGCCTAAACTGAAAATGTCATTTAAGAAATAGTAATAAATATCGAAGGGGACAAAAACTGACACTGTAAGTATCTAGAGAATAAGAGTTAACGATAGGTGAGGGATGAAGCAGGAGGCTACTAATTTTCATTGGCAGGGTTCCAGAATTTTTCACTTTTTGAACTTTGCATATATACATATATCTTTAATTTTTTTAAAAAAGCAATTTTATTAAAGTAGTACTCAGGTTGAAAAAGTAACACAATAATTAAACTACTTTTAAATACTTTTAAATTTGTATTTATTTATTTGGCTGTACCAAGTCTTAGTTATGGCACGTGGGATCTTTGATTTTTGTTGCAGCATGCAAACACTTGGTTGTACCATGTGAACTTATTTACTTATTTTTTTTGAAGCATAGGTCATTACAGAGTATTGAGTAGAATTCCCTGTGCCATCTCCTCTAAATTCTCCCCGTTCTTACTGCCCAGACTTCCTGTTGCTATGCTTGGTCATATTTAGTGAATTTGCCTTATTTCTTGTTCTGTTCTATCTTTACCAAAATTTTAGAATAAACTTCATCAGCTCTCCTATCAAGATAATTCTGTTTTTAACTCATCACCTATATTTATTCAGTTGCTACTTAGTACCAGGGTCATTTCAGATCCTAAAATTTTATGGATGAAAAATATAATAGACAAGGTTCTACTATGATGCAACTGGAATTTTGTAGGAGAACCAGATTTAAAAAGTGAAGAAATGACATGTAGAAATAAATATTGATAGAATTATAAACAATAAGTCTATACATAAAATCCATGAGAAGAGAAATGTCTCCTCACAAATGGTCACTGTGCAAATTGACTTTTTTATGGAGATATATTGGGTTGCCCAAAAAGTGAATTCAGGCTTTTCCATGAAAATGTTAAGGAAAAATCTGAATGAACTTTGTGGCCAACCCAAAATAATCTGAGGTTGGAGTTTGGTGATGGAGTGAGAGCAGAGATGGGGAGAGAGGTGACAAAGAGCTCGAGAATGAAATATAAAAAGAAAAGAGTGGAAGAACATGAAGATAGGACAGGAAGGAAGTGAGGAGTTATACCAAGGATTCTTTGCTGGTCCCTGGTACCTTGCCATTCAATTATGTTTCAGGACATAATTTTAGCAATGATGTGAGATAATATGAATTAAATTTTAAAGGACATATTTTTATCTTTTCTATAGAAAATGGATTGGATGAGGGAAGGAAGCAAAGATTATTTAGACATCTCCTAAAAGGAGAAGATTATTAAGGCTATTAATTAAGACTAGGTGGAAGGTAGTGGTTTATTGGGTTAGAATGGTGGCAGTTGTAGCAGCAGAGAAGGCAATGGCACCCCACTCCAGTACTCTTGCCTGGAAAATCCCATGGACGGAGCGCCTGGTGGGCTGTAGTCCATGGGGTCTCAACTGAGTGACTTCACTTTCACTTTCACTTGCATGCATTGGAGAAGGAAATGGCAACCCACTCTAATGTTGCCTGGAGAATCCCAGGGACGGGGGAGCCTCGTGGGCTGCCATCTATGGGGTCACAGACATGACTGAAGCGACTTAGCAGCAGTTGTAGCAAACACTGTCTTCTAATTACAAAATGTTTCCTGCTGGACTGAAAATTAGATAGGTGCCTTTCACTTTTCTTCTTCTTTTGTTTTTAATGTATAGTTGTCATGGACATGTAGGGTAACTTAGTATTATTATTTTTTTAATTCCTATGGTTTGCAACTTATGACAATGAGAAGTGAAAGTGTAGTCCCTCAGTTGTGTCCAACTCTTTGTGACCCCAAGGGCTGTAGCCCACCAGGCTCCTCTGTCCATGGGATTCTCCAGGCAAGAATACTGGAGTGGGTTGCCATTCCCTTCTCCAGGCAATCTTCCCAACCCAGGGACTGAACCCTTGTCTTCCACATTGCAAGTAGGTTCTTTATCATCTGAGCCACCAGGGAAGCCCTCTTACAACTTAGAGCTGCCTTAAAAAAAAAAAAAAAAGTGTTTTTGTCTTGTTCTATATGGAGCTTATGGATTATAATTTCTCCATTCAGTCATTTTTCAGATAGTCTTAACATCTTGTGCAGTGTTCTCCAGGGAAAACTTTCCTTTAAAAAAATATTTTAAATCAGTTAATCCTCTTGAGACACATGACATACTGCTTAAAAAAGGATGATACCTATAATCTTAAAGCTACAAAATAAACAACTGGGCTTTCCATGTAAGACAGAACCATTTCAATATAAAAAGGAGCCTGAAATCTTCTCCTTTTATTCATTTTTTCTTAACTGCTTAAAAAAAGAAAAAACTATTTGTTTTGCTCTAATCTTGAAAAATATGCTCCAAGTTAAATAAAACATAAATTGGAGAATATTTCCTATCTTGAAAAAATGAGAAGAAATGAAACTGAGTTTCTTACTGTGACAGAATCCTTGAATTTACACATTTGAGTGCATATTACTGAAGCTAACGTTGTTTGGATAAGAATGAAAAATAAAACTATGGGTTAAAGCAAAATATAAAAACATGGTGGATAGGCAACATTAGAAATTCCCTCTATCCTGGAACTCATGTCAAAAGAAGAAACTCAAGAATGAATTGCTACTAAAGACATTAAGGTTTGGGGGAAAAGTCCGTTTTTATTTTAATTATAATAACTTTATTGCATGAAACTGGAAGAAATATTCAATCCCTGTTTATCAGTTGAAATAGGATGGCATGCAGTTAGAAATATTTTTCTTTCACAAATAAACATTAAATTGACTTTTAAAATTTACACTGAAGGCATTAATTGTTCTATTGTAATAAAAAATCTTTGAACCTTTCATTTCCTAGAATCTGGCTTTCAGTAGATATTCTTCTCAGTATTAAACAGAATCTCAGAAATGCTCTTTACTAAATGAATGCTGTTTACCTCAGATAATTGTAAATGCGTGTTCCTTTAGTGCACAGAGTCAGTGTAAATAATGTGGATTATGACACTGGACTGAACTTGGGAAATTATTTTTGTATTTATCAAGCAGTCGTATTGAATTTAATAGAATTTAAGCCTTTCAGGAGCTGTCTAATTTTAATATTATAAGAGAATCTCTCATCTTGTACCTGTAAATTGTCAAAGCAGTTACGGAAGCCCTTGGGACTGTGTGCTTGTGCTTAGTCGCTCAGTAGTGTCCGACTCTTTGCAAACCCTTGGTCAGTAGCCCACCAGGCTTCTCTGTCCGTGGGGATTCTCCAGGCAAGAATACTAGAGTGGGTTGCCATGCCATCCTCCAGGGGATCTTCCCAACCCAGGGACTGAACCCAGGTCTCCTGCATTGCAGGCCGATTCTTTACCAGCTGAGCTACCAGGGAAGTCTCCCTGGGACTGTAATAGTAGTTAAACAATGACTATTTTACTTTTACCCAGCAAGAATTTATTTGAGGAATTAGGAAGAAAATAATGTTGTAATGGAGTTTAGAATACTTGTTTAGAATGTTGTAATTTAAGGTTAGGCTAGTGTGTGTGCCTAGTTGCTTAGCTGTGTCGACTCTTTGTGACTCCATGGACTGCAGCCTGCCAGGCTCCTCTGTACATGGGATTCCCTAGGAAGGATACTGGAGTGGGTTGCCATTTCCTTCTCTAGAAGATCTTCCTGACCCAGACATGGAAGCTGGGTCTCCTGCATTGCAGGAAGATTCTATACCATTTGAGCCACCAGGGAAGCCCCTACAAAATAGAGCAACCATTTATGAATCTACCTCTGACAAAATACCCTGGCAGTTTATATAGCTCATCACAATTTATTGATATTTGCCTATACATTTCACCTTTAAAATAGACTAACTTTATATTTCTAAAATCTCACTGAGTATAAATTTTACTTACAATATAAACACATTTAGAAAAAAGGATCCATTGAAGAGGATAGAAAACAAAGGAGGTAAAAGAAGAAAGACAAAAATTTTAGTTGCATTGTATTCATTTATAATCATTTGAGATGTTTGCATATTAAGTCTACAATTGGAATATAGAAATATAATAGGGATAAAATAGTTTCAGAGATGACATAATATTATGCTTAAGGAAAATATTTTCATTCTCTAGAAAGAATTGATGATACACTTTAGTGGTGATGAATGTAAGATGTAAGGATGATTTTGAAGAAGATTAAAAAAATAAGAAAACAAGATGGAGAACAGAATTTCAAATTGTCATGTATTGAACCAGAAAGAAATGAGGTTAGAGGTGAATAAATAAGAAGTGGCTCCCATGGCAAGAGGGGGAGACACATGGAGCAGTGATGCACCAGGCATGTCTAGATAATCTTTTATTGTTTTAAATACCTTATTCGAGAACCTTGTTCATTACTGCAGATATTTAGTAAGGTGTGCTATATAACACACTCCATTCAGGATGATATACTTTGTATCTGCTTGAGTGAATATCAGAAAAAAGAGCACAGCCAGAGTGAGTAAGATGAAAGTAAATTCTAATCTTCAGGTAGAGTGGAAAAAGCAGAACTAAAAGTTGCCATGAGGATTTAAATATTGAAGTGTACAGAAGTTTGGTAAAAGTAATTCCCACTTTATATAGGCTAGGGATATTTAGGTCAAGTTATGTTAATTTTTAAAGGTGAAAATTTCACCTCAGGTGAAATCTGACTTCCAGAAGTATAAAGTTTACCTTAAACTGTAATAAACACAAAAAGAGATGTTTGGCAGAGTAGAATTAATCATCTTCCTGTAAATTGAAGATAATGACATTTAACCTTTCTTAAGTAAATGGCTTTCTGAAGATCTTTGGAGGCTCTGTGTAGCTTTAGAATCTGTGACCCAAGAAGATAGTTCCATCACTTTGTATTTTCATTTGTATAAACATAAATGATTCTTTTAATAAAGAAAGAAGAAGAAAGTTATGTAAATAATGCAATGTATACTAAATAGATTGGAAACTTTGAAAATACAGAATATACAATTTAAGATACAATTTTTTTCTTTTCTATTTTTATATGATTATCAATGTACTATGTTTTCCTTTGGGAACACATGAATTTATGACACTTGAGGAAACAAACAAAAAAACCTCATGAATTGCACTCAGTGAAATTTTGAATAAAGATTATATGAGTACATTTTTATAGGCTGTTATTCCTTTTTGATTCTTCTTTCTTACTTTTTTTAAATAGAAGTCAGCGATGAGAAACCACACAACAGTGACAACCTTTATTCTTCTTGGACTAAGCAATGACCCACAATTACAGGTGGCTATTTTTCTTCTCCTTTTTTTCACTTACTTATTGAGCGTCACTGGAAATCTAATCATCATCATCCTTACCCTGCTAGATTCACACCTCAAGACACCTATGTATTTCTTTCTTCGAAATTTCTCATTTTTAGAAATCTTATTCACAACTGTCTGCATCCCCAAATTTCTTGTCAGTATGGCAACAGGTGATAAGACCATTTCTTACAACAATTGTGCAGCACAGCTGTTTTTTACTATTCTCTTGGGTGCAACCGAATTTTTTCTTCTGGCTGCCATGTCCTATGACCGCTACGTGGCCATCTGCAAACCCCTGCATTACATGACCATCATGAGTGACAGAGTGTGCAACTTACTGGTCTTTGCGTCATGGTTGGCTGGTTTCATAATAATTTTTCCACCACTCCTTGTGGGTCTCCAGCTTGATTTCTGTGCAGCCAACACTGTAGATCATTTCGTCTGTGATGTATCTCCTATATTACAACTCTCTTGCACAGACACAGAAAAAGTAGAAATAATGATGCTTCTCTCAGCCATTTTAACTCTCCTGGTTACTCTGGTGTTAGTGATTTTCTCCTACACAAACATCATTAGGACTATTCTGAAGATACCTTCTTCTCAAAAGAGGAGGAAAGCCTTTTCTACATGTTCTTCTCACATGGTGGTTGTGTCCATTTCTTATGGAAGTTGCATCTTCATGTATGTGAAACCCTCTGCCAAGCAAAGAGTGTCTTTAAATAAAGGGATAGCTCTGCTCAGTACTTCTGTTGCCCCCATGTTGAATCCTTTTATTTATACACTGAGAAACAGACAAGTGAAATATGCTTTTAAGCTCATGATCAAAAATATTGAGGCTTTCTTAATGAAGTGAACAACATTAGTGACATTCTTGAGTTTATAAGTAAAATAAATCAACAAGTGTGAAGTGTGTTGTACATCTCTTCTATTTGTGTTTTACATAATATTACTATCTTCTGTGACTTACAATGTTCATTGTGACTTGCCTAAAAATCCCAGTCTAACTTTCACTTCTATTTTCTCCTCGTGCTCAGATCACATATACATTTCTTAATATGATCATATTCATTTGCCTTTTGATTTGGTGACTCTGTTGATTTCCTTTAAAAATTCCCTCAGAGGAAGATAAAGTGAGACTTCAATTTTCCATGTTCCTTTCCACCATTCAGAAATTTAGAGATTCAGTTTGGTGTATGTTCTATGCAGAGTTTAGTACCCCACCTAGATTTGATCACCTAATCAGCTTTTCTGTAGTGGATTCCAAGTTTGAATTCTGAATAGAAATTTGGAACAAACCAATTTAATGCATTTCTTAAACTACACACATTGATAGTTTCAAATTTTCAACCAGGCTTGGACTACTGGTATATGTTTAGAAACAGATTGAAGGAAATCTAGAGATGTTATGGCATTATGCCTTGCAATAACCAGATAAATTATTGCTAATATTAACTAATTATTTACAATGGCCAGGTTTGTGAAATGTACTAGCCTGCATCTTGAAAACAGCATAAGACATGTATTATCATGCTCACTTACGAATAACAATCTGTAGCCTATTTAAAGCTTAAGTAACTCGCTGGATTAGAATAATTAATATTGTGAAAGTGACCATAGTACCCAGATTCAGTGATTCCCTATTAAAAAAGATCAGTTTTCATTCCAGTCCCAAACAAAGGCAATGCCAAAGAGTGTTTAAACTACTACACAATTGCACTCATTTCACATCCTAGCATGTAATGCTCAAAACCCTTCAAGCTAGGTTTCAATAGTAGGTGAACTGAGAAGTTCCATATGTACAGGCTGGATTTAGAAAAGGCAGAGGAACCAGGGATCAAATTGCCAACAGCCATTGGATCATAGAAAAAGCAATGGAATTTCAGAAAGACATCTGCTTCATCAAATATGCTAAAGCCTTTGACTGTGTGGATCACAACAAACTGTGGAAAATTCTGAAAAGAGATGGGAATAGCAGACCACCTAACCTGCCTCCTGAAAAACCTGTACTCAGGTCAAGAAGCAATAGTTAGAACTAGGCATGGAGCAACCAACTGTTTCAAAATCGGGAAAGGAGTACATCAAGGCTGTATATTGTCACCCTACTTATTTAACTATTATGCAGAGTTCATCATGCGAATGATGGGCTGAATCAATCACAAGCTGGAATCAAGATTGCCAGAAGAAATATCAATAACCTTAGATATGCAGATAACATCACCCTTATGGCAGAAAGTGAAGAAGAACTAAAGAGCCTCTTGATGAAGGTGAAAGAAGAGAGTGAAAAGCTGGCTTAAAGCTCAACAGTCAAAACACTAATATCATGTCATTGGATCCTATCACTTCATGGCAAATAGATGGGGAAAACAATGGAAACAGTGAGAGACTTTATTTTCTTGCACTCCAAAATCATTGAGGATGGTGACTGCAGCCATCAAATTAAAAGACGCTTATTCCTTGGGAGAAAAGCTATGAAAACCCAGACAGTGTATTAAAAAGCAGAGACATCACTTTGCTGACAAAGGTCCATCTAATCAAAGCTATGGTTTTTCCAGTAGCATGTACGGATGTGAGAGTTGGACCATAAAGAATGCTGAGCACTAAAGAACTGATGTTTTCAAACTGTGTAGTGGAGAAGACTCTTGAGAGACCCTTAGACAGCAAGCTCAAACCAGTCAATCTTAAAGGAAATCAACCCTGAATATTCTTTGGAAGGACTGATGCTGAAGTTAAGTTCCAATACTTTGGCTACTTGATGCCAAGCATTGGAAAAGACCCTGATGCTGGGAAAGACTGAGGGCACAGGGAGAAAGGGGCAGCAGAGGATAAGTTGGTTGGATGGCATCATCAACTCAATGGACATGAGTTTGAGCAAACTCCGGGAGATAATGAAGGACAGAAACCTGGCATGCTGCAATCCATGGGGTCATGAAGAGTTGAACATGACTGAGCAATTGAAAGACAGAATCAAAATATCCATATTTTTCACAGAACTAGGACAACTAATCTTAACATTTATATAGACCCCAAATAGACCCATAATTGCAAAATGATCCTGAGAAAAAGATCAAAGCTGGAAGTATAACTGTTCCATATTTCAGACAATACTTCGAAGCCACAGTGATGAAAACAATGTGCTATGGACACAAAAACAGACACGTAGATCAATGGAACAGAATAAAGAGCCCAGAAATACACTAACCCATCTATGGGCAGTTAGTTGACAACAAAGGAAGGAAGAGGGCTTCTCAGATAACACTGGTGGTAAAAGACTTGCTTGCCAATGCAGGAGACATAAGAGATGATGGTTCTATCCTGGGTTTGGGAAGTTCCCCTGGAGGAGGGCATGACAACCCACTCCAGTATTCTTGCCTGGAAAATTCCATGGACAGAGGAGCCTGGTGGACTACAGTCTGTGGAGTCACAAAGAGTTGGGTGTCACTGAAGTGACTAAGACTGCAGACATGCATGCACAAAGGAAGGAAGAAGGTACAATGGAGAAATGACCATCTCTTCGTTAAGTTTTGAATATCCATTCATCCATGAGGGTCATACCTTAGTGGTGGCAAATTATGCTGTAGTTTACATGGGGGCCCTTATATCTTTTTGAATAAAAGTTAATTTTCTTCAGATAAATGCCAAGAAGTGGAATTTCTAGATCATATAGTAGTTCCATTTTTAATTTCTTTGTGAACTTTATAGTATTTCCCGTAGTGGCTACATCATTTACATTCCCACCAATAATTCACAATTGTTCTTTCTCCACATCACTTGTTATTTTTTGTCTTTTTTATAATAGTCACTCTAAAATGTGTGAATTGATATCTCATTGCAGTATTAGTTTGCATTTCTCCAACGATCACAATTTTGAGTTATCTTTTCATGTGTTAGTTGTCCATCTGTATGCCTTTTTTGAAAAATGTCTATTCAGCATTTCCACATATTTTGCCAATATTTCAAGTTAGGGATCAGTTGGTTGCATCTACACTATTTTGGTTCTATATACTAATCTCTGTCAAGTGTTCAGCTCTTCAGAGAAACTGAAATTTGACCACATTTATTGGGCAAACTGATGAGCAAAAGTCAGATTTCATCTCCCTCATCTCTTCCTGATCCCTGGGACCTAGTTAAAGGATGTAGTCACTGAATCCAACTGTTCCCAGAAAGGAGTTATCTCCTTTCATTTCTTCTTGGTAGTGATCAGAATAAGGGTATTGGGGATAAAGAGATACACACATCTACTTGGAAAACCCAAGATTCCATCTAGATTATTATTCTTGGGAATGCTGTTTTACTTTCCCCTAACTGCATCCCCTAGTCAGTCTGATTGGCACGACTTCCAGGTGGCAACATCTTCACAGGGGAGGACCTTATGGATTTGCACTTAATTCTGGTTTAGTTCAGTTCAGTGGCTCAGTCATGTCTGACTGTTTGCAACCCCATGGACTACAGAACGCCAGACCTCCCTGTCCATCACCAACTCCCAGAGTTTACTCAAACTCATGTGCATTTAGTCAGTAATGCCATCCAACCATCTTTTCCTTTGTTGTCCCCTTCTTCTCCTGCCTTCAGTCTTTCCCAGCACCAGGGTCTTTTCAAATGAGTCAGTTCTTCAAATCAAAAGGCCAAAGTATTGGAGTTTCAGTTTCGGCATCAGTCCTTCCAATGAATATTCAGGACTGATTTCCTTTACAATGAACTGGTTGGATCTCCTTGCAGTCCAAGGGGCTCTCAAGAGCTTTCTCCAACACTACAGTTCAAAAGCATCAATTCTTCCGTGTTCAGCCTTCTTTATAGTCCAACTCTCACATTCATACATGACTACTGGAAAAACCATAACTTTGACTGGACAGACTTTGTTGGCAAAGTAATGTCTCTGTTTTTTAATATGTTGTCTGTGTTGGTCATAACTTTTCCAAGGAGCAAGTGTCTTTTAATTTCATGACTGCAGTCACCATCTGCAGTGATTGTGGAGTCCCAAAAAATAAAGTCTGTCACTGTTTCCACTGTTTCCCCATCTATTTGCCATGAATTGATGGGACCAGGTGCCGTGATCTTAGTTTTCTGAATGTTGAGTTTTAAGCCAGTTTTTTCACTCTTCTATTTCACTTTCATCAAGAGGCTCTTTAGTTCTTCACTTTCTGCCATAAGGGTCGTGTCATCTGCATATCTGAAGTTATTGATATTTGTCCCCAGTCTTGATTCCAGCTTGTGCTTCATCCAGCCCAGTGTTTCTCGTGATGTACTCTGCATATAAGTTGAATAAGCAGGGTGACAATATACAGCCTTGATGTGCTCCTTTCCTATTTGGAACCAGTCTGTTGTTGCATGTTCAGTTCTGCCTGTTGCTTCCTGACCTCCATCAGATTTCTAAGAGGCAGGTCAGGTGGTCTGTTATTCCCACCTCTTTCAGAATTTTCAACAGTTTGTTGTGATCCACACAATCAAAAGCTTTGGCATAGTCAATAAAGCAGAAGTAGATGCTTTTCTGGAACTCTCTTTTTCCATGATCCAGTGGATGTTTGTAATTTGATCTCTAGTTCTTCTGCCTTTTCTAAATCCAGCTTGAACATCTGAAAATTCACAGTTCACGTATTGCTGAAGTCTGGCTTGGAGAATTTTGAGCATTAATTTACTAATATATGAGATCAGTGCAATTCTGTGTTAGTTTGAGCATTCTTTGCATTGCCTTTCTTTGGGATTGGAATGAAAACTGACCTTTTCCAATTCTGGTTAAGTTTCATTAAAAGGGGCTTGTCATTCAGTCACTTGACTCTTCTGAAAAAAAGTCTGAGTGTGAGTAGGTGATGTTGGAAACACTGATGAAATTATACTAACTGAAAAGGAGCACCAATTTTTCTGGAAGTGCAGGGACAGAATAACCTAGCATTTAGTGAGAAAATACCTTCAGTTCAGTTCAGTTCAGTCGCTCAGTCATGTCCGACTCTTTGTGACCCCATGAACTGCAGCACGCCAGGCCTTGACTCTCAAGAGTCTTCTCCAACACCGCAGTTCAAAAGCATCAATTCTTCAGCACTCAGCTTTCTTCACAGTCCAACTCTCACATCCATACATGACTAGTGGAAAAATCGTAGCCTTGACTAGACAGACCTTTGTTGGGAAAGTAATGTCTCTTGGCATTACTTGACCTTAGACCTTGGCAAGCATGAGTTGAGACAAACATTTATGATCTTTCTTCAGTAAGAACTATCCCTGGAGCCTCTCTCCAGAAGAAAAACACTCCACTGGCAGATCTCTTGAACAGTTGCAAACAAGTTTACATGACAGTTGGTTCTGAAATCCTCACTCAGAAAGGTTATCAAGATAATAGACACAATAGGGGAGGTCACTAGCAGCACCCCCCCACCATCCTAAGGTGAATACTTCTTGATGCTTTTCCCACCCCTACTCTCAGCCAGTGAGTAAGGGTGAAAAATACCACATGTCTGATGGCATGAACAAATAGGACAGATTGGATTGATTTAGGATTAAATTGGATTAAAGTAAATAGGACAGATTGAATTAAAACATTCCATCCAAAACCAAGTTTCAGGATGGGAACCCTGAGGCTTACCAGCCAAGTGAAAGGCTATGCTGGTATAATAAGATTTTAATCTGGGTGCTTCTTGCAGCAAAATTGTAAACACTTTCTTTCTAAGAAACCTCATGCGCACTTGGGTTTGTATTTCTTGTGTGAAGACTGAGCATTGGGCTGACTCTTCTGAAATATTTGTGACTTGCACCTTAGGAGTGAGAGAAAAGTCCTCCAGTTTAATTAGAGAGCTCACCAGAATGGATGTACTTAGGAGAAATTTCAACAGAAGTCAAAATGCTTTAGAAATGAGGGGTGGCTTTATTTGTATATATGTCTGTACCTCTTGTGGTCAGTCTTATCCTGGACTGCATTCTCAAGAATGTTTTACATCTTTGGCAGGTTTTTCATTTCCTTCAGAAAATTAAAGACATTGTCTTCTAATTGGATAAGTTTAGGCAGATTTTCCCTTTGAAAAGTTGAGAATTAACTAAACTTGGGGTTCCTCTAAGGTTGTTGTTGATAGAGGAACATATTGTAAACAACATCCACTAGGGGTTCTCATGGAATTTAGAGGAAAATGGGAAACATGAGAACATGAAGCTCATGCTTTCACCTGTGTAGTGAATAATAAAATTTCCACCTCTGTGGCAGTAGGCTGTGTTCTTTTGTCAATATTTGTGAAGTGGTGATGGGCTAACCTGTTTGCCTCTTAACTGGAATAAAACTTCATACCGTTCTTAGGTTTGTATAATATCTTAGATTTGGTAGAGTATGAGAAAGATAAATATCATAGTGGTTTAAAAATTGTTTATTTTTATCTTATTTAAATATTCAGGCTGATATGCTAAAAACTCTTCATTAAGTCAGTGTTTCTATGCTGACGTAGGCTATGATCCGCTCTGGAACCTGGGTATGTTCTGTCTTGTTGATTCACCATTCCTACTGAGATTTCGAATACTCATGGCTCAGAATACTTCCATCCCACTGCGTTAGAACAGTGGGGGAGGGGGGAGAAAAAGAGGAGAACAAAGCCCTTCTATCAAAGGATATGCCTGAAAGTTGCACAAAGTACCTCCATTTACATCTTTTGAATAGAATTTAGTCAAATGACCACAACAAGTTGCAAGAAAGGCTAGCTACATGTACACATAGATGAATATTCTATTTATAGTGAAGAAATGGAGAATTCTCAGTTATTGTGAACTATTAATTTGTGTTCTACTAGACAATACCACAGACACTATTTGAAAAACAAAAAAGAACAACTTTTCTTTGGGCATGCCTGAATTGTTAATAATTATGCATTTAGCCTAAGATACAATGTTTTCTATAACAAGCTATGTTCTCCATCTAATGTTCTTACTATTTTTACTAATTAAAATAAAATAATCTTTTTTCTTTCTCCTTTCAAATCTTTATCTTTGTATCTGGGATTTCAAAACAGGAATGTGTAGAAGGGCAATAATATATTAGACAGATTATACTTAATTCTTTGAAGATACATTAAAAGCAGTTATATCTATATATATATTAAATTATTTAGTGCCTAGAGAGAACACTTTATAACATGCAAATTAGTTGCCCATTGGGAAATAGTGTTCATGAATCTCATCCTCCTTAGAATTCTCCATCATCTTTAGATATTTTCCTTCGGGGCACAGAAGGCATAAACACTACATGTGGTCAAGAGTTTATTAATTTGTATGGCACTCTGGGTAGTACATAGAAAAGTATTCAGTATATAATGGGGACTTTAAAGTAGTAGCCTAAAAACTGTGTTAAAAGATCTAATCAAATTGTTTCAAACTTTGCAATATATGTAAAAAACTATAATCAAAGATTATGAAGTGGAGTGAAATGCATTTGGAGAGGAATGAAATATCAGTACCCTGTTCCGCATGATGACAAAAACTAAATATTGAAGCAAAGATATGTCACATGAATCAATATGCATATATGTCTTCTGTAAAGAAGATGTTGGATTTTTAAATGTTTTTGGCAGAATGATTTAGGATTCAACATATGAAAAGACTTGGTATGTTTTAAAATGTAAACATAATATTTTCTTTTGTGTACATATATGTGTGTATATGTATATACACATTAGTTCTATTTTACCTTATTTTTGTTAACCTTTTAAATTTTGATTTAGGGAAAAACAGTGAAAGAAGTGTAATGCAACATAACAAAAATTTAGTCTTGAAATTCTTTCGTGTGTGTGTGTGTGTGTGTAATTTAGCTGATATTCACAATATCTAACACAGCTAACCCTAACTGTGTTCATAGACCTTCTTTCTAAAGGTTTGTAATGTAAATTTTTTATAGTCTGTTGGGGAATCATTGCTGTGATATGATTGGTGAAGCTGGACAAAGGAATGATGTAACATGATAAAATTCTTGTAAGATTATTTAGATATATGCATTCTACAATCATTGCCATTGTGATAAATGGTGTAAATGAGAAAAAAAAATTATAGCAGATTGCTGCACAATTTTCTGGATGTTCAAATAATGTCCAAGAAAATGTCATCTCTTTTCATTCATAAATTTGTATATATTAATATGTATGGTTTTGATACATGAATTTGAGCAAATACACTGTATTCTAGCTTCTAATTATTCATAAAAATGTTTTACTACTAAGGGGACAGCTTTAGAGAGAACACACTTTCAATTAATCTTCATGCACTTTTACTGGCTGTGCAAACCTGAATAATCTGTCTCATTATATGCCAGTGAGGGGAGTAGTTGTAAATAGACAATATTTCTTTAATTGCACATTATCCAGACACTTAATATCCTTACAATAGGGACATATGCGTCTCTTAATATTTGTGTCACCCTATTATGTGATTCATTATGTATTAAAATTTACCAGTTAATCATCTTTTTTAGACTATGTTACTCTCAAAATTGTTCATGTTTTCAGTCTGTATTTTAGATAGAGAACAAAAAGGTAAGTATAAGGAATATAAGCAGATGGAGAGAAATTTCATTCATAAAAATTTCCTCCTTTAATATTTACATATTTTAACCTTACTTTAACTTTTCCTTCAAACTCACTACCCTATCCCTGAAAACCTTTTCTTACCTCTCTTGATTTACATAGAGCTTTACCATTATGTTTATATTTCTCTTCTCTTAACTTCCTCCACTTCACACAATCTCATGATGCCATATTTATATTTCTCTCTTTGCCTCTGTATCCCTTATCCTTATTTTTCACTTTATTCTACCACATCCATTCTCAGAATCATAACCTGCAGAGGAAAACTGCAATTTCTCAATACACGCATTGACTTTATAGACTGTACTTGCAGATGTTGTTTTAGCATACAAAATGGGAAGGATAGGTTACATCAGAGACTAAGGAGATGGAACTACTATAAAGAACAAAAACTAAGACTTAAAAAAAATTATATTTATTTAGCTAGTTAATTTTGGCTGGGCTTCCCCGGTGGCTTACATGGTAATGCAGTAGACGTGGGTTGGATCGCTGGGTTGGGAAGATCCCCTGGAGAAAGGAATGGCAACCCACTCCAGTATTCTTGCCTGGAGAATCCCATGGTCAGAGGAACCTGGCAGCCAGTCCATGGGGTCACAAAGAGTCGGACACAACTGAACGACTAACACGTACACATTTTTGGCTACTCTGGATCTTCGTTGCTGTGCGGGCTTTCTCTAATTCCTGGGAGTGTGGTCTACTCTGTATAGTTGTAGTGTACGGGCTTTTCATCAGAGTGGCTTCTCTCATTGCAGATCACAGGCTCTAGGGTGCAGGCTCAGTAGTTGTGCATGATGCAGGGGCCTACTCACTGTGCAGCATATGAGATTCTCTTGAACCCGAAGTCCAACTGGTGTCCCCTTCATTGCATGGCGAACTCTCAACCACTGGGCCACCAGGGAAACCCAAGAACAGAAAATAAGACTATTTCCAGTGCCCCATATTAATTTATATGAAATCGGATGAGGTTAGCTGTGAAGATAAATGAGTCTAAAATCAGGCATTTGAGTTTGGTTAATTGAGTAAAATGGAAAAGATGTACTGCTGCTGCTGCCGCTAAGTCGCTTCAGTCGTGTCCGACTCTGGGCGACCCCACAGACGGCAACCTACCAGGCTCCCCCATCCCTGGGATTCTCCAGGCAACAACACTGGAGTGGATTGCCATTTCCTTCTCCAATGCATGAAAATGAAAAGTGGAAGTGAAGTCGCTCAGTCGTGTCTGACTCTTTGCGATCCCATGGACTGTAGCCCACCAGGCTCCTCCATCCATGGGATTTACCAGGCAAGAGTACTGCAGTGGGGTGCCATTGCCTTCTCCTACCTCTGTTTATTGAGGATGAATAGTGTGTGTGTGTGTATGAAACCCGGGCTTCAATGATAGATATAATTTTGGTTCTAGTCTGAGAACTTAATTGAACAGGAAATGGCACATATCCAAACTCTGGGATAATATAAAGAGAGAAAAAGCATTATACTTTAAAAGTTCTTTATATCCCTGATTGACTTACATAAAAACCATCAACAATTACTACTGTTATATAGATGATTCTCTAAAAGAACTACAAGCTGAACTTTTAATTAATCTATCCAGATATTTTGCACATGTATTTATTACTATTTCTGAAAAAAAAAAAAAAAACAACACTTTTAAAACATGAATGAGAATTGTTTTGCTGTACAAGAAAATTTGCTTTGCTGATGCTGCTGCTAAGTCACTTCAGTCGTGTCCGACTCTGTGAGACCATATAGAGGGTAGCACACCAGGCTTCTCCATCCCTGGGATTCTCCAGGCAAGAACACTGGAGTGGGTTGCCATTTCCTTCTCCAATGCATGAAAGTGAAAAGTGAAAGTGAAGTTGCTCAGTTATGTCCGACTCTTCACGACCCCATGGACTGCAGCCTACCAGGCTCCTCCGTCCATGGGATTCTCCAGTAAGAGTACCGGAGTGGGTTGTCATTACCTAACTTTACCTTAAATAATGATTATTTCTCTTATGTCTCCCTTGGGTTCATTTATTTTTTTTCTTTTTCTTCTATTCAGACAGAGCAATTGTCAGAAAACTGGAATGGGAAATCATACAAGGGTTGTAGTGTTTATTCTAGCAGGTTTAACAAGTAACCCACAAATGAAAATTGCTTTATTTATCTTTCTACTACTCACCTACGTGCTAAGCATCACTTGCAATCTGATTATCATCACGCTCACCCTGGTAGATACTCACCTGAAGACCCCCATGTACTTTTTCCTTCGAAATTTTTCCTTTTTAGAAATTTCGTATACTACTACATGCATTCCTAAATTGCTGGTTATGATGGCAACAGGGGACAAAGCCATTTCCTATAACAGTTGTGTGAGTCAAGTGTTTTTTGCCTTTCTTCTTGGAGCGTCTGAATTTTACTTACTGGCAGCAATGTCCTATGACCGCTATGTTGCCATCTGTAAGCCCTTGCATTACACAACCATCATGAACAGTAAAATCTGCATGCAGCTTGTCCTCAGTTGCTGGTTTGCTGGATTCTTTGTCATCTTTCCACCATTCCTCTATGGCCTAAACCTTGACTTCTGTGCCTCCAACGTTGTTGATCATTTCTATTGTGACACCACTCCCCTCCTACAAATCTCCTGCTCAGATACAAAGTTAATCGAGATGATAGGATTCATCTCAGCTGCGGTGACACTGGTGATCACATTGGTAATGGTGATCATATCATATACCTGTATTGCCTTGACCATTCTAAGAATTTCCTCAGCTAGTCATAGGAGAAAGGCTTTTTCAACGTGTTCTTCTCACATGATTGTGATATCCCTTTCTTATGGCAGCTGCATCTTTATGTATGTTAAACCTTCAGTCAAACAAAGAATATCTTTTTCCAAAGGAATTTCAGTGCTCAACACCTCTGTTGCTCCACTTTTGAATCCTTTCATTTATACCTTAAGGAACCAACAAGTGAAGAAAGCCTTCATGAATATGATACATAGAGTTGTTTCTTTCTCAAAGGAATGAATATGATTTGCACTATACATAAAGAAGATAAGCAAAAGGGCATCAATCAACAACAGCATATCCAATGTAGTTCTAATACATATTTCCTCTGCTTTTCCTCTCATTTTTACAACATTAATCTTTATTTAAAGCTTTATTTTTACACAAATTTTGTGCTAGAATTTTAATTTTATTTATATTCATCTATAGAGATTTATTTTGAATCTCACCTTCTTTGTACATGTGAAAGAAATTGAGACACATTTTTAATTTGTTTCTTTATGTCTCAGTTCTAGTTAGTCAAGCCTAAAAGTATCCTTACATTTTAAGTATATTTAAAGCAGCTTGTGATACCATGTTATTACTATCTTTTAGTTGTTATCACTTAATACCTACTTAAATCTAACATCCATTTATATTTTTCATACTACTAATTTATTAATGCATATTCTATTTAAAATAATTGAAAATTAAAACATAAATTAATATAATGTTCACATTCATATTTTAAATGTTTATTAAAATATGATTATTGTTTTAATACATTCTTTAGAAATTAGTTCTTTATAAGAAAGTATATTTGACTACTATCTTATGAGCAAAATAAATGATAGGCAGGAAGAAAACTACATATAATATGTAATTGACCAGAGAATTTTATATGTTTATTTAAAAACCATAAAATGAACTATATTTTAAAGGCTCTTTGGGTCTTAAACATAATTGTAGGGAAAATGTATATTTAAACAAATTATTACATTTTTGGTGATAATTTAAGTATCATTTTTATCCATTTTGTGAAAGTAGAGCTAATCACTCTAAAGCATTATTAAACTTTTAGAAATTTTAAGAACACAAAAGTTGAAGAACATACAAATATACATTTTGAGACAATCTAATTAAAATAAGACTTAACACTCTAAATTCCTGACTAATTTTGATTATGTTATGTGCTAATTGGGAGGGATGTCCTTTGAAAACATAAGTTCAAATTAAACCACTACTTTATCATTGAGCTATTCTGAAATATTATATATTTTTTAAAGTTCTATCACCTACACTGTATTTAACATAGAGCATGTACTGAAACTCTTGATAAGGATCCAGCAGTTTTAAACTAAAATGTCCCAATTCCTATTTCTTTCTGTACCAAGGTAGATTAAAGTTACATCATCTGTCATCTTCATTATTTCAGTTTGTCTATGAAATATCAATTTGATTATTTCTAATCATGCTGGTACCATCACCTTGGAATCCTGAATCCTCAGAGAATTTTCTACTACTTTTGTTTGTTTTTGATTAAAATCGATCTCTAACATAACTTTTAAATAGAAGTACAACTTACTTCTTAAGAAGGCTTCCATGTGAAATGCTAAACTACTTTATCCTTAATTTATCCTATCCTATCCTTATCCTAAAAGCATTTGTTCTTAAATGCTTTCACCTTTTCATCTCTACTGAAGTAGGCTGAACAACAAATATGGTATTAGAGATAAGAACTCTGTTTATTGACTACTCCATAAATGACAGAAACTGGCAGGTGTTTTATGCAAATCATATAATTTTAGAAACAATAATGTGATATAAAATTTATCATCATTATGCATAAGAGCAAATGATAGCTCAGTGAAGCTACTAGAAAGAAAAATCAAGAAGACAATCCTATTAATAATTGCATCAAAAAGAATAAATTGCTCAAGAAGAATTTTAACCAGTGTTGTGAAATATTTCTATTCTGAAGTATAAAACATTGATGAAAGGCATTGAGTATGATGCAGATATATGGAAAGATATCCTGGGTTTACGAATTAGAAGAATTATGTTTTTAATATATCCATACTACCCAAAGTTATCTATAAATTTAATGAAATCCCTGTTAAGATTATGACATTTTTCACAAAATTAGAACAAATAATCCTAAAATTTTATGGAATCACAATAGATCCCAAATAGTCAATGAAATTTTCAGAAAAAAAGAACAGTGCTGGAGATCTCACATTCGTTTACTTCAGACCATATTATAAAGTTACAGTCATCAAATCAGTATGGTCTGCAAAAAAAAAAAAAAAAGACACTGAGATCAATGGAACAGAATAGAAAGCCCAGAAACAGTTCATGATGCCTAAGTAACTTCAGTCATGTCCAGCTCTTTGTGACCCTATGGACTATAGGCCACCAGGCTCCTCTGTCCATGAGATTCTCCAGGTAAGAATACTGGACTGGGTTGCCATTCCTTAACAAACAACTCAATTAAAAATTGGACAGAGGGCCTGAATAGACATCCCCCCCCCCCCACCAAAGAAGACATACAGATGGCCCACAGGCCCATGAAAAGGTGCTCTACATCCCTGATCATCAGGAAAAAGCCAAGCAAAACCACAATGAGATACCATGTCAAACCTATCAGCATGCCTATCATCAAAAAGACAGTAAATAATACATGTTGGTGAGAATGTGGGGGAAAGGCAGCCCTGGTGCACTGTTGATGTGAATTTAAACCGATGTAGCCATTGTGGAGAACATCATGGTGATTACTCAAAAATTAAAAATAGAACTATCCACACAATCCAGCCATTCCACTCATGAATATTTATCTAAAGAAAGCAAAAACACTAATTTGAAAAAAAAATAGTTGCACCCCAATGTCCATAGTAGCATTATTTATAGTAGCCAATATATGGAAGTAACCTAAAGTCCAGCAAGAGATGAATGGATAAGGAAGAAGGGGTGCCTGTATATAGGCAATTGAGTATTACTCAACCACGAAATGAAATGAAATTTTGTCATTTGTGGAAACATGATGAAGCTGAAGGGTATTATGCTTAAGGAAGTAAGTCAGACAGAGAAAGACAAATGCCAAATGTTTCACTTATATGTGGAATCAAAGATAAAACAAATTTAACAGAACAGAAAGAGACTGACAGATACAGAGAAGAAACTAGGGGTTACCAAAGGGAAGAGGAGTTGGTGGAGGGTTAAAATAGGTGAAGGGGATTAAAAGATATAAAGCAATATTTTTAAAACAAATTACTTAGGGAGATGAAAATGTCAGAGTAGGAAGATGCTGAGCTCACCTCCACCAATGAATACATTGAAAACACATCTACCTATGGAACAATTCTCACTGAAAACAAATTGGAGACTGCTAGAAAGATTGCTATACAACTAAAGGTGTAAAGAAAGATCCCCTCAGAGTCAGGTAGGAAGGAAAAAGAAGCAATCCGGTAGGGAACTTCAGCCTTAGGAGGGGACACTGAAGAGGGGAGAGGTTACATGGATTCAGAAGTCCTCTCTGGGGAGTGAGCAGTTTGAACCACATATCCACCACAGTCCTAGAGTCTAAGACTGGGAAAACAAGTTTCCTTGGCTGACTTAAAAACCTATGGAGCTGGCAGCAGGGCTTTGGGAAACTTATACTCTGTGAAGAGCATATATACTTGCTTGCTCCTGAAACAAGGTGAAAGAAGCAGATTGAGACTCCCTGGGACTCTGGTCATTTTCCCATACTGGCCACATGTGTGCCTTGGCCAATGTCAAGTGTTCACTTCAGCTCCTCTTGCTCCATGGTGCAACTCCCAACTAGGGCAAGGGGATAAAGTCAGTTAAAATCTGGCACTACATCTGAACATGGTAGGGGTGGCCTTTGCTGGTGGTACTCATAGAGGTAGCATATCAGGTCCAGTCTTGAATACTAGTGTGCCAGAGCCCCCCAAGAACACACCCTGGCCTGCAACAGGTGCCCATTCTGGCCCCTCTTACTCCAGCTCTAGCCCCTTCTGGATAAAGGTGTTGATGATGAGAGGCAGGGAGAGCACACACTTAAACGGAACAGGAAATCAGATATAACCTGACCCTCAGTGCTTCTTCTTCAGCACCAAGGGACAGTCCATATATTGATGGGGCTGTGTTGGCCTCTGACCATAGAAAAAGCCCCAGCTTACATCTGGCTCTGATTCTAGCCCCTTCATCTCCAACTGCCATCCCACCAAGTTGATAGCCGCCAGCACAGTCCAGGGGAAATAGGATTTGTACTCACTTCTGATCCAGATCTCTGACCAAAGTCACTAGGCACACACAGACTGTCTAGTGATGCACCCACACAAGACAGCCTTCAAGACAGGGATAGATATGACTGTTTCACCGGATTTCATAAAGACAGAAATTTAAGCCACAAGAAGATGGAGTAATTTGTTTCAAATCAAACAAAAGAAATTTGAACAAACAACTAGTGAAATGAAAAAAATAATTTAACAGATAAACAGTTCAAAATATTAGTAATGAAAATGTTAACTGAACTAGGGGAAACAATAGATGAACAGAGTGATAATTTTAACAAGGAACTAGAAAATATGAAAAAAGAAAACTATCAGAGTTGGCTCTTGTTCAGTTGCTCAGTTGTGTCTGACTCTTTGGACTGCAGCATGCCAAGCTTCCCTGTTCCTCATTATCTCCTGGAGTTTGCTCAGACTCATGCCCATTAAGTGTGTGATAATATCGAATCATCTTATCCTCTGTCATCCCCTTCTCCTCCTGCCTTCAGTCTTTCCCAGCATCAGGCTTTTTGCCAATCAGTCAGCTCTTCACATCAGGTGCCCAAAGTATTGGAGCTTCAACTTCAGCATCAGTCCTTCCAATGAATCTTCAGGACTGATTTCCTTTAGGGTTCACAGGTTTGATCTCCTTGCTGACTAAGGGATTCTCAAGAATCTTCTTCAGCAACATAGTTTGAAAGCATCAGTTCTTTGGCATTCTGCCTTCTTTATGATTCAGCACTCACATCCATACATGACTACTGGAAAAATTATAGCTTGACTATATGGATTTTTGTTAGCAAAGTGATGTCTCTGTCTAGGTTTCTCATAGCTTCTCTTCCAAGGAGCGAGTGTCTTTTAATTTAATGGCTGCACTCACCTTCTGCGGTGATTTTGGAGCCCAAGACAATATTCTGTTACTGCTTCCACTTTTTCCCTATCTATTTGCCATGAAGTGATGGGACTCAAGCCATAATCTTAGTTTTTTGAATGTTGAGTTTTAAGCCAGCTTTTTCACTCTCTTCTTTCACTTTCATCAAGAGGCTCTTTAGTTCCTCTTTGCTTTCTGCCATTAAAGTGGTATTATCTCCATATCTGAAGTTGCTGGTATTTCTCCTGGAAATCTTGATTCTAGCTTGTGAGACATCCATTGTGGCATTTCATTTGATGTACTCTGCATATAAGTTTAAAAAGCAGAGTGACAATATACAGCCTTGGCATACTCCTTTTTGAATTTTGTACCAGTCCATTGTTCCACGTCCAGTTCTAAATGTTTCTTCTTGAACTGCATACAGGAGGCAGGCATTCCATTCCAGGGGGTCTGGTATTCCATCTTTAAGAATTTTCTACCGTTTGTTGTGATCCACACAGTCAAAGGCTTTAGCATAGTCAATGAAGCAAAAATCGATGTTTTTCTGGAATTGTCTTATTTTTTCTACGACCCAGTGTATGCTGGCAATATAATCCCTGGTTCCTCTGCCTTTTCTAAATCCAGCTTCCACATCTGGAATTCTCAGTTCAAGTGCTGTTGAAGCCTTTTTTGAAGGATTTTTTACATAGTCTTTCTAGCATGTGAAATAAATGCAATTTTAAGGTAGTTTAAACATCGGTATTGCTTTTCTATGGGATTGGAATGAAAAATCACCTTTTACAGTCCTGTGACCACTGCTGAATTTTCCAAATTTGCTTGTATAATAAATGCAGCACTTTAACAGCATCATCTTTTAGGACTTGAAATAGCTCAGCTGGAATCCCATCACCTCTACTAGTTTTGCTTGTAGTAATGCTTCCTAAGGCCCACTTGAGCCAAGCATAGGATGTCTGGCTTTAAGTGAATGACCACATGATCATGGTTATCTGAGTCATTAAGCACTTTTTTTTACAGTTCTTCTGTATATTCTTGCTACCTCTTGTTAATATCTTCTGCTTCTGTTAGGTCTTTGAGCATTTTTTGTCCTTTATTGTGCCTATCTTTGCATGAAATGCTCCCTTGATATCTCCAATTTTCTTAAAGAGACCTCTAGTCTTTCACATTCTATAGTTTTCCTCTATTTCTTTTCATTGTTCACTTAAGAAGGCTTTCTTATATCCCCTTGCTATTCTTTGGAACTCTACATTCAATTGGGTATATCTTTCCCTTTGCCTTTCACTTCTCTTCTTTCCTCAGCTATTTGTAAGGCCTCCTCAGACAACTATTTTGCCTTCTTCCATTTCTGTTTCTTGGGGATGGTTTTGTTCACCGCCTCCTTTAAAATGTCATGAATCTCTATCCATAGATCGTCAGGCAACCTAACAGGTATAACCCCTTGAATCTGTTCATTACTTCTATTGTGTAATCATAAGAGATTTGATTTAGGTCATACTTGAATGACCTAGTGGTTTCCCCTACCATATTCAATTTAAATTTGAACATTGTAATAATTGATGATCTGAGCCACAGTCAGCTCCAGGTCTTGTTTTTACTGACTGTATAGAGCCTCTCCATCTTTGGCTGCAAAGAATATAATCAATCAGATTTCGGTATTAAACATCTGGTGATGTTCATGTGTAGAGTCGTCTTTTGTGTTGTTGGAAGAGGGTGTTTGATATAACCAGTGTGTTCCCTTGGCAAAGCTCTGTTAGCCTTTGCCCTGCTTTATTTTGTACTCCAAGGCCAAACCTGCCTGTAAGGATTAAAGACATACATATCCATTAATTATAATCATAAAATAAAGGATTGTGAGAGAAGACACATGGGCATAGTAAACAAGTTAAACAAATATGAAATATCAGTCCAGTTAACAGGTTTTGAAAATATATATTTTATATAATATGAGAAAAATAGCATAGCATGTAAAGAAAAAAATAATTTATTTCTATCTTTAATAGTTATGCTGTGAAAGGTATTGCTAAGCCATGAAAGATGGCAAGATTCTTGGCTGCCAGAGTAGAGTAATTCAATCCAGGGCCAGTGATAAGGCTTGATTGCTCAAAGCTTTTGTGTAATCAATTTTTATCAAAGTATAAAAGAGACAGAGAAAGCTTCTGACATAGATATCAGAATCAGGCAGAAAGAGTGCCCCCCCTGCTTGTCTTCAGCAGAAAGTTATGGTGATGGACAGGGAGGCCTGGTGTGCTGCAATTAAAGGGGTCGCAAGGAGCCGGACACGACTGAGTGACTGAACCGAACTGAACTATATACCTACTAGCAGGCTGCTAATAGAGAAAGGAAATACCTCAAAACTCAGATAGAGGCAATAGGCCTCTCACCCACAACATGCATTTTGAGACAACATTGGCTCAAGGTGAGTCATCCTGGGCCATAAAAGGATTGACATGAAAGGCAGGTTTCCAAGCAAATACATAGTCTTATTAACATAGATTAGGAGAATAATTGTATGAGTAAAACATACTGGTTTGTTAAGCCATTATCAGTTCTAGTCTTAGTTGGAACAGACTTGAAGAAAGATAGTTCAGTTAAGTTCAGTTCAGTTGCTCAATTGTGTCCGACTCTTTGTAACTCCATGGACTGTAGCACACCAGTTGTCCTTGTCCATCACCAATTCCCAGAGATTACTCAAACTCATGTCCATTGAGTTGGTGATGCCGTCCAATCATTTCATCCTCTGTTGTCTCCTTCTCCTCTTACCTTCAATCTTTCCCAGCATCAGGGTCTTTTCAAATGTGTCAGCTCTTTGCATCAGTTGGCCAAAGTGTTAGAGTTTCAGCTTCAGCATCAGTCCTTCCAAGGAATATTCAGGACTGATTTCCTTTAGGATGGACTGGTTGGATCTCCTTGCAGTCCAAGGGTCTCTCAAGAGTCTTCTCCAACACCACAGTTCAAAAGCATCAATTCTTTGGCACTCAGCTTTCTTTACAGTCCAATTCTCACATCCCTACATGACTACTGGAAAAACCATAGCCTTGACTAGATGGACCTTTGTTGGCAAAGTAATGTCTTTTTTAATATGCCATCTAGGTTGGCCATAACTTTTCTTCCAAGGAGTAAGTGTCTTAATTTCACGGCTGAAGTCATCATCTGCAGTGATTTTGGAGCCCCCCCCCCAAAAAAATAAATAAATTCTGCCACTGTTTCCACTGTTTTTCCATCTATTTGTCATGAACTGATGGGACTAGATGCCATGATCTTTGTTTTCTGAATGTTGAGCTTTAAGCCAACTTTTTCACTCTGCTCTTTCACTTTCATCAAGAGGCTCTTTATTTCCTTTTCACTTTCTGCCATAAGGGTGGTGTCATCTGCCTACCTGAGGTTATTGATATATCTCCTGGCAATCTTGATTCCAGCTTGTGCTTCCTCCAGCTCAGCATTTCTCATGAGTACTCTGCATATAAGTTAAATAAGCAGGGTGACAATATACAGCCTTGATGTACTCCTTTCCCTATTTGGAACCAGTCTGTTGTTCCGTGTCCAGTTCTAATTGTTGCTTCCTGACCTGCATACAGATTTCTCAAGAGGCGAGTCAGGTGGTCTGGTGTCTAGGGTAAATACCTAGTTCATTAACATAGCTTAAGAAAAACATTTCCATAAGGAAAACTCATTGGTTAGCTCAAGGTTTGAGAAAAGTCAAGTTCAGGTGGAACCAGGTGTCATCATTGCAACGGATAATTTTTTAAAAACCTCTTTTTAATTTTGTATCAATTCAGTTCAGTTCAGTCACTCAGTCGTGTCCGACTCTTTGTGACCCCATGAATCGCAGCACG
Organism: Bos indicus x Bos taurus; assembly: GCF_003369695.1. Lineage (NCBI taxonomy): Eukaryota > Metazoa > Chordata > Mammalia > Artiodactyla > Bovidae > Bos > Bos indicus x Bos taurus. The sequence continues at coordinate 61,006,094 of NC_040080.1, forward strand.
CCAGGCCTCCCTGTCCATCACCAACTCCCAGAGTTCACTCAAACACATGGCCATTGAGTTGGTGATGCCATCCAGCCATCTCATCCTCTGTCGTCCCCTTCTCCTCCTGCTCCAATCCCTCCTAGCATCAGAGTCTTTTCCAATTAGTCAACTCTTTGCATGAGCTGGCCAAAGTACTGGAGTGAGAAGGGGGAAAAAATCTGGCACTTGTAGCTTTGTTTCGTCCTTTTGCTTAAGAAGGATATAAAAAATGCCTTGACACTTGCAGCCTATTTTCTCCTGCCCCTAGCCTTCCTGCCTATTATCCTCTCAGCTGGTATGCTAAAACTCCCCCATAATGTGATTCTGTCTTTATGTTGGTATGGTCTACAGTCCTGTCAGGAACCTATGTGTGTTCTATCTTGTTTATTCATCATTTCTACTGTAATTGATCATAGCCATGTCTCCAAACAGCTTGCCATCACATTTGCATTTCAGCAGTAAGGGGGATCAAGAGGAAGAGGAGTGAAAATTCCATTTTTCAGAGTATGACCCCTGAAATTTGCACAGGTATCTCCATTTACGTCTTTGGACAGAATTTTGGCACATGGCTGCAACATGTTGCATGATTGGCCAGGTATAGACATACATAAAGGGTTTAAAACCGTAGAAGTGGAGAATGCTTAGTTACTGTGAACCTTCTGTTGAAGATCAAATAAAAAATATCACAAAGACTATTTGGAGAAAACAGTTTTCGAAAAAGAAACTGAGGTAATATGGGACATGAAATGCTAGGTGTGTCTGGAGAATTAATGATACTGCATTTATACTGAGGTATAATGTTTCCTGGACAGGCTAATCATCTTATATTGTTACTTCTTGTTATCGACATAAACAATCTTTTCTGTTCCTGCTTCCAAATCCTACCTATGTGTTTGGGATTTCAAAACATGAGTTTGTGGAAGAAAAATTCTTATTGGAGATACCTATACTGAAGCGACTTAGCAGCAGCAGCAGCATACTGAGATCTCTGGGGACATAGTTAAATATATATATATTTTTAATATATAAATATTTTTAACAGTAAAATTATATATTAAATATATATATATATTTAATATATATATTAAAAATATTTAGTGCCTGGGGAGAACATTTGAATAATAAATGTTTGATCTTTGCAATTGGTATTCTTAGATTTCCTATCCTCCTAAGAATAATACACAAATTTTAGGTATCTTCCTACAGAGCACAGAAAGCATAAATACTCCATGGGTCAAGTGTTGCTTTATTTTATGGCATTTTGGGTGATACTTAAAAAAAAAAATTCAATACATAAATATGTATTTATTTATGTACTTTTCTAAGAATTTGTCCATTTCTTCTAGATTGTTCATTTAGTAATGGAAAATTTAATACAATAATCCAAAACCTGAAGGAAAACAAAGTGCTAATCAAAACATGCACAAAGTAGCCTTAAAATGATCTGAGAGAAGAATCGTATGTTGAGGAGTTGAGTGAGATCCGTTCAGAGAAGAATGGAATATCAGTGTGCTCTGTTCAGCATGATGATAGAAGTATTAACTACTGGGCAGAGATGATTTTGTCTGAATAAATCTGTGTATATATCTTCTTAAAAATTGTTTGAAATTTTAAGTATTTTGGGGAGACTGATTTAGCACTGAAAAACATGAAAAGATTTGGTATGTGAAAAATTTTAAATTTAAAAACTGGATTTCCTTTTAGATATGTTTTAATTCACTTTTGTTCTATTTTTATCATTAAACATTAACTTCACTTTTCCAATCTTTTAAAAATTGTTTTAGGAAAGGCATATAGAATACACAGGTGATTTATTATTGAGAAACTTTTCCTTTTCAAATATATTTCCCTTTCATAATAGCTAATACAACTAAACATTATTGCATTCATAGGCTGACTTCTAATGGTTTTGTAATTTAACTTTATTTGTTTATTTTTTACAGTGTGTGTTGGGGAGAGTTTCTGTGTTAAATTGTTGAAGTTGAAGAAAGATAATTTGACATGGTAAAGTTATATTTAGGTGTTTAGTATATGCATTGTGACAATTCTTGTCATTGAGTCATGTGTGTAAATAAACATTTATTATTGATTACTCCATAATTATTTGCATATAAAGTGAATGTCCAGGAAAAATAATAGTCTCTTCCTTTACCTATATTTATCTACATTATTAACTGCATGATTTAGACAGCAGATCTTATTTCTTTATCTTAGAATTCTCCTATAAATTCCTCTGGATATTACTGAAAACAACTTTCATTTGTCCACATATGATTATTTTTATTTGTATAGTTGTATTTTCAATAATAACATATGTTTCAGAGATTAGAAATAAACCTGGATATTCTAAACAGAGAAAACATTGTCTTCTCTGTCTCCCATCACAAAAGCTTGATCATTTTATGTGTTTGATGAGGAAGATACCAAGGAAGTTACATTTCCCTAGAGATATCGTTAATCATTTTTTTTTGTTTAAGAAATATGCTATATTTGGTCTAAAACTATTTATACAAACTTTGACACATCTATGAAGACAAATTTAGAAAATACACTCTTTCAGCTCTTCATCCCATTCCCCAGTTGCTAGCTACGCAACCCTAAACGATTCACTCTCACTTGAAATATGCCTGTCATTGAAAATAGTTATATCTAGGTAATATTTCATAACTTACATGTTAGCCATACATTTTAATATTCTTATGATATGGAAATGTATGCCTCATAAACTTTGTCAACAATTCTGAGATTTATTGTGTGTTTGAAATTTACCAAATACTTACTCCTCATCTCTTAGGCGTGTTGATCTCAAAACTGGTCATCGTATAAAATGGCAAATGTAAATAACAAGTAGATGGAGAGAAATTTTCAATGGTACCTACTTTCTTCTTGTAAATTTTATTTATTAATTTTATATACTAAGTTGCACATTTTAATAATATGTACAGTTTTAATTTTTATTAAATTTTACTTATGATTTACACAATTTTAATAGCTTTCCTCAAATTCACTGTCTTATCACTAAAAACCCAACTTACCTTTCTAGATTTCCATAAACTTTGTCTTTATCTTTCTCTTGCTTTTAATTCTGACACCTCATGTAATTTCCTGAGTACATAGTTATGCATTTCTATCCACTCCTAAATCCTGCCTTTTTTTTTTTTTTTTCATTTTCACTTTAGCTGACCTACTCTTAGAGTCAAACCATGTAGAGGAAAACTGCTGTTTTCTTGTTATATATTCAGGTCATCAGAATAGTCTTGCTTATATTTTTTTAAGAACACAAACTGGAGAGGATGAGGATGGTGATAGATATCAAGGAAATGGAAATACCAGTAAGGACACCAAATAAGTATATTCCTGATGTCTCATATTCATATACATAAAACTGGATCTCATTTGCCATGAAAGTAAATGAAACATTAATCAGAAATTTGAGTTTGATTGAGTACAATAGCAAAAGTGTACTAGTCTTATTTATTGATGATAGCTAGGGGTGTGTGTGTGTGTGTGTGTGTGTGTTTGCGTTAAATACAAAACATGGAGTGATGACGTGTACTCAGGCGCTCTTATGCAAAACAGAAAATGACATCCATCATAGTTCTTGTCCAAAATTAAGGGTGGAAAAACGTGTTTCTATGCTTTAATAGTCTGCTTAATTTTCCTTGAATTTATTCACTTAAAATCAACCAACAATTAATATGATCACATGTATTTTTCAGTGGTCAAATTAGAAGGGAAACTTTGAATCAACTGTCCAGATACCCTGGAAATGCAAAGGATTGTTCTTCCTGGCATTAACTATTTTTATAACATGAAGGAGCAGTGTGTTTCCCATCTGAAATTTCAATTTTCTAACTCTACCTTAGACACTAGTTATCTCCCTTGTCATTTTCCAAATGGGAACATTGTTTTCTTCCTTTCCATTTTGTTTTTTTTCCCTCTGTGTAGACCTCGTAAAGTAGAGGGCATTAATGGGAAATCACACAAGAATGACAGTGTTTATCCTGGCAGGTTTGACTGATGATCCACAAATGAAAATTGTATTATTTATCTTCCTACTTCTCACCTACTTTTTAAGCATCACTGGTAACCTCACCATCATCACTCTCACCATGGTGGATCCTCACCTCAAGACCCCCATATATTTTTTTCTTCAGAATATTTCCTTTCTAGAAATATTCTTTACTACTGCTGCTGCTGCTGCTGCTAAGTCGCTTCAGTAGTGTTTGACTCTGTGCGACCCCAGAGACGGCAGCCCACCAGGCTTCTCTGTCCCTGGGATTCTCCAGGCAAGAACACTGGAGTGGGTTGCCATTTCCTTCTCCAAAGCATGAAAGTGAAAAGTGAAAGTGAAGTCGCTTAGTCGTGTCCGACTCTTAGCGACCTCATGAACTGCAGCCTACCAGGCTCCTCCATCAATGGGGTTTTCCAGGCAAGAGTACTGGACTGGGGTGCCATTGCCTTCTCCGACTACTACTACTACTACATGCATCCCTAAATTCCTAGGTATTATGGAAATGGAGGACAAAACTATTTCCTATAATGGTTGTATTGCACAGTTGTTTTTAGCTTATTACTTGAAGCATTTGAATTTTACTTGTTGGCAGCTGTGTCCCATGACTGCTATGTTGCCATCCATAAGCCCCTGCATTATACAGACATCATGAACAGTAAAATCTGCACACTTCTTATCTTCTGTTGTTGGATTTCTGGCTTTTTGATCATCTTTGTACCTCTCCTTTTAACCCTAAACCTTGGCTTTTGTGCTTCCAACATTGTTGATCATTTCATGTGTGACCCAACTACCTTCCTGCAGATCTCCTGCTCAGACACACAGCTCACTGAGACAATGGGATTCATTTCTGCTTTGATGACTCTTGTGGTCCCATTGTCAATGGTATTCACATCATGTACCTATATTGCGTTAGCAATTCTGAAAATCCCTTCAACTAAGCAGAGGAAAAAAGCATTTTCAACATGTTCTCACATGATTGTGATATTCTTTTCTAATCGCAGCTGCATCTTCATGTATGTTAAACCATCAGTCAAAGAGAATGTTTTTAAAAGGGAATAGCACTACTCAATACCTCCATTGCCACGCTTTTGAATCTTTTCATCTATAGCTTACAGAACCAACAAGTGAAAAAAGCTTTAGTGAATATAATACACAGTTGTTTCTTTTTCAAACAAGTGAATATGTTATTGCATGATGTATTAAGGAAATAAATGGTGTCTATAATAATAATAATAGTGTATATAATTGTAGTTTCCTCCCTTTTATTACATTTGATAATCATCCTTCTCTCTTTTCACAGTGATTTTTACAAAAGCCTTGTTTCAATGAAGCTAATTTTCTTCCTGTTCTTCAATAGAAACTTTTTTCTCATCTCTCTTCCTTTTCCTCTGACTATATGAAAGTAGTTATTCCAATTTTCAAAGTGTTTCTTTTCTCTTTGAGTTTTAGTTATTAGGAATATAAACTAGTTTTATGTAAGTTATATTTAATGTAGCAAGCAATGTAAATATTATACTACATTTATATTTAGGTTCAGTTCAGTTCAGTTCAGTCACTCAGTCATCTCTGACTCTTGGCAACCCCATGAACTGCAGCATGCCAGGCTTCCCTATCCATTACCAGCTCCCCGAGTTTACTCAAACTCATGTCCATAGAGTCGGTAATGCCATCCAACCATCTCATCCTCTGTTGTCCCCTTCTCCTCCTGCCTTCAATTTTTCCCAGCATCAGGGTCTTTTCTACTGAGTCAGCTCTTCGCATCAGGTGGCCAAAGTATTGGAGTTTCAGCTTCAACATCAGTCCTTCCAATGAATATTCAGGACTGATTTCCTTTAGGATTGACTGGCTTGATTTCCTTGCAGTCCGAGAGACTCTCAAGGGTCTTTTCCAAACCACAGTTCAAAAGCATCAGTTCTTTGGCTCTCAGCTTTCTTTATAGTCCAACTCTCACATCCATACATGACTACTGGAAAAACTACAGCTTTGATTAGATGGACCTTTGTTGGCAAAGTAATGTCTCTGCTTTTTAATATGCTGTCTAGGTTGGTCATAACTTTTCTTCCAAGGAAGGAGCAAGTGTCTTTTAATTTCATGGCTACAGTCACCATCTGCAGCGATTTTGCTGCTGCTGCTGCTAAGTAGCTTCAGTCGTGTCTGACTCTGTGCAACCCCAGAGACGGCAGCCCACCAGGCTCCCCTGTCCCTGGGATTTTCCAGGCAAGAACACTAGAGTGGGTTGCCATTTCCTTCTTCAATGCATGAAAGTGAAAAGTGAAAGTGAAGTCGCTCAGTCGTGTCCGACTCCTAGCGACCCCATGAACTGCAGCCTACCAGGCTCCTCCATCCATGGGATTTTCCAGGCAAGAGTACTGGAGTGGGGTGCCATTGTCTGTCACTGTTTCCATTGTTTCCCCATCTATTTGCCATGAAGTGATAGGATCAGATGCCATGGTCTTAGTCTTCTTAATGTTGAGTTTTAAGTCAACGTTTTCACTCTTCTCTTTCACTTTCAAGAGGCTCTTTAGTTCGTCTTTGCTTTCTACCATAAGTGTGGTGTCATCTGCATGTCTGAGGTTAAATATTAACATTAATTTATATTTTGTAATACAACCAATTTATTCATGCATAATCTATTTAATGAGCTGAAAGAAACGTGTAGCAGAGATTAAACATTAGAGCTATTATTCAAATTAGGAGATATTTTAAAAAATGATTGCTATGTGACTTTCCCTAGGAACTAGTTGTTTGGTTTCTATTTGAGAATTGTTAAGTTTTATAAGTAGTTGAATTATGAAAGAAAAGTGCATTATCTTGCTGGTTTATTTTAAAAATTAAAATTAAAAATGAAATACAATGTTTACATACCCAATAAGCACCCCCTTCAATAACTTGGTACACTTCTGAAGCTAATTGGAGAGTGATTGTAAAAATCTGCTAAATGAAGGAGAACAATGCTCACCAAATGTATTCATTCCTTTCAGAGTGTCATACACATGGACATAAAAATATATGCCTATATCCCTTAACAATTAAACCAAATTAGTGGAATAACTGAATTTTTCCTTCCTTAAGTAATTTTGAAATTCCTATACTTAATATTCCTATTAAAAAATATATTCCTATTATACCTTTGTTGGTAATGATCAGGATTTTTTTCATCAAAGCAATTTCTATGTTTGACTAAAATTTAAAATATGAAATATGATTAAAACATTTTCACAGAGGCTGATTCATGTCAATGTATGGCAAAACCCACCACAATATTGTAAAGTAATTAGCCAATTAAAATAAATTAAAAATTTTTCACAGGTACACAGTATGTTTGATGATTTTTTGCCAGAAATATACGAGCATTAAACCATAATATATTTTTTACTTCTTTTTTACTTTAACTATGGGTCTTGATTTGAATACTATATAAAAGAATAGAATACAGTGTAGTCAGGGAGAAATATACATAAATTACGTAATTGATTGGATTATTTTACAGATTTCTGTTCAGCTTGGTAATGAGGTGAACATTAAAACATATTTTATCCATGAATAGTATTTTTGAAAGAGTAAAATAATTAAATTTTCTCTTGATTATTTGTATATCTACATTTTCCATTTTGAGAAAATAGATATAATGATCATGGAGCATTATATAACTTCTGTAAGTTTTAAGAGCACATAAGTGAAAATAATATATATATGTTATATATATGTATGCATGTTCCATATTGAGACAGTCTAACATAGGAAAAGATTAAGAATCTCTCAATATTCTCAAGTTATGATTCTGTTATGTGTTAACCAAGATAGAGTTTGATTAAAAATACATTGCCTTCCAGTTGAGCCATTAATTTTTCATTAGAGTACTCTGAAATGCTTCAATATTTTCAATAGTTACTTACCATAAAAGATACACTGACACTCCTAATAAGGACCTAGCATTATTGAGGTCTTCTCTTCCCAATTCCAGGAAGATTAAAGTTATATTCTCAATCTTCTCTACTACTTCTAATAGTCTATGATATATCACCTCCCATTAGCACTGACCTCTGAATTCTGATTCCCCAGTAGTTTACTAGTGTTATTGTTGTTTTTAATTGTCTTGAATATGTAGTACAGCTTGTCAAATTTAGGTAGAACTTCTTAAGAGAAAGTAGGACTCTTTGTGCCCCCATGGACTAGAGTCCATGGGAATTTTCCAGGCCAGAATTCTGGACTGGCTAGCTTTTCCCTTCTCCAGGGGATCTTCCCAACCCAGGGACCGAACCCAGGTCTCCTGCATTGCAGGCGGATACTTTAACAGCTGAGCCACAAACATTTAGAATATATTGGTGGTGGTTGTCGCTAAGTCGTGTCTGACTATTGCAACCCCATGGACTGTAGCCTGCCAGGTTCTTCTGTCCATAGGATTCTCTGGGCAAGAATGATGGAGTGGGTTGCCATTTCCTTCTCCAGGGGATCTTCCTGACCCAAGAATTGAACCCAGGTCTTCTGCATTGCAGGCAGATTCTTTATCAACTAAGCTACTAGGGAAGCTGTTTAGAATATATTACAACTATTCTTTTAATGTCATTAGAAAGTATAATTCAAAGGACATATGCCTTGACTCTTTAAAACATTCCTATTGTAGGAGTCACACTGGAAATATTAAAAAAAAATATGTTTTGACAAATAGGGACTATACAAATTAACAGGAAAGAAGTCTTAGAATATCATGATCTCAAAAGTAGTTTGCTACATAACTGTATCATATGATACTTATGCAGAAAAAATAGGTGCTCATGAATAGGATTCTGAAAAAGTTTCTTTCTTTGCTTGTCAGTTTAATATTACCTTTCACTAGTTATCATGTGGTTTTGATAAATACATAAAAGAAAATTGAGAACCAATGACTGGAGATAGAGTTCATTCAGCTTAGACTGACAGATTAACCATACTGTAAATTGTTATTTTCCTGTTTCTATTTTGCAAGAGTAATAATGTAGACTATGATTGAGAGCTTATCCTCTTGATCCTGCTGAATTTTTTCCTAAACATTTTACTATATTTTTTCGTCTGAAATTTCTCCTTCTAAAGAATCTCATCCCCACTGGTCTATAAATTCCTGATAACCACTGTGAAGTGAAGTGAAGTGAAAGTCAGTCAGTCCTGTCCAACTCTGTGACCCCATGGAATACAGTCCATGGAATTCTCCAGGCCAGAAAACTGGAGTGGGTAGCTGTTCCCTTCGATGTTTCATGTTGTCTTCTTTCATGAACCTTTATTCCTCTACTTCTAAGTATTGGCTAAGTATTCCTTGGACTCTTCATACCAATTATTTTACATTGGTAATTAGCTCTTTATTGAAATTATTTCTCATTATTTTCAAACTGTAAGGTAAATATGTGTGGATATTCTTGAGTCTCTTTTTATTTCTGTTATTTTCATGGCTTCTGTTCTCTGAATCTCTCTCTGGTATGATTATGAATTTTCTTTCTTTTCTTTTACCGCATACTCAAAACTGTATGCAAGTGTTGAGGGCTCTGGATGATGATTAACACTACACATAAGATGTAATCTATGATTGTCCACAGTTAAGGCAGGAAATCTTAACCAAAATAAGGTATGAGATTATTCAAATCTGTGTTCACATATTTTTTAAGAAATGGTGGATTCATTGTGCTTCTTAGGGAATAAGATTTCAGTGCTCAGAGCTAAACACCTAAGTTCTGACCCAGAATTTTCCACTTTGACAAAGCTTAAATGCTGAATTTTGGCTTCAGAAATGAAGAGACAGCAGGAATTTCTTGAGATTCTTCATACATAGGTGCTTTTTATTTTTTGTAAGTACATTTTTTGGTAATGCTACCAGTTTATTTGTGCATACACTATCTAATGAAATTAAAACTAATTGTAGCAGAGATTAACCATTATTGTTATTGCTCAAATTAGAGTATGTTTAGTTTAAAAATCATTGTCTTAAAGCATTTTCCATAGAAAGTAGTTGTCGGTACCTATAAAGGAACTTTTAACATTACAAATATTTCAATTACAGGTGAAAAATGCCTTCTATTGGGTGCTTATTTTATTTTTATTGAAGTATAATTGCTTTACAATTTTGTGTTAATTCCTGCTGTACAAGGAAGTGAATCAACTACATGTATACATATATCTTCTGTTCCTTAAGCCACCATCCCACTGTCCCCATCCCACCCCTCTAGGTCATCACAGGGTACCACATTGTGCTATACAGTAGCTTCCCACTAGCTCTGTGTTTGATATATGGTAGTGTATACATCAGAGAAGGCAATGGCACCCCACTCCAGTACTCTTGCCTGGAAAATCCCAGCTACGGGGGAGCCTGGTGGGCTGCTGGCCATGGGGTCGCACAGAGTAGGACACGACTGAAGTGACTTAGCAGTAGCAGTAGCAGCAATGTACCTGTGGACTATTAAGGAAAGTAACATAAGTTTATTATAAACTGAATAAAATAAAAGCAAGATTAATATAGAAATACTAATTTTAGTTTTTCTGTGTTTTTACCTTAGTCATATATATTTAAAGATTGTTAATGACTGAGAATTTTCTCATGTGAAATTTAGAGTGTTAGTCATTCGCTCATGTACAACTATTTGCTATCCCCTGGAGTGTAGTTGGCCATGCTCCTCTGTCTATGGAATTTCCCAGGCAAGAATACTGGAGTGAGTCTCCATTCCCTTCTCCTGGGGATATTCCTGACCCAGGGATGGAACCCAGGTCTCCTCTGTTGCAGGCAGATTCTTTATGGGCTGAGTCACCAAGGAAGCCCTGTTAATAAAGTATATGGAGAGACAAGCAAATGGAGTTAAAGAAAATGCACTCTCTGTGCTCAGTCATGTCTGAGTCTCTGCTACCCCATGGGCTGTAACCCGCCAGGGTCCTCTGTCCATGAGATTTTCCTAGCATGAATACTGGAGTGAGTTGCCATTTCCTCCTTCAGGGGATCTTCCCCACCCAGGGATCAAACCAGTGTCTCTTGAGTCTCCTGCATTGGCAGGTGGATTCTTTACCTGTGACCAATAGGGAAGACTGTTAAGAAAATAACTGAAAGAAGATAATAACAAAGTACATAAGAAAGAAATAGAAATGGAACTTATAAATTTTATAAAACTTAAAATTTATAAAAAATTTATAAATTTTATCAATTTATAAAAATGAGATATTTGCTAGATTCAGAAAACAGAAAATATGAACATATAAATAATGTTAGGATAAGGTCTTTCAAAGGTGGCTCAATGATTGACACTGAATTGCAGAGCAAAATTTCAAATAATTTAGTCTTCTATTAATGGTAAGTAGGACTTCTGTCAAGGAGAAAATCTCATATTTATATAAATGATTGACATTGACCAACATATTCATTTTGATGGAATCAAAGTAGACTTGAGAAAATATTTGCACAGAGGTATGTTTCTGAATATGGAACATTCTATGGCTGAGAATGAAGAAAACTCTTTTCTAACTTGTAACTTAGTTTTTGTTTCCTTTAGCTTTGATAAGAGGGGGAAATGAAGAACCATTCAGTGGAAATAGACTTCCTACTCCTAGGATTGACAGATGACCCACAATTGCAAATTGTGATTTTCCTGTTTCTATTTTTCAACTACATCCTGAGTGTAAGGGGGAATTTAATCATTATCCTCCTCACCTTTCTGGATCTCTGTCTCAGGACTCCAATGTATCTCTTCCTTCAAAATTTCTCTTTCTTGGAGATTTCATTCACAACTGCCTGCATTCCAAAATTCTTGATCAGCCTTTTGACTGGAGACAAAACAATTTCTTACAGTGGCAGTGTAACACAATTGTTATTTTTTCTTCTATTAGGAGCTACAGAATTTTATCTTTTGGCTGCCATATCCTATGACTGCTATGCTGCCATCTATAAGCCATTGCATTACCCAATCATTATGAATAGAAAAGTGTGCCATCAGTTTGTGCTCAGCTCTTGGATAACTGGCTTCCTAATTATATTTCCTCCTTTGGTCTTAGAACTTAAGCTGGGTTTCTATGCTTCCAAAATAATTGACCAGTTTTTTCTGTGACACTTCCCCTATCCTTCAGCTCTCTTACACAGACACACATATCCCAGAATTGATGGCTTTTGTCTTAGTTGTGGTGACACTTGTAGTCACTCTGTTGTTGGTGGTCCTCTCCTACACATACATCGTAAAAAATCATTCTAAAATTGCCTTCTGTTCAACTACCAACAAAAGCCTTTTCCACCTGTTACTCACACATGGTTGTTGGGTCTATCACTTATGGGAGTTGTATTTTTACATATATGAAATCATCAGCTAAGAAAAGTGTGACTTTAACTAAAGTTGTAGCTGTGCTCAGCACCTCTATTGGTCCTTTACTAAACCCCTTCATTTACACCTTAAGGAACCAGCAGGTGAAAGAAGCTCTCAAAGATGTGCTTCACTGGTTTTGTTATTTTCAAAACAATGAGCAAAAATGTAGATATCAGTAAGATGTTGCTGAAATATGAGTGAAGGAATTGAAAACAGTTTTCAATTCAGCAGTTCATAGCTATGACATTTCTCTGCTCATTGATTCGTTTCACATTGGGTTTACTCAACCTTATGAATCTCTGCATTTTTTTTTCTTTCTGAGTAGATAATTTTATTCTTTAATAGTAAACTGCTTTCTTCCATGCAGAATATTAAATTCTACCTCTGACTAGAAATATCTCTTCTCATCAAAGATTTTATCATGTGCTGACTGCTTTCTAAATATGAACTTTACTGTATATTCTTTTTTGTTGTTTGAACAAGTGTTTCATTTTTACTGTACAATATTGTATTGGTTTTGTCTTAACTACTTCAACATCTGTGCTAATTGATAAGCACTGCATCTGCTCTTTTTTTTTTTTGGTATATTTTTATTTTTTAAAATATAAATTTATTTATTTTAATTGGAGGTTAATTACTTTAAAATATTGTATTGGTTTTGCCATACATCAACATGAATCTACCACAGGTATACACGTGTTCCCCATCACGAATCCCCCTTCCTCTTCCCTCCCCATACCATCCCTCTGGGTTGTCCCAGTGCACCAGCCCCAAGCAACCAGTATCTTGCATCGAACTGCATCTGCTCTTAATATTTTGTTCTGCTAAAAATGTTCGACAAATTCAAACCCTGATCATTATTACCTGATCATAATTGACATTGTGATGGAAATCAGGTAGAAATCAGATTAATTTTAAAGATCAAAATGCCCATCCAGGAAAAATGTTTATTGATTTCAACCTTGAAAGATGAATAAGGAAATAAATATTTCAAAAGAGCTGTAACCAGAGGCATAAAATGTGTAAAGGAACTGAGATTCTACTAAATAAGTTTCTTTTTTTTTTTTTAATTTTATTTTATTTTTAAACTTTACATAATTGTATTAGTTTTGCTAAATATCAAAATGAATCTGCCACAGGCATACATGTGTTCCCCATCCTGAACCCTCCTCCCTCCTCCCTCCCCAAACCATCCCTCTGGGTCGTCCCAGTGCACCAGCCCCAAGCATCCAGTATCGTGCATCGAACCTGGACTGGCAACTCATTTCTTACATGATATTCTACATGTTTCAATGTCACTTTCCCAAATCTTCCCACCCTCTCCCTCTCCCACAGAGTCCATAAGACTGTTCTATACATCAGTGTCTCTTTTGCTGTCTCGTACACCAGGTTATTGTTACCATCTTTCTAAATTCCATATATATGCGTTAGTATACTGTATTTATGTTTTTCCTTCTGGCTTACTTCACTCTGTATAATAGGCTCCAGTTTCATCCATCTCATTAGAACTGATTCAAATGTATTCTTTTTAATGGCTGAGTAATACTCCATTGTGTATATGTACCACTGCTTTCTTATCCATTCATCTGCTGATGGACATCTAGGTTGCTTCCATGTCCTGGCTATTATAAACAGTGCTGCGATGAACAATGGGGTACACGTGTCTCTTTCCCTTCTGGTTTCTTCAGTGTGTATGCCCAGCAGTGGGATTGCTGGATCATAGGCCAGTTCTATTTCCAGTTTTTTAAGGAATCTCCACACTGTTCTCCATAGTGGCTGTACTAGTTTGCATTCCCACCAACAGTGTAAGACGGTTCCCTTTTCTCCACACCCTCTCCAGCATTTATTATTTGTAGACTTTTGGATCGCAGCCATTCTGACTGGTGTGAAATGGTACCTCATAGTGGTTTTGATTTGCATTTCTCTGATAATGAGTGATGTTGAGCATCTTTTCATGTGTTTGTTAGCCATCTGTATGTCTTCTTTGGAGAAATGTCTATTTAGTTCTTTGGCCCATTTTTTGATTGGCTCATTTATTTTTCTGGAGTTGAGCTGTAGGAGTTGCTTGTATATTTTTGAGATTAGTTATTTGTCAGTTGCTTCATTTGCTATTATTTTCTCCCATTCTGAAGGCTGTCTTTTCACCTTGCTAATAGTTTCCTTTGATGTGCAGAAGCTTTTAAGGTTAATTAGGTCACATTTGTTTATTTTTGCTTTTGTTTCCAATATTCTGGGAGGTGGGTCATAGAGGATCCTGCTGTGATGTATGTCAGAGAGTGTTTTGCCTATGTTCTCCTCTAGGAGTTTTATAGTTTCTGGTCTTACGTTTAGATCTTTAATCCATTTTGACTTTATTTTTGTGTATGGTGTTAGAAAGTGGTCTAGTCATTCTTTTACAAGTGGTTGACCAGATTTCCCAGCACCACTTGTTAAAGAGATTGTCTTTAATCCATTGTATATTCTTGCCTCCTTTGTCAAAGATAAGGTGTCCATATGTGCGTGGATTTATCTCTGGGCTTTCTATTTTATTCCATTGATCTATATTTCTGTCTTTGTGCCAGTACCATACTGTCTTGATGACTGTGGCTTTGTAGTAGAGCCTGAAGTCAGGCAGATTGATTCCTCCAGTTCCATTCTTCTTTCTCAAGATCGCTTTGGCTATTCGAGGTTTTTTGTTTTTCCATACAAATTGTGAAATTATTTGTTCTAGCTCTGTGAAGAATACTGTTGGTAGCTTGATAGGGATTGCGTTGAATCTATAATTTGCTTTGGGTAGTATACTCATTTTCACTATATTGATTCTTCCAATCCATGAACATGGTATATTTCTCCATCTATTAGTGTCCTCTTTGATTTCTTTCACCAGTGTTTTATAGTTTTTTATATATAGGTCTTTAGTTTCTTTAGGTAGATATATTCCTAAGGATTTTATTCTTTCCGTTGCAATGGTGAATGGAATTGTTTCCTTAATTTCTCTTTCTGTTTTCTCATTATTAGTGTATAGGAATGCAAGGGATTTCTGTGTGTTGATTTTATATCCTGCAACTTTACTATAGTCATTGATTATTTCTAGTAATTTTCTGGTGGAATCTTTAGGGTTTTCTATGTAGAGGATCAGGTCATCTGCAAATAGTGAGAGTTTTACTTCTTCTTTTCCAATTTGGATTCCTTTTATTTCTTTTTCTGCTCTGATTGCTGTGGCCAAAACTTCCAAAACTATGTTGAATAGTAATGGTGAAAGTGGGCACCCTTGTCTTGTCCCTGACTTTAGAGGAAATGCTTTCAATTTTTCACCATTGAGGATGATGTTTGCTGTGGGTTTGTCATATATAGCTTTTATTATGTTGAGGTATGTTCCTTCTATTCCTGCTTTCTGGAGAGTTTTTATCATAAATGGATGTTGAATTTTGTCAAAGGCTTTCTCTGCATCTATTGAGATAATCATATGGTTTTTATTTTTCAATTTGTTAATGTGGTGTATTACATTGATTGATTTGCGGATATTGAAGAATCCTTGCATTCCTGGGATAAAGCCCACTTGATCATGGTGTATGATCTTTTTAATGTGTTGTTGGATTCTGATTGCTAGAATTTTGTTAAGGATTTCTGCATCTATGTTCATCAGTGGTATTGGCCTGTAGTTTTCTTTTTTTGTGGCATCTTTGTCAGGTTTTTTATTAGGGTGATGGTGGCCTCATAGAATGAGTTTGGAAGTTTACCTTCCTCTGCAATTTTCTGGAAGAGTTTGAGCAGGATAGGTGTCAGCTCTTCTCTAAATTTTTGGTAGAATTCATCTGTGAAGCCGTCTGGACCTGGGCTTTTGTTTGCTGGAAGATTTTTGATTACAGTTTCAATTTCCATGCTTGTGATGTGTCTGTTAAGATTTTCTATTTCTTCCTGGTCCAGTTTTGGAAAGTTGTACTTTTCTAAGAATTTGTCCATTTCTTCCACGTTGTCCATTTTATTGGCATATAATTGTTGATAGTAGTCTCTTATGATCCTTTGTATTTCTGTGTTGTCTGTTGTGATCTCTCCATTTTCGTTTCTAATTTTGTTGGTTTGATTTTTCTCCCTTTGTTTCTTGATGAGTCTGGCTAATGGTTTGTCAATTTTATTTATCCTTTCAAAGAACCAGCTTTTGGTTTTGTTGCTTTTGGCTATGGTCTCTTTTGTTTCTTTTGCATTTATTTCTGCTCTAATTTTTAAGATTTCATTCCTTCTACTAACCCTGGGGTTTTTCATTTCTTCCTTTTCTAGTTGCTTTAGGTGTAGAGTTAGGTTATTTATTTGACTTTTTTCTTGTTTCTTGAGGTGTGCCTGTATTGCTATGAACTTTCCCCTTAGGACTGCTTTTACCGTGTCCCACAGGTTTTGGATTGTTGTGTTTTCATTTTCATTCGTTTCTATGCAAATTTTGATTTCTTTTTTGATTTCTTCTGTGATTTGTTGGTTATTCAGCAGTGTGTTGTTCAGCCTCCATATGTTGAAATTTTTAATAGTTTTTCTCCTGTAATTGAGATCTAATCTTACTGCATTGTGGTCAGAAAAAATGCTTGGGATGATTTCTATTTTTTTGAATTTACCAAGGCTAGCTTTATGGCCCAGGATGTGATCTATCCTGGAGAAGGTTCCATGTGCGCTTGAGAAAAACGTGAAATTCATTGTTTTGGGATGAAATGTCCTATAGATATCAATTAGGTCTAACTGGTCTATTGTATCGTTTAAAGTTTGTGTTTCCTTGTTAATTTTCTGTTTAGTTGATCTATCCATAGGTGTGAGGGGGGTATTAAAGTCTCCCACTATTATTGTGTTATTGTTAATTTCTCCTTTCATACTTGTTAGCATTTGTCTTACGTACTGTGGTGCTCCCGTGTTGGGTGCATATATATTTATAATTGTTATATCTTCTTCTTGGATTGATCCTTTGATCATTATGTAGTGACCATCTTTGTCTCTTTTCACAGCCTTTGTTTTAAAGTCTATTTTATCTGATATGAGAATTGCTACTCCTGCTTTCTTTTGGTCCCTATTTGCATGGAAAATCTTTTTCCAGCCCTTCACTTTCAGTCTGTATGTGTCCCCTGTTTTGAGGTGGGTCTCTTGTAGACAACATATGTAGGGGTCTTGTTTTTGTATCCATTCAGCCAGTCTTTGTCTTTTGGTTGGGGCATTCAACCCATTTACGTTTAAGGTAATTACTGATAAGTATGATCCCATTGCCATTTACTTTATTGTTTGGGGTTCGAATTTATACACCGTTTTTGTGTTTCCTGTCCAGAGAATATCCTTTAGTATTTGTTGGAGAGCTGGTTTGGTGGTGCAGAATTCTCTCAGCTTTTGCTTGTCTGAAAAGCTTTTGATTTCTCCTTCATACTTGAATGAGATCCTTGCTGGGTACAATAATCTGGGCTGTAGGTTATTTTCTTTCATCATTTTAAGTATGTCTTGCCATTCCCTCCTGGCTTGAAGAGTTTCTATTGAAAGATCAGCTGTTATCCTTATGGGAATTCCCTTGTGTGTTATTTGTTGTTTTTCCCTTGCTGCTTTTAATATTTGTTCTTTGTGTTTGATCTTTGTTAATTTGATTAATATGTGTCTTGGGGTGTTTCTCCTTGGGTTTATCCTGTTTGGGACTCTCTGGGTTTCTTGGACTTGGGTGAATATTTCTTTCCCCATTTTAGGGAAGTTTTCCACTATTATCTCCTCAAGTATTTTCTCATGGTCTTTCTTTTTGTCTTCTTCTTCTGGAACCCCTATTATTCGAATGTTGTAGCGTTTAATATTGTCCTGGAGGTCTCTGAGATTGTCCTCATTTCTTTTAATTCGTTTTTATTTTATCCTCTCTGATTCATTTATTTCTACCATTCTATCTTCTAATTCACTAATCTTATCTTCTGCCTCTGTTATTCTACTATTTGTTGCCTCCAGAGTGTTTTTAATTTCATTTATTGCATTATTCATTATATATTGACTCTTTTTTATTTCTTCTAGGTCCTTGTTAAACCTTTCTTGCATCTTCTCAATCTTTGTCTCCAGGCTATTTATCTGTGATTCCATTTTAGTTTCAAGATTTTGGATCAATTTCACTATCATTATTCGGAATTCTTTATCAGGTAGATTCCCTATGTCTTCCTCTTTTGTTTGGTTTGGTGGGCATTTATCCTGTTCCTTTACCTGCTGGGTATTCCTCTGTCTCTTCATCTTGTTTAAATTGCTGAGTTTGGGGCGTCCTTTCTGTATTCTTGCAGTTTGTGGCGTTCTCTTTATTGTGGCGTTTCCTCACTGTGTGTGGGTTTGTACAGGTGGCTTGTCAAGGTTTCTTGGTTAGGGAAGCTTGTGTCGGTGTTCTGGTGGGTGGAGCTGTATTTCTTCTCTCTCCTTTCGAAGAGTTGGGTTGCTTTTCTGGGTGCCTGATGTCCTCTGCCGGCATTCAGAAGTTGTTTTGTGGAATTTACTCGATGTTTAAATGCTCTTTTGATGAATTTGTGGGGGAGAAAGTGTTCTCCCCGTCCTACTCCTCTGCCATCTTGGCTCCTCCTCCTCTAAATAAGTTTCACCTAGAGAGCTAAAATATTTTAAAATATGGTATCAATATTTGTATAAATTATCATTATTTTGTATAAAAGTAATTAAACTCCATGCTTTGGTTAAAATTGCTCATATTCAGTATAACAATATAGTCTTACTCCTATAATGATAGTAAGCTGTGAAACAAATTCAAGGTAACTGATTTATATCTGGTTTTTGGGATCTTTCTATATATTTAAAAAACATTTGTAAATTATAAATATCCTAATCCATGCTACTATATCAATTTAATCAAATTTATTAAGTACACCATACATACAAGCACACACTATCATTTTAGATTTTTTAATTGGCGTCTAATTGCTTTACAGTATTGTGTGAGTTTCTGTTACACAAAAGAGCTTACATATACCTATAAGCCTTCCCTCCTGAGCCGCCCCATCTTACTCCTCTTGGTCATCACAGAGCACTGAATGAGCTCCCTGTGTTATACAGCAGCTTCCTGCTAGCTATTTTATACATGATAGTGTATATATAAAATCAGTGGATTTGAACAAATATTGAGACCCATGCAACAATAAAAATAGAGATCATTTACAACTTGCTAGGTAATTCCCTTTGCTGCTTCACAGCCATCACCCCACCCCATTGCACCATTAACATCCTTTCAATCACTAAAAATGAGTTATACCTTTTTGTAATTTCTTATTTAAAAAAAAAAATTATGTGCTGTAAGCTTCACTTACTCATCATAAAGGTTTTGAGGTTGACCCAAGCTGTTGCCTGCATCCTTAGTTCGTTCCTTTTTGTAATACAATTTAGCAGAATCTTAGTTTGTTTGTTTGTTTTTTTTTTCCACAGCTTGTATACTGTCTCCTATTCTTGGGCCTTGGTATTGTTACTCTGAGGAACCTTCATCAATATTGAATCACTTATAACAACCAGTTGAAAAATCAGCACATACCACATTTTAAAATGCCATTTACTGAAAAAAATCTATTGTCTCATAATGTCCTTTGAAATACTTGTTTGCCTGAAGGAATTTGATTGAAAGGGGTTGCTCCTCTGTATCTTGGTGACTCTACTGATCACTTCCTATTCTCCAAAGCAGTGGAAGCAACAGAAAGTGTCTCTAAAGAGAAAGAGAAGGATCCAACACCATTGATCATTTGGTTTTTCATTTATGAGTCCATCTCAATTCCAAATTAGTTTACTAGTTTGTTTTAATGCAACAGGTTCCAAGACTCAACTTGAGTTTTAAAAAGTGAGGAAAAACAGTGTGCATATGTTGGCTAGAATCATATTGAGAAAACTAATATGAAAGATCTCAGATTGCAGCTGTGTAGAGAGTGGTTCAGGAAATCTTGTGGGAAAAGGCAGTAGCTCTCAGTAATTTCTGAGAAATTACTTATTAATAGCGTAGCAGTAAAGTTTGTCTTTCTCCCTTACTAAGAATTGACCATGGATCTTGCCTCTGCTCACCTGTCTGTCCACAGATACTTCTGGAGAAGATAGCCTCTGCTTCTCTTCCAATTTCCAACTTTTGTACCAGTACCTCTCACAGACAAACTGAAATAAGCAACATAAGGGGAAAAAACTCTGGAAAAAGGCATGCTGGTTTCTCCATCACACTTAGAAAGCCTCTCAGAAAGTCATGCATGATGATTTGGCCACAGAGAATTCAATGCAAATAATTTGAAAACAACCAGACATATGGGCTTAGAATTGCAGGGTTTTGCTTTTATCACTAGCTCTGCCTGACAAATGAAGTCATTATTAGGAGCAAATTAGAACACCTGAGATTTTTTTTTTTGCATGTTCTTGTTAAACTCACCCTCATTATATAGAAGAGTACTTAAAGATGTTGGCATTATGAATGCTTAAATTGAGGCAATCTATTCATATTATTTAAAACACCTTTAACACCCTGATTGAAAGTCATGTTTCTACAGGATATGGTAGATGGGGTTTCTGATGAAGGGAAGAATCGAGAAAAGAGTGATAAAAGTTAAAAAAAAATGTATATTGCTTTTAAAGTAATTTAAGTTTCCCATGTGGCTCATACAAGTTTAGATAGAAGTATGGCCAAAGGAGAGCAAGACCTACAAGATCTAGGATAAATTATTTGTTAAAAAAAATTAAAGATTATTATTGATGAGAACCATTTTTAAAATATTTATTGAATTTTTACAATATTGTTTCTGTTTTATGTTTTGGATTTTTGCCAGGAGGCATGTGGGATCTTAGCTCCTTGATCAGGGATTGAACCCACACCCCCTGCATTAGAAGGTGAAATCTTAACCACTGGAAGGGAAGTAAGGGAAATCCCATAGTATAAATTCTTTATATTCAGCAAATCACTGAAAAGAGAATGGTGTTTGCTTTTTGTTCATTATTGCAACAAATCTAAAAGCTTGAAGTGGTTGAAGAGTGCATGCAAGACATAGTTCTTGACACTGAATGTTTATAATTTAATTGATTACACTGAAAACGATTCATTGAATAAAAGTGTCTTAATATAAGAATTGCATTTATGTCTTAAATCACATGATAGAAGGTTTTAAGAGTTCTTTGTGTTGAAAGTATTTCACTTAATAAATGTTCTTCTGCATAGTCATTACCTCTTATATAATTAAAGGGGCCAAAATACATGGACCATAATAAATTTGATTTGCAAATATTAAAAGCTTAAAGAATCTTGCTAGTCTAGTAGGGCATTATTAGCACCATGTAGACTTGAAATTCCAAGCAAATGTTAGTCTCTCCAAATCTAAAGACTTTCCTTAACAATCTTTGCAAATAAGTATGTATGTATGTACACATACACACACACATACATGTACATGTATATATACATATTTAAACAAATTGAAAACAGTGGTCTTTATTAGTGAATAAAATGATTCAATTTTGGGTTATATCTTATTACTCGATAGTCAAAATATATAACAAAGATGCTTTCAGAAGAAATTATATATTAATATCATTTATTGCATTATTCATTATATATTGACTCCTTTTTTTTTTTTTTTTTTAAATTTCTTCTAGGTCCTTGCTAAACCTTTCTTGCATCTTCTCAATCCTTGTCTCCAGGCTACTTATCTGTAAATCCAATTAGTTTTCAAGATTTTGGATCATTTTCACTATCATTATTCAGAATTCTTTATCAGGTAGATTCCCTATCTCTTCCTCTTTTTTGGGTTTGGTGGGCATTTATTCTGCTCCTTTATCTGCTGGGTATTTATCTGCCTTTTCATCTTGTTTATATTGCTGTGTTTGGGGTGGCCTTTCTGTATTCTAGCAGTTGGTGGTTCTTCTTTATTGTGGAGGTTCCTTGCTGTGGATGTGGTGGATGGGTGGCTTGTCAAGGTTTTCTGGTTAGGGAAGCTTGTGTCGGTGTTCTGGTGGGTGGATCTCGATTTCTTCTTTCTGGAGGGCAATGAAATGCCCAGTAGTAAGTTTTGAGATGTCAATGGGTTTGAAGTGACTTTGGTCAGCATGTATATTGAGACTCAGGCTCAATATATGTTCCAGTGTTATGTTCCAGTGTTGCTGGAGAATTTGCATGGTATGTTTTGCTCTGGAGCTTGTTGACCCTTGGGTGGTGGTTGGTTTCAGTGTAGGTATGGAGGCGTTTGATGAGCTCCTATCGATGAATGTTCCCTAGAGTCAGGAGTGCTCTGGTGTTCTCAGGATTTGGACTTAAGCCTCCTGCCTTTGGTTTTCAGTCTTATTCTTACAGTAGCCTCAAGACTTCTCCGTCTATACAGCACCAATGATAAAACGTCTAGGTTAATGATGAAAAGTTTCTCCACAGTGAGGGACACCCAGAGAGGTACACAGAGTTACATGGAGAAGAGAAGAGGGAGGAGGCAGATAGAGGTGACCAGGAGGAGAAGAGGGGGAATCAAAAGGTGAGAGAGCATGCTAGCCAGTAATCACTTCCCTATATGCTCTCCTCAGTCTGGATCCCTCAGAGATGTTCACGGCGTTACACAGAGAAGCAAAGAGGGAGGAAGGAGATCGAGGTGGCCAGGAAGATAAAAGGGGGGAATCAAAAGGAGAGAGACAGATCCAGCCAATAATCAGTTCCCTGTGTTCTCTATAGCCCGGAACACACAAAGAGATTCACTGAGTTGTATAGAGAAGAAAAGGGGGAGGGGGAGATAGAGGCAACCTCGTGGAGAAAAAGGAGAGTCAAAAGGGGGAGACAGCAATCAGGCTAGTGATCTCACTCCCAAGTAAAAATGGGTACTGAAGATTGGGGTTCTTAAAAGTACAAAGTTGATAACAAATACCAAAAAGCAAAGATTAAAAATCTTGAGTAGAGGTTAGATTCTCAAAAATACAATATTAAAAAAAAAAATTGAAAGCATTTTCCCTAAAGTCAGGAACAAGACAAGGGTGCCCACTCGCACCACTACTATTCAACATAGTTTTGAAAGTTTTGGCCACAGCAATCAGAGCAGAAAAAGAAAAGAAAAAAGGAATCCAAACTGGAAAAGAAGTAAAACTCTCACTGTTTGTAGATGACATGATCCTCTACATAGAAAACCCTAAAGGCTCCAACAGAATATTACTAGAGATAATCAATGAACATAGTAAATATGCAGGATATAAAATCAACACACAGAAATCCTTTGCATTCCTATACACTAACAATGAGAAAACAGAAAAGTATAAAATACTTAGGAATATATCTACCTAAAGAAACAAAAGAGCTATATATAGAAAACTATAAAACACTGGTGAAAGAAATCAAAAAGGACACAAATAGATGGAGAAATATACCATGTTCATGGATCGGAAGACTCAATATAGTGAAAATGAGTATACTACCCAAAGCAATCTATAGATTCAATGCAATCCCTATCAAGCTACCAACGTTATTTTTCAGAGAACTAAAACAAATAATTTCACAATTTGTATGGAAATACAAAAAAACCTCGAATAGCCAAAGCAATCTTGAGAAAGAAGAAAGGAACTGGAGGAATCAACCTGCCTGACTGCAGACTCTACTACAAAGCCACAGTCATCAAGACAGTATGGTACTGGCACAAAGACAGAAATACAGATGATGGAACAAAATAGACAGCTCAGAGATAAATCCACGCACCTATGGACACCTTATCTTTGACAAAGGAGGCAAGAATATACAATGGATTAAAGACAATCTCTTTAACAAGTGGTGATGGGAAAACTGGTCAACCACTTGTAAAAGAATGAAACTAGAACACTTTCTAACACCATACACAAAAATAAACTCAAAATGGATTAAAGATCTAAATGTAAGACCAGAAACTTTTAAACTCCTAGAAGAAAATAGGCAAAACACACTCCGACATAAACCACAGCAGGATCCTCTATGACCCATCTCCCAGAATATTGAAAATAAAAGCAAAAATAAACAAATGGGACCTAGTTAAAATTAAAAGCTTCTGCACAACAAAGGAAACTATAAGTAAGGTGACAAGACAGCCTTCAGAATGGGAGAAAATAATAGTAAACAAACCAATGGACAAAGAATTAATCTCAAAAATATACAAGCAACACCTGCAGCTCAATTCCAGAAAAATAAAAGACCCAATCAAAAAGTGGGCCAAAGAACTAAACTGACATTTCTCCAAAGAAGACATACAGATGGCTAACAGACATGAAAAGATGTTCAACATCACTCATTATCAAAGAAATGCAAATCAAAACCATAGTGAGGTACCATTTCACGCCAGTCAGAAGGGCTGCTATCCAAAAGTCTACAAGCAGTAAATGCTGGAGAGGGTGTGTAGAAAGGGGAACCCTCTTACACTGTTGGTGGGAATGCAAACTAGTACAGCCACTATGGAGAACAGTATGGAGATTCCTTAAAAAACTGGAAATAGAACTGCCATACGACCCAGCAATCCCACTGCTGGGCATACACACAGAGGAAACCAGAATTGAAAGAGACATGTGTATCCCAATGTTCGTCGCAGGACTGTTTATAATAACTAGGACATGGAAACAACCTAGATGCGCATCAGCAGATGAATGGACAATAAAGCTGTGGTATATATACACAAAGGAATATTACTCAGCCATTAAAAAGAATACATTTGAATCAGTTCTAATGAGGTGGATGAAACCGGAGCCTATTACACAGAGTGAAGTAAGCCAGAAAGAAAATCAACAATATGGTATCAGATCAGATCAGTCACTCAGTTGTGTCTGACTCTTTGCGACTGCATGAATCGCAGCATGCCAGGACTCCCTGTCCATCACCAACTCCCAGAGTTAATTCAGACTCACATACATCGAGTCAGTGATGCCATACAGCCATATCATCCTCTGTCGTCCCCTTCTCCTCTTGCCCCCAATCCCTCCCAGCATCAGAGTCTTTTCCAATGAGTCAACTCTTCGCATGAGGTGGCCCAAGTACTGGAGTTTCAGCTTTAGCCTCATTCCTTCCAAAGAAATCCCAGGGCTGATCTCCTTCAGAATGGACTGGTTGGATCTCCTTGCAGTCCAAGGGACTCTCAAGAGTCTTCTTCAACACCATAGTTCAACAGCATCGATTCTTCAGCACTCAGCCTTCTTCACAGTCCAACTCTCACAACCATACATGACCACAGGAAAAACCATAGACTTGACTAGACGAACCTTTGTTGGCAAAATAATGTCTCTGCTTTTGAATATGCTATCTAGGTTGGTCATAACCTTCCTTCCAAGGAGTAAGCATCTTTTAATTTCATGGCTGCAATCACTATCTGTAGTGATTTTGGAGCCCAGAAAAATAAAGTCTGACACTGTTTCCCCTGTTTCCCCATCTATTTCCCATGAAGTGATGGGATGGGATGCCATGATCTTCGTTTTTGAATGTTGAGCTTTAAGCCAACTTTTTCACTCTCCACTTTCACTTTCATAAGAGGCTTTTGAGTTCCTCTTCACTTTCTGTCATAAGGGTGGTGTCATCTGCATATCTGAGGTTATTGATATTTCTCCCAGCAATCTTGATTCCAGCTATACTAACACATATATATGGAATTTAGAAAGAAAGTAACGATAACCCTGTATGCAAGACAGCAAAAGAGATGCAGATGCATAGAACAGGCTTTTGGACTCTGTGGGAAAGGGCTAGGGTGGGATGATATGGGAGAATGGCACTGAAACATGTAAAATATCATATTGGAAGTGAATCGCCAGTCCAGATTTGATGCATGATACAGGGTGCTCGGGGCTGGTGCACTGGGATGATCCAGAGGGATGGGATGGGGAGGGAGGTCAGGGGGAGGTTCAGGATGGGGAACACATGTACACTCCTGGCGGATTCAAGTAAATGTATGGCAAAACCAAAACAATATTGTAAAGTAAAATTAATTAATTACTTAATTAAAAAAAGAAAATACAAATAGAATTATAAGAATAGATCATTCGGAAAAAAATTATAGCATTAGATTCTCAGAATCACTCAATGATAATAATAGTAATTAAACATATGAGTGCTAAGTTGCTTCAGTCATACCTGATCTTTGTGAATCCATGGACTACAGCCCACCAGGCTCCTCTGTCCATGGGATTCTCCAGGCAAGTACACTGAAATGGGTTGCCATGCCCTCCTTTAGGGGATCTTCCCAAGTGAGGGACTGAACCCACATCTCATTTTGTTTCCTGCATTTGCAGGCAGGTTCTTGGCTGGCACCACCAGGGTAAAAATAAAAGTACTTTGAAAATTTGTACATGAAATAACAATTTACTGTTGCCCATATACTGATATAATGGTACAAACACAGGGCATGGTATATCAGATTTTAAAAACAGCCACCAAATAGTTTATGTTGGGCTGACCAACAGGTGGAAGAATTATAAGGTCTTATAAGCAAGAACAAAGAGAATGAGATAGAAAAGGTGTGATACTATCACCTCTAAAAGCAAGTTAGTGGATGGAATAGTTGCACAAAGAAAATGTATCTTTCTTGGTTGGAAATTTGCTGAAATAGTAAATATACAGACCCACACTAGTGACACCACAGTAAAAGAGTATATCCCTTATTTCCTGGATTAAAATTACTTAATTTATAAAGAAAAGGAATTGGAATTGAGAGAAAACTGACTTTGAGAATTAAACCTAACGTTAGCTACTGATATTAAGTGACACTCTGTTGCTATGAAACAAAGTTGGATTTATCTCATAACTCAGTTTTAGAAAATGGTGATCCATGGGGTCACTAAGAGTCAGACATGACTGAGAACCTGGAGCACATAGTGAAAAGGCACATTTTATTATGTGATATTAAGAAGAGGTGGCAAGAATACATGGAAGAACTGTCCAAAAAGAAAAAGGTCTTACTGACCCAAATACCCATGATAGTGTGATCACTCACCTAGAGCCAGACATCCTGGAGTGTGAAGTCAAGTGGGCCTTTGGAAGCATTACTACAAACAAAGCTAGAGGAGGTGATGGAATTCCAGTTGAGCTATTTCAAATCCTAAAAGGTGCTGCTGCTAAAGTGCTGTACTCAATATGCCAGCACATTTGGAAAACTCAGCAGTGGCCACAGGACTGGAAAAGATCAGATTTTATTCCAGTCCCAAAGAAAGGCAATGCCAAAAAATGTTCAAACTACTGCAAAATTGCATTCATTCTATATGTTAGCAAACTAATGCTCAAAATCCTTAAAGCTAGGCTTCAACAGTTCATGAACTGAGAAGTTCCAGATATACAAGCTGACTTTAGAAAAGGCAGAGGAACCAAGAACTCACCTTGCCAACTTCCTTTGAATCACACACAAAAAAACCAAGAGAATTCCAGAAAAGCATCTAATTCTGCTTCACTGACTATGCTAAAGCCTTTAACTGTGCAGATCACAACAAAATGTGGAAAATTTTTAAAGAGATGGAAATACCAGACCACCTTACCTGCCTTCTGAGAAAGAAGAGAAAGGTACATCTTTTCTAATTTATCTATTTGCAAATGGTTTCTCAAATGTGCAACTTCCAGTGCTTCTTAATTACATGCTACAGTCAACATAAATTCTTTCTTTACCAGCTAAGCCACAAGGGAAGCCCTCAAAAAGCAGTCAACATAAATTCTTTCCATATATTAGTTCTCTTCAGAATAATATTTCTCATAATTTTTCCCCTGAAAATGGGATGGGTTTATATGTCTCCAGACCTATCCCTTAAAAGTGGATTCTACTCTGCACATATAAGTAAAATAAAATAGTATCAGTTATTATAAATGTATTTCCTTTTATTTCCATTTAACTGTCAGGAGCCGCGTTAGGCATTACTGACAAAATGGAGGCACAGCCCCAACTCCCTCTCCTTATCCTGCAGGCACGGACCCAGGATGAAGGAGTTAGGCCTTGTGATTCTGACTTGTTTTTCCCTCTCCTTGGCTGAGTTGGCTGAAAAGAATACTGAGGTGCTTATTGTTCTTGAGAGGAGCATGGGAAGGCACAAAGCCTTCTGCAGCTGTGCTCAGAGAATAATTCATGAAGTTAATCATTGACATTCATTAAAGGACCTTTACAAAAGAGTGTTCCAGGATGAGCACATAAGCTGCAGCTTGAGGTCATGGGAGGGATTGCTATCTGAAACCTATTTGTGAGGGAAATGTTTATGGCAAAGGGGTTTGCTGAATTTAGGGCTTAGGAATAATTAAAATCGTTAGAAGCTAAAGATTTAAGGAATGTTGTCATGCTAGCATATTTTACTATAGCTTATAGAGATTAGGAATTTTGGAGATATTAGTAGTTAGAAGCCTTTTTAGAGAAAGTGAGCTCAGGATACTAGGGGCAAACAGGATTTAGAAAGATAAGAAATAATCTGAGGAATGTGGTATGCAGCTCAGACATTAGCACGAGTTACAATGTATTCACAAGGACACATGAGAAGTAGATAAGAGAATTGCTGAGGCAGGAACTCCTTTTGAGGGGCAACAGTGATTTATGGAGACAACAAATCTGGGTCAGGGGGAACTGAAAATGTCAAACCTCTGACCTAATGCTTTTGTAAAAGTATAAAAGAGAACCTTAAGCTTAAAATAAATATGCAGTCCAAGAAAATTGAGAGGCTGCATCGTTTCTTGCCAACACCGCTCATCTCTTCAGGTTGATTCCCTGGCTGCTGGAGCTGGACTCCGGCATTTAACCTGTGCAAGGCTATGGTTTTTCCAGTGGTCATGTATGGATGTGAGAGTTGGACTATAAAGAAAGCTGAGTGCAGAAGAACTGATGGTTTTGAACTGTGGCATTGGAGAAGACTCTTGAGTATCCCTTGGACTGCAAGGAAATCCAACCAGTCCATCCTGGGGGAGATCAGTCCTGGGTGTTCATTGGAAGGATTGATGTTGAGGCTGACTCTCCCATACTTTGGCCACCTGATGTGAAGAGCTGACTCATTGGAAAAGACCCTGATGCTGGGAAAGATTGAGGGCAGGAGGAGTAGGGGATGACAGAGGATGAGATGGTCGGATGGCATCACCAAGTCAATGGACATGGGTTTGGGTGGACTCCGGGAGTTGGTGATGGACAAGGAGGCCTGGTGTGCTGAGATTCATGGGGTCACAAAGAGTCGGACACAAGTGAGCGACTGAACTGAACTGAACCGAACTGAACCTGTGCAAAGTCATTAAGATGCTTTGTCTTATTAGAAAGAGAGTATCTGGGTGTTTATTCAAAAATCAGTGTTTAGAGTTATATTACAATTCCTGTGATGGTCAGTGACTGAGACAGCATTGATTTCTAGTAATTAAAGATTTGACTTCTAATAGATCTGAAATCTTTTTTGCAATACGTATATACCATTTTTACTATTAATTTTCTTTATTGGTTTTGCTATACTCAATGGATAGTTGTTTTCCAGTATATATGACAAGTAAACAATACAAAACATAGTAAAAACAAACATTTTAATGAAAAGTATCGTGTCTGTATTATTTCAATTAATCTTTTTTGAGTTGTTTTCCTATATGCATGCATGCTCAGTCGTGTCAAATCTTTGTGACTCCATAGACTATAGCCCACTAGGCTTCTCTATCCATGGGATTTCCAAGGCAGTAATATTGGAGATGGTTGCCATTTCCTACTCCAGGAATCAAACTCCTGTCTCCTGCACCCCTTGCAATGGCAGGCAGATTCTGTACCACTCAGCCTGCGAAGATCATTTTCCTATATGTGTCTATGCAGTTTGACACACTATATTTCTTACATCCTCCATACTCTTTAAAAAATATTCAATGCCCCAGGAATTAAATTACCCCTGATGCTTTCTAAATAAAAGAATTCTATTTACTTCCATGGAGAAACTTTTCATCTTTAACCTAGATATTTTATCAATGGTGCTGTATAGAAGAAGAAGTTTTGAAACTACAGTAAAAATAAGACCGATAACTGGAAGCAGGAGGCTTAAGTCCAAACCCTGACTCCAGGGAACTCCTGACTCCAGGGAACATTAATTGACAGGAGATCATCAAACGCCTCCATACCTACACTGAAACCAAGCACCACACAAGGGCCAACAAGTTCCAGGGCAAGACATACCAAACAAATTCTCCAGCGACAAAGGACACAGCCCTGAGCTCCAAGATACAGGCTGCCCAAAGTCACCCCAAAACCATAGACATCTCATAACTCATAACTGGAAACTTCATTGCACTCCAGAGAGAAGACATACAGCTCCACCCGCCAGAACACCAACACAAGCTTCCCTAACCAAGAAACCTTGACAAGCCACCTGTACAAACCCACACACAGTGAGGAAACTCCACAATAAAGAGAACGCCACAAACTGCAAGAATACAGAAAGGACGCCCCAAACTCAGCAATTTAAACAAGATGAACAGACAGAGGAATACCCAGCAGGTAAAGGAACAGGATAAATGCCCACCAAACCAAACAAAAGAGGAAGACATAGGGAATCTACCTGATAAAGAATTCCGAATAATGATAGTGAAAATGATCCAAAATCTTGAAATCAAAATGGAATCACAGATAAATAGCCTGGAGGCAAGGATTGAGAAAATGCAAGAAAAGTTTAACAAGGACCCAGAAGAAATAAAAAAGAGTCAATATATAATGAATAATGCAAAAAATGAAATTAAATGAAATTAAAAACACTCTGGGAGCAACACATAGTAGAGTAACAGAGGCAGAAGATAGGATTAGTGAATTAGAAGATAGAATGGTAGAAATAAATGAATCAGAGAGGAAAAAAGAAAAACGAATTAAAAGAAATGAGGACAATCTCAGCGACCTCCAGGACCTCCAGGACAATATTAAACGCTACAACATTCGAATCATAGGGGTCCCAGAAGAAGAAACAAAAAGAAAGACCATGAGAAAATACTTGAGGAGATAATAGTTGAAAACTTCCCTAAAATGGGGAAAGAAATAATCATTCAAGTCCGAGAAACCCAGAGTCCTCAACAGGATAAACCCAAGGCAAAACACCCCAAGACACATATTAATCAAATTAACAAAGATCAAACACAAAGAACAAATATTAAAAGCAGCAAGGGAAAATCAACAAATAACACAAAAGGGAATTCCCATAAGGATAACAGGTGATCTTTCAATAGAAACTCTTCAAGCCAGGAGGGAATGGCAAGACATACTTAAAGTGATGAAAGAAAATAACCTACAGCCCAGATTATTGTACCCAGCAAGGATCTCATTCAAATATGAAGGAGAAATCAAAAGCTTTACAGACAAGCAAAAGCTGAGAGAATTCAGCACCACCAAACCAGCTCTCCAACAAATACTAAAGGATATTATCTAGACAGGAAACACAGAAACGGTATATAAATTCGAACCCAAAACAATAAAGTAAATGGCAACGGGATCATACTTATCAGTAATTACCTTAAACGTAATGGGTTGAATGCCCCAACCAAAAGACAAAGACTGGCTGAATGGATACAAAAACAAGACCTCTACATATGTTGTCTACAAGAGACCCACCTCAAAACAGGGGACACATACAGACTGAAAGTGAAGGGCTGGAAAAAGATTTTCCATGCAAATAGAGACCAAAGGAAAGCAGGAGTAGTAATATTCATATCAGATAAAATAGACTTTAAAACAAAGGCTGTGAAAAGAGACAAAGATGGTCACTACATAATGATCAAAGGATCAATCCAAGAAGAAGATATAACAATTATAAATATATATGCACCCAACATGGGAGCATCACAATATGTAAGACAAATGCTAACAAGTATGAAAGGAGAAATTAACAATAACACAGTAATAGTGGGAGACTTTAATACCCCACTCACACCTATGGATAGATCAACTAAACAGAAAATTAACAAGGAAACACAAATTTTAAATGATATAATAGACCAGTTAGACCTAATGGATATCTATAGGACATTTCATCCCCAAACAATGAATTTCACCTTTTTCTCAAGCGCACATGGAAACTTTTCCAGGATAGATCACATCCTGGGCCATAAATCTAGCCTTGGTAAATTCAAAAAAAATTGAAATCATTCCAAGCATCTTTTCTGTCCACAATGCAGTAAGATTAGATCTCAATTACAGGAGAAAAACGATTAAAAATTCCAACATATGGAGGCTGAACAACACACTGCTGAATAACCAACAAATCACAGAAGAAATCAAAAAAGAAATCAGAATTTGCATAGAAATGAATGAAAATGAAAACAGAACAATCCAAAACCTGTGGGACACTGTAAAAGCGGTGCTAAGTGGAAAGTTCATAGCAATACAGGCATACCTCAAGAAACAAGAAAAAAGTCAAATAAATAACCTAACTCTACACCTAAAGCAGCTAGAAAAGGAAGAAATGAAGAACCCCAGGGTTAGTAGAAGGAAAGAAATCTTAAAAATTAGGGCAGAAATAAATGCAAAAGAAACAAAAGAGACCATAGCAAAAATCAACAAAACCAAAAGCTGGTTCTTTGAAAGGATAAATAAAATTGACAAACCATTAGCCAGACTCATCAGGAAACAAAGGGAGAAAATTCAAATCAATAAAATTAGAAATGAAAATGGAGAGATCACAAAAGACAACACAGAAATACAAAGGATCATAAGAGACTACTATCAACAATTATATGCCAATAAAATGGACAATGTGGAAGAAATGGTAAAATTCTTAGAAAAGTACAACTTTCCAAAACTGGAGTAGAAAGAAATAGAAAATCTTAACAGACCCATCACAAGCACGGAAATTGAAACTGTAATAAAAAATCTTCCAGCAAACAAAAGCCCAGGTCCAGATGGCTTCACAGCTGAATTCTACCAAAAATTTAGAGAAGAGCTGACACCTATCCTACTCAAACTCTTCCAGAAAATTGCAGAGGAAGGTAAACTTCCAAACTCATTCTATGAGGCCACCATCACCCTAATACCAAAACCTGACAAAGATCCCACAAAAAAAGAAAACTACAGGCCAATATCACTGATGAACACAGATGCAAAAATCCTTAACAAAATCCTAGCAATCAGAATCCAACAACACATTAAAAAGATCATACACCATGACCAAGTGGGCTGTATCCCAGGGATGCAAGCATTCTTCAATATCTGCAAATCAATCAATGTAATACACCACATTAACAAATTGAAAAATAAAAACCATATGATTATCTCAATAGATGCAGAGAAAGCCTTTGACAAAATTCAACATCCATTTATGATAAAAACTCTCCAGAAAGCAGGAATAGAAGGAACATACCTCAACATAATAAAAGCTATATATGACAAACCCACAGCAAACATTATCCTCAATGGTGAAAAATTGAAAGCATTTCCCCTAAAGTCAGGAACAAGACAAGGGTGCCCACTTTCACCATTACTATTCAACATAGTTTTGGAAGTTTTGGCCACAGCAATCAGAGCAGAAAAAGAAATAAAAGGAATCCAAATTGGAAAAGAAGAAGTAAAACTCTCACTATTTGCAGATGACCTGATCTTCTACACAGAAAACTCTAAAGACTCCACCAGAAAATTACTAGAACTAATCAATGATTATAGTAAAGTTGCAGGATATAAAATCAACACACAGAAATCCCTTGCGTTCCTATACACTAATAATGAGAAAACAGAAAGAGAAATTAAGGAAACAATTCCATTCACCATTGCAACGGAAAGAATAAAATCCTTAGGAATATATCTACCTAAAGAAACTAAAGACCTCTATATAGAAAAGTATAAAACACTTGTGAAAAAATCAAAGAGGACACTAATAGATGGAGAAATATACCATGTTCAAGGATTGGAAGAATCAATATAGTGAAAATGAGTATATTACCCAAAGCAATTTATAGATTCAATGCAATCCCTATCAAGCTACCAACAGTATTCTTCACAGAGCTAGAACAAATAATTTCACAAATTGTATGGAAATTAAAAAAACCTCAAATAATCAAAGCTATCTTGAGAAAGAAGAATGGAACTGGATGAATCAACCTACCTGACTTCAGGCTCTATTACAAAGCCACAGTTATCAAGACAGTATGGTACTGGCACAAAGACAGAAATATTGATCAATGGAACAAAATAGAAAGCCCAGAGATAAATCCACGCACATATGGACACCATCTTTGACAGTGGAGGCTAGAATATAGAATGGAGAAAAGACAATCTCTTTAACAAGTGGTGATGGGAAAACTGGTCAACCACTTGTAAAAGAATGAAACTAGAGCACTTTCTAACACCATACACAAAAGTACACTCAAAATGGATTAAAGATCTAAACGTAAGACCAGAAACTATAAAACTCCTAGAGGAGAACATAGGCAAAACACTCTCCGACATACATCACAGCAGGATCGTCTATGACCCACCTCCCAGAATGTTGGAAATAAAAGCAAAAATAAACAAATCGGACCTAATTAAACTTAAAAGCTTCTGCACAACAAAGGAAACTATTAGCAAGGTGAAAAGACAGCCTTCAGAATGGGCGAAAATAATAGCAAATGAAGAAACTGACAAACAACTAATCTCAAAAATATAAAAGCAACTCCTACAGCTCAATTCCATAAAAATAAATGGCCCAATCAAAAAATGGGCCAAAGAACTAAATGAACATTTCTCCAAAGAACACATAAAGATGGCTAACAAACACATGAAAAGATGCTCAACATCACTCATTATCAGAGAAATGCACATCAAAACCACTATGAGGTACCATTTCACGCCAGTCAGAGTGGCTGCAATCCAAAAGTCTACAAGCAATAAATGCTGGAAAGCGTGTGGAGAAAAGGGAACCCTCTTACACTGTTGGTGGGAATGCAAACTAGTACAGCCACTATGGAGAACAGTGTGGAGATTCCTTAAAAAACTGGAAATAGAACTGCCTTATGATCCAGCAATCCCACTGTTAGGCATACACACTGAGGAAACCAGAAGGGAAAAAAACACATGTACCCCATTGTTCATCGCAGCACTGTTTATAATAGCCAGGACATGGAAGCAACCTAGATGTCCATCAGCAGATGAATGGATAAGAAAGTGGTGGTACATATACACAATGGAGTATTACTCAGCCATTAAAAAGAAAACATTTGAATCAGTTTTAATGAGGTGGATGAAACTGGAGCCTATTTTACAGAGTGAAGTAAGCCAGAAGGAAAAACACCAATACAGTATACTAATGCATATATATGAAATTTAGAAAGTTGGTAACAATAACCCTGTATATGAGACAGCAAAAGAGACACTGATGTATAGAACAGTCTTATGGACTCTGTGGGAGAGGGAGAGGGTGGGAAGATTTGGGAGAATGGCATTGAAACATGTATAGTATCATGTATGAAACGAGTTGCCAGTCCATGTTCGATGCACCATACTGGATGCTTGGGGCTGGTGCAATGGGACGACCCAGAGGGATGGTATGGGGAGGGAGGAGGGAGGAGGGTTCAGGATGGGGAACACATGTATACCTGTGGTGGATTCATTTCGATATTGGGCAAAACCAATACAATATTCTAAAGTTTAAAAATAAAATAAAATTAAAAAAAAATAAAAACAAAAAAACAACAACAAAAAAAAACACTTGATCCCATGAAGTATTTATACTTCTGTGCCCCAAAGGAAAATTATGAAGAAATCTTATGAGGATATGAAATCTAAGAAACCCATTCCCAAGGGATCACAAATGTATGTGTTATACAAGAGTTCTCTCCAAGCACTAAATATTTGAAAAAATATAATTATATATATATATATATTTCTTTTTTATGCTACTTTAAACTATGTGTCCAGAGAATTCAGTTTTGATTCCTCTAATATGTTTGCCCTCCCACACATTCATGTTTTGAAATCCTAAATACATACATAATGTTTTGGGAACAGAAACAGAAAAAAAAAAAAAAAATCGTTCTCACTGTTACTAAAAAGTGACCATGTAAGACACTGTAAGAATTTAGCCTGTCATAGAAAAGAGTTGTACCTCATACTGAATGCACCATTATCAATTCTCTAGACATTTCATGTTCTGTATGCAATTCCATTTCTGTTCTAAAAGCTTCCTTTCATTAGTGTTTGTGTTATTTTTTATTGGGTCTTAAATTGATATTTCCTAATAAGTAAACATTCTCCACTTCTTCTGTGTTAATGGAATATTTATTTTTGTGTCTCACCAGACTTCCTTGCAACTTGTGGCCCAGTGAATAAATTCTGTCTGAAGAATGTAAATCAAGATACTTTGTGCAAATTCCAGGAATTATTCTTTGATAAACAGCATTCTCCCTTTTCTTCCTCTCTAGCCTATCTCACTGTTGTTATGCAGATGTGATGGCTAGCTGTTTGGCACATTGATGATAAGTAATTACAGTAGGAATGGTGAATAAAAAAGATATTAATAGAACTCATCCAGCTTCCTGACAGCATTGCAGGGATATTAGCTTAGAAACTCTAAGTCTTCATTGAATATTTTCATCCTACCTGTCTGAACATTTAAAAGGGACAAAAATAAATTTCTGTTTGTTTGTTTAAACTGCTGTAATATTTGTCTTTCTCATACCCTACCAAGTCTCTGTTACACACTTCAGTTCTAAACCAATTTGGCATCTGTTGAAAAGTCCCATACATAATTTATACTGTTGACAGCTTCTTGGAGAGCAAATGTGTTAGTGGAAAATACTCTTAGTTTTATTTTATCTGAAAATATATTTATTTCCCCTTCATTTTTGAAGGGTAGTTTCATTGTACAGAATTCTGGGTTGACAATTGTTTTTTTCTTTCAGAACACTATAAAGATTCCCTTTTGTTTTCTGGCCTCCAGTGTTTGTGAAGAAGTTAGAAAACTTTTATGCCATTGTTCCCTCATGTTCATAATATGTAGTTAGTCTTCTTTTCTGGCCACATTAAATATTGTCTCATTATCTTTTGGTGTTTAGTAGTTGGATCATGAGATGCTTAGGTCTTTTAATATACTTGGGATTAGTTTGACTTTGATTATGTAAATGTATGCTGTTCTTCAAATGCAGGAACTTTGAAGCCGTTGGTTCTTCAAAATTATTAAATGTTCAAGTTACCCATTCAGTTCAGTTCAGTTCAGTTCAGTCGCTCAGTCATGTCCAACTCTTTGTGACCCCATGAATTGCAGCACGCCAGGCCTCCCTGTCCACCAACTCCCGGAGTTCACTCAAACTCACATCCATTGAATCAATGATGCCATGCAACCATCTCATCCTCTGTAGTCTCCTTCTCCTCCTGCCCTCAATCTTTCCCAGGATCAGGGTCTTTTCCAGTGAGTCAGCTCTTCGCATGAGGTGGCCAAAGTATTGGAGTTTCAGCTTCATCAGTCCTTCCAATGAACACCCAAGACCGATCTCCTTTAGGATGAACTGTTTGGATCTCCTTGCAGTCCAAGGGACTCTCAAGAGTCTTCTCCAACACCACAGTTCAAAAGCATTAATTCTTTGGCGCTCAGCTTTCTTTATAGTCCAACTCTCACATCCATATATGACCACTGGAAAAACCATAGCCTTGACTAGAGAGACATTGGTTGGCAAAGTAATGTCTCTGCTTTTGAATATGCTGTCTAGGTTGGTCATAACTTAACTTCTAAGAAGTAAGCGTCTTTTAATTTCATGGCTGTAGTCACCATCTGCAGTGATTTTGGAACCCAGAAAAATAAAGTAAGCCACTGTTTCCACTGTTTCCCCATCTATTTGCCATAAAGTGATGGGACCTGATGCCGTGATCTTTGTTTTCTGAATGTTGAGCTTTAAGCCAACTTCAGGGAAGGCATTGTGTAAGTTTCTATTACTTCACTGACAATCTTGTCAGAGTTTCTCCTTAAAACTGTTGAATAAAGCAAAAAAAAAAAAAAGGAAGAAGTAATAAAAGAAGGAAAAGGAAGAGGGAAAATGATAGTAATTAGGAAAAAAAATAGGGAGTGAAGGAGGGAGAACAATGAAACAGACAGGAATTTGAAGGTAATCTAAGTTGGATATCAGAATATTACCATTCATACTTTTAGTAATGATGTTGAATTTGTAATTAATTTTACTAAAACTCAACTAATAGAATTGGTGCTACTTAGAAGTTTCATCAGATTAGTAAAAATGAAAGTGAGGAGTGAAAGGATTAGTTGCTCAGGGTGTTCAACTCTTTGCTGCCCCATGTGTTGTAGCCCATCCAGGTCCTCTGTCCATGGAATTCTCCAGGCAAGAATATTGGAATAGTCAAAGGTAATTATACCGTTATCTTATCTTCAATAGTCTCCTTTTCTTGATGTATATCTGAGTTTCTGACCTGTATATCATTTGCCTTTTTCCTAAAGAACTTTGTTTAACAGGGCAAGTCTGTTGCAAATGGATTCTCTGTTTTTATTTCTCTTAGCCCACTTGAGCTGCTATAACAAAATATTATAAATTGAGTGGCTTGAACAGCAAACATGTATTTCTCAAAATCCCAGAGGCTGAAAAGTGTAATATCTAGGTGCTGCAGATTCAGTGTCTAAAGGGTTTCCCAGGTGGCTCAATAGGTAAAGAATGTGCCTGCTAATGCAGGAGATGCAGGAGACTCAGATTCGATCACTGGGTCAGGAAGATCCCCTAGAGTAGGAAATGGCAGTTCACTCCTGTATTCTTGCTTGGAAAATTTCACGGACAGAGGAGCCTGGTTGGCTACGGCCCACAAGGTTGCAAAGTCCTGGACATTACTGAGCACAGCACAGGGCAAGGAGTCCCTGCTACATATTAATAGATTTAATAGTCTTTCCATCATGTCCTCACATGGCAGAACAGATCAAGGATGCTCTCTGGGGCCTCTTTAAATGGGCACTAGTCCCATTTCTGAGGGTCTCTCCTTATAAGCATCACGTTTAAGCCCCACTTCAAATATCATTCCACTTGGTATTCAGTTTCAACATATCAATTTTGTTGTTGTTGTTCAGTCACTAGGTTCTGTCTGACTCTGTGACCAGGTTACATAAACATTCCAGTCTGTGGCAGCAAGCTATTATTTATTTTTCACCTTTGAAGGATGTTTTATCTGAGTATTTATTTCTTTCAAAAAATTCAGTAGTTCACTCCTCTCTTCTTGCTTTCAGTTTCTGATGAGAAACTATAACTTGTATCCAATTTCTCTTTAGAAATTTTTTTTTCTGGCTTTTTTTTCAAGATCTTTCTTTGCCTCCAGTTTTTTTGTGGTTTGAATATGTTATGACTAAGTGTAGTTTTATTTATTTAGTTAGTTTTGGTGGAAGGTGTTGTAAGGGGAAGTGAGAAGTGTTTATCCTGTTTGGTCTTGTCTTAAATTTCTAGATCTGAGATTTTGTGTTTGACATTAATGTTGAAAAGTTCTCAGTCATTGTCACTTCAAATATTTCTCTGGCTCTGTTTTTCCTTTGTTCTCCTAGTTTTCCAATCAAACATGTGTTGCATGTTTTGAAATTGTCCATTACTTCTTAGATGCTGGGCTTTTTTTTTTTTTTTCCTTTTTGCTTGATTGTTTTTATCCTTTTTCTCTTTGTATTTC
Source organism: Bos indicus x Bos taurus (assembly GCF_003369695.1). NCBI lineage: Eukaryota > Metazoa > Chordata > Mammalia > Artiodactyla > Bovidae > Bos > Bos indicus x Bos taurus. Next base: position 61,045,900 of record NC_040080.1, read on the forward strand.
AGTTTGGGGATTTTCTATTGACCTGTCTTCAAGCTTGCTAAATTTTTCTTTGGCTATGTGTAGGAGACAGGAAGAATAAAAGAAAAGCAGGCCCCGACAAGGGCTGCAAAATAAATTTATAATTATTGATAAACTGGATGCTATAAGGCATGAGACTCTTGGAACAAGTCCAGAGGGAACAGTTCATAATCTTGAAAACAGATATGATCCTGGGGTCAGAAATCTGACCCCAGACTGTTTCTCAACTGACGTCTCGGAGTCACATGTTTTACATATCTGGTGGAAAATCTATAGATAAGAATATTAGTCTTAGTTACTGATGTGTTATTGATTACTGTTCCCTAATTACTCAATGGTTAAAGATCATTTTGTTCTTTGGCCCTGAAGGCCACATGAGTTATAGTTTAACTCCCCGCATATTCTTTCCTTCACGGCTGAAAGTATAATGAAGCTGGCTTGGATTCAGTTTCGGGACCTTCACCTTGGAGCGGTGTTGGTCCCCTGATCCTACTTTTCTCTGGATTCTTGTGTCTCATTTCTCATTCTCTTGCCGTATCGCACTTTCGGAAACCCTGCTTGTCTAGCTAGTCTCGACAGCTATGTTCAGTCTACTAATGAGTTCATAAAAGGCATTCTTTATTTTCACTATGTGTGTATGTGTTTGTTAAGTTACTTCCTTCGTGTCTGATTCTTTGCAACACTTTGGACCATAGTCTCCCAGGTTCCTCTAATCCAGGCAAGAATACTGGCGTGGGTTGCTATGTCCTCCTCCAGGTGATCTCGATCCAGGGATTGAACCCATGTCTCTTATGTCTCCTGCATTGGCAGGTGGGGTCTTTACCACTAGTGTCACCTGGGAAGCCCTCTTTTCACTCTTCTTTTTTCAATAGTGAAATTTTTTTTTTTTTTGATTCTTTATTAGAGTTTTCTTCTCTCTGGTTATATTTTCATGGAGTTCTTCGTGTTTATCTAGATTTTCCATTATAGCCTTTAACATATTAATTTTAACATCAGTTCTGTGATTCTGTTTTTGGTGATTGCCTTCCCACTTCCGTCTGTAGTTTTTTTCTCCTTTTGGCATGATTTGTAATTTTGTGTTGAAGGCAGGAAATGATCTGTCTAGTAACAGGAACTAAGGTAAATAGGCCTTTAATGTGAGGTATTCTACTGATCTTGATAGAAGTAGGTTTTATTTAGTGGTTGCTATAGCAATTGGTGCTAGCAGGGTCGAATTCCTTTAGCATTCTTTATTGTGAATCTCTTGTTGATTTGGGGTTTTCTTAAGCACTCCTCTTCAGAAAGTGTCTGCATCTTGCACTGTTTCCGCTATAATTCAGTTGTTCCAGAGCTCTGTTGATGTTGTGTCAAGCTGTGGAAGACAGTAAGCATTCTATAATTTTATAATGAAATCTGATTGCATTAGGCCTATTTTATAGGGCTATCATCATCACAGTGTCTCTGGTGATCCAACTTTTTTGCACTTTTAGGCAGGACAAGTGTGTTGGGGGCTTGAGTGTGAGAAATGCCCTTTCATCAGGTGTGATAGTCTTCTGGTAATGTCTTGTGCTGTGGAAAGTAGGCCTTTATATATGAAAGTGCTCTGGTAAGATTTCATGGTAACTCATCTCTGTTCCACTCTAGAGTCAAAAGGGGATCTTCCCTGGCTGTTCACTCTGAGAATTTGGTGGAGTCCTAGAAGTAAAACCCACAGCAATCCTGCTCTGCTGCCTAAGAATACAGCTTCAGGAGTTTCTCACTTTCACACTACCCCACGGGCATTCCCCTGTAGACATTCAGCATGTATAAATGTATCAATTTCAAGAACTGAAGCATTTCTGTCAGCTTATGGCTTTGTCTCCAGATAAGCAGGTCTTGGCTTCCTCTCTTTGGGTGGGCCTATTTCTCCTGATTTTGTTGTGGTGGTTTGCCTTGCTACCTCAGTTCTCTAATAGGTACAAGAAAGCCATTGATCTTCAATTTTTTCTGCTTTTTCTGGTAATAGAGACATGAGTGATGACTTCTCAGATCTTTATGTGTTGAATTAAAACTGGAAATCCTCCAGGTGTGCTCTGAACCTAATTCTTAACCCTTCATATACTCACATTTATATTCATGTATCTTGATTACAGTTTTATGCCCATTACATAGAAGCAAGCTTGACACATTTCAAGCACATGACAAGTATGTATTCAAGGAGGGAATGAATAAATTTCTAAATAAATGAAGGTAAAAAGAGTGCATGGTGACTTCAATATAGTGTATTTTGTTGAGAAACTCCTGAAAATGTAGTTAAAGGAGATAGGAAAAAAGTGTGTATCCATACTGACATCTCTTTGGTTTATTGTTTACTAACACACCAAAGATCCATAGGGAAACTATGCCTTTGAATCTGGAAATAAACAACCGTAATCACTTGCTAGGATAAACAGTTGTTAAATTTTAGTACTATGCTGTATTATTATAAATTTAAATATTGTGAATATAAAGAATAAAAGGAGATATTTGGATAGTCTATAAATTGCTGATCTGAGCTACAAATGGCTAATCACAAAATGTCTACATGTGTTAAATTTATTTTAAAAATTATCTATTTCACTGTGACTCCATGGAAGGAAAAAAAAAATCTGAGTGCTTCATTATTCAACAGAAATATAAGAAATGTGAACATTAACAGCACATTTTTTTGCCTAAGTAATTCTATTTATTTACCTTTATGAGAAACGCTGGGCTGGAAGAAGCACAAGCTGGAATCAAGATTGCTGGGAGAAATATCAATAACCTCAGATATGCAGATGACACCACCCTTATGGCAGAAAGTGAAGAGGAACTAAAAAGCCTCTTGATGAAAGTGAAAGAGGAGAGTGAAAAAGTTTGCTTAAAGCTCAACATTCAAAAACTAAGATCATGGCATCTGGTCCCATCACTTTATGGCAAATAGATGGGGAAACAGTGGAAACAGTGTCAGACTTTATTTTTTGGGGCTCCAAAATCTCTGCAGATGGTGATTGCAGCCATGAAATTAAAAGACGCTTACTCCTTGGAAGGAAAGTTATGACCAACCTAGATAGCATATGAAAAAGCAGAGATATTACTTTTCCATCAAAAGTCCATCTAGTCAAGGCTATGGTTTTTCCAGTGGTCAAGTATGAATGTGAGAGTTGGACTGTGAAGAAACCTGAGCACCAAAGAATTGATGCTTTTGAACTGTGGTGCTGGTTAAAACTCTTGACAGTCCTTTGGGCTGCAAGGAGATCCAACCAGTCCATCCTAAAGGAGACCAATCCTGGATGTTCATTGGAAGGACTGATGCTGAGGCTGAAACTCCAATACTTTGGCCACCTCCATGCGAAGAGCTGACTCATTGGAAAAGACCCTGATGCTGGGAGGGATTTGAGGGGCAGAAGGAGAAGGGAAAGCCAGAGGATGAGATGGCTGGATGGCATCATCGACTTGAGGCACATGAGTTTGGGTAGACTCCGGGAGTTGGTGATGGACAGGAAGGCTGGCGTGCTGTGATTCATGGGGTAGCAAAGAGTTGGACATGACTGAGTGACTGAACTGAACTGAACTGGAAGGTAACAGTTTGTAAGTTTCAGTGTATTTTGCAAACTGATATATAAATCCATATATTATTGAAAATAAAAAATTCTAAGTGTGCCTAATGTTAATAGACTTAAATTTAACTATTCTGAATTTATTTTAATTGTAGCTCATCTGAAATTGATTTACTAAATGTCACCATTTTTAAATAATGGCAGATTCATGTTGATATATGGCAAAACAAATACAATATTGTAAAGTTAAAAAATAAAATAATATTAAAAAAATAAAAATAAAATGCTAAAAAAGTAATTAATTAAAAATAAATAAATAAGTTTTATCATGATTTTGAAAGGAGGGAATTTCCTTTCAGTTTTTAATGTAAATACAAATAAGATTAATAAACTTTCTATACATATTATATATATAATATATATTAACACAGTTCCAGTGTATATCGAGTATTATGGAGCAATAGGAAAGCTAGGTCCAATTTAATTCTGACTTGGGATGATAGATCTGTTTCTGACTCAAGTGACTATTTCCATTACAATACATTTAGTTTCCTCAGAAATTATCCCTTAGATTTGGGAATACTAGGAAGATGTTATTATATTTTGACACTAAAAGCCAGAATCTTCAGAGCCTTAAATATTCCCTGGAGAAAACTTTTATTTCATAATGTCTCTGGTAAATTTTTATTAATTCATGAGTTTTCATTCTTATGTAGCTTTGTTGACACTATTTATCCTACATAAAAGGCTTTATTTTACTTCCTACTCTGTCTCCAATGCCCAACTGAGGATCCATCCTCTCTTTAAACATTCTCTCTTGTTCATCTCCCCAACAGTCCCAAGCCCCAGAGAAATCTTCTCTCCTAGTCCCTAATGCCATATAGTAAACTTGAGTCTTATTTGCCCTTAAGTTCATGGGGCATTGTACACTGCTACATGCACACATGCATCCTGTCTCCTCAAAACATTCAGTTCAGTTCAGTCTCTCATTCGTGTCTGACTCTTTGTGACCCCATGAATTGCAGCATGCCAGGCCTCCCTGTCCATCACCAAATCCCAGAGTTCACTCAAACTCATGTCCGTCGAGTCAGTGATGCCATCCAGCCATCTCATTCACTGTCGTCCTTTTCTCCTCCTGCCCCCAATCCCTCCCAGCATTCCTCAAAACATTGGTAAACTGCAATTCTCTTAGACAGTGTCATATACCTTTACAGTGTACAACAGTGCATTCTCCATAGACCTATAAAAATTGGTTAATTAATGTCTGTTATAAATGGTGAAGTCACCAAAGAAGCATAACTGATAATGAAGTCATCAAAGCAGAGGCTTCCTCTCAAGGGATGACATGTTTACACCTAGGAGGATCCATGACATTTAACTTAGTACGAGCTTATAAAATTCTCAGCCACATAATCAACTTCATTTGATGTGGCTTGACTTTTGATTTACCATATTTTCAGGGCAGTCAGTATTACCTGTAGGTGTCTGAAACCTTGCTCAGACACAGATCATTAGAGTAAAATTTACTAGAGCTTCTCTTTTTTATTCACCTCAGTAAAGATAAATTACATATTTGCTGCCTTGATCTATAGATCAGTTTAAAAGCCAAGAGGTAAATAGAATTCTTATCTGAAGAGAAATTCAAACTTAATGGTAAGTCTTTGTCTTTACTATCTTCCCTTTCTGCTTTGCCTCTATTCTCCCTTTTCTCTTCCTTTTATTCTTCTACCATATTTCATTTTCCCTCATGCTGAACCCTTACTAATTTTGCATATTGCTTTATTATTCTCTTCCCATTTTCAGAACAATAATCTGAAGAAACATTAAATCTGATTAATTTTGTTCAAGTCAGGTTTTCTATGTAATCAGATAAGTTTAATTTTGGAATAGGACATGGTACAAGAGAAGAGTGACAAAAAGAGAGGTGGCCGAAACAGGGAAAAAATACATTACACTAATTTACAAAACAACAACAACAACAGAAAAAACTGTAGGGAATAGTTTTAGTTAGTTGAGTAGATTGGTAAAAGGCCAAACTGAAGAGGTATGAACATTATTATACTGAATTATTTCCACTATGTATCTTAAGCCCAAAGCTGGACTTCTGTTTTCAACCATCACACACATTTATATACCATTTACTTCTTGCTTCTCTATTGCCCCCACTGTCAGCTTCTTGAGGCAATGCTATTTATGTAATCATCAGCAAGACTGAGTGTAAGTAATATGATGTTTTCATACCTACATATTAAGAAAAAATAAGTCAAATTTTTTCACATACATATTCATCTCTTCACTTCATTATCATAAATATAACTAAACCAGAATCTAAAAGTGACATAAGGTACTTTTTTATTTCATCAAATTTGTACAACATATTTGCTTTTACTCAAAAGAAAAGTAACAGCTTTCGCTAGTTTATCTTATCCAAAGTAATCATATCCAAAAAGTACTCCTTTAGCAATTACTAATGTTTTGACATTGTCATCTTCATGTTTTCTGGTCCCTTTGCATAATTTTTATCTCAATATTTTCACCGGACCAGAAGCAGATCAGGAGGCAATAATGGAAAACCATACATCAGTGACAGTGTTTATCTTAGTAGGATTGACAGAGGACCCCAAATTGAAGATTGTGCTATTTATCTTCCTGCTTCTCACCTATTTGTTAAGCATCTCAGGCAACTTGACTATCATTACCCTCACTTTGCTTGATTCTCATCTCAAGACTCCTATGTATTTCTTTCTTCGAAATTTTTCCTTCTTAGAAATTTCCTATACAACAGTCTGTATTCCCAAATTGCTTGCTAGCATGGCAACTGGTGACAAAACCATTACCTATAACTGTTGTGCAGCTCAGTTATTTTTTGCTTTCCTTCTTGGTGCATCTGAATTTTATCTCCTGGCTGCCATGTCCTATGATCGTTACGTTGCCATCTGTAAACCCTTGCATTATACAACCATCATGAGCAACAAAATCTGTATCCAGCTGGTCCTTAGCTCTTGGATGGCTGGTTTCCTCATCATTTTTCCAGGACTCATTTTAGGCTTAACCTTGGATTTCTGTAACTCCAATGTCATCGATCATTTCTACTGTGACACTGTTCCTCTCCTGCAAATCTCCTGCACAGATACGCATTTGTTTGAAATGCTGAGTTTCATCCTAGCCCTGATGACTCTACTGATCACTTTGGTATTAGTGATTCTATCATACACATATATTGCCCTGACAATAATAAAAATTCCTTCTGCCAACCAGAGAAAAAAGGCTTTTTCCACTTGTTCTTCTCACATGATTGTCATCTCCCTCTCCTATGGCAGCTGCATCTTTATGTACGTGAAACCCTCAGCCAAACAGAGGATCTCCTTAATGAAGGGAGTCGCGGTTCTCAATACCTCTGTTGCCCCACTTTTGAACCCCTTTATTTATACTCTACGGAACCAGCAGGTGAAGCAAGCATTTAAAAACTTGCTACAAAGACTTCTGTCTTTATTCAAGTAAAATCATAGTGAGTTATATGAGGGAAATTAATAACTAGGGAAAATAGTAAAGGAGGAACTTGGATTTGTTCCCAGCTTCCCTATTGTACTATTTATTATTTGTCCTTTCACTTCTTTCTCAAGTGTCGTGATGTTTACATTTAGCTGTTTTATGTAAATCATGTTTTACATTTAAAAATATCAAAACCTTCTTTTTATGTTCCATTATAAGCATACTCAAATTTGATCCTCTCCACTCCTCATCTTTCACTTAAGTGTAACAAATATTTGAAAGGTTATTTCAGTAAAATATATGTATTTCTCATGGAGACTGTAAAGTATTTCTATATATGTTCAGAAAATTTTGTTCTCATATTTGAGTTTCTGTAAAAGCTTAATACGTTCAAAACAATGATATGATACGGCTTCTTGAGGCTGTTTATTTATGTCCTGGCTTTATGTCCTTTGCACATTTTCTATTGGTTTAAAAAAATATTAAAAGGGGGACGTTGAGATAAAACTGTTTTTTTTTTTTTTTGTCTTGAGACAAAAGAAAATGTTATTTTTGTCTTCAATTTAAAAAATCACTCACACTATGCTAGTGTAATAAAAAAATCATATGGCATATTTCTGTTACATTTTATTCCATGTAGTTAATAAATATTGAGTCATATATGTGTACTGTATCTAGGTAACTTTGGTTAAGAATAAAATGCAGCCCAGTGAGATCACATTTAGTACTTTATCAGCAATTCTCTATTCATTTTGGAACTATGTTCCTTAGATTCTATGTAACAGCATAAGTACATAACTAAAAATAATAATGTAATGATAACCAGCTTATTTTGAGATATTATAGTGTCTAATTGAAAGTATAACTATTGAGTGCAAGGAGTAATGTTAATTATTAGTTCATTTATATTATTGCATATATTCACATACACTGTTAGGAAAACAAAAACAAAGTAGAGCACAGGAGTTTTTCTTTCTTTCTTTCTTTTTTTTTTTTAAAGAGTCATGTAATTCAGTTGTAAATAAGAATAATCATAACAGAAACAAGAAAATCAAATCAATTAATTTAATTGTACTAAGGAATAAGCAATGGTTAGAACTATACATAGAACAACAGACTGGTTCCAAATTGGGAAAGGAGTACGTCAAGGCTGTATGTTGCCACTGTGCTTATTTAACTTATATGAAGAGTGCACGTGAGAAATGCAAGGCTGTATGAAGCACAAACTGAAATCAAGATTGCCAGGAGATCTTTTGGACTCTGTGGGAAGAGGCAAGGGTGAGATGATTTGGGAGAATGGCATTGAAACATGTATAATATCATGTGCGAGATGAATTATCAGTCTAGGTTCTATGCATGATACTGGATGCTTGGGACTGGTGTGCTGGGTCGACCCAGAGGGATGGTATGGGGAGGGAGGTGGGAGGGGGGTTCAGGACGGGGAACACGTGTATAACTGTGGTGGATTCATGTTGACGTATGGCAAAACCAATACAATATTGTAAAGTAATTAACCTCCAATTAAAATAAAGAAATTAAAAAAAAAAAAGATTGCCAGGAGAAAATCAATACCCTCAGATATTCAGATGACACCATACATATGGCAGAAAGTGAAGAAGAACTAAAGCACCTCTTGATGAAAGTGAAAGAGCAGAGTGACAAAGTTGGCTTAAAACTCAACATCCAGAAAACTAAGATTAAGCATCTGGTCCCAGTACTTAATGGAAAACAGATGGGGAAGCAATGGAAACAGTGACAGACTTTATTTTTTGGTGGCTCCAAAATCATTGCAGATGGTAACTGTAGCCATGAAATTAAAAGATGCTTGCTCCTTGGAAGAAAAGTTATTACCAACTTAGACAGCATATTAAAAAGAAAAGACATTATTTTGCCAAAGATCTGTCCAATCAAAGCTATGTAGTCCAATCAAAGCTTTTTCCAATAGTCATATATGGATATGAGAGTTGGACTATAAAGAAAACTGTGTGCTGAAGATCTGATGCTTTTGAACTGTGGTGTTGGAGAAGACTCTTGAGAGTGCTTTGTACAGCAAGGAGATCCAACGAGTCCATCCTAAAGGAAATCAGTCCTGAATATTCATTGGAAGGACTGATGCTGAAGCTGAAACTCCAATATTTGACCACCTAATGCAAAGAACTGACTCATTTGAAAAGACCCTGATGCTGGGGAAGAGTGAAGGCAGGAGGAGAAGGGGGCAGCAGAGGATGAGATGGTTGGATGGCATCACCGACTCAATGGACAGAGTTTGAGTTAGCTCCGGGAGTTGATGATGGACAGGAAAACCTGGTGTGCTAAAGTCCACGGGGTCTCAAAGAGTCGGACACGACTGAGCAACTGAACTGAACTGAGGAATAGAGTGTGATTATAAGCATGTAAAATGTAATTTAAAAAGATTTCTGGTAAAATTCAAGTTGTATGTTTTAAAACTATTTAAGAGTCAGATGTCTATACATAAACTACCGTTTTATAGGAAATATAGGACTCAGAGGATCCCATTAAATAACATCATAAGGATCCAGCTGTTCAATTTAGAAAATGACATATTGTGTATTAAAATAATCTAATTATTTCAGAATACCAAAAGCATAGAAAAAAGTAATGCTTCAGAATATTATTCTAGATTAAAATAATGTAAGATACATATCCATCAACTGAACATGTAGATCTCAGAGTCATAGTAACCTAACCAAGAAAACTGCAAAGTGGCATTTTTTAAGTTCCTGGTTAATTTTAAAATATGCAAAATGTGATAATGTCATTAGAATTATGTCTTTAAATTCCTTCTCTGTTAAACAATGGAGTACATAGAGTTGACATAGAGTTGTCTGTTGTTTGTTTCAAAATCGTGCACTAAAAAATATTACAGTGATATCAACTAACAAAAATACTATTATGTTTATAATAGTTGAAGCTGAAAGATGGGTTCATTGGTATTATTTATACTATCTCTCTATAGTGCATATATATAAATTTTCATTATACATATTTTATAATAAAATTAGCTTAGATAAAGATGGCCTATGACATGGTTAATGTTCCAATTTACATAATTTTTTTTCAACTACCTCCCAATTTATTTGACACATTTCATTAACTTATACATGCCCTTTTCTTACATTTTCAAATATAAAAACAATAAAGAAGACACATTTTAGTGGATAAATGAAAAGGGGAAAACTAAATATGCATTAATTCTATGAAAATACTTATTCCTTTACATAATGTTTACTGTAACCAGTACCTTAAAGTCTATAAAATTCTAAACACAAAACACCCCAATTTCTACAACTACTGCAGGTGATATTAAGAACAGTTACACAGGGATAGTTATCACAGGCACTTTTTATTTGTGAGTAAGACTTTCCTTCCAGATACCTAAACCAGCCTGCTGTAGTAAGGTAGGCAAAAACATATATATCATTTAATATCATTTATATAATTAATAAGAACCACCATTTTTATTCCAGGCATCATCCTAAGGGTCTACATATACTATTTGAATGTTCAAAATCAAAAGAAAACAGAAGAAAATATCCCATATCATTAATTATTTTATCTTGTGAAAAAGGTGAACTTCAATGAGCTACAGTAAAATTTCCAGAATCCCATTTGTTATTAAGACAGACAGAGGACGTGGTCCTAAGGCGGCAGAGGAATAGGACGGGTAGACCACTTTTCCCCCCAAAATTCATCAAAAGAACATTTAAACGCTGAGTAAATTCCACAAAACAACTTCTGAATGCCAGCAGAGGATATCAGACATCCAGAAAAGCGGCCCATTGTCTTCAAAAGGAGATTTTTTATCAATGGTGCTGTATAGAAGGAGAAGTCTTGAGACTATTATAAAAATAAGACTGAAAACCAGAAGCAGGAGGCTTAAGTCCAAACCCTGAGAACACCAGAGAACTCCTGACTCCAGGGAACATTATTTGACAGGAGCTCATCAAACGCCTCCGTACCTACACTGAAACCAAGCACCACACAAGGGCCAAGAAGTTCCAGAGGAAGACATACCACGCAAATTCTCCAGCAACACAAGAACACAGCCCTGAGCTCCAATACACAGGCTGCCCAAAGTTACTCCAAAACCATTGACATCTCATAACTCATTACTGGACACTTCATTGCACTCCAGAGAGAAGAAATCCAGCTCCACCCACCAGAACACCGACACAAGCTTCCCTAACCAAAAAACCTTGACAAGCCACCTATTCAACCCCTCCAACAGTGAGGAAACTCCACAATAAAGAGAACTCCACAAACTGCAAGAGTACAGAAAGGACACCCCAGACTCAGCAATATAAAAGGATGAAGAGACAGAGGAATACCCAGCAGGTAAAGGAACAGGATAAATGCCCACCAAACCAAACAAAAGAGGAAGAGATAGGGAATCTACCTGATAAAGAATTCCAAGTAATGATAGTGAAAATGATCCAAAATCTTGAAATCAAAATGGAATCACAGATAAATAGCCTGGAGACAAGGATTGAGAAAATGCAAGAAAGGTTTAACAAGGACCTAGAAGAAATAAAAAAGAGTCAATAAATAATGAATAATGCAATAAATGAGATCAAAACACTCTGGAGGCAACAAATAGTAGAATAACAGAGGCAGAAGATAGGATTAATGAATTAGAAGATAGAATGGTAGAAATAAATGAATCAGAGAGGAAGAAAGAAAAATGAATTAAAAGAAATGAGGACAATCTCAGAGACCTCCAGGACAGTGTTAAATACCCCAGCATTCGAATCATAGGGGTCCCAGAAGAAGAAGACAAAAAGAAAGACCATGAGAAAATACTTGAGGAGATAATAGTTGGAAACTTCCCTAAAATGGGGAAAGAAATAATCACCCAAGTGCAAGAAACCCAGAGAATCCCAAACAGGATAAACCCAAGACAAAACACCCCAAGACACATATTGATCAAATTAACAAAGATCAAACACAGAGAACAAATATTAAAAGCAGCAAGGGAAAAATAACAAATAACACACAAGGGGATTCCCATAAGGATAACAGCTGATCTTTCAACAGAAACTCTTCAAACCAGGAGGGAATGGCAAGACATACTTAAAGTGATCCAAGAAAATAAGCTACAGCCCAGATTACTGTACCCAGCAAAGATCTCATTCAAACATGAAGGAGAAATCAAAAGCTTTACAGACAAGCAAAAGCTGAGAGAATTCAGCACCACCAAGCCAGCTCTCCAACAAATGCTAAAGGATATTCTCTAGACAGGAAACACAAAAAGGGTGTATAAACTCGAACCCAAAACAGCAAAGCAAATGGTAACTGGATTATACTTATCAATAATTACCTTAAACATAAATGGGTTGAATGCCTCAACCAAAAGACAAAGACTGGCTAAATGCATACAAAAACAAGACCCCGATATATGGTGTCTACAAGAGACCCACGTCAAAACAGGGGACACAAACAGACTGAAAGTGAAGGGCTGGAAAAAAATTTTCCATGCAAATAGAGACCAAAAGAAAGCAGGAAAAGCAATACTCATATCAGATAAAATAGACTTTAAAACAAAGGTTGTGAAAAGAGACAAAGAAGGACACAACAAAATGAACAAAGGATCAATCCAAGAAGAAGATATAACAATTATAAATATACATACACCCAACATAGGAACACCGCAATATGTAAGACATATGCTAACAAGTATGAAAGGGGAAATTAACAAGAACACAATAATAGTGGGAGATTTTAATACCCCAACTCACAACTATGGATTGGTCAACTAAACAGAAAATTAACAAGGAAACACAAATTTTAAACGATACAATAGACCAGTTAGACCTAATTGATACCTATAGGACATTTCAGCCCCCCAAAAAAGAATTTCACCTTTTCTCAAGTGCACATGGAACCTTCTCCAGGATAGAACATATCCTGGGCCATAAATCTAGCCTTGGTGAATTCAAAAAAATTGAAATCATACCAAGCATCTTTTTTGACCACAATGCACTATGATTAGATTTCAATTACAGGAGAAAAACTATTAAAAATACCAACATATGGAGTCTAGACAACACGCTGTTGAATAACCAACAAATCACAGAAGAAATAAAAAAAGGAATCAAAATATGCATAGAAACGAATGAAAATGAAAACACAATAACCCAAAACCTGTGGGACACTGTAAAAGCAGTGCTAAGGGGAAAGTTCATAGCAATACAGGCATACCTCAAGAAACAAGTCAAATAAATAACCTAACTCTACACCTAAAGCAAATAGAAAAGGAAGAAATGAAGAACCCCAGGGTAAGTAGAAAGAAAGAAATCTTAAAAATTAGGGCAGAAACAAAAGAGACCATAGCAAAAATCAAGAAAGCCAAAAGCTGGTTCTTTGAAAGGATAAATAAAATTGACAAACCATTAGCCAGACTCATCAGGAAACAAAGGGAGAAAATTCAAATCAACAAAATTAGAAACGAAAATGGAGAGATCACAACAGACAACACAGAAATACAAAGGATCATAAGAGACTACTATCAGCAATTATATGCAAATAAAATGGACAACGTGGAAGAAATGGACAAATTCTTAGAAAAGTACAACTTTCCAAAAGTGCACCAGGAAGAAATAGAAAAACTTAACAGACCTTGCACAAGCATGGAAATTGAAACTGTAATCAGAAATCTTTCAGCAAACAAAAGCCCGGTCCAGATGGCTGCACAGATGAATTCTACCAAAAGTTTAGAGAAGAGCTGACACTTATCCTATTCAAACTCTTCCAGAAAATTGCAGAGGAAGATAAACTTCCAAACTCATTCTATGAGGCCACCATCACCCTAATACCAAAACCTGACAAAGATCCCACAAAAAAAGAAAACTACACTCCAATATTACTGATGAACATAGATGCAAAAATCCTTGACAAAATTCTAGCAATTAGAATCTGACAACACATTAAAAAGATCATACACCATGACCAAGTGGGCTTTATCCCAGGGATGCAAGGATTCTTCAATATCCGCAAATCAATCAATGTAATACACCACATTAACAAATTGAAAAATAAAAACCATATGATTATCTCAATAGATGCAGAGAAAGCCTTTGACAAAATTCAACATCCATTTATGATAAAAACTCTCCAGAAAGCAGGAATAGAAGGAACATACCTCAACATAATAAAAGCTATATATGACAAACCCACAGCAAACATCATCCTCAATGGTGAAAAATTGAAAGCATTTCCCCTAAAGTCAGGAACAAGACAAGGGTGCCCACTTTCACCATTACTATTCAACATAGTTTTGGAAGTTTTGGCCACAGCAATCAGAGCAGAAAAAGAAATAAAAGGAATCCAAATTGGAAAGAAGAAGAAAGACTCTCACTGTTTGTAGATGACATGATCCTCTACATAGAAAACCCTAAAGACTCCACCAGAAAATTACTGGAGCTAATCAATGAATATAGTAAAGTTGCAGGATACAAAATAAACATAGAGAAATCCCTTGTATTCCTATACACTAATAATGAGAAAATAGAAAGGGAAATTAAGGAAACAATTCCGTTCACCATTGCAACGAAAAGAATAAAATACTTAGGAATATGTCTACCTAAAGATACTAAAGAGCTATATATAGAAAAGTACAAAACACTTGTGAAAGAAATCAAAGAAGACACTAATAGATGGAGAAATATACCATGTTCATGGATCAGAAGAATCAACATAGTGAAAATGAGTATACTACCCAAAGCAATTTATAGATTCAATGCAATTCCTCTCAAGCTACCAACAGTATTTTTCACAGAGCTAGAACAAATAATTTCACAATCTGTATGAAAACACGAAAAACTTCGAATAGCCAAAGCGATCTTGAGAAAGAAGAATGGAACTTGAGGAATCAACCTACCTGACTTCAGGCTCTAATACAAAGCCACAGTCATCAAGACAGTATGATACTGGCACAAAGACAGAAATATAGATCAATGGAACAAAATAGAAAGCCCAGAGATAAATCCACGCACATATGTACACCTTTGACAAGGGAGGCAATAATTTACAATGGGTTAACGACAATCTCTTTAACAAGTGGTGATGGGAAAACTGGCCAACAACCTGGAAAAGAATGAAACTAGAACAGTTTCTAACACCATACACAAAAATAAACTCAAAATGGATTAAAGATCTAAACGTAAGACCAGAAACTATAAAACTCCTAGAGAAGAACATATGCAAAACACCCTCCGACATACATATAGCAGGATCCTCTATGACCCACCTCCCAGAATATTGGAAATAAAAGCAAAAAGAAACAAATGGGACCTAATTAAACTTAAAAGCTTCTGCACAACAAAGGAAACTCTAAGCAAGGTGAAAAGACAGCCTTCGGAATGGGAGAAAATAATAGCAAATGAAGAAACTGACAAACAACTAATCTCAAAAATATACAAGCAACTCCTGCAGCTCAACTACAGAAAAATAAATGACCCAATCAAAAAATGGGCCAAAGAACTAAATAGACATTTCTCCAAAGAAGACATAATGATGGCTAACAAACACATGAAAAGATGCTCAACATCACTCATTATCAGGGAAATGCAAATCAAAACCACAATGAGGTATCATTTCACACCAGTCAGAATGGCTGCAATCCAAAAGTCTACAATCAGTATATGCTGGAGAAGGTGTGGAGAAAAGGGAACCCTCTTACACTGTTAGCGGAAATGAAAACTAGTACAGCTACCATGGAGAACAGTGTGGAGATTCCTTAAAAAAACTGAAAATAGAACTGCCTTATGACCCAGCAATCCCACTGCTGGGCATACAGACTGAGAAAACCAGAATTGAAAGAGACACGTGTACCTCAATGGTCATCGCAGGACTGTTTATAATAGCCAGGACATGGAAGCAACCTAGATGCCCATCAGCAGGTGAATGAATAAGAAAGTCGTGGTACATATACACAGTGGAGTATTACTCAGCCATTAAAAAGAATACATTTGAATCATTTCTAATGAGGTGGATGAAACTGGAGCCTATTTTACACAGTGAAGTAAGCTAGAAAGAAAAACACCAATACAGGATACTAACACATATATATGGAATTTATAAGGATGGTCACGATAACCCTGTATGTGAGACAGCAAAAGAGACACAGATGTATAGAACAGTCTTTTGTACTCTGTGGGAGAGGGAGAGGGTGGGATGATTTGGGAGAATGGCATTGAAACCTGTATAGTATCATATATGAAACGAATCGCCAGTCCAGGTTTGATGCAGGATACTGGATGCTTGGGGCTGGTGCATTGGGACGACCCAGAGGGATGGTACTGAGAGGGAGGAGGGAGGGGGGTTCAGGATGGGGAATACATGTATACCTGTGGCAGATTCATGTTGATGTATGGTGAAACCAATACAATATTATAGAGTAATTAACATCCAATTAAAATAAATAAATTTATATTTAAAAAATAAATTAAAAAAATAAGAAGATAAAAAAAGAGAGAGACAGAACTCAAATTCATTTTTGTTTGATGCCATAGGCTTGTTCTATTCAGTTTCAACATTTCCCAGTAAGTTTGTGACCAAGAGTGGTTTACAGACATGCCAAGATAGTCATAAGTACTTTTTAGCGATTGGGTTTGGATGTGCACAAAGGAGCCTTTCAGGCTCTCAGTCACTCAGTAACAAAAAGACACTTTCAGTAACCTGATGCAGTACCAGGTTATATCATGCTGCTATTATACTTTGCAAGTAGTAGCTTGTCATTAATACGTGTGCCAAGCCATTTAAATAGCTGGAAAGCTCTGTAACATTGCAGGGCAGGTATATATTTATACTTGGAGGATGCTTCTTATACATTTACCATATGGCGTATTATCAACATGAATTGTCTTGAATGATATATACAATTTGTCAGATAATCTATCTGACAGGCTAATCTCACAATCTCTCTCTCTCTCTCTCTCACACACACATTCATCTTTAGCTCTACCCCAATCATTTTATTTATTTCTTTATTCAGGTAGAAAATCATCCATAAAGCATAGTTTGGCATGAGGCCAAAATCAGTTCAGTAAAACTCAATTTAATAAAGTTTTCTAAATGTTTGAGAAAATATTCTTTTCTGTTACAGTTAGAGCTATGAAAAAATAAACTTGGGTCTTTGGAAGCTACTAAATATAATATGTTTACATGACTATGAAAATAGTATAAAGAAATCAGAAAATAATTGGGAAAGATAAATACCAATTACTTGTCTTGATTTCCTGTAACCACCCTTAGCAAAAGCTAGATTCCCTTGAAATTTCAGGCTGGATTTTCTACACTCATGATCAAAAGGAGTGTATATAGTTGTTCTGCCTAATAAATGTTATCTCTGTATCACTATGTACTTCTCAGCCCATGGTGGCTTTTCAAACATCTGTTGTCCTAGGAAAAATAATGAAATACAAACTCATTCAGGATTTTAATTAATAGCAGTGTGCCAGTGCTTGTTTCTTTGATATATATTTTAATTTTGACAGTAGTATCATGAATTTGTGAAAAAGCAACTGATGACTAACAAGCCTGAAATTTTTCAGTATTTTTCCCTGAACACATTTGATCAGTCTTAATCCTTAAGTAATGGAGATCTGGGGGTTTCCCTAGTAGCTCAGATGGTAAAGCATCCTCCTGCAATGTATGAGACCCGAGTTCGATCCCTGCATTCCCTGGAGAAGGAAATGGCAACCCACTCCAGAATCCTTGGCTGGAAAATCCTATGGACAGAAGAGCCTGGCGGGCTATACGGACCATGGGGTCACAAAGAGTCAGACATGACTGGGCGACTAACACAATGGAAACCTGAGCCTGCACGAATAAAACAACAGCTAACAGATTAAACCTCTGAGAAGAAATTCTTTCTGTCTACTAGTCACTGAAGGCAAAATTTTGACAGTTACAGTTTATGAAGATTCAAAAGCATGTGTAAAAATGTAGGCTTTTAGTTCAGAGTGCTGAAATTTTGTACCTTAAGAATAAATATAATGAATTCATTATTTCTCAAAAAAGATGAAAAACAGATTTGAATAATCTTACTATTTGTTTTGATCAAGATCATCAGGATTTACCTGTGTGCTGTGATATAATAAATTCTATTTGTAGACATAATTTGTCATCCAGAGCCTTTAACATTTGCAGATAGTTTTGAGTATAGATTAAAAAATTTGCAGGTATACCAGAGGGAGATCAAATGACCAAAAATAATGGAAATGACACCAATAGAGAGACCCAAGATGATCTAACCATATTTAAAACACAATCTGTAAATAGTTAATATTTCTTTAAATAACTAAGAAATTTGTAAGTTAATTGATGTTTGGACAGTAATCAACAAATATCAGAGCTCTTTGAACAAAAAATTATTTTAATCTGGCTTGGTATGTGAAACCGTTCCCTAAAATCATTGTGTTTTTATGCTGGTATGACCTACAAATGTATCAGGATCCTGGATGTGTTCTATCTTGTGTATTCAACGTTCCTTGTGTACTTTCTCATGATAATGACTGCAAATGACTCGCCATCACATCAGTATTTCAGTAGTGAGAGGCGGTAAAGAGGAAGACGAGGAATAACCACTATTATCAGAAGATAATCCATGGAATTGAATAAGGTATCTTCTTTTACTCTATCCTTTGGACAGAATTTAGTTGCATGGCCACAATAAGTTGCAAGGAAGGCTAACTATATACATGGAAAAATATTCATTCCACATAAGAAAGGTAGAGACTGCTTAGTTATTAAAGATCAGTCTCAGGTCCAATAAAAAAACATCACAAAACTATTTGGAGAAAAGAAACTGAGGTCATATATGACATGAAGTGGAAGCTGTGTCTGGAAAATTAACATTTGCACTTTATTTTCCACAAACTGTGGACAGTTCTTACAGAGATGGGAATACCATACCACCTGACCTGCCTCTACACAAACCTATATGCAGGTCAGGAAGCAACAGTTAGAACTGGACATGGAACAACAGACTGGTTCCAAATAGGAAAAAAAGTACATCAAGGCTGTATATTGTCACCCTGCTTATGTAACTTCTATGCAGAGTACATCATGAGAAACACTGGGCTGGAAGAAGACAAGCTGGAATCAAGATTGCCAGGAGAAATATCAATAACCTCAGATATGCAGATGACACTACCCTTTTGGCAGAAAGCGAAAAACTAAAGAGCCTCTTGATGGAAGTGAAAGTAGAGAGTGAAAAAGTTGGCTGAAAGCTCAACATTCAGAAAACGAAGATCATGGATGGAATCCGGTTGCATCACTTGATGGCAAATAGGTGGGGAAACTGTGGAAACAGTATCAGACTTTACTTTTGGGCTCCAAAATCACTGCAGATGGTGATGGCAGCCATGAAATTAAAAAAAATCCTTACTCCTTGGAAGGAAAGTTATGACTAACCTAGACAGCATATTGAAAAGCAGAGATATTACTTTGCCAACAAAGGTCCGTCTAGTCAAGGCTATGGTTTTTCCAGTGATCATGTATGGATGTGAGAGTTGGACTATGAAGAAAGCTGAGTGCTGAAGAATTGATGCTTTTGAACTGTGGTGTTGGAGAAGACTCTTGAGAGTCTGTTGGTCTGCCAGAAGATCCAATCAGTCCATTCTGAAGGAGATCAGCCCTGGGTATTCTTTGGAAGGATTTGATGCTGAGCCTAAAACTCCAATACTTTGGCCACCTCATATGAGAAGTTGACTCATTGGAAAAGACTCTGATGCTGGGAGGGATTGGGGGCAGGACGAGAAGGGGACGACAGAGGATGAGATGGCTGGATGGCATCACCGACTCGATGGACATGAGTTTGGGTGAACCCGGGGAGTTGGTGATGGACAGGGAGGCCTGGTGTGCTGCAATTCATGGGGTTGCAAAGATTTGGACACGACTGAGCAACTGAAATGAACTGAACTGAAAGATTGTCCAGGAATATGAATAGTCACTTCTTTTTGAATATGTCTACATTGTTAAGATGATTATGACATCAGATCTCGTTTTTTTTTTTTTTTTCCTTAGAATTCTGGTGTAACTTCTTCAGATCTTATTGAGTAACTTTTATTTGTCCTTTTGTGCATATATGTATATATACATACATATATGGCGTCCCTATATGAAGGGAAAGAGTCGGACACGACTGAGCGACTGAACTAACTGACTGATTGGTTCCCTGGTGGCTCAGAGGATTAAGGGTCTGCCTGCAATGCAGGGACCCGGGCTTGATCCCTGGGTTGGGAAGATTCCCTGGAGAAGGAAATGGCAACCCACTCCAGTATTCTTCCCTGGAGAATCCCATGGACAGAGGAGCCTGGAGGGCTACAGTCCACGGGGTCGCAAAGAGTTGGATACGACTGAGCAACTTCACACACACATATATGTGTATAATATATATAAATATATGTACACTTCTTTAATAATAATAATGTGTATTTTAGAAGTTGGGAATAATAATCTTGATATTTTCAATGCTGTAAGCATTTTATCCTGGGGTCCAGCCCCGGTTGGATCCAGGGATTCCCTCAGGATGACGGCGTTGGCGATTAAGGGATAGCAAAGGCTGAGTGATTATTAGATGCTCAATAATAACTGGTTTACGTGGGAAATCAATAAAGTTCGTGACACCAAACTTGCTCTGACCACGGAGGCCACAGGCACCCTCTCGAATAGCGGAAGGTGCCCCCACCTTAGGCACCTTCTCGAGTGGGTCTTAGAAGCCCAGGCAAATAAGTGGTCACAGAAGACCCCCGTGCTCCAAATTATTTTGGCATGAAGGAAGAACAGAATAGAAAAGGAGGAAAAGGAAACAAGAGAGAATGACAAGGGGAGACCAAGCTTTGGTGAGCAAGGCCCATAGCTTTATTTTCAACAGGGGCTTTTATACCATAAGTTGCACATAGAGGATAATAGGGGGCGTGAAATCATGCAAAGTCAGCAGTCTTTGATCCTTATTGAAACCAGGCTTTCTTTTTTGCAAATTTATCGTATGCAAATAGTTTAGGTGATTTACATCATCTTTTGGCCAGAAGGCCTATTAACATTTTATGACTCTGACAAAGGTTTGTCAACTGTAAGACTTATTTTCTCTAAGAGTAATTATTTTAAGTTTTGGCGCCATCCTCTGAAGGTGTTAGATAAAGTTGCATTCCTATAGGGCAGTGGTGCAGTGGGTTTACAACAAAGGAAAGAATTTATTACCTTAAGGGTCTAAAGTTGCTAACACAAAGGCCACTACTTATTTTTTCTATATACCAACTATATTAATTAATACACATTCAAGGATACAATACAGGGGATGTGGAAACTTGGCAACAAACACTAGCTCATCAATGAAATCTTTTACTAGTTTTATTCTGACAGTTTCTAACTCTCTGAGAGGCTCTAAGCTATTTGAATATCTTAGGCTTCCTGTGCCTCTTGCAGCTGGGAGACTGTAAACAATCGTATGCATAGCTCTAGGAGTCCAGGTAAACTTGTCAGGCAAGTTAGAGAGCTATCTGAGGGGTTTAGATTTAAACACTCCTATTATGCTCAAAAACTTTATTAACTAGAACTGTAAGTTAACTCCTTTTCAGAGAGAGCGAGATGGTGGTGGGGGACAGCCCCCGTAAAGTCAGAGGTGAGAGCAGAAAGCAGTAAAGTAGGCAGACTCTGGTTTTTGGGGGTAGATGCTCGAGAATATCCATGGGGACTCCTGAGGCTGGATCCCGACTTTGGGTATGCTGAGTCTCCTTCCTCATGACCTTTCCCACAGGCGGAGTTCCTCACGCTGGCTCCCGACAGTTTTATCTAGTACTTCTCACAAAACCTTAATTACTTTATATGCTTCCCGTTGAAGATACCAAGGAAGTAACAGTTCCTTAGAGATGTCATTAATCTTTTTTATTAAAAAAAATGAAGTATATCTGCTATAAAATTATTTGTACAAAATGTACTTTTAAGAGGAGAATTTTGAAAAATATAACTCTTTTAACTTGATCCTGACCCTCAAATTTTTATCTGTGCAAACCTGAACAACAGGACTGTCCCACTTCATGTATGTCCAGTGATGAGAATAGATCTCTATAGTTAATATTTCTGGAATTACATGTTACTCATATGTTTGAATATCCTTATAATAAGGAAATATATACCTCCTAAACTTTGTCAGTAAGTCTAAGGTTCAGTATGCGTTTGAAATGTACCAACTGGTGACTCATCTCTCAGGCTATGCTGAACTCAAATTTGCTATATTTTTATCTCTATGACAAAAGAATAAAGTGGTAAGTGTAAACAATAAGAGCAGATAGAGAAAAATTTCAAATTTGGTCAAAATTTTCTCCTTATAATTTTTATTTCCTAATTTTTACTAAGTTAATAATTTTCACTTACTAATTTATGTATTTTAATTTGAAAATAACTTGCATATTTTCAGTCTTTTTTCAAATTTTTCCTTAGTTTAATTCTATCTCTAAAAACTCTTCTTAATGTTCTACTTTTGCATAATGTTTTGCTTTTCCTTTCTCTTTTTTCTACTTCTTAAGCCTTCTACAGTTTCCTGAACACATATTTGCATATTTCTATCTGATCCTATATCCTGCATTCTTATTTTTACTTTTTCTTACATGTACTTTCAGATTTGTAACACAGAAGAAAACATTAGTTTCTTATAACATATATTGAAAATTTCACTGTATTTCTGCTAATTTTGTTTCAGAATTCCAAAAGGGGAATTTTGAGAATGGTAACAGAAATAGAGAAAGTACATGACAATAAGTGCAGCAAATAAGTACATTCCCAATTTATCATATTGACTTATCAGAAGTTGGATTTCATTAGCCATGCAAGTAAAGGAAATGAGTATCAGGCATTTGACTTGATTAATTGATTAAAATGGTATAGATATGTTAGCCCTGTTCATTGATGGTGGCTAGGACCGTGTGTGTGAATGTGTGCATGTGTGTGTGTATGTTAAATGCATAAGAAGGGCTGATATACATGTAATGACAGGTATCATTTTGCTTTAATAATGCAAAGTGTTCAATTAAACAGGTATTGGCATTCATACCAACCCTTGCAATAAAAACAACAGAGGAAAAAGCATTTTTGTATGCTTTAAAATGTGCATTTAAGTTCCCTTCAACTTATTCATGTATTATCAATCAACATGTATT
Source organism: Bos indicus x Bos taurus (assembly GCF_003369695.1). NCBI lineage: Eukaryota > Metazoa > Chordata > Mammalia > Artiodactyla > Bovidae > Bos > Bos indicus x Bos taurus. The sequence continues at coordinate 61,069,124 of NC_040080.1, forward strand.
TCCATCATCCAGGCTATTTTAGAATTGTGAATTAAGATTGAATCATCTGTTATAGACGCTGGAAATGCAAACTACCGCTCCTTCTGGCATAACCATTTTTAAAACACAAATGTGAATTGTGTTACTCTATCTGAAACATAATTGTGCTAAATTTTCTTTGAACATTAGTTACCAATATTATTTTTTTCACTTAAACCATTTTCTTTTTTTCCTACATAGAACTGGAAAAGTAGAGGATATTAATGGAAAATTATACAAGAGTGACTGTTTATTCTAGCAGGTTTGACTGATGACCCATGATTGAAAGTCATATTATTTATCTTTCTACTTATCTCCTACTTGCTGAGCATCACTGGCAATACCATCATCATCATACTCATCCTAGTGAATCTTCACCTCAAGATACCCATGCATTTTTTCCTTCAGAATTTTTCCTTCTTAGAAATTTCCTATACTACTGCATGCATCCCTAATTTGCGAGTTATGATGGCAACTGGGGACAAAAACATTTCCTATAGTAGATGTGTTTCTCAAGTATTCTTTGTCTTCCTTCCTGAAGTTTCTGAGTTTTACTTGCTAGCAGCTATATTCTATGACCACTATGTTGCCATCTGTAAGCCCCTGCATTACACAACCATCATAAACAGTAAAATCTGCATTCAGCTTGTCTTCTGTTGTTGGATTGCTGGCTGCTTTACCACCTTTGTGCTTTCCTCTTAGATCTAAAACTATTTTTGGGCCTCCGATGTTGTTGAGCATTTCTACTGTGACACAACTGCCCTCATGCAGATCTCCTGCTCAGACACACATATAATTGAGACAGTGGGATTCATTTCTGATGCAATGACTCTTGTGGTCACATTAGTAATGGTGATAATATCATATACCTATATTGCAAGAGCAAGTCTAAAAATTCCTTCATCGAATCAGAGGAAAAAAGCTTTTACAACATGTTCTGCTCACATGATTGTGATATCTCTTTCCTATGGCAGCTACATTTTCATATATGTAAAACCTTCAGTCCAAGAAAGACTATTTTTTCCCAAGGGAATTGCAGTGCTCAATACCTTTGTTGCCCCACTTTTGAATCCTTTCATCTACAGCTTACAGAACCAAGTGAAAATGGCCTTCATGAATATGATACGCAGGGTTATTTCTTTCTCATAGAAATGAATATTATATTTCACTTTATATAAATGAAATAAAGAGTGGGGTCTATAGTAATAACATTGTATCCAATTATAGCTTCTGATACATGTTTTCTCTTTTATTTCCATTCATCTTTGTACCTTTCAAGCTTTATTTTTTCAAAAATCTTTGTTACAACACAGCTTTTTCCTATGTTCTTCAATAGATTAAAAAAAAATCACTTTCTTTTCTTTTATAAGCTGAAAGACGTATACCTAAGTTTTCAAACCATCTACTTGTCTATGAATTCTATTTAGTCAAGAATACAATAATTTTTATTTAGATTATATTTAATGTAGCATGCAATGTAAATGTTATTGCTATCCTTTATTTGTACTTAGTTATAGCCTACTTAAGCTAATATTTCTTTATATTCCTTTGTAATACTAACAATATATTTGTACATAGTCCATTTAATTTAATGAAAGAAAATTGTTGCAGAGATTAACCTGTAGTGTTGATGGTCAGGCTAGAGATTTTTTTTAAATGATTGTTATTTTAAAATAATTTTCATAGAAACTAGTTGCTTAGTTTGTGTTTGAGAATTGGTAGCATTTACAAGTATTTAAATTGTAGATGAAAATGTATTATTTTACTAGCCTATTTTAAAAGTTAATAATAAAACATAATGAATATAACACATTAATACTATAACAATATATAAAATAAATATAAATAATAATATTAAATAACAACATATTAATAAAACATAATAATAAAACATATTTGGTGTTTCCATATATAAAAAGACACCTTTCAGTAACTTGGGATACTTCTGAAACTTATTGAAAGGTGCATGTAAATAACTGTTAAATAAAGAAAACAACGCTAGCCAATGTATTTTCAGATTATCATAAGTGTCAATATATAGTTACATAGCTATATCTTCTCTCAGGGAAACCAAGATGACAGAATAATGGTTTTTTTTTTAAGGATTTTTGAATTCTTAGTCATAAAGTGAGTGGAATTTGGGGAACTCAAATCAATTTGTGTGTCATGACCAAAGTTTGGAGATATTAAATAGAGTAAAAAGGGTTTTCCCAAGTACACATCATTTTCATGATTTTTTCTAGAAATGTTTGTGCATTTGACTATAATATCTTTTTCATTTCCTTTTAGTATTTTGATTTTGAATAAATTTTTTTGATTTGAATAAAATATGTTTGAAAAATGCTGTCTTATGACAGACCAGAAAAATATATAGCCAGGGAGAAAAATACATATAGTATATAAGTGACAGGACAATTTTACAGGTTTTGGTACAACCAGTTAATGAACTATATCTTAAAAGATATGTGTCAGGAATATGATTTCAGGGATAACATTTTAAAAATTGGTTATCATTTTACTTCATCATTTCATTTTGAGAATATATATCTAATGATCTTGAAACACTATTTAACATTTAGAAATTTTAAGAGCACAGAATATGAAAAAAACATGTAACATATTGGGACAATCTTATACAAGTAAAACCTAAGGCTCTCTCACTGTTCTTTTTAGTTTTGATTCTGTTATGTGTGAGTCAGGAAGAATTTGCTTAAAAAACACTATCCAAGTTAAACCAGTAACTTATCATGGAGCTATTCTGAAATGTTTCACTTATATATTTTTAAATGTCTGTCATTTACTACTTATATTGCACAGATGTTCTACAATTCAGGGTCTAGCACTTCTAAAATACAACTTCCTCATTCCTATTCTGCCCACTCCCAGGAAGATTGGTTATGTTATCTGTCTTCTCTGCCATTTTGCTTAGTCTGTATCATATCGCATTTCTTTATATCTAATAGACCCACAACTGATGGCATCTGAATTTGAATCTCCAGATAGTTTAATAGTGCTTTAAAAAAAAAATCTGTTCTTGAACAAGTAACACAGTTTCTTCAATACAGGGTCAGCTGAGCTTCTACCTGAAGTACTGAAATGCTTTACTTTGAAATGCATTCAGCTTTTCTGCTGGACAGCAAATATGATATTAAAATAAGACCTCTGTTTTGTTGAGAACTCAGTAAAGGCACTGGTAGGGATTTTATATATAATTCTAGAAATAACAATATGGTATAATAGTTAGAATTTCACATAAGAGCAAAAAGATAGTTCAGTAAGTATAAGATAAGTTCATTTTGAAGGGGACAGAGCTAAAAAATAGAACCATACATGTCAATGTATGGGAAAACCCACCACAATATTGTAAAGTAATTAGCCTCCAATTTCAATAAATAAATTAGTTTAAAAAATAAAATAAAAGGTGTTGATGATGGAAAAAAATAGAATCATGAAAACAAATTTAGAAAGATTTTAGTTTTCAGTACTCCTTTAAAGGAGTACTAAATTATGTAATGATTAGTAAGTGATTACTAGTAGTAATGATTAGAAGTAGTGATTAGTGAAAGTTGCTCAGTAATATCTGACTCTTTGCGACCCCATCGACCATACTCCATGGAATTCTCCAGGCCAGAATACTGGACTGACTGAGCCACCAGGCAAGTCCAGTGATTAGTAAGAGGAGAAATATAATACATGGAGGCGGACCAAGAAAAGTGGGAAAATATTACTGAAATTACTTTCCACAGATGCTTAAATTAAGACCTTAGAGAAAACAGTTAAATAAGTACCAGCTTCCCAGGTGGCCCAGTGGTAAAAGAATCCACTTGCTAAGCAGGAGATGTGGATTTGAACCTGGGGTTGGGAAGATCCCCAGGAGAAGGAAATGGCAATCCACTCCAGTATTCTTGCCTGGTAAATCCCATGGACTGAGGAGCTTGGAGGGCTACCACTACATGGGATCACAAAGAGTTGGACACGACTTAGAGACTAAACAAGTACATCATAAAAATACTGGATATAGAGTATCTGTAATAGAAAATCAAGCTGTTAAAAATAACATGAAAATATTCAGTTCAGTTCAGTTAAGTCGCTCAGTCGAGTCCGACTATTTGCGACCCCATGAATCGCAGCATGCCAGGCTTCCCTGTCCATCACCAACTCCCGGAGTTCACTCAAACTCAGGTCCATCGAGTCTGTGATGCCATCCAGCCATCTCATCCTCTGTTGTCCCCTTTTCCTCCTGCCCCCAATCCCTCCCAGCATCAGAGTCTTTTCCAGTGAATCAACTCTTCGCATGAGGTGGCCAGAGTACTGGAGTTTCTGCTTTAGCATCATTCCTTCCAAAGAACACCGAGGGCTGATCTCCTGTAGAATGGACTGGAAAGTATTATGTCTAGTAAAATTGATAACTCAACAGTTTTCAACCATTTTAACTTCCAGGATTTCTCAGTTAAAACATTTAGTAAATGTCTGTGTGAATAAATCTAACCAGTTTATAAATGGCAAAATACTCAAGTGTACAAAACAGTAGAACTAAAGAGTTAAAGGAAATGTAGATATTTCCAAAAATAATACAATAAGGGCCATAAGAAGTTATAGAAGACTGCTGCCTCTTGGAGAAATGACCAACATATTAATGACAAAAAATACCTAACTCAGGTTTCGAAAATCACTTGGATATACAGGCCTACTTCCTATGGTTTGTACAACAATAAATGAGTTGAAGGAATTACAAATTATAAATAGTACACATATTTTCCCATGTATCATAAGGAAGATGATAAAGGAAAGCATTTTTGGTTTCTGTTTCACTCAGTTTTCTTAAAGTTCTGTCCTTTTATATGATACAGATTTTGAAAGCATAAACTCATCAATCGGACTAAAGATAAAACAATATAATAAATATATCTGCAGGCTAATACATTTAGCAAAAAATAAGATACTTATTAAAAAATAATAAATGAGATTTTCTGTGTTAAATAAATGAACACTGTTTGGCGGTTATAAGTTAAATTCAGATACTGATGGAAAAATAAAATGTGAAAAGTATGAAGTGAAGTGAAAGTCGTTTAGTCATTTCCGACTCTTTGCGACCGCATGGACTATGCAGTCCATGGAATTCTCCAGGCCAGAATACTGGAGTGAGTAGCCATTCCCTTCTCCAGGGGATCTTCCCAACCCAGGGATCAAACCCAGGTTTCCCGCATTGCAGGCAGATTCTTTACTAACTGAGCCACCAGGGAAGCCCATGAAAAATATAAATAACTTTGTGTAGAAATATGTGTAGAAATCACATGTATTCCATGTGTAGAAATAACATGGACTTAAAAGTCTATTATTGAGAGGAGCCCTTTGGACCATAGATTATATTTGACTTTACTATTTCAAATGTGCTTCCGTAATTTTTTCCTAGATATCACTATAAGTGACTAACATGTTCTTTAAAATAACTCTTTAAAATATTCATAGAGTAAGGAATCAAATTGCAAACAATAAGGTAATTTATGTATTGGCAACTAGAGCTATACAAGTTCTTAAAGAGGTGAATATCTGTTAGAATATAGCGATCTCTAGGTCTGTCTGTTATATGACTTCAGCTCTTATGTGACATTTTATGCAGGGAAAAATACTGCCTCGTGGCTAAGATTCTGCAAATATGCCTTTCTTTGGTTGTCAACCTCAAAAAAAAAAAAACACAAAACACACTTCTATTGCCACTTTAATTATCTTTAGTGTGTAGTTTTGTTAAGATTCATAAAAGGGAAATAAGAATCAATCATGGAAATAGAGTTCATTTGACTTGGACTGATAGCTTAAACTTCACTGAAAATTGTTATTTTCCTGTTTCTGTTTCACAAATAAGTGACTGAGAATAATTCTTGAGATAAATCAAGAATTTATCCTCTTTACAATGTTGAATCCCTACCTAAAATTTTTGATGTAATTTTTCGTCCAAAATTCCTCTTTTTGAAATATATATTCCTAAAGTTTTTTTAGTATTTATTTATTTTTTTCCTTTTATTATTATTTTTTTTTTTTTTACTTTACAATATAGTATTGGTTTTGCCATACAATTTGGAAGATCCCCCAAAGTGGGAAAAATTAATTAGCTACACTCTAGGAAATTGTTTAGTCTTTCAACACAGTTAACTACTACTAGAGTTAACTACTGTGATGAAAGACTGAACAATTCCTCAGTTCAGTTCAGTTCAGTTCAGTTCAGTCACTCAGTCATGTCCGACTCTTTGTAACACCATGAATCACAGCATGCAAGGCCTCCCTGTCCATCACCAACTCCTGGAGTTCACTCAGACTCACATCCATCAAGTCAGTGATGCCATCCAGCCATCTCATCCTCTGTCATCCCTTTCTCCTCCTGCCCCCAATCCCTCCCAGCATCAGAGTCTTTTCCAATGAGTCAACTCTTCACATGAGGTGGCCAAAGTACTGGAGCTTCAGCTTTAGCATCATTCCTTCCAAAGAAGTCCCAGGGTTGATCTCCTTCAGAATGGACTGGTTGGATCTGCTTGCAGTCCAAGGGACTCTCAAGAGTCTTCTCCAACACCACAGTTCAAAAGCATCGATTCTTCAGCCCTCAGCATTCTTCACAGTCCAACTCTCACATCCATACATGACCACAGGAAATACCATAGCCTTGACTAGATGGACCTTTGTTGGCAAAGTAATGCCTCTGTTTTTGAATATGCTATCTAGGTTGGTCATAACTTTCCTTCCAAAGAGTAAGCATCTTTTAATTTCATGGCTGCAATCACCATCTGCAGTGATTTTGGAACCCCCCAAAATAAAAAATCTGATGAACAAAGTTAGTGGAGGTGATGGAATTCCAATTGAGCTATTTCAAATCCTGAAAGATGATGCTGTGAAAGTGCTGCACTCAATATGCCAGCAAATTTGGAAAACTCACCAGTGGCCACAGGACTGGAAAAGGGCAGTTTTCATTCCAGTTTCAAAGAAAGGCAATGCCAAAGAATGCTCAAACTACCGCACAATTGCACTCATTTCACATGCTAGTAAAGTAATGCTCAAAATTCTCCAAGCCAGGCTTCAGCAATATGTGAACCGTGAACTTCCTGATGTTTAAGCTGGTTTTAGAAAAGGCAGAGGAACCAGAGATCAAAGTGGCAACATCTGCTAGATCATGGAAAAAGCAAGAGAGTTCCAGAAAAACATCTATTTCTGCTTTATTGACTATGCCAAAGCCTTTGACTGTGTGGATCACAATAAACTGTGAGAAATTCTGAAAGAGATGGGAATACCAGACGACCTGACCTGCCTCTTGAGAAATCTGTATGCAGGTCAGGAAGCAACAGTTAGAACTGGACATGGAACAACAGACTGGTTCCAAATAGGAAAAGGAGTACGTCAAGGCTGTATATTGTCACCCTGCTTATTTAACTTATGTGCAGAGTACATCATGAGAAAATCTGGACTGGAAGAAACACAAGCTGCAATCAAGACTGCTGGGAGAAATATCAATAACCTCAGATATGTGGATGACACCACCCTTATGGCAGAAAGTGAAGAGGAACTGAAAGCCTGTTGATGAAAGTGAAAGTGCGGAGTGAAAAAGCTGGCTTAAAGTTCAACATTCAGAAAATGAAGATCATGGCATCCGGTCCCATCACTTCATGGGAAATAGATGGGGAAACAGTGGAAACAGAGTGTAGCTAATTAATTTCCCCACTTTGGGGGATCTTCCACATTTTATATTCCTATGTTCTATGGCTACTTTGTTGTGATTCAGACTCTTTCATTGCCTGATCAATATGTACAGCAAAATGTGCTATCAGCTTGTACTTGGCTCCTGGGAACTGGATTACTAAATTAATCTTTTGATAATTTGAGCACAGATCATAATTATTTTGATGGTATTTGGGTATCCAGTTTTTCCTGTAGTATTGGGTTGGCCAAACATTTCATTCAGATTTTTCTACTGGATGTAACATCACAGAAATACAGACATATCGAGCCAAAATTTCAGAATCAATTATTCTGGAACTCTGGACACAAGCAAATGTTTCCAACAACCAAGTGAGTGTTGAATAAAGAAAATTCAACTGAAAACCATAGGAGAGATTTGCAGCATTTTTATTTTCCCTTGTTCAGCCCCATCTCTGGGTTTGCATTGGTCCTGATGGTGTCAACCCCATGTTCACTGTGTGGGACCTTGTTTACTAAGTTGAAGTAAAGTAGAACAGACCTTATTCTCACTTCTGCATTTTATGATTTTAATAGCTTAATTAATGTGTGGCTTGCTGTGATTTTCCTTATTCTAAATAACATCCATGTATGTTTCTAATTCCATATTTATGAATTTTGCTCTCAGAATTTTGTTATTGCTGCCTTAAAGAATGGCACTCTAATATTAGGAAGTTCAAATATCCCCCAAACATGTAACTACACGTGGAAAGAGGAGAAAGGTAAAAGTACTCTTCATGTATATGGGGAACAGGCATTTCAATACAAGAGTTGTACATCGAACCTAGAAACAATCCATGCTGACATGGCTGGAAGCAAAAAGTGTTCCAGAACAGATGATGCTGAGGAAAGGGAAAATGAAGATGGAAGATTGCCTAATGTATTTATTATTTTTGAGCATATAGTCGCACTTCTGGATTCTAGACTGAGTTGGGAATACTGAAAAATACGTAAATACTTATGCAATTATTTTAATGTAAATTGATCCCTGTGGGTACAAAATATTGTTAAATAGAGAAAAAGCATGTAGACAAAGATGTTGCTCAGCTTGAAAAATAATTTCATTGTCAAAATAGTGTAAATTAAGATAAAACTGATGATCATTATAAAAGTATGAAAAATATAATAAAAATGAGAAATATTAATAGAAATTATTTTTGTGGTGGTGATTTAGTCTCTACATTGTCTCAGACTCTTTGCAACCCCATGGGCTGTAGCCTGCCAGGCTCCTCTGTCTATGGGATTACCCAGGCAAGAATACTGGGAAGTCTCCTCTGTCTCCTGCATTGCAAGTAGATTATTTACCCACTGAGCCACTGGGGAAGCCAACAAGAATACTGGAGCGAGTTTCCATTTCCTTCTCCAGGGCATGTTCCCAACCTAGGGGAGGAGTAAGGATATAAGAAAATAAATAACTAATTTTTCATACTAGAAATCCAATAGCCTAAACTGAAAATGTCATTTAAGAAACAGTAATAAATATCAAGGGGGACAAAAGCTAATACTGGAAGTCTCCAGAGAATAAGTGTTAATCATAGGTGAGGGATGAAGCAGGAGGCTACTAATTTTCATTGGCAGAGTTCCAGAATTTTTCACTTTTTGAACTTTGCATATATATATCTTTAATTTTTTTTTAAAAAGCAATTTTATTACAGTGGTATTTCAGGTTGAAAAAATAACACAATATTTAAACCACTTTTCAAATATTTTTAAAATTTTATTTATTTATTTGGCTGTACCAAGTCTTAGTGATGGCACGTGGGATCTTTGGTTTTTGTTGTGACATGCAAACACTTGGTTGTACCATGTGAATTTTTTTTTTTTTTTTGAAGCATAGGTCATTACAGAGTATTGAGTAGAATTCAGTGTGCCATCTCCTCTAAATTCTCCCCGTTCTTACTGCCCAGACTTCCTGTTGCTATGTTTGGTCATATGTAGTGAATTTGCCTTATTTTTTGTTCTGTTCTATCTTCATCAAAATTTTTGAATAAACTTCATCAACTCTCCTATCAAGATAATTTCATTTTTTAATTCATCACATATATTAATTCAGTTACTACTTAGTATCAAGGTTATTCCAGATGCTAAAATTATATGGATGAAAAATATAATAGACAAGACTATGATGCAACTGGAATTTTGTAGGAGAACCAGATTTAAAAAGTGAAGAAATGACATGTAGAAATAAATATTGATAGAATTATAAGCAATAAATGTCTATACATAAAATCCATGAGAAGAGAAATGTCTCCTCACAAATGGTCACTTTGCAAATTGATTTTTTGATGGAGATATATTGGGTTGCTCAAAAAGTGGATTCAGGCTTTTCCATGAAAATGTTAAGGAAAAATCTGAATGAACTTTTTGGCCAACCCAAGATAATCTGAGGTCTCGAGTTTGGTGAGGGAGTGAGAGCAGAGGTGGGGAGAGAGGTGACAAAGAGCTCGAGAATGAAATATAAAAAGAAAAGAGTGGAAGAACGTGAAGATAGGACAGGAAGGAAGTGAGGAGTTATACCAAGGATTCTTTGCTGATCTCTGGTACCTTGCCATTCAATTATGTTTCAGGACATAATTTTAGCAAAGATGTGGGATGATATGAATTAAATTTTAGAGAACATATTTTTATCTTCTCTATAGAAAATGGATTGGATGAGGGAAGGAAGCAAAGATTATTTAGACATCTCCTACAGGCTATTATAAAGACTAGGTGGAAGGTAATGGTTTATTGGATTAGAATGGTGGCAGTTGTAGCAGACACCGTCTTCTAATTACAAAATGTTTCCTGCTGGACTGAAAAATAGATAGGTGCATTTCACTTTTCTTTTCTTCTTCTTTTGTTTTTAATGTATATTTGTCATGGACATGTAGGGTAACTTAGTATTTTTTTTTAATTCCTATGGTTTGCAACTTATGAAAATGAGAAGTGAAAGTGTAGTCCCTCAGTTGTGTCCAACTCTTTGTGACCCCATGGGCTGTAGCCCACCAGGCTCCTCTGTCCATGGGTTTCTCCAGGCAAGAATACTGGAGTGGGTTGCCATTCCCTTCTCCAGGAGATCTTCCCAACCCAGGGACTGAACCCTTGTCTTCTGCATTGCAAGTAGGTTCTTTACCATCTGAGCCACCAGGGAAGCCCTCTTACAACTTAGAGCTGCCTTAAAAAAAAAAAAAGGTGTTTTTTTCTTGTTCTATATGGAGCTTATGGATTATAATTTCTGCATTCAGTCATTTTTCATATAGTCTTAACATCTTGTGCAATGTTCTCAGGGAAAACTTTCCTTTAAAAAATTTTTTAAAATCAGTTAATCCTCTTGAGACATGTGACATACTGCTTAATAATAGATGATACCTATAATCTTAAAGCTACAAAATAAACAGCTGAGCTTTCCATGTAAGACAGAACCATTTCAAAATAAAAGGAGCCTGAAATCTTCTCCTTTTATTCATGTTTTTCTTAACTTCTTAAAAAAAGAAAAAAACTATTTGTTTTGCTCTAATCTTGAAAAATATGCTCCAAGTTACATAAAACATAAATTGGAGAATATTTCCTATCTTAAAAAAATGAGAAGAAATGAAACTGAGTTTCTTACTGTGACAGAATCCTTGAATTTACACATTTGAGTGTGTATTACTGAAGCTAACGTTGTTTGAATAAGAATGCAAAATAAAAGTATGGGTTAAAGCAAAATATAAAAACATGGTGGATAGGCAACATTAGAAATTGCCTCTTTCCTGGAACTCATGTCAAAAGAAGCAAGTTAAGAATTAATTGCTACTAAAGACATTAAGGTTGGGGGGAAAAGTCCATTTTTATTTTAATTAGAATAACTTTACTGCATGAAACTGGAAGAAATATTCAACCCCTGCTTATCAGTTGAAATAGGATGGCATGCAATTAGAAATATTTTTCTTTTACAAATAAACATTAAATTGACTTTTAAAACTTACACTGAAGGCATCAATTGTTGTATTGTAATAAGAAATCTGAACTTTTCATTTCCTAGAATCTGGCTTTCAGTAGATATTCTTCTCAGCATTAAACAGAATCTCAGAAATCTCTTTATTAAATGAATGCTGTTTACCTCAGATAATTGTAAATGAGTGTTCCTTTAGTGCACAGAGTCAGTGTAAATAATGTGGATTATGACACTGGACTGAACTTGGGAAATTATTTTTGTATTTATCAAGCAGTCGTATTGAATTTAATAGAATTTAAGCCTTTCAAGAGCTGTCTAATTTTAATATTATAAGAGAATCTCTTATCTTGTACCTGTAAATTGTCAAAGCAGTTACGGAAGCCCTTGGGAATGTGTGCTTATGCTTAGTCGCTCAGTAGTGTCCGACTCTTTGCAACCCCTTGGTTGGTAGCCCACCAGGCTTCTCTGTCCGTGGGGATTCTCCAGGCAAGAATACCAGAGTGGGTTGCCATGCCCTCCTCCAGGGCATCTTCCCAACCCAGGGACTGAACCCAGGTCTCCTGCATTGCAGGCCGATTCTTTACCAGCTGAGCTACCAGGGAAGTCTCCCTGGGACTGTAACAGTAGTTAAACAATGACTATTTTACTTTTACCCAGCAAGAATTTATTTGAGGAATTAGGAAGAAAATAATGTTGTCATGGAGTTTAGAATACTTGTTTAGAATGTTGTAATTTAAGATTAGGCTAGTGTGTGTGCCTAGTTGCTTAGCTGTGTCGACTCTTTGTGACTCCATGGACTGCAGCCTGCCAGGCTCCTCTGTACCTGGGATTCCCCAGGAAGGATACTGGAGTGGGTTGCCATTTCCTTCTCCAGAAGATCTTCCTGACCCAGACACAGAAGCTGGGTCTCCTGCATTGCAGGAAGATTCTATACCATTTGAGCCACCAGGGAAGCCCCTACAAAATAGAGTAACCATTTATGAATCTACCTCTGACAAAATACTCTGGCAGTTTATATAGCTCATCACAATTTATTGATATTTGCCTATACATTTCACCTTTAAAATCAACTAACTTTATATTTCTAAAATCTCACTGAGTATAAATTTTACTTACAATATAAACACATTTAGAAAAAAGGATCCATTGAAGAGGATAGAAAACAAAGGAGGTAAAAGAAGAAAGACAAAAATTTTAGTTGCATTGTATTCATTTATAATCATTTGAGATGTTTGCATATTAAGTCTACAATTGGAATATAGAAATATAATAGGGATAAAATAGTTTCAGATATGACATCATATTATTCTTGAGGAAAATATTTTCATTCTCTAGAAAGAATTTATGACACACTTTAGTGGTGATGAATGTAAGGTGTAAGGATGATTTTGAAGAAGATAAAAAAATAAGAAAAGATGGAGAACAGAATTTCAAATTGTCATGTATTGAACCAGAAAGAAATGACGTTAGAGGTGAATAAATAAGAAGTGGAGCCCATGGCGACAGGGGGAGACACATGGAGCAGTGATGCACCAGGCATGTCTAGATAATCTTTTATTGTTTTAAATACCTTATTCGAGAACCTTGCTCATTACCGCAGATATTTAGTAAGGTGTGCTATATAACACACTCCATTCAGGATGATATACTTTGTATCTGCTTGAGTGAATATCAGAAAAAAGAGCACAGCCAGAGTGAGTAAGATGAAAGTAAATTCTAATCTTCAGGTAGAGTGGAAAAAGCAGAACTAAAAGTTGCCATGAGGATTTAAATATTGAAGTGTACAGAAGTTTGGTAAAAGTAATTCCCACTTTATATAGGCTAGGGATATTTAGGTCAAGTTATGTTAATTTTTAAAGGTGAAAATTTCACCTCAGGTGAAATCTGACTTCCAGAAGTATAAAGTTTACCTTAAACTGTAATAAACACAAAAAGAGATGTTTGGCAGAGTAGAATTAATCATCTTCCTGTAAATTGAAGATAATGACATTTAACCTTTCTTAAGTAAATGGCTTTCTGAAGATCTTTGGAGGCTCTGTGTAGCTTTAGAATCTGTGACCCAAGAAGATAGTTCCATCACTTTGTATTTTCATCCGTATAAACATAATTGATTCTTTTAATAAAGAAAGAAGAAGAAAGTTATGTAAATAATTTAATGTATACTAAATAGATTGGAAACTTTGAAAATACAGAAAATACAAGTTAAGATACTATTTTTTTTCTCTTTGTTTCTATTTTTATAAGATTATCAATGTACTATGTTTTCCTTTGGGAACACATGAATTTATGACACTTAAGGAAACAAACAAAAAAACCTCATGAATTGCACTCAGTGAAATTTTGAATAAAGATTATATGAGTACATTTTTATAGGCTGTTATTCCTTTTTGATTCTTCTTTCTTTCTTTTTTTAAATAGAAGTCAGCGATGAGAAACCACACAACAGTAACAACCTTTATTCTTCTTGGACTAAGCAATGACCCACAATTACAGGTGGTTATTTTTCTTCTCCTTTTTTTCACTTACTTATTGAGCATCACTGGAAATCTAATCATCATCACCCTTACCCTGCTAGATTCACACCTCAAGACAACCATGTATTTCTTTCTTCGAAATTTCTCATTTTTAGAAATCTCATTCACAACTGTCTGCATCCCCAAATTTCTTGTCAGTATGGCAACAGGTGATAAGACCATTTCTTACAACAATTGTGCAGCACGCTGTTTTTTACTATTCTCTTGGGTGCAACCGAATTTTTTCTTCTGGCTGCCATGTCCTATGACCGCTATGAGGCCATCTGCAAACCCCTGCATTACACGACCATCATGAGTGACAGAGTGTGCAACTTACTGGTCTTTGCGTCATGGTTGGCTGGTTTCATAATACTTTTTCCACCACTCCTCATGGGTCTCCAGCTTGATTTCTGTGCAGCCAACACTGTAGATCATTTTGTCTGTGATGTATCTCCTATATTACAACTTTCTTGCACAGACACAGAAAAAGTAGAAATAATGATGCTTCTCTCAGCCATTTTAACTCTCCTGGTTACTCTGGTGTTAGTGATTTTCTCCTACACAAACATCATTAGGACTATTCTGAAGATATCTTCTTTTCAAAAGAGGAGGAAAGCCTTTTCTACATGTTCTTCTCATATGGTGGCTGTGTCCATTTCTTATGGAAGTTGCATCTTCATGTATGTGAAACCCTCTGCCAAGCAAAGAGTGTCTTTAAATAAAGGGATAGCTCTGCTCAGTACTTCTGTTGCACCCATGTTGAATCCTTTTATTTATACACTGAGAAACAGACAAGTGAAATATGCTTTTAAGCTCATGATCAAAATATTGAGGCTTTCTTAATGAAGTGAACAACATTAGTGACATTCTTGAGTTTATAAGTAAAATAAATCAAGAAGTGTGAAGTGTGTTGTACATCTCTTCTATGCTTGTGTTCTACAAAATATCACTATTTTACATGACTTACATGGTTCATTGTGACTTGCCTAAAAATCCCAGTCTAACTTTCACTTCTATTTTCTCCTCATGCTCAGATCACATATACATTTCTTATATATGATCATATTCATTTGCCTTTTGATTTGGTGACTCTGTTGATTTCCTTTAAAAATTCCCTCATAGGAAGACAAAGTGGGACTTCAATTATCCATGTTCCTTTCCACCGTTCAGAAATTTAGAGATTCAGTTTGGTGTATATTCTATGCAGAGTTTAGTACCCCACCTAGATTTGATCACCTAATCAGCTTTTCTGCAGTGGATTCCAAGTTTGAATTCTGAATAGAAATTTGGAACAAACCAATTTAATGCATTTCTTAAACTACACACATTGATAGTTTCAAATTTTCAACCAGGCTTGGACTTCTGGTATATGTTTAGAAACAGATTGAAGAAAATCTAGAGATGTTAAGGAATTACTGCCATGCAATAACCAGATAAATTATTGCTAACATTAACTAATTTTTTACAATGGCCAGGTTTGTGAAATGTACTAGCCTGCATCTTGAAAACAGCATAAGACATGTATTATCATACTCACTTATGAATAACAATCTGTAGCCTATTTAAAGCTTAACTAACTCTCTGGATTAGAATAATTAATGTTGTGAAAGTATCCATAGTACCCAGATTCAATGATTCCCTATTAAAATAGATCAGTTTTCATTCCAGTCCCAAACAAGGACAATGCCAAAGAGTGTTTAAACTACTACACAATCGCACTCATTTCACATCCTAGCATGTAATGCTCAAAACCCTTCAAGCTAGGTTTCAACAGTAGGTGAACTGAGAAGTTCCATATGTACAGGCTGGATTTAGAAAAGGCAGTGGAACCAGGGATCAAATTGCCAACAGCTGTTGGATCTTAGAAAAAGCAATGGAATTTCAGAAAGACATCTGCTTCATTGAATATGCTAAAGCCTTTGACTGTGTGGATCACAACAAACTGTGGAACATTCTGAAAAGAGATGGGAATAGCAGACGACCTTACCTGCCTCCTGAGAAACCTGTACGCAGGTGAAGAAGCAATAGTTAGGACTGGGCATGGAGTAACCAACTGGTTCAAAATTGGGAAAGGAGTACATCAAGGCTGTATATTGTCACCCTGCTTATTTAACTATTATGCAGAGTTCATCATGTGAATGATGGGCTGAATGAATCACAAGCTGGAATCAAGATTGCCAGGAGAAATATCAATAACCTCAGATATGCAGATAACATCACCCTTATGGCAGAAAGTGAAGAAGAACTAAAGAGCCTCTTGATGAAGGTGAAAGAAGAGAGTGAAAAAGCTGGCTTAAAACTCAACATTCAAAACACTAATATCATGTCATTGGGTCCCATCACTTCATGGCAAATAGATGGGGGGAAACAATGGAAACGGTGAGAGATTTTATTTTCTTGGGCTCCAAAATCATTGAGGATGGTGACTGCAGCCATCAAATTAAAAGACATTTCTTCCTTGGAAGAAAAGCTATGAAAACCCAGACAGTGTATTAAAAAGCAGAGACATCACTTTGCTGACAAAGGTCCATCTAGTCAAACTATGGTTTTTTCAGTAGCATGTACGGATATGAGAGTTGGACCATAATGAATGCTGAGTACTAAAGAACTGATGTTTTCAAACTGTGTAGTGGAGAAGCCTCTTGAGAGTCCCTTGAACAGCAAGATCAAACCAGTCAATCTTAAAGAAAGTCAACCCTGAATATTCTTTGGAAGGACTGATGCTGAAGTTGAAGTTTCAATACTTTGGCCACTTGATGCCAAGCGTTGGAAAAGACCCTGATGCTGGGAAAGACTGAGGGCACAGGAGAAAGGGACGCAGAGGATGAGTTGGTTGGATGGCATCATCAACTCAATGGACATGAGTATGAGCAAAGTCCGGGAGATAATGAAGGACAGAAACCTGGCTTGCTGCAATCCATGGGGTCATGAAGAGTTGAACATGACTGAGCAATTGAAAGACAGAATCAAAATATCCGTATTTTTCACAGAACTAGGACAAATAATCTTAACATTTATATGGATCCAAAACAGACCCATAATTGCAAAATGATCCTGAGAAAAAGATCAAAGCTGGAAGTATAACTCTTCCATATTTCAGACAATACTTCAAAGCCACAGTGATGAAAACAATGTGCTATGGACACAAAAACAGACACATAGATCAATGGAACAGAATAAAGAGCCCAGAAATACACTAACTCATCTATGGGCAGTTAGTTGACAACAAAGGAAGGAAGAGGGCTTCTCAGATAACACTGGTGGTAAAAGATTTGCTTGCCAGTGCAGGAGACATAAGAGATGTGGGTTCTCCTGGTGTTGGGAAGTTCCCTTGGAGGAGGGCATGACAACCCACTCCAGTATTCTTGCCTAGAGAATTCCATGGACAGAGGAGCCTGGTGGACTACAGTCTTTGGAGTCATAAAGAGTTGGGTGTGACTGAAGTGACTTAGACTGCAGGCACACATGCACAAAGGAAGGAAGAAGGTACAATGAAGAAATGACCATCTCTTCGTTAAGTTTTGAATATCCATTCATCCGTGATGGTCATACCTTGGTGGTGGCAAATTATGCTGTAGTTTACATGGGGGCCCTTATATCTTTTTGAATAAAAGTTAATTTTCTTCAGATAAATGCCAAGAAGTGGAATTTCTAGATCATATAGTAGTTCCATTTTTAATTTCTTTGTGAACTTTATAGTATTTCCTGTAGTGGCTACATCATTTACATTCCCACCAATAATTCACAATTGTTCTTTCTCCACATCACTTGTTATTCGTTGTCCTTTTTTATAATAGTCACTTTAAAATACAATTATGTAAAGTTTGAGAATAGAATAAAATTAATTTAAAAAAAATAAATAAATAAAAACGAAGTTTAAGAAGACTGTTAAAAAAATAAATAAATAAATAAATTAAAACAAAAAAAATAAATTAAAATGTGTGAATTGATATCTCATTGCAGTATTAGTTTGCATTTCTCCAATGATCAAAATTTTGAGTTATCTTTTCATGTGTCAGTTGTCCATCTGCATGCCTTTTTTGAAAAATGTCTATTCAGCATTTCCACATATTTTGCCAATATTTCAAGTTAGGGATCAGTTGGTTGCATCTACACTATTTTGGTTCTATATACTAATCTCTGTCAAGTGTTCAGCTCTTCAGAGAAACTGAAATTTGACCACATTTATTGGGCAAACTGATGAGCAAAAGTCAGATTTCATCTCTCTCATCTCTTCCTGATCCCTGGGACCTAGTTAAAGGATGTAGTCACTGAATCCAACTGTTTCCAGAAAGGAGTTATCTCCTTTCATTTCTTCTTGGTAGTGATCTGAATAAGGGGTATTGGGGATAAAGAGATACACACATCTACTTGGAAAACCCAAGATTCCATCTAGATTATTCTTGGGAATGATATTTTACTTTACCCTAATTACATCCCCTAGTCAGTCTGATTGGCACGACTTCCAGGTGGCAACAACTTCACAGAGGAGGACCTTATGGATTTGCACTTAATTCTGGTCCAGTTCAGTTCAGTTCAGTCACTCAGTCATGTCTGACTGTTTGCAACCCCATGGACTACAGCACGCCAGACCTCCCTGTCCATCACCAACTCCCAGAGTTTACTCAAACTCATGTGCATTGAGTCAGTAATGCCCCAACCATCTCATCCTTTGTCATCCCCTTCTTCTCCTGCCTTCAGTCTTTCCCAGCACCAGGGTCTTTTCAAATGAGTCAGTTCTTCAGATCAGATGGCCAAAGTATTGGAGTTTCAGTTTCAGCATCAGTCCTTCCAATGAATATTCAGTACTGATTTCCTTTACGATGAACTGGTTGGATCTCCTTGCAGTCCAAGGGACTCTCAAGAGTCTTCTCCAACACTACAGTACAAAAGTATCAATTCTTCCGTGCTTGGCTTTCTTTATAGTCCAACTCTCACATCCATACATGAGTACTGGAAAAACCATAACTTTGACTGGACAGACTTTGTTGGAAAGTAATGTCTCTGCTTTTTAATATGCTGTCTACGTTGGTCATAACTTTTCCAAGGAGCAAGTGTCTTTTAATTTCATGACTGCAGTCACCATCTGCAGTGATTTTGGAGTCCCCAAAATAAAGTCTGTCACTGTTTCCCCTGTTTCCGCATCTATTTGCCATGAAGTGATGGGACCAGATGCCATGATCTTAGTTTTCTGAATGTTGAGTTTTAAGCCAGTTTTTTCACTCTCCTATTTCACTTTCATGGAGAAGGCAATGGCACCCCACTCCAGTACTCTTGCCTGGAGAATCCCATGGATGGAGGAGCCTGGTGGGCTGTAGTCCATGGAGTTGCTATGAGTCTGACACGACTGAGCAACTTCACTTTCACTTTTCACTTTCATGCACTGGAGAAGGAAATGGCAACCCACTCCAGTGTTCTTGCCTGGAGAATCCCAGGGATGGGGGAGCCTCGTGGGCTGCCATCTATGGGGTCACACAGAATCAGAAATGACTGAATCGACTTAGCAGCATTTCACTTTCAAGAGGCTCTTTAGTTCTTCACTTTCTGCCATAAAGGTTGTGTCATCTGCATATCTGAGGTTATTGATATTTCTCCTGCAAACTTGATTCCAGCTTGTGCTTCATCCAACCCAGTGTTTCTTGTGATGTACTCTGCATATAAGTTGAATAAGCAGGGTGACGATATACAGCCTTGACCTGCTTCTTTCCCTATTTGTAACCAGTCTGTTGTTGCATGTTCAGTTCTACCTGTTGCTTTCTGACCTCCATCAGATTTCTCAAGAAGCAGGTCAGGTGGTCTGGTATTCCCATCTCTTTCAGAATTTTCCACAGTTTGTTGTGATCCACACAATCAAAAGCTTTAGCATAGTCAATAAAGCAGAACTAGATGCTTTTCTGGAACTCTCTTTCTTTTTCGATGATCCAGTGGATGTTTGCAATTTGATCTCTAGTTCCTCTGCCTTTTCTAAATCCAGCTTGAACATCTGGAAGTTCACAGTTCACGTATTGCTGAACCTGGCTTGGAGAATTTTGAGCATTAATTTACTAATTGTGAGATCAGTGCAATTATGTGGTAGTTTGAGCATTCTTTGGCATTGCCTTTCTTTGGGATTGGAATGAAAACTGACCTTTTCCAATTCTGGTTAAGTTTCATTAAAAGGGGCTTGTCATTGAGTCACTTGACTCTTCTAAAAAAAAAGTCTGAGTGTAAGTAGGTGATGTTGGAAACACTGATGAAATTATACTAACTGAAAAGGAACACCAATTTTCCTGGAATTGCAGGGACAGAATATCCTAGCATTTAGTGAGAAAATACCTTCAGTTCAGTTCAGTTCAGTCACTCAGTCATGTCCAACTCTTTGCAACCCCATGAATTGCAGCACGTCAGGCCTCCCTGTCCATTATCAACTCCCGGAGTTTACTCAGACTCACATCCATCAAGTTGGTGATGCCATCCAGCCATCTCATCCTCTGCAGTCCCTTTCTCCCCCTGTCCCCAGTCCCTCCCAACATCAGGGTCTTTTCCAGTGAGTCAGCTCTTCTCATGAGGTGGCTAAAGTATTGGAGTTTCAGCTTTAGCATCATTCCTTCCAAAGAAATCCCAGGGCTGATCTTCTTTAGAATGGACTGGTTGGATCTCCTTGCAGTCCATGGGACTCTCAAGAGTCTTCTCCAACACCACAGTTCAAAAACATCAATTCTTCAGCACTCAGCTTTCTTCACAGTCCAACTCTCACATCCATACATGACTACTGGAAAAACCATAGCCTTGACTAGATAGACCTTTGTTGGCAAAATAATGTCTCTGCTTTTGAATACCTTAGGCCTTAGCAACCATGAGTTGGAACAAACATTTTTGATCTTTTTCAGTAAGAACTATCCCTGGAGCCTCTCTCCAGAAGAAAAACACTCCACTGCAGATCTCTTGAACAGTTGCAAACAACTTAAGCTTACATGACGGTTGGTCTTGCAATTCTCACTCAGAAAGATTATCAAGATAAAAGACACAATAGGGGAGATCACTAGCAGCACCCCCCACCCCCATCCTAAGGCAAAATATTTCTTGATGCTTTTCCTACCTCTACTCTCAGCCAGTGAGTAAGGGTGAAAAATACCACATGTCTGATGGTATGAACAAATAGGACAGATTGGATTGATTTAGGATTAAATTGGATTAAATTAAATAGGAAAGACTGAATTAAAACATTCCATCCACAACCAAGTTACAGGATGGGATCCCTGAGGCCTACCAGCCAAGTGGAAGGCTATGCTGGTGAAATAAGATTTTAGTCTGGGTGCCTCTTGCAGCAAAAATTGTAAACACTTTCTTTTTAAGAAACCTCATGCACACCTGGGTTTGTATTTCTTGTGTGAAGACTAAGCATTGGGCTGACTCTTCTGAAATATTTGTGACTTGCACCTTAGGAGCAAGAGAAAAGTCCTCCAGTTTAATTTGAGAGCTCACAAGAATGATGTACTTAGGAGAAATTTCAACAGAAGTCAAAATGCTTTAGAAATGAGGGGTGGCTTTATTTGTATATATGTCTGTACCTCTTGTGGTCAGTCTTGTCCTGGACTGCCTTCTCAAGAATGTTTTACAGCTTTGGCAGATTTTTCATTTCCTTCAGAAAATTAAAGACATTGTCTTCTAATTGGACAAATTTAGGCAGTTTTTCCCTTTAAAAAGTTGAGAATTAACTAACCTTGGGGTTCCTCTAAGGTTATTGTTGATAGAGGAGCATATTGTAAACAACACCCACTAGGGGTTCTCATGGAATGTAGAGGAAAAGGGGAAACGTGAGAACATGAAGCTCATGCTTTCACCTATGTAGTAGATAATAAAATTTCCACCTCTGTGGCAGTAGGCTGTGTTCTTTTGTCAATACTTGTGAAGTGGTGATGGGCTAACCTGTTTGACTCTTAAGTGGAATAAAACTTCATACCGTTCTTAGATTTGTATAATATCCTGTATTTGGTAGAGTATGAGAAAGATAAATATCACAGTGATTTAAAAATTGCTTATTTTTGGCTTGCTTCACTCTGTATAATAGGCTCCAGTTTCATTCACCTCATTAAAACTGATTCAAGTGTATTCATTTTAATGCCTGAGTAATACTCCATTGTGTGGAGCCCATTATACAGAGTGAAGTAAGCCAGAAAGAAAAACACCAATACTGTATACTAATTCATATATATGGAATTTATAAAGATGGTAATGACATACCCTGTATGTGAGACAGCAAAAGAGACAGAGATGTATAGAACAATCTTTTGGACTCTGTGGGGCGGGGGGGTGTGATTTGGGAGAATGGCATTGAAACATGTATAATATAATATAAGAAACGAATTTCCAGTCCAGCTTTGATGCATGATACAGGAAGCTTGGGGCTGGTGCACTGGGATGACCCAGATGGATGGTATGGGGAGGGAGGTGGGAGCAAGGGTTCAGGATTGGGAACGTGTGTACACCCGTGGCAGATGCATGTTGATGTATGTCAAAATCAATACAATATTGTAAAGTAAAAAAAATAAAATAAAATAAATAATAATAAATAAAATATTTAAAAGATTAAAAAACAAAAATAAATGGAAAGTTTCAAAAAAATTGCTTATTTTTATCTCATTTAAATATTCAGGCTGGTATGATGAAAACTCTTCATTAAGTCATCGTGTTTCTATGCTGATGTAGCCTATGATCGGCTCAGGAACCTGGGTGTGTTCTGTCTTGTTAATTCACCATTCCTACTGAGATTTTGAATACTCATGGCTCAGAATACTTCCATCCCAACTGCATTCGAACAGTGGGGGCGAGGGGAGAGAAAGAGGAGAACAAACCCCTTCTATCAAAGGATATGCCTGAAAGTTGCACAAAGTATCTCCATTTACATCTTTTGAATAGAATTTAGTCAAATAACCACAACAAGTTGCAAGAAAGCCTAGCTACATGTACACATAGATGAATATTCTATTTATAGTGAAGAAATGGAGAATGCTCAGTTATTGTGAACTATTAATTTGCATTCTACTAGACAATATCACAGACACTATTTGGAAAACAAAAAAGAACAACTTTTCTTTGGGCATGCCTGAATTGTTAATAATTACGTATTTAGCCTAAGATACAATGTTTTCTATAACAAGCTATGTTCTCCATCTAATGTTCTTACTATTTATTACTAATTAAAATAATTTTTTTTCTTTCTCCTTTCAAAGCTTTATCTTTGTATCTGGGATTTCAAAACATGAATGTGTGGAAGGGCAATAATATATTAGACAAATTATACTTAATTCTTTGAAAATACATTAAAAGCAGTTATATCTATATATATATTAAATTATTTAGTGCCTAGAGAGAACACTTTATAATATACAAATTTGTCGTCCATTGGGAAATAGTGTTCACGAATCTCATCCTCCTGAGAATTCTCCATCATCTTTAGATATTTTCCTTCGGGGCACAGAAGGTATAAACACCACATGTGGTCAAGAGTTTATTAATTTGTATGGCACTCTGGGTAGTACATAGAAAAGTATTCAGTATATAATCGGGACTTTAAAGTAGTAGCCTAAAAACTGTGTTAAAAGTTCTAATCAAATTGTTTCAAACTTTGCAATATATGTAAAAAACTATAATCAAAGATTATGAAGTGGAGTGAAATGTATTTGGAGAGGAATGAAATATCAGTACCCTGTTCCTCATGATGACAAAAACTAAATATTGAAGCAAAGATATGTCACATAAATCAATATGCATTATGTCTTCTGTAAAGAAGATGTTGTATTTTTAAATGTTTTTGGCAGAATGATTTAGGACTCAACATATGAAAAGAATTGGTATGTTTTAAAATGTAAAGATAATATTTTCTTTTGTGTATATATGTGTGTGTATATGTATATACACATTAGTTCTATTTTACTTTATTTTTGTTAACCTTTTAAATTTTGATTTAGGGGAAAACAGTGAAAGAAGTGTAATGCAACATAACAAAAATTTAGTCTTGAAATTCTTTTTTCTTTTTGTAATTTAGCTGGTATTCACAGCATCTAACACAGCTAACCCTAACTGTGTTCATAGACCTTCTTTCTAACGGTTTGTAATGTAAATTTTTTATAGTCTCTGTTGGGGAACTGTTACTGTGATATGATTGGTGAAGCTGGACAAAGGAATGATGCGACATGATAAAATTCTTATAAGATTATTTAGATATATGCATTCTACAATCATTGCCTTTATGATAAATTGTGTAAATGAGAAAAAAATTATAACAGATTGCTGCACAATTTTCTGAATGTCCAAGAAAAATGGCATCTCTTTTCGTTCTTAAATTTCTATATATTTATATGTATGGTTTTGATACATGAATTTGAGCAAATACACTATATTCTGGCTTTTAATTATTCATAAAAATGTTTTAGTACTAAGGGGACAGCTTTAGAGAGAACACACTTTCAATTAATCTTCATGTCCACTTTTACTGGCTGTGCAAACCTGAATAATCTGTCTCACTCATTATATGCCAGTGAGGGGAGTAGTTGTAAATAGACAATATTTCTTTAATTGCACATTACCCAGACACTTAATATCCTTACAATAGGGACATATGTGTCTCTTAATATTTGTGTCACCCTATTATGTGATTCATTATGTACTGAAATTTACCAGTTAATCGTCTTTTTTAGACTATGCTACTCTCAAAATTGTTCATATTTTCAGTCTGTATTTTAGAGAACAAAAAGGTAAGTATAAAAATATAAGCAGATGGAGAGAAATTTCAGTCATAAAAATTTCCTCCTTTAATATATACATATTTTAACCTTACTTTAATTTTTCCTTCAAACTCACTACCCTATCCCCGAAAACCTTTTCTTACCTCTCTTGATTTACATAGAGCTTTACCATTATGTTTATATTTCTCTTATCTTAACTTCCTCCACTTCATACAATCTCATGGTGCCATATTTATATTTCTCTCTTTGCCTCTGTATCCCTTATCCTTATTTTTCACTTTATTCTACCTATCCATTCTCAGAATCATAACCTGCAGAGGAAAACTGCAATTTCTCAATACACACATTGACTTTACAGACTGTACTTGCAGATGTTGTTTTAGCATACAAAATGGGAAGGATAGGTTACATCAGAGACTAAGGAGATGGAAATACTATAAAGAACAAAAAATAAGACTATAAAAACATTCTATTTATTTAGCTAGTTATTTTTGGCTGGGCTTCCCCAGTGGCTTACATGGTAATGCAGGAGACCTGGGTTGGATCGCTGGGTTGGGAAGATACCCTGGAAAAAGGAATGGCAACCTACTCCAGTATTCTTGCCTGGAGAATCCCATGGTCAGAGGAACCTGGCAGCCAGTCCATGGGGTAGCAAAGAGTCGGACACAACTGAGCGACTAACACGTGCACATTTTTGGCTACTCTGGGTCTTCGTTGCTGTGCGGGCTTTCTCTAGTTCCTGGAAGTGTGGTCTACTCTGTATAGTTGTAGTGTACGGGCTTTTCATTGGAGTGGCTTCTCTTGTTGAAGAGCACAGGCTCTAGAGTGCAGGCTCAGTAGTTGTGATGCAAGAGCCTACTCACTGTGCAGCATATGAGATTCTCTTGAACCCGAAGTCCAACTGGTGTCCCCTTCATTGCATGGCGAACTCTCAACCACTGGGCCACCAGGGAAACCCAAGAACAGAAAATAAGACTATTTCCAGTGCCCCATATTAATTTATATGAAATCCGATCAGGATAGCTATGAAGATAAATGAGTCTAAAATCAGGCATTTGAGTTTGGTTAATTGAGTAAAATGGAAAAGATGTACTGCTGCTGCTGCCGCTAAGTGGCTTCAGTCGTGTCCGACTCTGGGCGACCCCACAGACGGCAACCTACCAGGCTTCTCTGTCCCTGGGATTCTCCAGGCAACAACACTGGAGTGGGTTGCCATTTCCTTCTCCAGTGCATGAAAGTTCAAAGTGAAAGTGAAGTCACTCAGTCGTGTCCGACTCTTCGAGATCTCATGGACTGTAGCCCACCAGGCACCTCCATCCATGGGATTTACCAGGCAAGAGTACTACAGTGGGGTGCCATTGCTTTCTCCTAGCTCTGTTTATTGAGGATGAATAGTGTGTGTGTGTATGAAACCGGGGCTTCAATGATAGATATAATTTTGGTTCTAGTCTGAGAACTTAATTGAACAGGAAATGGCATATATCCAAACTCATGGATGATATAAAGAGAGTAAAAGCATTTATTATACTTTAAAAGTTCTTTATATCTCTGATTGCCTTACATAAAAACTATCAACAATTACTACTGTTATATAGATGATTCTCTAAAAGAACTACAAGCTGAACTTTTAATTAATCTATCCAGACATTTTGCACATGCATCTATTACTATCTCTAAAAAAAAAAAAAAAACACACTTTTAAAACATGAATGAGCATTGTTTTGCTGTACATGAAAAATTGCTTTGCTGCTGCTGCTGCTAAGTTGCTTCAGTCGTGTCCGACTCTGTGTGACCCCATAGACGGCAGCACACCAGGCTTCCCCATCCCTGGGATTCTCCAGGCAAGAACACCGGAGTGGGTTGCCATTTCCTTCTCCAATGCATGAAAGTGAAAAGTGAAAGTGAAGTCACTCAATCGTGTCTCATTCTTAGCAACACCATGGAGCCTACCAGGCTCCTCCATCCATGGGATTCTCCAGCAGGAGTACTGGAGTGGGTTGTCATTACCTAACTTTACCTTAAATAGTGATTATTCCTGTTATGTCTCCCTTGGTTTCATTTTTTTTTTTTTCTTTTTCTTCTATTCAGACAGAGCAATTGTCAGAAAACTGGAATGGGAAATCATACAAGGGTGGTAATGTTTATTCTAGCAGGTTTAACAAGTGACCCACAAACAAAAATTGTTTTATTTATCTTCCTACTACTCACCTACATGCTAAGCATCACTTGCAATCTTATTATCATCACGCTCACCCTGGTAGATACACACCTGAAGACCCCCATGTACTTTTTCCTTCGAAATTTTTCCTTTTTAGAAATTTCGTATACTACTACATGCATCCCTAAATTGCTGGTTATGATGGCAATAGGAGACAAAACCATTTCCTATAACAGTTGTATGACTCAACTGTTTTTTGCCTTTCTTTTTGGAGCATCTGAATGTTATTTACTGGCAGCAATGTCCTATGACCGCTATGTTGCCATCTGTAAGCCCTTGCATTACACAACCATCATGAACAGTAAAATCTGCATGCAGCTTGTCCTCAGTTGTTGGGTTGCTGGATTCTTTGTCATCTTTCCACCACTCCTCTATGGCCTAAACCTTGACTTCTGTGCCTCCAACGTTGTTGATCATTTCTATTGCGACTCCACTCCCCTCCTACAAATCTCCTGCTCAGATACAAAGTTAATCGAGATGATGGGATTCATCTCAGCTGTGGTGACACTGGTGATCACACTGGTAATGGTGATTATATCATATACCTGTATTGCCTTGACCATTCTAAGAATTCCCTCAGCTAGTCATAGGAGAAAGGCTTTTTCAACGTGTTCTTCTCACATGATTGTGATATCCCTTACTTTCGGCAGCGGCATCTTTATATATGTTAAACCTTCAGTCAAACAAAGAATATCTTTTTCCAAAGGAATTTCAGTGCTCAACACCTCTGTTGTTCCATTTTTGAACCCTTTCATTTATACCTTAAGGAACCAACAAGTGAAGAAAGCCTTCATGAATACGATACATAGAGTTGTTTCTTTCTCAAAGGAATGAATATGATTTGCACTATACATAAAGAAGATAAGCAAAAGGGCATCAATCAACAACAGCATATCCAATGTAGTTCTAATACACATTTCCTCTGCTTTTCCTTTCATTTCTACAACATTAATCTTTATTTAAAGCTTTATTTTTACACAAATTTTGTGCTAGAATTTAATTTTATTTATAGTCTTCTATAGAGATTTATTTTGAATCTCACCTTCTTTGTACATGTGAAAGAAATTGAGACACATTTTAAATTTGTTTCTTTATCTCTCAGTTCTAGTTAGTCAAGCCTAAAAGTATCCTTACATTTAAACTATATTTAAAGCAGCTTGTGATGTCATGTTATTACTATCTTTTAGTTGTTATCACTTAATACCTACTTAAATCTAATATCCATTTATATTTTTCATACTACTAATTTATTAATGTATATTCTATTTAAAATAATAGAAAATTAAAACATAAATTAATACAATGTTCATATTCATATTTTAAATGTTTATTAAAATATAGTTGTTTTAATACATTCTTTAGAAATTAGTTCTTTATAAGAAAGTATATTTGAATACTATCTTATGAGCAGAATAAATGATAGGCAGGAAGAAAACTACATATAATATGTAACTGACCAGAGAATTTTATATGTTTATTTAAAAACCATAAAATGAACTATACTTTAAAGGCTATTTGGGTCTTAAACATAATTGTTGGGAAAATGTGTATTTAAACAAATTATTACATTTTTGGTGATAATTTAAGTATCATTTTTATCCATTTTGTGAAAGTAGAGCTAATGACTCTGAAGCATTATTAAACTTTTAGAAATTTTAAGAACACAAAAGTTGAAGAAGATACATATATACATTTTGAGACAATCTAATTAAAATAAGACAAGGCTCTCTAAATTCCTGACTAATTTTGATTCTGCTATGTGCTAATTGGGAGGAATGTCCTTTAAAAACATAAGTTTGAGTTAAACCACTACTTTATCATTGAGCTATTCTGAAATATATATATTTTAAAGATCTATCATCTACACTGTACTTAACATAGAGCATGTACTGAAACTCTTGATAAGGATCCAGCAGTTTTAAACTAAAATGTCCCAATTACTATTTCTTCCTGTACCAAGGTAGATTAAAGTTATATCATCTGTCATCTTCATTATTTCAGTTTGTATATGAAATATCAATTTGATTATTTCTAATCATGCTGGTACCATCACCTAGGAATCCTGAATCCTCAGAGAATTTTCTACTACTTTTTGTTTGTTTTTGATTAAAATAGATCTCTAACACAACTTTTAAATAGAAGTACAACTTACTTCTTAAGAAATCTTCCGTGTGAAATGCTAAAATACTTTATCCTTAAATGCTTTCACCTTTTCAGCTCTACTGAAGTAGACTGAACAACAAATATAGAATTAGAGATAAGAACTCAGTTTATTGACTACTCCATAAATGACAGAAACTGGTAGGTGTTTTATGCAAATCATATAATTTTAGAAACAACCGTGTGATATAAAAATTATTGTCATTATGCATAAGAGCAAAAGATAGCTCAGTGAAGCTACTAGAAAGAAATATCAAGAAGACAATCCTATTAATAATTGCATCAAAAAGAATAAATTGCTCTAGAAGAAATTTAACCAGGGTTGTGAAATATTTCTATTCTGAAAGTATAAAACATTGATGAAAGGCATTGAGTATGATGCAGATATATGGAAAGATATCTGGTGTTTATGGATTAAAAGAATTAATTATGTTGTTAATATATCCACACTACCCAAAGTTATCTATAGATTTAATGAAATCCCTGTTAAGATCCCTATGACATTTTTCACAAAACTAGAACAAATAATCCTAAAATTTTATGGAATCACAATAGATCCCAAATAGTCAATGAAATTTTAAGAAAAAACAACAGTGCTGGAGATCTCACACTCCCTTACTTCAGACCACACTATAAAGTTACAGTCATTAAATCAGTATAGTCTTGCAAAAAAAAAAAAAAGACAGAGAGGTCAATGGAACAGAATAGAAAGCCCAGAAACAGTGCATGATGGCTAAGTCACTTCAGTCATGTCCAACTCTTTGTGACCCTATGGACTGTAGCCCACCAGGCTCCTCTGTCCATGAGATTCTCCAGGTAAGAATACTGGACTGAGTTGCCATTCCTTAGCAAACAACTCAATTAAAAATTGGACAGAGGGCCTGAATAGACATTTTTTGTCCCCAAAGAAGACATACAGATGGCCCACAGGCCCATGAAAAGGTGCTCTACATCCCTGATCATCAGGAAAAAGCCAAGCAAAACCACAATGAGATACCATGTCAAACCTATCAGCATGCCTATCATCAAAAAGACAGTAAATAATACGTGTTGGTGAGAATGTGGGAGAAAGGCAGCCCTGGTGCACTGTTGATGTGAATTTAAACTGATGTAGCCATTGTGGAGAATATCATGGTGATTACTCAAAAATTAAAAATAGAACTACCATACAATCCAGCCATTCCACTCCTGAATATTTGTCTAAAGAAAGCAAAAACACTAATTTGAAAAAAAAAATAGGTGCACCCCAATGTCCATAGTAGCATTATTTATAGTAGCCAAGATATGGAAGTAACCTAAAGTCCATCAAGAGATGAATAGATAAGGAAGAAGGGGTGCCTGTATATAGGCAATTGAGTATTACTCAACCACGAAATGAAATGAAATTTTGTCATTTGTGGAAACATGATGAAGCTGAAGGGTATTATGCTTAAGGAAGTAAGTCAGACAGAGAAAGACAAATGCCAAATGTTTCACTTATATGTGGAATCAAAAATAAAATAAATTTAACAGAACAGAAAGAGACTAACAGATACAGAGAAGAAACTAGGGATTACCAAAGGGAAGAGGAGTTGGTGGAGGGTTAAAATAGGTGAAGGGGATTAAAAGATATGAAGCAATATTTTTAAAACAAATTACTTAGGGAGATGAAAATGTCAGAGTAGGAAGATGCTGAGCTCACCTCCCCCAATGAATACATCGAAAACACATATACCTATGGAACAATTCTCACTGAAAACAAATTGGAGACTGCCAGAAAGATTGCTATACAACTAAAGGTGTAAAGAAAGATCCCCTCAGAGTCAGGTAGGAAGGAAAAAGAAGCAATCCGGTAGGGAACTGCACCCTTAGGAGGGGACACTGAAGAGGGGAGAGGTTACATGGACTCAGAAGTCCTCTCTGGGGAGTGAGCAGTTTGAACCACATATCCACCACAGTCCTAGAGTCTAACACTGGGAAAACAAGTTTCCTTGGCTGACTTGAAAACCCATGGGGCTTGCAGCAGGGCTTCGGGAAACTTATACTCTGTGAAGAGCATATATACTTGCTTGCTCCTGAAACAAGGTGGAAGAAGCAGATTGAGACTGCCTGGGACTCTGGTCATTTTCCCATACTGGCCACATGTGTGCCCTGGCCAATGTCAAGTGTTCACTTCAGCCCCTCTTGCTCCATGGTGCAACTCCCAACTAGGGCAAGGGGATAAAGTCAATTTAGATCTGGCACTATATCTGAACAAGGTAGGGGTGGCCTTTGCTGGTGGTACTCATAGAGGTAGCATATCAGGTCCAGTCTTGAATACTAGTGTGCCAGAGCCCCCCAAGAACACACCCTGGCTTGCAACAGGTGCCCATTCTGGCCCCTCTTACTCCAGCTCTAGCCCCTTCTGGATAAAGGTGTTGATGATGAGAGGCAGGGAGAGCACACACTTAAACAGAACAGGAAATCAGATATAACCTGACCCTCAGTGCTTCTTCTTCAGCACCAAGGGACAGTCCATATATTGATGGGGCTGTGTTGGCCTCTGACCATAGAAAAAGCCCCAGCTTACATCTGGCTCTGATTCTAGCCCCTTCATCTCCAACTGCCATCCCACCAAGTTGATAGCCGCCAGCACAGTCCAGGGGAAATAGGATTTGTACTCACTTCTGATCCAGATCTCTGACCAAAGTCACTAGGCACACACAGACTGTCTAGTGATGCACCCACACAAGACAGCCTTCAAGACAGGGATAGATATGACTGTTTCACCGGATTTCATAAAGACAGAAATTTAAGCCACAAGAAGATGGAGTAATTTGTTTCAAATCAAACAAAAGAAATTTGAACAAACAACTAGTGAAATGAAAAAAATAATTTAACAGATAAACAGTTCAAAATATTAGTAATGAAAATGTTAACTGAACTAGGGGAAACAATAGATGAACAGAGTGATAATTTTAACAAGGAACTAGAAAATATGAAAAAAGAAAACTATCAGAGTTGGCTCTTGTTCAGTTGCTCAGTTGTGTCTGACTCTTTGGACTGCAGCATGCCAAGTTTCCCTGTTCTTCATTATCTCCTGGAGTTTGCTCAGACTCATGCCCATTAAGTGTGTGATAATATCAAATCATCTTATCCTCTGTCATCCCCTTCTCCTGCCTTCAGTCTTTCCCAGCATCAGGCTTTTTGCCAATCAGTCAGCTCTTCACATCAGGTGCCCAAAGTATTGGAGCTTCAATTTCAGCATCAGTCCTTCCAATGAATATTCAGGACTGATTTCCTTAAGGGTTGACAGGTTTGATCTCCTTGCTGACCAAGGGACTCTCAAGAATGTTCTCCAAAAACATAGTTTGAAAGCATCAGTTCTTTGGCATTCTGCCTTCTTTATGATTCAGCACTCACATCCATACATGACTACTGGAAAAATTATAGCTTTGACTATATGGATTCTTGTTAGCAAAGTGATGTCTCTGTCTATGTTTTTCTTAGCTTTTCTTCCAAGGAGCAAATGTCTTTTAATTTAATGGCTGCACTCACCTTCCACAGTGATTTTGGAGCCCAAGAAAATAAAGTCTGCTACTGCTTCCACTTTTTCCCTATCTGTTTGCCATGAAGTGATGTGACCCAATGCCATAATCTTAGTTTTTGAATGTTGAGTTTTAAGCCAGCTTTTTCACTCTCTTCTTTCACTTTCATGATGAAGCTCTTTAGTTCCTCTTTGCTTTCTGCCATTAAAGTGGTATCATCTGCATATCTGAGGTTGCTGATATTTCTCCTGGAAATCTTGATTCCAGCTTGTGAGTCATACAGTGCAGCATTTCATATGATGTACTCTGCATATAAGTTAAAAGGCAGAGTGACAATATACAGCCTTGGCATACTCCTTTTTGAATTTTGAACCAGTACATTGTTCATGTGCAGTTCTAAATATTGCTTCTTGAACTGCATACAGGTCTCTCAGGAGGCAGGTATTCCATTCCTGGGGGTCTGGTATTCCATCTATAAGAATTTTCCACAGTTTTTTTTTGTGATCCACACAGTCAAAGGCTTTAGCATAGTCAATGAAGCAAAAATCGATGTTTCTCTGGAATTGTCTTATTTTTTTCTATGATCCAGTCTATGCTGGCAATTTAATCCCTGGTTCCTCTGCCTTTTCTAAATCTAGCTTGCACATCTGGAATTCTCAACTCAAGTACTGTTGAAACCTTTTTTGAAGGATTTTGAGCATAATCTTGCTAGCATGTGAAATAAGAGAAATTTAAAGGTACTTTAAATACTGGTATTGCTTTTCTTTGGGATTGGAATCAAAAATGCCCTTTTCCAGTCCTGTGACCATTGCTGGATTTTCCAAATTTGCTGGTATAATGAGTGCAGCACTTCAACAGTATCATCTTTTAGGGCTTGAAATAGCTCAGCTGGAATTCCATCACCTGTACTAGTTTTGTTTGTAGTAATGCTTCCTAAGGCCCACTTGAGCCACGCACAGGATGTCTGGCTCTAGGTGAGTTACCACACGATCATGGTTATCTGAGTCATTAAGAGCTTTTTTGTACAGTTCTTCTTTATATTCTTGCTACCTCTTGTTAATATCTTCTGCTTCTGTTAGGTCTTTCCATTTTTTGTCCTTTATTGTGCCCATCTTTGCATGAAATGTTCCCTCGATATCTCCAACTTTCTTAAAGAGATCTCTAGTCTTTCACATTCTATAGTTTTCCTCTATTTCTTTTCATTGTTCGCTTAAGAAGGCTTTCTTATATCCCCTTGCTGTTCTTTGAGCCCTGCATTCAGTTGGGTATATCTTTCCCTTGCCTTTCACTTCTTTACTCAGTTATTTGTAAGGCCTCCTCAGACAACTATTTTGACTTCTTCCATTTCTTTTTCTTGGGGATGGTTTTGTTCACCGCCTCCTTTACAATGTCATGAACCTCTATCTATAGATTGTAAAGCACCCTAACAGGTCTAATCCCTTGAATCTATTCATCACTTCCATCGTGTAATCATAAGAGATTTGATTTAGGTCATACCTGAATTACCTAGTGGTTTTCCCTACCATGTTCAATTTAAATCTGAATATTGCAATAATTGATGATCTGAGCCATAGTCAGCTCCAGGTCTTGTTTTTGCTGACTGTATAGAGCCTCTCCATCTTTGGCTGCAAAGAATATGATCAATTGGATTTTGGTATTAAACATCTGGTGATGTTCATGTGTAGAGTTGTCTTTTGTGTTGTTGGAAGAGGGTGTTTGATATAACCAGTGTGTTCCCTTGGCAAAGCTCTGTTAGGCTTTGCCCTGTTTCATTTTCTACTCCAAGGCCAAACTTACCTGTAAGGATTAAAGTCATACATATCCATTAATTATAATCATAAAATAAAGGATCATGAGAGAAGACACACAGACAGAGTAAACAAGTTAAACAAATATGAAATATCAGTCCAAGTAAACAGGTTTTGAAAATATATATTTTATATAGTATGAGAAAAATAGCATAGCATGTAAAGCAAAAAATAATTTATTTCTATCTTTAATAGTCATGCTGTGAAAGGTTATTGCTGAGCCATGAAAGATACCAGAATTCTTGGCCGCTGGAAGAGAGGAATTCAATCCAGGGCCAATGATAGCCCTTGATTGCTCAGAGCTTTTGTGTAATCAAGTTTTATTAAAGTATAAAAGAGATTGAGAAAGCTTCTGACATAGACATCAGAAGCAGGCAGAAAGAGTGCCCCCCTGCTTGTCTTTAGCAGAAAGTTATGGTGTTGGACGGGAGGCCTGGTGTGCTGCAATTCATGGGGTTGCAAAAGTTGGACACGACTGAGTGACTGAACTGAACTGAACCATATACCTACTAGCAGGCTGCTAATTAGAGAAAGCAAATATCTCAAAACTCAGAGAGAGGCAAAAGCCCTCTCACCTACAACATGCATTTTGAGACAACATTGGCTAAAGGTGAGTCATCCTGGGCCATAAAACGATTCACATGAATCTTGAAGAAAGGCAGGTTTCCAAGGAAATACATAATCTTAATAACACAGATTAGGAGAATAATTGTATGAGTAAAGCATACTGGTTTGTTGAGCCATTATCGGTTCTAGTCTTAGTTGGGACAGACTTGAAGAGAGACAGTTCAGTTCAGTTCAGTTCAGTCGCTCAATCGTGTCTGACTCTTTGCGACTCCATGGACTGCAGCACACCAGCCTCCCTGTCCATCACCAACTCCTGGAGATTACTCAAACTCATATCCATTGAATTGGTGATGCCATCCAATCATTTCACCCCCTGTCATCCCCTTCTCCTCTCACCTTCAATCTTTTCCAGCATCAGGGTCTTTTCAAATGAGTCAGCTCTTCGCATCAGGTGGCTAAAGTATTGGAGTTTCAGCTTCAGCATCAGTCCTTCCAATAAATATTCAGGACGATTTCCTTTAGGATGGACTGGTTGGATCTCCTTTGTAGTCCAAGGGACTCTCAAGAGTCTTCTCCAACACCACAGTTCAAAAGAATCAATTCTTCGGTGCTCAGCTTTCTTTACAGTCCAATTCTCACATCCATACATGGCTACTGGAAAAACCATAGCCTTGACTAGATGGACCTTTGTTGGCAAAGTAATGTCTCTGCTATTTAATATGCCATCTAGGTTGGTCATAACTTTTCTTCCAAGGAGTAAGCGTCTTTTAATTTCATGGCTGCAGTCATCATCTGCAGTGATTTTGGGGTCCCCCTAAAAATAAAGTCT
Source organism: Bos indicus x Bos taurus (assembly GCF_003369695.1). Taxonomy (NCBI): domain Eukaryota; kingdom Metazoa; phylum Chordata; class Mammalia; order Artiodactyla; family Bovidae; genus Bos; species Bos indicus x Bos taurus. The sequence goes on from NC_040080.1 coordinate 61,105,105, forward strand.
GCCACTGTTTACACTGTTTCTCCATCTATTTGTCATGAAGTGATGGGACCAGATGCCATGATCTTTGTTTTCTGAATGTTGAGCTTTAAGCCAACTTTTTCACTCTCCTCTTTTACTTTCATCAAGAGACTCTTTAGTTCCTTCTCACTTTCTGCCATAAGGGTGGTGTCATCTGCATATCTGAGGTTATTGATATTTCTCCCAGCAATCTTGATTCCAGCTTGTGCTTCCTCAAGCCCAGCGTTTCTCATGAGTACTCTGCATATAAGTTAAATAAGCAGGGTGACAATATACAGCCTTGATGTACTCCTTTCCTGATTTGGAACCAGTCTGTTTTCCATGTCCAGTTCTAACTGATGCTTCCTGACCTGCATACCGATTTCTCAATAGTTGAGTTTGGTGGTCTGGTGTCTAGGGTAAATACCTAGTTCATTAACATAGCTTAAGGAAAACATTTCCATAAGGAAAATGCATTGGTTAGCTCAAGGTTTGAGAAAAGTTAAGTTCAGGTGGAACCGGGTGTCATCATTGCAACGCAGAATTTTTTTAAAATCTTTTTAATTTTCTATCAGTTCAGTTCCGTTCATTTCAGTTGCTCAATCGTGTCTGACTCTTTATGACCCCATGAATCGCAGCATGCCAGGCCTCCCTGTCCATCACCAACTCCCAGAGTTCACTCAGACTCACGTCCATCGAATCGGTGATGCCATCCAGCCATCTCATCCTCTGTCGTCCCCTCCTCCTCCTGCCCCCAAACCCTCCCAGCATCAGAGTCTTTTCCAATGAGTCAAGTCTTTGCATGAGCTTGCCAAAGTACTGGAGTGAGAAGGGGAAAAAAATCTGAACTTGTAATTTGTTTCCTCCTTTTGCTTAAGAAAGATATAAAAAATGCCTTGACACTTGCAGCCTATTTTCTCCGGCCTCTAGCCTTCTTTGCCTGTTACCCTCTCAGCTGGTATGCTAAAACTCCTCCATAATGTGATTCTGTCTTTATGTTGGTATGGTCTACAGTCCTGTCAGGAACCTATGTGTGTTCTATCTTGTTTATTCATCATTTCTACTGTAATTGATCATAGCCACGGCTCCAAATGGCTTGCCATCACATCTGCATTTCAGCAGTAAGGGGGATCAAGAGGAAGAGGAGTGAAAATTCCATTTTTCAGAGTATGATCCCTGGAAGTTGCACAGATATCTCCATTTACATCCTTTGGACAGAATTTTGGCACATGGCTGCAACATGTTGCATGATTGGCAAGGTATAGACATACATAAAGGGTTTAAAACTATAGAAGTGGAGAATTCTTACTTATTATGAATCTTTAGCTGAAGATCAAATAAAAAAATATCACAAAGACTATTTGGATAAAAAATGGTTTTTGAAAAAGAAACTGAGGGCATATGGGACATGAAATGCTAGGTGTGTCTGAAGAATTAATGATAATGCATTTATACTGAGATATAATGTTTCCTGGACAGGCTAATCATCTTATATTGTTACTTCTTGTTATCAACATAAGCAATGTTTTCTTTTCCTGCTTCCAGATCCTACCTATGTGTCTGGGATTTCAAAACATGAGTGTGTGGAATAAACATTCTTGTTGGAGACATTTATACTGAGATCTCTGGGGACATAGTTAAAGGTGTGTATATATATATATATATATATATATATATATATATATATATAATACATATATATGTATTATATATATACATATATATAACATATAATTTCACTGTTAAAAATATTTAGTGCCTGGGGAGAACATTTGAATAATAAATGTTTGATCTTTGCAATTGGTGTTCTTAGATTTCCTATCCTCCTGAGAATAATTCACAAATTTTAGATATCTTCCTACAGAGCACAGAAAGCATAAATACTCCATGGGTCAAGTGTTGGTTTATTTTATGGCATTTTGGGTGATACTTAAAAAAATATTCAATACATAAATATGTATTTATTTGTGTACCTTTCTAAGAATTTGTCCATTTCTTCTAGATTGTTAATTTATTTTATTTTTTTTAAATATGAAAAATGTATTTATTTTAATTGGAGGTGAATTACTTTACAATATTGTATTGGTTTTGCCAGACATCAACATGAATCACCCACAGGTATACACGTGTTCCACATCCTGAACCCCCCACCCTCCTCCCTCCACGTACCATCCCTCTGGGTCGTCCCAGTGCACCAGCCCCAAGCAACCAGTATCATGCATCGAACTTGGACTGGCGATTCATTTCATATATGATATTATACATGATTCAATGCCATTCTCCCAAATCATCCAACCCACTTCCTCTCCCACAGAGTCCAAAAGACTGTTCTCTACATCTGTGTCTCTTTTGCTGTCTTGCATACAAGGTTATCATTACCATCTTTCTAAATTCCATATATATGCATTAGTATACTGTATTGGTGTTTTTCTTTCTGGCTTACTTCATGCTGTGTAACAAGCTCCAGTTTCATCCACCTCATTAGAACCGATTCAAATGTATTCTTTACAATGGCTGAATAATACTCCATTATTTATATGTACCAGTGCTTTCTTATCCATTCATTTGCTGATGGACATCTAGGTTGCTTCCATGTCCTGGCTATTATAAACAGTGCTGCGATGAACACTGGGGTACATGTGTCTCTTTCAATTCTGGTTTCCTCAGTGTGTATGCCCAGCAGTGGGATTGCTGGGTCAGAAGGGAGTTCTATTTCTAGTTTTTTAAGGAATCTCCACACTGTTTTCCATAGTGGCTGTACTAGTTTGCATTCCCACTAACAGTGTAAGAGGTTTCCCTTGTCTCCACACCCTCTCCTGCATTTATTGCTTGTAGACTTTTGGATCGCAGCCATTCTGACTGGCGTGAAATGGTACCTCATCATGGTTTTGATTTGCATTTCTCTGATAATGAGTTATGTTGAGCATCTTTTCATATGTTTGTTAGCCATCTGTATGTCTTCTTTGAAGAAATGTCTATTTAGTTCTTTGGCCCATTTTTTGATTGGGTCGTTTATTTTTCTGGAATAGAGCTGCAGGAGTTGCTTGTATGTTTTTGAGATTAGTTGTTTGTCAGTTGCTTCATTTGCTATTTTTTTCTCCCATTCTGAAGGCTGTCTTTTCACCTTGCTTATAGGTTCCTTTGTTGTAGCAGAAGCTTTTAAGTTTAATATTGGAAATAAAAGCAAAATTAAACAAATGGGATCTAATTAGGCTGTTCATTTAGTAATGGAAAAATTTAATACAGTAATCAAAAAACCTGAAGAAAAACAAAGTGCTAATCAAAACATGCACAAAGTTGCCATAAAATGATCTGAGAGAAGAATCGTATGTTGAGGAGTTGAGTGAGATCTGTTCAGAGAAGAATGGAATATCAGTGTGCTCTGTTCAGCATGATGACAAAAGTATTAACTACTGGGCAGAGATGATTTTGTCTGAATAAATCTGTGTATATATCTTCTTAAAAATTGTTTGAAATTTTAAGTATTTTGGGGAGACTGATTTAGCACTGAAAAACATGATAAGAATTGGTATGTGAAAAATTTTAAATTTAAAAACTGGATTTCCTTTTAGATATGTTTTAATTCACTTTTGTTCTATTTTTATCATTAAACTTTAACCTCACTTTTCCAATCGTTTAAACATTGTTTTAGGAAAGGCATATGGAATACACAGGTGATTTATTATTGAGAAGCTTTTCCTTTTCAAATATATTTCACTTTCATAATAGCTAATACAACTAAACACTATTGCATTCATAGGCTGACTTCTAATGGTTTTGTAATTGGACTTTATTTTTTTTTTTTTTTACAGTGTGTGTTGGGGAAAGTTTCTGTGTTAAATTGTTTAAGTTGAAGAAAGATAATTTGACATGGCAAAGTTTGATTTAGGTGTTTAGTATATGCATTCCTACAATTTTTGTCATTGAGTCATTTGTGTAAATAAACATTTATTATTGATTGCTCCATAATTATTTGCATATAAAGTGAATGTCCAGGAAAAATAATAGTCTCTTCCTTTACCCATATTTATCTACATTATTAACTTCATGATTTCGACAGCAGATCTTATTTCCTCATCTTCAGATCAGATCAGATCAGTTGCTCGGTCGTGTCCGACTCTATGCGACCCCATGAATCGCAGCACGCCAGGCCTCCATGTCCATCACCAACTTCTTTATCTTAGAATTCTCCTATAAATCCCTCTGGATATTACTGAAAACAACTTTCATTTGTCCATATATGATTATTTTTATTTTTATTGCTCTATTTTAAATAATAGCATATGTTTCAGAGATTAGAAATAAACCTGGATATTCTAAATAGAGAAAACATTATCTTCTCTATCTCCCATAACAAAAGCTTGATCATTTTATGTGTTTGATGAGGAAGATACCAAGGAAGTAACATTTCCCTAGAGATATCATTAATCATTTTTTGTTTAAGAAATATGCTATATTTGGTCTAAAACTATTTATACAAACTTTGACTTGTCTAAGAAGACAATTTTAGAAAATACACTCTTTCAGCTCTTCATCCCATTTCCCAGTTGTTAGCTATACAACCCTGAACGATTCACCCTCACTTGAAATATGCCTGTCATTGAAAATAGTTATATCTAGGTAATGTTTCATAACTTACATGTTAGCCATCCATTTTAATATTTTTATGATATAGAAATGTATGCTTCATAAACTTTTGTCAATAATTCTGAGATTTATTATGTGTTTGAATTTTACCAAATACTTACTCCTCATCTCTTAGGCGTGTTGATCTCAAAACTGGTCACCGTTTTTAGTCTGTGCTTTAGACAAAGAATAAAATGGCAAGTGTAAATAACAAGTAGATGGAGAGAAATTTCATTGGTACCTACTATCTTCTTGTAAATTTTATTTATTAATTTTATATACTAAGTTGCACATTTTTAATAATATGTACAGTTTTAATTTTCTTAAATTTTACTTATTATTTACACATTTTAATAGCTTTTCTCAAATTCACTGTCTTATCACTAAAAACCCAACTTACCTTTCTAGGTTTCCATAAACTTCGTCTTTATCTTTCTCTTGCTTTTAATTCTGACACCTCATATAATTTCGTGAGTACATAGTTATGCATTTCTATCCACTCCTAAATCCTGCTTTTTTTTTTTTTTTCATTTTCACTTTAGCTGACCTACACTTAGAGTCAAACCATGTAGAGGAAAAGTTTTCTTGTTATATATTCAGGTCATCAGAATATTCTTGCTTATATTTTTTTCAGAACACAAACTGGAAAGGATAAGGATGGTGATAGATATCAAGGGAATGTAAATACCAGTAAGGACACCAAATAAGTATATTCCTGATGTCTCATATTCATACACGTAAAACTGGATCTCATTTGCCATGAAAGTAAATGAAACATTAGTCAGAAATTTGAATTTGATTGAGTAAAATGGCAAAAGTGTATTAGTCCTATTTACTGATGATAGCTATGGGTGTGCGTGTGCATGTGCATGTGTGTGTGTGTGTGTGTGTGTGTGTGTTTGTGTTAAATACAAAACATGAAGTGATGATGTGTATTCAGGTGCTCTTATGAAAAACAGAAAATGACATCTATCATAATTCTTCCCCAAAATTAAGAGTGGAAAAGCAAGCATGTCTCTATGCTTTAACAGTCTGCTTAATTTTCCTTGAATTTATTCACTTAAAATCAACCAAAAATTAATATGATCACATATATTATTCAGTGGTGAAATTAGAAGGGAAACTTTGAATCAACTGTCCAGATATCCTGGAAATGCAAAGGATTGTTTTTCATGGCATTAACCATTTTTATAACATGAAGGATCAGTGTGTTACCCATCTGAAATTTCAATTTGCTAACTCTACCTTAGACACTAGTTATCTCCCTTGTCATTTTCCCATTGGGAACATTGTTTTCTTCCTTTCCATTTTTTTTTTCCTATGTAGACCTCGTAAAGTAGAGGGCATTAATGGGAAATCACACAAGAGTGACAGTGTTTATCTGGCAGGTTTGACCAATGACCCACAAATGAAAATTGTATTATTTATCTTCCTACTTCTCACCTACTTGTTAAGCATCACTGGTAACCTCACCATCATCACTCTCTCCATGGTGGATTCTCACCTCAAGACCCCCATATACTTTTTTTTCTTCAGAATTTTTCCTTTTTAGAAATATTCTTTACTACTGCTGCTGCTGCTAAGTCGCTTCAGTCGTGTCCGAATCTGTGCGACCCCATAGACGGCCTCCCACCAGGCTACTCTGTCCCTGGGATTCTCCAGGCAAAAACCCTGGAGTGAGTTGCCATTTCCTTCTCCAAAGCATGAAAGTGGAAAGTGAAAGTGAAAGTGACGTCGCTTAGTTGTGTCCAACTCGTAGCGACCTCATGGACTGCAGCCCACCAGGCTCCTCCATCCATAGGATTTTCCAGGCAAGAGTACTGGAGTGGGGTGCCATTGCCTTCTCCGACTACTACTACTACATGCATCTCTAAATTCCTAGGTATTATGGAAATGGAGGACAAAACTATTTCCTATAATGGTTGTATTGCACAGTTGTTTTTTAGCTTATTACTTGGAGCATTTGAATTTTACTTTCTGGCAGCTATGTCCCATGACTGCTATGTTGCCATCCATAAGCCCCTGCATTATACAGCCATCATGAACAGTAAAATCTGCACACTTCTTGTCTTCTGTTGTTGGATTGCTGGCTTTTTGATCATCTTTGTACCTCTCTTTTTAACCTTAAGCCTTGGCTTTTGTGCTTCTAACATTGTTGATCATTTCATGTGTGACCCAGCTACCTTCCTGCAGATCTCCTGCTCAGACACACAGCTCGCTGAAACAATGGGATTCATTTCTGCTTTGATGACTCTTGTGGTCCCATTGTCAATGGTATTCACATCACGTACCTATAATGCATTAACAATTCTGAAAATCCCTTCAACTAATGAGAGGAAAAAAGCGTTTTCAACATGTTCTTCTCACATGATTGTGATATTCTTTTCTAATTGCAGCTGCATCCTCATGTATGTTAAACCATCAGTCAAAGCGAATCTTTTTAAAAGGGAATAGCACTACTCAATACCTCCATTGCCCCACTTTTGAATCCTTTCATCTATAGCTTACAGAACCAACAAGTGAAAAAAGCCTTAGTGAATATAATACACACAGTTGTTTCTTTTTCAAACAAGTGAATATGTTATTGCATGATGTATTAAGGAAATAAATGAAGGTGTCAATAATAATAATAATAATAGTGTATATAATTGTAGTTTCCTCCCTTTTATTATATTTGATAATCATCTTTCTCTCTTTTCACAGTTATTTTTACAAAAGCCTTGTTTCAATGAAGCTAATTTTCTTCATGTTCTTCAATAGAAACTTTTTTCTCATCTCTCTTCCTTTTCCTCTGATTATACGAAAGTAGTTATACCAGTTTTCAAAGTGTTTCTTTTCTCTTTGAGTTTTAGTTATCAGGAATATAAACTAGTTTTATGTAAGTTATATTTAATGTAGCAAGCAATGTAAATATTATATCACATTTGGATTTAGGTTCAGTTCAGTTCAGTCACTCAGTCATCTCTGACTCTTGGCAACCCCATGAACTGCAGCATGCCAGGCTTCCCTATCCATCACCAACTCCCTGATTTACTCAAACTCATGTCCATAGAGTTGGTGATGCTATCCAACCATCTCATCCTCTTGTTGTCCTCTTCTCCTCCTGCCTTCAATCTTTCCCAGCATCAGGGTCTTTTCTACTGAGTCAGGTCTTCGCATCAGGTGGCCAAAGTTTTAGCTTCTACATCAGTGCTTCCAATGAATATTCAGGACTGATTTCCTTTGGGATTGACTGGCTTGATTTCCTTGCAGTCCAAGAGACTCTCAAGAGTCTTCTCCAACACTACAGTTCAAAAGCATCAATTCTTTGGCTCTCAGCTTTCTTTATAGTCCAACTCTCACATCCATACATGACTACTGGAAAAACCATAGCTTTGACTAGATGGACCTTTGTTGGCAAAGTAATGTCTCTGCTTTTTAATATGCTGTCTAGGTTGGTCATAACTTTTCTTCCAAGGAGCAAGTGTCTTAATTTCATGGCTACAGTCACCATCTGCAGTGATTTTGGAGCCCCTCAAAATAAAGTCTGTTACTGTTTCCATTGTTTCCTTGTCTATTTGCCATGAAGTGATGGGATCAGATGCCACAGTCTTAGTTTTCTGAATGTTGAGATTTAAGCCAACTTTTTCACTCAGAAGAGTGAGGCTCTTTAGTTCTTCTTTGCTTTCTACCATAAGTGTGGTGTCATCTGCATATCTGAGGTTAAATAGTAATATTAATTTACATTTGTAATACTACCAATCTATTCATGCATAATCTACTTAATGAGCTGAGAGAAACGTGTAGCAGAGATGAAACATTAATGCTATTGTTCAAATTAGGAAATATTTTAAGAAATGATTGCTATGTGACTTTCTATAGGAACTAGTTGTTGTTTCTATTTGAGAATTGTTAAGTTTTATTAGTGGTTCAATTATGAAAGAAAAGTGCATTATCTTGCTGGTTTTTCTTTTTCCTTGTGTATTAGTTTTATTTTTTTTAATTTAAATTTATTTATTTTAATTGGAGGCTAATTACTTTAAAATATTATATTGATTTTGCCATACATCAACATGAATCTGCCATGGGTATACATGTGTTCCCAATCCTGAAACCCCCTCCCACCTCCCTCCCCATACCATCCCTCTGGGTCATAATAGCCAGGACATGGAAACAACCTAGATGACCACCAGCAGATGAATGGATAAGAAAGCTGTGGTACATATACACAATGGAATATTACTCGGTCATTAAAAAGAATACATTTGAATCTGTTCTAATGAGGTGGATGAAACTGGAGCTTGTTACACAGCGTGAAGTAAGCCAGAAAGAAAAACATCAATACAGTATACTAATGCATATATATGGGATTTAGAAAGATGGTAATGATAACCTTGTATGCAAGACAGCAAAAGAGACACAGACGTATAGAACAGTCTTTTGGACTCTGTGGGAGAGAGAGGATATGGGATTTAGAAAGATGGTAATGATAACCTTGTATGCAAGACAGCAAAAGAGACACAGACGTATAGAACAGTCTTTTGGACTCTGTGGGAGAGAGAGGTGGGGGATTATTTGGGAGAATTGCTGGTTTATTTTAAAAATTAAAATTAAAAATGAAATACAATGTTTACATACCCAGTAAGCACCCCCTTCAATAACTTGCAACACTTCTGAAGCTAATTGGAGAGTGATTGTAAATATCTGTTAAATGAAAGAGAACAATGCTAACAAAATGTATTCATTCCTTCAGAGTGTCATACATATGGACATAGAAATATATGCTGATATGTCCTAACAATGAAACCAAATTAGTAGAATAAGCTGAATTTTTCCTTCCTTAAGTAATTTTGAAATTCCTATACTTAATATTCCTATTATACCTTTGTTGGTAATAATCTGGATTTTATTCATCAAAGGAATTTCTATGTTTGACCAAAATTTTAAAATATGAAATATGATTAAAACATTTTCACAGAGGCTGATTCATGTCAGTCTATGGCAAAAACCACCACAATATTGTAGAGTAATTAGCCAATTAAAATAAATTAATTAATTAAAAAATTTTCACAGGTACACAGTATGTTTCATGATTTTTTGCCAGAAACATATAAGCATTAAACCATAATATATTTTTTACTTCTTTTTTACTTTACCTATGGGTCATGATTTGAATACTATCTAAAAGAATAGAATAAAATGTAGTCAGGGAGAAATATACATATATTATGTAATTGATTGGATTATTTTACAGATTTCTGTTCAGCTTGGTAATGAGGTGAACATTAAAAGAAATTTCACTCATAAATAGTGTTTTTGAAAGAGTAAAATAATTGCATTTTCTCTTGATTATTTGTATATCTACATCTTCCATTTTGAGAAAATAGATATAATGATCATGGAGCATTATATAACTTCTGTAAGTTTTAAGAGCATGTAAGTGAAAATAATATATATATATATATATATGGTATATATATGTATGCATGTTCCATATTGAGACTGTCTAACATAGGAAAAGCTTAAGAATCTCAATATTCTCAAGTTATGATTCTGTTATGTGTTAACCAAGATAGAGTTTGGTTAAAAATACATCGCCTTCCAGTTAAGCCATTAATTTTTCATTAGAGTACTCTGAAATGCTTCATTTAAATATTTTCAATAGTTACTTGCCATAAAAGATACACTCACACTACTAATAAGGACCTAGCATTATTGAACAGGCATCCTCACTCCCACTCTTCTCTTCCCAGTTCCAGGAAGATTAAAGTTATACTCTCAATCTTTACTGCTTCTAATAGTCTATGATATATCACTTCCCATTAGCACTGACCTCTGAATTCTGATTCCTCAGTAGTTTAATAGTATTATTGTTGTTTTTAATTGTCTTGAATATGTAGCACAGCTTGTCAAATTTAGGTAGAGCTTCTTAAGAGAAAGTAGGACTCTTTGTGCCCCCATGGACTAGAGTCCATGGGAATTTTCCAGGCCAGAATTCTGGAGTGGCTAGCCTTTCCCTTCGCCAGGGGATCTTCCCAACCCAGGGATCGAACCCAGGTCTCCTGCATTGCAGGCAGATACTTTACCAGCTGAGCCACAAACATTTAGAATATATTGGTGGTGGTTTAGTCACTAAGTTGTGTCTGACTATCGCGACCCCATGGACTGTAGCCTGCCAGGCTCCTCTGTCCATAGGATTCTCTGGGCAAGAATGATGGAGTGGGTTGCCATTTCCTTCTCCAGGGGATCTTCCTGACCCAAGAATTGAACTCAGGTCTTCTGCATTGGAGGCAGATTCTTTATCAACTAAGCTACCAGGGAAGCTCTTTAGAATATATTACAACTATTCTTTTAATATCATGAGAAAGTATAATTCAAAAGTCATACACCTTGATTCTTTAAAACATTCATATTGTAGGAGTCACACTGGAAATATTTTAAAAAATGTGTTTTGACAAATAGGAACTAAACAAATTATTTAACAGGAAAGAAGTCTTATAATATCATGATCTCAAAAGCAGTTTGCTACATGACTGTATCATATGATACTTACGCAGAAAAAATAGGTGCTCATGAATAGGATTCTGAAAAAGTTTCTTTCTTTGCTTGTCAATTTAATATTACCTTTCACTAGTTATCATGTGGTTTCAGTAAATACATAAAAGAAAATTGAGAACCAATGACTGGAGATAGAGTTCATTCAGCTTAGACTGACAGATTCACCATACTGTAAATTGTTATTTTCCTGTTTCTATTTTGCAAGAGTAATAATGTAGACTATGACTGAGAGGTTATCCTCTTGATCCTGCTGAATTTTTTCCTAAACATTTTACTATATTTTTTCCTCTGAAATTTCTCCTTCTAAAGAATCTCATCCCCACTGGTCTATAAATTCCTGATAACCACTGTGAAGTGAAGTGAAGTGAAAGTCAGTCAGTCCTGTCCAACTCTGTGACCCCTTGGAATACAGTCCATGGCATTCTCCAGGCCAGAATACTGGAGTGGGTAGCTGTTCCCTTCAATGTTTCATATTGTCTTCTTTCATGAACCTTTATTCCTCTACTTCTAATTATTGGCTAAGTATTCCTTGGACTCTTCATACCAATTATTTTACATTGGTAATTAGCTCTTTATTGAAATTATTTCTCATTATTTTCAAACTGTAAGGTAAATATGTATGGATATTCTTGAGTTTCTTTTTATTTCTGTTATTTTCATGGCTTCTGTTCTCTGAATCTCCCTCTGGTATGATTATGAATTTTCTTTCTTTTCTTTTACTGCATACTCAAAACTGTATGCAAATGTTGAGGGCTCTGGATGATGATTAACACTACAAATAAGATGTAATCTATGATTGTCCACAGTTAAGGCAGGAAATCTTAACCAAAATAAGGGATGAGATTATTCAAACCTTGTTTCACTTATTTTTTGAGAAATGGTGGATTCATTGTGCTTCTTAGGGAATAAGATTTCAGTGCTCTGAGCTAAACACCTAAGTTCTGACCCAGAATTTTCCAATTTGACAAAGCTTAAATGTTAAATTTTGGCTTCAGAAATGAAGAGACAGCAGGAATTTCTTGAGATTCTTCATAAGTAGGTGCTTTTTTTTTTTTTTTTGTAAGAGTATTTTTTGGTAACAGTTTATTTGTGCATACACTATCCAATGAAATTAAAACTAATTGTAGCAGAGATTAACCATTATTGTTATTGCTCAAATTAGAGTATGTTTAGTTTAAAAATCATTGTTTAAAGCATTTTCCATAGAAACTAGTTGTCGGTACCTATAAAGGAACTTTTAACATTACAAATATTTCAATTACAGATGAAAAATGCCTTCTATTGGGGGCTTATTTTATTTGCATTAAAGTATAATTCCTTTACAATTTTGTGTTAATTTCTGCTGTACAAAGAAGTGAATCAACTACATGTATACATATATCCTCTGTTCCTTAAGCCACCCTCCCACTGTCCCCATCCCACCTCTCTAGGTCATCACAGGGTACCAAGTTGTGCTATACAGTAGCTTCCCACTAGCTCTCTGTTTGATATATGGTAGTGTATATGTGTCAATCCTCTCCCAATTCATATCACCCTGCCCTACCTCCAGAGAAGGCAATGGCACCCCACTCCAGTACTCCTACCTGGAAAATCCCATGGACGGAGGAGCCTGGTAGGCTGCAGTCCATGGGGTCGCTAAGAGTCGGACACGACTGAGTGACTTCACTTTCACTTCCATGCACTGGAGAAAGAAATGGCAACCCACTCCAGTATTCTTTCCTGGAGAATCCCAGGGATGGAGGAGCCTGGTGGGCTGCCGTCTATGGGGTCGCACGGAGTTGGACATGACTGAAGCGACTTAGCAGCAGCAGCAGCTTGAAAGAAAAGTTATGACCAATCTAGACAGCATATTAAAAAGCAGAGACATTACTTTGTCAGCAAAAGTCCATCTAGTCAAGGCTATGGTTTTTCCAGTAGTCATATAAGGATGTGAGAGTTGAACTATAAAGAAAGCTGAGCACTGAAGGATTGATGCTTTTGAACTGTGGTGTTGGAGAAGACTCTTGAGCATCCCTTGGACTGCAAGGAGATCTAACCAGTCCATCCTAAAGGAAATCAGTCCTGAATAATCATTGGAAAGACTGATGCTGAAGCTGAAACTCCAATACTTTGGCCATCTGATGCGAAGAACTGACTCATTTGAAAAGACCCTAATGCTGGGAAAGATTGCAGGCGGGAGAAGGGGACGACAGAGGATGAAGTGATTGGAGGGCATCACTGACTCAATGCACATAAGTTTGAGTAAACTTCAGGAGTTGGTGCTGGACAGGGAGGCCTGGTCTGCTGCAGTCCGTGGGGTCTCAAAGAGTCTGACACGACTGAGTGACTGAACTGAACTGAATAATAGCTTTTATTTTAAAATAGGAAAAAAGAAAAAGAAAGTTTTTTGAATAATGCCTGCCAGTTATAAAAACTAGTCAAGAAAAAGTCTCTAGTATAAATAATATAGTTAAAAAAAGACATTTTAATTAATGACTATGAAACATTGCTGTGTGCTTCACTGGGGCTCACATGGTAAAGAATCTGCCTACAATGCAGGAGCCCGGGTTCCATCCCTGCCTTGTGAAGATCGCCTGGAGAAGAAAATAACAACCCACTCCAATATTCTCTCCTGGAGAATTCCATGGACAGTGGATCATGGCAGGCTACAGTCCATGGGGTTGCAAAGAATCAGACACAACTGAGCAACTTACACACACACACACATACGCACACACACATGAAATACTGCTGTAGCACCAGTCAGTGAGAAAAATTGTACTTAAAAATCATTTTATATACAAATGAATATATAAGGCTTCTTAATGTACCTGCAGACTATTAAGGAAAGTAATATAAGTTTATTATAAACTGAATAAAATAAAAGCAAGATTAAAATATAGAAATACTAATTTTAGTTTTTCTGTATTTTTTCCTTAGTCATATAGATTTAAGAGATTGTTAATGACTGAGAATTTTCTCATGCGGAATTTATAGTGTTAGTCACTCACTCGTGTCCGACTGTTTGGTATCCCCTGGAGTGTAGTCGGCCATGTTCCTCTGTCTATGGAATTTCCCAGGCAAGAATACTGGAGTGAGTCTCCATTCCCTTCTCCTGGGGATCTTCCTGACCCAAGGATGGAACCCAGGTCTCCTCTGTTGCAGGCAGATTCTTTATGGGCTGAGTCACCAAGGAAGCCCTGTTAATAAAGTATATGGAGAGACAAGCAAATGGAGGTAAAGAAAATGCACTCTCTGTGCTCAGTCATGTCTGAGTCTCTGCGACCCCATGGGCTGTAACCCGCAAGGGTCCTCTGTCCATGAGATTTTCCTAGCAAGAATACTGGAGTGAGTTGCCATTTCATCCTCCAGGGGATCGTCCCCACCCAGGGATCAAACCAGTGTCTCTTGAGTCTCCTGCATTGGTAGGTGGATTCTTTACTTGTGACCCAATAGGGAAGACTGTTTAGAAAATAACTGAAAGAAGTTAATAACAAAATACATAAGAAAGAAATAGAAATGGATAAAAGATATAAAAATGATGAGATATTTTCTAGATTCAGAAAACAGAAAATATGAACATATAAATAATATGTTAGGATAAGGTCTTTCAAAGGTGGCTCAATGATTGACACTGAATTGCAGAGAAAAATTTCAAATAATTTAGTCTTCTATTAATGGTAAGTAGGACTTCTGTCAAGGAGAAAATCTCATATTTATATAAGTGATTGACATTGACCAACATATTCATTTTGATGGAATCAAAGTAGACTTGAGAAAATATTTGCACAGAGGTATGTTTCTGAATATGGAACATTCTATGGCTGAGAATGAAGAAAACTCTTTTCTAACTTGTAACTTAGTTTTTGTTTCCTTTAGCTTTGATAAGAGGGGGGAAATGAAGAACCATTCAGTGGAAATAGACTTCCTACTCCTAGGACTGACAGATGACCCACAATTGCAAATTGTGATTTTCCTGTTTCTATTTTTCAACTACATCCTGAGTGTAAGGGGGAATTTAATCATTATCCTCCTCACCTTTCTGGATCTCTGTCTCAGGACTCCAATGTATTTCTTCCTTCGAAATTTCTCTTTCTTGGAGATTTCATTCACAACTGCCTGCATTCCAAAATTCTTGATCAGCCTTTTGACTGGAGACAAAACTATTTCTTACAGTGGCTGTGTAACACAATTGTTATTTTTTCTTCTATTAGGAGCTACAGAATTTTATCTTTTGGCTGCCATATCCTATGACTGCTATGCTGCCATCTGTAAGCCATTGTATTACCCAATCATTATGAATAGAAAAGTGTGCCATCAGTTTATACTCAGCTCTTGGATAACTGGCTTCCTAATTATATTTCCTCCTTTGGTCTTAGAACTTAAGCTGGGTTTCTATGCTTCCAAAATAATTGACCAGTTCCTCTGTGACACTTCCCCTATCCTTCAGCTCTCTGACACAGACACACATATCCCAGAATTGATGGCTTTTGTCTTAGTTGTGGTGACACTTATAGTCACTCTGTTGTTGGTGGTCCTCTCCTACACATACATCTTAAAAACTCATTCTAAAATTCCCTTCTGTTCAAGTACCAACAAAAGCCTTTTCCACCTGTTACTCACACATGGTTGTTGGGTCTATCACTTATGGGAGTTGTATTTTTACATATATGAAATCATCAGCTAAGAAAAGTGTGACTTTAACTAAAGTTGTAGCTGTGCTCAGCACCTCTGTTGGTCCTTTACTAAACCCCTTCATTTACACCTTAAGGAACCAGCAGGTGAAAGAAGCTCTCAAAGATGTGCTTCACAGGTTTTGTTATTTTCAAAACAATGAGCAAAAATGTAGATATCAGTAAGATGTTGTTGAAGTATGAATGAAGGAATTGAAAACAGTTTTCAATTCAGCAGTTCATAGCTATGACATTTCTCTGCTCATTGATTCGTTTCACATTGGGTTTACTCAACCTTATGAATCTCTGCATTTTTTTTTCTTTCTGAGTAGATAATTTTATTCTTTAATAGTAAACTGCTTTCTTCCATGCAGAAGATTAAATTCTACCTCTGACTAGAAATATCTCTTCTCATCAATGATGTTATCATGTGCTGACTGCTTTCTAAAAATGAACTTTATTGTATATTCTTATTTTTTGTTTGAACAAGTGTTTTATTTTTTATTTTTACTTTACAATATTGTATTGATTTTGTCTTAACTACTTCAACATCTGTGCTAATTGATAAGCATTGCATCTGCTCTTTTTTTTATGGTGTATTTTTCTTTTATTTTCTTAAATATAAATTTATTTTAATTGGAGGTTAATTACTTTAAAATATTGTATTGGTTTTGCCATACATCAGCATGAATCCACCACAGGTATACATGTATTCCCCATCCCGAACTCCCCTCCCTCCTCCTTCCCTATACCATCCCTCTGGGTTGTCCCAGTGCACCAGCCCCAAGCAACCAGTATCATGCATCAAACTGCATCTGCTCTTAATATTTTGTTCTGCTAAAAATGTGAGACAAACTCAAACCCTGATCATTATTGCTGCTGCTGCTGCTGCTGCTAAGTTGCTTCAGTCGTGTCCGACTCTGTGCGACCCCATAGACGGCAGCCCACCAGGCTCCCCCGTCCCTGGGATTCTCCAGGCAAGAACACTGGAGTGGGTTGCCATTTCCTTCTCCAATGCATGAAAGTGAAAAGTGAAAGTGAAGTCACTCAGTCCTGTCCAACTCCTAGCGACCCCTTGGACTGCAGCCTACCAGGCTTCTCCATCCATGGGATTTTCCAGGCAAGAGTACTGGAGTGGGGTGCCATTGCCTTCTCCGCTGATCATTATTACCTTACATAATTGACATTGTGATGGAAATCAGGTAGAAATCAGATTAATTTTAAAGATCAAAATGCCCTTCTATGAAAAATGTTTATTGATTTCAACCTTGAAAGATGAATAAGGAATAAATATTTCAAAAGAACTGTAACCAGAGGCATAAAGGAACTGTGCCGGGAGCCAGCGTGAAGAACTCCGCCCATGGCAAATGTCATGAGGAAGGAGGCTCAGCATACGCAAAGCTGGGATCGAGCCTCAGGAGTCCCCCTGGAAATTCTCGAGCATCTACCCCCAAAACCAGAGTCTGCGTACTTTACTGCTTTGTGCTCTCACCTACACCTCTGACTTTACGGGGGGCTGTCCCCCACCACCTCTCTCTGAAAAAGAGTTAACTTAGGGCTCCATTTAATAAAAATTCCTGGGCGTGACAAGAGTCTTTCAACCTACAAAATCCTCTGAAGGTTCTCTAGCCTGCCTGACAGGCTTGTCCGGCCACATGTGATTATTCACAGCTTCCCAACTGTGAGAGGCACGAGATGCTCTAAACTTTCTAAAAACAGATTATTTTGAGAAGTTAGGAAATTATTACTGTAGTCCAGTGGGCTGATTAGAAATTGTATTGGTGAAGGGTTTTTCATTTGTTGAGCCAATGTTTGTTGCTAAGTCTCCACATCCCCTGCCCTTATACACATTAATGAATACATAGAAGAAATAAGTATTAATCTTTGATATTAATCACATTAGACCTTAGGCTAAGCAAATTCTTTCCTTAATTAAAACCCACTGCACCCTCACCCTATAGGAATGTAACTTTATCTGGTACCTTTGGAAGGTGGCGTCTGTTTTAAGATAATCACCCCTGGAAAAATAAGTGTTCTGGTTGACTGACTGCTGTCACAAGGAGAGGGTCATAAATTGTCAGCAGGCCCCCTGGCCAGAAGATGATGTAACACCCCTAAGACCTCTGTATACATTTGTATGAAGCACCTGACTTTAATAAAAGTCAGGACTGCTGACCCTACGTGACTTTTGTATAACATCTCAGTGTATAAAAACAGACCCTGGAAAATAAAAAATGGGATAAGTTCCTCGAAAGACTGGTCTCCTTATGTAATTCTGTATTTCACCTTCTGGCTGAATTCCCATCTGGAGAGCGGAGGCCCGCCAAGCCTACTAATTTTGCCTGGGCTTCTAAGATCTGACCGGGGAGGCCTTAGTGTCTCCTTTCCCTCGGGAGAACGGGAAGACGCCTGTGGCCTACGTGGGTGGTGCAAACTTCTTGTCTTGAAGTTTTATTGGTTTTCCACATAAACCAAGTTATTCAGCCTCTTTTCTCCACTGAATTTCCCTGCTGAGCTATCCTCACTTAACCACTCTATAAGCCTCTAGTTAATATTTAATCTATCAGTTGTTTCCTGATCGAAGCTGATGCCATCTCTCTTTCGAGTTTCCCTGGATCCACCAGGGCTGGACCCCAGCAGAACTGAGATTCTACTAAATAAGTTTCACCTAGAGAGCTAAAATATTTTAAAATATGGTATCAATATTTGTATAAATTATCATTATTTTGTATAAAAGTAATTAAACTCCATGCTTTGGTTAAAATTGCTTATATTCAATATAACAATATAGTCTTACTCCTACAATGATAGTAAGCTGTGAAACAAATTCAAGGTAACTGATTTATATCTGGATTTTGGGATCTTTCTACATATTTTAAAAACATTTGTAAATTATAAATATCCTAAGCCATGCTGCTATATCAATTTAATCAAATTTATTAAGTACACCATACATACAAGCACACACTTTCATTTTAGATTTTTTAATTGGCATCTAATTGCTTTACAGTATTGTGTGAGTTTCTGTTACACAAAAGAGCTTACATATACCTATAAGCCCTCCCTCCTGAGCCACCCCATCCTACTCCTCTTGGTCATCACAGAGCACTGAATGAGCTCCCTGTGTTATACAGCAGCTTCCTGCTAGCTATTTTATACATGATAGTGTATATATAAAATCAGTGGATTTGAACAAATATTGAGACCCATGCAACAATAAAAATAGAGATCATTTACATCTTGCTAGGAATTCCCTTTGCTGCTTCACAGCCATCACCCCACCCCATTCCACCATTAACATCATTTAAATCACTATAAATGAGTTATAGCTTTTTGTAACTTCTTATTTTTTTTTTAAAAAAAGTATGTACTGTAAGCTTCACTTACTCATCATAAAGGTTTTGAGGTTGACGCAAGCTGATGCTTGCATCCTTAGTTCATTCCTTTTTCTGATATAATTTAGCAGAATCTCTAGGGTGTTCCCCCCCCCCCCCCCACAGCTGGTATACTGTCTCCTATTCTTAGGCCTTGGTATTGTTACTCTGAGGAACCTTCATCAGTACTGAATCACTTATAACAACCAGTTGAAAAATCAGCACATACCACATTTTAAAATGCCATTCACTGAAAAAAATCTATTGTCTCATAATGTCCTTTGAAATAATTGTCTACCAGAAGGAATTTGATTGAAAGGGGTTGCTCCTCTGTATCTTGGTGACTCTACTGATCACTTCCTATTCTCCAAAGCAGTGGAAGCAACAGAAAGTGTCGCTAAAGAGAAAGAGAATGATACAACACCATTGATCATCTGGTTGTTCATTTACAAGTCCATCTCAATTCCAAATTAGTTTACTAGTTTATTTTAATGCAACAGGTTCCAAGACTCAACCTGAGTTTTTAAAAGTTAGGAAAACCAGTGTGCTTATGTTGGCTAGAGTCATATTGAGAAAACTAATATGAAAGATCTCGGATTGCAGCCGTGTAGAGTGGTTCAGGAAATCTTGTGGGAAAAGGCAGTAGCTCTCAGTAAATTCTGAGAAATTACTTATTAACAGCCTTAGCAGTAAAGTTTGTAGTTCTCCCTTACTAAGAATTGACATGGATCTTGCCTCTGCTCACCTGTCTGGCCACAGATACTTCTGGAGAATAATAGCCACTGCTTCTCTTCCAATTTCCGACTTTTGTACCAGTACCTCTCACAGACAAACTGAAGTAAGCAACATAAGGGGAAAAATCTCTGGAAAAAGGCATCCTGGTTTCTCCATCACACTTAGAAAGCTCGCAGAAAGTCATACATGATGATTTGGCCACAGAAAATTCAATGCAGATAATTTGAAAACAACCAGAAATATGGGCTTAGAATTGCAGGTTTTGCTTTTATCACTAGCTCTGCCTGAAAAATGATGTCATTATTAGAAAAAATTAGAACATCTGAGAATTTTTTTGCACGTTTTTGCTCAACTCACCCTCATTATATAGAAGAGTACTTAAAGATTTTGTTTTTTCAGTTCAGTTCAGTCACTCAGTCATGTCCGACTCTTTGCAACCCCATGAATCGCAGCACTCCAGGCCTCCCTGTCCATCACCAACTCCCAGAGTTTACACAAACTCACGTCCATCAAGTCGTTAATGCCATCCAGCCATCTCATCCTCTGTCGTCCCCTTCTCCTCCTGCCCCCAATCCCTCCCAGCATCAGAGTCTTTTCCAATGAGTCAGCTCTTCGCATGAGGTGGCCAAAGTACTGGAGTTTCAGCTTTAGCATCATTCATTCCAAAGAAATCCCAGGGCTGATCTCCTTCAGAATGGACTGGTTGATCTCCTTGCAGTCCAAGGGACTCTCAAGAGTCTTCTCCAACACCACAGTTCAAAAGCATCAAATCTTTGGTGCTCAACTTTCTTCACAGTCCAACTCTCACATCCATACATGACTACTGGAAAAATCATAGCCTTGACTAGACGGACCTTTGTTGGCAAAGTAATGTCTCTGCTTTTGAATATGCTATCTAGGTTGGTCATAACTTTCCTTCCAAGGAGGAAGCGTCTTTTAATTTCATGGCTGCAGTCACCATCTGTAGTGATTTTGGAGCCCCAAAAATAAAGTCTGACACTGTTTTCACTGTTTCTCCATCTATTTCCCATGAAGTGGTGGGACTGGATGCAATGATCTTCATTTTCTGAATGTTGGGCTTTAAGCCAACTTTTTCACTCTCCACTTTCACTTTCATCAAGAGGCTTTTTAGTTCCTCTTCACTTTCTGCCATAAGGGTGGTGTCATCTGCATATCTGAGGTTATTGATATTTCTCTCGGCAATCTTGATTCCAGCTTGTGTTTCTTCCAGTCCAGTGTTTCTCATGATCTACTCTGCATATAAGTTAAATAAGCAGGGTGACAATATACAGCCTTGATGTAATCCTTTTCCTATTTGGAACCAGTCTGTAGTTCCATGTCCAGTTCTAACTGTTGCTTCCTGACCTGCATACAGATTTCTCAAGAGGCAGATCAGGTGGTCTGGTATTGAGGTAATCTTTCAAATTATTTCAAACACCTTTGACACCCTGATTTAAAGTCATGTTTCTACAGGATATGGTAGATGGGGTTTCTGATGAAGGGAAGAATCAAGAAAAGAGTGATAAAAGTTAAAAAAATATATATTGCTTTTAAAGTAATTTAAGTTTCCCATGTGGCTCATACAAGTCTAGATAGAAGAATGTCCAAAGGAGAGCAAGACCTACAAGATCTAGGATAAATTATTTGTTAAAAAAATTAAAGATTATTATTCATGAGAATCATTTTTAAAATATTTATTGAATTTGTTGCAATATTGTTTCTGTTTTATGTTTTGGATTTTTGCCAGGAGGCATGTGGGATTTTAGCTCCTCAATCAGAGATTGAACCCACACGCCCTGCATTGGAAGGCGAAATCTTAACCACTGGAAGGGAAATATGGGAAGTCCCGTAGGATAAATTCTGTATATTCAGCAAATCGCTGAAAAGAGAATGGTGCTTGTTTTTCACTCATTATTGCAACAAATCTAAAAACTTCAAGTTGTAGAAGAGTACATGCAAGACATAGTTCTTGACACTGAATGTTTATAATTTGATTACACAGAATGAGGTTAACTGAATAAAAGTGTCTTAATATAAGAATTTCATTTGTGTCTTAAACCACAGATAGAAGGTTTTAAGTGTTCTTTGTGTTGAAAGTATTTCCATTAATAAATGTTCTTCTGCATAGTCATTACCTCTTATAGAAGTAAAACTGACAAAATACATTAACCATAATAAATTTGATTTGCAAATATTAAAAGCTTAAAGAATCTTGCTAGTCTAGTAGGGCATTGTTAGCACCATGTAGACTTGAAATACCAAGCAAATGTTTGTCTCTCCAAACTCTAGAGACTTTCCTTAACATTATTTGTATATGTTGCAAATATATATGTATTCTTACATATATGTAAGAAGAGATGGCAAGAATACACAGAAGAACTGTACGAAAAAGATCTTCATGACCCAGATAATCACGATGGTGTGATCACTCAACTAGAGCCAGACATCCTGGAATGTGAAGTCAAGTGGGTCTTAGAAAGCATCACTACGAATAAAGCTAGTGGAGGTGATGGAATTCCAGTTGAGCTCTTCCAAATCCTGAAAGATGATGCTGTGAAAGTGCTGCCCTCAATATGCCAGCAAATTTGGAAAACTCAGCAGTGGCCACAGGACTGGAAAAGATCAGTTTTCATTCCAATCCCAAATAAAGGCAATGCCAAAGAATGCTCAAACTACCACACAATTGCAATCATCTCACACACTAGTAAAGTAATGCTCAAAATTCTCCAAGCCAGGTTTCAGCAATATGTGAACCGTGAACTTCCTGATGTTCAAGCTGGTTTTAGAAAAGGCAGAGGAACCAGAGATCAAATTGCCAACATCCTCTGGATCATGGAAAAAGCAAGAGAGTTCCAGAAAAACATCTATTTCTGCTTTATTGACTATGCCAAATCCTTTGACTGTGTGCATCACAATAAACTGGAAAATTCTGAAAGAGATGGGAATACCAGACCACCTGATCTGCCTCTTGAGAAATTTGTGTGCAGGTCAGGAAGCAACAGTTAGAACTGGACATGGAACTACAGACTGGTTCCAAATAGGAAAAGGAGTATGTCAAGGCTGTATATTGTCACCCTGCTTATTTAACTTATATGCAGAGTAGATCATGAGAAACACTGGACTGGAAGAAACACAAGCTGGAATCAAGATTGCCGAGAGAAATATCAATAACCTCAGATATGCAGATGACACCACCCTTATGGCAGAAAGTGAAGAGGAATTCAAAAGGCTCTTGATGAAAGTGAAAGTGGAGAGTGAAAAAGTTGGCTTAAAGCTCAACATTCAGAAAATGAAGATCATGGCATCCGGTCCCACCACTTCATGGGAAATAGATGGGGAAACAGTGGAAACAGTGTTGACTTTATTTTTCTGGGCTCCAAAATCACTACAGATGGTGACTGTAGCCATGAAATTAAAAGATGCTTACTCCTTGGAAGGAAAGTTATGTCCAACCTAGATAGCATATTCAAAAGCAGAGACATTACTTTGCCAACAAAGGTCCGTCTAGTCAAGGCTATGGTTTTTCCTATGGTCATGTAGGGATATGAGAGTTGGACTGTGAAGAAGGCTGAGCGCCAAAGAATTGATGCTTTCGAACTGTGGTGTTGGAGAAGACTCTTGAGAGTCCCTTGGACTGCAAGGAGATCCAACCAGTCCATTCTGAAGGAGATCAGCCCTGGGATTTCTTTGGAAGGAATGATGCTAAAGCTGAAACTCCAGTACTTTGGCCACCTCATGTGAAGAGTTGACTCATTGGAAAAGAGTCTTATGCTGGGAGGGATTGGGGGCAGGAGGAGAAGGGGACGACAGAGGATGAGATGGCTGGATGGCATCACTGACTCGAAGGATGTGAGTCTGAGTGAACTCCGGGAGTTGGTGATGGACAGGGAGGCCTGGGGTCCTGTGATTCACAGGGTCGCAAAGAGTCAGACATGAAAGAGCGACTGATCTGACCTAATATGTATATATATACACACACACACACAAACACACACACATATACATGTACATGTATATATACATATTTCAACAAATTGAATACAGTGGTCTTTATTAGTGAATAAAATGATTCAATTTTGGGTTATATCTTATTACTCGATAGTTGAAATATATAACAAAAATGCTTTCAGAAGAAAATAAAAATAGGTATCATTTATTGCATTATTCATTATATATTGACTCTTTTTTAAATTTCTTCTTGGTCCTTCTTAAACCTTTCTAGCATCTTCTCGACCCTTGTCTCCAGGCTACGTATTTGTAAATCCAATTTGTTTTCAAGATTTTGAATCATTTTCACTATCATTATTTGGAATTCTTTATCAGGTAGATTCCCTATCTCTTCCTCTTTGTTTTGGTTTGGTGGGCATTTATCCTGTTCCTTTATCTGCTGGGTATTTCTCTGCCTTTCACCTTGTTTATATTGCTGTGTTTGGGATGGCCTTTCTGTATTCTAGCAGTTTGTGGTTCTTCTTTTTTGTGGAGGTTCCTTGCTGTGGATGGGGTGGATGGGTAGCTTGTCAAGGTTTTCTCGTTAGGGAAGCTTGTGTCAGTGTTCTGGTGGGTGAATCTCTATTTCTTCTTTCTGGAGGGCAATGATATGTCCAGTAATAAGTTTTGAGATGTCAATGGGTTTGAAGTGACTTTGGTTAGCCTGTATATTGAGGCTCAGGGTTATGTTCCTGTGTTGCTGGAGAATTTGCATGGTATGTTTTGCTCTGGAGCTAGTTGGCCCTTGGGTGGTGCTTGGTTTCAGTGTAGTATGGAGGCATTTGACGAGCTTCTATCGATGAATGTTCCCTGGAGTCAGGAGTTCTCTGGTGTTCTCAGGATTTGGACTTAAGCCTCCTGCCTCTAGTTTTCAGTCTTATTCTTACAGTAGCCTCAAGACTTCTCCATCTATACAGCATCAATGATAAAAATTCTAGGTTAATGATGAAAAGTTTCTCCACAGTGAGGGACACCCAGAGAGGTACACAGAGTTACATGGAGAAGAGAAGAGGGAAGAGGGAGATAGAGATGATCAGGAGGAGGAGAGGGGGAATCAAAAGGTGAGAGAGCATGCTAGCCAGTAATCACTTCCCTATATGCTCTCCACAGTCTGGATCCCTCAGAGATGTTCACGGCGTTACACAGAGAAGTGATGAGGGAGGAAGGAGACAGAGGTGGCCAGGAAGATAAAAGGGGGGAATCAAAAGGAGAGAGGCAGATCCAGCCAGTAATCAGTTCCCTGTGTTATCCACAGCCCAGAACACACAAAGAGATTCACCAAGTTGGGTAGAGAAGAAAATGGGGAGGGGGGAGATAGAGGCAACCTGGTGGAGAAAAAGGAGATTCAAAAGGGGGATACAGCAATCAGGCCAGTGATCTTGCTCCCAAGTAAAAATTGATACTGAAGATTGGGTTCTTAAAGGTACAAAGTTAATAACAAGTACCAAAAACCAAAGATGAAAAATCTTGAGTAGAGGTTAGCTTCTCAAAAAGGGAGGAGGATTCAGGATGGGGAACACATGTATACCAGTGGTGGATTCATTTTGATATTTGGCAAAACAAATACAATATTGTAAAGTTTAAAAATAAAATAAAATTAAAAAAAATTGAAAGCATTTCCCCTAAAGTCAAGAACAAGACAAGGGTGCCCACTCTCACCACTACTATTAAACATAGTTTTTAAAGTTTTGGCCATAGCAATCAGAGCAGAAAAAGAAATAAAAGGAATCCAAATTGGAAAAGAAGTAAAACTCTCACTGTTTGTAGATGACATGATCCTCTACGTAGAAAACCCTAAAGACTCCACCAGAATATTACTAGAGCTAATCAATGAATATAGCAAAGTTGCAGGATATAAAATTAACACACAGAAATCCCCTGCATTCCTATACACTAACAATGAGAAAGCAGAAAGAGAAATTAAGGAAACAATTCCATTCACCATTGCAATGGAAAGAATAAAATACTTAGGAATATATCTACCTAAAGAAACTAAAGACCTATATATAGAAAAGTATAAAACACTGGTGAAAGAAATCAAAGGGGACACTAATAGATGCAGAAATATACCATGTTCATGGATAGGAAGAATCAATGTACTGAAAAAGAGCATACTACTAAAAGTAATCTATAGATTCATTGCAATCCCTATCAAGCTACCAACGGTATTCTTCACAGAGCTAGAACAAATAATGTCACAATTTGTATGGAAATACAAAAAACCTCGAATAGCCAAAGCAATCTTGAGAAAGAAGAATGGAACTGGAGGAATCAACCTGCCTGACTTCAGGCTCTACTACAAAGCCATAGTCATCAAGAGAGTATGGTACTGGCACAAAGACAGAAATATAGATCAATGGAACAAAATAGAAATCCTAGAGATAAACCCATGCACCTATGGACACCTTATCTTTGACAAAGGCAAGAATATACAATGGAGAGAAATGCAAATCAAAACCACTATGAGGTACCATTTCACACCAGTCAGAATGGCTGCGATCCAAAAGTCTACAAGCAATAAATGTTGGAGAGGGTGTGGAGAAAAGGGAACCCTCTTACACTGTTGGTGGGAATGCAAACTAGTACAGCCACTATGGAGAACAGTGTGGAGATTCCTTAAAAAACTGGAAATAAAACTGCCTTATGACCCACCAATCCCACTGCTGGGCATATACACTGAGGAAACCAGAATTGAAAGAGACACGTGTACCCCAATGTTCATTGCAGCACTGTTTATAATAGCCAGGACATGGAAACAACCTAGATGTCCATCAGCAGATGAATGGATAAGAAAGCTGTGGTACATATACACAGTGGAGTATTACTCAGCCATTAAAAATAATACATTTGAATCGGTTCTAATGAAGCAGATGAAACTGGAGCCAATTATAGAGAGCCAAGTAAGCCAGAAAGAAAAACACCAATACAGTATACTAATGCATATATATGGAATTTAGAAAGATGGTAACAATAACCCTGTATATGAGACAGCAAAAATGTATAGAATAGTCTTGTGAACTCTGTAGGAGAGGGAGAGGGTGGGATGATTGGGAGAATGGCATTGAAACATGTATAATATCATATATGAAACAAGTCGCCAGTCCAGGTTCGATGCACGATACTGGATGCTTGAGGCTGGTGTACTGGGATGACCCAGAGGGATGGTACGGGGAGGGAGGAGGGTTCAGGATGTGGAACACGTGTATACCTGTGCCAGATTCATGTTGATATATGGCAAAACCAATCCAATATTGTAAAGTTAAAAAAAAAAAGAAAAAAAAAACAATAAACAAAAACAGATTTTGGACATCTTAAAAAAAATAAAAAATCTATCAAAGAACAAAAAAAGAATTATACTATTATACTGACCAAAGAGAGATTTTACTAAGTGAATATCAATGTAGAAAAAAGGAAAATATAAAAATGCAACATAGGACAGAAAGCAGAATATACACACACATATAGAGAGAATAATAATATTTAGATGGCAGAGATTTTGAAGAAAAAAATGTTCTCTGAAAGATAATGTTTTATGTTTGATGTTAAATATTCATACAATTTAGTTTCCTTAGCCAATGACACAGATCCAGTCTATGAAAAATCCACTCTGCCTCTTCTGTACTCTGGAGTCTCTACACAAGTTTCCCAGCTTTTGGTACCAGGGATCAGTTTAGTAGATGACAACTTTTCCAAGGACCTGGGTGGAGGTGGTTATAGGATGTTTCAAGCTCATTTTGTGTATTGTGCACTTTATTTCTATTATTATTATTATATCTTTGTCACATCAAATCATCAGACATTAGATTTCAGAGTTCAGACCCTGGCTCCAATACTCGAGATGGTCACAATAGTGAATCCATTAGGTGTGATTCAGATAAGGAGTCAGAAGTTAGGAAGGTGGATGTGAGTCAGAGTGAGAACTTAGAAATCTTTCATATTGTGAAAGATTTAAGTCCAATGACTCATTTTGGAGACAGACCCATTTGAGTGACCTTTTCCCTGACATATTTGGTTTTTCTAAATTAACTAGAAAAATAATAACATAAGAAATCTGATAAAAGATTAGGAAATAATGCAATCTAACTGAATTTGAAGAAAAGATGAGGAATTTCCCATTGGGAAAGAAATATTTTAGGAAATTATTTAAAAGATCAACAGATAGCATTTCCATTCCAGTATTTCAAATACATAGAAAAGCCTAGGTTAATAAACCTGATCTTCGCATTTAGAGTATGTGATTTCGATAAAAATTTTAAGTATATTTTTAACCCCATTTCAATCAGTGAAATAGTTATTTTAAAAGAAATGTTCTATGAAAAATATGCCCTGGCATATAGTAAAAAAAAAAAAAAAAATTAAAGATAAGTTTTTTCAAAGATTTCCCAAGTTAAATTAGTATGGCATAGTCCTTCCAGAAATAAATTCCAGTGCTATCTGTGAATAGTTTCCTTTTCTTTAAGTCTCTTTGCGTTTTACCACTGAAGGATACTCAAAAGAAGAAGAAAAGGAGAATCTACATAGAAATAAAAGAGTTTATCCTTCTGGGACTGTCAGATCCACAACTTCACGTTGTGAGCTGTGTCTTTCTACTCACCATCTACATGCTCAGCATCACTGGAAACCTGACCATTAATCACCCTAACCCTGCTGGATGCCCACCTACAGACCCTCATGTATTTCTTCCTCAGAAATTTCTCCATATTAGAGGTGTCATCCACAACTGTCACTATACCCAAGTTCCTTATCACCATTATTAGAGGAGATAAAACTTTTCTTTTACTGATTGTATGACTCATTTTTCTTTTTTCTTTTTCATTCTCTTGGGAGTCATTGAGTTTTGCCTACTGGCTACTAAGTCTTCTGACCATTACATTTCCATCTGCAAATAGCTGCATTACATGAACATCATGAATCACAGAGACTGCACACTACTTGTCTTGGCTTCTTGGCTGGCTTCATCCTTAATCATTTTTTCATCACTCATGCTGTTCAGACAACTTGATTATGCCATTGATCATTTTAATTGTGATTATTTCACACATTTCTTGTTTAGACACCAAACTGCTAGAGATGATGGGCTTTCCCACTGCTGTGTTTACCCTAATGTTCACTTTGGTATTAATAATTCTGTCTTATCCATATATCATCAGAACAATTTTGAGGATCTCTTCCACCACTCAGAGGACAAGGGGCTTTTCCACGTGTTCTTCCCACAAATTGTCATCTCCATCTCTTATGGCAGCTACATTTTCATGTACATGAAACCATCAGTAAAGGACAGGGTGTCTTTGAGCAAGAGAGTGGCTGTGCTAACCACCTCAGTAATCCCCAGGCTGAACTCCTTTATTTACACCCTAAGGAATCTGAAAGTCAAGTGATCCTTCATGGACGTGGCCAGGAAGACTGTACTCTTCTCAAGGAAATGAAAAATTAAAAGCCTTGTTTTATAAATTAGAGGCATAACAATGAGCAATCAAATAAAAACCAGGGCTTTCAAAGTCTATTGATTTTCACATAGTCTTCCTGGAAGTATTTTCCAGTGCTCATACTTCTATTGACAGCATCTTACCAAATATGAGTACAGTTGTGCAGTAGTTTGAACATTCTTTGGCATTGCCTTTCTTTGGGATTGGAATGAAAACTGACATATCTAGTGCAACATTTTAACAGCATCATCTTTTAGGAATTGAAAGAATTCCACTGGATTTCCATCACCTCCACTAGTTTTGTTCATAGTGATGCTTCCTAAGGCTAACCTGACTTCAGACTCCAGCATGTCTGGCTCTAGCTGAGTGATCACATCATCATGGTTATCTGGGTGATTAAGATCTTTTTTGTATAGTTCTTCTGTGTATTCTAGCCAGCTCTTCTTAATATCTTCTGCTTCTATTAGGTCCATACCATTTATGTACTTTATTGTTACCATCTTTGCATGATATGTTCCTTTGGCATCTCTAATTTTATTGATGAGATGTCTAGTCTTTCCCATTCTATGGTTTTCCTCAATTTCCTTGCATTGTTCACTGAGGAAGGCTTTCTTACCTCTGCTTGCTATTCTTGGGAACTTTGCATTCAAATGGACATATGTTTCCTTTTCTCCTTTGCCTTTTGCTTCTCTACTTTTCTCAGCTATTCGTAAGACCTCCTCAGACAACCATTTTGCCTTTTTGCATTTCTTTTCCTTGAGGATGGTCTTGGTCACTGCTTCCCGTAGAATGTCACGAACCTCCATCCATAGTTCTTCAGGCACTTTATCAGATCTATTACCTTGAATCTATTTTTCACTTCCACTGAATAATCATAAAGGATTTGATTTCTATGAGGTCACACAGAGTCGGACACGACTGAAGTGACTTTGCAGTAGCAGCAGCATACCTGAATGGTCTAGTGATTTTCCCTACTTTCTTCAGTTTAAGTCTGAATTTGGCAGTAAGGAACTCATGATCCAAGCCATAGTCAGCTCCCAGGCTTGTTTTTGCTGACTGCATAGAGCTTCCCCATCTTCAGCTGCAAATAATATAATTAATTTGATTTCAGTATTGACCATCTGGATATGTCCATGTGTAGAGTCTTCTCTTGTGTTGTTGGAAGAGGGTGTTTGCTATGAGCAGTGTGTTGTCTTGGCAAAACTCGATTAGTCTTTGCCCTGCTTCATTCTGTATTCCAAATCTGCCTATTATTCCAGGTATTTCTTGACTTTCTACTTTTGCATTCCAGTCCCCTATGATGAAAAGGACATCTTTTTGGGGTGTCAGTTCTAGAAGGTCTTGTAGGTCTTCATAGAGCCGTTCAACTTCAGCTTCTTCAGCATTACTGGTTGGGGCATAGACTTGGATTACTGTGATATTGAATGGTTTGCCTTGCAAACAAACAGAGTTCATTCTGTCATTTTTGAGATTGCACCCAAGTACTGCCTTTCAGACTCCTTTGTTGACTATGAGGGCTGATCCATTTCTTCTACTTCTTACCCACAGTAGTAGATATAAAAGTCCTCTGAGTTAAATTCTCCCATTCCAGTCCATTTTAGTCCCCTGATTCTAAAATGTTGACTTTCACTCTTGCCATCTCCTATTTGACCACTTCTGATTTACCTTTTAATGGGGTTGCAAAGAGTCAGACACGACTGAGAGACTGAACTAAACTGATTTACCTTAATTCATGGACCTAACATTCCAGGTTCCTATGCAATATTATTCTTTACAGCATCAGACTTTACTTACATCACCAGTCACATCCAAACTGGGCATTGTTTTCACTTTTGTTCCATCTCTTCATTCTTTTTGGAGTTATTTCTCCACTCTTGTGCAGTAGCCTATTGGGCACCTACCAACCAGGGGAGTTCATCTTTTGGTGTCATATTTTTTTGCATTTTCATATTGTTCCTGGGATTCTCAAGGCAAGAGTACTGAAGTGGTTTCCATTCCCTTCTCCAGTGGACCACGTTTTGTCAGAACTCTCCACCATGAAGAATGTCCAAACTACCACACAATTGCACTTATCTCACACTCTAGCAAAGTAATGGTCAAATTCTCCAAGTGAGGCTTCAACGGTACATTAACCGAGAACTTCCAGATGTTACAACTGGATTTAGAAAAGGTGAAGGAATGAGGGATCAAATTGCCAACATCTGTTGGGCCATAGAAAATTCAACAAAGTTCCAGAAAAACATCTACTTCTCCTTTATTGACTATGCCAAAGCCTTTGACTGTGTGGTTCACAACAAACTGTGGAAAATTCTTAAAGAGATGAGAATACCAGATCACCTTACCTACATCCTGAGAAATCTGTATGCCATTCCAGAAGCAGCAGTTAGAACTGGACATAGAACAACGGACTGGTACCAAATTGAGAAAGGAGTATGCTAAGGCTGTATATTGTCACCCTGCTCATTTAACTTATATGCAGCGTACATCATGCAAAATACCAGGCAGGATGAAGCACAAGCTGGAATCAAGATTGCTGAAATATCAATAACCTAGATAAGCAGATGTCACAATCCTTTGGGCAGAAAGTGAAGAGGAACTAAAGAGCCACTTGATGAAAGTGAAAGAAGAGAGTGAAAAAGCTGGCTTGAACCTCAGCATTAAAAAAAAACTAAGATCATGGCATCTAGTTCCATCACTTCATGGCATATACATGGGGAAACAGTGGAAACAGTGACAAACTTTAATTTCTTGGGCTCCAAAATCATTGCAGATGATGAGTGCAGGCATGATATTAAAAGACACTTGCATCTTGGAAGAAAAGCTATGACCAAACTAGACAGCATATTAAAAATCAGGCATTACTTTGTCAACACAGATGCATCTAGTTAAAGCTATGGTTTTTTTCATTAGTCATGTATGGATGTGAGAGTTGGACCACAAAGAATACTGAGTGCCAAAGAATTGATGCTCTTGAACTGTGGTATTGGACAAGACTCTTGAGAGTTTTTTGGGCTGCAAGGAGATCCACCAGTCAATCCCAAAGAAAATCAATCCTGAATATTCATTGGAAGGGCTAATGCTGAACCTGAAGCTCCAATTCTTTGGCCACTTGATGCAAGGAACTGATTAATTGGAAAAGACCCTGATGCTGAGAAAGAGTGAAGGCAGGAGGAGAAGGGGACGGCAGAGGATGAGATGGTTGGATGGCATCACTGACTCAATGTACATGAGTTTGAGCAAGCTCCAGGAGATGGTGATAGACCAGGAAGCCTGGAATGTTGCAGTCCATGGGGTCGCAAAGAGTTGAACATGAGTAAATGACTGAACTGAACTACCAAATATAGTATATACATTTTTTTGCCATTCAAATTCTCATCATTCTTTCATGTACTGCCCTTCCTTTGGGCTCATCATTCTACTCAACCTTGGAACTGACCTCATTTCCCTCTTTGAAATGTTTTTTTAATTCCATGTTTTCAAAATATTTCTTAGAAAATTAAGGACAGACAGAAAAAGGCAGAGCAGCAACACCTGAGAGAGACCTGTGTTTTGATTTTGACAGGAAACACTCTTTCTAGAAATTCAGGAAATATTAAATCATGCTGAATACTATTTTTCAATGTTTTTTTAATTGTTGGATAATTGCTTTACAATGTTGTGTTGGTTTCTGCCATACGTTAACATGAGTCTATCATAAGTATACATATGTCCCCTTCTTTTTGAACTTCACTCCCACCTCCTACCCCAGCCCACATCTCTAGGTTGTCATAGAGGCCTGAGTTAAGCTCACTGTGCTGTACAACAACTTCTCATTGGCTATCTGTTTTACATATTTTAACGTATGAGTTTCAATGATAGTCTCTCAATTTGCCCCACCTTCTCCCAACCCCAACCCCACTCTGTTCCAGGTCTTTTCTCTATGTCTGTGTCTCTAATTGCTGCCCTGAAAGTA
Organism: Bos indicus x Bos taurus; assembly: GCF_003369695.1. Classification (NCBI taxonomy): domain Eukaryota; kingdom Metazoa; phylum Chordata; class Mammalia; order Artiodactyla; family Bovidae; genus Bos; species Bos indicus x Bos taurus. The sequence goes on from NC_040080.1 coordinate 61,138,391, forward strand.
GGTTCATCGGTACCATTTTTCTAGATTCCATATATATGTGTTAATATACAATATTTGTTTTTCTCTTTCTGATTTACTTCACTCTATAACAGGCTCTAGGTTTATCTACCTCACTATATTTGATTCCAGTTTGTTCCCTTATGTGGATGCTTGGCTTGTTATGAACCAGTTTATAACCCAGCATATGGTTTGCATTTGTGCTCAGTCACGGCCAACTCTTTGTGATGCTATGGACTATAGCCTGACAGCCTTCTCTGTCCATGTGCTTACCACAGCTTCTTTATCCATTCATCTGTTGATGGACATCAAGGTTGCTCCCATGTCCTGGCTATTGTGAATAGTGCTGCAATGAACACTGGGGTACCTGTGTCTTTTAGAATTGTGATTTTCTGAATATATGCCCAGTAGTGAGATTGCTGGGTCATATGGAAGTCTTATTCCTATTTTTTAAAGAAACCACCATACTATTCTGCATAGTGGCTCTATAAATTCACATTCCCACCAACTGTGTAAGAGGATTCCCATTTCTTCACATCTTCTCCAGCATTTATTTGATGATGGCCATCTTGACCCATGTGAGGTTTAACCTCATTATAGTTTTGACAAGTGAAGTTGAGTATTTTTTTCATGTGTTTATTAGCCATCTTTATCTCTTCTTTGGAGAAATAGCCATCTATTTAGGTCTTCTGCCTATTGTGTCAATGACTTATTCTTTTGTTATTGAACTACATGAGTTGCTTGTATATTTTGGAGATTAATCCTTTGTCATTTGCTTCATTTGCAAATATTTTCTCCCATTCTGAGGGTTGTCTTTTCATCTTGCTTATGATTTCCTTTGCTGTGCAAAGGCTTTTAAGTTTAATTAGGTCCCACTTGTTTTTATTTCCAACATAAGGTGGTGGAGGTCTTTAATCCGTTTTGAGTTTATATTTGTGAATGGTGTTAGGAAGTGTTCTAATTTTATTCTTTTACACATAACTGTCCAGTTTTCCCTGCGCCACTTATCGAAGAGGCTGTATTTCCTCTGTGGCATATTCTTGCCTCCTTTTTCAAAGATAAGGTGCCCAAAGTGCTTGAGTTTATCTCTGGGCTTTCTATTTTGTTACATTGAGTCTTCCAATTCAAGAATTGGTATGTCTTTCCATCTGTTTATGTCATCTTTGACTTCTTTCATCAATGTCTTATAGTTTTCTTTATACAGCTCTTTTGTGCATTTATTCCTAGATATTTTATTGTTATTGTTGCCTTGGTGAATGGAGTTGATTATTTTCTCCTTCAGATTTTTGTTACTAGTGTATTGGAATTCAGTGGATTTCTGTGTATTGATTTTGTATGCTGCAACCTTACTAAATTAACTGATTAATCTAGTAATTTTCTGATAGTATTTTTAGGGTTTTCTTTGTATTATGTATCATGCTGTTGCCAATGAAAGTTTTACTTCTTTTCCAATCTGGATCCCTTTTCTTTCTTGTTCTTCTCTGTTGCCATTTAAAATTAACTCCAATTTTACCTTTTCATTATGGCTGTGAAATAAGAACATTCATATAAAACATTTCCTGAGGAAAAGATAAGGTAAAATTTTCTTCAAGAGAAAATCAATAACAGCTACCTCAGAAAGTTGTTTAATAAAAGCTATGATGAACCTGACAGTGTATTAAAAACCAGAAACATCACTGCCAACAATGATCTGTATAGTCAAAGCTATGGGTTTTTCAGTAGTCATGTAGGGATGTGAGAGTTGGACAATAAAGAAGGCTGAGCACACAAGAACTGATGCTTTTAGATTGTACTGCTAGAGAATACTCTGGAGAGTCCTTTGGACTGTGAGATCAAACCAGTAAATCCTGCAGAAAATCAACTCTAAATATTAATTGGAAGGACTGATGCTGAAGCTGAAGGTCCAATAGTTTGGCCACCTGATGTGAAGAACACATTCACTGGAAAAGACCCTGATGCTGGGAAAAATTGTGAAATTTTCCAAGCATCTGGAAAGATGCTTGGAAAGCATCACTAGATCATGGACATGAGTTTGAGGAAACTCAGGGAACTAGTGAAGGACAGGGGAGCCTCGTGTGCTGCAGTCCATGTGAGCACAAAGAGTTGGATACGAATGAGTGACTGAAAATGAAATAAAGCTGTTCACAAGATTCAATGAGCCAATATGAAGAAAATAATTAGAATAGGCCTGGAATATAGTAATTGCTGAAAAAAATTAACTCTACCCTTCTCTTTCTTCTCTCTCCTCATTATTATAAAAGTATTATAATAATATAAAGAGTTCAAATATACTTTATTTTGTAAACTTTAAAAATATTTAAGTAGATATTTATATTTTATTTACAACCCTCTAGTGATTGTTATTGTTGCATTTCGTGAAAGTTCCAAATAGAATAAAAACTTCCTAATAATGTCATTTCTATTACGTGGTAAAATGAAAATTTCAGAAATCCGCATCAATTCTCACATTCTTTTCATCAAGCTAAATGGCCTATAAAATTGCAACACCAATCTGTTTTCTTTACTTCATTCAGAATATTTGAATAAAAAATTTATAGAAAATTCTGAAGCAATATTCAACCTTATCCAGTTAATTAGGTTCAGTGTGGGGAATTTTTTTTTTAACATGGGAACAGATGAAAAGGACTCATACAACTGTACTGAAAGAGTTTTGGAAGATTATGAGTAATAGAAAGCATTTTTAAGAACTTTACTCTTTTAATGATATAATCACTTGCATTTCCTGGAGAAAAAGAGAACCTTTTGGATGGTATCCTTGAAGGGTTGTTTCACTTGCTGGTTTCTCAGTGAATATATAAATGGATTCATCATAGGAGGAACAGAAGCATTCAGAATAGATGCTCCTTTGTTCAAGGATGCCTTTTCCTTTGCTGATGGGTTGGCATACATGAATATACAGCTTCCATAAGAGATGAAAATGACAATCATGTGAGAGGAGCATGTAGAAAATGCCTTTTTTCTCTGACTGGCAGAAGGCAGCCTCAGAATTGTCTTGATGATGAACATGTAGGATAGAATTATTAATGCCAAAGTAAAAAGCAGAATCTCTAATGCAGAGTAAAAACCAATCACTTCAAGGAGCCATGTGTCTGAGCAAGATAGTTTCAAGAGGGGGAAATAGTCACAAGCAAAGTGATCAATGATATTAGAACCACAGTAATCTAACTGGAGAAAAAGAATAACAGGTGGGAAGATGTTTAAGAACCCTGCGAGCCAAGCACAAAAGACAAGTAATACACAGACTCTGTCGTTCATGATGGTTGTGTAATGCAGGGGTTTGCAGATGGCTACATAGCGATCATAAGACATGGCTGTTAGAAGATAAAACTCAGTGATACCCAAGAAAATGAAGAAAAACAGCTGAGCTGTACAATCATTGTATGAAATCGTTTTGTCCCTGGTGATAATTGTGCCCAGAAATCTAGGAATACCAACAGTTGTAAAGGAGATTTCTAATATAGAGAAGTTCCTGAGGAAAAAATACATAGGTGTCTGTAAATGGGAGTCCACCAAGGTGAGAATAATGATGGTCAAATTTCCAGTGACACTTAATATATATGTGATGATTAAAAAGAGAAAAGTCACAATCTGAAGCTCTGGGTCATCTGATAGCCCCAGAAGAATGAATTCTGTGGGTCTTGTGTGGTTTTTCATTGCTGATCCTTTCCCCCATTCAAAGAGAAAAATGGATGTGTCTCCTATAGGAAATAAATGATTAAAATACATTTGAGGATAGAATACAAATCTTTTAAAATATCCATCATGATGATAATAAATGAAATTTAAAATTCACCTACAGAGCTCTCTCCAATTTCCATTCAACTTTTCATTCTAGTAAGGAATATTATCTGAAGTTCAAAATCATTATTTCTTCTTCAAAAATACATTATCATAGACTATGGATAAAATAAAACTCTTATGATAACACTTAAATAGGGTTATCTTTTCTAATAATTTTTAATTGGTTCAAGGTTTCTTTAAAACATTTAGCTTCCTTTGTAAAAGGTACAGATATATTTTAATTGATTCTCCTCCTTTCCTCAGTATTATAAAAACCAGTATACTTCGCAGATAATCTAAATAGAGTTTGAAAGCATACAGACTTTAGGTATGCCTACTTCCACATTTTATATTTTGCATAACTGAGGCCCACTTTGTTTAGGTGACTTTCACTAGTTTAAATGATTAGTGAACATAGTAAATCTGTGGGAAATTCTTAAAGAGATGGGAATACCAGACAATCTAACCTCTCTCCTGAGAAACCTATATGCAGGACAAGAAGCAGCAGTTAGGACTGGACATGGAACAATGGACTGTTTCAAATATGGGAATGGAGTACTTCAAGGCTGTATATTACCACACTGCGTGTTTGTGTGTGTGTGTGTTAGTTACTCAGTTGTGTCCGACTTTTTATAACCCCATGGACTGTTGCCACAGTCCATGTGGATCACAAGAAACTGTGGAAAATTCTTATAGAGATGGGAATACCAGACCACCTGACCTGCTTCCTGAGAAATCTGTATGCAGGTCAGGAAGCAACAGTTAGAACTGTTCATGGAACAAAAGAATGGTTCTAAATCGGGGAAGAAGTACCTCAAGGCTGCATATTGTCACCCTGCTTATTTAACTTATATGCAGAGTACATCGTGCAAAATGCCAGGCTGGATGAAGCACAAGTTGGAATCAAGATTGCGGGCAGAAATATCAATAACCTCAGATATGCAGATGACACCACCCTTATGGCAGAAAGCAAAGAAGAACTAAAGAGCCTTTTGACAAAAGTGAAAGAGGCGGAGAGTGAAAAAGTTAGCTGAAAATGCAACATTCAGAAAACTAAGATCATGGCAACCAGTCCCATCACTTCATGGCAAATAGATGGGGAAACAGTGGAAACAATGACAGACTTTATTTTGGGGGGCTCTAAAATCAATGCAGATGGTGACTGTAGCCATGAAATTAAAAGATGATTGCTTCTTGGAAGAAAAGCTATGACCAACCTCGACAGCATTTTAAAAAGCAGAGACATTATTTTGCCAACAAAAGTCCATCTAGTCAAAGCTTTGGTTTTTCTAGTAGTCATTTGTGGATGTGAGAGTTGGACTATAAAGAAAGCTGAGCGTGGAAAAATTGATGCTTTTGAACTGTGGTGTTTGAGAAGACTCCTGAGAGCCCCTTGGACTGCAAGAAGATCAGGCCAGTCAATCCTAAATGAAATCAGTTCTGAATATTCATTGGAAGAGCTGCTTCACTGGAAAAGACCCTGATGCTGGGAAAGATTGAGGGCTGAGGTGAAGGGGATGAAAGAAGATGAGACGCCTTCATGGCATCATAGATTCAGTGGACGTGAGTTTGAGCAAACTCCAGGAAATAGTGAGAAGACTGGCATGCTGCAGTTCATGGGGTTGGAAAGAGTCAGACACAACTAACCACCTGAGCAACAACAACACAGCATAGTAATATCTCAATTTAGAATATAGGTAGATACCCATGGGAATATTTTTGTGGCACTCTATCCTAATTTACTTTCATAAATGTTTGGTTGATGCAATGCCTTAATTTCTTCCTTTTCTGATAAAAGACCGAAAGCACAAGAAAGTGTAACGTCCGCTACCAAATTAAATAATTGCTACATTCAGTTTAGTTCATACAATACACACTTATTTTCTTTTGTTTTACAATTTTGCCTTAGCAAATGAATAAGTAGATGGGCAAAATCTTTACTGGGAAGCAGATATTCCCTTAAATAAGGAATGTCATTTTTATCTTTTTAGTTCTACAAACAAAAACCATTTAACTTAGGAAAAAATAATGAACAACACAATACTTATGGCTATGCTGCTTCTTTAGGACTCCATGAATAGCATTCTTGTTCGTAAACCACCATTTACTCTTTAATAACAAAAATTTCCTAAATTCCCAAACCCATATACACATACTAGTTTAAAACACATGAATGAAATGTAATAATATGCATTAACCTGAATAATAACAAATTGTACTTGCTTCCTGGTTTTTCTTGATGATTTAGTCTCAAATTTTACGGTCTGATCACTTTAATAATTATATAATTTCAGAGTTGGTGAGTTGAGTTAGCAATTTATTTGGTTTCAATTTTACTCTCAAAACAAATATGGTGACTTAACCATGTCATTGCTCTCAAGGATTATATTCTCACTGTGGTTCAACTGGTAATATTTGACCCACAATATCCTTCATTCCTGATATTGCAAAATTGGGGCACATTTCACTATACTGTGACTCATAATTTATTTTTGTCTCTTATCCAAGCTCTGTGTACAAACTCAGTTGAACTTGGGGGGACTAGTCAAATATTTCTTACACCTTTTCACATAATAAAAGCACTATTTATTAAAACATTTTCTTCATATTAATGCACAGACTTTAAATGAAGATTTTGTAATTCTATGATTATTTATCCATGCAATTTAAGTAATATTTTCCTTAGGCTTCAGAGACTGTTATATTTTTCTGCAAATGCTGCTTTGAGAAAAAGAGATTTAGAAATTTCTTCTCCATGTATGTCATACACAAGGAATTGGATTTACCTTGTCTTTCCTGTTTTCTCAGGGTAATTTGTTAAGTAAACAGAGGGCTGATGAGGCATTATTAAAAGACACAGGTAAATCAGTTTTGTGAGGATTAATAAGAAAGTGCTTATGCTTCCTAGTAGCTCAGTGGTAAAGCATCCACTTACTAATGCTAGAGATGTGACTGTGATCCCTGAAGTGGGAAGATTCCTCAAGCCATGGAACAACTAAGACAGTTTGCCACAAAATCTAAGCCTATGCTCTAGAGCTCAGGAACCGCAATTACCGAGTCAACATGCTGCAACTATTGAAGCCCTTACCACCTACAGCCCATGTTCCACATGAAGAGAAGCCACCGCAATGAGAAGCTCATACACCGTAAGTAGAGAGTAGCCCCCAACTGTCTCAACTAGAGAAAGCCGGTGCAGCCAAAAATAAATCAATAAGTAAAATTATTTTAAAAAAGAAAGTGTCAAAAACCAAAATGACTAAGCTAAATGAGGTAACATCATAAACAACATGTCATATTGAGTGTGCAAAAATTTGATTTAGATTTAGAAATTGACAAACTCAACAAATCAGCCCCTCAATTTCACCTCTGAGAGGCAGTTGTTAAACGTTTACTATTCTGTCAATTAGAACATCTGTCAGTCATGTGGTGGATACTCAATAAATATTTCTGAATAAATAAATATTTGAAATAATTTTGGTGTATAATCAATCTCCAGTACTCAATAAAATCTTAACTACTGATTTTTAAAGAATTTGAGATAAAGTAATCATTGATAAAAAAAAAAAAAAACAAAACGAAATTCTGTAAAGCAATTATCCTTCAGTTAAAAAATAAAGAAATTAAAAAAAAAGAATTTGAGAAACAAAATGTGAAAAGATTCACTATTTGGATAAAAAAAATGTTAGTTGCTCAGTCATATCCAACTCTTTGCAACCCCATGGACTATAGCCCACCAGGTTCCTCTGTCCATGGAATTCTCCAGGCAAGAATCCTGGAGTGGGTTTCCATTCCCTTCAAATATAAAGACAAAGTCTCTTACCGGGGCAGATTTCAAGAACCTGTGCACAATTGGGTCCCATGATGTGGTCCAGACAGGCTCCAGCACACCACTGCTGGGAGTGAACCAGTTAGTTCATCTACAAAGTGAACAAAGATCCCTGTTTTCATGGGGGTGAGGGATGGGAGAGAATGTGGATAATAAGCATGAATGTAATAAGTGTTTTGAAAAGGAAGGGAAAACTGAAATGCCTTGGAAGTGGGGTGCTAGTATAATTTTAAATAGTATCAGTGGGGTAGATTTTATTGAGGTGATATTTGGATAGAGATCTGAAGGAGGGATGGGTGCTAACCATGTGATTATCTGGGAGAGGGAGACTTTCCAGTTTAAGAAACATTTAGTGTAAATACAGTAAGGTTCTAGAAGGAAAATCATGCTGATTGCAAAGAATGATTTTTGGTTGTTTATTTTGTTTTCTCATTTCTGATATTTTTCAATTTTTGTTGAACTAGTTTCCTGGATAGAATCTCCAGGAGAGTATTGAATAAAGCAGTTATAGTGGTCCTTCACATCTTAAAACTGATTTTACCAAGACTACAGCTACTATGTAAAACATTAAAAATGATATGTGTTGTAAACTTTAGCCTTCTCTGGTGGCTCAGACAGTAAAGCGTCTGTCTACAATGCGGGAGACCTGGGTTCCATCCCTGGGTGGGGAAGATCTCCTGGAGAAGGAAATGGCAACCCACTCCAGTATTCTTGCCCGGAAAATCCCATGGATGGAGGAGCCTGGTAGGTTACAGTCCATGGGGTCGCAAAGAGTCAGACACGACTAAGCTTTCACTTTCTTTCTTTCTTTCTATGTGTTGTAAATTTTAAATTATGAATATTTTCAAGTATACACTAGGATAGAGAACTGGAGAAATAGTTTCAGGTATAGATCAAGCAGATTCAATAGATATGAAGGCTATTTTATATTGCTTTACCTGTTTTTTGAAAAGATTTGAAACATTTTGTTGTATTTTAAACTAGAACTTACATAGCAAATTTTTTCTTACCTGCATATTATGAATTCCTAAAAAAATATATATATATATATTTTTTGCTTAATCCTGATGCAGTTTCCAAGCTAGCTAAATTAGCAAAATGTCTTTGGTATCATTTATCACCTTGCACACAGTTGCACATATTCATGCTCACTTGCTCAGTTGTGTCCGATTCTTTGTGACCCCACGGACTCTAGCCCACCAGGCTTCTCTGCTTATGGGATTTCCCAGGCAAGAACACAGGAGGAGGTTGCTATTTCCTCCTCTAGGAGATCTTCCACACCCAGCGACTGAACCCATATCTCCTGAGTCTTCTACCTTGGCAGGAGGATTCTTTGCCACTGAGCCACTGGGAACATACTCCTAATACCCAATTGTCTCAAAACATCATTTTTTGTTGACTTGTTCAAATTGGAGCCAGACAAGGAACAGGTAGCATATCTAGTTGTGATGATCAAGTCAGGTTAGTTATGCTACTGAAATAATGTTCTATTCTGTTTTACTAAGAGACTTTAAAAAGTCATGAATGGTCACTGCATTTTATCATCGCATATATGATTTTCATTTCAACTTTTGCTTTGCATTTTTAGTCTTTTGATGAGGCAAATTCCACAAGTAAATTCTCTAAAGATAATTATCTTTGGGATAAGGCCACATGTAACATAAAATACTAGTTTTGATCATTTCTCTTAGTACACTATCTCCTTATTTATGAGTCAAATTGCTGGTGACTTTCTCACTTAATCTTTTGATATAAAAACCAATATAAATGTCCAAAAATGAGTTAGAAATGTTTGCCTCATCTTTTCTTCTATGAATATTTTTTAAGTTGCCCTCATTCACCTTCTTAACAATAAATAAATAAATGACATTTGCTGTTAAATTTGAAACTCTTACATCTTTTATTGAATTTTCAAATTTTAGTCAAATTAACTTATATTAAATAAGAAATAATATACTAGCCAATGTTTATGGAAAAACTGTTGTCCATGCATCATAGTTGGCCCACCACAAATTTGTGTTAAAAGTTTAATTGGGCACAAAAGCAGAGACATTACTTTGCCAACAAAGGTCCGTCTAGTCAAGGCTATGGTTTTTCCTGTGGTTATGTATGGATGTGAGAGTTGGACTGTGAAAAAGGCTGAGCGCCAAAGAATTGATGCTTTTCAACTGTGGTGTTGGAGAAGACTCTTGAGAGTCCCTTGGACTGCAAGGAAATCCAACAAGTCCATTCTGAAGGAGATCAGCCCTGGGATTTCTTTGGAAGGAATGACGCTAAAGCTGAAACTCCAGTCCTTTGGCCACCTCATGCGAAGAGTTGACTCATTGGAAAAGACTCTGATGCTGGGAGGGATGGGGGACAGAAGGAGAAGGGGATGACAGAGGATGAGATGGATGGATGGCATCAATGACTCGATGGACGTGAGTCTGAGTGAACTCTGGGAGTTGGTGATGGACAGTGAGGCCTGGTGTGCTGCGATTCATGGGGTTGCAAAGAGTCGGAAATGACTGAGCAACTGAACTGAACTGAGCCCTTTCATTCACATATAGTTTATAGCTGCATTTTTATGACAGAGGGGGAGAATTGAGTAATTCCTTCAGGGATGCTATGGTCTACAAATTCTAAATTAATATATTGCCCTTTAGGCACAAATTGTGTTGACTTCTGATACTGATAATTAAAATGTTTACACTGATTGAAACCTTTATAATAACCACTAAAGAGTTTGTGTAGGGTTAAAAAGCCACATTATTTGATATCAACATAAACTCCTTCATATATTTTGTAATAAAATTTACAGTTCTTTTAATTCTTGGAACTGTAACTCTCTAGTTTATGGTATATTTTTATTCAGGTATCAAGAACCCACATCATCAATCAATTCTAAACTTCAGTATTTTCAAATATTTCCAATTAACTGTAGAAATTACTGATTCAACAAGAAGGTAGGAGATAGTAGCTCCATGACTCTTTCCAAATTGGAAAGCTCTTTAGCAATCTTTAAAGTTGTTTTCTTTGTTTTTCAGCAATTACGGATCTAAACTTTCAACTAAGTACAATGTATGCATATCAGGAATAATTTGGCTCAATAAATTAGGATTATAGTCGTAATAGAAAAAAGGTTAGCAAATGTAAGTTGAGTCTGGGCAACATTTCACCTTTTTCTGAAGTGCACATGCAACCTTCTCCAGGATAGATTACATCCTGGGCCATAAATCTAGCCTTGATAAATTCAAAAAAAGTTAAAATCATTCCAAGCATCTTTTCTGACCACAATGCAGTAAGATTAGATCTCAATTACAGGAGAAAAACTATTAAAAATGCCAACATATGGAGGCTGAACAACACGCTGCTGAATAACCAACAAATCACAGAAGAAATCAAAAAAGGAATCAAAATATGCATAGAAACGAATGAAAATGAAAACACAACAACCCAAACCTGTGGGACACTGTAAAAGCAGTGCTAAGGGGAAAGTTCATAGCAATACAGGCAGACCTCAAGAAACAAGAAAAAAGTCAAATAAATAACCTAATTCTACACCTAAAGCAACTAGAAAAGGAAGAATGAAGAACCCCAGGGTTAGTAGAAGGAAAGAAATCTTAAAAATTAGGGCAGAAATAAATGCAAAAGAAACAAAAGAGACCATAGCCAAAATAAACAAAGCCAAAAGCTGGTTCTATGAAAGTATAAATAAAAGTGACAAACTATTAGCCAGACTCATCAAGAAACAAAGCGAGAAAAATCAAATCAATAAAATTAGAAGTGAAACTGGAGAGATCACAACAGACAACACAGAAATACAAAGGATCATAAGAGATTACTATCAGCAATTATATGCCAATAAAATGGACAACGTGGAAGAAATGGACAAATTCTTAGAAAAGTACAACTTTCCAAAACTCGACCAGGAAGAAATAGAAAATCGTAACAGACCCATCACAAGCACGGAAATTGAAACTGTAATAAAAAATCTTCCAGCAAACAAAAGCCCAGGTCCAGACGTCTTCACAGCTGAATTCTACCAAAAATTTAGAGAAGAGCTAACACCTATCCTACTCAAATTCTTCCAGAAAATTGCAGAGGAAGGTCAACTTCCAAACTCATTCCATGAGGCCACCATCACCCTAATACCAAAACCTGACAAAGATCCCACAAAAAAAGAAAACTACAGGCCAATATCACTGATGAACATAGATGCAAAAATCCTTAACAAAATTCTAGCAAATAGAATCCAACAACACATTAAAGAGATCATACACCATGATCAAGTGGGCTTTATCCCAGGGATGCAAGGATTCTTCAATATCCACAAATCAATCAATGTAATACACTACATTAACAAATTGAAAACTAAAAGCCATATGATTATCTCAACAGATGCAGAGAAAGCCTTTGACAAAATTCAACATCTGTTTATGATAGAAACCTTCCAGAAAGCAGGAATAGAAGGAACATACCTCAACATAATAAAAGCTATATATGACAAACCCACAGCAAACATTGTCCTCAGTGGTGAAAAATTGAAATCATTTCCCCTAAAGTCAGGAACAAGACAAGGGTGCCCACTTTCACCATTACTATTCAACATAGTTTTGGAAGTTTTGGGCACAGCAATCAGAGCAGAAAAAGAAATAAAAGGAATCCAAACTGGAAAAGAAGAAATAAAAAGTCCTCTTTTTTAAATTAACCTTTTTATTTTGTATTGTAGTATAGCCAGTTAGCAATGTTGTGACAGTTTCAGGTAGAAAGCAAAGGGACTCAAATCATATGTATACATGTATCCATTCTCTTTCTATATCCCCTCCCATCTCGGCTGTCACATACATTGAGCACAATTCGCTGTGCTATAGGTCCTTATTGGTTATCCATTTTAAATATAGCAGTGTGTACCTGTCCATCCCAGCTCCCTAACTATCCTTCGCCTGTCCTTCTCATCCACAACTATGAGTTCATTCTCTAAGTCTGAGTCTGTTTCTGCTTTATAAATAAGTTTGTTTGTAACACATCTTCTTAGATTCTGCATATAAGGAATGTCATATGATGTTTCTGCTTCTTGGTCTGACTTACTTCACTCAGTATGACAATCCTCTAGGTCCATTCAAAATTCTTTCTTAATGCTTCTTTACATCTGATTTTGACCTGAATAATTTGGTAAAAGTTCACAACATTTGGCGATATAGTGACCATATGAGCATGAGCCCTACCAGCAATACAAACAAAATATAGACTTTAGCTCTCACGATGATTTCTTGTATCCTTCTTTAACCCCTTAGAAAATGAGCTTGTGAGTGGTCTTGAAAACAAAAGACTTGGGATGAAAGAGTAAATCATGGAAAATAATATTTCCTAATGCAAAAAAAGATTATTTAAGGAAGAAGTGACTAAGTGCACCAGATATTTATGAGAAGTTGAGAAAAAATAGCTTTGAGTTATCTATTAATTTTCAGCTACACAGTGGACATTGGAAACTGCAGAAAAAAAGTTTTTGAGAGAGAGATAAGAGGGAAAACCAGATTCAAGTTATGTATGGATAGATAGAAGTTGAGATATGAAAAAAAAAAAAAAGAAGTGATAGTTTGGAAACATTTGGCCATGAAAGGGAGGAAAAAGACAGGGTGATTGATATCTAGAGAAAATAAAAGATAAGATTATTTATAATTGTTATTTGATATGTCTTCAAGATGGAGAATTAGAAGTCTACTTAATAGCTGTTGTGAAGGAGTTGTACTAAACAAAGTAGCTCCCCACCTCCCATGCAAACACATTTTGAAAATAGAATAATGTAACCTTATGCCGGGGTCCAGCCCCGGCTGATCCAGGGTATTCGAAGTGGGGATGGCATCGGCGACCTATTTATTTAAATATTTTATCAAAGATATAAAGAGTAATAGGATGAGGATAGCTCAGTAGGAAAATTCGGTGAAGAAAAGAGGCTGAGTAGCTTGGTTTACACGGGAGACCAATAAAACTTCAAGACAAGAAGTTTGCCCCACTTACGTAGGCCGCAGGCGTCCTTCCGTTCTCCCGAAGGAGAGGAGACACTGAGTCCTCCCCAGTTGGATCTTAGAAGCCCAGGCATAATTAGTAAGCATGGCGGGTTCCGCGCTCCAGATGGAGACTCAACCAGAGTGAGAGACAGAGCGACATGGGGAGACCAATATTTCGAGAAACTGATCCCAATTCTTTATTTTCCATGGTCTACTTTTATACACTGAGATGTTATGCAAAAGTCATGCGGGGTCAGCAGTCCTGACTTTTATCAAAGTCAGGTGCTTCATACAAATGTATACAGAGGTCTTAGGGGTGTTACATCATCTTCTGGCCAGGGGGCCTGCTGACAATTTATGACCTTCTCCTTGTGACAGCAGTCAGTCAACCAGGACACTTATTTCTCCAGGGGTAATTATTCTTAAAACAGACACCACCCAAATAAAGTTACATTCCTATAGGGTGAGGGTGTAGTGGGTTTTAGTTAAGGAAAGAATTTACTTAGCCTAAGGTCTAATGTGATTAATATCAAAGGTTAATACTTATTTCTTCTATATATTCATTAATGTGTGTAAGGGCAGGGGATGTGGAGACTTAGCAACAAACATTGGCTCAACAAATGAAAAACCCTTCACCAATACAATTTCTAATCAGCCCATTATACTTATACTAATAGTTTTCTAACTTTTCTAAGGAACCTGTTTTTAGCAGGTTTAAAGCATCTCGTGCCTCTCACGGTTGGGAGGCTGTGAGCGATCACATGTGGCCGGACAAGCCTGTCAGGCAGGCTAGAGAACCTTCAGAGGAGTTTGTAGGTTAAAACACTCTTGTCACGCCCAGGAGTTTTTATTAACTGGAGCTTTAAGTTAACTCCTTCTCTGAAAGAGGTGGTGGGGGACAGCCCCCCATAAAGTCAGAGGTGTAGGTGAGAGCACAAAGTAGTAAAGTAGGCAGGCTCTGGTTATGGGAGTAGATGCTCGAGGATTTCCAGGGGGACTCCTGAGGCTTGATCCCGCCTTTGCATATGTCGAGCCTCCTTCCTCATGACCTTTGCCACGGGCGGAGTACCTCACTCTGGCCCCCAACAACCTTAATTTTAGGGTTATTAATTTACCTAGTTTCAATATTGTTGTTGTTAGAAAACAGGGAGGCCTGTGGAGTAGAGGGAAGGGACAGTTGATCTGTTTAACTGCCACAATTTTTAAGCTTGCCATCTAATACAGGATTGGAAAAGGTCAGTTTTCATTCCAAACCCAAAGAAAGGCAATGCCAAAAATGCTCAAACTACCACACAATTGCCCTCATCTCACATGCTAGTAAAGCAATGCTCAAAATTCTCCAAGCCAGGCTTCAGCAATACATGAACCATGAACTTCCAGATGTTCAAGCTGGTTTTAGAAAAGGCAGAGGAACCAGAGATCAAATTGCCAAGATCCACTGGATCATGGAAAAAGCAAGAGAGTTCCAGAAAAACATCTATTTCTGCTATACTAACTATACAAAAGCCTTTGACTGTGTGGATCACAATAAACTGTGGGAAATTCTGAAAGAGATGGGAATACCAGACCACCTGACCTGCCTCTTGAGAAACCTATATGCAGGTCAGGAAGCAAGCGTACCCCTAATGGAACAACAGACTGGTTCCATATAGGAAAAGGAGTATGTCAAGGCTGTATATTGTCAACCTGCTTATTTAACTTATATGCAGAGTACATCATGAAATATGTTGGGCTAGAAGAAGCACAAGCTGGAAACAAGATAGCCGGGAGAAATATCAATAACCTCAGATATGCAGATGACACCACCCTTATGGCAGAAAGTGAAGAGGAATGAAAAAGCCTCTTGATGAAAATGAAAGTGGAGAGTGAAAAAGTTGGCTTAAAGCTCAGTATTCAGAAAATGAAGATCATGGCATCTGGTCCCATCACTTCATGGCAAATAGATGGGGAAACAGTGGAAACAGTGTCAGACTTTATTTTTTGGGCTCCAGTATCACTGCAGATGGTGATTGTAGCCATGAAGTCAAAAGAGGCTTACTCCTTGGAAGGAAAGTTGTGACCAACTTAGATAGCATATTCAAAAGCAGAGACGTTACTTTGCCAACAAAGGTCCGTCTAGTCAAGGCTATGGTTTTTCCAGTGGTCATGTATGGATGGGAGAGTTGGACTATAAGAATTGATGCTTTTGAACTATGATATTGGAGAAGACTCTTGAGAGTCCCTTGGACTGCAAGGAGATCAAACCATATCCTAAAGGAGATCAGCCCTGGGATTTCTTTGAAAGGAATGATGCGAAAGCTGAAACTCCAGTACTTTGGCCACCTCATGGGAAGAGTTGACTCATTGGAAAAGACTCTGATGCTGGGAGGGATTGGCGGCAGGAGGAGAAGGGGACGACAGAGGATGAGATGGCTGGATGGCATCACCGACTCGATGGATGTGAGTTTGAGTGAACTCTGGGAGCTGGTGATGGACAGGGAGGCCGGTGTGCTGTGATTCATCAGGTTGCAAAGAGTCGGACGCGACTGAACTGAACTGAATTGACTGAACGGTTGTGGTTTTGTCATCCCCAAACAATTAAAATTGTAACTTCAGAGATCACCAAACAGGTCACCATAAGAAACTTAACTACAATGAAAAAGTCTGAGATATTGTGAAAATAACCAAAATATGACAGAGACACAACTTAGGCAAATGATGCTGGAAAAAATGATGCTGATAGACTTGTGCAAAGCACAGTTGCCCCAAATCTTTAATTTCTAAAAGATCCAGTACCTGCATAGCACAGTAAAATTAGATGTGCTTGTATAGCCATTGGATCTAGTATATGGTATACTAGATCCTCAGAATTTACTTATCTTTTAACTGAAAGTTTATAACCTTTGACTAGCATGTCTCCATTCCTCCCACCCACATCTGGCCTCTGGAAATTGTTTCTATAAATTTGGCTTTTTTCGATTCCACATATAAGTGATATCATATCTTGATTGTATGGCTCTGAGCCAAACTTTGCAGATAAACTTCCTGAATTCCAAAACCAACCACAGAAATTGTAAGATAATGAATATTTATTACTGTTTTAAGTATTGAGGTATGTGGTTGCATGTTGTTGTCGTTGTTCAGTTGCTCACTCATGTTCAACTCTTTGCAACCCCAAGAACTGCAGCACACCAGGCTTCCCTGTCCTTCACCGTCTCCTGGAGATTGCTCAAACTCATGTCCATTGAGTTTGTGATGCCATCTAAACATTTCATCCTCTGTCATCCCCTTTTCCTCCTGCCTTCAATCTTTCCCAGCATCAGGGACTTTTCTAATGAGTCTGCTCTTTCCATCAGGTGGCCAAAGTTTTGGAGCTTCAGCTTCAGCATCAGTCCTTCCAATGAATAAATATTCAGGACTGATTTCCTTTAGGTGAGTAGGTTGATCTCTTTGTAGTTCAAGGGACTCTCAAGAGTCTTCTCCAACACCACAGTTCAAAAGAATCAATTCTTTGGTACTCAGCCTTCTTTACGGTCCAACTCTCACATCCATACCTGACTACTGGAAAAACCATAGCTATGACTATACAGACATTTTTTTTTTTTTTTGTCAAAGTAATGTCTCTACTTTTTAATATGTGTCTAGTTTGGTCATAGCTTTTCTTCTAAGGAACAAGCCTCTGAATTTCATGTCTGCAGTCACCATCTGCACTGATTTTTGGATCCCAAGAAAATAAAATCTGTCACTGTTTCCACTGTTTCCCATTTCTTTGCCATGGACTGGATGCCATGATCTTAGGTTTTTGAATGTTGAGTTTTAAGCCCTCTTTTCCACTTTGCTCATTCACCTTCATCAAGAGACTCTTTAGTTCCTCTTCACTTTCTGCCGTAAGGGTGGTGTCATCTGTACATCTGAGATTATTGATATTTCTCCCTGCAATCTTGATTCCAGCTTGTGCTTCATCTAGCCTGGCATGATGTACTCATGATGTACTCTGCATATAAGTTAAATAAGCTAGGTGGCATGACATTATACAGACTTGAGGTACTCCTTTCTCAATTTGGAACCGGCCCATCCCATGTCTGATTCTAACTGTTGCTTCTTGACCTGCATACAGATTTCTCAGAAGGCAGGTAAGGTGGTCAGGTATTCCCATCTCTTTAAGAATTTTCCACAGTTTGTTGTGATCCACACAGTCAAAGGCTTTGGCATAGTCAAAGCAGAAGTAGATGTTTTTCTGGAATTCTCTTGCTTTTTCTATGATTCAGTGGATGTTGGCAATTTGACCTCTGGTTCCTCTTGCTTTTCCAAATCCAGCTTGAACATCTAGAAGTTCTTGGTTCACATACTGTTGAAGCCTAGCTTGGAGAATTTTGAGCATTGCTTTGCTAGCAAATGAGTGCAACTGTATGATAGTTGAACATTCTTTGGCATTGCCTTTCTTTGGGTTTGGAATGAAAACTGACCTTTCCAGTCCTGTGGCCACTGCTGAGTTTTCCAGATACTGAGTGCAGCACTTTAACAGCATCATCTTTTAGGATTTGAAATAGCTTAGCTGGAATTCCATCACCTTCACTAGATTTGTTCACAGTGGTGCTTCCTAAGGCCCACTTGATTTCACATTCCTGAAGGTCTGGCGCTAGGTGATTGATCACATCATCATAGTTATATGAGTCATCAAGATCTTTTTGGATAGGTCTTCTGAAGAAAGATATGCCAAAACAATTTAGCTTTCTTGCCTTGAGAACCCCGTTAACAGTATGAAAAGTGGTGACATGAATTTCATCACATTTCATCAAAGGAGAATTATAAACAGTATACTCTTTCTGAGATGGAAATCTTTGTTTGTCTTACCTTTCAAACCTACTGTGCCTGCCACTTAGTAGGCAAACCAAGAAATCTATAGGAAAATAATCACTGATTTGTGTCCAGGCAAATCCCAAATTATAACTGCATGAAGAATTTTCAGCTAAAATAATTAAAATGAATCACCCACAAGATGACAGTGATATGTAACCAGTGAATGCATTGTATAATGATTTTAGGAATTATTAACAAGGAACTGAGTACTCTGTTGCTGGGAGGGATTGGGGCAGGAGGAGAAGGGGATGACAGAGGATGGGATGGCTGGATGGCATCACTGACTCGATGGACATGAATCTGAGTGAACTCCGGGAGTTGGTGATGGACAGGAAGGCCTGGCATGCTGTGATTCATGGGGTCGCAAAGAGTCAGACACGACTGAGCGACTGGACTGAACTGAACTAAACTGAATTACTCCAGAGTGGCAGTTAGAACACCTACACAAGGAGCTGTATTTTATCTGAATTTCTGTTTCTTGAAGAGGTAATATTAGTTAGGAACAGAGAAGTAAAAAGTAACATCATTGAAGTTTCTATCATCTTTGTATGAGGGGGTTTTCATAGTCATCCTCTTGATATCTAATAAAACTTCTGTTTAAAAATTTTGAAAACAAAACAAAAGCTGTTACAAAACAAACATTAGTCAATAATGCACCATTTTTGTTTGATTTTTCTTGCCAGTGTTACAAATGTATCTTTCACATGGTCTAAAGTCAGTTATTTGGTACAGCTATGAATTAAAATATATTAAATATATTTTATAACTTTTCCTTTGATGTTGTTTTAACTTTATTTTACTTATTTTAACGGTAGGTGTTTCCAATTGAATTTTCAGAAAAAGAATTTTAAGCTATTATAGCATTGTTATTTAGTTTATTTGGAAAATAATGATTGCTTAAAAATTTTAATCCTTATGTAGGATTAAATCCAAATACATAAAGCTTCCATTTTACTTTTCAAGAAGGAAGTAAAATTGGAAGTGGTAAATTTTCCTGTCTAGCTGTTTGTTATGTCTCCTGGTAATGCATAAAATTTAAACTCCGGGGGCAACCTAGATGCCCATCAGCAGATGAATGGATAAGAAAGTTGTGGTACATATACACAATGGAGTATTACTCAGCCATTAAAAAGAATACATTTGAATCAGTTCTAATGAGGTGGATGAAACTGGAGCCTATTATACAGAGTGAAGTAAGCCAGAAAGAAAACCACCAATACAGTATACTAACGCATATATATGGAATTTAGAAAGATGGTAACAATAACCCTGTATACGAGACAGCAAAAGAGACACTGATGTATAGAACAGTCTTATGGACTCTGTGGGAGAGGGAGAGGGTGGGAAGATTTGGGAGAATGGCATTGAAACATGTAAAATATCATGTATGAAATGAGATGCCAGTCCAGGTTCAATGCACAATACTGGATGCTTGGGGCTAGTGCACTGGGACGACCCAGAGGGATGGTATGGGGAGGGAGGAGGGAGGAGGGTTCAGGATGGGGAACACATGTATACCTGTGGTGGATTCATTTTGATATTTGGCAAAACTAATACAATTATGTAAAGTTTAAAAATAAAATAAAATAAAATAAAACAAAAATTAAAAAAAAAAAAAAAGTAACTAGAAATATCAGGAATAAACATGCTAAAATTCCTAAACTCCGGGGGCTTTTTCAAGGCTTTTTTACTCCCATACAGTTTGGTAAAATTTTGGGGAATCATTTTTGCTGGGCTCTTTTGTGACTATTTTAACTTTATATTTATTATGAGTTGGTTCTACAACAAATATAGGAAAATACAGCTTTGTTAGCTCATTGAAAAACACTTCAAATAATAATGTTATGTCTCTGCCCACTAAATTGAAATAGCTTTTGAAATTGCAAGGAGAATACATTCTAAGGATTAAAAAAAGAAAGAAATGTCTATCACTTTATGACAATAACTGTGTTAGTTATTATAAGATATTGCTTTCATGAAACAGTATATGAATCTTGGAACTATTTACAGTTTTCTCATGGTTAAACAAAGCAGTAGGCAAACTATTTGATGTATTAAACAACAATAAATGCATACCAATAATCATTTTAACTTGCACAGTTTAATCACTTAAAAAGATTATTAGTAAAAATATATATTTAAAAATAAAGTTTTAAAATGAATTAAAAAATAAAATTTTAAATCATTTAAATTTCAAGGATGTGGTACAAATATATTCTATCATTTTGTGGCCAAAATCTATCCCACAAAAAATTCTACAGGGAAAGCTAATATCTATGTTCCTTTCATAGTCTTAGTACACTAATAATTGTAATCCCGAGGGATTGACCAGTGTGCCCTACAGACCCACCACAAAATTAAGAAATACGTATTGAATGGCAGCCATCATGACTTAAAATATAAACAATTTCTTGAAAATTTGATATTCTCCCCTCTGGTTGTTTAATTAGCAGCAGACCCTTCTAATATCCGAAGGATCATTTTCCCCAAGGCCAATCACACTTAAATACTATTATGGGAGTATATCAACCATTTGGTGCCAATTTAAAGTAGGTTAACCTGTCAAAGTTATTTGCTTAATTCTGAACATTTGAGATGTGACAGATTTCAAAATCAGTTTACAATTCTCACAAGATATTACTTATCTTAAAAAATTATTAAACTTCTAATTAAGAAATATGAAGTTTTATTTGTTAAGATATATCCAGATATTTCTGTATGATTTAGATGGATGGCATCACTGACTCGATGGACAAGGGCTTAGGTAGACTCCAGGAGTTGGTGATAGACAGGGAGGCCTGGCATGCTGCAGTTCATGGGGTTGCAAAGAGTAGGACATGACTGAGCGACTGAACTAAACTGAACTGAACTGATTAACAAATTGTGGGGCAGCTCATATGATGGAAATTCTATGTCTCTTGACCTGAAAGGCAAAGAGAAGAGGTATTAACTGGAGCTTTGAAAAGAAAGTGAAGTTGCTCAGTCGTGTCCGACTGTTTGCGATCCCATGGACTGCAGTCCAGCAGGCTTCTCTGTCCATGGGATTTTCCAGGCAAGAGTACTGGAGTGGGTTGCCATTTGCTTTAGAGAATGTTAAAACTCTAAGAAAAAGCTGCTCATTGGAAGCTTTTTTCTTTAGTAGAGAAAGGGAACCATCTCAGCCTAATTCTGCTCTGACTCTCTTACATCTACTGCTGGTACCTTTTCTTGATCAAACCAATTTGAGACAGAGGGCAAGAGTGTCCACTGGTGCAATATAATGGACAACCTTCTGGAGCACAGATCAGGATGGGAAAAGTTATGGAGGGTAAACGAAAATATCTGCCACAAACCACTGTATATTCTGCATTTAATGTGATGCAAAGACTATCATGTAATGTGTTTTAAGTGAATTTTTAAAAGATAATGAAAGGTAGAGATTTGTAGTTGCCAAAAATTCATGGTGCAAATCCTTTATAAGTGTGGTGGGTTTAAATGAGGTTACTTAAAAAAAAAATTACCTTAGTTTTAATATTTGTTAACATGCTTCTGGACTTCTTTGATCATTGGCTAAATCTGCTATTAATTTGGATTAATCAGCTATTTGTTGTTGTTGTTCAGTTGTTGTGTCTGACTCCTTGTTGACCCCATGAATCCAGGCCTCCCTGTCCTTCACTGTATTCCAGAAGTTGCTCAAATTCATGTCCATTGAATTGGTGACACTGTCTAATCATCTCATCCTCTGCTGTTCCCTTCTCCTTTTGCCTTCAATCTTTTCCAGCATAAGGATCTTTTCCAATGAGTCAGCTCTTCATATCGTACCCAAAGTATTAGAGCTTCAGCTTCAGCATCAGTCCTTCCAATGAATATTCAGGATTGATTTCCTTTAGGATTGACTGGTTTGATCTCCTTGAAGTCTAAGGGACTCTCAAGAGTTCTCCAGCACCACAATCAGCTATTAGAATTTAAACAACAATTTGCTTGACAATATTGTAAGTGAAAAAGAGTAAAGTTAGTAAGAGATAACATGATTTTTCAAGTCACTGCCTTTAACAAATGCACCTGCAACAAGCCAAGAGATAGATTTTCTTTTGCTTTTATTTTTTGTAAAAGAAAAATTAGGGTCAGAAAATTAATTTGAAAAGGCAAAGAGTTATGCAGAGCTGGTCCTGAGAATTTGAATTCATACTCTTTTGAATTTGAAGTCCAATATCTTAACCTCTTAAAAGTCTCTAGTCACATTTTCATCATGATAAAGTCCCCACTTAATGGTAATTTGGCCTTTCAGGCATCAAAGCACCTTAAGACAGCATAGAAGAACAAAATGAATAATTAAATTTTTGAAAAATCTCATATTTCCACTAGCATAAGCATATATTGACTTTGAATATGCAATTTATATATAATGATATCAGTTGCTCTAAGTCTTTGTTAGCCAGTTTTTTTTTTAATTTTACAATTTTTTCTTTAAGTAATAATGACTCTCGATCATTCTTTGTCAATTTTCAAGAAAATTTAAAGGTCATCTCAAATTTCCAACTTGTGTTGACTATTTTAGTTTAATTGTGATTCACTGAAGTTTGTATCCTTTGAATGTAATGGGAATTTGGGGCAGGAAATATCAGTTCCTTTAAATATTTGTCTTTCAGTGGCCTTTTAATTTTTTTAAGCCTATCTCAAATATTTTAAAATTAATATTACTAAGTTCAGTGACCCTCTGGCAAGACTCTATTGCAGTGGTTTCCTACTAGCTTTGTGTGACTCAGAAGTAAATTGTGAGATTGTTAAATCTATTGAGTAGTGCATGTGTATGCATTTAATAAACCAGTGTAATCAAATATAGAGAAGAATAAAATAAGCAATATAGTAAAAGAACTTATGAGAGCACCTGATACATGGTAAACACTATCTGTTTGTTTGATACTGTTATTGTTGCTGCTGCTGATGCTAAGTTGCTTCAGTTGTGTCCAACTCTGAGCGACTCCATAGACTGCAGTCCACCAGGCTCCGCTGTCTCTGGGATTCTCCAGGCAAGAACACTGAAGTGGGCTGCCATTTCCTTCTCCAGGGCATGAAAGTGAAAAGTGAAAGTGAAGTCGCTCAGCGACTCTTAGCGACTAACAGAAAATATGGGGTGGACCCCACATATGCATATATTCCCTTCTGATTGAAATGCAAAATAATTTTTTCTATAAGATGAAAGCAAAAATGTTCATAAATAATATACCTATTGCATATTCTGTGTGGTTGATAGTCTACAGGTTTTTACAGAGAATTTATAATTATTATGTTTCAAATAGTTTTATTGAAATTGATAAAAGTTTCTTAACTGCAAGATCTTCATGGAGATGTTTTAAAAAAACCTTTCAGCCTCAATTTACAAGTTGATTTTTTTCTGTTTTTATAAATTTGTATTTATTTATTTTGGCTGCACTGGGTCTTTGCTGCTACTCTTGGGCTTTCTCTAGTTGCATGAAGTGGGGATTGTTCTTCCTCGTGGTGCATGGGCTTCTCATTGTGGTAGTTTCACTTGTTGCCCTCTGTGGGCTCTAGAGGAGCCATGGAGCATGGGCTCAGTTGCTCTACAGGATGTTGAATCTTCCTGGACCAGGGATGGAACCGCATGTTCCCTGCATTGGCAGGCAAATTCTTATCCACTGAGCCACCAGGGGCATTCTTTAAAGTTCGAAAAGCTAATCAACGAAGTCATTATTATACCTAGAGTTATGATTGAAAAGATTCTAGAGTTATGATTGAAAAGATTGATTTGATGAGTTTTTCCTCTCAAACCAGTGGTGTCTAATGTTTTCTTTACTAACAGTGATTCAGGATTTGTGGTAGTGGTTCATTCTCTCAGTTGTGTCTGACTCTTGCAACCCCTTGGATTGTAACCCACCAGGCTCCTCTGTCCATGAGATTTCCCAGGCAAGAAAGGGGTTGCCATTTCCTTCTCCAGTGGAATCTTCCCAACCCAGGAATTGAACCTGGTCTCCTGAATTGAAGGTGGATTCTTTACTGACTGAGCTACAAAGGAAACCCCAGGGTTTACTTTGGGCCATATATTTTTATCATTGTTACTATGATGATATCATTGAGATTTTTGCAGAAAACATTTTGCATAGAGTCCTTCCTTTGTTTTCAGTTTCATAGATGGCTTTCAAATATATGTCCCCACATTGTTATTTACAAGCAATTCTGGAAATATTTCCTTTAACTGTCCTTAACTTTGTGTATTAGAGGGTGTCCTCCAATGCCAAATCTGGTACACATAAGAAAAAAATTAGCTAGATTGGTTAGTTTGCATAGTATCCAATCCTGTTACATATATGGGAGCTAGGTAAGAAGAAAAAGTGATCAAACATATTTCATATTTCAGTATAGCTTAAAAAGTTTGTGTGGTTTATTTCAGTGGTACTCTAGTGAAATTAATGAATCCAATCCAATGTATATCATAGTTTATATTTTAACATGAAATAAATAAAACTGTCCTAAAGGAATTTTAGATTTGGTTAAGAGGTATGACTTAAGAACAATTAGCTAGTAAAAATACAACTATATAATGATGACATAAAGCAAAATTCTTAACCTCCATAGTCAATATTACAATAACAAATACATGCACATTTATAAACTTATTATAAATACTGATAGTTCTGTGAAAGTTCAGGTAGTTATAGAGAATTAAATGTATGTAACATGGTGATTCACTGTGAAATAAAACCTACAGACTTGATAGATAATCACTAATTTGAATTCTGAACCCAATACTGAGTAAGTATTTATCTTCCATGAATTTTCATTTCTGTCCATGTTTTTGGCAAAGTCATTTGAGCTTTTATTGTGCTATTACAATTTAATATATTCAGAAAGGAGGGGGAAGGAGTTATTTATGGATCACTTAGCCTCTGGACTCCTCATTTTATGATTCTAAAGGCAAGGAAGAAACTGTCTACCATGGAGAAGAGATGACGGTCGGATAGACCATGTTTTACCAGATTCCCTTATGGCTAGTTTGAACATAGGTAACTTAAGCTCAGTTAATCATGTATTGAATTGCAATTTAACCAGGTAAAGAGATAGGACAGTGGGGATTCACATGAAGCCAGTGGCTCCCAGCGTCCAGGAACAAAGGAGACCACAGTGTCTGTGGCAGGTCCCCGTGTCCAGTACTCGGGGTGCAAGCTTAAGCCATGCATTCAGATGATAGTTGTGCCACAGCAGGGTAGTTACACAACTGATTCTGGAGTATAAATTTAAATTTCACAACAATCTTGCTTTTTCTTACATTTTCCTTTCCATTTCTATGCAGTAGGCTTCTAAATATGTTTTGAATATTTCTCCTACGTAAATCATCAAAAGTCAGTTTATTTTTTAAAAATGAAAAATTCTAATGAATAAAAAATCAAACAATTCAGGAAGCAAATGTCATTTGATTGAATTTATTTATAAGTTCCATCAAAATATCTTAGACAGAAGCCTATGGAATGAACATTTTGTAATGAGAGGCAAAATTTTTTGCATATATATGTAACAATCATATATAAGAGAATTTGATTTCTCTTAAGCACTTTTGATAGAATATATATGATCACTCTTGTGGACTGACTTGTGTCCCCCAAAAGATATGCTGAAGTCCTACCTTATTTGGAAATAGAGTATTTATAATCAGATGAAGATGAGGCTATAATGGATTGAAAGTGAAAGTCACTCAGTCATGTCTGACTCTTTGCAACCCCATGGACTATACAGTCCATGGAATTCTCTAGACCAGAATACTGGAGTGGGTAGTCTTTCCCTTCTCCAGGGATTCTTCCCAACACAGGGATTGAGCCTAAGTCTCCTGCTTTTCAGGCAGATTCTTTACCAGCTGAGCCACAAGGGAAGCTCTAATGGATTAGAGTGGGTGATAAATCCAATAAATAGTGTCATTATATAAGGAAAGATTTAGAGACACAGAGATATACAGACCTGTAGGAAACACAGCCATGTGAAGATGGAGGCAGAAGCTGAAGACATGTAGCTATATGCCAGGAACACCGGGATTGTTGGCAAGTTCCCATCCTGCTCACAGCTTGGTTTCAGACTTCTTGCCTCCTGATCTATGAGAGAGTAAATTTCAATTATTTTAAGCCACTTCCTTTGTGGTAATTTGATTGCAAAAGCCCTAGGATGTACTAATACACATCACAGTTTTGAACGTAATTAGGTAATTCCTCATTAACTGTGTAGTGATGAATAGACAGGTGGTCATATTCTTTAGAATGTGATTTTTCATCTCCATTGGAGAAATGCCTGTTTTTTCCATCCTTCGAATCTAATCTAGACTTGTGACTTGCTCTTGTGAAAAGAATGTGACTAAAGAAATGTGCTAAAGTGTAGGAGTCAAGAAACCAAGCACACATCCTCTATCTCTTGGACCATGTGATTCTCACGAGACACAAGACAAGGCTGCTGCTGCTGCTAAGTCACTTCAGTCGTGTCCGACTCTGTGCAACCCCATGGACTGCAGCCTACCAGGCTTCTCCGTCCATGGGATTCTCCAGGCAAGAACACTGGAGTAACCTGCTGCAAAAAGAAAGATATACTTAAGCAGAGCTCCTTCATCCCACCTGAAGCATTCTAGATCAGCTTATAGCCAATTGATTTCCCTAAATGTGGGAAAATCCAGACCATATTAACAGAACCTCCTAGCTGGAACATAGACTCGTGAGAAATAACAGAAGTTTGTTGTTTTCAGACACTAAGTTTAGGAAAGATTTGTTATATAGAAATGACAAAGTGATAAAAGATGCATAACTAATTTCAGATAATGAAATTAAGAAAACATCTGTCAGAGCCACCCATAACTACCACTGAAATTGTTTGTGCTGTGCAGCATGGTACAGAGAAGCTATAAATATTAGCCATTTATAGCCACTGTGTGTGCATGCACGCTCAGTGGCTTCAATCATGTCCAACTTTTTGTGACTCTATGGACTATGGCCCACCAGGCTCCTCTGTCCATGGGATTCTCCAGTCAAGAATACTGAAGTGAGTTGCCATGACCTCCTCCAGGGGATCTTCTCCCACCAGGGATTGAACCCACGTCTCCTGCACTGCAGGTGGATTCTTTACTGCTGAGCCACCAGGGAAGCCCTCAGAGCCACTGTAGCAGAGCCTATTTCCTATACTTACCTTAATACTACGCACCTGATTTATTGAAATCTACCTCCCTTCATCTGTCTGTCTCTCTGAATATTAACTCCATCTTCAAGCTTCAAATATTTTTTCTGTCTTCTACTTGGACTCTTTTACAATCTGAGTCTGACTTTACATTGATCATGGCATGAAACATAGCTTTAGTTAGGAAATACAACAATCTCATTAACCCACAAATACTACTGTTCTTCAGTTCAGTTCAATTGCTCATTCATGTCCGACTCTTTTTTGACCCCATGAAGCGCAGCATGCCAGGCCTCCTTGTCCATCACCAACTCCCAGAGTCCACCTAAACCCATGTCCATTGAGTCAGTGATGCCATCCAACCATCTCATCCCCTGTTGTCCCCTTCTGCTCTGATTCTTAGTATAGTCTATATTGTAAATTACTTTTTAGCAAATAAAACATGCATTTACTGAGGTTTATAATAAAAATTGATTGATAATAATCATAGATAGTATTAGTGTTAGTCACTATATACTATATATTTAAAAACTGTAGATAAGAAAATAAAGGGAACACATGTATACCTGTGGCAGATTCATTTTGATATATGGCAAAACCAATACAATATTGTAAAGTTAAATAAAATTAAATTAAAAAAAATAAAATAAGGGTTGCACTCTGATATTGGGTATTCATGGAAAATATGCAAAGAAACAGAATATCAAAACATCTTCCTTTAAGCTTATTATATATATTTGGAGAAATTAGAGTTGGAAGTTGATAAAAATAGGTCCTCTATCCATTTCCTTCTGAATAACACTTAACTGCACAGTTGCAAAGTTGATAGTTCCCTGATAGCACAGTTGATAAAGAATCCACCTGCAATATAAGAGACCCTGGCTGGATTCCTGGGTTGGGAAGATCCACTGGAGAAGCGATAGGCTACTCACTCCACTGTTCTTGGGCTTCCCTTGTACCTCAGCTGGTAAAGAATCTGCCTGCAATGTGGGAGACTTGGGTTCAATCCCTGTGTTGGGAAGATCCCCTGGAGAAGGTAAAGACTTCCCATTCCAGTGTTCTGGCATGGAGAATTCCATGGACAACCGTGGAGTCACAAAGAGTCGGACATGACTGAGCAACTTTCATTTTTCCTAGTGAACCTATCTAATATGTGAAAGCTGGCTCAGAATAGAATAATATTAGAGCTTAACACTTATATAGCACTGAGTATGTGCTTATATATCCCAGTAAACTAAAGTAAATGCTAATATAATCTCCATTTTACAGATGAGGAAACTGCAGCATAGATGCTAGAAATGTAATTGTTATTTTCTTACTCATTTTTTTATGGCAAATTCACCTATCAATCATTTCCTTGACCCACCTTTCAGCCCAAACCCTATGACCTTATCTTCTTTCATGAGTGATATCAAGCTCTCTTATTAAATAAATTTAGTTTGTTCTGTAAAAAGCAACAATGTTCAGTTCAGTTCAGTCGCTTAGTCGTGTCCGACTCTGCAACCCCATGATCTGCAGCACACTAGGCCTCCCTGTCCGTCACCAACTCCCGGAATTCACTCAAACTAACATCCATCGAGTAGGTGATGCCATCCAGCCGTCTCATCCTCTGTCATCCCCTTCTCCTCCTGCCCCCAAATCCCTCCCAGCATCAGAGTGTTTTTTTTTTTAACTTTACAATATTGTATTGGTTTTGCCATATATCAAAATCAATCCACCACAGGTATACATGTGTTCCCCATCCTGAACACTACTCCCTCCTCCCTCCCCTTACCATCCCTCTGCGTTGTCCCAGTGCACCAGCCCCAAGCATCCAGAGTCTTTTCCAATGAGTCAACTCATATTATATTAGAAATAGTGTGTGGTTAATGGGGTGGTTTTCAAAAAAGATAATTACAACATTAAAAGGAGAGAAATGTGAATATGTGAACATTAAATGTGGTACAAATGTGAACTTTAAAATGGGAGAAATGTGGTGCAAAACACAGGCTCGATTCAGACAGACCAATTAGGATATTACTGTAGCAGGTGGCACTAGTGGTAAAGAACCGGCTCGCCAATGCAGGAGACACAGGAGATGCAGGTTTGATTCCTGGGTTGGGAAGATCCCCTGGAAAAGGAAATGGCAACACACTTCAGTAATCTTGCCTGGACAATCCCACAGACAGAGGAGCCTGGTGTGCTACAGTGCATAGGGTCACAAAGCCATACACGGCTGAAGTGACTTAGCACACACGTAGCACAGCAAGTGTGTGATTTCCACTCCAGGTTATAGTAATAGGGGAAGACTGAGAATAAAAAGAAGAGTTAAAAAGAAATCACAAAGAAGTTATTTGATAATTCCTTGACTTTACAAGGCAAGAGAAAAAGAATAACAAGTGTATTTTCAGGCTAGGAAAGTAGTGGAGTTAGTAACATATTATAGGCTTCTGTACAGGGATTTGGAGAACAGAAGATAGGCAGCAGTTGGAAGGACAACATATATGATGAGGCTTCTAATCATGGAATTTTGTATCCATTAATATCTTTAGATAAAGCTAACCTACTTCTTTGGATACATATATGTGCTGTGCTAAGTTACTTCAGCTGTGTCCAACTGTTTGTGACCTTATGGACTGCAGCCTGCCAGGATCCTCTGTCTATGGGATTCTCGAGGAGAGAATACTGAGGTGGGTTGCCATGCCCTCCTCCAGGGGATCCTTCTGACCCAGGGATTGAACCCACATTTCTTATGTCTCCTTCATTGACAGTGGTGTTCTTTATTATTAGTGCCAATATATGCATGCATACTCATATATATACATATATATATATACATACTCATGACTTTTTCTTTAAATGCATAATATAAACTCTGTACTGCAGGATTTTTTCCATGTTCTATTCTCATATTTATTATTGTTGTTCATGAATTGGAAGACTCAATACTGTTATGTCAGTTCAACCAAAAATTGTTTCAATGAAATTCCAATAAAAATACCTAGGAATAAACTTAACCAAGGAAGTGGTTACTATACTGTACTTTGAGAACTGTAAAAAAATGATGAAGTTATTTGAAAGTGATAAAAGAAGGAACGATATCTTGTGTTCTTGGATTGGAAGCATGAATAGTTTTAAGAGACTACCCAGTCTAAAGATTTAATGCAACTGTATCAAAATACCCCTGACATTTTCCCCAAAACTAGAACTGATACTCCTAAAATTTATATGGAACCACAGAAGATCTCAAATTGCTATATTAATCTTTAGAGAAAAAAAAAAGAAACTGGAAGCATAACTGTCCTAGACTTTAGACTACATTAATTAAAGCAGTATGGTGGGAGTTTCCTGGTAGTCCAGTGGTTGGGACTCAGCACTTTCACTGCAGGGGCCTGGGTTTGGTTTCTGGTTGGGGAACAAAGATCTGTAAGCTGCTTGGCACAGAGAGAGAGAGAGAGAGAGAGAGAGAGAGAGAGAGAGAGAGAGAGAAAGTATTGTACTGGAACAAAACAAACAAACAAAAAGGACACAGAGATTAATGGCACAGAATACAGAGTCCAGAAATAAATCCATACATTTATGGTCAATTAATCTGTGATAAAGGAGGCAAGAATATACAGTGGGCAGCTACATGTAAAAGAATGAGATTAGAACATTTCCTCACACCATATACAAAAATAAACTGAAAATGATGGATTAAAGACCTAAATGTAAGTCCTGAAACCATAAAACTCCTAGAAGAGAACATAGGCAAAATACTTTGATGTAAGTTGTAGCAATAGTTTTTTTGATCTGTCTCCTGAGATACATACAGTGCAATATTCATCAGTTCAGTTCAGTTCGGTCACTCAGTCGGGTCTGAGTCTCTGGGACCCCATGAATTGCAGCACGCCAGGCCTCCCTGTCAATCACCACCTCCCAGAGTTCACTCAAACTCACATCCATTGAGTCGGTGATGCCATCCAGCCATCTCATCCTCTGTTGTCCCCTTCTCCTCCTGCCCCCAATCGCTCCCAGCATCAGAGTCTTTTCCAGTGAGTCAACTCTTCCCATGAGGTGGCCAAAGTACTGGAGTTTCAGCTTTAGCATCATTCCTTCCAAAGAACACCCAGGACTGATCTCTTTTAGAATGGACTGGTTGGATCTCCTTGCAGTCCAAGGGACTCTCAAGAGTCTTCTCCAACACCACAGTTCAAAAGCATCAATTCTTCGGCGCTCAGCTTTCTTCACAGTCCAACTCTCACATCCATACATGACTACCGGAAAAAACATAGCCTTGACTAGATGGACGTTTGTTGGCAAAGTAATGTCTCTGCTTTTGAATATGCTATCTAGGTTGGTCATAACTTTCCTTCCAAGGAGTAAGCAACTTTTAATTTCATGGCTGCACTCACCATCTGCAGTGATTTTGGAGCCCCGAAAATAAAGTGACACTGTTTCCACTGTTTCCCCATTTATTTCCCATGAAGTGATGGGACAGGATGCCATGATTTTCATTTTCTGAATGTTGAGCTTTAAGCCAACTTTTTCACTCTCCTCTTTCACTTTCGTCAAGAGGCTTTTTAGTTCCTCTTCACTTTCTGCCATAAGGGTGCTATCATCTGCATATCTGAGGTTATTTATGTTTCTCCCAGCAATCTTGATTCCAGTTTGTGCTTCTTCCAGCCCAGCGTTTCTCATGATGTACTCTGCATATAAGTTAAATAAGCAGAGTGACAATATACAGCCTTGACGTACTCCTTTTCCTATTTGGAACCAGTCTGTTTTTCCATGTCCAGTTCTAATTGTTGCTTCCTGACTGCATATAGATTTCTCAAGAGGCAGGTGAGGTGGTCTGTTACTCCCATCTCTTTCAGAATTTTCCATAGTTGATTGTGATCCACATAGTTAAAGGCTTTGGCATAGTCAATAAAGAAGAAATAGATGTTTTTCTGGAACTCTCTTGCTTTTTTGATGATCCAGCGGATGTTGGCACTTTGATCTCTGGTTCCTCAGACTTTTCTAAAACCAGCTTGAACATCTGGAAGTTCACGGTTCATGTATTGCTGAAGCCTAGTTTGGAGAATTTTGAGCATTACTTTGCTAGTGTGTGAGATAAGTGCAATTGTGGGTAGTTTGAGCATTCTTTGGCATTGCATTTCTTTGGGTCTGGAATAAAAACTGACCTTTTCCATATATATACTCACACAATAGAATATTACTCCGCTGTAAAAAAAGAATGGTCATTTGCAACAATGAAGGTGGGCCTAGAAACTTCTATGGAATTTCCTAGAATTCTGCCATTTGCAACAATGCAGATGGGCCTAGAACTTACTATACTTACTGAAATTAGTCAGACAAACACTGTACATCACCTCTTATATAAGGAATCTAAAAGTAAAATGAATGTGTTTAGCAAAACAGAAATAGGCTTATAGATGTAGAGAACAAACTAGTGGTTATCCATTGGGAAAAGGAAGGGAAGAGGCACAATATAGGGTTATAGGCATAAGACATACAAACTACTATGTATAGAATAAGTAAGCAACAAGGATATATTGCAGGACAAAGGGAAACATAGCCATTCTTATGCAATAAATTTAAATTTATAATCTATAAAAATGTTGAATTACAATGTTGTACAACTGAAACTATTACAATTTTCTAAATCAACTATGCATGCATGCTAAGTCGTTTCAGTCATGTCCAATTCTTTGCAACACTATGGACTAGCGCCCACTATAGCTAGTCCATGGGTTTCTCCAGGCAAGAATACTGGTGTCAGTTGCCTTGTCCTCTTCCAAGGGATCTTCCTGACCCAGGGATCGAACCCACATCTCTTACAACTCCTGCACTGGCTGGCGGGTTTTTGCCATGAAAGCCACCTGGGAAGCCCAAAATACACGTGTTAAGTTGCTTCAGTCAACTCTGCAAACCCATATACTGTAGCCCTCCAGGCTCCTCTGTCCGTCAGATTCTGCAGGCAAGAATACTGGAGTGGGTTGCCATGCCCTCCTCCAGGGGATCTTCCCAACTGAGGGATCAAACCCATGTCTCTTATATTTCCTGATTGGCAGGCAGGTTCTTTACCATTAGAGCCACCTCATCAGCCCCAAATCAATTATACCTCAATTTAAAAAAAGAGTCCAGAAATAGACCCACAGAGATAGGTCTATTGATATTTCAAAGTAGAAGTGTCAAACAATTAAATAGGAAAGGATTACCAGATTATTATTTCTATAAATGTGTTAGAACTATTTTTAGTCATATACAAAATAATAATAATATACATGTCAAATACCTTGTTCCTTGTATCACACCTTTTTATAAAAATTAACTTGTAATGGATCATAGGTTTAAATGTAAGTGTTCAAACTATAGAACTTTGAAAGAAAACAAAGGATATTTCTGTTTTGGAGAAATCTTAGTGATACTCATTTGGCAAAGCACAAAATGAGGAAAGCTCTTAAAGCACAAAAATGTAGGAAAGAAAACCCATATAAATTGGACTTTAAAAACAAAAATTTACTGTTCAAAATACATTATAATGAAAGTGAAATGTTAGGCCAAAACTGAAGAAAATGGTTGTTAAATAGATCAAGGACTTTTTTCTAAAATATATGAATAACTTTTACAACTTTAATAATAAGACAAACAATATAAATAGGCAGAAGATTTAAACAGACACCTCACAGAAAAACATAATAAAATTATTTATTATGTAACCATAATAAATAATCACATGGAAAAAATTTTGACATCTTATTCATTAGAAAAATATAAATTAAAATCACACTTAGATACCATTACAAACCCAATAGAATGACTAAAAATGAAAATGAATGATCGTACCTAATTTTAGTGTGGATGTGGGTTAAGTGAAACTCCTACACAAAGTTGTGGAGAATATAAAATATTATGACCCTTTTGGAAACAGTTTTCTGGATTCTTTAAAAAGTTAAACAGTCATTTTACTTTCAGGTATTTGCCCAAGAGAAATTAAAGCATCTCTGTATACAAAACTTGTAAAAATATTCATAATAGTTTCATTTGTGAAATGAAAATGTCCTTAAAATGCCCAAATGTACGTTATGTGCACGATACTGGATGCTTGGAGCTGGTGCACTGGGACGACCTGGAGGGATGGTATGGGGAGGGAGGAGGGAGGAGGGTTCAGGAAGGGGAGCACATGTATACCTGTGATGGATTCATTTTGATGTTTGGCAAAACTAATACAATTATGTAAAGTTTAAAAATAAAATAAAATTTAAAAAATAAAAAAAGAAAAGATTAAAGAAATAATGGTATAAACATAAAATGGAATAAAATTCAGAAATAGAAAGAAACAATTGATTCACAGAATGACATGAAAGCCTCAACTGTGCTGTGTAAAGGAAATTAGACAAAATTTATGATGCAGTTCAGTTTAGTCACTCAGTCATGTCCGACTCTTCACAAACCCCAGGACTGTAGCATGCCAGGTTTCCCTGTCTATCACCAACTCCTGGAGCTTGCTCAAATTCATGTCCATTGAGTCAGTGATACCATACAACCACCTCATCCTCTGTCATCCCCTTCTGTGCCTTCAATCTTTCCTAGCATCATGGTCTTTTCCAAGTCAGTTCTTCTCATCAGGTGGCCAAAGTACTGGAGCTTCATCTTCAGCTTGTTTTTCCTTTTTTGATATGGAAAGCCTACCTCAAATTCATATGTAACTTCAAAGGATCCCAAATAGCCAAAAAACAATCATGTAAAAGAAGAACAAAGCTGGAAGTCTCAAACTCTTTGGTTTCAGAACATACTACAAAGCCACAATAATCAAAAACAATTGTAGTACTGGCATAAAAGATAGACATAGAAGCCAATGGGGCAGAAAAGGGATCCCAGAAATAAACTCTTGTATATATGGTTAACTGATTTTCTAAGGTGCCAAGACAGTCTTTTCAAGAAACAGTACCAGAAAAACTGGATAGCCACATGCAACAGAATGAATTTGGCCCCATACCTCATACTGTGTACAAAAATTAACTCAAAATGGTTCAAAGACCCTAAATTTAAGAACTAAATACATAATTACATTTACATAAAAGTTTAGAAAATATGCATTAATTTATAGTTATAACAAGTTAGTTGTGTGGGAATGAGTAGAATGCCTGGAAAAAATTAAAAAGAAGTGTGAGGAAATTTAGTGTTCCATAGATACATTCATTATCTTGATCATGGTGGTGTTTGCACAGATATAATCTGAAAACTTAATCAATTTGTATATCTTAAATATGTGAAATTTATTATAAATCAATTATACCTCAGTAAAACAGTAATTTAGTAATCTAACTGGGCTTAAATTTAGAAGCTATAATGCTATATGCTCTTCTGCACAACACACACACACATCATAGAAAACAAACAAACAAACAAACAAAAAAACTGGTAGTTGCCAAAAACGTCCTTATGTATACAGAGAAGGTAGTAAATATTTCTTATATAGGATATTACATAGAATATTCATATTGAAGCAGAATTTTAAACAGAAAAGAGATTCAATGAAAGAGATGTGCAAAAAATGTTGGGCAGCATCCATGTGACATCTACTGAAAGGGCCAAGAGAACATGGAAAGATGAATTATCATTTGAGCAATTCACTGGTTATTTCACAATACTAGATTTAGCTCTAAAGAAGTCATATGAAGAGATAATATATAAAAAGAGGAAAGTATGTTATTTATGCATAGATTAATCAAGGGAAGTTCAAGAGTGAAACTGACAATTCCCTGAGAAAATATTGAAATCATTACATTAGTATGTGTGTGAGAATATTGTGTCAGGCAAGCAATAAATTGCTATCTGAAAGAAATTCAAATTGCATACAAATTTTTTTTTATATTTCTATTTTGTATATAGAAATTTTTCATTAATTACAATCATTTTTTAAATTTTATGTTTAATTAAATTTATTTATTTTAATTAGAGGCTAATTACTTTACAATATTGTATTGGTTTTGCCATACATCAACATGAATCCGCCACGGGTGTACACGTGTTCCCCATCCTGAACCCCCTCCCACCTCCCTCCCCATACCATCCCTCTGGGTTATCCCAGTGCACCAGCCCCAAGCTTCCTGTATCCTGCATCAAACCTGGATTGGTGATTTGTTTCTTATATGATATTACACACGTTTCAATGCCATTCTCCCAAATCATCCCCCCGTCCCTCTCCCACAGAGTCCAAAAGACTGTTCTATACATCTGTGTCTCTTTTGCTGTCTCCCATATAGGGTTATCATTACCATCTTTCTAAATTCCATATATATGCCTTAGTATACTGTATTGGTCTTTTTCTTTCTGGCTTACTTGGCTCTCTATAATCAGCTCCAGCTTCATCCACCTCATTAGAACTGATTCAAATGTATTCTTTTTAATGGCTGAGTAATACTCCATTGTGTATATGTACCACCACTTTCTTATCCATTCATCTGCTGATGGACAACTAGGTGGCTTCCATGTCCTGGTTATTATAAACAGTGATGTGATGAACATTGGGGTACACGTGTCTCTTTCAATTCTGGTTTCCTCAGTGTGTATGCCCAGCAGTGGGATTGCTGGGTCATATGGCAGTTCTAGTTCCAGTTTTTTAAGGAATCTCCACACTGTTGTCCATAGTGGCTGTACTAGTTTGCATCCCCACCAACAGTGTAAGAGGGTTCCCTTTTCTCCACATCCTCTCCAGCATTTATTGCTTGTAGACTTTTGGATTCCAGCCATTCTGACTGGTGTGGAATGGTACCTGATTGTGGTTTTGATTTGCATTTCTCTGATAATGAGTGATGTTGAGCATCTTTTCATGTGTTTGTTAACCATCTGTATGTCTTCTTTGGAGAAATGTCTAGTTCTTTGGCCCATTTTTTGATTGGGTTGCTTATTTTTCTGGAATTGAGCTACAGGGATTGCTTGTATATTTTTGAGATTAGTTGTTTGTCAGTTGCTTCATTTGCTATTATTTTCTCCCATTCTGAAGGCTGTCTTTTCACCTTGCTTATAGTTTTTTTTTTTTTTTTTTGTCATGCAGAAGCTTTTACTTTTAATTAGATCCCATTTGTTTATTTTTGCTTTTATTTCCAATATTCTGGGAGGTGGGTCATAGAGGATCCTGCTGTGATGTATGTCAGAGAGTGTTTTGCCTATGTTCTCCTCTAAGAGTTTTATAGTTTCTGGTCTTATGTTTAGATCTTTAATCCATTTTGAGTTTATTTTTGTGTATGGTGTTAGAAAGTGTTCTAGTTTCATTCTTTTACAAGTGGTTGACCAGTTTTCCCAGCATCACTTGTTAAAGAGATTGTCTTTTCTTCTTTGTATATTCTTGCTTCCTTTGTCAAAGATAAGGTGTCCATAGGTGCATGGGTTTATCACTGAGTGATTACAATCATTTTGAGCCATGGATATATTTAGTACGACAGAGGATGAGATGGCTGGATGGCATCACTGACTCAATGGACGTGAGTCTGAGTGAACTCCGGGAGTTGGTGATGGACAGGGAGGCCTGGCGTGCTGCGATTCATGGGGTCACAAAGAGTCGGACATGACTGAACGACTGATCTGATCTGATCTGATTTCATACACTATTTATTTTATAGACCTGATTATTTTTAAACATATGCTTAGTTGAATATACTTCTCATCATTAAATTGAATTTGTACTGAAGATATACACATGTATATTGGTGATTAGAAGAATCATCTATATAATTAATTATAATTAATCAATTAATTTATAAAAAATTGAATGGAGTTAGGAAAATAATCATAAAGGTGACATTTTATTTAACTGTTAATGCTGACATTCCATTTCATTTTTCTTGCATTCACTTTGCTTATAAAAACATTAATTTTTTTAGATGTTTGTATGTGTTTTCACATGATTCAATTAGAAATATTTATCAGAATCATTTTTTAGACAGAGATGACAAATTTCTCTTATTATTTCTTAAATAGGAAATGTTAGAGTGAAATATATTTTCTTAAGTGAATACTTCATAGGTCCTTTCAGATCAGCATATTTAAAATACTTGATATAAACTGAATATTTCTTTGACGTTTTCTGTTTTTAATCTGTTAACCTTATTTTTTTCTATGTTGGAGTATCTTTGCATTGATTTAGAGAAAAGGAATTTTTAAATTATTTTTTAAATTTTTATTATTATTATTTTTTTAAACAATATTGTATTGGTTTTGCCATACATCAACATGCATCTGCCCTGGGTGTACATGTGTTCCCTGTCCTGAACCCCCCTGATCTCTCATGAAAACTTAAAGTAATATGACATGCTAGAATAGCTCAAAACTAGAAAAAACTGATATGAAATAAGATTCAGGTAAAAAAAATGATGCAATTCACATATATTAATAGAATTTTAAATATGTACTGGTCACTTTCATAACACCTAGTGATTTACGACCTAGCATTAATAAAAGTCCTTCACTTAATGGAGCTTACATTTTAGTGAGGATGATATGCAATAAGCATGAAAGCAAATAAAAAATAATAGAATTTAGAAGTGATGTTAACAATAAAAAAATATACTCTGTATTAAATACCAAGCAAGCTAAGACATCTGGTCCCATCACTTCATGGTAAATAGATGGGGAAACAGTGTCAGGCTTTATTTTTCTGGGCTCCAAAATCACTGCAGATGGTGACTGCAGCCATGAAATTAAAAGATCCTTACTCCTTAGAAGGCAAGTTATGACCAACCTAGATAGCATATTAAAAAGCAGAGATATTACTTTGCCAACAAAGGTCCGTCCAGTCAAGAATGGTTTTTCCAGTGATCATGTATGGATGTGAGGGTTGGACTGTGATGAAAGCTGAGCTTGGAAGAATTGATGCTTTTGAACTGTGGTGTTGGAGAAGACTCTTGAGAGTCCTTTGGACTGCAAGGAGATCCAGCCAGTCCATCCTAAAGGAGATCAGTCCTGGGTGTTCTTTGGAAGGACTGATGCTAAAGCTTAAACTCCAATACTTTGGCCACCTCATGCGAAAAGTTGACTCATTGGAAAAGACCCTGATGCTGGGAGGGACTGCGGGCAGGAGGAGAAGGGGACAACAGAGGATGAGATGGCTGGATGGCATCACTGACTCGATGGACATAAGTCTGAGTGATCTCCAGGAGTTGGTGATGGACAGGGAGGCCTGGTGTGCTGCGATTCATGGGGTCGCAAAGAGTCGGACACAACTGAGCGACTGAACTAAACTGAACTGAAGGTGTCAGATGTGACTGAGTAGTGACTATCCTGTGTAGTATGGTCAGGGAGGTTTCTGTGAGGCATGCCCACTTCTGAGATCTTCGTGACGAGAGGGAACTCCAGTCTTGTAATGGCTGGAGAAAGAATGCAGAAAGATAGATGAGCATGGAGTTG
Organism: Bos indicus x Bos taurus; assembly: GCF_003369695.1. Lineage (NCBI taxonomy): Eukaryota > Metazoa > Chordata > Mammalia > Artiodactyla > Bovidae > Bos > Bos indicus x Bos taurus. The sequence goes on from NC_040080.1 coordinate 61,178,357, forward strand.
GTAATGCTCTTACGTGACCAGGAAACAGCAATATATACACTCAGAGCAAAGTGAATATGAAAAAGAGTGATAGATAATTTCTAAGATCAATGAAATTGTAGGGAAGATTTGGCAGGGGATTGCAGCCTGGGTATATCCTCTACATGCTGCTGCTAAGTCACTTCAGTCGTGTCTGACTCTGTGCAACCCCATAGACGGCAGCCCACCAGGCTCCTCTGTCCCTGGGATTCTCCAGGAGAGAATACTGGAGTGGGTTGCCATTTCCTTCTCCAATGCATAGGACCACCGTTTTCTTCTCCTACCTTCTAATTTTCCTACCTTTGTTAGGAGAGAAAATCAGGCTCTTACTGAGGGTTTTGAAGCAGACACATTCTCATGGTCCAGGGAGGATTTCCCAGTGGATTCTAAAACTTTATATTCTCTCTTTCAGCCACAAAAGGAGCTGATTTGGAGTGAAGGTAGAACTGATTTATCTATTTGAGGTAGGAGAGGGCTGATGACTGCTGCATTTAACTAGAGATGTGTCTCATTATTGTTTTGTTTGTATACCTTTCATGTGTACTTGTTGACATAACTGCACATATACTCTTTTTCATAAAATTTTGATTGACTTAAATAAAGGTAAATTTTTTCAAAGCATTATATTTTAACAGCAAAAGGTATTTTCAAGCCAAAAAAAAAAATGCTACGCTCACAGAATTAGAGCTTGAAGTGGTAAAATAAATAACTTTTTTCCTGTTTTCCAACTATTCCAATTCCTACTTTTTATGGATTCAGTTTTCTTAACTTTCCTCCTGAATGTAATCAAGAACAAAGGGATAGAGGTTTCTAATGCTTAGGGTCCACTGCAGAAAGAGACATAGCCTAAACATGAGAGTTATATGTAATTCATTGCGAAGGGATTCAAAACTAATGATATCTAGAAAAGTCTGAGAAAGTTTATCAACATCTTTTCAACTACAAATAAGCCTTATCTTTAAAAAAAATCAGTATCTTAGCAGGATACCTTTTAATGACAAATATATCTTTTGCTAAATAAATCTTGTTTGAATGAAATATTTGTTATTTGATAATATATAGATGTAATTTTATATATGACTATATATATTCTTTTTCTGGGAATAATGCTAAGTTTAATCTTAAAGGATTGTCATCTTTTATTATGTTAAAATGTTTGCTATAAAATTTTCTTCTTATATAAAATTATCATTTTGTTCATCTTTTATTTAATAGATGAGATCACTTATATAAAAGTGTTTTTGCTGAATTTTTAAAGTCTTTTATTCATTCAATAAAGTGTTTATATTACATGGGAATTATTTACAAAGTTTTTATTTTGTCAAAGATGCTAAACAATGAAAATTTCAGAATATTGTTGTTGCTTTGTGAATATAATTGATTAATGAATTTCTAAGTAGAATTTTGAAACTTAATAGTTACGACCTCAAACAAGTAGATTAACATTGATATATTCAAATTATATGATACCCTAGATATTTTTATGTAGAAAGGAGAAAATCACTACTAACTGTTCAAATCTCAAGATTTATTTCAGGTAGTTGTGGCAATATTACAGTTTAATGAGCTAGCTTTTGATAGTGGAAGTACTGTCCTAATATGTCTCTGAATATAAAATATTTCTGTGAAATTATTTGTGCATAATTTTTAATTTCTCACACTCATTTATCTGTACTCATTATAAAGTAGTCAAGATAATATATTCTGACATAGATAACTGCCGGGAGCCGGCATATTGCATATTGAGTGCATATTGCATATTGAGTGCAGCACTTTTCAGGATCTGGAATAGCTCAACTGGAATTCTATCACTGCCGGTAGCCAGCGTGAGGAACTCCGCCCATGACAAAGGTCATGAGGAAGGAGGCTTGGCATACGCAAAGGCGGGATCAAGCCTCAGGAGTCTCCCTGGAAATTCTCGAGCAATCTACCCCCAAAACCAGAGTCTGCCTACTTTCTGCTTTGTGCTTTCACCTACACCTCTGACTTTACGGGGGGCTGTCCCCCACTACCTCTCTGAAAAAAGTTAGCTTACAGCTCCAGTTAATAATTCCTGGGTGTGACAGTGTTTAACCTACAAACTCCTTTGGAAATCCTCTAGCCTGCCTGAATAGGTTTTTCCGGCCACATGTGATTGTTCAGAGCCTCCCAACTGTGAGAGGCAGGAGATGTTCTAAACTGTCTAAACACAGATTCTTTTGAGTAGTTAAAAGATTGATTAGAAATTGTATTAGTGAAGGGATTTTCACTTGTTGGGCCAATGTTTGCTGCTAAGTTTCCATATCCCTTACCTGCTGTGTCCCTGGCAGTGTATTGGTTAATATAATTGGTGTAAATAGTAGCTTTAATGTTTGTAACCTGGGACCCTTGAGTTAATTCTTTTTGTAGCCCACCACACCTTTGCGCTGTACGAATGCAACTTTATCTAATGCTTTTGGAGGGTGGCTCCTGACCAATCACCTTTAGAGAAAAATAAGTTTTCTGAAGAAAAGGTCTTAAAATGTTAACAGGCCTCCGGGCCAGAAGATGATGCAAATCACCTAAGCTTTTGCATATGATAAGTTTGCAGGAAGAAAGCCTGGTTTGCTGCAAGACTCTACCCCTTCCCCCATTATCCTCTGTGCATAACTTAAGGTATAAAAACTACTTTGAAAAATAAAGTGCGGGCCTTGTTCACCGAAACTTGGTCTCACCATGTCGTTCTTTCTCTTACCTTCTGGCTGAATTATTCAGCCTCTTTTCTGCACTAAATTTCCTCACTGAGCTATCCTTATTTCAGCCTCTTTTCTCCACTGAATTTCCTCACTGAGCTATCCTTATTTCAGCCTCTTTTCTTCACTGAATTTTACTGAGCTATCCTCATTCTATTACTCTTTATATCCTTAATTAACATTTAATTAAGCAATTGTTTCCTGATCTTCGCCTACGCCGTCTCTCCTTCGAATACCCTGGATCAGCCGGGGCTGGTCCCCGGCAGATAACCATAATCAATTAACATTTAAATTTATATTATTGGTACATTTATCTCATTATTAACATAACAGGATTTTTAATACACTAATACTGTATAACTGCATAGCATGTTATAACTTCATGTTAATACATTAATATAGAGGTAGTTAACAAAAGAGAAAATTCTGTACAAAAGTGAAAATTGGTTATAGTTATAATATCAGGAGACATGAATCTTCAAATTTTCCAGACATAATTCTATCATACAATAAATCTTCCCAGCAAAGTTACCCTTTTATATGTATCAAATATTTCTGGAATTTTTACCTTGATATGGATGTAATGTATTACTACCACTGCCTTATTGCATATCATCATATGAACATATGTCAACATAAGTAGTGAAACAATAGCTAAATGAAAAAGAAACCTCATAATATTTTGCATAGGAAAATCATTCTTGTAGTAACATTTTTTCATGTCTGATTATGGAAAATATTAAAAGAAAAATCTGAGAAACAGTATGCATAAACTTAATTGGAGTTTTGATTTGCATAAAGCTCTATAGTATTCAACTAAATAGGTCTATGAATGGACTGTAGGCTGCCAGGCTCCTCCTTCATGGGATTTTCCAGGCAAGCATACTGGAATGGGTTGCCATTTCCTTCTCCATGGGATCTTCCCAGACCAGGAATTGAACCTGCATCTCTTACATCCCCTGCATTAGCAGGTGGGTTCTTTACAACTAGTGCCACCTGGGAAGCCCCATGAATCTAAAGAGAAGTAAAAAAATATATATTTTGCATTGAAATTTTTAACAAATCTGTGAAATTTTCTAGCCTCTCTAAAAAAGATATAAAGAAAACTGGAGCCTGTTCTTGTGGGCTATAGGTTTATGTAAACGTTGGATAAAGTATACATATTTGATATATTAGAAAATAATTTAACTTTATAACCCAGTGTTACTTTCTGATAAATTTTTATAAAGAAGAGAAACAATTATTGCTAATTGCATTTGTCAGATAAAATTGTATGGAGAGCAGAGCTTGAACTGACTTTTAAAGAACTGCAATAGGTTGATGGGCAGATTCTGCTAATAGCAAGAAAGCATAATATTTCTTTAAATTTAATATTTCACCAAGGACACATTAATCCATATATCTATATTAAATGGTGATGTCATTTATTGAACACTTTTCATGACAGAGAAACTGTCAGTATTGTAAGTTCCAAACACTTCAGAATTAAAATAAAAATCTATCCACTCTTTGAACTTCAGTAGATGTACAGAACTATTGTTCAAAATGAGAAATCTGAAAAGTGAGCAAGTCCAATTTTATTCCTAGAGTTCATACCTTGGATTATATATACTTGTTGGCTAACAAACTGAGTTAAAAGGCTAATTAAGAAATCCCAATTAAAACCTCCTCTCTAAATTTTCTTTATATTTGTGTAAGTATGTGTGACAGCATCCAATAGGTTAGAGAAGAAAGTTAGAACAGAAAGAATACAAAGGAAAGTGCAAACAAGTGGGAAAATGATGAAAAACAAATATTGATTCATTTTAGAAGAAACAATTGAAAATATCGCTAAGAAGCAGTACCTTTGTTATTTGATTTTATTTTTCAATAAAACCTGGTAAATTTTATTCCAATCGTTATCATTATTATTTTATTCTTCCTGAACTTGTCAGAAGTTAACTATGGGAAACTAAACATCCGTGATAGAGTTCATCCTTCTTGGTCTGACAAGTGATGCCAAGCTTCAAGCTGTGCTTTTCCTTTTTCTGCTGTTAACATATGTCTTAAATATCATGGGAAACTTGACAATCATCATTCTGACCTTGCTGGACCATCGCCTTCAGACTCCTATGTATTTCTTCCTCCGTAATTTCTCTGTTTTGGAAGTATCTTTTACCTCTGTCTTTGTTCCCAAAATGTTAGTCAGTATTGGAACTGGAGACAAGACTATCTCCTTTGCTGGTTGTTTCACTCAGTATTTTTTTGCCATCCTTCTGGGAGCGACCGAATTTTACCTTTTAGCTGCCATGTCCTTTGATCGCTATGTTGCCATTTGCAAACCACTACATTACACAACTCTAATGAGCAGAAGACTCTGCATTCAACTTGTCCTTTGTTCCTGGTTCTCTGGCTTTTTAGTTGTCATTGTGCCTCATGTAATGACTCTCCAGCTGCCTTTCTGCGCCTCCAACATCATCAATCATTATTGCTGTGACTATACGGTACTGTTGCATTTATCGTGTTCAGACACACGTTTCATAGAAGTGATTGAGTTTGTCCTTGCTGCTGTTACTCTCATCTTCACCTTGATGCTGGTGATTCTTTCCTATACATACATTATCAGAACAATTCTGAGAATCCCATCTGCTCAACAAAGAAAAAAAGCTTTTTCTACATGTTCTTCTCATATGATTGTGGTCTCACTTTCTTATGGAAGCTGTATCTTCATGTATATAAATCCCTCTGTGGAGGATGCCGCAACTTTTAATAAGGGAGTGGCTGTTTTAAATACCTCAGTTGCCCCTCTCTTGAACCCTTTCATCTATACATTAAGGAACAAGCAAGTGAAAATAGCCTTCAGACATTTGGTCAGTAAGATAATAACCTTTTCAAGAAAGTAAAATTATCTGAGTTTCATTATTATATAATAAATATTTGGAAGACCATAGATGTACATTATCTTAATTTAAAAATATTTTATATGTTGTTAATATTCCTATTCAATCACTGGAACAGTGTAACTACTTGTTTAATTAGCCTATTTTATCATCTTTTTATGTTCTTAAAACTTAATATATATGTGTGTGTGTGTATGTGTATGTGTCCTCTAATGCTTGAGTTCTTTTTTCTTCATCTGTATTTCACTTAAAAGAAAAAAAGATTTGACAAAAGTCAAATTGGGAATATGATTTCTAATGGTTTGCTTTTTGCAATGATTTTTTTCTTGTCTTGTCCATTACCATGTAGTCATCAATCTTTATACTTGTACCTAAATTATACTTACATCAAAGAAATTTATATAGCTTGTTGACGATAGTGTAATCAATATATTAGTGAACTGATATAAAGTTGGTTATTTTCAAATTATTCAGATTTAAACTTTGTCTACAATGATTTTTTAATGAGAGCTTAAGCATTACTCAGTAATTGAGGTAAAACATTTCTGAAGAAGAGAAAATAAGCATATGTTTGTTTTAGCATTGATGCTGCTGCTGCTAAGTCACTTCAGTCGTGTCCGACTCTGTGTGACCCCATAGATGGCAGCCCACCAGGCTCCTCCATCCCTGGGATTCTCCAGGCAAGAATACTGGAGTGGGTTGCCATTGATGGGGAAATGCTTAATGAGGATTTGTACACAAACTCTTTGAATAAACCCATGAAAGAGGTAGAAGGATATTTCCAATTTAAGCTAATCAGAAATGTCTTTATAGCAAATTTCATATAATTTAGTGTCCTGATAGTTATTGTTCTGGTTCTCATTTACAAGAATATAAACTATGTTAACATTGTCTATGATATTAGTGATTTTATAGTCTTATCTCATACTCTTTCAAAATTGCATGCTGCTGCTGTTGCTGCTAAGTCGCTTCAGTCATGTCCGACTCTGTGTGATGCCATAGACAGCAGCCCACCAGGCTCCCCTGTCCCTGGGATTCTCCAGGCAAGAACACTGGAATGGGTTGACATTTCCTTCTCCAATGCATGAAAGTGAAAAGTGAAAGTGAAGTCGCTTGGTCCTGTCTGACTCTTAGCGACCCCATGGACTGCAGCCTACCAGGCTCCTCCATCCATGGGATTTTCCAGGCAAGAGTACTGGAGTGGGGTACCATTGCCTTTTCCATCTAAATTGCATACTAAACTATAAATCTTGATAATCTGATATCCTTAGGCAAAGTCTCCACAAGTAAAAACTGACATTTTCTGATCACTTCTTGACCATGTTAACTTTTCAGAATGCATAGACCAGATTCATAGCATGAGTAATTTTGAAATTTAATGAAACTCCAAATACTTCTATTATAATCCCTGTAATATACAGGTGAAAAAATTGAGTCTGAGAAATATTAACAAACTTTTACTGAAGTACATAGTTACTAGTGCCAATTTTGTACTCTTGAATTCCTTATTTATCCATTTAATAATGATGAAACTACCCAGTAGGAGAGATACTAAAAGAGTGCCTTGGGAAATGATGATAGAGAAAAATGATTGAAAATGTAGAATTTGTGTTTTTATACACTTTGTCATGATTACATCAAAACGCCTAAATATCAAACACACAATTGATGTTGTTAGTTAGCTTTTTTCATTAGTTATTTAGATCAACAGATAATTGACTCATTAGCTGACTCATTTGTTGATTTAAACATCATCAGCAGTACATTAATCATAGTCATTCAGTATATTTGCTTACCCTGTGGTGGTTGCTTGTTTTCAGACATATATATAATGATTTGTAGCTAAACTTAGATTGACAGAGATAATTTCTTTTCAACCATGCAAATACAGACATAGATGCAAAATTTAAATAGACAATTCAGAAACCCAGCCTGGATTTTTTTTCTGGAAAAAAATTGGTAACTAACAAAAATTGCACAAAACGTGAATTAGCAAAGCAATATATCAACCTGAAATCTCTCTGAATCAAAGATTTTTAGTCTAAAAACCAGTAATATAAGTGATATTCAAAATTATATGCATATAAAATTCCAGAAAAATATAAGAATACTTATTAGAGGCTTAATGTTTAGTATATCATTTTTGCTTCTTCATGGATCACAGCTTGTCATGACAAAGGGGCTTGCGTAACTCAATGAAGCTATGAACCATGACATGCAGAACCACCCAAGACAGATGGGTCATAATGGAGAGTTCTGACAAAACATGGGCCACTGGAGGAGGGAATGGCAAGCTACTCTGGTATCCTTGCCATGAGAACCCCATAAACGGTATGAAAAGGCAAAAATACGTGACACCAGAAAATGAGCCCCCTAGTCGGAAGGTGTCCAATATGCTACTGGGAAAGAGTATAGGGCAATTACTTGTAGCTCCAGAAAGAATGAAGTGGCTGGGCCAAAGCAGAAATGCCACTCAGTTGTGGATGTGGCTGGTGTTGAAAGTAACGTCCAATGCTGTAAAGAACAATATTGCAAGGAACCTGAAATGTTAGGTCCATGTATCAAGGTAAATTAGATGTGGTCAAGCAGGAGATGGTAAGACTGAACATTGACATCTTAGGAATCAGTAAACTAAAATACACTGTTCATAGAAAACACCCTTTTTCAATAATTCAAGAGATGACTTTACATGGGCATCACCAAATAGTCAATAATGAAATCAGATTGATTATATTTCTGTTCAGTCAAAGATGGAGAAGCTCTATACAAGTGCAAGTTGCTCAGTCGTGTCTGATTCTTTGGGACCCCCTGAACTATACAGTCCATGGAATTCTCCAGGCCAGAATACTGGAGAAGCTCATACAGTCAGCAAAAACAAGACGTGGAGCTGACTGTGGCTCAGATCACCAACTCCTTGTATCAAAATTCAGGCTTAAAATAAAGTGGGGAAAACCAATAGACCAGCCAGGTATGACCTAAATCAAGTCCCTTACTATTATACAGTGGAAGTGACAAATCAATTCAAGGGATTAGATCTAATAGAGTGCAGAAGAACAATGGATGGAGGTGCATAACATTGTACAGGAGGCAGTGATCAAAACCATCCCAAAGAAAAAGAAATGCAAGAAGGCAAAACAGTTGTCTGAGGAGGCCTTACAAATAGCTGATAAAAAAAAAAAAAAAGAAGCAAAAGACAAAGGAGAAAGGAAAAGATATACCCAACTGAATGCAGAGTTCCAAAGAATAGCAAGGAGACATAAGAAAGCTTTCTTAAGTGAACAATGAAAACAAATAGAGGAAAACAATAGAATGGGAAAGACTAGAGATTTCTTCAAGAAAATACAATATGTAAAGATATTAGCCTTCAATTAAAATAAATAAATTTATATTAAAAAATAAAGTGGAGGGGGGAAAACTGGAAATACCAAGGAAACATTTTGTGCAAAGATAGGCACAATAAAGAATAGAAACACTATGGACCTAGCAGAAGAGATTAAGAAGAGGTGGCAAGAATACCCAGAAGAACTGTACAAAAAAGCTCTTAATGACTCAGATAACCACGATGGTGTGGTCTCTAACCTAAAGCCAGACATCCTAGCCTGCGAAGTCAAGTGGGCCTTAGGAAGTAGTACTGCTAATAAAGCTACTGAAGGTGTTGGAATTCCAGCAGAACTATTTAAAATCCTAAAAGATGATGCTGTTAAAGTGCTGCACTCAATACGTCAGCAAATTTGGAAAACCCAGCAGTAGTCAAAGGACTGGGAAAGGTAAATCTTCATCTCAGTTCCCAAGAAGGGCAGTACTAAAGAATGTTCAAACTACTGGACAATGCACTCACTTCCCATGCTAGTAAGGTTATGCTCAAAATCCTTCAAGCTAAGCTTCAGCAGTAGTTGAATCAAGAATTTCCAGATGTATAAGCTCAGTTTAGAAAAGGCAAAGGAACCAGAGATCAAATTGCCAACATTCAGTGGATCATAGCAAAAGCAACAGAATTCCAGAAAAACATTTTCTTCTGTTTCAATGACTATGCTAAAGCCTTTTACTGCATGAATCATAACAAACTGTGGCTGCTGCTGCTGCACCGCTTCAGTCGTGTCTGACTCTGTGGAACCCCATAGACGGCAGCCCACCAGGCTCCCCCATCCCTGGGATTCTCCAGGCAAGAACACTGGAGTGGGTTGCCATTTCCTTCTCCAATGAATGAAAGTGAAAAGTGAAAGTGAAGTCGCTCAGTCATGTCGGACTCTAGCGACCCCATGGACTGCACCCTACCAGGCTCCTCCGTCCATGGGATTTTCTAGGCAAAAGTATTGGAGTGGGGTGCCATTGCCTTCTCCAAACAAACTGTGGAAAACTCTTAAAGATACAGAAATAAGAGATCATCTTCCCTGTCTCCTGAGAAACCTGTATGCAGGTCAAGAGGCAACAATTAGAACCTTATATGGAACAGCTGGCTGGTTAAAAATTGAGAATGGAGTGTGACAAGGCTTTATATTGCTACCCTCTTTATTTAATTTATATGGAGAGAGCATCATGAGAAATGTCAGGCTGGATGAGTTCCAAGCTGGAATCAAGGTTACTGGGAGAAATATCCACAACCTCAGATGAGCAGATGATGCCTCTCTAATGGAAGAAAGTGGAGAGGAACTAGAGAGCCTCTTGATGAGAGTGAAAGAGAATAAAAAAGCTGGATTAAAACTCAGTATTAAAAAACTAAGATCATGGCATCCAGTCCCATCACTTCATAACAAATAGAAGGGGAAAAGGTGAAAGAAGTGACAGACTTCCTCTTCTTGGGCTCTAAAGTCACTGTGGATAGTGATTGTAGCCATGAAATTAGAAGACAATTGCTTCTTGGAAGGATAGCTATGAGAAACCTATACAGAGTGTTAAAAAGCAAAGGCATCACTTTTCCAACAAAGGTCCATATATAGTCAAGGCTATTCGGAGAAGGCAATGGCACCCCACTCCAGTACTTTTGCCTGGAAAATCCCATGGATGGAGGAGCCTGGTAGGCTGCAGTCCATGGGGTCGCTAGAGTTGGACACGACTGAGTGACTTCACTTTCACTTTTCACTTTCATGCATGGGAGAAAGAAATGGCAACCCACTCCAATGTTCTTGCCTGGAGAATCCCAGGGAAGGGGAAACCTGATGGGCTGCCGTCTATGGGGTTGCACAGAGTCAGACACTACTGAAGCAACTTAGCAGTAGCAGCATGGTCTTTTCAGTAGTCAGTTACGAATATGAGAGCTGGACCAAAAAGAAGGCAGAGTGCCAAAGAATTGATGCTTTCAAACTATGGTGCTGAAGAAGACTCTTGAGAATTCCCTGGACAGAAGGGAGATCAAAGCAGTCAGTCCTAAAGGAAATCAACCCTGAATATTCATTGGAAGGACTGATGCTGTAGCTGAAGTTCCAATACTTTGGCCAACTTATGGGAAGAGCCAATTCATTGGAAAAGACCCTGATGCTGGGATATTTTGAGGGTAGGAGGAGAAGGGGACAACAGAGGATGAGATGATTGGATAACTCAATGGACATGAGTTTGAGCAAACTCCAGGAAACAGTGAAGGACAGGGAATCCTGACGTGCTGCGGTCTGTGGGGTTGCAAAGATATGGCTTGGTCGGATATGACTTGGAGATTGAACAAAAACAACCACAAAAGTGAAACATTCTATGAAGAAGTCAATAAAAGAGGATTTTAGCATCCCTCAACCAGTAATATTTTATCAGTTGACAAATATTTAAAATATTTGCCTGTAAAATAGCAGCATGTGTTAGTCACTCTGCTGCTGCTGCTGCTGCTAAGTTGCTTCAGTCGTGTCCAACTCTGTGCAACCCCATAGACGGCAGCCCACCAGGTTTCCCTGTCCCTGAGATCCTCCAGGCAAGAGTACTGGAGTGGGTTACCATTTCCTTCTCACTCAGTCATGTCCAACTCTTTGCGACCCCATGGACTGTAGCCCACCAGTCTCCCCTGTCCATGGAATTCTCTAGGCAAGAATACTAGAGTGTGTTACCATTCCTTCTGCAGGGGATCTTCCTGACCCAGTGACTGAAACTGAGTCTCAGCATTGCAGGCAGATTCTGGAATATTATCTGTCTGTCTGTGCTTAGCTGTTCAGTCGTCTCTGACTCTTTACGACCTCCTGGACTGTAGCCTGCCAGACTCCTCTGTCCATGGAATTTTCCAGGCAAGAATACTGGAGTAGGTTGCCATTTCCCAGTTCAGGGGATCTTGCTGACCTAGGGATAGAACCCACGTGTCTCATGTCTCCTGACTTGGCAAGCGGGTTCTTTACCACTGTACCACGTGGGAATGGAATATTACTCAGTCATATAATAGAAAAAAACCTTTCCATTTGCGACAACATGGATGAACCTAGAGGGTATTACGTTATGTTAAATAAATCAAACAGAAAAGTGCATATGATTTTACGTATATTTGAAAATCCTTAAAATAATGAGCAAATGTAACTAAACATAAAGAATCATAGATACAAGTTGCTAGAGGAGAGCAGATAGAAGGAGCTCATTAATAAAATTAAAAGTGATCAGAATTTGAGAGCCTTAGGCTTTACTTGTATTATATTATCTCAGCATATATCTAGCTAGCTAGATAGATATGAAAGAGTTAGTTGCTTAGAGGTGTCTGACATTTGCCACCCATGGACTGTAGTTGCCAGGCTCTTCTGTCTATGGAATTCTCCAGGCAAGAATACTGGAGTGGGTAGACATTCCCTCCTCCAGGGAATCTTCCTGACCCAGGGATCAAATTCGGGTCTCCTGCATTGCAGGCAGATTCTTTACCATCTTAGCCACCAGGGATATACATACATACATATATGGACTTCCTTGGTTATGCAGCAGTAAGTAATTTGCCTGCCAACTCAGAAAACACAAGAGATGTGAGTTTGATCCCTGGGTCAGAAAAATCCCCTGGAGAAGGAAATGGCAAACCACTCCAATATTCTTCCATGGAAAATCACATGGACAGTGGAGGCTGGCGGGCTACATAGAGTCTGTGGGGTCAAAAACAGTCGGACATGACTGAGCACACATGCACACATGCATATACATGTATATGTATGTGTGTGTATATGTGTGTGTGTGTGTGTATGCATGTGCTGTGCCTCATCTCTCAGTCGTGTCCGACTCTTTGCAACCCCATGGACTATAGCCCACCTGGCTCCTCTGTCCATGGGGATTCTCCAGACAAGAATACTGGAGTGGGCTGCCATGTCCTCCTCCAGGGGATTTTCCCAACCCAGGGATTGATCCCAAGTCTCCTACATTGCAGCTGAACCACCAGGGAAGCCCCATATATATATACATATATATGGCTCTAGTGGTAAAGAACCTGCCTGCCAGTACAGGAGACAAAAGAGATGCAGGTTTGATCCCTGGGTCAGGAAGATCCCCTGGAGGAGGACATGGCAACCCACTCCAGTATTCTTGCCTGAAGAATCCTGTGGACAGAGAAGCCTGGTGGGTGACAGTCCATAGGGTCACAAAGAGTTGAACATGACTGAAGCAACTTAGCAGCAGCAGCAACATATGCGTGTGCAGCTAGAACAACTTAGCTGCTGCTAAGTTGTGTATAATATATATATAAAGTTCTGTACTTTAAAGATTTCTGAAAGCTAGATAATGCTTCAGGATCACTTTCTGATAATGGGGAAAAATACCTAAATTATCAGGAAAAAAAGTAATAAGTTGTTTAAATAACCATTTTTTTCTAAAATCATATTTATGAACCAAATTTGAGATACAGTAAATTCTACAAATTGTACAGGAACATGTAAAATTGTCCAATAAATTATATATTACATGTTTCTTCCTGCCTATATTTTATTCTGCTTCTTTAGATAGTTTTTTTAAAATGTACTTTATCCTAAATATTGAGTTACTATTGAAAGTAGTAAAACAGTCATATATTTTAAATAGACAGAGATTTCAAAGATATGCATCAACATTGATACTAATCTCTAAAATTTTCTTTTAATTACTTTGAGTATAATATGCCCCCAAAATTGGCAGTATGACAAATAATATAAATTAATATTAGTTTTAAGTATATTGTCACTGACCACAAATAGAATATTAACCTCTGGATTGTATGCTACTTTTGCATTCCAGTCCCCTATAGTGAAAAGGACATCTTTTTTGGGTTTTAGTTCTAAAAGGTCTTGTAGGTCTTCATAGAACCATTCAACTTCAGTTTCTTCAGCATTACTGGTTGGGGCATAGACTTGGATTACTGTGATATTGAATGGTTTGCCTTGGAAAAGAATAGAGATCATACTGTTGTTTTTGAGATTGCATTCAAGTACTGCATTACTGATTCTTTTGTGGACCATGATGGCTACTCCATTTCTTATGAGGGATTCCTGTCCGCAGTAGTAGATATAATGGTCATCTGAGTTAAATTCACCCATTCCAATCTATTTGATATCGCTGATTCCTTTTAGAACTAACACCCAAAAAAGATGTCCTTTGCATTATTGGGGACTGGAATGCAAAAGTAAGAAGTCAAGAAACACCTGGAGTAACAGGCAAATTTGGCCTTGGAATACGGAATGAAGCAGGACAAAGACTAATCGAGTTTTGCCAAGAAAATGCACTGGTCATACCAAACACCCTCTTTCAACAACACAAGAGAAGACTCTACACATGGACATCACCAGATGGTCAACAATGAAATCAGATTGATTAAGTTCTTTGCAGCCGCATATGGAGAAGCTCTATACAGTCAACAAAAACAAGACTGGGAGCTGACTGTGGCTCAGATCATGAACTCCTTATTACCAAATTCAGACTTAAATTGAAGAAAGTAGGGAAAATCACTAGACCATTCAGGTATGACCTAAATCAAATCCCTTATGATTATACAGTGGAAGTGAGAAATAGATTTAAGGGCCTAGATCTGATAGACAGAGTGCCTGATGAACTATGGAATGAGGTTCGTGACACTGTACAAGAGACTAGAATCAAGACCATACCCATGGAAAAGAAATGCAGAAAAGCAAAATGGCTGTCTGGGGAGGCCTTACAAATAACCATGAAAAGAAGAGTAGTGAAAATCAAAGGAGAAAAGGAGAGATATAAGCATCTGAATGCAGAGTTCCAAAGAATAGCAAGAAGGGATAAGAAAGCCTTCCTCAGCGATCAATGCAAAGAAATAGAGGAAAACAACAGAATGGGAAAGACTAGAGATCCTTTCAATAAAATTAGAGATACCAAGGGAATATTTCATGCAAAGATGGGCTCGATAAAGGACAGAAATGGTATGGACCTAACAGAAGCAGAAGATATCAAGAAGAGGTGGCAAGAATACACAGAAGAACTGTACAAAAAAGATCTTCACGACCCAGATCATCACGATGGTGTGATCACTGACCTAGAGCCAGACATCCTGGAATGTGAAGTCAAGTGGGCCTTAGAAGCATCACTATGAACAAAGCTAGTGGAGGTGATAGAACTCCAGTTGAGCTATTTCAAATCCTGAAAGATGATGCTGGGAAAGTGCTGCACTCAATATGCCAGCAAATTTGGAAAACTCAGCAGTGGCCACAGGACTGGAAAAGGTCAGTTTTCATTCCAATCCCAAAGAAAGGCAATGCCAAAGAATGCTCAAACAACCTCACAATTGCACTCATCTCACAAGCTAGTAAAGTAATGCTCAAAATTCTCCAAGCCAGGCTTCAGCAATATGTGAACCGTGAACTTCCTGATGCTCAGGCTGGTTTTAGAAAAGCCAGAGGAAACAGAGATCAAATTGCCAGCATCCTCTGGATCATGGAAAAAGCAAGAGAGTTTCAGAAAAACATCTATTTCTGCTTTATTGACTTATGCCAAAGCCTTTGTCTGTGTGGACCACAATAAACTGTGGGAAATTCTTCAAGAGATGGGAATACCAGACGACCTGACCTGCCTCTTGAGAAATCTGTATGCAGGTCAGGAAGCAACAGTTAGAACTGGACATGGAACAACAGACTGATTCCAAATAGGAAAAGGAGTTCATCAAGGCTGTATATTGTCACCCTGTTTATTTAACTTATATGCAGAGTACATCATGAGAAACGCTGGACTGGAAGAAGCACAAGGTGGAATCAAGATTGCCAGGAGAAATATCAGTAACCTCAGATATGCAGATGACACCACCCTTATGGCAGAAAGTGAAGAGGAACTCAAAAGCCTCTTGATGAAAGTGAAAGTGGAGAGTGAAAAAGTTGGCTTAAGCTCAACATTCATAAAACGAAGATCATGGCATCTGGTTCCATCACTTCATGGCAAATAGATGGAGAAACAGCAGAAACAGTGTCAGACTTTATTTTTGGGGGGGCTCCAAAATCACTGCAGATCATGAGTGCAGTCATGAAATTAAAATACGCTTACTCTTTGGAAGGAAAGTTTTGACCAACCTAGATTGCATATTCAAAAGCAGAAACATTACTTTGCCAACAAAAGTCCACCTAGTCAAGACCATGGTTTTTCCTGTGGTCATGTATGGATGTGAAAGTTGGACTGTGAAGAAGGCTGAGCACTGAAGAATTGATGCTTTTGAACTGTGGTGTTGGAGAAGACTCTTGAGAGTCCCTTGGCCTGCAAGGAGATCCAACCAGTCCATTCTGAAGGAGGTCAGCCCTGGGATTTCTTTGGAAGGAATGAGCTAAAGCTGAAACTCCAGTACTTTGGCCACCTCATGCGAAGAGTTGACTCATTGGAAAAGACTCTGATGCTTGGAGGGATTGGGGGCAGGAGGAGAAGGGGACGACAGAGGATGACATAGCTGGATGGCATCACTGACTCGATGGACGTGAGTCTGAGTGAAGTCTGGGAGTTGGTGATGGACAGGGAGGCTTGGTGTGCTGCGATTCATGGGGTCGCAAAGTGTCGGACAGGACTGAGCGACTGAACTGAACTGAACTGAACGTGTATGCTACATTAAATGTAATTAAGTTAAACAATATTTTGTAGACTTGATTAATTAAAAATCAAAGATAAAAGATTGAAAAATTAGTGCAATTTGTTTTATATATTAAGAGGAAAAGGAAATGAGGTGAGGGGAAAGTCTATTGAAAAATATAAAGAAAACTAACTTCACAGAGCAAAGAGTTTTGTTAATGAGGCATGGAGGAAGTTAAGATGACTATAATAGAAATTAAAGGGGAAAATTGAGGGTAACTATGGATAGGGAGGGCTTCCCTTGTGGCTCAGCTGGTAAAGAATCTGCTTGCAATGCAGGAGACCTGAGTTCAATCCCTGGGCTGGGAAGATGCCCTGGAGAAGGGAAAGGCTACTCACTCCAGTATTCTGGTCTAGAGAATTCCATGGAGTCACAGAGTCAGACAGGATTGAAGGACTTTCACTTTCACTTCAGGGATAGGGAAGCTACTATTGAAAACACTGTTATTATTGAGACACTTGTTGCTTTTCTTTATGTATAATGCAGTATACATAACTTCACTTCTTTGAGAAATATTCACTTCTTTGAGAAAGAAAGACTCCTGTGTATCATATTCACAAAGGTGTTTTTCACTTGTTAGTTCTGTAAAGTGTAGATAAAAAGGCTCAAAAGTGGTGCAACAGAGATATTGAGCACTGCAATTCCCTTGGAAAAAGATACTCTTTGCTTGACTGATGGTTTAGCATACATGAAGATGCAGCTGCCATAGTATAGAGTTATCACAACCATGTGAGAAGAACATGTTGAAAAAGCTTTTTTCCTCTGATTAGTGGGAGGGATTTTTAGAATTGTTTTTGTGATATAGGTATATGATATCATCAGTGTGACCACAAGTGTCACCAAAGCTGAGATGTATCCCATCATCTCAAAGATCTCTGTGTCTGAGCAGAAGATCTGCAGGAAGGGAGTTGTGTCACATTAGAGATGGTCAACAGTGTTGGAAGCACAGAAATCAAGATTTAGGCCTAAGAAGAGTGGTGGAAAGATGACAAAGAATCTGGCAAGCCAGCTACAGAAGACAAATTGAATGCAGATTTTATTGTTCATGATGGTTGTGTAATGCAGGTGCTTACAGATGGCACATAGTGGTCATAGGACATAGCTGCCAGCAAGTAAAACTCAGATGCTCCAATAAGGAAAGCAAAGAACACTTGAGCTGCACAGCCATTATAGTAAATGGTTTTGTCCCCACTTGCCATGGTAGCCAGCAATGTAGGGATGCATGTAGTAGTATAGGAGACTTCTAAGAAAGAAAAATTCTGGAGGAATAAATACATTGGGGTCTTGAGGTGAGGATCCACCAGGGTAAGTGTGATGATGATCAAATTGCCAGTGATACTTGGTAAGTAAGTGAGAAGTAAAAAGATGAACAATACAATTTTCAATCGTGGGTCATCAGTCAAACCTGCTAGAATAAACACTGGCACTCGTGTATGGTTTCCCATTGTTGTCCTGTACTTTTCCAGGTCTTCATAGTATAAAAGAAAGAAAGAAAATCATGATCCCAATGGAAAAGTAACAGTGATAATTAGTGTTTAAGGTAAAGTTAAGCGAAATGATGTTTCAGCTAGAAGAACACTATGCTCATTTTTGTTTTAAAGATGGTTGCATCAGGAAGAAAAACAGTTTGCATTTCCAGAGTACCTGGACAGAGAATTCAATCTTTAATTTGCAGTTCTGCTAAAAATAATCTATACAATAATTGTAATTGTTGATTTTTATGTGAAAAAATTAGAGGGATATTAGACTTTAAATCCATGGAAAAACATTTCTCTCTTGATAATCTACCAGAGTATTGATGACTTTCTTTTCTTGTTCAATTAAAGAAATATGCATACTAGAACCAAAATTTAATTTCTATGAAAAGTATATCACCTCCTTCTCAAACTCTTCCAAAAGATTGAAAAGGAAAGAAGACTCCCAGAGTCATACTATAAAGCCACCATCACCCTGATACCAAAATCAAACAAAAACACTACCAAAAAGAAATATCTTTGATGAATATAGATGCAAAAATTCTCAACAAAATATTATCAAAATGAATCCAACAACACATAAAAAGGAGTTGAGTTCATCCCTAGGTATCAAGGATGGCTCAACATATACAAATCAATCAATGTGATACATCATGTTAACAAAAGAAATAATAAAAACCACATGATCATTTTAGTAAATGCAGAGGAAACATTTGATAAAATTCAATGCCCATTTGTGATAGAAACTTGTACCAAAGTGAGTATTGAGGGTACATATCTCAACATAATAAATGCTATTTATGAGAAACCTACAGCCAATACACTATAATATTGAATAGTGAAAATTTGAAAGCCTTCCTGTTAAAATTTGGAAGAAAACAAGGATGCCTACTCTCATCACTTCTATTCATTGTAGTATTGGAAGCCCAGCCAGAACACTCAGACAAGAAAAAGAAGTAACAATTATCCAAATTTGAAGGGAATGGGTAAAACTGTCATTAGATGCAGATGACATGATACTGTATACAGAAAACCCTAAACTATTAGAACTGAAGGACTTCCCTGGTAGCTCAGCAGGTAAAGAATCCGCCTGCAGTGCAGGAGACCCCATTTCAGGGGTTGGGAAGGTCCCCTGAGAAGTGGTAAGCTTTCCACTTCAGTACTCTTGGGCTTCCCTGGTGGCCCACATGGTAAAGAATCCACCTGCAATGAGGGAGACCTGGGTTTGTTCCCTGGGTTGGGAAGAGCCCTTGTAGAAGGGAATGATGATCCACTCCATTATTCTTGCCTGGAGAATCCCCATGAACAGACGGGCTACAGTCCATGGAGTTGCAAAGAGTCAGACATGACTGAGCAACTAAGCCCTGCACAGCATCACAGAAACTATTAGAACTGAAAAACTATTAGAACTGAAAAATGAATTCGGCAAGGTAGCAGGATACAAGATTAACATACAGAAATCAGTTGCATTTCTTTATGCCGACAGTGAAATATCAGAGAGTGTAAAAATCAATCCTTTTTAAGAAAAAGGGAGGAGGGAGGAGGGTTCAGGATGGGGAACACATGTATACCTCAGTCGGATTCATGTTGATATATGGCAAAACCAATACAATATTGTAAAGTTAAAAAATAAAATGAAAAAAATAAATAAATAAAATACATGTAAATAAAAAAATAAATAAAATGACAATTAAAAAGAAAGTGAAGATACTCAGTCATGTCCAACTTTGGCATCAGGTGGCCAAAGACCTTATAGGCTTTTGTACAGCAAAGGAGAACTCAAACAAAATGAAAAGACAACCTATTGACTGGAAGGAAATATCTGCAAATGGTGTGACTTACAAATACTTAATTACCAAAATATACAAATAGCTCATACAACTAAACAACAATAAAAAGTAACCCAATTGAAAAATAGGCAGAAGTCCTTAATAGACATTTCTGCAAGGTAGTTATACAGAGGGCCAACAGACATGAAAAGATGCTCAATATCACTAATCACCAGAGAAATGCAAATTAAAACTATAATGAGGTACCATCTCACACAGGTCTGAGTGGCCTTCATTGAAATATCCACAAATAACAAATGCTGGAGAGGATGTGGAGAAAATGGAACCCTTCTACACTGTTAGTGGGGATGTAAATTGGTACAGCCCATATGGAAAACAGTATGAATATTCCTCAGAAAACTAACATTGCCATATAATCTGGCAATCTCACTCCTGAGCATATAGATTAGCTGGGGAAAATGAAAATTCTAATTAGGGAAGATACATGCACCCTAATGTTCATAGTAGCACTGTTTGCAATAGTCAAGACATGGAAATAACCCAGGTGACAATCAACAGATGAATGGATAAAGAAGATGTAATATATATATACACACACACACATATATATAATGGAATAGTACTCAGTCATAAAAAAGAAGGAAATATTGTCATTTGCAGCAACATGATGGACCTAGAGATGATCATACTTAAATGAAATGTCAGAAATAGAAAGACAAATACCATATGGTGTCACTTATATGTGGAGTCTAAAATATGTTACTAATGAACTTATTTCCAACAGACATAGAGAACAGATTTGGGGTTGCCAAGAGTGAGAGGAAGTGAGGGTGGGATGAATCAGAAATTTGAGATTAGCAGATGCAAACTAATATACAACATACAATAAACAAGATCCTACTGTATTACACAGAGAACAGTTTTCAATATCTTGTGATAAACTATAATGGGAAATAAAAAGAATGTATATATATATATATTAAAATATACATTAAATTATATATATTTTATACATTCAGTTATATAACTGAATCAGTTTGCAGTACAGTGAAAATTAACATGTAACTCAACTATACTTCAATAAAATAAAATTTAAAACTAGACCTACCATAATGATCCTCAAGTCCCACTTCTGGACATATATCTGGAGAAAAATCTAATTCAAAAAGATACATGATGAACTTCAGTATTCATCACAGTGCTACTTATAATAGCCAAGACGTGGTTGTTCAGGCTTTGACAGCTAGAAAATTGGAAATCAGTATTAAGTTTGAAAACCTGTATTTTCCAAAGTTTTTCTCTTAAAAGTACAACATCTTATACAAGTAATTATAGGACAAATTATAGTGTATTTCTTTTACAAAATAAAAGATTAATGGTATCTCTAAAAACAATTTCCTGTCTCAATATGTTCACCATCAAACACATAAAATGATTAAGGTTTGTTGATGGTCACTAGATTAAGGCTTTTCTGTATTGAAGATGTAAAAGTTATTATTTCCAACCTCTAAAACACACATTATTATTTAAAAAGCATGTCTATAGATAAAAATATCATAAAAAGACAAATAAAAGCTATTTCCAATAGTAGCTAAAGGAGTTTGTGGGAAGAGTCTATAATAAAAAATATGACATGCTGCCAAAATCATGTTAATAATGTAGATTCTGCTGCTAAGTTGCTTCAGTTGTGTCCGACTCTGTGCGACCCCATAGACGGCAGCCCAACAGGCTCCCCCGTCCCTGGGATTCTCCAGGCAAGAACACTGGAATGGGTTGACATTTCCTTCTCCAATGCATGAAAGTGAAAAGTGAAAGTGAAAGTGAAGTCGTGTCCAACTCTTAGCGACCCCATGGACTGCAGGCCACCAGGCTCCTCCATCCATGGGATTTTCCAGGCAAGAATACTGGAGTGGGGTGCCATCGCCTTCTCCGAATAATGTAGATAGATATGGGTAAAAAAGATATGATTTTTTTCATAGACATTCTTTTTATATTCACGTAATTATAGAGCAAGCTACTATAAAGTTTTCTTCATTTTCAGACACAATTCAGTGGAAACAATTGTAGGCATATGTATATATAAAACACTTAACTCAGAATTTTACTGTGTCAAATCATTTCTTGTTTGAACTTCAATAATCACACACACCAACTAATCCCAATACACAGTGTAAAAGAATTACAAGGCTCACATTACAAAACCATTAGATGCTGGCCCTATGAATGCAATGATGTCTAGTTGTGTTAGATATTGTGAAGATCAGATAAATTTTAAAGGAAACATTTTTTAGTAGTAAATTACCAATACAGTGTTGTAAAGTTGCTGCTGCTGCTGCTAAATCGCTTCAGTCAGGTCCGACTCTGTGTGACCCCTGAGACGGCAGCCCACCAGGCTCCCCGGTCTCTGGGATTCTCCAGGCAAGAACACTGGAGTGGGTTGCCGTTTCCTTCTCCAATGCATTAAGGTGAAAAGTGAAAGTGAAGTCGCTCAGGCGTGTCTGACTCTGCACGACCCCATGGACTGCAGCCCACCAGGCTCTTCCATCCATGGGATTTTCCAGGCAAGAGTACTGGAGTGGGGTGCCATTGTCTTCTCCGATTGTAAAGTTAAAAAATAAAATTAAAAAAAAAATTACCACTCTATTCCATATGTTTTCTTTTACCATTTTCCCTAAATCAAACTGTAAGAGGTTTAGAAAAAGAAGTTAATACTTATGGCAAAAACAGACCAAAAGTAGGTTAAAATGTATCTGAAAGAAAATATAGTTTTAAAATTTTATTTGTGTGCTCAGGCGCTCAGCCATGTCCAACTCTGTGGCCTGATGAACTGTATCCCTCCACACTCCTGTCCATGGAGTTTTCCAGGCAAGAATACTGGAGCAGGTTGCCAGTTCCTACTCCAGGGGATCTTCCTGATCCACGGATCAAGCCTGCATCTCTTGCATCTCCTGCATTGGTACGTGGATTCTTTATCTCTAGTGTCACCTTTTCGGAGAAGGCAATGGCACCCCACTCCAGTACTCTTTCTTGCCTGGAAAATCCCATGGACGTAGGAGCCTGGTAGGGTGCAGTCCATGGGGTCGCTAAGAGTCGGACAGGGCTGAGCGACTTCACTTTCACTTTTCACTTTCATGCATTGGAGAAGGAAATGGCAACCCACTCCAGTGTTCTTACCTGGAGAATCCCAGGGACGGGGTAGTCTGGTGGGCTGCTGTCTATGGGGTCGCACAGAGTTGGACACGACTGAAGCGACTTAGGAGCAACAGCAGCAGCAGCAGTGCCACCTTTTAGACATATCAATTCTTTTCATCTGTTTGGACTCAAGTAGTCTGCCAAAAACACTTAAAAACTCAAATATTTTTTCAGAGAAGATATATACACAGATTTATTCAGAAAAAGTCATCTCTACCTCAATATTTAATTTTTTTATCATCATACTCAACAGAGCATGCTGATATTTTATTCTTCTCTGAATCTCACTCCAGCCCTCAGTGAATGATTGTTTTTTTATAATCTATTTTTGGCAAATTTGTAAATGTAAATACTTTGTAATTAAAGCTTATTTTCAGATTTTTTGACTAGTGTATTGCATTTGCCCATTTCAATTTGCTTATATATGCATCGAATATATTTCTAAGTATTACCTACTATGCCATATAAAATTATTCAACACTTGATCCCATGGAGTATTTATACTCCTGTGTCCCAAAGGAAAATAACTAATAATTATGAAGAAATCTTATGAGGATATGAAATCTAAGAAACCCATTCCCAAAGGATCACAAATTTATATGTTATACAAGAGTTCTCTCTATGCACTAAATATTTGAAAAGATATAATTATATATATATATATATATATATATATATTCTTTTTTTATGTTACTTTAAACTATATCTCCAGAGAATTCAGTTTTGATTCCTCTAATATGTTTGCCCTCCCACACATTCATGTTTTGAAATCCTAAATACATAGATAATGTTTTGGAAACAGAAAAAGGAAAAAAAGAATCATTCTTATTGGTAGTAAAAAGTGACCATGTAAGTCAGTGTAAGAATGTAGCCTGTCATGGAAAAGAGTTGTGCCTCATACTGAATGAACCATTATTAATTCTCTAGACATTTCATGTTCTGTATGCAATTCCATTTCTATTCTAAAAGCTTCCTTTCATTAGTGTTTGTGTTATTTTTTATTGGGTCTTAAATTGATATTTCCTAATAAGTAAACATTCTCCACTTCTTCTGTGTTAATGAAATATTTATTTATGTCTCTCATCAGACTTTCTTGCAACTTGTGGCCCAGTGAATAAATTCTGTTCGAAGAATGTAAATCAAGATACTTTGTGCAAATTCCAGGAATTATTCTTTGATAAACAGTGTTCTCCCTTTTCCTCCACTCTAGCCTATCTCACTATTGTTATGCAGATGTGATGGCTAGCTATTTGGCACATTGCTGATGAGTAATTACAGTAGGAATGGTGAATAAACAAGATATTAATAGAACTCATCCAGCTTCCTGACAGCATTGCAGGGATATTAGCTTAAAACCTCTAAGTCTTCATTGAATATTTTCATCCTACCAGTCTGAACATTTCAAAGGAACAAAAATAAATTTTTTTGTTTGTTTAAACTGCTGTAATATTTGTCATTCTCATACCCTGCCAAGTCTCTGTTACACACTTCAGTTCTAAACCAATTTGGCATCTGTTGAAAAATCCCATACATAATTTATACTGTTGACAGCTTCTTGGAGAGCAAATGTGTTAATGGAAAATACTCTTAATTTTATTTTATCTGAAAATATCTTTATTTCTCCTTCATTTTTGAAGGGTAGTTTCACTGTACAGAATTCTGGGTTGACAATTGTTTTTTTCTTTCAGAACACTATAAAGATTGCCTTTTGTTTTCTGGCCTCCAGTGTTTATGAAGAAGTTAGAAATTTTTTATGCCATTGTTCCCCAGTGTTCATAGTTTGTAATTAGTCTTTCTTTTCTGGCCACATTAAATATTTTCTCATTATTTTTGGTGTTTAGTAGTTGGATCATGAGATACTTAGGTCTTTTATTATACTTGGAATTAGTTTGACTTTTGATTATGTAAATGTATGCTGTTCTTCAAATGCAGGAACTTTGAAGCCATTGGTTCTTCAAAATTATTAAATGTTCAAGTTACCCATTCAGTTGAGTTCAGTTCAGTCGCTCAGTCGTGTCTGACTCTTTTCAACCCCATGAATCGCAGCAGGCCAGGCCTCCCTGTCCATCACCAACTCCCGGAGTTCACTCAAACTCACGTCCATTGAGTCAATGATGCCATCCAACCATCTCATCCTCTGTGGTCTCCTTCTCCTCCTGCCCTCAATCTTTCCCAGGATAAGGGTCTTTTCCACTGAGTCAGCTCTTCTCATCAGGTGTCCAAAGTATCGGAGTTTCAGCTTTAGCATCAGTCTTTCCAATGAACACCCAGGACTGATCTCCTTTAGGATGGACTGGTTGGATCTCCTTGCAGTTCAAGGACTCTCAAGAGTCTTCTCCAACACCACAGTTCAAAAGCATCAATTCTTTGGCTCTCAGCTTTCTTTATAGAATTCTCACATCCATACTTGACCACTGGAAAAACCATAGCCTTGACTAGACAGACCTTGGTTGGCAAAGTAATGTCTCTTCTTTTTAATATGCTGTCTAGGTTGGTCATAACTTTCCTTCCAAGGAGTAATCGTCTTTTAATTTCATGGCTGCAGTCATTGTCTGCAGTGATTTTGGAGCCCAGAAAAATAAAGTCAGCCACCCTTTCCACTGTTTCCCCATCTATTTGCCATGAAGTGATGGGACCTGATGCCATGATCTTAGTTTTCTGAATGTTGAGCTTTAAGCCAACTTCAGGGAAGGCACTGTATAAATTTCTATTACTTCACTGACAATCTTGTCAGAGTTTCTCCTTAAAACTGTTGAATAAAGCAAAAAAAAAAAAATGGAAGAAGTAATAAAAGAAGGGAAAGGAAGAGGGAAAATGAAAGTAAAGACAAAAAAAAATAAGGAGTGAAGGAGGGAGAACAATGAAATAGACAGGAATTCGAAGGTAATCTTAGTTGGATCTCAGAATATTACCATTCAAACTTTTAGTATTGATGTTGGATTTGTAATTAATTTTACTAAAACTCAACTAATAGAATTGATGCTACTTATTAGCACCAATAGGTTAGCAAAATGAAAGTGAAAAGTGAAAGGATTAGTTGCTCAGGGTGTCCAACTCTTTGCTGCCCTATGTGTTGTAGCCCATCCAGGTCCTCTGTCCATGGAATTCTCCAGGCAAGAATATTGGAATAGTCAAAGGTAGTTATACCTTTATCTTATCTTCAGTAGTCTCCTTTTCTTGATGTATATCTGAGTTTCTGACCTGTATATCATTTGCCTTTTTCCTAAAGAACTTTGTTTAACAGGGCAAGTCTGTTGCAAATGGATTCTCTGTTTTTATTTCTCTTAGCCCACTTGAGCTGCTATAACAAAATATTATAAATTGAGTGGCTTGAACAGCAAACATGTATTTCTCAAAATCCCAGAGGCTGAAAAGTGTAAGATCTAGGTGCTGCAGATTCAGTGTCTAAGGGGTTTCCCAGGTGGTTCAATAGGTAAAGAATCCGCCTGCTAATGCAGGAGATGCAGGAGACTCAGGTTCGATCACTGGGTCAGGAAGATCCCCTAGAGTAGGAAATGGCAGTTCACTCCTGTATTCTTGCTTGGAAAATTTCACGGATAGAGGAGCCTGGTTGGCTACAGCCCATAAGGTTGCAAAGTCCTGGACACGACTGAGCACAGCACAGGGCAAGGAGTCCCTGCTACATATTAATAGATTTAATAGTCTTTCCATCATGTCCTCACATGGCAGAAGGGATCGGGGATGCTCTCTGAGGCCTCTTTAAATGGGCACTAGTCCCATTTCTGAGGGTCTCTCCTTATAAGCATCACGTTTAAGCCCCACTTCAAATATCATTCCACTTGGTATTCAGTTTCAACATATCAATTTTGTTGTTGTTATTGTTCAGTCACTAGGTTCTGTCTGACTCTGTGACCAGATGACACAAACTTTCCAGTCTGTGGCAGTTTCTCTCAGCAAGCTATTATTTATTCTTCACCTTTGAAGGGTGTTTTATCTGAGTATTTATTTCTTTCAAAAAATTAAGTAGTTCACTCCTCTCTTCTTGCTTTCAGTTTCTGATGAGAAACTATAACTCCTATCCAATTTCTCTTTAGAGATTTTTTTTTTTTTTCTGGATTTTTTTTTTCAAGATTTTTATTTGTGTCCAGTTTTTTGTGGTTTGAATATGTTATGATTAAGTGTAGTTTTATTTAGTTAGTTAGTTTTGGTGGAAGGTGTTGTAAGGGGAAGCGAGAAGTGTTTATCCTGTTTGGTCTTGTCTTAAATTTCTAGATCTGAGATTTTGTGTTTGACATTAATGTTGAAAAGTTCTCAGTCATTGTCACTTCAAATATGTCTCTGGCTCTGTTTTTCCTTTGTTCTCCTAGTTTTCCAATCAAACATGTGTTGCATGTTTTGAAATTGTCCATTACTTCTTAGATGCTGGGCTTTTTTTTTTTTTTTTTCCTTTTTGCTTGATTGTTTTTATCCTTTTTCTCTTTGTATATCAGTTTGGGGATTTTCTATTGATCTGTCTTCAAGCTTGCTAAATTTTTCTTTGGCTATGTGTAGGAGACAGGAAGAATAAAAGAAAAGCAGGCCCCGGCAAGGGCCGCAAAATAAATGTATAATTATTGATAAACTGGATGCTATAAAGCATGAGACTCTTGGAACAAGTCCAGAGGGAACAGTTCATAATCTTGAAAACCAGATATGATCCTGGGGTCGGAAATCTGACCCCAGACTGTTTCTCAACTGGTGTCGCGGAGTAACATGTTTTACATATCTGGTGGAAAATCTATAGATAAGAATATTAGTCTTAGTTACTGATGTGTTATTGATTACTGTTCCCTAATTACTCAATGGTTAATGATCATTTTGTTCTTTGGCCCTGAAGGCCACATGAGTTATAGTTTAACTCCCCGCATATTCTTTCCTTCACGGCTGAAAGTATAATGAAGCTGGCTTGGATTCAGTTTCGGGACCTTCACCTTGGAGCGGTGTTGGTCCCCTGATCCTACTTTTCTCTGGATTCTTGTGTCTCATTTCTCATTCTCTTGCCGTATCGCACTTTCGGAAACCCTGCTTGTCTAGCTAGTCTCGACAGCTATGTTCAGTCTACTAATGAGTTCATAAAAAGCATTCTTTATTTTCACTATGTGTGTATGTGTTTGTTGAGTCACTTCATTCGTGTCTGATTCTTTGCAACACTTTGGACCATAGTCTTCCAGGTTCCTCTAATCCAGGCAAGAATACTGGCGTGGGTTGCTATGCCCTTCTCCAGGTGATCTCGACCCAGGGATTGAACCCATGTCTCTTATGTCTCCTGCATTGGCAGGTGGGGTCTTTACCATTAGTGTCACCTGGGAAGCCCTCTTTTCACTCTACTTTTTTCAATACTGACATTTTATTTTGATTCTTTCTTAGAGTTTTCTTCGCTGTAGTTATATTTTCATGGAGTTCTTTGTGTTTATCTAGATATTCCATTATAGCCTTTAACATATTAATTTTGACATCGGTTCTGTGATTCTGTTTTTGGTGATTGCCTTCCCACTTCCGTCTGTAGTTTTTTTCTTCTTTTGGCGTGATTTGTAATTTTGTGTTGAAGGCAGGAAATGATCTGTCTAGTAACAGGAACTAAGGTAAATAGGCCTTTAATGTGAGGTATTCTACTGATCTTGATAGACGTAGGTTTTATTTAGTGGTTGCTATAGCAATTGGTGCTAGCAGGGTCGAATTCCTCTAGCATTCTTTATTGTGAATCTCTTGTTGATTTGGGGTTTTCTTAAGCACTCCTCTTCAGAAAGTGTCTGCATCTTGCACTGTTTCCGCTATAATTCAGTTGTACCAGAGCTCTGTTGATGTTGTGTCAAGCTGTGGGAGAGGGTAAGCATTCTATAATTTTATAATGAAATCTGATTTTATTAGGCTATCATCATCACAGTGTCTCTGGTGATCCAACTTTTTTCCACTTTTAGGCAGGACAAGTGTGTTGGGGGCTAGAGTGTGAGAAATGCCCTTTCATCAGGTGTGATAGTTTTCTGGTAAAGTCTTGTGCTGTGGAAAGTAGGCCTTTATATATGGAAATGCTCTGGTAACATTTCATGATAACTCATCTCTGTTCCATTCTAGAGTCAAAAGGGGATCTTCCCTGGCTGTTCACTCTGAGAATTTGGTGGAGTCCTAGAAGGTAAAACCCACAGCAATCCTGCTCTGCTGCCTAAGAATACAGCTTCTAGGAGTTTCTCACTTTCACACTACCCCACAGGCATTTCCCTGTAGACATTCAGCATGTATAAATTTATCAATTTGAAGAATTGAAGCATTCCTGTCAGCTTATGGCTTTGTCTCCAGATAAGCAGGTCTTGGCTTCCTCTCTCTGGGTAGGCCTGTTTCTCCTGATTTTGTTGTGGTGGTTTGCCTTGCTACCTCAGTTCTCTAATAGGTACAAGAAAGCCATTGATCTTCAATTTTTTCTGCTTTTTCTGGTAATAGAGACATGAGTGATGACTTCTCAGATCTTTACGTGTTGAATTAAAACTGGAAATCCTCCAGGTGTGCTCTGAACCTAATTCTTAACCCTTCATATACTCACATTTATATTAATGTATCTTGATTATAGTTTTATGCCCATTACATAAAAGCATGCTTGACACATTTCAAGCACATGAAAAATATGTATTCAAGGAAGGAATGAATAAATTTCTAAATAAATGAAGGTAAAAAGATTGCATGGTGACTTCAATATAGTGTATTTTGTTGAAAAACTCCTGAGAGTGTAGTTAAAGGAGATAGGAAAATTCTGTATCCATATTGACATGTCTTTGGTTTATTGTTTACTAACAAACCAAAGATCCAAAGGGAAACTCTGCCTTTGAATCTGAATGTCTTGGAGAAATTTGTTTACTCTTTAGGATATTTCCTGGAAATAAACAACCCTAATCACTTGCTAGGATAAACAGTTGTTTAATTTTAGTGCTATGCTGTATTATTATTAAATTAAATATTGTGAATATAAAGAATAAAGGAGATATTTGGATAGTCTATAAATTGCTGATCTGAGCTACAAATGGATAATCACAAAGTGTCTACATGTGTTAAATTTATTGGTTTTGCCATATATCAACATGAATCCGCCACAGATATACACGTGTTCCCCATCCTGAACCCTCCTCCCTCCTCCCTCCCCATACCATCCCTCTGAGTCCTCCCAGTGCACCAGCCCCAAGCATCCAGTATCATGCATCAACTCTGGACTAGGGACTCGTTTCACATATGATATTATACATGTTTCAATGCCATTCTCCCAAATCATCCCACCCTCTCCCTCTCCCACAGAGTCCAAAAGACTGTTATATACATCAGTGTCTCTTTTGCTGTCTCATATACAGGGTTATTGTTACCATCTTTCTAAATTCCATATATATGCATTAGTATACGGTATTGGTGTTTTTCTTTCTGGCTTACTTCACTCTGTATAATCAGCTCCAGCTTCATCCACCTCATTAGAACTGGTTCAAATATATTCTTTTTAATGGCTGAGTAATACTCCATTGTGTATATGTACCACCACTTTCTTATCCATTCATCTGCTGATGGACAACTAGGTGGCTTCCATGTCCTGGTTATTATAAACAGTGATGTGATGAACATTGGGGTACACGTGTCTCTTTCAATTCTGGTTTCCTCAGTGTGTATGCCCAGCAGTGGGATTGCTGGGTCATATGGCAGTTCTAGTTCCAGTTTTTTAAGGAATCTCCACACTGTTGTCCATAGTGGCTGTACTAGTTTGCATCCCACCAACAGTGTAAGAGGGTTCCCTTTTCTCCACACCCTCTCCAGCATTTATTGCTTGTAGACTTTTGGATCACAGCCATTCTGACTGGCGTGAAATGGCACCTCACTGTGGTTTTGATTTGCATTTCTCTGATAATGAGTGATATTAAACATATTTTCATGTGTTTGATAGCCATCTGTATGTCTTTCAAGAAATGTCTGTTTAGTTCTTTGGCCCATTTTTTAATTGGGTCATTTATTTTTCTGGAATTGAGCTGCAGGGGTTGCTTGTATATTTTTGAGATTAGTTGTTTGTTGCTTCATTTGCTATTATTTTCTCCCATTTTGAATTTTAAAAATTACCTATTTCACTGTGACTCCATGGAAGGAAAAAAAAAATCTGAGTGCTTTATTCTTCAACAGAAATATAAGGAATGTGAACATTAACAGAATATTTTTTTTACCTAAGTAATTCTATTTATTTACCTTTATGAGAAACGCTGGGCTAGAAGAAGCACAAGCTGGAATCAAGATTGCTGCGAGAAATATCAATAACCTCAGATATGCAGATGACACCACCCTTATGGCAGAAAATGAAGAGGAACTAAAGAGCCTCTTGATGAAAGTGAAAGAGGAGAGTGAAAAAGTTGGCTTAAAGCTCAACATTCAAAAACTAAGATCATGGCATCTGGTTCCATCATTTCATGGCAAATAGATGGGGAAACAGTGGAAACAGTGTCAGACTTTATTTTTTTGGGCTCCAAAATCTCTGAAGATGGTGATTGCAGCCATGAAATTAAAAGATGCTTACTCCTTGGAAGGAAAGTTATGACCAACCTAGATAGCATATGAAAAAGCAGAGATATTACTTTGCCAACAAAGGTCCGTCTAGTCAAGGCTATATGGATGTGAGAGTTGGACTGTGAAGAAAGCTGAGGACTAAAGAATTGATGCTTTTGAACTGTGGTGCTGGGGAAGGCTCTTGAGAGTCCCTTGGGCTGCAAGGAGATCCAACCAGTCCATCCTAAAGGAGACCAGTCCTGGGTATTCATTGGAAGGACTGATGCTGAGACTGAAACTCCAATACTTCGGCCACCTCATGTGAAGAGTTGACTCATTGGAAAAGACCCTGATGCTGGGAGGGATTTGGGAGGCAGGAGGAGAAGGAGACGACAGAGGATGAGATGGCTGGATGGCATTATCGACTCAATGCACATGAGTTTGGATGGACTCTGGGAGTTGGTGATGGACAGGGAGGCCTGGTGTTCTGTAATTAATGGGGTCGCAAAGAGTCGGACACGACTGAGTGACTGAACTGAACTGAACTGGAAAGTAACAGTTTGTAAGTTTCAGCGTATTTTGCAAACTGATATATAAATCCACATATTATTGAAAATAAATAAAAAATTCTAAGCTTGCTTAATGTTAATAGATTTAAATTTAATTCTTCAGATTTTATTTTAATTGTAGGTGGTCTGAAATTGATTTATTAAATGTCACCATTTTTAAATAAGTTTTATCATGCTTTTGAAAGGAGGGAATTTCCTTTCAGTTTTTAATGTAAATACAAATAAGATTAATAAACTTTCTATATATATTATACATATAAGATATATAAACACTGTTCCAGTGTATATCGAGTATTATGGAGCAATAGGAAAGCTAGGTCCAATTTAATTCTGACTTGGGATGATAGATCTGTTTCTGACTCAAGTAACTATTTCCATTACAATACAGTTAGTTTCCTCAGAAATTATCCTTTAGATTTGGGAAAATGTGTACAAATACTATGAAGATGTTATTATATTTTGATACTAAAAGACAGAATTTTCAGAGCCTTAAATATTCCCTGGATAAAACTTTATATTTCATAATGCCTCTGGTAAATTTTTATTAATTCATGAGTTTTCATTCTTATGTAGCTTTGTTGACACTATTTATCCTACATAAAAGGCTTTATTCTACTTCCTACTCTGTCTCCAATGCCCAACTGAGGATCCATCCTCTCTTTAAACATTCTCTCTTGTTTATCTCCCCAACAGTCCCAAGCCCCAGAGAAATCTTCTCTCCTAGTCTCTAATGCCATATAGTAAACTTGAGTCTTATTTGCCCTTAAGTTCATGGGGCATTGTACACTGCTACATGCACACATGCATCCTGTCTCCTCAAAACATTCAGTTCAGTTCAGTCTCTCATTCGTGTCTGACTCTTTGCGACCCAATGAATTGCAGCATGCCAGGCCTCCCTGTCTATCACCAACTCCCAGAGTTCACTCAAACTCACGTCGGTTGAGTTGGTGATGCCATCCAGCCATCTCATCCACTGTCGTCTTCATTTCTCCTCCTGCCCCCAATCCCTCCCAGCATCCCTCAAAACACTGGTAAACTGCAATTCTCTTAGACAGTGTCATATACCTTTACAGTGTACAACAGTGCATTCTCCATAGACCTATAAAAATTGGTTAATTAATGTCTGTTATAAATGGTGAAGTCACCAAAGAAGCATAACTGATAATGAAGTCATCAAAGCAGAGGCTTCCTCTCAAGGGATGACATGTTTATACCTAGGAGGATCCATGACATTTAACTTAGTATGAGCTTATAAAATTCTCAGTCACATAATCAACTTCATTTTATGTGGCTTGACTTTTGATTTACCATATTTTCAGGGCAGTCAGTATTACCTGTAAGTGTCTGAAACCTTGCTCAGACACAGATCATTAGAGTAAAATTTACTAGAGCTTCTCTTTTTTATTCACCTCAGTAAAGATAAATTACATATTTGCTGCCTTGATCTATAGATCAGTTTAAAAGCCAAGAGGTAAATAGAATTCTTATCGTAAGAGAAATTCAAACTTAATGGTAAGTCTTTGTCTTTACTATCTTCCCTTTCTGCTTTGCCTCTATTCTCCCTTTTCTCTTCCTTTTATTCTTCTACCCTATTTCATTTTCCCTCATGCTGAACCCTTACTAATTTTGCATATTGCTTTATTATTCTCTTCCCATTTTCAAAACTATAATCTGAAGAAACATTAAATCTGATTAATTTTGTTCAAGTCAGGTTCTCTATGTAATCAGATAAGTTTAATATTGGAATAGGCCATGGTAAAAGAGAAGAGTGACAGAAAAAGAGAGGTGGTGGAAATAGGGACAAAATATATTACACTAATTTACAAAACAAATCAAAAAGAACTGTAGGAAATAGCTTTAGTTAGTTGAGTAGACTGGTAAAAGGCCAAACCGAAGAGATATGAACATTATTATACTGAATTATTTCCACTATGTATCTTAAGCCTAAAGCTGGGTTTCTGTTTTCAACCATCACACACTTTTATATACCATTTGTTTCTTGCTTCTCTGTTGCCCCCACTGTCAGCTTCTTGAGGCAATGCTATTTATGTAATCATTAGCAAGACTGAGTGTAAGTAATATGATGCGTTCATACCTACATATTAAGAAAAAATCAAATTTTTTCACCTACATATTCATCTCTTCATTTCATTATCATAAATATAACTAAACCAGAATATAAAAGTGACATAAGGTACTTTTTTATTTCATCAAATTTGTACAACATATTTGCTTTTACTCAAAAGAAAAGTAACAGCTTTCGCTAGTGTGCCTTATCCAAAGTAATCATATCCAAAAAGTACTCCTTTAGCAATTACTAATGTTTTGACATTGTCATCTTCATGTTTTCTGGTCCTTTTGCATATTTTTTTCTCAATATTTTCACCGGACCAGAAGCAGATCAGGAGGCAATAATGGAAAACCGTACATCAGTGACAGTGTTTATCTTAGTAGGATTGACAGAGGACCCCAAATTGAAGATTGTGCTATTTATCTTCCTGCTTCCTGCTTCCTGCTATTTGTTAAGCATCTCAGGCAACTTGACTATCATTACCCTCACTTTGCTTGATTCTCATCTCAAGACTCCTATGTATTTCTTCCTTCGAAATTTTTCCTTCTTAGAAATTTCCTATACAACAGTCTGTATTCCCAAATTGCTTGCTAGCATGGCAACTGGTGACAAAACCATTACCTATAACTGTTGTGCAGCTCAGTTATTTTTTGTTTTCCTTCTTGGTGCATCTGAATTTTATCTCCTGGCTGCCATGTCCTATGATCATTATGTTGCCATCTGTAAACCCTTGCATTATACAACCACCATGAGCAACAAAATCTGTATCCAGCTGGTCCTTAGCTCTTGGATGGCTGGTTTCCTCATCATTTTTCCAGGACTCATTTTAGGCTTAACCTTGGATTTCTGTAACTCCAATGTCATTGATCATTTCTACTGTGACACTGCTCCTCTCCTGCAAATCTCCTGCACAGATACACATTTGTTTGAAATGCTAAGTTTCATCCTAGCCCTGATGACTCTACTGATCACTTTGGTATTAGTGATTCTATCATACACATATATTGCCCTGACAATAATAAAAATTCCTTCTGCCAACCAGAGAAAAAAGGCTTTTTCCACTTGTTCTTCTCACATGATTGTCATCTCCCTCTCATATGACAGCTGCATCTTTATGTACGTGAAACCCTCAGCCAAACAGAGGATCTCCTTAGTGAAGGGAGTCGCGGTTCTCAATATCTCTGTTGCCCCAATTTTGAACCCCTTTATTTATACTCTACGGAACCAGCAGGTGAAGCAAGCATTTAAAAACTTGCTACAAAGACTTCTGTCTTTATTCAAGTAAAATCATAGTGAGTTATATGAGGGAAATTAATAATTAGGGAAATTAGTAAAGGAGGAACTTGGATTTGTTCCCAGCTTCCTTATTCTACTACTTATTATTTGTCCTTTCACTTCTTTCTGAAGTGTCATGGTGTTTACATTTAGCTGTTTTATGTCAATCATGTTTTCCATTTAAAAATATCAAAACTTTCTTTTTCTGTTCCATTATAAGCATTCTCAAATTTGATCCCTTCAACTCCTCTTCTTTCACTTAAGTGTAACACTATTTGAAAGGTTATTTCAATAAAATATATGTATTTCTCATGGAGACTATAAAGTATTTCTATATATGTTCAGAAAATTTTGTTCTCATATTTGAGTTTCTGTAAAAGCTTAATACGTTCAAAACAATGGTATGATATGGCTTCTTGAAACTGTTTATTTATGTCCTGGCTTTATGTCCTTTGCACATTTTCTATTGTTTTTAAAGAAATGTATGAAAAGAGGGATGTTGAGATTAAACTATTTCTTTTTGTCTTTAGACAAATAAAATGTTATTTTCTTGTCTTTATATTTTAAAAAAATCACTCACACTATGCTTGGCTAATAAAAAAATCTTATGGCATATTTCTGTTACATTTTATTCTATATAGTTAATAAATATTGAGTCATATATGTGTACTGTATCTAGGTAACTTTGATTAAGAATAAAATGCAGCCCAGTGAGATCACATTTAGTACTTTATCAGCTATTCTCTGTTCATTTTGGAACTATGTTCCTTAGATTCTAAGTAATAGCATAAGTATGTAACTAAAAATAATAATGTAATGATAACCAGCTTATTTTGAGATATTATAATGTCTAATTGAAAGTATAACTATTGAGTGCAAAGAGTAATGTTAATTATTAATTAATTTATATTATTGCATATATTCACATACACTGTTGGGAAAACAAAAACAAAGCAGAGCACAGGAGGTTTTTTTTTTTTTTTAAAGAATCATATAATTCATTTGTAAATAAGATTAATCATAACAGAAACAAAAAAATCAAATAAATTTATTTAATTGTACTAAGGAATAAGCAACAGTTAGAACTGTACATGGAACAACAGACTGGTTCCAAATTGGGAAAGGAGTACATCAAGGCTGTATATTGTCACCATGCTTATTTAACTTATATGAAGAGTGCATGTGAGAAATGCCAGGCTGGATGAAGCACAAACTAAAATCAAGATTGCCAGGAGATCTTTTGGACTCTGGGAAGGGGTGAGGGTGGGGTGATTTGGGAGAATGGCATTGAAACATGTATAATATCATGTGTGAGATGAATCGCCAGTCCAGAGTTGATGCATGATACTGGATGCTTGGGGCTGGTGTGCTGGGATGACCTAGAGGGATGGTATGGGGAGGGAGGAGGGAGGGGAGTTCAGGATGGGGAACACGTGTATACCTGTGGTGGATTCATGTTGACGTATGGCATGTAAAGTAATTAACATCCAATTTAAATAAATAAATTAAAAAAAGATTACTGGGAGAAAATCAATAACCTCAGATATTCAGATGACACCATACATATGGCAGAAAGCGAAGAACTAAAGCACCTCTTGATGAAAGTGAAAGAGCAGAGTGACAGAGTTGGCTTAAAACTCAACATTCAGAGAACTAAGATCATAGCATCTGGTCCCATTACTTAATGGAAAACAGATGGGGACGCAATGGCACCAGTGATAGACTTTATTTTTTGGTGGCTCCAAAATCATTGCAGATGCTAACTGTAGCCATGAAATTAAAAGATGCTTGCTCCTTGGAAGAAAAGTTATTACCAAACTAGATAGCATATTTAAAAGAAGAGACAAGATTTTGCCAAAGGTCTATCCAGTCAAAGCTATGGATTTTCCAGTAGTCATATATGGATATGAGAGTTGGACTATAAAGAAAGCTGTGTGCTGAAGATTTGATGCTTTTGAACTGTGGTGTTGGAGAAGACTCTTGAGAGTCCCTTGGACTGCAGGGAGATCTAACGAGTTCATCCTAAAGGAAATCAGTCCTGAATATTCATTGGAAGGACTGATGCTGAAGCTGAAACTCCAATATTTTGACCACGTGATGAGAAGAACTGACTCATTTGAAAAGACCCTGATGCTGGGGAAGAGTGAAGGCAGGAGGAGAAGGGGGCAGCAGAGGATGAGATGGTTGAATGGCATCACCGACTCAATGGACATGAGTTTGAGTTAGCTCCGGAAGTTGATGATGGACAGGAAAACCTGGTGTGCTAAAGTCCATGGGGTCTCAAAGAGTCGGACATGACTGAGCGACTGAACTGAACTGAGGAATAGAGTGTGATTATAAGCATGTAAAGTGTAATTTAAAAAGATTTCTGGTAAAATTCAAGTTGTATGTTTTAAAACTATTTAAAAGTCAGATGTCTATACATAAACTACCGTTTTATAGGAAATATAGGACTCAGAGGATCCCGTTAAATAACATCATAAGGATCCAGCTGTTCAATTTAGAAAATGACATATTGTGTATTAAAATAATCTAATTATTTCAGCATACCAAAAGCATAGAAAAAAGGAATGCTTGGGAATATTATTCTAGATTAAAATAATCTAAGATACATATCCATCAACTGAACATGTAGATCTCAGAGTCATAGTAACCTAACCAAGAAAACTGCAAAGTGGCATTTTTTAAGTGCCTGGTTAATTTTAAAATATGCAAAATGTGATAATGTCATTAGAATTATGTCTTTAAATTCCTTCTCTGTTAAACAATGGAGTACATAGTGTTGCCATAGAGTAGTCTGTTGTTTGTTTCAAAATTGTGCACTAAAAAATATTACAGTGATATCAACTAAACAAAAATACTATAATGTTTATAATAGTTGAAGCTGAAAGATGGGTTCATTGGCATTATTTATACTATGCTCTCAATAGTGTACATTTATAAATTTTCATTATACATATTTTATAATAAAATCAGCTTAGAAAAATATGGTGTATGACATGGTTAATGTTCCAATTTACATAATTTTTTTCAACTATCTCCCAATTTATTTGACACATTTGATTAACTTATATATGCCCTTTTCTTACATTTTCAAATACAAAAACAATAAAGAAAACACATTTTAGTGGATAAATGAAAAGGGGAAAACTAAAAATGCATTAATTATATGAAAATTCTTATTCCATTACATAATGTTTACTGTAACCAGTACCTTAAAGTCCATAAAATTCTAAACACAAAACACCCCAACTTCTTCAACTATTGCAGGTGATATTAAGGACAGTTACACAGGGATAGTTATCACAGGCACTTTTTATTTGTAAGACTTTCCTTCCAGATACCTATAGCAGCCTGCTGTAGTAAGGTAGGCAAAAAAATATGTATCATTTAATATCATTTAGATAATTAATAAGAACCACCATTTCTGTTCCAGGCATCATCCTAGGGGTCTACATATACTATTTGAATGTTCAAAATCAAAAGAAAACAAAACAAACTATCCTCTATCATTAATTATTTTATCTTGTGAGAAAGGTGAACTTCAATGAGCTACAGTAAAATTTCCAGAATCCCATTTGTTATTAAGACAGACAGAGGAGGCGGTTGTAAGATGGCAGAGGAATAGGATGGGGAGACCACTTTCTCCCCCACAAATTAATCAAAAGAACATTTAAACACTGAGTAAATTCCACCAAACAATTTCTGAATGCCGGCAGAGGGCATCAGCCACCCAGAAAAGCGGCCCATTGTCTTCGAAAGGAGATGTTTTATCAACGGTGCTGTATAGAAGGAAAAGTCTTGAGACAATTGTAAAAATAAGACTGAAAACCAGAAGCAGGAAGATTAAGTCCAAACCCTGAGAACACCAGAGAACTCCTGACTCCAGGGAACATTATTTGACAGGAGCTCATCAAACGCCTCCATACCTACACTGAAACAAAGCACCACACAAGGGCCAAGAAGTTCCGGAGCAAGACATACCATGCAAATTCTCCAGTAACACAGGAACACAGCCCTGAGCTCCAATATACAGGCTGCCCAAAGTTACTTCAAAACCACTGACATCTCATAACTCATTACTGGACACTTCATTGCACTCCATAGAGAAGAAATCTAGCTCCAACCACCAGAACACTGACACAAGCTTCCCTATCCAAGAAACCTTGACAAGCCGCCTATACAACCCCACCCACAGCAAGGAAACTACACAATAAAGAGAACTCCACAAACTGCCAGAATACAGAAAGGACAACCCAAATTCAGCAATATAAACAAAATGAAGAGACAGAGGAATACCCAGCAGGTTAAGGAACAGGATAAATGCCCACTAAACGAAACAAAAGAGGAAAAGATAGGTAATCTACCTGATAAAGAATTCTGAATAATGATAGTGAAAATGATCCCAAATCTTGAAATCAAAATGGAATCACAGATAAATAGTCTGGAGACAAGGATTGAAAAGATGTAAGAAAGGTTTAACAAGGACCTAGAAGAAATAAACAAGAAAGGTTTAACAAGGACCTAGAAGAAATAAAAAAGGGTCAATATATAATGAATAATGCAATAAATGAAATTAAAAACATTCTGGAGGCAACAAATAGTAGAATAACAGAGGCAGAAGATAGGATTAGTGAATTAGAAGATAGAATGGTAGAAATAAATGAATCAGAGAGGAAAAAAGAAAAACGAATTAAAAGAAATGAGGGCAATCTCAGAGACCTCCAGGACAATATTAAACACTACAACATTTGAATCATAGGAGTCCCAGAAGAAAAACACACACACAAAAAAAGACCACGAGAAAATATTTTTGGAGATAATAGTTGAAAACTTCCCTAAAATGGGGAAGGAAATAATCACCCAAGTCCAAGAAACCTAGAGAGTCCCAAACAGGATAACCCCAAGTCAAAACACATATTGATCAAATTAACAAAGATAAAACACAAAGAACAAATATTAAAAGCAGCAAGGGAAAAACAACATATAAAACATAAGGGGATCCCCAAAAGGATAACAGCTGATCTTTCAATAGAAACTCTTCAGGCCAGGAGGGAATGGCAAGACATACTTAAAGTGATGAAAGAAAATAACCTACAGCCCAGTTTACTGTACCCAGCAAGGATCTCATTCAAATATGAAGGAGAAATCAAAAGCTTTACAGACAAGCAAAAGCTGAGAGAATTCAGCACCACCAAGCCAGCTCTCCAACAAATGCTAAGGGAGATTCTCTAGACAGGAAACACAAAAAGGATGTATAAACTCGAACCCAAAACAATAAAGCAAATGGCAATGGGATCATACTTATCAATAATTACCTTAAAAGTAAATGGGTTGAATGCCCCAACCAAAAGACAAAGACTGGCTGAATGGATACAAAAACAAGACCCCTATATATGTTGTCCACAAGAGACCCACCTCAAAACAGGGGACACGTACAGACTGAAAGTTAAGGGCTGGAAAAAGATTTTCCATGCCAATAGAGACCAAAAGAAAGCAGGAGTAGCAATACTCATACCAGATAAAATAGACTTTAAAACAAAGACTGTGAAAAGAGAAAAAGAAGGATACTACATAATGATCAAAGGATCAATCCAAGAAGAAGATATAACAATTATAAATATATATGCAGCCAACATAGGAGCACTGCAATATGTAAGACATATGCTAACAAGTATGAAAGGGGAAATTAACAATAACAAAATAATAGTGGGAGACTTTAATACCCTACTCACACCTATGGATAGATCAACTAAACAGAAAATTAACAAGGAAACACAAACTTTAAACAATACAATAGACCAGTTAGACCTAATTGATATCTATAGGACATTTCAACCCCCAAAAATGAATTTCACCTTTTTCTCAAGTGCACACGGAACCTTCTCCAGGGTAGATCACATTCCGGGCCATAAATCTAGCCTTGGTAAATTCAGAAAAATTGAAATTCTTCCAAGCATGTTTTCTGACCACAATGCAGTAAGATTAGATCTCAATTACAGGAGAAAAACTATTAAAAATTCCAACATATGGAGGCTGAACAACACGCTGCTGAATAACCAACAAATCACAGAAGATATCAAAAAAGAAATCAAAATATGCATAGAAATGAATGAAAATGAAAACACAACAACCCAAAACCTATGGGACACTGTAAAAGCAGTGCTAAGGGGAAAGTTCATAGCAATACAGGCATACCTCAAGAAACAAGAAAAAAGTCAAATAAATAATCTAACTCTACACCTAAAGCAACTAGAAAAGGAAGAAATGAAGAACTCCAGGGTTAGTAGAAGGGAAGAAATCTTAAAAATTAGGGCAGAAATAAATGCAAAAGAAACAAAAGAGACCATAGAAAAATCAACAAAGCCAAAAGCTGGTTCTTTGAAAAGATAAATAAAATTGACAAACTATTAGCCAGACTCATCAAGAAACAAAGGGAGAAAAATCAAATCAATAAAATTAGAAATGAAAATGGAGAGATCACAACAGACAACACAGAAATACTAAGGATCATGAGACTACTATCAGCAACTATATGCCAATAAAATGGACAACGTGGAAGAAACGGATAAATTCTTAGAAAGGTACAACTTTACAAAACTGGACCAGGAAGAAATAGAAAATCTTAATAGACTCTTCACAAGCACATAAATTGAAACTATAATCAGAAATCTTCCAGCAAACAAAAGCCCAGTTCCAGATGGCTTCACAGCTGAATTCTACCAAAAATTTAGAGAAGAGCTAACACCTATCCTACTCAAATTCTTCCAGAAAATTGCAGAGGAAGGTAAACTTCCAAACTCATTCCATGAGGCCACCATCACCCTAATACCAAAACCTGACAAAGATCCCACAAAAAAAGAAAACTACAGGCCAATATCACGGATGAACATAAATAAAAAATCCTTAACAAAATTCTAGCAAATAGAATCCAACAACACATTAAAGAGATCATACACCATGACCAAGTGGGCTTTATCCCAGGGATGCAAGGATTCTTCAATATCCACAAATCAATCAATGTAATACATCACTTTAAAAAATTGAAAAATAAAAGCCATATGATTATCTCAATAGATGCAGAGAAAGCTTTTGACACAATTCAACATCTATTTATGATAAAAACTCTTCAGAAAGCAGGAATAGAAGGAACATACCTCAACATAATAAAAGCTATATATGACAAACACACAGCAAACATTATCCTCAATGGTGAAAAATTGAAAGCATTTCTCTAAAGTCAGGAACAAGACAAGGGTGCCCACTTCTACCATTACTATACAACATAGTTCTGGAAGTTTTGGGCACAGCAATCAGAGCAGAAAAAGAAATAAAAGGAATCCAAACTGGAAAAGAAAAGACTCTTACTGTTTGCAGATGACATGATCCTCTACATAGAAAACCCTAAACAATCCACCAGAAAATTACTAGAGCTAATCAATGAATATAGTAAAGTTGCAGGATATAAAATCAACACACAGAAATCCCTTGAATTCCTATACACTAAAAATGAGAAAATAGAAAGAGAAATTAAGGAAACAATTCCATTCACCATTGCAACGAAAAGAATAAAATACTTAGGAATGTATCTACCTAAATAAACTAAAGACCTATATATAGAAAACTATAAAAGACTGGTGAAAGAAATCAAAGAGGACACTAATAGATGGAGAAATATACCATGTTCATGGATCAGAAGAATCCACATAGTGAAAATGAGTATACTACCCAAAGCAATTTATAGATTCAATGCAATCCCTATCAAGCTACCAATGGTATTCTTCACAGAGCTAGAACAAATAATTTCACAATTTGTATGGAAATACAAAAAACCTCGAATAGACAAAGCTATCTTGAGAAAGAAGAATGGAACTGGAAAAATCAACCTGCCTGATTTCAGGCTCTTCTACAAAGCCACAGTCATCAAGACAGTATGGTACTGGCAAAAAAACAGAAATATAGATCGATGGAACAAAATAGAAAGCCCAGAGATAAATCCATGCACCTATGGACACCTTATCTTTGACAAAGGAGGCAAGAATATACAATGGATTAAAGACAATCTCTTTAACAAGTGGTACTGGGAAAACTGGTCAACCACTTGGAAAAAATTAAACTAGAACACTTTCTATCACCATACACAAAAATAAACTCAAAATGAATTAAAGATCTAAACATAAGACCAGAAACTATAAAACTCTTAGAGGAGAACACAGGAAAAACACTCTCCGACATACATCACAGCAGGATCCTCTATGACCCACCTCCCAGAATATTGGAAATAAAAGCAAAAAGAAACAAATGGGACATAATTAAACTTAAAAGCCTCTGCACCAGAAAGGAAACTATAAGCAAGGTGAAAAGACAGCCTTCAGAATGGGAGAAAATAATAGCAAATGAAGCAACTGACAAACAACTAATCTCAAAAATATACAAGCAACCCCTGCAGCTCAATTCCAGAAAAATAAACGACCCAATCAAAAAATGGGCCAAAGATTTAAACAGACATTTCTCCAAAAAAGACATACAGATGGCTAACAAACACATGAACAGATGCTGAACATCACTCATTATCAGAGAAATGCAAATCAAAACCACAATGAGGTACCATTTCAGGCCAGTCAGAATGGCTGCGATCC
Source organism: Bos indicus x Bos taurus (assembly GCF_003369695.1). Classification (NCBI taxonomy): domain Eukaryota; kingdom Metazoa; phylum Chordata; class Mammalia; order Artiodactyla; family Bovidae; genus Bos; species Bos indicus x Bos taurus. The sequence goes on from NC_040080.1 coordinate 61,222,447, forward strand.
AAAAGCCTACAAGCAATAAATGCTGGAGAGAGTGTGGAGAAAAGGGAACCCTCTTACACTTTTGGTGGGAATGCAAACTAGTACAGAAACTATGGAAAACAGTGTGGAGATTCCTTAAAAAACTGGAAATAGAACTGCCTTATGATCCAGCAATCCCACTGCTGGGCATACACACTGAGGAAACCAGAATTGAAAGAGACACATGTATCCCAATTGTCATCTCAGGACTGTTTATAATAGCCAGGACATGGAAGCAACCTAGATGTCCATCAGCAGATGAATGGATAAGAAAGCCATGGTACATATACACGATGGAATATTACTCAGCCATTAAAAAGAGTACATTTGAGTCAGTTCTAATGAGGTGGATTTAACAGGAGCCTATTATACAGAGTGAAGTAAGCCAGAAAGAAAAACACCAATACCGTATACTAACTCATATATATGGAATTTAGAATGATGGCAATGATAAACCTGTATGCGAGACAGCAAAAGAGACACAGATATATAGAACAGTCTTTTGGGCTCTGTGGGAGAGGGAGAGGGTGGGATGGTTTGGGAGAATGGCATTGAAACATGTATAATATCATATATGAAAAAAATTTCCAGTCCAGGTTCAATGCATGATACTGGATGCTTGGGGCTGGTGCACTGAGATGACCCAGAGGGATTATATGGACAGGGAGGAGGGAGGCGGGTTCAGGATGGGGAATACGTGTATACCTGTGGCAGATTCATGTTGATGTATGGCAAAACCAATACAATATTGTAAAGTAATTAACATCCAGTTAAAATAAATAAATTTATATTAAAAAATAAAATAAAAAAATAAGATAAAAAAAAAGAGACAGAACTCAAATTCATTTATGTTTGATTCCATAGGCTTGTTCTATTCAGTTTCAACATTTCTCAGTAAGTTTGTGACCAAGAGTGGTTTACAGACATGCCAAGATAGTGATAAGTACTTTTTAGTGATTGTGTTTGAAGTTGCAAAAAGGAGTCTTTCAGGCTTTCAGACACTTAGAAACAAAAAGGCACTTTTAGTAACCTGATGCAGTACCAGGTTATATCAGACTGGTATTATAATTTGCAAGTAGTAGCTTGTCATTAATACGTGTGCCAATCCATTTAAAAAGCTGGAAAGGTCTGTAACATCGCAGGGCAAATATATATTAATACTTGGAGGATGCTCCTTATACATTTACCATATGGCATATTATCAACATGAATTGTCTTGAATGATATAGACAATTTGTCAGATAAATTGTCTGACAGGCTAATCTCACAATCTCTCTCTCTGTTTCTCTCTCTCACACACACATACATCTTTAGCTCTACTCCAATCATTTTATTTATTTCTTTTTTCAGGTATAAAATCATCCATAAATCATAGTTTGGCATGAGGCCAAAATCAGTTCAGTAAAACTCAATTTAATAAAGTTTTCTAAATGTTTGAGAAAATATTCTTTTCTGTTACAGTTAGAGCTATGAAAAAATAAACCTGGGTCTTTGGAAGCCACTAAATATAGTATGTTTACATGACTATGAAAATAGTATAAAGAAAATCAGAAAATAATTGGGGAAGATAAATACCAATCACTTGTCTTGATTTCCTGTAGCCACCCTTAGCAAAAGCTAGATTCCCTTGAAATTTCAGGCTGGATTTTCTACACTCATGGTCAAAAGAAGTGTATGTAGTTGTTCTGCCTAATAAATGTTATCTCTGTATCACTATGTACTTCTCAGCCCATGGCAGCTTTTCAAACTTCTCTTGTCCTAGGAAAAATAATGAAATACAAACTCATTCAGGATTTTAATTAATAGCAGTGTGCCAATGCTTGTGTCTTTGATATATGTTTTAATTTTGACAGTAGTATCATGAATTTGTGAAAAAGCAACTGATGACTAACAAGCCTGAAATTTTTCAGTGTTTTTCCTTGAACACATTTGATCAGTCTTAATCCTTAAGTAATGGGAACCTGGGGGCTTCCCTAGTAGCTCAGACGGTAAAGCATCCGCCTGCAATGCATGAGACCCGAGTTTGATCCCTGGGTCCCCTGGAGAAGGAAATGGCAACCCACTCCAGAATCCTTGGCTGGAAAATCCTATGGACAGAAGAGCCTGGTGGGCTGTATGGACCGTGGGGTCACAAAGAGTCGGACATGACAGAGGGACTAACACAACAGAAACCTGAGCCTGCGTGCATAAAACAACAGCTAACAGATTAAACCTCTGAGAAGAAATTCTTTCTGTCTACTAGTCATTGAAGGCAAAATTTTGACAGTTACAGTTTATGAAGATTCAAGAGCGTGGGTAAAAATGTAGGCTTTTAGTTCAGAGTGCTGAAATTTTATACCCTAGGAATAAATATAATGAATTCATTATTTCTCAAAAATGATGAAAAACAGATTTGAATAATCTTACTATTTGTTGTGATCAAGGTCATCAGACTTTACCTGTGTGCTGTGATATAATAAATTCTATTTGTAGGCATAACTTGTCATCCAGAGCCTTTAACATTTGCAGATAGTTTTGAGTATAGATTAAAAAATTTGCAGGTATACCAGAGGGAGATAAAATGACCAAAAATAATGGAAATGACACCAATAGAGAGACCCAAGATGATCTAACCATATTTAAAACAGTCTGTAAATAGTTAATATTTCTTTAAATAACTAAGAAATTTGTAACTTAATTGATGTTTGGACAGTAATCAACAAATATCAGAGCTCTTTGAACAAAAAATTATTTTAATCTGGCTTGGTATGTGAAACTCTTCCTTAAAATCAATGTGTTTTTATGCTGGTATGACCTACAAATGTATCAGGATCCTGGATGTGTTCTATCTTGTGTATTCACCATTCCTTGTGCACTTTCTCATGATAATGACTGCAAATGACTCACCATCATATCAGTATTTCAGTAGTGAGAGGCAGTAAAGAGGAAGAGGAGGAATAACTACTTATACCAGAAGATAATCCATGGAACTGAATAAGATATCTTCTTTTAATATATCCTTTGGACAGAATTTAGTTATATGGCCACAATAAGTTGCAAGAAGGCTAACTATATACATGGAAAAATATTCATTCCACATAAGAAAGGTAGAGACTGCTTAGTTATTAAAGATCAGTCTCAAATCCAATAAAAAACATCACAAAAATATTTGGAGAAAAGAAACTGAGGTCATATATGACATGAAGTGGAAGCTATGTCTGGAAAATTAACACTGGTACTTTATTTTCCACAAACTGTGGACAGTTCCTACAGAGATGGGAATACCAGACCACCTGACCTGCCTCTAGAGAAACCTATATGCAGGTCAGGAAGCAACAGTTAGAACTGGACATGGAACAACAGGCTGGTTCCAAATAGGGAAAGGAGTACGTCAAGGCTGTATATTGTCACCCTGCTTATTTAACTTATATTCAGAGTACATCATGAGAAATGCTGGGCTGGAAGAAGCACAAGCTGGAATCAAGATTGCTGGGAGAAATATCAATAACCTCAGATATGCATATAACACCACCCTTATGGCAGAAAGCAAAAAACTAAAGAGCCTCTTGATGAAAGTGAAAGAGGAGAGTGAAAAAGTTGGCTTAAAGCTCAACATTCAGAAAACGAAGATCATGGCAACTGGTCCCAACACTTCATGGGAAATAGATGGGGAAACAGTGGAAACAGTGTCAGAGTTTATTTTTTGGGGCTCCAAAATCACTGCAGATGGTGATGGCAGCCATGAAATTAAAAGACATTTATTCCTTGGAAGGAAAGTTATGACTAACCTAGACAGCATATTGAAAAGCAGAGACATTACTTTGCCAACAAAGGTCCATCTAGTCAAGGCTATGGTTTTTCCAGTGGTCATGTATGGATGGAAGAGTTGGACTGTGAAGAAAGCTGAGCGCTGAAGAATTGATGATTTTGAACTGTGGTGTTGGAGAAGACTCTTGAGAGTCCCTTGGACTGCAAGGAGATCCAACAAGTCCATTCTAAGGACATCAGTCCTGGGTGTTCTTTGGAAGGACTGATGCTGAGGCTAAAACTCCAATACTTTGGCCACCTCATGTGAAGATTTGACTCATTGGAAAAGACTCTGATCCTGGGAGGGACTGGGTGCAGGAGGAGAAGGGGATGACAGAGGATGAGATGGCTGGATGGCATCACCAACTCGATGGACACGGGTTTGGGTGAACTCCGGGAGTTGGTGATAGACAGGGATGCCTGGTGTGCTTCAATTCATGGGGTCGCAAAGAGTTGGACATGAGTGAACAACTGAACTTAACTGAACTTAACTGAAAGATTGTCCAGGAATATGAATAGTCACTTCTTTTTGAATTTGTCTACAATGTTAAGATGATTATGACAGCAGATTTCATTTTTTTTTTTTCTTAGAATTCTACTGAAACTTCTCCAGATGTTTTGGAATAACTTTTATTTGTCCTTTTGTGCATATATGTATATATGTGTATATACATGTATATACGGCTTCCTTATATGAAGGGAAAGAGTCGAATATGACTGAGCGACTGAACCGAACTGACTGATGGCTTCCCTGGTGGCTCAGAGGATTAAGCGTCTGCCTGCAATGCAGGAGACCTGGGTTTGATCCCTGGGTTGGGAAGATTGCCTGGAGAAGGAAATGGCAACCCACTCCAGTATTCTTGCCTGGAGAATCCCATGGACAGAGGAGCCTGGCAGGTTATAGTTCACGGGATTGCAAAGAGTCAGACACGAATGAGCGACTTCACACACACATATATGTGTATAATATATATAAATGTATGTATACTTCTTTAATAATAATAATGTGTATTTTAGAAGTTGGAAATAACAATCTCGATATTTTCAATGCAGTAAGCATTGTTTTATCTAGTACTTCTCACAAAACCTTAATCACTTTATATGCTTCCTGTTGAAGATACCAAGGAAGTAATAGTTCCTTAGAGATGTCATTAATCTTTTTTATTAAAAAAAATGAAGTATATCTGCTATAAAATTATTTGTACAAAATGTACTCTTAAGAGGAGAGTTTTGAAAAATATAACTCTTTCAACTTGATCCCGACCTTCAAATTTTTATCTGTGCAAACCTGAACAATAGGACTGTCCCACTTCATGTATGTTCATTGATGAGAATAGATATCTATAGTTAATATTTCTGGAATTACATGTTACTCATATATTTGAATACCCTTATAATAAGGAAACATATGCCTCCTAAACTTTGTCAGTAAGTCTAAGATTCAGTATGCGTTTGAAATGTACCAACTGGTGACTCATCTCTCAGGCTATGCTGAACTCAAATTTGTTCTTATTTTTATCTCTATGACAAAAGAATAAAGTGGTAAGTGTAAATAATAAGAGCAGATGGAGAAAAATTTCAAATGGTCAAAATTTTCTCCTTATAATTTTTATTTCCTAATTTTTACTAAGCTAATAATTTTCACTTACTAATTTATGTATTTTAATTTGAAAATAACTTGCATATTTTCAGTCTTTTTTCAAATTTTTCCTTAGTTTAACTCTATCTCTAAAAACCCTTCTTAATGTTCTACTTTTGCATAATGCTTTGCTTTTCCTTACTCTTTTTTCTACTTCTTAAGCCTTCTACAGTTTCCTGAACACATATTTGCATATTTCTATCTGATCCTATATCCTGCATTCTTATTTTTACTTTTTCTTACATGGACTCTCAGATTTGTAACACAGAAGAAAACATTAGTTTCTTATAACATATACTGAAAATTTCATACTATTTCTGCTAATTTTGTTTCAGGATTCCAAAAGGAGAATTTTGAGAATGGTAACAGAAATAGAGAAAGTACATGACAATAAGTGCAGCAAATAAGTACATTCCCAATTTACCATACTGACTTATCAGAACTGGATCCCATTAGCCATGCAAGTAAAGCAAATGAGTATCAGGCATTTGACTTGATTAATTAGTAAAATGGTATAGATATGTTAGTCCTGTTCATTGATGGTGGCTAGGACTGTGTGTGTGAATGTGTGCATGTGTGTATGTATGTTAAATGCATAAGGGCTGATATACATGTAATGACAGGTATCATTTTGCTTTAATAATGCAAAGCGTTCAATTAAACAGGTACTGGCATTCATCCCAACCCTTGCAATAAAATCAACAGAGGAAAAAGCATTTTTGTATGCTTAAAATGTTTATTTAAGTTCCCTTCAACTTATTCACGTATTATCAATCAACATTTATTTCCATCATCTAGGATTTTCCATCATCATCACAATTTTACAATTGTGAATTAAGACTGAATCATCTGTTATATATGCTGGAAATGCAAACTACCATTCCTCCTGGCATAACCATTTTTAAAACACAAGTGTGAATTGTGTTACTCTATCTGAAACATAATTTTGCTAAATTTTCTTTGAACATTAGTTACCAATATTATTTTTTTCACTAAAACCATTTTCTTTTTTTCCTACATAGAACTGGAAAAGTAGAGGATATTAATGGAAAATTATACAAGAGTGACTGTTTATTTTAGCAGGTTTGACTGATGACCCATGATTGAAAGTCATATTATTTATCTTTCTACTTATCACCTACTTGCTGAGCATCACTGGCAACATGATCATCATCATATTCATCCTAGTGGATCCTCACCTCAAGATACCCATGTATTTTTTGCTTCGGAATTTTTCCTTCTTAGAAATTTCCTATACTACTGCATGCATCCCTAATTTTCGAGTTATGATGGCAACTGGGGACAAAAACATTTCCTATAGTAGATGTGTTTCTCAAGTATTCTTTGTCTTCCTTCCTGGAGCTTCTGAGTTTTACTTGCTAGCAGCTATGTTCTATGACCACTATGTAGCCATCTGTAAGCCCCTGCATTACACAACCATCATAAACAGTAAAATCTGCATTCAGCTTGTCTTCTGTTGTTGGACTGCTGGCTGCTTTATCACCTTTGTGCCTTTCCTCTTAGATCTAAAACTATTTTTGTGTCTCCAATGTTGTTGAGTATTTCTACTGTGACACAACTGCCCTCATGCAGATCTCCTGCTCAGACACACATATAATTGAGACAGTGGGATTCATTTCTGATGCAATGACTCTTGTGGTCACATTAGTAATGGTGATAATATCATATACCTATATTGCAAGAGCAAGTCTAAAAATTCCTTCATTGAACCAGAGGGAAAAAGCTTTTACAACATGTTCTGCTCACATGATTGTGATATCTCTTTCCTATGGCAGCTACATTTTCATATATGTAAAACCTTCAGTCCAAGAAAGACTATCTTTTTCCAAGGGAATTGCAGTGCTCAATACCTTTGTTGCCCCACTTTTGAATCCTTTCATCTACAGCTTACAGAACCAAGTGAAAATGGCCTTCATGAATACGATACAAAGGGTTGTTTCTTTCTTATACAAACGAATATTATATTTCACTTTATATAAATGAAATAAAGAGTGGGGTCTATAGTAATAACATTGTATCCAATTATAGCTTCTGATACATGTTTTCTCTTTTATTTCCATTCATCTTTGTACCTTTCAAGCTTTATTTTTTCAAAAATCTTTGTTACAACACAGCTTTTTCCTATGTTCTTCAATAGATATTTTTTTTTAAAAATCACTTTCTTTTCTTTTATAAGCTGGAAGAAGTATACCTAAGTTTTCAAACCATCTACTTGTCTATGAATTCTATTTAGTCAAGAATACAATACTTTTTATTTAAATTATATTTAATGTAGCATGCAATGTAAATGTTATTGCTATCCTTTATTTGTACTTAGTTATAACCTACTTAAGCTAATATTTCTTTATGTTCCTTTGTAATACTACCAATATATTTGTACATAGTCCTTTTGATTTAATGAAAGAAAATTGTTGCAGAGATTAACCCTTAGTGTTGATGGTCAAACTAGAGGTGTTTATTTTTTTTTAATGATTGTTATTTTAAAATAATTTTCATAGAAACTAGTTGCTTAGTTTGTATTTGAGAATTGGTAGCAGGCAATGGCACCCCACTTCAGTACTCTTGCCTGGAAAATCCCATGGATGGAGGAGCCTGGTGCGCTGCAGTCCATGGGGTCGCTAGGAGTCGGACACGACTGAGTGACTTCACTTTCACTTTTCACTTTCATGCATTGGAGAAGGAAATGGCAACCTACTCCAGTGTTCTTGCCTGGAGAATCCCAGGGACAGGGGAGCCTGTGGGCCGCCGTCTATGGGGTCACGCAGAGTCGGACGCGACTGACGCAACTTAGCAGTAGCAGCAGCATTTACAAGTACTTAAATTGCAGATGAAAATGTATTATTTTACTAGCCTATTTTAAAAGTTAATAATAAAACATAATGAATATAACATATTAATATTATAATAATATATAAAATAAATATAAATAATAATATTAAATAATAAAATATTAATAAAACATAATAAAACATATTTGGTGTTTCCATATATAAAAACACACCTTTCAGTAACTTGGGATACTTCTGAAACTTATTGAGAGGTGCATGTAAATAACTGTTAAATAAAGAAAACAATGCTAGTCAATATATTATTTTCAGATTATTGTAAGTGTCAATGTATAGTTACATAGCTATGTCTCCTCCCAGGGAAACCAAGATGACAGAATAAACTAATGTTTTTTTAAGGATTTTTGAATTCTTAGTCATAAAGTGAGTGGAATTTGGGGAACTCAAATCAATTTGTGTGTCATGACCAAAGTTTGAGAATATTAAATAGAGTAAAAAAGGTTTTCCCAGGTACACATCATTTTCATGATTTTTTTCTAGAAATGTTTGTGCATTTGACTATAATATCTTTTTCATTTCCTTTTAGTATTTTGATTTTGAATTTGAATAAAAGTTTTTGATTTGAATAAAATATGTTTGAAAAATGCTGTCTTATTACAGACCAGAAAAATATATAGCCAGGGAGAAAAATACATATAGTATATAAGTGATAGGACAATTTTACATGTTTTGGTACAACCAGTTAATGAATTATATCTTAGAAGATATGTGTCAGGTATATGATTTCAGGAATAACATTTTAAACATTGGTTATCATTTTATTTCATCATTATTTCATTTTGAGAAAATATATCTAATGATCTTGGAACACTATTTAACTTTTAGAAATTTTAAGAGCACAGAATATGAAAAAACATGTAACATATTGGGACAATCTTATACAAGTAAAACCTAAGGCTCTCTCACTGTTCTTTTTAGTTTTGATTCTGTTATGTGTGAGTCAGGAAGAATTTGCTTAAAAAACACTATCCAAGTTAAACCAATAACTTATCATGGAGCTATTCTGAAATGTTTAACTCATATATTTTTAAATGTCTGTCATTTACTACTCATATTGCATAGATGCTCTACAATTCAGGGTCTAGCACTTCTAGAATACAACTTACCCATTCCTATTCTGCCCACTCCCAGGAAGATTAAAGTTATGTTATCTGTCTTCTCTGCCATTTTGCTTAGTCTGTATCATATCACATTTCTTTATATCTAATAGACCCACAACTGTTAGCATCTGAATTTGAATCTCCAGATAGTTTAATAGTGCTTTTTTTTAAAAAAAAAAATCTGTTCTTGAACAAGTAACACAGTTTCTTCAATACAAGGTCAGCTGAGCTTCTACCTGAAGTACTGAAATGCTTTACCTTGAAAATGCGTTCAGCTTTTCTGCTGGACAGCAAACATGATATTAAAATAAGATCTCTGTTTTTTGTTTTTTTTTTTTTTTTTTTGAGAACTCAATAAAGTCACTGGTAGGGGTTTTATATATGAGCAAAATGATAGTTCAGTACGTATAAGATAAGATCATTTTGAAGGGGACAGAGCTAAAAAAGAGAATCACACATGTCAATGTATGGGAAAACCTACCACAATATTGTAAAGTAATTAGCCTCCAATTCCAATAAACAAATTAGTTTAAAAAATAAAATAAAATGTGCTGATGATGGAAAAAAATAGAATCATGAAAACAAATTTAGAAAGATTTTAGTTTTCAGTACTCCTTTAGAGGAGTACTAAATTATGTAATGATTAGTAAGTGATTACTAGTAATAATGATTAGAAGTAGTGATTAGGGAAAGTTACTCAGTAATATCTGACTCTTTGGGATCCCATGGACCATACTCCATGGAATTCTCCAGGCCAGAATACTGGACTGATTGAGCCACCAGGCAGGTTCAGTGATTAGTAAGAGGAGAAATATAATACATGGAGGTGGACCAAGAAAAGTGGGAAAATATTACTAAAATTATTTTCCACAGATGCTTAAATTCAGACCTTAGAGAAAACAGTTAAAAAAGTAATGGCTTCCCAGATGGCCCAGTGGTAAAAGAATCCACTTGCTAAAAAGGAGATGTGGGTTTGAACCCTGGGTTGGGAAGATCCCCAGGAGAAAGAAATGGCAATCCACTCCAGTATTATTGCCTGGTAAATCCCATGGACTGAGGAGCTGGGTGGGCTACCACTACATGGGATCACAAAGAGTTGGACACGACTTAGAGACTATACAAGTGCATCATAGAAATACTGGATATAGAGTATCTGTAATAGAAAATCAAACTGTTAAAAATAATGTGCAAGTATTCAGTTCAGTTCAGTTGATCAGTCGAATCCGATTCTTTGCGACCCCATGAATCGCAGCACGCCAGGCCTCCCTGTCCATCACCAACTCCCTGAGTTCACTCACACACGTCCATCAAGTCGGTGATGCTATCCAGCCATCTCATCCTCTGTTGTCCCCTTCTCCTCCTGACCCCAATCCCTCCCAGCATCAGAGTCTTTTCCAGTGAATCAATTCTTCGCATGAGGTGGCCAGAGTACTGGAGTTTCAGCTTTAGACTCATTCCTTCCAAAGAATACCCAGGGCTGATCTCCTGTAGAATGGACTGGAAAGTATTAGGTCTAAGTAAAATAGATAACTCAACAGTTTTCAACCATTTTAACTTCCAGGATTTCTCAGTTAAAATATTTGAGAAATGTCTGTGTGAATAAATCTAACCAGTTTATAAATGGCAAAATACTCAAGTGTACAAAAACAGTAGAACTAAAGAGTTAAAGGAAATGTAGATATTTCCCAAAATAATACAATAAGGGCCATAAGAAGTTATAGAAGACTGCTGCCTCTTGGTGAAATGACCAACATATTAATGACAAAAAATACCTAACCCAGGTTTTGAAAATCACGTGGATATACAAGCCTACTTCCTATGGTTTGTACAACAATAAATGAGTTGAAGGAATTACAAATTATAAATAGTACACATATTTTCCCATGTATCATAAGGAAGATGATAAAGGAAAGCATTTTTGGTTTCTGTTTCACTCAGCTTTCTTAAAGTTCTGTCCTTTTATATGATACAGATTTTGAAAGCATAAACTCATTACTTGGATTAAAGATAAAACAATATAATAAATATATCTGCAGGTTAATACATTTAGCAAAAAATAAGATACTTATTAAAAAATAATAAATGAGATTTTCTGTGTTAAATGAACACTGGTAGTTATAAGGGCTGTAAGTTAAATTCAGATACTGATGGAAAAATAAAATGTGAAAAGTATGAAGTGAAGTGAAAGTCACTTGGCCGTTTCCTACTCTTTGGGACCCCATGAACTATGCAGTCCATGGAATTCTCCAGGCCAGAATACTGGAGTTAGTAGCCATTCCCTTCTCCAGGGGATATTCCCAACCCAGGGATCAAACCCAGGTTTCCCACATTGCAGGCGAATTCTTTACCAACTGAGCCACCAGGGAAGCCCATGAAAAGTATAAATAACTTTGTGTAGAAATATGTGTAGAAATAACATGTATTCCATGGGTAGAAATAACATGGACTTAAAAGTCTATTATTGAGAGGAGCCCTTAGGACCATAGATTATAGTTGACTTTAATATTTCAAATGTGCTTCAGTAATTTTTTCTTAGATATCACTATAAGTGACTAACATGTTCTTTAAAATAACTCTTTAAAATATTCATAGAGTAAGGAATCAAATTGTAAACAATAAGGTAATTTATGTATTGGCAACTAGAGCTATACAAGCTCTTAAAGAGGGGAATATCTGTTAGAATATAGCGATCTCTAGGTCTGTCTGTTATAAGACTTCAGCTCTTATATGACATTTTATGCAGGGAAAAATACTTCCTCATGGTTAAGATTCTGCAAATGCCTTTCTTTGTTGTCAACCGCAAAAAAAAAAAAAAAAAAAACACTTCTATTGCCATTTTAATTATCTTTATTGTGTAGTTTTGTTAAGATTCACAAAAGGGAAATAAGAATCAATCATGGAAATAGAGTTCATTTGACTTGGACTGATAGCTTAAACTTTACTGAAAATTGTTATTTTCCTGTTTATGTTTCACAAATAGGTGGTTGAGTATAAATTCTTGAGATAAATCAAAAATTTATACTCTTTACAATGTTGAATCCCTACCTAAAATGTTTAATGTAATTTTTAGTCCAAAATTTCTCTTTTTGAAATATATATTCCTAAAGTTTTTTTTTAGTATTTATTTATTTTTTCCCTTTTTTATTATTATTATTTTTTTACTTTACAATATTGTATTGTTTTTGCCATACAATTTGGAAGATTCCCAAAAGTGGGAAAAAATAATTAGCTACACAATGGCACCCCACTCCAGTACTCTTGCCTGGAAAATCCCATGGACAGAGGAGCCTGGTAGGCCGCAGTCCATGGGGTTGCTAAGCTGAAGACTAAGCGACTTCACTTTCACTTTTCACTTTCATAGATTGGAGAAGGAAATGGCAACCCACTCCAGTGTTCTTGCCAGGAGAATCCCAGGGAAGGTGGAGCCTGATGGCCTGTCGTCTTTGGGGTCGCACAGAGTCGGACATGACTGAAGCAACTCAGCAGCAGCAGCAGGAAATTGTTTAGTCTTACATCACAGTTAACTACTACTACAGTTAACTACTGTGATGAAAGACTAAAACTGTGATGAAAGACTAAAAAATTTCCTCAGTTCAGTTTAGTTCAGTCGCTCAGTCGTGTCTGACTCTTTGCAACCCCATGAATCACAGCATGCCAGGCCTCCCTGTCCATCACCAACTCCTAGAGTTCACTCAAACTCATGTCCATCGAGTCAGTGATGCCATCCAGCCGTCTCATCCTCTGTCATCCCCTTCTCCTCGTGCCCTCAATCCCTCCCAGCATCAGAGTCTTTTCCAATGAGTCAACTCTTCGCATGAGGTAGACAAAGTACTGGAGTTTCAGCTTTCGCATCATTCCTTCCAAAGAAATCCCAGGGCTGATCTCTTTCAGAATGGACTGGTTGGATCTCCTTGAAGTCCAAGGGACTCTCAAGACTCTTCTCCAACACCACAGTTCAAAAGCATCAATTCTTTGGTGCTCAGCCTTCTTCACAGTCCAACTCTCACATCCATACATGACCACAGGAAAAAATATAGCCTTGACTAGATGGACCTTTGTTGGCAAAGTAATGTCTCTGTTTTTGAATATGCTATCTAGGTTGGTCAAAACTTTTCTACCAAAGAGAAAGCGTCTTTTAATTTCATGGCTGCAGTCACCATCTGCAGTGATTTTGGAACCCCCCAAAATAAAATGTCTGATGAACAAAGGTAGTGGAGGTGATGGAATTCCAGTTGAGCTATTTCAAATCCTGAAAGATGATGCTGTGAAAGTGCTGCACTCAATATGCCAGCAAATTTGGTAAACTCAGCAGTGGCCACAGGACTGGAAAAGGTCAGTTTTCATTCCAATCCCAAAGAAAGGCAATGGCAAAGAATGCTCAAACTACCGTACAATTGCACTCATCTCACACGCTAGTAAAGTAATGCTCAAAATTCTCCAAGCCAGGCTTCAGCAATATGTGAACCGTGAACTTCCTGATGTTCAAGCTGGTTTTAGAAAAGCCAGAGGAACCAGAGATCAAATTGCCAACATCTGTTGGATCATGGAGAAAGCAAGAGAGTTTCAGAAAAACATCTATTTCTGCTTTATTGACTATGCCAAAGCCTTTGACTGTGTGCATCACAATAAACTGTGGCAAATTCTTCAAGAGATGGGAATACCAGACCACCTGACCTGCCTCTTGAGAAATCTGTATGCAGGTCAGGAAGCAACAGTTAGAACTGGACATGGAACAATAGACTGGTTCCAAATAGGAAAAGGGGTACGTCAAGGCTGTATATTGTCCCCTGCTTATTTAACTTATATGCAGAGTACATCATGAGAAACGCTGGACTGCAAGAAACACAAGCTGGAATCAAGACTGCTGGGAGAAATATCAATAACCTCAGATATGGAGATGACACCACCCTTATGGCAGAAAGTGAAGAGGAACTAAAAAGCCTCTTGATGAAAGCAAAAATGGAGAGTGAAAGGTCTGGCTTAAAGCTCAGCTTTCAGAAAATGAAGATCATGGCATCCGGTCCCATCACTTCATGGGAAATATATAGGGAAACAGTGGAAACAGAGTGTAGCTAATTAATTTCTCCACTTTTGGGAATCTTCCACATTTTATATTCCTATGTTCTATGACTACATTGTTGTGATTCAGACTCTTTCATTGCCTGATCAATATGTACAGCAAATGTGCTCTCAGCTTGTACTTGGCTCCTGGGAACTGGATTACTAAATTAATCTTTTGATAATTTGAGCACAGATCATAATTATTTTGATGGTATTTGGGTATCCAGTTTTTCCTGTAGTATTGGGTTGGCCAAACATTTCATTCAGATTTTTCTACTGGATATAACATCACAGAAATACAGACATATCGAGCCAAAATTTCAGAATCAATTATTCTGGAACTCTGGACACAAGCAAATGTTTACAACAACCAAGTGAGTGCTGAATAAAGAAAAATCGACTGAAAACCATAGGAGAGGTTTGCAGCATTTTTATTTTCCCTTGTCCAGCCCCCTCACTGGGTTTGCATTGGTCCTGATGGTGGCAACCCCATGTTCACTGTATGGGAACTTGTTTACTAAGTTGAAGTAAAGTAGAACAGACCTTATTCTCACTTCTGCACTTTATGATTTTAATAGCTTAATTAATGTGTGGCTTGCTGTGATTTTCCTTATTCTAAATAACATTCATGTATGTTTCTAATTCCATATTTATAAATTTTGCTCTCAGAATTTTGTTATTGCTAACTTAAAGAATGGCACTCTAATATTAGGAAGTTCAAATATCCCCCATACATGTAACTACGCTTGGAAGGAGGAGAAAGGTAAAAGTACTCTTCATGTATATGGGAAACAGGCATTTCAACAAGAGTTGTACATCGAACCTAGAAACAATCCATACTGACATGGCTGGAAGCAAAAAGTGTTCCAGAACAGATGATGCTGAGGAAAGAGAAAATGAAGATGGAAGCTTACCTAATGTATTTGTTATTTTTGAGGATATAGCTGCACTTCTGGATTCTGGCCTGAGTTGGGGATACTGAAAAATATGTAAATACTTATGCAATTATTTTAATGTAAATTGATCCCTGTGGATACAAAATATTGTTAAATAGAGAAAAAGCATGTAGACAAAGATGTTGCTCAGCTTGAAAAAAATTTCATTGTCAAAATTGTGTAAATTAAGATAAAACTGATGATCATTATAAAAGTATGAAAATATAATAAAAATGAAAAATATTAATAGAAATTATTTTTGTGGTGGTGATTTAGTCTCTACATTGTCTCAGACTCTTTGCAACCCCATGGGCTGTAGCCTGCCAGACTCCTCTGTCTATGGGATTACCCAGGCAAGAATACTGGGAAGTCTCCTCTGTCTCCTGCATTGCAAGTAGATTATTTACCCACTGAGCCACTGGGGAAGCCAACAAGAATACTGGAGTGAGTTTCCATTTCCTTCTCCAGGGCATGTTCCCAACCCAGGGGAGAATTAAGTATATAAGAAAATGAATAACTTATTTTTCATACTAGAAATCCAATAGCATAAACGGAAAATGTCATTTAAGAAATAGTAATAAATATCAAAAGGGACAAAAACTGACACTGGAAATCTCCAGAGAATAAGAGTTAATGATAGGTGAGGGATGAAGCAGGAGGCTACTAATTTTCATTGGCAGAGTTCCAGAATTTTTCACTTTTTGAACTTTGCATATATATCTTTAATTTTTTTTTTAAAAAAAGCAATTTTATTAAAGTGGTACTTCAGGTTGAAAAATAACACAATAATTAAACCACTTTTTAAATATTTTTAAATTTTTATTTATTTATTTGGCTGTACCAAGTCTTAGTTATGGCATGTGGGATCTTTGATTTTTGTTGCGGCATGCAAACACTTGGTTGTACCATGTGAACTTAATTTTTTTTTTTTTTTTTTGGAAGCAGAGGTCATTACAGAGTATTGAGTAGAATTCCGTGTACCATCTCCTCTAAATTCTGTCCATTCTTACTGCCCAGACTTGCTGTTGCTATGCTTGGTCATATTTAGTGAATTTGCCTTATTTCTTGTTCTGTTCTATCTTCATCAAAATTTTAGAATAAAGTTCATCAGCTCTCCTATCAAGATAATTCCATTTTTAATTCATCACATATATTTATTCAGTTAGTACTTAGTACCAGGGTTCTTCCAGATCCTAAAATTATATGGATGAAAAATATAATAGACAAGGTTCTACTATGATGCAACTGGAATTTTGTAGGAGAACCAGATTTAAAAAGTGAAGAAATGACATGTAGAAATAAATATTGATAGAATTATAAGCAATAAAAGTCTATACATAAAATCCATGAGAAGAGAAATGTCTCCTCACAAATGGTCACTTAGCAAATTGACTTTTTTATGGAGATATATTGGGTTGCCCAAAAAGTTAATTCAGGCTTTTCCATGAAAATGTTAAGGAAAAATCTGAATGAACTTTTTGGCCAACCCAAGATAATCTGAGGTCTCGAGTTTGGTGATGGAGTGAGAGCAGAGATGGGGAGAGAGGTGACAAAGAGCTCGAGAATGAAATATAAAAAGAAAAGAGTGGAAGAACGTGAAGATAGGACAGGAAGGAAGTGAGGAGTTATACCAAGGATTCTTTGCTGGTCCCTGGTACCTTGCCATTCAATTAGGTTTCAGGATATAATTTTAGCACAGATGTGGAATAATATGAATTAAATTTTAGAGAACATATTTTTATTTTCTCTGTAGAAAATGGATTGGATGAGGGAAGGAAGCAAAGATTATTTAGACATCTCCTACAGGCTATTATTAAGACTAGGTGGAAGGTAATGGTTTATTGGATTAGAATGGTGGCAGTTGTAGCAGACACCATCTTCTAATTACAAAATGTTTCCTGCTGGACTGAAAAATAGATAGGTGCATTTCACTTTTCTTTTCTTCTTCTTTTGTTTTTAATGTATATTTGTCATGGACATGTAGGGTAACTTAGTATTTTTTTTTTAATTCCTATGGTTTGCAACTTATGAAAATGAGAAGTGAAAGTGTAGTCCCTCAGTTGTGTCCAACTCTTTGTGACCCCATGGGCTGTAGCCCACCAGGCTCCTCTGTCCATGGGTTTCTCCAGGCAAGAATACTGGAGTGGGTTGCCATTCCCTTCTCCAGGAGATCTTCCCAACCCAGGGACTGAACCCTTGTCTTCCACATTGCAAGTAGATTCTTTACCATCTGAGCCACCGGGGAAGCCCTCATACAACTTAGAGCTGCCTTAAAAAAAAAAAAAAAGTGTTTTTGTCTTGTTCTATATTGATCTGATCTGATCTGATATGGAGCTTATGGATTATAATTTCTCCACTCAGTCATTTTTCAGATAGTCTTAACATCTTGTGCAGTGTTCTCCAGGGAAAACTTTCCTTTAAAAAAAATGTTTTAAATCAGTTAATCCTCTTGAGACACATGACATACTGCTTAAAAAAGGATGATACCTATAATCTTAAAGCTACAAAATAAACAACTGGGCTTTCCAAGTAAGACAGAACCGTTTCAAAATAAAAAGGAGCCTGAAATCTTCACCTTTTATTTATTTTTTCTTAACTGCTTAAAAAAAGAAAAAAACTATTTGTTTTGCTCTAATCTTGAAAAATATGCTCTAAATTAAATAAAACATAAATTGGAGAATATTTTCTATCTTAAAAAAATGAGAAGAAATGAAACTGTGTTTCTTACTGTGACAGAATCCTTGAATTTACACATTTGAGTGTGTATTACTGAAGCTAAGGTTGTTTGGATAAGAATGCAAAATAAAAGGATGGGTTAAAGCAAAATATAAAAACATGGTGGATAAGCAACATTAGAAATTGCCTCTATCCTGGAACTCAGGTCAAAAGAAGAAAGTCAACAATGAAATTGCTACTAAAGACATTAAGGTTTGGGGGAAAAGTCTGTTTTTGTTTTAATTATAATAACTTTATTGCATGAAACTGGGAGAAATATTCAATCCCTGTTTATCAGTTGAAATAGGATGGCATGCAATAAGAAATATTCTTCTTTCACAAATAAGCATTAAATTAACTTTTAAAAGTTACATTGAAGGAATCAATTGTTCTACTGTAATAAATCTTTGAAACTTTCATTTCCTAGAATCTGGCTTTCAATATATATTCTTCTCAGCATTAAACAGAATCTCAGAAATTCTCTTTATTAAATGAATGCTGTTTACCTCAGATAATTGTAAATGAGTGTTCCTTTAGTGCACAGAGTCAGTGTAAATAATGTGGATTATGACACTGGACTGAACTTGGGAAATTATTTTTGTATTTATCAAGCAGTCATATTGAATTTAATAGAATTTAAGCCTTTCAAGAGCTGTCTAATTTTAATATTATAAGAGAATCTCTTATCTTGTACCTGTAAATTGTCAAAGCGGTTATGAAAGCCCTTGGGACTGTGTGCTTGTGCTTAGTCGCTCAATAGTGTCCGACTCTTTGCAAACCCTTGGTTGGTAGCCCACCAGGCTTCTCTGACCGTGGGGATTCTCCAGGCAAGAATACCAGAGTGGGTTGCCATGCCCTCCTCCAGGGCATCTTCCCAACCCAGGGACTGAACCCAGGTCTCCTGCATTGCAGGCCGATTCTTTACCAGCTGAGCTACCAGGGAAGTCTCCCTGGGACTGTAACAGTAGTTAAACAATGACTATTTTACTTTTACCCAGCAAGAATTTATTTGAGGTATTAGGAAGAAAATAATGTTGTCAAGCAGTTTAGAATACTTGTTTAGAATGTTTAATTTAGGGTTAGGCTAGTGTGTGTGCCTAGTTGCTTAGCTGTGTCAACTCTTTGTGACTCCATGGACTGCAGCCTGCCAGGCTCCTCTATACATGGGATTCCCCGGGAAGGATACTGGAGTGGGTTGCCATTTCCTTCTCTAGAAGATCTTCCTGACCCAGACACAGAAGCTGGGTCTCCTGCATTGCAGGAAGATTCTATACCATTTGAGCCACCAGGGAAGCCCCTACAAAATAGAGTAACCATTTATGAATCTACCTCTGACAAAATACTCTGGCAGTTTATATAGCTCATCACAATTTATTGATATTTGCCTATACATTTCACCTTTAAAATCAACTAACTTTATATTTCTAAAATCTCACTGAGTATAAATTTTACTTAGAATATAAACACATTTAGAAGAAAGGATCCATTGAAGAGGATAGAAAACAAAGGAGGTAAAAGAAGGAAGACAAAAATTTTAGTTGCATTGTATTCATTTATAATCATTTGAGATGTTTGCATATTAAGTCCAGAATTGTAATATAGAAATATAATAGGGATAAAATAGTTTCAGATATGACATGATATTATTCTTGAGGAAAATATTTTCATTCTCTAGAAACAATTGATGATACACTTTTGTGGTGATGAATGTAAGATGTAAGGATGATTTTGAAGAAGACAAAAAAATAAGAAAACAAGATGGAGAACAGAATTTCGAATTGTCATGTATTGAACCAGAAAGAAATGAGGTTAGAGGTGAATAAATAAGAAGTGGCGCCCATGGCGACAGGGGGAGACACATGAGGCAGTGATGCACCAGGCATGTCTAGATAATCTTTTATTGTTTTAAATACCTTATTCGAGAACCTTGCTCATTACTGCAGATATTTAGTAAAGTGTGCTATATAACACACTCCATGCAGGATGATATACTTTGTATCTGCTTGAGTGAATATCGGAAAAAAGAGCACAACCGGAGTGAGTAAGATGAAAGTAAATTCAAATCTTCAGGTAGAGTGGGAAAAGCAGAACTAAAAGTAGTCATGAGGATTTAAATATTGACGTTTATAGAAGTTTGGTAAAAGTAATTCCCACTTTATATAGGCTAGGGATATTTAGGTCAAGTTACATTAATTTTTAAAGGTGAAAATTTCACCTCAGGTGAAATCTGACTTTCAGAATTATAAAGTTTACCTTAAACTGTAATAAACACAAAAAGAGATGTTTGGCAGAGTAGAATTAATCATCTTTCTGTAAAATGAAGATAATGACATTTAACCTTTCTTAAGTAAATGGCTTTCTGAAGATCTTTGGAGGCTCTGTGTAGCTTTAGAATCTGTGACCCAAGAAAATAGTTCCATCACTTTGTATTTTCATCTGTATAAAAATAAATGATTCTTTTAATAAATAAAGAAGAAGAAAGTTATGTAAATAATTTAATGTATACTAAATAGATTGGAAACTTTGAAAATACAAGTTAAGATACTATTTTTTTCTCTTTGTTTCTATTTTTATAAGATTATCAATGTACTATGTTTTCCTTTGGGAACACATGAATTTA
This sequence comes from Bos indicus x Bos taurus, assembly GCF_003369695.1. Taxonomy (NCBI): domain Eukaryota; kingdom Metazoa; phylum Chordata; class Mammalia; order Artiodactyla; family Bovidae; genus Bos; species Bos indicus x Bos taurus. The sequence goes on from NC_040080.1 coordinate 61,243,188, forward strand.
TGACACTTGAGAAAACAAACAAAAAAACCTCATGAATTGCACTCAGTGAAATTTTGAATAAAGATTATATGAGTACATTTTTATAGGCTGTTATGCCTTTCTGATTCTTCTTTCTTTCTTTTTTTAAATAGAAGTCAGCAATGAAAAACCACACAACAGTAACAACCTTTATTCTTCTTGGACTAAGCAATGATCCACAATTACAGGTGGTTATTTTTCTTCTCCTTTTTTTCACTTACTTATTGAGCGTCACTGGAAATCTAATCATCATCACCCTTACCCTGCTAGATTCACACCTCAAGACACCCATGTATTTCTTTCTTCAAAATTTCTCATTTTTAGAAATCTCATTCACAACTGTCTGCATCCCCAAATTTCTTGTCAGTATGGCAACAGGTGATAAGACCATTTCTTACAACAATTGTGCAGCACAGCTGTTTTTCACTATTCTCTTGGGTGCAACCAAATTTTTTCTTCTGGCTGCCATGTCCTGTGACCGCTACGTGGCCATCTGCAAACCCCTGCATTACACGACCATCATGAGTGACAGAGTGTGCAACTTACTGGTCTTTGCGTCATGGTTGGCTGGTTTCATAATAATTTTTCCACCACTCCTCGTGGGTCTCCAGCTTGATTTCTGTGCAGCCAACACTGTAGATCATTTCTTCTGTGATGTATCTCCTATATTACAACTCTCCTGCACAGACATAGATAAAGTAGAAATAATGATGCTTCTCTCAGCCATTTTAACTCTCCTGGTTACTCTGGTGTTAGTGATTTTCTCCTACACAAACATCATTAGGACTATTCTGAAGATACCTTCTTTTCAAAAAAGGAGGAAAGCCTTTTCTACATGTTCTTCTCACACGGTGGTTGTGTCCATTTCTTATGGAAGTTGCATCTTCATGTATGTGAAACCCTCTGCCAAGCAAAGAGTGTCTTTAAATAAAGGGATAGCTCTGCTCAGTACTTCTGTTGCCCCCATGTTGAATCCCTTTATTTATACACTGAGAAACAGACAAGTGAAATATGCTTTTAAGCTCATGATCAAAAATATTGAGGCTTTCTTAATAAAGTGAACAACATTAGTGACATTCTTGAGTTTATAAGTAAAATAAATCAAGAAGTGTGAAGTGTGTTGTGCATCTCTTCTATGTTTGTGTTTTACATAATATTACTATCTTCCATGACTTACAATGTTCATTGTGACTTGCCTAAAAATCCCAGTCTAACTTTCACTTCTATTTTCTCCTCATGCTCAGATCACATATACATTTCTTAATATGATCATATTCATTTGCCTTTTGATTTGGTGACTCTGTTGATTTCCTTTAAAAATTCCCTCAGAGGAAGATAAAGTGAGACTTCAATTATCCATGTTCCTTTCCACCGTTCAGAAATTTAGATTTCAGTTTGGTGCATATTCTATGCAGAGTTTAGTACCCCACCTAGATTTGATCACCTAATCAGCTTTTCTGCAGTGGATTCCAAGTTTGAATTCTGAATAGAAATTTGGAACAAACCAATTTAATGCATTTCTTAAACTACACACATTGATAGTTTCAAATTTTCAACCAGGCTTGGACTACTGGTATATGTTTAGAAACAGATTGAAGAAAATCTAGAGATGTTAAGGCAATACTGCCTTGCAATAACCAGATAAATTATTGCTAACATTAACTAATTATTTACAATGGCCAGGTTTGTGAAATGTACTAGCCTGCATCTTGAAAACAGCATAAGACATGTATTATCATGCTCACTTAAGAATAACAATCTGTAGCCTATTTAAAGCTTAAGTAACTCGCTGGATTAGAATAATTAATATTGTGAAAGTGACCATAGTACCCAGATTCTTTCCCTGATTCTGGGAAAGACTGAGGGCACAGGGAGAAAGGGGTGGCAGAGGATGAGTTGGTTGGATGGCATCATCAACTCAATGGACATGAATTTCAGCAAACTCCGGGAGATAGTGAAGGACACAGAACCCTGGCATGCCCCTGGAGGAGGGCATGACAACCCACTCCAGTATTCTTGCCTGGAGAATTCCATGGACAGAGGAGCCTGGTGGACTACAGTCCGTGGAGTCACAAAGAGTTGGATGTGACTGAAGTGACTTAGACTGCAGGCATGCATGCACAAAGGAAGGAAGAAGGTACAATGGAGAAATGACCATCTCTTAGTTAAGTTTTTAATATCCATTCATCCATGACGGTCATACCTTGGTGGTGGCAAATTATGCTATAGTTAACATGGGGGCCCTTATATCTTTTTGAATAAGAGTTAATTTTCTTCAGATAAATGCCAAGAAGTGGAATTTCTAGATCATATAGTAGTTCCATTTTTAATTTCTTTGTGAACTTTATAGTATTTCCTATAGTGGCTACATCATTTACATTCCCACCAATAATTCACAATTGTTCTTTCTCTACATCACTTGTTATTTGATGTCTTTTTGTAATAGTCACTCTAAAATGTGTGAATTGATATCTCATTGCAGTATTAGTTTGCATTTCTCCAATTATTACAATTTTGAGTTATCTTTTCATGTGTTAGTTGTCCATCTGTATTCCTTTGTTAAAAAATGTCTATTCAGCATTTCCACATATTTTGCCAATATTTCAAGTTAGGGATCAGCTGGTTGCATCTACACTATTTTGGTTCTAGATACTAATCTCTGTCAAGTATTCAGCTCTTCAGACTGCAATTTGACCATATTTATTGGGCAAACTGATGAGTAAAAGTGAGATTTCATCTCTCTCATCTCTTCCTGATCCCTGGGACCTAGTTAAAGGATGTAGTCACTGAATCCAACTGTTCCCAGAAAGGAGTTATCTCCTTTCATTTCTTCTTGGTAGTCATCAGAATAAGGAGTTTGGGGATAAAGAGATACACATATCTACTTGGAAAACCCAAGATTCCATCTAGATTATTCTTGGGAATGATATTTTACTTTCCCCTAACTACATCCCCTAGTCAGTCTGGTTGGCACAACTTCCAGGTGGCAACATCTTCACAGGGGAGGACCTTATGGATTTGCACTTAATTCTGGTCCAGTTCAGTTCAGTTCAGTCACTCAGTCATGTCTGACTGTTTGCAACCCCATGGACTACAGCACGCCAGACCTCCCTGTCCATCACCAACTCCCAGAGTTTACTCAAACTCATGTGCATTGAGTCAGTAATGCCATCCAACCATCTCTTCCTTTGTCGTCCCCTTCTTCTCCTGCCTTCAGTCTTTCCCAGCACCAGGGTCTTTTCAAATGAGTCAGTTCTTCAGATCAGATGGCCAAAGTATTGGAGTTTCAGTTTCAGCATCAGTCCTTCCAATGAATATTCAGGACTGATTTCCTTTACGATGAACTAGTTGGATCTCCTTGTAGTCAAAGGGACTCTCAAGAGTCTTCTCCAACACTACAGTTCAAAAACATCAATTCTTCAGTGCTCAGCTTTCTTTATAGTCCAACTCTCACATCCATACATGACTACTTGAAAAACCATATCTTTGACTGGACAGACTTTGTTGGCAAAGTAATGTCTCTGCTTTTTGATATACTGTCTAGGTTGGTCATAACTTTTCCAAGGATCAAGCATCTTAATTTCACGACTGCAGTCACCATCTGCAGTGATTTTGGAGTCCCCAAAAATAAAGTCTGTCACTGTTTCCACTGTTTCCCCATCTATTTTCCATGAAGTGATGGGACCAGATGCCATGATCTTAGTTTTCTGAATGTTGAGTTTTAAGCCAGTTTTTTCACTCTTCTATTTCACTTTCATCAAGAGGCTCTTTAGTTCTTCACTTTCTGCCATTAGGGTGGTGTCATCTGCATATCTGAGGTTATTGATATTTCTCCTGCAATCTTGATTCCAGCTTGTGATTCATCCAGCCCAGTGTGTTTCATGATGTACTCTGCATTTAAGTTGAATAACAGGGTGACAATATACAGCCTTGACATGCTCCTATCCCTATTTGGAACCAGTCTGTTGTTGCATGTTCAATTCTGCCTGTTGCTTCCTGACCTGCATCAGATTTCTCAAGAGGCAGGTCACGTGGTCTGGTATTCCCATCTCTTTCAGAATTTTCCACAGTTTGTTGCGATCCAAACAATCAAAAGCTTTGGCATAGTCAATAAAGCAGAAGTAGATGCTTTTCTGGAACTCTCTTTTTCCATGATCCAGTGGATGTTTGTAATTTGATCTCTAGTTCCTCTGCCTTTTCTAAATCCAGCTTGAACATCTGGAAGTTCAGTTTGCATATTGCTGAAGCCTGGTTTGGAGAATTTTGAGCATTAATTTACTAATGTATGAGATCAGTGCAATTTTGTGGTAGTTGGAGCATTCTTTGGCATTGCCTTTCTTTGGGATTGGAATGCAAAGTGACCTTTTCCAATTCTGGTTAAGTTTCATTAACAGGAGCTTGTCATTCAGTCACTTGACTCTTCTGAAAAAAAGTCTGAGTGTGAGTAGGTGATGTTGGAAACACTGATGAAATTATACTAACTGAAAAGGAGCACCAATTTTTCTGGAAGTGCAGGGACAGAATAACCTAGCATTTAGTGAGAAAATACCTTCAGTTCAGTTCAGTCGCTCAGTCATGTGCGAATCTGCGACCCCATGAATTGCAGCACGCCAGGCCTCCCTGTCCATCATCAACTACCGGAGTTCACTCAAACTCACGTCCAACGAGTTGGTGATGCCATCCAGACATCTCATCCTCTGCTGTCCCCTTCTCCTCCTGCCCCCAATCCCTCCCAACATCAGAGTCTTTTCCAATGAGTCAACTCTTCGCATGAGGTGGCCCAAGTACTAGAGTTTCAGCTTTAGTATGATTTCTTCCACAGAAATCCCAGGGCTGATCTCCTTCAGAATGGACTGGTTGGATCTCCTTGCAGTCCAAGGGATTCACAAGAGTCTTCTCCAACACACATAGTTCAAAAGCATCAATTCTTCAGCGCTCAGCTTTCTTCACAGCCCAGCTCTCACATCCATACATGACTACTGGAAAAACCATAGCCTTGACTAGACAGACCTTTGTTGGCAAAGTAATGTCTCTGCTTTTGAATACCTTAGACCTTAGCAAACATGAGTTGGGACAAACATTTATGATCTTTGTCAGTAAGAACTATCCCTGGAGCCTCTCTCCAGAAGAAAAACACTCCATTGAAGATCTCTTGAACAGTTGCAAACAACTTAGGTTTACATTACAGTTGATTCTGCAATCCTCACTCAGAAAGGTTATCAAGATAAAAGACACAATAAAGGAGGTCACTAGCAGCACCCTGCCACCATCCTAAGGCAAAATATTTCTTGATGCTTTTCCCACCCCTACTCTCAGCCAGTGAGTAAGGGTGAAGAATACCACATGTCTGATGGCATGAACAAATAGGACAGATTGGATTGATTTAGGATTAAATTGGATTAAATTAAATAGGACAGACTGAATTAAAACATTCCATCCACAACCAAGTTACATGATGGGAACCCTTGAGGCCTACCAGCCAAGTGGAAGGCTATGCTGGTAAAATAAGATTTTAATCTGGGTGCCTCTTGCAGCAAAATTGTAAACACTTTCTTTTTAAGAAACCTCATGCACACTTAGGTTTGTATTTCTTGTGTGAAGACTGAGCATTTGGCTGACTCTTCTGAAATATTTGTGACTTGCACCTTAGGAGTGAGAGAAAAGTCCTCCAGTTTAATTAGAGAGCTCACCAGAATGATGTACTTAGGAGAAATTTCAACAGAAGTCAAAATGCTTTAGAAATGAGGGGTGGCTTTATTTGTATATATGTCTGTACCTCTTGTGGTCAGTCTTGTCCTGGACTGCCTTCTCAAGAATGTTTTACAGCTTTGGCAGATTTTTCATTTCCTTCAGAAAATTAAAAACATTGTCTTCTAATTGGACAAGTTTATGCAGATTTTCCCTTTAAAAAGTTGAGAATTAACTAACCTTGGGGTTCCTCTGAGGTTATTGTTGATAGAGGAGCATATTGTAAACAACATCCCTAGGGGTTCTCATGGAATTTATAGGAAAAGGGGAAATGTGAGAACATGAAGCTCATGCTTTCACCTGTGTAGTGAATAATAAGATTTCCGTCTCTGTGGCAGTAGGCTGTGTTCTTTTGTCAATATTTGTGAAGTGGTGATGGGCTAACCTGTTTGCCTCTTAAGTGGAATAAAACTTCATATTGTTCTTAGATTTGCATAATATCCTGTATTTGGTAGAGTATGAGAAAGATAAATGTCACAGTTGTTTAAAAATTGTTTATTTTTATCTCATTTAAATATTCAGGCTGGTATGCTAAAAACTCTTCATTAAGTCATTGTGTTTCTATGCTGATGTAGGCTATGATTGGTTCAGGGACCTGGGTGTGTTCTGTCTTGTTGATTCACCATTCCCACTGAGATTTTGAATACTCATTGCTCAGAATACTTCCATCCCAACTGCATTAGAACAGTGGGGTTGGGGGGAGAGAAAGAGGAGAACAAACCCCTTCTATCAAAGAATATGCCAAAAAGTTGCACAAAGTATCTCCATTTACATCTTCTGAATAGAATTTAGTCAAATAACCACAACAAGTTGCAAGAAAGGCTAGCTACATGTACACGTAGATGAATATTCTATTTATAGTGAAGAAATGGAGAATGCTCAGTTATTGTGAACTATTAATTTGCATTCTACTAGACAATACCACAGACACTATTTGGAAAACAAAAAAGAACAACTTTTCTTTGGGCATGCCTGAATTGTTAATAATTATGCATTTAGCCTAAGTTACAAATTTATCTTGTTTTCTATAACAAGCTATGTTCCCCATCTAATGTTCTTACTATTTATTACTAATTAAAATAAAATAATCTCTTTTCTTTTTCCTTTCAAATCTTTATCTTTGTATCTGGGATTTCAAAACATGAATGTGTGGAAGGGCAATAATATATTAGACAAATTATACTTAATTCTTTGGAAATACATTAAAAGCAGTTATATCTATATAGACATTAAATTATTTAGTGCCTAGAGAGAACACTTTATAATATACAAATTTGTTGTCCATTGGGAAATAGTGTTCATGAATCTCATCCTCCTGAGAATTCTCCATCATCTTTAGATATTTTCCTTCGGGGCACAGAAGGCATAAACACTACAAGAGTTTACTAATTTGTTTGGCACTCTGGGTAGTACATAGAAAAGTATTCAGTTTATAATGGGGACTTTAAAGTAGTAGCCTAAAAACTGTGTTAAAAGATCTAATCAAATTGTTTCAAACTTTGCAATATATGTAACAAACTATAATCACAGATTATGAAGTGGAGTGAAATGCATTTGGAGAGGAATGAAATATCAGTACACTGTTCAGCATGATGATGAAAACTAAATATTGAGGCAAAGATATGTCAGATGAATCAATATGTATATGTCTTCTGTAAAGAAGGTGTTGGATTTTTAAATGTTTTTGGCAGACTGATTTAGGACTCAACATATGAAAAAAATTGGTATGTTTTAAAATGTAAAGATAATATTTTCTTTTATATACATATATGTGTATGTATGTATATACACATTAGTTCTATTTTACCTTATTTTTGTTAACCTTTTAAATTTTGATTTAGGGGAAAACAGTGAAAGAAGTGTAATGCAACATAACAAAAATTTACTCTTGAAATTCTTTCTTTTGTGTGTGTGTGTAATTTAGCTGGTATTCACAATATCTAACACAACTAACCCTAACTGTGTTCATAGACCTTCTTTTTAATGGTTTGTAATGTAAAATTTTATAGTGTCTGTTGGGGAATCATTGCTGTGATATGATTGGTGAACCTGGACAAAGGAATGATGTAACATGATAAAATTCTTATAAGATTATTTAGATATATGCATTCTACAATCATTGCCATTATGATAAGTTGTGTAAATGAGAAAAAAAATTATAACAGATTGATGCACAGTTTTCTGAATGTTCAAATAATGTCCAAGAAAAATGTCATCTCTTTTCATTTGTAAATTTCTATATATTAATATGTATGGGTTTGATACATGAATTTGAGCAAATACACTATATTCTGGCTTCTAATTATTCATAAAAATGTTTTACTACTAAGAGGACAGCTTTAGAGAGAACACATTTTCAATTAATCTTCATGTCCACTTTTACTGGCTGTGCAAACCTAAATAATGTCTCACTCAATATATGCCAGTGAGGGGAATAGTTGTAAATAGACAATATTTCTTTAATTGCACATTACCCAGACACTTAATATCCTTACAATAGGGACATATGTGTCTCTTAATATTTGTATCACCCTATTATGTGATTCATTATGTATTTAAATTTACCAATCATCTTTTTTAGACTATGCTGCTCTCAAAATTGTTCATGTCTGTATTTTAGATAGAGAACAAAAAGGTAAGTATAAGGAATATAAGCAGATGGAGAGAAATTTCATTCATAAAAATTTCCTCCTTTAATATTTACATATTTTAACCTTACTTTAATTTTTCCTTCAAACTCACTACCCTATCCTTGAAAACCTTTTCTTACCTCTCTTGATTTACATAGAGCTTTACCATTATGTTTATATTTCTCTTCTCTTAACTTCCTCCACTTCATACAATCTCATGATGCCATATTTATATTTCTCTCTTTGCCTCTATATCACTTATCCTTATTTTTCACTTTATTATACCACATCCATTCTCAGAATCATAACCTGCAGAGGAAAACTGCAATTTCTCAATACACGCATTGACTTTACAGACTGTACTTGCAGATGTTGTTTTAGCATATAAAATGGAAAGGATAGGTTACATCAGAGACTAAGGAGATGGAAATACTATAAAGAACAAAAAATAAAATATCATGTAGGAAACGAGTTGCCAATCCAGGTTCGATGCACGATGCTGGATGCTTGGGGCTGGTGCACTGGACGGCCCAGAGGGATGGTATGGGGAGGGAGGAGGGAGGAGGGTTCGGGATGGGGAACACATGTATACCTGTGGCGGAGTCATTATGATATTTGACAAAACTAATACAATTATGTAAAGTTTAAAAATAAAATAAAATTAGAAAAAAAAAAATTCTATTTATTTAGCTAGTTATTTTTGGCTGGGCTTTCCCGGTGGCTTATATGGTAATGCAGTAGACCTGGGTTGGATCACTGGGTTGGGAAGATCCCCTGGAGAAAGGAATGGCAATCCACTCCAGTATTCTTGCCTGGAGAATCCCATGGTCAGAGGAACCTGGCAGCCAGTCCATGGGGTCCCAAAGAGTCGGACACAACTGAGCGACTAACACGTACACATTTTTGGCTATTCTGGGTCTTTGTTGCTGTGCGGGCTTTCTCTAATTCCTGGGAGTGTGGTCTACTCTGTATAGTTGTAGTGTATGGGCTTTTCATTGGGGTGGCTTCTCTTGTTGCAGAGCACAGGCTCTAGAGTTCAGGCTCAGCAGTTGTGATCCAAGAGCCTACTCACTGTGCAGCATATGAGATTCTCTTGAACCTGAAGTTGATCTGGTGTCCCCTTCATTGCATGGTGAACTCTCAACCACTGGGCCACCAGGAAAACCCAAGAACAGAAAATAAGACTATTTCCAATGCCCCATATTAATTTATATGAAATCCGATCAGGATAGCTATGAAGATAAATGAGTCTAAAATCAGGCATTTGAGTTTGGTTAATTGAGTAAAATGGAAAAGATGTACTGCTGCTGCTGCCGCTAAGTCACTTCAGTCGTGTCTGAATCTGGGCGACCCCACAGACGGCAACCTACCAGGCTTCTCTGTCCCTGGGATTCTCCAGGCAACAACACTGGAGTGGGTTGCCATTTCCTTCTCTAATGCATGAAAGTTCAAAGTGAAAGTGAAGTCGCTCAGTCGTGTCCGACTCTTCGAGATCTCATGGACTGTAGCCCACCAGGCTCCTCCATCCATGGGATTTACCAGGCAAGAGTACTGCAGTGGGGTGCCATTGTCTTCTCCTAGCTCTGTTTATTGAGGATGAATAGTGTGTGTGTGTATGAAACCTGGGCTTCAATGATAGATATAATTTTGGTTCTAGTCTGAGAACTTAACAGAACCGGAAATGGCATATATCCAAACTCATGGATGATATAAAGAAAAACAAAGCATTTATTATACTTTAAAAGTTCTTTATATCCCTGATTGACTTATGTAAAAACTATAAACAATTACTAGTTATATAGATGATTCTCTAAAAGAACTGCAAGCTGAACTTTTAATTAATCTATCCAGATATTTTGCACATGCATCTATAACTATATCTGAAAAAAAAAAAACACTTTTAAAACATGAATGGGCATTGTTTTGCTATGATGAAAAATTGCTTTGCTGCTGCTGCTAAGTCGATTCAGTCGTGTCAGACTCTGTGCGACCCTATAGACAGCAGCACACCAGGCTTCTCCATCCCTGGGATTCTCCAGGCAAGAACACTGGAGTAGGTTGCCATTCCCTTCTCCAATGCATGAAAGTGAAAAGTGAAAGTGAAGTCGCTCGGTCGTGTCCCGCTCTTAGTGACCCCATGGACTGCAGCCTACCAGGCTCCTCCGTCCATGGGATTCTCCAGCAAGAGTACCAGAGTGGGTTGCCATTACCTAACTTTACCTTAAATAGTGATTATTCCTGTTATGTCTCCATTGGGTTCATATTTTTTTTCTTTTTCTTCTATTCAGACAGAGCAATTGTCAGAAAACTGGAATGGGAAATCATACAAGGGTGGTAGTGTTTATTCTAGCAGGTTTAACAAGTGACCCACAAATGAAAATTGTTTTATTTATCTTCCTCCTACTCACCTACTTGCTTAGCATCACTTGCAATCTGATTATCATCACGCTTACCCTGGTAGATACTCACCTGAAGACCCCCATGTACTTTTTCCTTCGAAATTTTTCCTTTTTAGAAATTTCATATACTACTACATGCATTCCTAAATTGCTGGTTATGATGGCAACAGGAGACAAAACCATTTCCTATAACAGTTGTGTGAGTCAAGTGTTTTTTGCCATTCTTCTTGGAGCATCTGAATGTTACTTACTGGAAGCAATGTCCTATGACCACTATATTGCCATCTGTAAGCCCTTGCATTACACAACCATCATGAACAGTAAAATCTGCATGCAGCTTGTCCTCAGTTGTTGGTTTGCTGGATTCTTTGTCATCTTTCCACCACTCCTCTATGGCCTAAACCTTGACTTCTGCGCCTCCAACGTTGTTGATCATTTCTATTGCGACTCCACTCCCCTCCTACAAATCTCCTGCTCAGATACAAAGTTAATCGAGATGACGGGATTCATCTCAGCTGTGGTGACACTGGTGATCACACTGGTAATGGTGATTATATCATATACCTGTATTGCCTTGACCATTCTAAGAATTCCCTCAGCTAGTCATAGGCTTTTTCAACATGTTCTTCTCGCATGATTGTGATATCCCTTACTTTCGGCAGTGGCATCTTTATGTATGTTAAACCTTCAGTCAAACAAAGAATATCATTTTCCAAAGGAATTTCAGTGCTCAACACCTCTGTTGTTCCATTTTTGAATCCTTTCATTTATACCTTAAGGAACCAACAAGTGAAGAAAGCCTTCATGAATATGATACATAGAGTTGTTTCTTTCTCAAAGGAATGAATATGATTTGCACTATACATAAAGAAGATAAACAAAAGGGCATCAGTCAACAACAGCATATCCAATGTAGTTCTAATACACATTTCCTCTGCTTTTCCTCTCATTTCTACAACATTAATCTTTATCTAAAGCTTTATTTTTATACAAATTTTGTGCTAGAATTTTAATTTTATTTATAGTCTTCTATAGAGATTTATTTTGAATCTCACCTTCTTTGTACATGTGAAAGAAATTTAGACACATTTTTAATTTTTCTTTATCTCTTAGTTCTAGTTAGTCAAGCCTAAAAGTATCCTTACATTTGAAGTATATTTAAATCAGCTTGTGATGCCATGTTATTACTATCTTTTAGTTGTTATCACTTAATACCTACTTAAATCTAATATCCATTTATATTTTTCATACTACTCATTTATTAATGCATATTCTATTTAAATAATAGAAAATTAAAACATAAATTAATATAATGTTCATATTCATATTTTAAATGTTTATTAAAATATTATTGTTTTAATACATTCTTTAGAAATTGGTTCTTTATAAGAAAGTGTATTTGAACATTATCTTTTGAGCAAAATAAATGATAGGCAGGAAGAAAACTACATATAATATGTAATTGACCAGACAATTTCATATGTTTATTTAAAAACCATAAAATGAACTATACTTTAAAAGCTATTTGGGTCTTAAACATAATTTTAGGGAAAATGTGTATTTAAACCAATTGTTACATTTTTGGTGATAATTCAAGTATCATTTTTATCCATTTTGTGAAAGTCGAGCTAATGACTCTGAAGCATTATTAAACTTTTAGAAATTTTAAGAACACAAAAGTTGAAGAACATACATATATACATTTTGAGACAATCAAATTTAAATAAGACTTAAGGCTCTCTAAATTCCTGACTAATTTTATTCTGTTATGTGCTAATTGGGAGGAATGTCCTTTGAAAACATAAGTTCAAGTTATACCACTACTTTATCATTGAGCTATTCTGAAATATTATATATATTTTAAAGTTCTATCATCTACACTGTATTTAACATAGAGCATGTACTGAAACTCTTGATAAGGATCCAGCAGTTTTAAACTAAAATGTCCCAATTCCTATTTCTTTCTGTACCAAGGTAGATTAAAGTTACATCATCTGTCATCTTCATTATTTCAGTTTGTCTATGAAATATCAATTTGATTATTTCTAATCATGCTGGTACCTGAGGATTCGGGATCCTGAATCCTCAGAGAATTTTCTACTACTTTTTGTTTGTTTTTGATTAAATTATATCTCTAACACAGCTTTTAAATAGAAGTACAACTTACTTCTTAAGAAGGCTTACATGTGAAATGCTAAAATACTTTATCCTTAAATGCTTTCATCTTTTCAGCTCTACTGAAGTAGCTGAACAACAAATATAGAATTAGAGATAAAAACTCAGTTTATTGACTACTCAGTAAATGACAGAAACTGGTAGGTGTTTTATGTAAATCATATAATTTTGGAAACAACTGTGTGATATAAAAATTATTATCATTATGCATAAGAGCAAGGAAAAACTCAGTGAAGCTACTAGAAAGAAAAATCAAGAAGACAATCCTATTAATAATTGCATCAAAAAGAATAAATTGCTCAAGAAGTAATTTAACCAGGGTTGTGAAATATTTCTAATCTGAAAGTGTAAAACATTGATGAAAGGCATTGAGTATGATGCAGATATATGGAAATATATTCTGTATTTATGGATTAAAAGAATTAATTATGTTGTTAATATATCCACACTACCAAAAGTTATCTATAGATTTAATAAAATCCCTGTTAAGATCCCTATGACATTTTTCACAAAACTAGAACAAATAATCCTAAAATTTTATGGAATGACAATAGATCCCAAATAGTCAATGAAATTTTCAGAAAAAAGAACAGTGCTGGAGATCTCACGCTCCCTTACTTCAGACCACACTATAAAGTTACAGTCATCAAATCAGTATGGTCTTGCAAAAAAAAAGAAAAGAAAAGAAAAAGACACAGAGATCAATGAAACAGAATAGAAATCCCAGAAACAGTGCATGATGCCTAAGTCACTTCAGTCATGTCCAACTCTTTGTGACCCTATGGACTGTAGCCCACCAGGCTCCTCTGTCCATGAGATTCCCCAGGTAAGAATACTGGACTGAGTTGCCATTCCTTAGCAAACAATTCAATTAAAAATTGGACAGAGGGCCTTAATAGACATTTATTTTTTCCCCAAAGAAGACGTACAGATGGCCCACAGGCACATGAAAAGGTGCTCTACATCCCTGATCATCAGGAAAAAGCCAATCAAAACCACAATGAGATACCATGTCAAACCAATCAGCATGGCTATCATCAAAAAGACAGTAAATAATACATGTTGGTGAGAATGTGGGGGAAAGGCAGCCCTGGTGCACTGTTGATGTGAATTTAAACTGATGTAGCCATTGTGGAGAACATCATGGCAATTACTCAAAAATTAAAAATAGAACTACCATACAATCCAGCCATTCCACTCCTGAATATTTATCTAAAGAAAGCAAAAACACTAATTTGAAAAAAAAAGATGCACCCCAATGTTCATAGTAGCATTATTTATAGTAGCCAAGATATGGAAATAACCTAAAGTCCATCAAGAGATGAATGGATAAGGAAGAAGGGATGCCTGTATATAGGCAATTATTACTCAACCATGAAATGAAATGAAATTTTGTCATTTGTGGAAACATGATGAAGCTGAAGGGTATTATGCTTAAGGAAGTAAGTCAGACAGAGAAAGACAAATGCCAAATGTTTCACTTATACGTGGAATCAAAAATAAAACAAACAAATTTAACAGAACAGAAAGAGACTGACAGATAGAAGAAACTAGGGTTACCAAAGGGAAGAGAAGTTGGTGGAGGGTTAAAATAGGTGAAGGGGATTAAAAGATATGAAGTGCTATTTTTAAAACAAATTACTTAGGGAGATGAAAATTTCAAGAGTAGAAAGATGCTGAGCTCACCTCCCCCAATGAATACATCGAAAACACATCTACCTATGGAACAATTCTCACTGAAAACAAATTGGAGACTGCCAGAAAGATTGCTATACAACTAAAGGTGTAAAGAAAGATCCCCTCAGAGTCAGGTAGAAAGGAAAAAGAAGCAGTCAGGTAGGGAACTGCACCCTTAGTAGGGGACACTGAAAAGGGCAGAGGTTACATGGACTCAGAAGTCCTCTCTGGAGAGTGAGTAGTTTGAACCACATATCCACCACAGTCCTAGAATCTAACACTAGGAAAACAAGTTTCCTTGGCTGACTTGAAAACCCATGGAGCTGGCTGCAGGTCTTCGAGAATCTTAGACTCTGTGAAGAGCAGATATACTTGCTTGCTCCTGAAACAAGGTAGAAGAGGCAGATTGAGATTGCCTAGGACTTTGGTCATTTTCCCATACTGGCCACATGTGTGCCCTGGCCAATGTCAAGTGTTCACTTCAGCTCCTCTTGCTCCATGGTGCAGCTCCCAACTAGGGCAAGGGGATAAAGTCAATTCAGACCTGGCACTACATCTGAAAAAGGTAGGGGTGGCCTTTGCTGGTGGTACTCATAGAGGTAACATATCAGGTCCAGTCTTGAATACTACTGTGCCAGAGCCACCCAAGATCACACCCTGGCTTGCAACAGGTGCCCATTCTGGCCCCTCTTACTCCAGCTCTAGCCCCTTCTGGATAAAGGTGTTGATGATGAGAGGCAGGGAGAGCACACACTTAAAGGGAACAGGAAATCAGATTTAACCTGACCCTCAGTGCTTCTTCTTCAGCACCAAGGGACACTCCATATCCCTAATGGGGCTGTGTTGGCCTCTGACCATAGAAAAAGCCCCAGCTTACATCTGGCTCTGACTCTAGCCCCTTCATCTCCAACTGCCATCCCACCAAGTTGATAGCTGCCAGCACAGTCCAGGGGAAATAAGATTTGCGCTCACTTCTGATCCAGATCTCTGACCAAAGTCACTAGGCACACACAGACTGTCTAGTGATGCACCCACACAAGACAGCCTTCAAGACAGCGATAGATATGACTGTTTCACCGGATTTCATAAAGACAGAAATTTAAGCCACAAGAAGATGGAGTAATTTGTTTCAAATCAAACAAAAGAAATTTGAACAAACAACTAGTGAAATGAAAAAAATAATTTAACAGATAAACAGTTCAAAATATTAGTAATGAAAATGTTAACTGAACTAGGGGAAACAATAGATGAACAGAGTGATAATTTTAACAAGGAACTAGAAAATATGAAAAAAGAAAACTATCAGAACTGGCTCTTGTTCAGTTGCTCAGTTGTGTCTGACTCTTTGGACTGCAGCATGCCAAGCTTCCCTGTTCTTCATTATCTCCTGGAGTTTGCTCAAACTCATGCCCATTGAGTGTGTGATAACATCTAATCATCTCATCCTCTGTCATCCCCGTCTCCTCCTGCCTTCAATCTTTCCCAGCATCAGGCTTTTTGCCAATCAATCAGCTCTTCACATCAGGTACCCAAAGTATTGGAGCTTCAACTTCAGCATCAATCCTTCCAATGAATATTCAGGACTGATTTCCTTTAGGGTTGACAGGTTTGATCTCCTTGCTGACTAAGGGTTCTCGAGAATCTTCTCCAGAAACATAGTTTGAAAGCATCAGTTCTTTGGCATTCTGCCTTCTTTATGATTCAGCACTCACATGCATACACGACTACTGGAAAAATTATAGCTTGACTATATGGATTTTTGTTAGCAAAGTGATGTCTCTGTCTAGGTTTCTCATAGCTTTTATTCCAAGGAGCGAGTGTCTTTTAATTCAATGGCTGCACTCACCTTCTGCAGTGATTTTGGAGCTCAAGACAATAAAGTCTGTTACTGCTTCCACTTTTTCCCTATCTATTTGCCATGAAGTGATGGGACCCAATGCCATAATCTTAGTTTTTTGAATGTTGAGTTTTATCCAGTCTCTTCTTTCACTTTCATCAAGAGGGTCTTTAGTTCCTCTTTGCTTTCTGCTGTTAAAGTGGTATCATCTGCATATCTGAAGTTGCTGATATTTCTCCTGGAAATCTTGATTCCAGATTGTGTGGCATTTCATATGATGTACTCTGCATATATGTTTAAAAAGCAGAGTGACAATATACAGCTTTGGCATACTCCTTTTTGAATTTTGAACCAGTCCATTGTTCCATGTCCAGTTCTAAATGTTTTTTCTTAAACTGCATACAGGAGGCAGGTATTCCATTCCAGGGGGTCTGGTATTCCATCTCTAAGTATTTTCCACAGTTTGTTGTGATCCACACAGTCAAAGGCTTTAGCATAGTCAATGAAGCAAAAATCGATGTTTTTCTGGAATTGTCTTATTTTTTCTATGATCCAGTGTATGCTGGCAATTTAATCCCTGGTTTCTTTGCCTTTTCTAAATCCAGCTTGCACATCTGGAATTCTCAGTTCAAGTACTGTTGAAGCCTTTTTTAAAGGATTTTGTACATAATCTTGCTAGCATGTGAAATAAAAGAAATTTTAAGGGAGTTTAAACATTGGTATTGCTTTTCTTTGGGATTGGAATGAAAAATGACTTTTTCCAGTGCTGTGACCACTGCTGAATTTCCCAAATTTGCTGGTATAATGAATGCAGTACTTTGACAGCATTAACCTTTAGGACTTGAAATAGCTCAACTGGAATTCCATCACCTCTACTAGTTTGGTTTGTAGTAATGCTTCCTAAAGCCGACTTGAGCCACATACAGGATGTCTGGCTTTAAGTGAATGACCACATGATCATGGTTATCTGAGTCATTAAGCACTTTTTTTTTACAGTTCTTCTGTATATTGTTGCTACCTCTTGTTAATATCTTCTGCTTCTGTTAGGTCTTTGAGCATTTTTTGTCCTTTATTGTGCCTATCTTTGCATGAAATGTTCCCTTGATATCTCCAATTTTCTTAAAGAAATCTCTAGTCTTTTACATTCTATAGTTTTCCTCTATTTCTTTTCATTGTTCACTTAAGAAGGCTTTCTTATATCCCCTTGCTATTCTTTGGAACTCTGCATTCAGTTGGGTATATCTTTCCCTTTGCCTTTCACTTCTCTTCTTTGCTCAGCTATTTGTAAGGCATCCTCAGACAACTATTCTGCCTTCTTCATTTTCTGTTTCTTGGGGATGGTTTTGTTCACCGCCTCCTTTACAAGGTCATGAACCTCTATCCATAGATCGTCAGGCACCCTAACAGGTCTAATCCCTTGAATCTATTCATAACTTCCCTTGTGTAATCATAAGAGATTTGATTTAGGTCATCCCTGAATGACCTAGTGGTTTTCCCTACCATATTCAATTTAAATCTGAATATTGCAATAATTGATGATCTGAGCCACAGTCAGCTCCAGGTCTTGTTTTTGCTGACTGTATAGAGCCTCTCCATCTTTGGCTGCAAAGAATATAATCAGTCTGATTTCGGCATTAAACATTTGGTGATGTTCATGTGTAGAGTCGTCTTTTGTGTTGTTGGAAGAGGGTGTTTGATATAACCAGTGTGTTCCCTTGGCAAAGCTCTGTTAGCCTTTGCCCTGCTTCATTTTGTACTCCAAGGCCAAACTTGCCTGTAAGGACTAAAGACATACATATCCGTTAATTATAATCATAAAATAAAGGATCATGAGAGAAGACACATGGACAGAATAAACAAGTTAAACAAATATGAAATATCAGTCCAAGTAAACAGGTTTTGAAATATATATATATTATATAGTATGAGAAAAATAGCATAGCATGTAAAGCAAAAAATAATTTGTTTCTATCTTTAATAGTCATGCTGTGAAAGGTTATTGCTGAGCCATTAAAGATGCCAGGATTCTTGGCTGCAGGAGGAGAGGAATTCAATCCAGGCCAGTGATAAAGCTTGATTTCTGAGAGCTTTTGTGTAATCAAGTTTTATTAAAAGTATAAAAGAGATAGAGAAATCTTCTGACATAGACATCAGAAGTGGGCAGAAAGAGTGCCCCCCTGCTTGTCTTTAGCAGAAAGTTATGGTGATAGACAGGGAGGCCTGGCGTGCTGCAATTCATGGGGTCACAAAGAGTCAGACACGACTGAGCGACTGAACTGAACTGAACTATATACCTACTAGCAGGCTGCTAATTAGAGAAAGGAAATATCTCAAAACTCAGAGAAAGGCAACAGGCCTCTCACCCACAACATGCATTTTGAGACAACATTGGCACAAGGTGAGTCATCCCGGGCCATAAAACGATTGACATGAATCTTGAAGAAAGGCAGGTTTCCAAGCAAATACATAGTCTTATTAACATAGATTAGGAGAATAATTGTATGAGTAAAGCATACTGGTTTGTTGAGCCATTATCAGTTCTAGTCTTAGTTGGAACAGACTTGAAAAAAGATAGTTTAGTTAAGTTCAGTTCAGTCGCTCAATTGTGTCCGACTCTTTGCGACCCCATGGACTGCAGAACACCAGGCCTCCCTGTCCATCACCAACTCCTGGAGATTACTCAAACTCATGTCCATTGAGTCAGTGATGCCACCCAACCATTTCATCCTGTCATCCCCTTCTCCTGTCGCCTTCAATCTTTCCCAGAAACAGGGTCTTTTCAAATGAGTCAGCTCTTCGCATCAGGTGGCCAAAGTACTGGAGTTTCAGTTTCAACATCAGTCTTTCCACTGAATATTTAGGACAGATCCTTTAGGATGGACTGGTTGGATCTCCTTGCAGTCCAAGGGACTCTCAAGAGTCTTCTCCAACACCACAGTTCAAAAGCATCAATTCTTCAGCACTCAGTTTTCTTTAGAGTCCAATTCTCACATCTATACATGACTACTGGAAAAACCATAGCCTTGACTAGATGGACTTTTGTTGGCAAAGTAATGTCTCTGCTTTTTAATATGCCATCTAGGTTGGTCATAACTTTTCTTCCAAGGAGTAAGAGTCTTTTGATTTCATGGCTGCAGTCATCATCTGCAGTGATTTTGGAGTCCCCCCAAAAATAAAGTCTGCCACTGTTTCCACTGTTTCTCCATCTATTTGTCATGAAGTGATGGGACCAGATGCCATGATCTCTATTTTCTGAATGTTGACCTTTAAGCCAACTTTTTCACTCTCCTCTTTCACTTTCATCAAGAGGCTCTTTATTTCCTTTTCACTTTCTGCCATAAGGGTGGTGTCATCTGCTTATCTGAGGTTATTGATATATCTCCTGGAAATCCTGATTCCAGCTTGTGCTTCCTCCAGCCCAGCATTTCTCATGAGTACTCTGCATATAAGTTAAATAAGCAAGGTGACAATATACAGCCTTGATGTACTCCTTTCCCTATTTGAAACCAGTCTGTTGTTCCGTGTTCAGTTCTAATTGTTGCTTCCTGACCTGCATACAGATTACTCAAGAGGCGAGTCAGGTGGTCTGGTGTCTAGGGTAAATACCTAGCTCATTAACATAGCTTAAGGAAAACATTTCCACAAGGAAAACTCATTGGTTAGCTCCAGGTTTGAGAAAAGTTAAGTTTAGGTGGAACCAGGTGTCGTCATTGCAACACAGAATTTTTTAAAAACCTCTTTTTAATTTTGTATCAGTTCAGTTCAGTTAGTCACTCAGTCGTGTCTGACTCTTTAAGACCTCATGAATTGCAGCACGCCAGGCCTCCCTGTCCATCACCAACTCTCAGAGTTCACTCAAACACATGGCCATTGAGTTGGTGATGCCATCTAGCCATCTCATCCTCTGTCGTCCCTTTCTCCTCCTGCCCCCAATCCCTCCCAGCATCAGAGTCTTTTCCAATGTGTCAACTCTTTGCATGAGGTGGCCAAAGTACAGGAGTGAGAAGGGGAAAAAAATCTGGCACTTGTAGCTTGTTTCCTCCTTTTGCTTAAGAAAGATAAAAAAAACTATCTGACAGTTGCAGCCTATTTTCTCCTTTTGTGGGCCCCTAGCCTTCCTGTCTGTTACCCTCTCATTTGGTATGCTAAAACTCCTCCATAATGTGATTCTGTCTTTATGTTGGTATGGTCTACAGTCCTGTCAAGAACCTATGTGTGTTCTATCTTGTTCATTCATCATTTCTACTGTAATTGATCATAGCCATGGCTACAAAGGGCTTGCCATCACATCTGCATTTTCAGCAGTAAGGGGAATCAAGAGGAAGAGGAGTGAAAATTCCATTTTTCAGAGTATGATCCTTGGAAGTTGCACAGATATCTCCATTTACATTCTTTGGACAGAATTTTGGCACATGGCTGTAATATGTTGCATGATTGGCCAGGTATAGACATACATACTGCTGCTACTGCTAAGTCACTTCAGTCGTGTCCAACTCTGTGTGGCCCATAGACGGCAGCCCACCAGGCTTCCCGTCCCTGGGATTTTCCAGGCAAGAACACTGGAGTGGGTTGCCATTTCCTTCTCCAATGCATGAAAGTGAAAAGTGAAAGTGAAGTCGCTCAGTCGTGTCCGATTCTAGCGATCCCATAGACTGCAGCCTGCCAGGCTTATCGGTCCATGGGATTTTCTAGGCAAAAGTACTGGAGTGGGGTGCCATTGCCTTCTCCTAGACATACATAAAGAGTTTAAAACTATAGAAGTGGAGAATGCTTAGTTATTATGAACCTTTAGTTGAATATCAAATAAAAAATATCACAAAGACTATTGGGAGAAAAAACAGTTTTTGAAAAAGAAACTGAGGTCATATAGGACATGAAATGGTAGGTGTATCTGGACAATTAATGATACTGCATTTATACTGAGGTATAATGTTTCCTGGACAGGCTAAACATCTTATATTGTTACTTCTTGTTATCAACATAAGCAATCTTTTCTTTTTCTGCTTCCAGAACCTACCTATGTGTTTGGGATTTCAAAACATGAGTGTGTGGAAGAAAAATTCTTGTTGGAGATACCTATACTGAGATCTCTGGGGACATAGTTAAAGATATACATTTTTTTAATATATAATTTTACTGCTAAAAATATTTAGTGCCTGGGGAGAACACTTGAATAATAAATGTTTGATCTTTGCAATTGTTGTCCTTAGATTTCCTATCTTCCTGAGAATAATTCACAAATTTTAGATATCTTCCTACAAAGCACAGAAAGCATAAATACTCCATGGGTCAAGTGTTGCTTTATTTTATGGCATTTTGGGTGATACTTAAAAAAATATTCAATACATAATATGTATTTATTTATGTATCTTTCTAAGAATTTGTCCATTTCTTCTAGATTGTTCATTTATTTTATTTTATTTTTTAATATAAATTTATTTATTTTGCTGCTGCTGCTGCTAAGTCACTTCAGTCGTGTCCGACTCTGTGCGACCACATAGAGGGCAGCCCACCAGGCTCCCCCATCCCTGGGATTCTCCAGGCAAGAATGCTGGAGTGGGTTGCCATTTCCTTCTCCAATGCAGGAAAGAGAAAAGTGAAAGTGAAGTCACTCAGTCGTGCCCCACTGTTAGCGACCCCATGGACTGCAACCTACCAGGCTTCTCTGTCCATAGGATTTTCCAGGCAAGAATACTGGAGTGGGGTGCCATTGCCTTATTTATTTTAATTGGAGGTTAATTACTTTACAGTATTGTATTGGTTTTGTCATATATCGACATCAATCCACCACAGGTATACACGTGTTCCTCATCCAGAATGCTCCTCCCTCCTTCCTCCCCGTACCATCCCTCTGGGTCGTCTCAGTGCACCAACCCCAAGCATCCAGTATCCTGCAGCGAACTTGGACTAGGAATTCGTTTCATATATGGTATTATACGTGTTTCAATGCCATTTTCCCAAATCATCCCACCCTTTCCCTCTCCCACAGAGTCCAAAAGACTATACATCTGTGTCTCTTTTGCTGTCTCACATACAGGGTTATTGTTACTATCTTTCTAAATTCCAGATACATGTGTTAGTATACTGTATTGGTGTTTTTCTTTCTGGCTTACTTCACTCTGTATAATGGGCTCCATCGCTTCTTGGCCTTTTGGCTAAGATCAACTGTATAATAGGCTCCAGTTTCATCCACCTAATTAGAACTGATTCAATTGTATTCTTTTTAATGGCTGAGTAATACTCCATTGTGTATATGTACTACCACTTTCTTATCCATTCACCTGCTGATGGACATCTAGGTTACTTCCATGTCCTGGCTAATATAAACAGTGCTGTGATGAACATTGGGGTACACGTGTCTCTTTCAATTCTGGTTTCCTCTGTGTGTGTGCCCAGCAGTGGGATTGCTGGGTCATAAGGCAATTCTATTTCCAATTTTTAAAGGAATCTCCACACTGTTCTCCATAGTGGCTGTACTAGTTTGCATTCCCACCAACAGTGTAAGAGGGTTCCCTTTTCTCCACAACCTCTCCAGCATTTATTGCTTATAGACTTTTGGATCACAGCCACTCTGACTGGCATGAAATGGTACTTCATAGTGGTTTTGATTTGCATTTCTCTGATAATGAGTGATGTTGAACATCTTTTCATGTGCTTGTTAGCCATCTGTATGTCTTTTTTTTTTTTTTTTTTTCTTCTTTGGAGAAATGTCTATTTACTTTTTGGGCCTATTTTTTGATTGGGTAGCTTATTTTTCTGGAATTGAGCTGCAGGAGTTGCTTGTATATTTTTGAGATTAGTTGTTTGTCAGTTGCTTCATTTGCTATTATTTTATCCCATTCTGAAGGCTGTCTTTTCATCTTACTTATAGTTTTCTTTGTTGTGCAGAAGTTTTTAAGTTTAATATTGGAAATAAAAACAAAAATAAACAAATGGGACTTAATTAGATTGTTCATTTAGTAATGGAAAAATTTAATATGATAATCAAAAAACCTGAAGAAAAACAAAGTGCTAATCAAAATATGCACAAAGTTACCTTAAAATGATCTGAGAGAAGAACCGTATGTTGAGGAGTTGAGTGAGATCCGTTCAGAGAAGAATGGAATATCAGTGTGCTGTGTTCAGTATGATGACAAAAGTATTAACTACTGAGCAGAGATGATTTTGTGTGAATAAATCTGTGTATATATCTTCTTAAAAATTGTTTGAAATTTTAAGTATTTTGGGGAGACTGATTTAGCACTGAAAAACATGAAAAGAATTGGTATGTGAAAATTTTTAAATTTAAAAACTGGATTTTCTTTTAGATATGTTTTAATTCACTTTTGTTCTATTTTTATCATTAAACATTAACCTCACTTTCCCTCACATTGTTTTAGGAAAGTCATATGGAATACACAGGTGATTTATTATTGAGAAACTTTTCCTTTTCAAATATATTTCATTTTCATAATAGCTAATACAACTAAACATTATTGCATTCATAGGCTGATTTCTAATGGTTTTGTAATTGAACTTTATTATTATTATTATTTTTTTACAGTGTGTGTTGGGGAGAGTTTCTGTGTTAAATTGTTGAAGTTGAAGACAGATAATTTGACATGGTAAAAGTTTGATTTAGGTGTTTAGTATATGCATTCCTACAATTTTTGTCTTTGAGTCACGTGTGTAAATAAATATTTATTATTGATTGCTCCATAATTATTTGCATATAAAGTGAATGTCCAGGAAAAATAATAGTCTCTTCCTTTACCCATATTTATCTACATTATTAACTGTGTGATTTTGACAGCAGATCTTACTACCTTATCTTAGAATTCTCCTATAAATTCCTCTGGATATAACTGAAAACAACTTTCATTTGTCCATATATGATTATTTTTATTTGCATAGTTGTATTTTCAATAATAGCATATATTTCAGAGATTAGAAATAAACCTGGAGGAAAAAAGAAAAACAAATTAAAAGAAATGAGAACAATCTCAGAGACCTCCAGGACAATATTAAACACTACAACATTCGAATCATAGGAGTCCCAGAAGAAGACAAAAAGAAAGACCGTGAGAAAATACTTGAGGAGATAAGAGTTGAAAACTTCCCTAAAATGGGGAAGAAAATAATCACCCAAGTCCAAGAAACCCAGAGAGTCCCAAAGAGGATAAACCCAAAGCAAAACACCCCAAGATGCATATTAAACAAATTAACAAAGAGCAAACACAAAGAACAAATTTTAAAAGCAGCAAGGGAAAAAAAAACAAATATCACACAAGGGAATTCCCATAAGGATAACAGCTGATCTTTCAATAGAAACTCTTCAAGCCAGGTGGGAATGGCAAGACATACTTAAAGTGATGAAAGAAAATAACCTACAGCCCAGATTACTGTACCCAGCAAGGATCTCATTCAAACATGAAGGAGAAATCAAAAGCTTTACAGACAAGCAAAAGCTGAGAGAATTCTGCACCACCAAATCAGCTCTCCAACAAATGCTAAAGGATATTCGCTAGACAGGAAACACAAAGAGGGTGTATAAACTCGAACCCAAAACAACAAAGCAAATGGTAACCGGATCATACTTATCAATAATTACCTTAAAAGTAAATGGGTTGAATGCCCCAACCAAAAGATAAAGACTGGCTGAAAGGATACAAAAACAAGACCCAAATATATGTTGTCTAAAAGAGACCCACCTCAAAACAGGGGACACAACAGACTGAAAGTGAAGGGCTGGAAAAAGATTTTCCATGCAAATAGAGACCAAAAGAAAGCAGGAGTAGCAATACTCATATCAGATAAAATAGACTTTAAAACAAAGGCTGCGAAAAGAGACAAAGAAGGTCAGTACATAATGATCAAAGGATCAATCCAAGAAGAAGATACAACAATTATAAATATATATGCACCCAACATAGGAGCACCACAATATGTAAGACAAATGCTAACAAGTATGAAAGGGGAAATTAACAATAACACAATAATAGGGGGAGACTTTTATACCCCACTCACACCTATGGATAGATCAACTAAACAGAAAATTAACAAGGAGACACAAACTTTAAATGATGCAATAGACCAGTTAGACCTAATTGATATCTATAGGACATTTCACCCCAAACAATGAATTTCATCTTTTTCTCAAGTGCACATGGAAACTTCTCCAGGATAGAACACATCCTGGGCCATAAATCTAGCCTTGGTAAATTCAAAAAATTGAAATCATTTGAAGCATCTTTTCTGACCACAATGCAGTAAGATTAGATCTCAATTACAGGAGAAAAACAATTAAAAATTCCAACATAGGGAGGCTGAACAACACGCTACTGAATAACCAACAAATCACAGAAGAAATCAAAAAAGAAATCAAAATTTGCATAGAAATGAATGAAAATGAAAACACAACAACCCAAAACCTGTGGGACACTGTAAAAGCAGTCCTAGGGGGAAAGTTCATAGCAATACAGGCATACCTCAAGAAACAAGAAAAAAGTCAAATAAATAACCTAACTCTACACCTAAAGCAACTAGAAAAGGAAGAAATGAAGAACTCCAGGGTTAGTAGAAGGAAAGAAATCTTAAAAATTAGGGCAGAAATAAATGCAAAAGAAACAAAAGAGACCATAGCAAAAATCAACAAAGCCAAAAGTTGGTTCTATGAAAGAATAAATAAAATTGACAAACCATTAGCCAGACTCATCAAGAAACAAAGGGAGAAAAATCAAATCAATAAAATTAGAAATGAAAATGGAGAGATCACAACAGACAACACAGAAATACAAAGGATCCTAAGAGACTACTATCAGCAATTATATGCCAATAAAATGGACAACGTGGAAAAAATGGACAAATTCTGAGAAAAGTACAACTTTCCAAAAATGGAACAGAAAGAAATAGAAAATCATAACAGACCCATCACAAGCACGGAAATTGAAACTGTAATCAGAAATCATCCAGCTAACAAAAGCCCAGGTCCAGACGTCTTCACAGCTGAATTCTACCAAAAATTTGGAGAAGAGCTAACACCTATCCTATTCAAACTCTTCCAGAAAATTGTAGAGGAAGGTCAACTTCCAAACGCATTCTTTGAGGCCACCATCACCCTAATACCAAAACCTGACAAAGATGCCACGAAAAAAGAAAACTACAGGCCAATATCACTGATGAACATTGATGCAAAAATCCTTAACAAAATTCTAGCAATCAGAATCCAACAACACATTAAAAAGATCATACACCATGACCAAGTGGGCTTTATCCCAGGGATGCAAGGATTCTTCAGTATCTGCAAATCAATCAATGTAATATGCCACATTAACAAATTGAAAAATAAAAAACATATGATTATCTCAATAGATGCAGAGAAAGCCTTTGACAAAATTCAACATCCATTTATGATAAAAACTCTCCAGAAAGCAGGAATAGAAGGAACATACCTCAACATAATAAAAGCTATATATGACAAACCCATAGCAAACATTATCCTCAATGGTGAAAAATTGAAAGCATTTCCTCTAAAGTCAGGAACAAGACAAGGGTGCCCAATTTCACCACTACTATTCAACATAGTTTTGGAAGTTTTGGCCACAGCAATCAGAGCAGAAAAAGAAATAAAAGGAATCCAAATTGGAAAAGAAGAAGTAAGACTCTCACTGTTTGCAGATGACATGATCCTCTATATAGAAAACCCTAAAGACTCTACCAGAAAATTACTGGAGCTAATAAATGAATATAGTAAATTTGCAGGATATAAAGTCAGCACACAGAAATCCCTTGGGTTCCTATATACTAGTAATGAGAAAATAGAAAGATAAATTAAGGAAACAATTCCATTCACCATTGCAACGAAAAGAATAAAATACTTAGGAATGCTGCTGCTGCTGCTGCTAAGTCGTTTCAGTCATGTCCAACACTGTGCATCCCCATAGACGGCAGCCCACAAGGCTCTCCCGTCCCTGGTATTCTCCAGGCAAGAACACTGGAGTGGGTTGCCATTTCCTTCTCCAAAGCATGAAAGTAAAAAGTGAAAACGATCGCTCAGTCATGTCCGACTCTTGGCGACCCCATGAACGGTAGCCTACCAGGCTCCTCTGTCCATAGGATTTTCCAGGCAAGAGTACTTAGGAATATATCTACCTAAAGAAACTAAAGACCTATATACAGAAAACTATAAAACACTGGTGAAAGGAAAAAAAAAAAAAAAGGACACTAATAGACGGAGAAATATATCATGTGCATGGATTGGAAGAATTAATATAGTAAAAATGACTATACTACCCAAAGCATTTTATAGATTCAATGCAATCCCTATCAAGCTACCAACAGTATTCTTCACAGAACTAGAACAAATAATTTCACAATTTGTATGGAAATACAAAAAACCTCGAATAGCCAAAGCAATCTTGAGAAAGAAGAATGGAACTGGAGGAATCAACCTGCCTGACTTCAGTCTCTACTACAAAGCCACAGTCATCAAGACAGTACGGTACTGGCACAGAGACAGAAATATAGATCACTGGAACAAAATAGAAAGCCCAGAGATAAATCCAAGCACATATGGACACCTTATCTTTGACAAAGGAGGCAAGAATATACAATGGAGAAAAGACAATCTCTTTAACAAGTGGTACTGGGAAAACTGGCCAACCACTTGGAAATGAATGAAACTAGAACACTTTCTAACACCATACACAGAAATAAACTCAAAATGGATTAAAGATCTAAACGTAATACCAGAAACTATAAAACTCTTAGAGGAGAACATAGGCAAAACACTCTCCAACACACATCACAGCAGGATCCTCTATGACCCACCTCCCAGAATATTGGGAATAAAAGCAAAAATAAACAAATGGGACCTAATTAAACTTAAAAGCTGCACCAGAATGGAAACTAAAAGCAAGGTGAAAAGACAGCCTTCAGAATGGGAGAAAATAATAGCAAATGAAGCAATTGACAAACAACTAATCTCAAAAATATACAAGCAACTCCTACAACTCAATTCCAGAAAAATAAGCTACCCAATCAAGAAATGGGCCAAATAACTAGACATTTCTCCAAAGAAGACATACAGATGGCTAACAAACACATGAAAAGATGTTCAACATCACTCATTATCAGAGAAATGCAAATCAAAACCACTATGTGGTACCATTTCACCCCAGTCAGAATGGCTGCAATCCAAAAATCTACAAGCAATAAATGCTGGAGAGGATGTGGACAAAAGGGAACCCCTTACACTTTTGGTGGGAATGCAAACTAATACAGACAGTATGGAGAACAGTGTGGAGATTCCTTAAAAAACTGGAAACAGAACTGCTTTATGACCCAGCAATTCCACTGCTGGGCATACACACAGAGGAAACCAGAACTGAAAGAGACACGTGAACCCCAATGTTCATCGCAGCACTGTTTATAATAGCCAGGACATGGAAGCAACCTAGATGTCCATCAGCAGATGAATGGATAAGAAAGTGGTGGTACATATACACAATGGAGTATTACTCAGCCATTAAAAAGAATACAATTGAATCAGTTCTAATGAGGTGTATGAAACTAGAGCCGATTATACAGAGTGAAGTAAGCCAGAAAGAAAAACACCAATACAGTATACTAACGCATATATATTGAATTTAGAAAGATGGTAACAAATACTATGTATATGAGACAGCAAAAGAGGCACTGATGTATAGAACAGTCTTTTGGCCTCTGTCGGAGAGGGAGAGGGTGGGATCATTTGGGAGAATGGCATTGAAACATGTATAATATCAAATATAAAACGAGTCGCCAGTCCAAGTTCGATGCACGATACTGGATGCTTGGGGCTGGTGCACTGAGACGACCCAGAGGGATGGTAGAGGGAGGGAGGAGAGTTCAGGATGGGGAACACGTGTATACCTGTGGCGGACTCATGTTGATATATGGCAAAATCAATACAATATTGTAAAGTTAAAAAATAAAATAAAAAAGAAATAAACCTGGATTTTCTAAACAGAGAAAACATTGTCTTCTCTATCTCCCATCACAAAAACTTGATTATTTTATGTGTTTCATCAGGAAGATACCAAGGAAGTTACATTTCCCTAGAGATATCATTAATCATTTTTTGTTTAAGAAATATGCTATATTTGGTCTAAAACTATTTATACACACTTTGCCACATCTAAGAAGACAATTTTTAAAAATATACTCTTTCAGCTCTTCATCCCATTCCCCAGTTGCTAGCTATACAACCCTGAATGATTCACTCTCACTTGAAATATGCCTGTCATTGAAAATAGTTATATCTTGGCAATATTTCATAACTTACATGTTAGCCATACATTTTATTATTCTGATCATATGGAAATGTATGCCTTGTAAACTTTTGTCAACAATTCTGAGATTTATTATGTGTTTGAAATTTATCAAATACTTACTCCTCATCTCTTAGGTGTGTTGATCTCAAAACTGGTCATCGTTTTTAGTCTGTGCTGTAGACAAAGAATAAAATGGCAAGTGCAAATAACAATTAGATGGAGAGAAATTTCATTGGTACCTACTTTCTTCTTGGAAATTTTATTTATTAATTTTATATACTAAGTTGCACATTTTAATAATATTTACAGTTTTAATTTTATTAAATTTTACTTATTTACACAATTTTAACAGCTTTCCTCAAATTCACTGCCTTATCACTAAAAATCCAACTTACCTTACTAGGTTTCCATAAACTTCATCTTTATATTTCTCTTGCTTTTCATTATGACACCTCATATAATTTTCTGAGTACATAGTTATGCATTTCTATCCATTCCTAAATCCTGCTTTTTTTTTTTTTTTCCATTTTCACTTTAGCTGACCTACTCTTAGAGTCAAACCATGTAGAGGAAAACTGCTGTTTTCTTGTTGTATATTCAGGTCATCAGAATATTCTTGCTTATATTTTTTTAAGAACACAAATTGGAGAGGATGAGGATGGTGACAGATATCAAGGGAATGTAAATACCAGTAAGGACACCAAATAAGTATATTCCTGATGTCTCATATTCATATACATAAAAGTGGATCTCATTTGCCATGAAAGTAAATGAAACATTAATTAGAAATTTGAATTTGATTGAGTAAAATGGCAAAAGTGTACTAGTCCTATTTATTGATGATAGCTAGGGGTGTGTGTGTGTGTGTGTGTGTGTGTTTGTGTTAAATACAAAACATGAAGTGATGACATGTATTCAGGTCCTCTTAAGCAAAATAGAAAATGACTTCTATCATAATTCTTGTACAAAATAAAGGCTGGAAAAACGTTTCTATGCTTTAATAGTCTGCTTAATTTTCCTTGAATTTATTCACTTAAAATCAACCAACAATTAATATGATCACATATATTATTCAGTGGTGAAATTAGAAGGGAAACTTTGAATCAACTGTCCAGATACCCTGGAAATGCAAAGGATTGTTCTTCCTGGCATTAACCATTTTTATAACATGAAGGAGCCGTGCGTTCAGATCAGATCAGATCAGTCGCTCAGTATGTCCGACTCTTTGCGACCTCATGAATCGCAGCACGCCAGGCCTCCCTGTCCATCACCAACTCCTGGAGTTCACTCAGACTCACATCCATAGAGTAAGTGATGTCATCTCACCGTCTCATCCTCTGTCGTCCCCTTCTCCTCCTGCCCCCAATCCCTCACAGCATCAGAATCTTTTCCAATGAGTCAACTCTTTGCATGAGGTGGCCAAAGTACTGGAGTTTCAGCTTTAGCTCATTCCTTCCAAAGAAATCCCAGGGTTGATCTCCTTCAGAATGGACTGGTTGGATCTCCTTGCAGTCCAAGGGACTCTCAAGAGTCTTCTCCAACACCACAGTTCAAAAGCACCAATTCTTCGGCACTCAGCCTTCTTCACAGTCCAACTCTCACATCCATACATGACCACAGGAAAAACCATAGCCTTGACTAGACGAACCTTTGTTGCCAGGGTAATGTCTCTGCTTTTGAATATGCTATCTAGGTTGGTCATAACTTTCCTTCCAAGGAGTAAGCATCTTTTAATTTCATGGCTGCAGGCACCATCTGCAGTGATTTTGGAGCCCAGAAAAATAAAGTCTGACACTGTTTCCACCGTTTCCCCATGTATTTCCCATGAAGTGTTGGGTCCAGATGCCATGATCTTTGTTTTCTGAATGTTGAGCTTTAAGCCAACTTTTTCACTCTCCACTTTCACTTTCATCAAGAGGCTTTTGAGTTCCTCTTCACTTTCTGCCATAAGGGTGGTGTCATCTGCATATCTGAGGTGATTGATATTTCTCCCAGCAATCTTGATTCCAGCTTGTGTTTCTTCCAGTCCAGCGTTTCTCATGATGTACTCTGCATATAAGTTAAATAAACAGGGTGACAATATACAGCCTTGACGAACTCCTTTTCCTATTTGGAACCAGTCTGTTGTTCCATGTCCAGTTCTATCTGTTGCTTCCTGGCCTGCATACAAATTTCTCAAGAGGCAGATCAGGTGGTCTGGTATTCCCATCTCTTTCAGAATTTTCCACAGTTTATTGTGATCCACACAGTAAAAGGCTTTGGCATAGTCAATAAAGCAGAAATAGATGTTTTTCTGGAACTCTCTTGCTTTTTCCATGATCCAGTGGATGTTGGCAATTTGATCTCTGGTTCCTCTGGCTTTTCTAAAACCAGCTTGAACATCAGGAAGTTCACAGTTCACATATTGCTGAAGCCTGGCTTGGAGAATTTTGAGCATTACTTTACTAGTGTGTGAGATGAGTGCAATTGTGCAGTAGTTTGAGCATTCTTTGGCATTGCCTTTCTTTGGGATTGGAATGAAAACTGACCTTTTCCAGTCCTGTGGCCACTGCTGAGTTTACCAAATTTGCTGGCATATTGAGTGCAGCACTTTCACAGCATCATCTTTCAGGATTTGGAATAGCTCAACTGGAATTCCATCACCTCCACTAGCTTTGTTCGTAGTGATGCTTTCTAAGGCCCACTTGACTTCACATTCCAGGATGTCTGGCTCTAGGCCAGTGATCACACCATCGTGATTATCTGGGCTGTGAAGATGTTTTTTGTACAGTTCTTCTGTGTATTCTTGCCATCTCTTCTTAATATCTTCTGCTTCTGTTAGGTCCATACCATTTCTGTCCTTTATCGAGCTCATGTTTGCATGAAATGTTCCTTTGGTATCTCTGATGTTCTTGATGAGATCCCTAGTCTTTCCCATTCTGTTGTTTTCCTCTATTTCTTCTTGCTATTCTTTGGAACTCTGCATTCAGATGTTTATATCTTTCCTTTTCTCCTTTGCTTTTCGCTTCTCCCGTCTGAAATTTCAATTTGCTAACTCTACCTTAGACACTAGTTATCCCCCTTTTCATTTTCCAAATGGGAACATTGTTTTCTTCCTTTCCACTTTTTTTTTCTCTATGTAGACTTCCTAAAGTAGAGGGCATTAATGGGAAATCACACAAGAGTGACAGTGTTTATCCTGGCAGGTTTGACCGATGACCCACAAATGAAAATAGTATTATTTATCTTCCTACTTCTCATCTACTTGTTAAGCATCATTGGTAACCTCACCATCATCACTCTCACTAAGGTGGATCCTCATCTCAAGACCCCCGTATATTTTTTTCTTCAGAATTGTTCCTTTTTAGAATTATTCTTTACTACTACTGCTGCTGCTGCTGCTAAGTCACTTCAGTCGTGCCCAGCTCTGTGTGACCCCATAGACGGCAGCCCACCAGGCTTCCCTGTCCCTGGGATTCTCCAAGCAAGAACCCTGGAGTGGGTTGCCATTTCCTCCTCCAATTCATGAAAGTGAAAAGTGAAAGTGAAGTCACTTACTTGTGTCCGACTCTTAGCGACCTCATGGACTGCAGCCTACCAAGCTCCTCCGTCCATGGGATTTTCCAGGCAAGAGTACTGGAGTGGGGTGCCACTGCCTTCTCTGACTACAACTACTACTACTTCATGCATCCCTAAATTTCTAATTATTATGGAAATGGAGGACAAAACTATTTCCTATAATGGTTGTATTGCACAGTTGTTTTTTAGCTTATTACTTGGAGCATTTGAATTTTACTTGCTGGCAGCTATGTCCCATGACTGCTATGTTGCCATCTGTAAGCCCCTGAATTACACAGCCATCATGAACAGTAAAATCTGCACACTTCTTATCTTCTGTTGTTGGATTGCTGGCTTTTTGATCATCTTTGTACCTCTCCTTTTAACCCTAAACCTTGCCTTTTTTGCTTCCAACATTGTTGATCATTTCATGTGTGACCCAGCTACCTTCCTGCAGATCTCCTGCTCAGACACACAGCTCACTGAGACAATGGGATTCCTTTCTGCCTTGATGACTCTTGTGGTCCCATTATCAATGGTATTCACATCATGTACCTATATTGCATTAACAATTCTGAAAATCCCTTCAACTAATGAGAGGAAAAAAGCTTTTTTAACATATTCTTCTCACATGATTGTGATATTCTTTTCTAATCATAGCTGCATCCTCATGTATGTTAAACCATCAGTCAAAGAGAATCTTTTTAAAAGTGAATAGCACTACTCAATACCTCTATTGCCCCACTTTTGAGTCCTTTCATCTATAGCTTACAGAACCAACAAGTGAAAAAAGCCTTCATGAATATAATACACACAGTTGTTTCTTTTTCAAACAATTGAATATGTTATTGCATGATGTATTAAGGAAATAAATGAAGGTGTCGATAATAATAATAATAATAGTGTATATAATTGTAGTTTCCTCCCTTTTATTACATTTGACAATCATCCTTCTCTCTTTTCACCGTTATTTTTACAAAAGCCTTGTTTCAATGAAGCTAATTTTCTTCATGTTCTTCAATAGAAACTTTTTTCTCATCTCTTCCTTTTCCTCTGATTATATGAAAGTAGTTATCCCAGTTCTCAAAGTGTTTCTTTTTTCTTTGAGTTTTAGTTATCAGGAATATAAACTAGTTTTATGTAAGTTATATTTAATGTAGCAAGCAATGTAAATATTATATTACATTTGTGTTTAGGTTCAGTTCAATTCAGTTCAGTCACTCAGTCGTGTCTGACTCTTGGCGACCCCATGAACTGCAGCATGTCAGGCTTCCCTGCTGCTGCTGCTGCTGCTATGTTGCTTTAGTCGTGTCAGACTCTGTTCGACCCCATAGACGGCAGCCCACCAGGCTGCCCCGTTCCTGGGATTCTCCAGGCAAGAACACTGGAGTGGCTTGCATTTCTTTCTCCAATGCATGAAAGTGAAAAGTGAAAGTGAAGTTGCCCAGTCCTGCCGGAGTTTAGCGACCCCATGGACTGCAGCCTACCAGACTCCTTCATCCATGGGATTTTCTAGGCAAAAGTACTGGAGTGGGGTGCCATTGCCTTTCCATCACCAATACCCGAGTTTACTCAAACTCATGTCCATAGTGTCGGTGATGCTATCCAACCATCTCATTCTCTGTTGTCCTTTTCTCCTCCTGCCTTCAATCTTTCCCAGCATCAGGGTCTTTTCTACTGAGTCAGCTCTTCACATCAGGTGGCCAAAGTATTGGCGTTTCAACTTCAGCGTCAGTCCTTCCAATGAATATTCAGGACTGGTTTTCTTTAGGATTGACTGGCTTGATTTCCTTGCAGTCCAAGAGACTCTCTAGAGTCTTCTCCAACACCAAAGTTCAAAAGCATCAATTCTTTGGCTCTCAGCTTTCTTTGTAGTCAAACTCTCACATCCATACCTGACTACTGAAAAAACCATAGCTTTGACTAGATGGACCTTTGTTGGCAAAGTAATGTCTCTGCTTTTTAATATGCTGTCTAGGTTGGTTGGAGAAGGCAATGGCACCCCACTCCAGTATTCTTTTTTTTTTTTAATTTAATTTTATTTTTAAAATTTACATAATTGTATTAGTTTTTCCAAATATCAAAATGAATCCACCACAGGTATACATGTGTTCCCCATCCTGAACCCTCCTCCCTCCTCCCTCCCCATGGAAAATCCCATGGACGGAGAAGCCTGGTAGGCTGCAGTCCATGAGGTCATTAAGAGTCAGACACGACTGAGCGACTTCACTTTCACTTTTCACTTTAATGCATCGGAGAAGGAAATGGCAACCCACTCCAGTGTTCTTGCCTGGAGAATCCCAGGGATGGCTGAGCCTGGTGGGCTGCCATCTATGGGGTCCCACACAGTTGGACACGACTGAATCGACTTAGCAGCAGCAGCAGCTAGGTTGGTCATAACTTTTCTTCCAAGGAGAAAGTGTCTCTTAATTTCATGGCTACAGTCATGATCTTCAGTGATTTTGGAGCCCCCAAAATAAAGTCTGTCACTGTTTCCATTGTTTCCCCATCTATTTGCCATGTAGTGGTGGTATCAGATGCCATAGTCTTAGTTTTTTGAGTGTTGAGTTTTAAGCCAACTTTTTCACTCTTCTCTTTCACTTTCAAGAGGCTCTTTAGTTATTTTTTGCTTTCTACCATTAAGTGTGGTGTCATCTGCATATCTGAGGTTAAATATTAACATTAATTTACATTTTGTAATACTACCAATTTATTCATGCATAATCTATTTAATGAGCTGAGAGAAACGTGTAGCAGAGATTAAACATTAATGTTATTGTTCAAATTAGGAAATATTTTAAAAAATGATTGCTATGTCACTTTCTATAGGGACTAGTTGTTTAGTTTCTATTTGAGAATTGTTAAGTTTTATAATAGTTCAATTATGAAAGAAAAGTGCATTATCTTGCCGGTTTATCTTAAAAATTAAAATTAAAAATGAAATACAATGTTTACATACCCAATAAGCACCCCCTTCAATAACTTGGGACACTTCTGAAGCTAATTGGAGACTGATTGTAAATATCTGTTAAATGAAGGAGAGCAATGCTAACAAAATGTATTCATTTCTTTAAGAGTGTCATACACATGGACATAAAAATATATGCCTATATCTCCTAACAATGAAACAAAATTAGTAGAATAAGCTGAATTTTTCCTTCCTTAGGTAATTTTGAAATTCCTATGCTTAATATTCCTATTATACCTTCATTGGTAATAATCTGGATTTTATTCATCAAAGCAATTTCTATATTTGACCAAAATTTTAAAATATGAAATATGATTAAAACATTTTCACAGAGGCTGATTCATGTCAATGTATGGCAAAAACCACCACAATGTTGTAAAGTAATTAGCCAATTAAAATAAATTAATTAATTAAAAATTTTTCACAGGTACACAGTATGTTACATGATTTTTTTGCCAGAAACATATAAGCATTAAACCATAATATATTTTTTACTTCTTTTTTACTTTAACTATGGGTCTTGATTTGAATAGTATCTAAAAGAAGAGAATAAAATGTAGTCAGTAAGAAATATACATATATTATGTAATTGATTGGATTATTTTAAAGATTTCTGTTCAGCTTGGTAATGAGGTGAACATTAGAAGACATTTAATTCATAAATAGTATTTTTGAAAGAGTAAAATAATGGCATTTTCTCTTGATTATTTGTGTATCTACATTTTCCATTTTGAGAAAATAGATATAATGCTCATGGAGCATTATATAACTTCTGTAAGTTTTAAGAGCACATAAGTGAAAATAATATATATATATATATGTTATATATATGTATGCATGTTCCATATTGAGACAGTCTAACATAGGAGAAGATTAAGAATCTCTCAATATTCTCAAGTTATGATTCTGTTATGTGTTAACCAAGATAGAGTTTGATTAAAAATACATTGCCTTCCAGTTGAGCCATTAATTTTTCATTAGAGTTCTCTGAAATGCTTCATTTCAATATTTTCAATAGTTACTTACCATAAAAGATACACTCACACTCCTAATAAGGACCTAGCATTATTGAGGTCTTCTCTTCCCAATTGCAGGCAGATTAAAATTATATTCTCAATCTTCTCTACCACTTCTAATAGTCTATGATATATCACCTCCCATTAGCACTGACCTCTGAATTCTGATTCCCCAGTAGTTTAATAGTGTTATTGTTGTTTTTAATTGTCCTGAATATGTAGCACAGCTTGTCAAATTTAGGTAGAACTTCTTAAGAGAAAGTAGGACTCTTTGTGACCCCATGGTCCATGGGAATTTTCCAGGCCAGAATACTGGAGTGGCTAGCCTTTCCCTTCTCCAGGGGATCTTCCCAACCCAGGGATCGAACCCAGGTCTCCTGCATTGCAGGCAGATACTTTACCAGCTGAGCAACAAACATTTAGAATATATTGGTGGTGGTTTAGTCACTAAGTCATGTCTGACTATCGCAACCCCATGGACTGTAGCCTGCCAGATTCCTCTGTCCATAGGATTCTCTGGGCAAGAATGATGGAGTGGGTTGCTATTTCCTTCTCCATGGATTCTTCCTGACCCAAGAATTGAACCCAGGTCTTCTGCATTGCAGGCAGATTCTTTATCAACTAAGCTACTAGGGAAGCTCTTTAGCATATATTACAGCTATTCTTTTAATATCATTAGAAAGTATAATTCAAAAGTCATATGCCTTGACTCTTTAAAACATTCCTATTGTAGGAGTCACACTGGAAATATTTTAAAAAATGTGTTTTGGCAAATAGGGACTATACAAAATATTTAACAGGAAAGAACTCTTAGAATATCATGATCTCAAAAGCAATTTGCTGCATGACTGTATCATATGATACTTATGCAGAAAAAAATAGTTGCTTACAAATAGGATTCTGAAAATGTTTCTTTCTTAGCTTGTCAGTTTAATATTACTTTTCACTAGTTATCATGTGGTTTCAGTAAATACATAAAAGAAAATTGAGAACCAATGACTGGAGATAGAGTTCATTCAGCTTAGACTGACAGATTGACCGTATTGTAAATTGTTATTTTCCTGTTTCTATTTTGCAAGAGTAATAATATAGACTATGATTGAGAGCTTATCCTCTTGATCCTGCTGAATTTTTTCCTAAACATTTTACTATATTTTTTCCTCTGAAATTTCTCCTTCTAAAGAATCTCATCCCTACTGGTCTATAAATTCCTGATAACCATTGTGAAGTGAAGTGAAAGTCAGTCAGTCGTGTCCAACTCTGTGACCCCATGGAATACAGTCCATGGAATTCTCCAGGCCAGAATACTGGATTGGGTAGCTGTTCCCTTCTATGTTTCTTTTTGTCTTCTTTTATGAACCTTTATTTGTCTACTTCTAATTATTGGCTAAGTATTCCTTGGACTCTTCATACCAATTATTTTACATTGGTAATTAGCTCTTCATTGAAATTATTTCTCATTATTTTCAAACTGTAAGGTAAATATGTGTGGATATTCTTGAATCTCTTTTTATTTCTGTTATTTTCATGGCTTCTGTTCTCTGAATCTCCCTCTGGTATGATTATGAATTTTCTTTCTTTTCTTTTACTGCATACTCAAAACTGTATGCAAATGTTGAGGGCTCTGGATGATGATTAACACTACACATAAGATGTAATCTATGATTGTCCACAGTTAAGGCAGGAAATCTTAACCAAAATAACATATAAGATTATTCAAACCTGTGTTTCACATATTTTTTGAGAAATGATGGATTCATTGTGCTTCTTAGGGAATAAGATTTCCGTGCTCGGAGCTAAACACCTAAGTTCTGACCCAGAATTTTCCACTTTGACAAAGCTTAAATGTTGAATTTTGGCTTCAGAAATGAATAGACAGCAGAAATTTCTTGAGAATCTTCATAAGTAGGTGCTTTTTTTTTTGTAAGTGTATTTTTTGTTAATACTACCAGTTTATTTGTGAATACATTATCTAATGAAATTAAAACTAATTGTAGCAGAGATTAACCATTATTGTTATTGCTCAAATTAGAGTATGTTTAGTTTAAAAATCATTGTCTTAAAGCATTTTCCATAGAAACTAGTTGTCAGTACCTATAAAAGAACTTTTAACATTACAAGTATTTCAATTACAGATGAAAAATGCCTTATATTGCTGGCTTATTTTATTTTTATTGAAGTATAATTGCTTTACAATTTTGTGATAATTTCTGCTGTACAAAGAAGTGAACCAACTTGTATATACATATATATACATGTATACATATATCCTCTGTTCCTTAAGCCACCATCCCACTGTCCCCATCCCACATCTCTAGCTCATCACAGGGTACCAAGTTGTGCTATAGAGTAGCTTCCCACTAGCTCTCTGTTTGACATATGGTAGTGTATATGTGTCAGTCCTCTCCCAATCCATATCACCCAGCCCTGCCTCTGGAGAAGGTAATGACACCCCACTCCAGTAATCTTGCCTGGAAAATCCCATGGATGGAGGAGCCTGGTAGGCTGCAGTCCATGGGGTTGCTAAGAGTTGGACATGACTGAGAGACTTCACTTTCAATTTTCATTTTCATGCATTGGAGAAGGAAATGGCAACCCATTCCAGTGTTCTTGCCTGGAGAATCCCGGGGACGGGGTAGCCTGGTAGGCTGCCGTCTATGGGGTCGCACAGAGTCGGACACAACTGAAGTGACTTAGCAGCAGCAGCCCTACCTCCTCTGTGTTCACATGTCCATTCTCTATGTCTGCATCTCTATTTCTGCCCTTCAAACAGGCTCATCTGTAACATCTTTCCAGATTCCATACATACGTGTTAATATGATGTTTGTTTTTCTCTTTCTGACTTACTTTACTCTGCATGACAGAGTCTAGGTGCATTCAGGTTACTACAATGACCCAATTTTATCTTATTTTTTTATGGCTGAGTAATACAGCCATGAAATTAAAAGACGCTTACTCCTTGGAAGAAAAGTTATGACCAAGCTAGATAGCATATTTAAAAGCAGAGACATTACTTTGCCAACAAAGGTCCGTCTAGTCAAGGCTATGATTTTTTCCAGTGGTCGTGTATGGATGTGAGAGTTGGACTGTGAAGAAAGCTGAGCGCTGAAGAATTGATGGTTTTGAACTGTGGTGTTGGAGAAGACTCTTGAGAGTCCCTTGGGCTGCAAGGAGATCCAACCAGTCCATTCTGAAGGAGATCAGCCCTCAGATTTCTTTGGAAGGAATGATGCTGAAGCTGAAACTCCAGTACTTTGGCCACCTCATGCGGACAGTTGATTCATTTGAAAAGACTCTGATGCTGGGAGGGATTGGGGGCAGGAGGAGAAGGGGACGACAGAGGATGAGATGGCTGGATGGCATCACTGACTCGATGGATGTGAGTCTGAGTGAACTCCAGGAGTTGGTGATGGACAGGGAGGCCTGGCATGCTGTGATTCAAGGGGTCGCAAAGACTCAGACACAACTGAGCAACTGAACTGAACTGACACTAGGATATTTGGTAATCCTCTCTTCTAGTGTATTCCTTGTGATTTCTCTTGTAGGTCTCCTGGAAGGAGAAAAACAAACAAGCAACTGAAGAATGAGAAACCACACAGAAACAATAGAGTTTATCCTCCTGGGGCTCAGATGACTCACAGCTTCAGGTTGTGATCTTTGTTTTTCTGCTCATGACCTACATGCTCAGCATCACTGGGAACCTGACCATTATCACCCTGATCCTGCTGGATGCCCACCTCCAAACCCCCATGTATTTCTTCCTCAGAAATTTCTCCAACTTAGAAGTGTCATTCACAACTCTCAGTATATCCAAGTTCTTGGCCACCATTATTACAGGAGATAAAACCATTTCTTTTAATGATTGCATTGCTCAGTTATTTTTTCTCATTCTCTTGGGAGTCACTGAGTTTTACCTTCTGTCTGCCATGTCCTATGATCGTTACATTGCTATCTTCAATCCCCTGCATTACATGACCATCATGAATCACAGAGTCTGCACACTGCTTGTCTTCTCTTCCTGGCTAGTTTCATTCTTAATCATATTCCCTGCACTCATGTTGCTCTTAAACCTTGATTACTGTAGGTCTAATATTATTGACCATTTTGCCTGTGACTATTTTCTGTTGCTTCAACTGTCTTGTTCAGACACAAACTTTCTCGCAATGATGGGGTTTTCCTGTGCTGAGTTTACTCTAATATTCACTTTGGCATTAATAATTCTGTCCTATACATACACCATGAGAACAATTTTAAGAATTTCTTCTACCAATCAAAGGACAAAGGCCTTTTCCACATGTTCTTCCCACATGATTGTCATCTCCATCTCTTATTGCAGCTGCATTTTTATGTACATTAAAACCTCAGCACAGGATAGGGAGTGGCTGTAAGTGGCTTGCTTTGAGTAAGGGAGTGGCTGTGCTAAACACCTCAGTAGCCCCCATGCTGAAGCCCTACATTTACAGCCTACAGAATCAGCAAGTCAAACAAGCCTTCACGGACATGGCAAAAAAGACTATTTTTTAGAAGCAAATGAAATGATGTGTTATAATAAATTAGAGACATTCTGCAAGGAAATTTTTTAAAAAATATATAGTGAAGAATTTTAATAAGTTATTCAAATCAAAATGGCTTCCATTCCATCTTGTTTATTCTCTTTATTCCTAGGAGTTTAAAATCATATTTGTTTATACATTTCTCTTTCAATTTAAACAACTTTTCTTATGTCTTTCTGACTCCCATTCTTATGAACATTTTGTTAGTTGCAACTTCTTAAATTAAAAATTGTTTAATATAAATTCCTGTTTTGAGATTGGATGTGATATTTAGTTTACTCAACACGGGAAATATAATCTTATTAATTTCATTTACAGTATATTTGACAGAAAGTCTTTTGACCATTTTATAGTTTTTAAAAAATTTATCTGTTTATTATTTATTTTTTGACTGCACTGAATCTTCATTGCTACTTGTGGGCTTTCTCTCATTGAGGCAAGACGGAGCTACTCTTTGTTGCAGTGCATGGGTTTCTATTTACAGTGGCTTCTCTTGTTGTGGAGCAACAGCTCTGGGCATGCAGACTTCCATAATTGTGGTGCATGGCATCAGTAGTTGTAGCTGGTAGGCGCTAGAGTACTGGCTCATTAGTTGTGGCAGAGGGAACTAGCTGCTCCATGGTATATGGGATCTTCCTGTCCCAGGGATTGTACTTGTATCTCCTGACTGGCAGATGGATTCTTAGCCACTAGAGCCTCAGGGAAGTCCCTTCACTATTTATCTGGGGAAATGTTTTTAAATGCTGTATGCTGCTAAGTTGCTTCAGTCGTGCAACCCCATAGATGGCAGCCCACCAGGCTCCCCTGTCCCTGGGATTCTCCAAGGAAGAATACTAGAGTGGGTTGCCATTTCCTTCTCCAATTCATGAAAGTGAATGTGAAGTTGCTCAGTTGCGTCCAATTCCTACCAACCCCATGGACTGCAAGCTACCAGGCTCCTCCGTCCAGGGGATTTTCCAGGCAAGAGTACTGGAGTGGGTTGCCAATGCCTTCTCCCAAATGCTGTATAGTTTATTGAAAAATGTGAATATTTTCATTTAAAAACTGAAAGATTATTTATGG
Source organism: Bos indicus x Bos taurus (assembly GCF_003369695.1). Classification (NCBI taxonomy): domain Eukaryota; kingdom Metazoa; phylum Chordata; class Mammalia; order Artiodactyla; family Bovidae; genus Bos; species Bos indicus x Bos taurus. The sequence goes on from NC_040080.1 coordinate 61,286,100, forward strand.
CACACGTTGATAAGGTATGTCCCAATACTTTCTTCACCACCCTTATGGCAGAAAGTGAAGAAGAACTAAAGAGCCTCTTGATGAAAGTGAAAGAGGAGAGTGAAAAAGTTGGCTTAAAGCTCAAATTTCAGAAAACTAAGATCATGGCATCCGGTCCCATCACTTCATGGGAAATAGATGGAGAAACAGTGGAAACAGTGCCTGACTTTATTTTTTGGGGCTCCAAAATCACTGCAGATAGTGACTGCAGCCATGAAATTAAAAGACACTTGCTCCTTGGAAGAAAAGTTATGACCAACCTAGATGGCATATTGAAAAGCAGAGACATTACTTTGCCAACAAAGGTCTGTCTAGTCAAAGTTATGTTTTTTCCTGTAGTCATGTATGGATATGAGAGTTGGACCAAATTTTCTGGGAGAAATATCAATAACCTCAGATATGCAGATGACACCACCCTTATGGCAGAAAGTGAAGAGGAACTAAAAAGCCTCTTGATGAAAGTGAAAATGGACAGTGAAAAAGTTGGCTTAAAGCTCAACATTCAGAAAACGAAAATCATGGCATCCAGTTCCATCACTTCATGGGAAATAGATGGGGAAAGAGTGGAAACAGTGTCAGACTTTATGTTTTTGGGCTCCAAAATCACTGCAGATGGTGACTGCGCCATGAAATTAAAAGACACTTACTCCTTGGAAGGAAAGTTATGACCAACTTAGATAACATATTCAAAAGCAGAGACATTACTTTGCCAACAAAGGTCTGTCTAGTCAAGGCTATGGTTTTTCCTGAAGTCATGTATGTATGTGAGAATTGGACAGTGAAGAAGGCTGAGTGCCAAAGAATTGATGCTTTTGAACTGTGGTGTTGAAGAAGACTCTTGAGAGTCCCTTGGCCTGCAAGGAGGTCCAACCAGTCCATTCTGAAGGAGATCAGCCCTGGGATTTCTTTGGAAGGACTGATGCTACAGCTGAAACTCCAGTACTTTGGCTACCTCGTGCAAAAAGTTGACTCATTGGAAAAGACTCTGATGCTGGGAGGGATTGGGGTCAAGAGGAGAAGGGGACAACAGAGGATGAGATGGCTGGATGGCATCACTGACTCGATGGACGTGAGTCTGAGTGAACTCTGGGAGTTGGTGATGGACAGGGAGGCCTGGCGTGCTGCGATTCATGGGGTCACAAAGAGTTGGACACTGCTGAGCAACTGAACTGAACTGAACTGAAGCCCCAAAGAATTGGTGCTTTTGAACTGTGGTGTTGGAGAATACTCTTGAGAGTCCCTTGGACTGCAAGGAGATCCATCCAGTCCATGTTAAAGGAAATCAGTCCTGAATGTTCATTGGAAGGACTGATGCTGAAACTGAAACTCCAATACTTTGGCCACCTGATGCGAAGAGCTGACTCATTTGAAAAGACCCTGATACTGGGAAAGATTGAAGGCAAGAGGAGAAGGGGATGACAGGATGAAATGGTTGGATGGCATCACCAACTCAATGGACATGACTTTGAGTAGTCTCTGGGAGTTGGTGATGGATCAGGCCTGGAGTGCTGCATTCCATGGGGTCGCAAAGAGTCGGACACAACTGAGCAATTGAACTGAACTGAACTGAACAATTTCTTCATTAATTAAAAACATAGACTTTTAACATATGTACTTTTGTATCTATAGTGCTAGATAGATCACTATTTATTTCCACATCCCATAGTAACTCAATAGACGTCAGTAGACATACATATATGTAGTATAATATGGTGAAGAAATAACCATTTTAGATATGTAGGATTAAGTTCACTTTCTCGAATTCCACAAAAAGTAAGCTACATTTACTGATCTAGCTGAAATATATACACAGTTCCTTCCCAAGTTCAGGACTAGTTTGAAACAGGGCATATATCTAAATTATTTAATCCCTAAAATATTTATTTGTTTATTTATACCTTAAACTACATATGAAAATTGGAGTATTACTCAACATTAAAAAGAATACATTTGAATAAGTTCTAATGAGGTGGATGAAACTGGAGCCTATTATACAGAGTGAAGTAAGCCAGAAAGGAAAACACCAATACAGTATACTAACACATATATATGGAATTTAGAAAGATGGTAACAATAACCCTGTATATGAAACCGCAAAAGAGACACTGATGTATAGAACAGTCTTTTGGACTCTGTGGGAGAGGGAGAGGGTGGGATGATTTGGGAGAATGGCATTGAAACATGTATAATATCATATATGTAACGATTCACCAGTCCAGGTTCGATGCACGATTCTGGATGCTTGGGTCTGGTGCACTGGGACGACCCAGAGGGATGGTATGAGGAGGGAGGAGGGAGGGGGGTTCAGGATGGGGAACACGTGTATACCTGTCAGGGATTCATGTTGATATATGGCACAACCAATACAATATTGTAAAGTAAAAAAAAAAAAAACAAAAAAAAAAAACTCAAAAAAATCACTTAAGTTTTGTAGAAGCTAAAATCTTCATAACAAAGCAAAATCTCCTCTTTTTATAGAAAATTAGGATTTCATGTGCTAAAATACTCTTCCACTTATTAAGGCCTTAATAGGTGCCTAAAGTATTTGGAAAGGTGGGTGTGTGTGTGTAGGTGAAGTGATTACAGATACCAAAAAATACCCTCATTTATATAAGGCACATTTTTGTAATAGCAAATACAAACCTAAGTAGTGGTGCAACATTCTTAATAATCATTAAGAGATACACACTCTTGAGAGATATACCACAGGTTTTCTTTTTTTAAAAAAGGGAGGGGTGAGGATGCCAGTGATGGAGAATTGAAGGGGATTTAAATGTTAAAGGGAAGTTAAGAGTGGGTTCTCCATTTCTTTCAATCCTATCTCAAATACAATTTTTATGTTAAATAAGGTGAATATCTGAGAAACTTAAGGTTACTATAACCTCTAAGTATATATTTCCCCATCAGTAAGTCAGGTGTAAGTTCAGGTAAGCCAGGTATATATAACTTACTACAGAAATGCAGCCATGAATTTAAAAGACGCTTACTCCTTGGAAGGTAAGTTATGACCAAACTAGATAGCATATTGAAAAGCAGAGACATTACTTTGCCAACAAAGGTCCATCTAGTCAAGGCTATGGTTTTTCCTGTGGTCATGTTAGAGTTGGACTGTGAAGAAGGCTGAGCGCCGAAGAATTGATGCTTTTGAACTGTGGTGTTGGAGAAGACTCTTGAGAATCCCTTGGCCTGCAAGGAGATCCAACCAGTCCATTCAGAAAGAGATCAGCCCTGGGATTTCTTTGGAAGGAATGATGCTACAGCTGAAACTCCAGTACTTTGGCTACCTCATGCAAAGAGTTGACTCGTTGGAAAAGACTCTGATGCTGGGAGGGATTGGGAGCAGGAGGAGAAGGGAACAACAGAGGATGAGATGGCTGGATGGCATCACTGACTCGATGGATGTGAGTCTGAGTGAACTCCAGGAGTTGGTGATGGACAGGGAGGCCTGGCGTGCTGGGGTTCATGGTGTCGCAAAGAGTCGGACATGACTGAGCAACTGAACTGAACTGAACTGATAGAAATGAAAATGAATTTGTAAAGCATATAACATAATTAGCTATCAATAAATTATAATAATGTTTATTAATATTATCCTGCATATATAACCACTACAGATATATACCAATTATACTTTTGAGGTGATAAGAACTCTTAATATAATATTTATCCACTTAAAATTTAAAGACACAATACAGTGTTGTTAACTATAACAAACTTTATGTGAATTGATTAGCAATATCCTTATTTGCCTCTGCCTCTACCCACTGGTAACTACCATTCCACTATCGGAATCTATGAGTTTAAGAATTTTAGGTTTATCACCTAAGTGAATTTGTGCAGTTTTTAACATTTTATGACTGGCTTATTATACTTAGCATAAGGCCCTCACGCTTCATCTGTGCTGTTCTATATATTGAGATATTGTTCCTTTTTTAAGGCTGAATATTAGTCCAATACTATCCCATTAAATACATTTACTGTATTTTCTGTATCCATTCATCCTTCCCTAGACATTTGGGTTTGTTTCCATATGTTAACAATTGTGAATATCGCTGCAGTGAACATGACAATGCTATTACTTAGATACCCTGATTTCAGTTATTTTAGATACATATCTGGAAATGGGGTTGCTAGATAACATAGTTCTATTTTTAAATTTTGAAGGAAATCTGTACTGTTTCTCATAGAGGCTGCACAACATGCATTCCCACCGACAAGGTATCAGGATTCTACATTCTTCACACGGTCATCAACACTTGTCTTTTATCATCTTGATAACAGCCATCCTAACAGGTGTGAGGTGAGTTAACATTGTTCTTTTGATCTTCCTTTCTCTGAACATCAGTGACATGAAGCATCTAGCATATATCTGTTGGCCATTTATCTCCTTATACTTGTATGTCTTCTTTGGGAAAATGTATACTTGAGTCTTCAGTCCTTTTATTATTAGGTTTTGGGGTTTTGTCCTGGATTTGTTCTACTGAGTTGTAAGACTTGTGCACATATTTTAGACATTAATCCCTTGTCGGATACAGTGTTTGTAATATTCTCTTCTATTCTATAGATTGTCGCCTCACTCTGCTGTTTGTCAACTCTTGTTTGGTGGTGAAAGTGCTTTTTATTTTCATGTAATCCCACCGTTCTATCTACTTTGGTTGCCTATGCTCCTGGGTCATATCCATTAAATCATTGCCTAGTCCAATATCATGCAGCTTTTCTGCTATGATTTCTTCTAAAGGGTTTTAAAACTTTATGTCTTACATTTAAGCTTTAATCTGTTTTGAGTTGATTTTGTGTACAGTGTAAAATAAGGGTAGAATTTCCTTCTTTTGCATGTAGATGCCCAGTTTTCCTATAACCACTATTTGTTTTCAATAATTAGCTTAACATTGGGCTCCTTTATGTACGTTCACACTTTTATATAAAGCAGTCATATTTTCAATGCTTTTCTGCAAGTCTTTTCATATTTGAAAAACTTTCCTCTCTTCTGCAAATACTACTATGAGATGTTTACTTACAGTTTCTTTAAATGTTCCTTTTCTTTTAAATTATTAGTCTTTGGTTTTCAGTCACCCTCTTTGAAAAGCCTGTATTTTCCCTTCCGTGGGTTTTTGGCACCCTCTTCAAAGATCATTTGACTGTATGTACCTGAGTGTTTTCTGGGCTCCCCATGCTGTGTAATTGGTTAAGATGGCTATTGTTATGCTAGTACTCTATCAATTTAATTATCATAGCTTTCAATATATTTTGAAACCTGGAAGCCAGCTTTAGGTTTTATTCTCAATATTTATTTGGCTATTCATGGTCTTTTGTGATTCCTTATAAATTTTAGAATGTTTTTTTCTGTTTCTGTAAAAAATATATTGCCATTGGTATTTGACAAGACTGCACTGAATCTGTTGATTTTGTTGGGGAGCAGGACATATACATAATTTTCCTCATCCATGAGTACTGAATGTTTTCTTATGTGTTTATGCCTTTAGTTTCATCAAAGTTTTGCATTTTTCAGTGTATGTATCTTCTACCTCTTTAGTTAAGTTTATTCCTAAATGTCTTATTCCTTTTAGTACTATTGCAACTTGCATTTTTTACTTAACTTCTTTTTCAGAAAGCTTATTGATAGTGTAAAATGCAAGTTACATTTTTAATGTTGATTCTATGTTCTGCAACTTTTAAACTTTTTTACAAACTGTGTAGAGTTTTCTATTATAAATCATGTCACCTGCAAATAGAGATGACTGGTTTACTGATTGATCAATTTTGCCCAATTATTGTGACTAGTTCTTTCTGTACTATATTGAATATAAGGGCCTCATTGCTTGTTTCTAATTTTAGAATAAAAAGTTTTCAGTTTTTAATTTGAGTATAATGTTTCATCCTTTTGTTGAAGGTGGAAAAGGAGAGTGAAAAAGTTGGCATAAAACTCAACATTCCAAAAGCTAACAGCATGGCATCCAGTACCATCACTTCATGGCAAATAGATGGGGAAAAAAGTAGAAATAGTGACAGATTTTATTTTCTTGGGCTCCAAATTATTTTTGGCTGTGTACGGTGACTGCAGCCATGAATAGAAAAGACACTTGATCCTTGGAAGAAAAGCTATGACAAACTCAGTGTATTAAAAAGCAGAGACATCACTTTGCCAACTAAGTTCTGTACTATGGTGCAAAATTCTTATTGGAAAGCAGATTAAAAATAATAGAGCCATTTTGTACTACAAAACATAACGGCTCCAGCCATTGATCAATAATGGATATTAAGGATGAAAAAAATCAATTCAGCATATTTCTGGAGTATCACTGCAAAAGAAAAAAAAAATCCCCAGATCTAAACCTGGATTAAGCCTCTATCGTGAAGATGAGGGTTTAATCTAGTGAAGCACTACTGTGCATGTGTCCTTCATGAATAATATAGAGTTTCTTGTTGCTTGTTAATTTAGCTCAGGGTAAACACATTCATCATATCCCTATCACAACAAAGCTGATATCAGAATGTGTAATATATAACTGTGTTATATAACTAAAAATTGCTGAGAGTAATATTAAATGCTCTCACAACAAAAATAGTAAATAGGAACTATGTGAGTGATGGATATGTTTACTAACCCACTGTGATAATCATTTCACAATATATACATGTATAAAATCAACATGTACATTTTAAACTTACACAATGTTATATATCAATTGTGTCTCAATAGAGTTGAACAAAAGATGAAATGGACAAAGGTATCAATCATTTTGATATAGAGACACATCTGCCAAAATGCTCCTTTACTGAGTTAAATAAAAACAATACATGTTCTGTCACAGATACGAGTTATGCTATTTTCTTTTACTTTTCTTTGTACTCTTTCCTAATGCCTCTCATCCTGTAAATAATTCTCATACAGAGTTCCCCCCAGCAGTGATATAGTTCTGCATTAGTGACTCTATTATTATTTTATTATATTAATTCAATACTGCATTCTTTATATTAAATAAAGTTATTTCATTGAAATATCTAACTGTATTTAATATAAAGTAGCTATTATATGATATGTGTTACTTATATATTAATAATTATATAACAATGTATGGCATATTATTAGCTGATTACATATAATTTTCACTATCAAAGTCTTGGGGAAAAATAAAAACAACAACAAAGGAAATAAAGAACAATAATTCACTGACTAGAACCTGAAAGAAACAAAAGATTGTATTTCGTGATATTTCTCACTAGTATGTCTAAGACATGATAAAGACATGCAAAGGCCAAGATGAACAATAAGATGGACAAAATTGACACTGCAATTAAATATTGCTATTGATAGTGAGGACTCAGTTAACCCACGTAACAGCAATTTTTAAAAACTGTGAGGACATTATGTGCATTATAATAGTTATCATATAACTTAGAAATGTGAAATAACCTTGTTTTGTGAAATGCCAAAAGTAATAAAGTCAAAGGATAAGCAAAAAAATTGTATATGTAGAAAATTTTCATATATAAAAATTAAAAATAAAATAGGTTAAGAGTGTTATTTTGTAAGATTTTACATCTATTTTATTACTCATGAGATAAATAATTGTGATTAATGAAAATGATCATTTTGTAGATGTCATCATTGAGGTCTTCTGTGGGATGAACATAACCATTCTCAAGGGAGATTGCTATAAAGGAGAGTCAGAAGGTTACTGAGAACACCAAGTGTGTCTTCCAGAAATCCCCCATGGTCCACAGCATAACACAGATGTAGCCTGGACTTTGTTCCTAGGAGATCAACACATGTCTTTATTCATAGGTCAAAACAACTAGATTTGAGTATTTGGCTTTCAGTGCAACCAGAGGGACCCCAGATCCTAGTCCTAGAATCTATACTTGTAAAACTAAATGTTTCCATATCCCTTACAATTCTTTCTGTAAATATTTCTCCCTTAAACTTCTAGACCGATGTTACTGAAGAGGATAGTATATTTCTACATCTTCTTAAGGTTTATGAACATTTCTATTCTCATGAATCATCATAAAACAGAGAAAAAAAATCCAATTTGATTACTGCGACATTTGATAGTGTCTAGCAGAGAAGCAATGATTTTGAATTCTATTATTAATAGCAGAAGTATGAATATATGAAATAAGGAAAAGGGAGTTTTCACAATTTTTAGCAAACCAAATACACAGAAAGATATATGCAGCAGAGCTGGGAAGTAACTAAAGACGTGTGAATAAATAGGAGAGGCTTTGCTATACATATCTGGAATATCCCTTTGAATCAGTCTTCTCATGCACATGAAAAATGTGGAGCAGAACTACAAGGGAATAAAACCTTTTTTCATAAAGCTTAATAGCTAAGAGACAATGATATTCAAGCAGAAAATGCACTGGGCTACAATATGGGTAACAGAGCTGCTAAGATCTGAGGCAAGGAGTTTTCAATTTATGCTTCGGTGCAAAATGAAAAGTATATAAATACTGCATATCATTTTAAGCTAAAGCATAAAACTGTTTCCACATGTACATTCCTAGCACATCATCAGTTGAGTTCAGTTCAGTTCAGTCCCTCAGTCGTGTCCGACTCTTCACGACCCCATGAATTGTAGCACGCCAGGCCTCCCTGTCCATCACCAACTCCTGGAGTTCACTCAGACTCACATCCATCGAGTCAGTGATGCCATCCAGCCATCTCATCCTCTGTCGTCCCCTTCTCCTCCTGCCCCCAATCCCTCCCAGCATCAGAGTCTTTTCCAATGAGTCAACTCTTCGCATGAGGTGGCCAAAGTACTGGAGTTTCAGCTTCAGCATCATTTCCTCCAAAGAAATCCCAGGCCTGATCTCCTTCAGAATGGACTGGTTGGATCTCCTAGCAGGCCAAGGGACTCTCAAGAGTCTTCTCCAACACCACAGTGCAAAGCATCAATTCTTCAGCACTCAGCCTTCTTCACAGTCCAGCTCTCACATCCATACATGACCACAGGAAAAAACCATAGCTTTGACTAGACAGACCTTTATTGGCAAAGTAATGTCTCTGCTTTTGAATATGCTATCTAGGTTGGTCATAACTTTCCTTCCAAGGAGTAAGCATCTTTTAATTTCATGGCTGCAATCACCATCTGCAGTGATTTTGGAGCCCCCCAAAATAAAGTCTGACACTATTTACACTGTTTCCCCATCTATTTCCCATGAAGTGATGGGACTGGATGCCATGATCTTCGTTTTCTGAATGTTGAGCTTTAAGCCAACTTTTTCACTCTCCACTTTCACTTTCATCAAGAGACTTTTTAGTTCCTCTTCACTTTCTGCCATAAGGGTGGTATCATCAGCATATCTGAAGTTATTGATATTTCTCCCGGCAATCTTGATTCCAGCTTGTGTTTCTTCCAGTCTAGTGTTTCTCATGGTGTACTCTGCATATAAGTTAAATAAGCGGGGGGATAGTATACAGCTCTGACGTACTCCTTTTCCTATTTGGAACCAGTCTGTTGTTCCCTGTCCATTTCTAACTGTTGCTTCCTGATCTGCATACAGATTTCTCAAGAGGCAGGTCAGGTGGTCTTGTATGCCAAATATTAAGGATTTCAATGGAATTATAAGACAAATCATTGAATAAGTGAATATGTCCCTTATTAAAATAATTAGGTTATTCTATTTATTGTAAATACATATGTAAAATATATACAGTATTCTCATATTATCTTTATAATTACATTCATAAATATGAATAAAATAAAATTAGTAACTAAATTATTTCATCATTAAACAGTTATTTTATTTGCTACATAAATCATTAATTTCTTGTATCATAAAAGTATTGGGTTGTTACTTTAGATTTTTATGTTTCATTTTGATCTTGTGAAGGAAGTGAGATCATCCATTTCTGTTTTAGGTGGTAGTATCTTCTAACAAATAGATAACAGAAAAAAAGAAAAACGTATATTTTATAGGATTATTCTAACAAAACTACAATGATTTAATTGGACAAAGCAAAAAAGCATTTATTTATTTCACTTATCATCTCTCTATAATTCAATTTACTGTATGAAGATTTCCTATTATCTCCCAGATTTAGAATCATAGAATTAGTATGTAAAGCAGGATCCAGAAATATGTTTTAAGTAATAATGCAAATAAGATAATCAAAATAAAATACCATTGACATGAATTATAGAGAAAGTTTTAGAACTGCATTAATGATGATGATATTGGTCACAATGAATTATACCTTTCATCTATTCACTCTAATGTACTTTCCACCTAAGTATATTTAAAAGAAAAAAAAAAAAAGAGAGAGAAAAATGAACCATACAGTGACCACAGAGTTTGTCCTCCTAGGCCATTCTGATGATCCTGATATTCATATTGTGATTTTCCTCTTTTTATTTATCACATATGTATTAAGTGTCACTGGGAAACCTGACTACAACCACCCTAACCTGGGTGGACTCCCATCTCCAGATGCCCATGTATCTCTTCCTCCAAAATTTCTCTTTCTCAGAAGTCTCCTCTACTGTTGTGTGCATCCCTAGATTTCTGGGGGCAAATATCATCAAGGACAGGACTATTTCTTTTTTTTTTTTTTATTCTTCCAATTTTATTTTATTTTTAAACTTTACATAATTGTATTAGTTTTGCCAAATATCAAAATGAATCCACCACAGGTATACATGTGTTCCCCATCCCGAACCCTCCTCCCTCCTCCCTCCCCATACCATCCCTCTGGGCCGTCCCAGTGCACCAGCCCCAAGCATCCAGCATCGTGCATCGAACCTGGACTGGCAACTCGTTTCCTACATGATATTTTACATGTTTCATTGCCATTCTCCCAAATCTTCCCACCCTCTCCCTCTCCCACAGAGTCCCAAAACTATAGACATCTCATAACAAGGACAGGACTATTTCTTACAAATGTGCAGCCCAATTATTTTTCTCTATTTTCAAGGGGGTGTGACTGAATTTTACATTCTAACTGCCATTGTCATATGTTGCCATCTGCAAGCCCCTGTATTATACAACCATCATGAGCAGGAAACTCTGCCACCAGCTTGTGCTCTGTGCATGGCTGGGCGGGTTTCTGACCATTTTCTCACCCCTTATGCTTCTCCTCCAGCTGGATTAGTGTGCTTCCAATGTCATTGATCAATTTTTGTGTGACTATTTCCCCCTTTTACAATTGTCTTGTTCAGATACATGGCTTCTAGAAGTAATGGGTTTTTACTTTGCTTTGGTTAGTTTGCTATTCACATTGGCATTAGTGATTTTGTCCTATACATACATTATCAGGACTATTCTGAGAATTCCATCTGCCAGTCAGAGAAAAAAGGCCTTCTCTACTTCTTCTCACATTATTGTCATCTCCATCTCTAATGGAAGGTTCATTTTCATGTATGCTAATCCCTCCCCAAAGAAAAGACATCATTGACAAAAGGGATAGCTATTCTCAATACACCCTGAGAAACCAGCAAGTGAAACAAGCCTCCAAAGACATGGTCTATAAAGCAGTCTTTTCTGCCAATATATATTTTTTTGGTCAAAAATAAAGGACACTTTAAAGAACAATCAGGTTAAATCCTGAAATTCCTAACCATCTATTCTGGTAACCTGCCACATGACAGTTAATATATTTCCCAATCTGTTACTTTTACTTCCAAGCTAAGCTTTTCCAGTGCATTGCTTATTGACATTTTATAAAGTTATTCCTCCTACAGAATTTTTGTAGATTGAAATATATTTCTTTAAGACAAAGCTCATTGTGAAAAGATCATTATAGTTCTGTAAATCAGTCCCTGAAAGGATCCAATGAAGTACCAGACTGTACTTCAAATGTAGAGTTTCAAAATGAGTGTGTAATTTCCTATGTATTTTCAAGGTGAAAACTGATAGTTTCCTATGGTGTAAAGAAGCAATGTATTCTGTGTGATAGTACACGAAATTCAGTCCAAAGAGATAATATGTACTCGTGCATTGCACTTTTAGAGTTTTTTTTTTTTTTTCCGTGAAACTCAATATATATATGTTGAAGGTAAATATTGATCATGATATTATGTATTTTTATAGAATTTATATGTGAATTCCATAAAAATACATAGTAAATTATATTTAGAATCAAATAATTAAAAATAATTGTAATATAACTAAAACACTGCCACTTTCCAGAACTTAATACTCATGTCTATGACAATTACTTTGAATTCTTTGTCAAGTGTTCTTAAACTTACATTTACTTAGGGTCTATTTTTTGAGATTCATTTTATTTGCATCACTTTCTCTTCTTTATGTTCCTTGTAAACTTTTGTTGTTATGTACACATTTGATAAAACAGCCACCTCTCAGTCTTTTAAAGCTGGATTTGTTCAGGGGAAACCATCACTACTCAGTCCACCTAGAGACTCTGCGGGCCTCTTCAATCTTTACTGAGGATGTCTATCCTCAGATTTGTGTTTGGAGATTCCTCAGCAAGCTGACTAAAGGTGGGTTCATATCTATTTTGATTCTATTGTATCTACAGTGTCCTATAGTACCTAAGACAGCAGGTTCTCAATGTTTGTTTAACGAATAACAATGATTGAGTCAAAAGATGTGGAGATTTTTTTGGTCATTTCTAAAATTTGATTAAAGGTCGCTGGGACTTATGGCCTCCCCTGTCCCTGCTGCTTGGTTTGCTGGGTGTACAACCGGCACATCTTCTCAGGAGGATGTTGACTGTCCAGAATCTGAAAAAGTCTTGGTTAGCAACAAAGCCTTCTTGCAGTTTGGTAGATGATGCCTCTCTGGGGCCGTGATTGCCCCCTTTCGGCTCTGCCTGCCCTCGCCTGTCTGGGCCGGGCTATCTCTGCTCAGTCCTTTGTTCTGTGAGTGGGCCTGACGGTGTCTTAGCTTAGTGCTTTTTGCGAGGTGGCTATCCCACAGTCTGGTTTGCTAGTCCAAGTTAGTTCCCTCAGACTGCCCTTGGAGCATTAAGACCCGGTCCTTACTCTAAGCAAGGTAGCCCATGTCTCCTTGACCAACCCCAGCTTGCTAGTGGTGGATGCAGGCATCTGCACTGCTTCTTCACTGGGGGAGTTACCCTTGGCACATAATCTGTGGGTTTTATTTACTTATTTTTTCTCCTGGTTATGTTGCCCTCTATGGTTCCAAGGCTCACCACAGACTCGGCAGTGAGAGTGTTTCCTGGTGTTTGGAAACTTCTCTCTTTTTTACGATTCCCTTCCCTGGACGGAGCTCCATCCCTACCTCTTTTGCCTCTCTTTTTATCTTTTATATTTTTTCCTACCTCCTTTCAAGGACAATGGGCTGCTTTTCTGGGTGCCTGATGTCCTCTGCTGGCATTCAGAAGCTGTTTTGTGGAATTTACTCAGCGTTCAAATGTTCCATTGATGAATTTCTGGGGGAGAAAGTGGTCTTCCTGTCCTATTCGTCCACCATCTTAGGACCCCCTGTCCCAACACTACACCTAAAGCAACTAGAAAATGAAGAAATGAAGAACCCCAGGGTTCATAGAAGGAAAGAAATCTTAAAAATTAGGGCAGAAATAAATGCAACAGAAACAAAAGTGACCATAGCAAAAATCAACAAAGCCAAAAGCTGGTTCTTTGAGAGGGTAAATAAAACTGACAAACCATTAGCCAGACTCATCAAGAAACAAAGGGAGAAAAATCAAATCAATAAAATTAAAAATGAAAATGGAGAGATCAAAACAGATAACACAGAAATACAAAGGATCATAAGAGACTACTATCAGCAATTATATGCCAATAAAATTAACAACTTGGAAAAAATGGACAAATTCTTAGAAAAGTACAACTTTCCAAACTGGGCCAGGAAGAAATATAAAATCTTAACAGACCCATCACAAGCATGGAAATTGAAACTGTAATCAGAAATCGTCCAGCAAACAAAAACCCGGGTCCAGATGGCTTCACAGCTGAATTCTACCAAAAATTTAGAGAAGAGCTAACAGATATCCTACTCAAACTCTTCCAGAAAATTGAAAGAGTTTGAGTAAGAGTTGAGGAAGTTAAACTTCCAAATTCATTCTATGAGGCTACCATCACCCTAATACCCAAACCTGACAAAGATGCCACAAAAACAAAACAAAACAAACAAAAAAAAACTACAGGCCAATATCACTGATGAACATAGATGCAAAAATCCTTAACAAAATTCTAGCAATCAGAATCCAACAACACATTAAAAAGATCATACACCATGACCACGTGGGCTGTATCCCAGGGATGCAAGGATTCTTCAATATCCACCAATCAATCAATGTAATACACCACATTAACACACTGAAAAATAAAAACCATATGATTATCTCAATAGATTCAGAGAAAGCCTTTGACAAAATTCAATATCCACTTATGATAAAAACTCTCCAGAAAGCAGGAATAGAAGGAACATACCTCAACATAATAAAAGCTATATATGACAAACCCACAGCAAACATTATCCTCAATGGTGAAAAATTGAAAGCATTTCCCCTAAAGTCAGGAACAAGACAAGGGTGCGCACTTTCACCACTACTATTCAACACAGTTTTGGAAGTTTTGGCCACAGCAATCAGAGCAGAAAAAGAAATAAAAGGAATCCAAATTGGAAATGAAGAACTAAGACTCTCACTGTTTGCAGATGACCTGATCCTCTACATAGAAAACCCTAAAGACTCCACCAGAAAATTAATAGAGCTAATCAATTAATATAGTAAAGTTGCAGGATATAAGATCAACACACAGAAATCCCTTGCATTCTTATACAGTAATGATGAGAAAACAGAAAGAGAAATTAAGGAAACAATTCCATTCACCATTGCAATGAAAAGAATAAAATACTTAGGAATATATCTACCTAAAGAAATAAAAGACCTATATATAGAAAACCATAAAACACTGGTGAAAGAAATCAAAGAGGACACTAATAGATGGAGAAATATACCATGTTCATGGATTGGAAGAATCAATATAGTGAAAATGAGTATACTACCCAAAGCAATCAAAGATTCAATGCAATCCCTATCAAGCTACCAATGGTATTTTTCACAGAGCTAGAACAAATAATGTCACAATTTGTATGGAAATACAAAAAACCTCGAATAGTCAAAGTAACCTTGAGAAAGAAGTATGGAACTGGAGGAATCAACCTGTCTGACTTCAGGCTCTACTACAAAGCCACAGTCATCAAGACAGTATGGTACTGGCACAAAGACAGAAATATAGATCAATGGAACAAAATAGAAAGCCCAGAGATAAATCCACGCACCTATGGACACCTTATCTTTGACAAAGGAGGCAAGTATATAGAATGGAGAAAAGACAATCTTTTTAACAAGTGGTGCTGGGAAAACTGGTCAACCACTTGTAAAGGAATTAAACTAGAATGCTTTCTAACATCATACACAAAAATAAACTCTAAATGGATGAAAGATCTAAACATAAGACCAGAAACTATAAAACTCCTAGAGGAAAACATAGGCAAAACACTTTCTGACATAAATCACAGCAGGATCCTCTAGGACCCACCTCCCATAACATTGCAAATAAAAGCAAAAATAAACAAATGGACCTAATGAAAATTAAAAGCTTCTGCACAACAAAGGCAACTAAAACAAGGTGAAAAGACAGCCTGCAGAATTGGCGAAAATAATAGCAAACAAAGCAATTGACAAAGGATTAATCTCAAAAATATACAAGAAACTCCTGCAGCTCAATTTCAGAAAAATAAGCGAACCAATAAAAAAATGGGCTGAAGAACTAAATAGACATTTCTCCAAAGAAGACATACAGATGGCTAACAAACACATGAAAAGATGCTCAACATCACTCATTATCAGAGAAATGCAAATAAAAACCACAATGAAGTACCATTTCACACCAATCAGAATGGCTGCGATCCAAAAATCTACAAGCAATAAATGCTAGAGAGGGTGTGGAGAAAGGGAACCCTCTTACACTGTTGGTGGGAATGCAAACTAGTACAGCCACTATGGAGAACAGTGTGGAGATTCCTTTAAAAACTGGAAATAGAACTGCCATATGACCCCACAATCCCACTGCTGGGCACACAGACCGAGGAAACCAGAATTGAAAGAGACACGTGTACTCCAATGTTCACCACAGCACTGTTTGTAATAGCCAGGACATGGAAACAACTTAGATGTCCATCACAGATGAATGGATAAGAAAGCAGTGGTACATGTACACAGTGGAGTATTACTCAGCCATAAAAAAGAATACATTTGAATCAGTTCTAATGAGGTGGATGAAACTGGAGCCTATTATACAGAGTGAATTAAGTCAGAAAGAAAAACACCAATACAGTATACTAATGCATATATATGGAATTTAGAAATATGGTAATGATAATCCTGTAAGCGAGACAGCAAAAGAGACATAGCTGGATAGAACAGTCTTTTGGACTCTGTGGGAGAGGGTGAGGGTGGGATGATTTGGGAGAATGGCATTGAAACATGTATAATATCTTATGTGAGATGAATTGCCAGTCCAGGTTCAATGCATGATACAGGATGCTTGGGGCTGGTGCACTGGGATGTCCCAGAGGGATGGTATGGGGATGGTAGTGGGAGGGCGTTCAGGATGAGGAACACGTGTACACCCATAGTGGATTCACGTTGATGTATGGCAAAACCAATACAATATTGTAAAGTAATTAGCTTCCAATTAAAATAAATAAATTTATTTTAAAAGAAAATTAGATTAAAGGAATCTGAATTGTAAATTTTTGCAGATTTCCTAGGTTTTATGCTTTTATTATTTACAAGAACTCAGCACACCAATCAAACTAAAAGAGGCCTCTGGATAGTAGATACTTAATTAGCACCATTAAGGGAAAATGACCTGTGAAAATTCTTGGAACATATTGAAGGCTTTAAAATGTATTTAATCTATTTCTCTCATGCCTTCTATGGGAATTCACTGAGCATGATACTGTATCTCATTCTTCTTTTCATTTTTCTCTAATCTTTTGAATAACTTATTTTATACTTAGTAGCTTAGTGAGCCACTTTATGGGGACATTTTATTACACAAGAAAGGAAATGTAGTGTTTACACATAAGATTCATTCATCCCAATATTTCAGTCAGCAAGGTCAAGAAATGTCTATACTTTAGGGAAATCCTGATGTATCAAATTCAGAAAAGCTCTTCCAAAAATTTTGCAAATCTTCCATATGTTTCTGCCCTACTTCTCATGCTTTTCTATCTATTTAGACATTGTCCACCAAGTTTATTAATTCAATAGTGGTACAAATATTAATAACATATGTATAATCCTTAGAGTATTTTCCTCTTGGCTCTGTTGGCACATTTGATTCACTGAAGTACTTCTCATGAACCATGGGCATATGTTGTGATAAAACTGCATGTGGCTTATACAGGTTAAAAATCCATATAAAAACCATGTCCATAAAGAACCACAGTAATAATATCTTGCTACCCTTCACCAGATGGTGACTGCAGCCATGAAATTAAAACACGCTTACTCCTTGGAAGGAAAGTTATGACCAACCTAGATAGCATATTGAAAAGCAGAGACATTACTTTGCCAACAAATGTCCGTCTAGTCAAAGCTATGGTTTTTCCTGTGGGCATGTATGGATGTGAGAGTTGGACTGTGAAGAAGGCTGAGCACCAAAGAATTGATGCTTTTGAACTGTGGTGTTGGAGAAGATTCTTGAGAGTCCCTTGGCCTGCAAGGAGATCCAACCAGTCCATTCTGAAGGAGATCAGCCCTGGTATTTCTTTGGAAGGAATGAGTCTAAAGCTGAAACTCCGGTACTTTGGCCACCTCATGCAAAGAGTTGACTCATTGGAAAAGACTCTGATGCTGGGAGGGATTGGGGGCAGGAGGAGAAGGGGACAACAGAGGATGAGATGGCTGGATGGCATCACTGACTCGATGGACGTGAGTCTGAGTGAATTCCGGGAGCTGGTGATGGACAGGGAGGCCTGGCGTGCTGCGATTCATGGTGTCGCAAAGAGTCGGACACGACTGAGCGACTGAGCTGACTGACTGATCCTTTACCATTTTTGCTCCCATGGCTACAAAGCAAAATGCATCAAAGAAAAATAGCTATAGAAAGAAAATAAGTGCAAATGTGTTGAGATAGAGTATTTTTACAAATGCTGAATATCTTAACCTAAACTTGAAATAGTTACCAATATTTTTAAATAGTTTCTGCCACTTAATGTGATGCATTTGTAGAAATAGAGGTAAGATTGTAAAGTAAAAGCCAATGCAATCTTTCCTTTTCTTAGCACTGATTTATTAATCCTTAGCTTAGCATTTCATCAGGTGAAATAAATAATGAATAATTTGGGGTTGCCATTTCTTCTTGTATATATCAAGGATTCTGAAGAATGAGTCTGTTTAAGTTTCCTGTTTGTCAAACTAATTAATTAATTTTCAGAAAATTATTCTGAGTTTGGTCCTGCTCATTGAATATATGTCTGATAAGTATCACATGCTTCAGTTTCAGAAGGAAATAGTATAGAATTCCAATTTGATGTTTAACTAACTGTATGCTTTTGCTTATGATAATTAATCTCTCATTGTCAGTTTCTTCAAAGGTAACAAAAGGTTATTTCAGTGAGTCAGTGAGATCAATGAGATAAGTACATAAACAGCATTGTCTCTCAAATAAGTTTCCTCCAAATTGGTTGCTATTGTTTTATAGTGGGACCATCTTCCTCAAATGTAATAATTGATTTTATTTGTAGGAATAATAAAGAGAACAGTATTTACTGTGTGGGAATGCATGCTTTATAATTTTATATAATTTAATTTTACTTTTACAAGTTAGCCATCACAATAATTCTATGAAATATTATCCTCATTTTCACAGTGGGGAAGAAAAAAACATATAACTCAGAGAGAGATGTATTTTTAATCCAGACCTCTTGGAATGCAAATCCCCAATAATCTCACACAAATTAATTAAAATTAAGACCCAATGCTATATTTTTATAAGAATTTCTTTTCCTGTTTAGGTTAAAAATTATCTTCAAATATAGATACTAGTTAACAAACAGACATTTAGGGAGAAATATAATATCTCTATGGAAACCCACACATTCTAAGAGTGATTTACATGATTATATTTTTTTCCTTCATTATTCCTAATCATACGGGTTTGTGTGTTGATCTGACTAATTTGATTTGACTCCCCTTTTCCATTAAGAAAACGAAAGTTTCCTTTTTTCAGAGGAGTCAGAAAAACAGAATTCTGAACTAACTTTAGGACTATTCAAAAATAGTCTTAAGGTAATAATCTGAAAGTAATCTAAATTGACTCTTCTTATGAATTTTTTAATACATTCATAATGAAGTTCTTACATGGTATTAGATGTCAGCAAGTGCAGTCAGCAGTGGAAGAAATCATTCTAGAAAAAAAATTAAGGTTGTTATAAATCCAAACTATTACCCAAGGTATAAAATTTAACCAATATTCTGTTCTCTTCTATGACAAATTATCCTAACTTATAAACCTAACACCAATAAAAAGATCCTTAATTAATAGGGAAAGACAGATAATTGGAATTCTGTGTAATAATGCCAAAGCTCCACACGTGGCTCAGTGATAAAGAATCCACCTGCCAGTGCAGAAGATTCAAGAGACCCAGGTTCTTGATCTGGGGTTGGAAAGATCCCCTGGAGGAGGAAACAGCAACTCACTCCAGTATTCTTGCCTGGGAAATCCCATGGATAGAGGGGCCTGGAGGGCTAAAGTTCATAGAGTTGGCAAAGAGTTGGACATGACTGAGCACGTATGCAACTTTATTAATACTGATGGTGCAAACTCTTTTGAGTTTATATTTGTTCATAGCATTACTTATGACTTCTTAGGAGTCTTAAAGTTAGGAATAGTAAAGTCAGTACATATAGAGAATGTGAGAAGCTAACTTTTGTTTCCAATTATATTGTGGAATTTATGGAGCTTCCCACCCATGTCTCACAATTTAGATAATAAGGAAAACAATGTCTCAACCCCTAATAGACGTTTACATAGTGTTGCTTTTTCAAATTGTAGCATTTAGGGAATACTGGTGATCTTTTCTCAAAGAAGCCATTCTTATAATTTACTATGAAATAGCAAATGTGTCCTAAAAATCATTTCCAGTTATTTTATTTAACCCCAAATTTTATTTAACTCAATGGCAAATATTTGCTATTATATAGATTGATTTTCATTTTCAAAGTTCCACAAGCCTAATTTGACACTGAGCTATCCAAGACCCTAGAATTCATTAAAAAGAAAGAGATATAAAGGAACATGAAGGTTGCTATCTTAAGATCCTTGGGTCTAGAAAAAATGTGAATGAGCCATTGGTAAGGAAAGTATGAAATGATGACTTATAGACTTGGATATATTCTTTATAACATTACCAAAAACATCCCAGGAATCGTTGACACCTCACACCCCAGAAATGATTTACAGATTAGAGTCATAAATAGCTGTTAATTGCAGAGGATTGTTCATTGAGAACAATGACTTTCAAATTTTAAATATCTATCAAATACTTGAGTTGCCATACATTTGCCTAAGAAATTATGCTTGTAAGGCTTGCTTTTCTTATAAATGCTCTTAAACTTTTTTTCTCTAGTCATTGAAGATTATCAAAAGCATAGGTTCATTTTAAAGTGAACATCACATTTTTTCCCAGTGCACTGGCCACCATTGACCTCAGTTGGAATTTTCCCTAAATCAGCAGCAGCTCTACTTTCTGCTATACAGAGGAGTAAATGAAAAGAGAGCTCAGGTTTGTAGAGAAAAAAAAAAATTGTGAGAATTTTCACAATGTTACAATAAATTACACAGTACAAATCAACAAACCCACACCTTGAAATTAAGTATGCTATTGTAAAAAGTTCTATCCTGACACTAGAATGTAAAAGCTACAAATCAATGAGAATTCACAAAATGAATGATATTGAAATTTGTTATTGTTGTTGTTATTCAGTCACTAAGTAGTGTCCCGGTTTTTGCCACCCCATTGACTGCAGCATGTTAGGCTTCCCTGTCCTTCAGTATTTTCTAGAGATTGCTCAGATTCTTGTCCATTGAGTCAGTGATGGTATCTAACCATCTCACCCTCTGATGCCCCATTCTCCTTTTGCTTTCAATCTTTTCCAGCATTAGGGTATTTTTCAATCAGTTGGCTCTTCACATTAGGTGGCCAAAGTATTGCTGCTTCATTCACCAACAGTCCCTCCATTGAATATTAATGGTTGATTTCCTTTAGGATTGACTGTTTTGATCTCCTTGCAGTCCAAGGGACTCTCAAGAGTGTTCTCCAGCACCATCATTTGAAAGCATCAATTCTTGGGTGCTCAGCCTTCCTTATGGTCCAACCCTCACATTCATACATGACTACTGAAAAAACTATAGCTTTGACTATATGGACCATTTTGGTAAAGTTATATCTCTGCTTTTAAATATGTTGTCTATGATTGTTACAGCTTTTCTTCCAAGGAGCAAGCATCTTTTTATTTCATGGCGGCAGTCATTGTCCTTAGTGATTTTGGAGCCCAAGAAAGAAAATCTGTCACTGCTTCCACTGTTTCCACATCTATTTGCCATGAATTGATGGGACTGGATGCCATGATCTTAATTTCTTAAATGTTGAATTTTAAACTAGTTTTTTCACTATCTTCTTTCACCCTCATCCAGAGGCTCTTTAGTTTCTCTTCACTTTCTGCCATTAGAGTGGTATCATCTGCATATTTGAGGTTGTTGATATTTTTCTGGGCAATCTTGATTCCAGTTTGTGCATCATCCAGCCTGGTGTTTCACATGATGTACTCTGGGGTTTCCCTGGTGGCTCACAGGTTAAAGCATCTGTCTGCAAATAGGAACACCCGGGTTCGATCCCTCAGTTGGGAAGATCCCCTGGAGAAGGAAATGGCAACCCACTCCAGTATTCTTGCCTGGAGAATCCCATGGAGGGAGGAGCCTTGTAGGCTACAGTCCATGCGGTGGCAAAGAGTCAGACACAACTGAGTTACTTCACTTCACTTCACTCTGCATAGAATTGAAATAAGCAGGGTGACAAAATACAGCCTTGATGTATTCCTTTCCCAATTGGGAACCAGTCCATTGTTCCATGTCTGGTTCTAACTGTTGCCTGTTGACCTGCATACAGGTTTCTCAACAGACAGGTAAGATGGTCTGGTATTCCCATCTCTTTAAGAATTTTTCACAGTTTGTTGTGATCCACATAGTCAAAGACTTTACTGTAGTCAATGATTCAGATATTGAAATAAACTGGTTAAATGATTTCTGCTACTGTTAGTTATGAAGACAAATAAAGACTTTATTGCTCTTTCATGGATTATACTAGTAGCCTGACAAAATAGAATTTCTATTAAAGGAATATTATTGTAGATAAAATACAAATATAATGTAAAAATCAGAATATACACATATAGATAGAGAGAGAATGCTAATAGTATGTAGATAGAGAGATTTGGAAGAAAAAAGTGTTCTCCTGAAAGTAATGTTTTATTTTAGATATTGACATGAAGAAGGCAATGGCACCCCACTCCAGTACTCTGGCCTGGAAAATCCCATTGATGGAGGACCCTGGTAGGCTGCAGTCCATGGTGTCACTAAGAGTCAGACAAGACTGAGCGATTTCACTTTAACATTCACTTTCATGCATTGAAGAAGGAAATGGCAAGCCACTGCAGTACTCTTGCCTGGAGAATCCCAGGTACCGGAGAGCCTGGTGGGCTGCCATCTGGGGGTCCTACAGAGTCAGACACGACTGAAGCAACTTAGTAGGAGCAGAACCAGATATTGACACAATTTGGTTTTCTTAGCTCATGACACAGATCCAATATACTTAATGGCCACTCTGCCTCCTTTCTACTCTTGACTATCTAATAATATCTGAGAAGACCACCAAAACAGATACATGACCAGGATTCCTTTATTCCATTATCTGGGGCTTCACATGAGTAGGAGGTTGAGAAGGTGATTGTGAGTTTGATTCAAAACTTAGAAATCTGTCACATAACTCAAGATTCATCTTCCATGATTTTCCTTTTTGAAACATATGCACTGAATGGCCTTTTTCCTGACACTTTTGCCTTTTCTATATTACACTAGGAAATAATCATTATATGAGAAACTAGGTGACAGACATTAGGATAGGATGATTTACTGAGGTTGAAGAAAAGACAGAGAGTATCCCAATAGGAGGGGATCCTGTGGAGACTCTTTTTAAGAGTCAAGAGGTAGCTTTTCTCTTCCTGTATTTCCTAGGTTAAGAAAAAACATAGATTATAATCCTTGCTTTTCATGTGAAGGATATGTTGTTTGTATAAGACTTTTAAAAATATTTTTAGCCTGATGCCAATTTGCAAACTAGGGATTTTATAAAGTAACATTCTATGTGAAACACAAATCTGACATGTCATAAAAACTTACTTCAAAACAAGTTATCTATTTCATTAACTTTTAAACAATCTCCTGAATTATGTTAGCAGGGCATAGTAGGTTTCCTTTCAGAGCCAAATCCCAGTGCTATACTTGGATAACCCCCTTTTCTGTGTTTTCTGTTTGTGTTTTCTCCTGGAGGTTACTCAAAAGAAGAAGAAGAAAAATGAGAAACTACAAGAAATAACAGAGTTTATCCTCCTGGGGCTGTCAGATGACCCACAACTTCAGGTTGTGAGCTTTATCTTTCTGCTCATCACCTACATGCTCAGCATCACTGGGAACTTGACCATTATCACCCTGACCCTGCTGGATATCCACCTCCAGACCCCCATGTATTTCTTCCTCAGAAATGTCTCCTTATCATAAATTTCATTCAGAACTGTCAGTATACCCAAGTTCCTGGCCACCATTATTACAGGAGATAAAACCATCTCTTAGTGATTGTATGGCTCAGTTATTATTATTATTTTTTTTTTTCATTTTCTTGGGAGTCACTGAGTTTTATCTTCTGGCTGACATGTCCTATGACCGTTACTTTGCCATCTGCAAGCCGCTGCATTACATGACCACCATGAATCACAGAATCTGCACACTGCTTGTCTTAGCCTCTTGGTAGCTTCATTCTTAACCATATTCCCATTAGTAATGCTCTTCCTTCAACTTGATTACTGTAAGTCCAATGTTATTGACCTTTTTCATTGTGATTATTTCCCCTTATTATACCTTTCTTGTTCAGACACCAAATTTCTAGAGATAGTATGGTTTTCCTGTGCTGTGTTTATTCTCTTGTTCACTTTAGCATTAATAATTCTGTCCTACACATATATCATCAGAACAATTTTGAGGATCCCTTCTACCACTCAGAGGACAAAGGCCTTTTTCATGTGTACTTCCCACATGATTGTCATCTCCATCTCTTATGGCAGCTGCATTTTCATGTATATGAATCCATCAGCAAAGGACAGGGTGTCTTTGAGTAAGGGGGTGGCTGTGCTAAACACCTCCATAGCTCCCATGCTGAACCCTTTTATCTATACCCTAAGGAATCAGCAAGTCAAGTGAATCTTCATGGGCACGGCAAGGAGGACTGTATTTTTCTAAAGCAAATGAAAAATAAAAGTCATGTTTTATGAATTAGACACATAGGAATGGAAAGCTATTAAATGAAAATCCAGGAATTTCAGAATCTATTAATATCCACACAGCCTCCCTAGATTCATATTTCATCAATCATATTTTTATTGCCAGCAGTTTATCAAGGATATTTGCATATGTATATTTTCCTTTTGCCATTCAAATTTGAATTCTTCATATATATATATATATATATACACATATACACAAATATGTGCTTATACAGTATACAGTTTTTTTTTCCATTCAATTTGTAATCCTTCTCTCATGTAGTTTTCTTCCTTTAGGGCTAGTTTTTCTAGTCCGTTACTATGAGAGTGGTTTTATTTCCTTCTTTGCAACACCTTTAATTTCATTATTTCACACTAATTTTTAGAAAATTAAAGTCAGAAAGAGGCAGAGCATGTACACACAGAGAGAATAGTGTTTTACAATCTCATCAGAAGTCAGGTTTTCTAGAAATTAAATGCATATTAAATCATATTTAATCTTATTTTTAATTTACTACACAGAGACTATAAACATAATCTGACAGTCTTATTAGAATCTTGCACACACTCTCCTTTTCATACTGTGGCCTACTTTGTAACTATGTGAAAAACAGTACAACTAAAAGAAAAATGTAATTACATTTTCTTGAGAAATCAAAAAACGTTTCCCATTATGGAGTTTAACATTTTCTGTGCTGTTGTTCAGTCACTCAGTCATGTCCAACTCTTTGCGACCCCATGGACTGCAGACTCCTCAGCTGCAGAAGACTGCACCCAGGTTTCCCTGTTCCTTACTGTCTCCTGGAATTTGTTCAAACTCATGTCCATTGACTCGATGATGCCATTCAAACATCACTATATTATTCTTCAATTCAGAGGGATGGTATGGGGAGGGAGGAGGGAGGAGGGTTCAGGATGTGGAACACATATATACCTGTGGCGGATTCATTTTGATATTTGGCAAAACTAATACACTTATGTAAAGTTTAAAAATAAAATTAAAAAAATAAATAAAAGAGACTTTACAAATATTAAAAAAATAAAATAAAATAAAGCATAAAAAAAAACTATTATAATGAATAGTTGCTTAGGGAAAATTATGATACAGACCCTGCTTTGGGGGAATGCCAATTTTAACATATATACAATAACAATTCTTTTAAAAAGCCTGAAGAAACTGGTAACTTAAAAAACTTGAGAGCTGTGTGTTAAGTTTTTAGGTGGGCAATATGAGCAACCCAGGAGACAGTGCCTCAAATAACTCTGAGAAAGTTGAGAAACTGTTCCAAAGAGGTACGGGTAAGGATAGTATATATGTGATTTTGATATGCAATTAAGCACATATTTATTTTAGAATTTCTGCTGGTCTTACGAAGCTTCTGCCAGTCATGAGAAACAATTTGCTGAAGAATTTTAGTACTTTTCTAGATATGAGGAGGTACAAGAATTGGGCTCATAAAATCAGCTCCTGAGTGTATCTAACTATCTGAAGACCTGTCCTGGCAGTTTTCCTGAAGCAGAGAGTGCCTCATTTCTTCTCTCTACCCTCACTCCTTCAGGGAGTGTTGAAGGTCAGCAGTTGCAGCAGCACATGATTTAATCCTTGTAGAGGTTATATGGCAAGTACCCATGCCAACTGCCAATTTGTAGTTGCTTGATACCAAATATGACTACATTTGCTACGTTTAGTTGTATACTTAAATAAATGCTTGATGTTAACCTGGTCTTTTGATAATCAATAACTAAGGTGTTTTTATTAAATATCTTTCTCATATCTGTGGCTATTTTAGGAAAATAGCTTATACATACAATTCTTTTAATTGCCTCTTTAAGTGATTTGACTAATCAGTATTAGAGAAACTAACAGTAGCAAAGTTTTACTATACACAAAATTGAGATTTTCTTGTTAAAAATGCTTATTTTAAGCATTAGAGTATGACATTATATGGAAAATGTACTGATTTGAATTTATATGAACAACTGTACAAGATCATGCAATTCTGGCCCTGAACATTTTTTTTATGTTTTCCATGAAGTCAAAAATTGAAATAATAGGAGTTGCTTGTATATTTGTGAGATTAGTTGTTTGTCAATTGCTTCATTTGCTATTATTTTCTCCCATTCTGAAGGCTGTCTTTATACCTTGCTTATAGTTTCCTTTGTTGTACAGAAGCTTTTTGTTTAATTAGGTCCCATTTGTTTATTTTTGCTTTTATTTCCAATATTCTGGGAGGTGGGTCATAGAGGATCCTGCTGTGATGTATGTCGGAGAGTGTTTTGCCTATGTTCTCCTCTAGGAGTTTTATAGTTTCTGGTCTTACGTTTAGATCTTTAATCCATTTTGAGTTTATTTTTGTGTATGGTGTTAGAAAGTGCTCTAGTTTCATTCTTTTACAAGTGGTTGACCAGTTTTCCCAGCACCACTTGTTAAAGAGATTGTCTTTAATCCATTGTATATTCTTGCCTCCTTTGTCAAAGATAAGGTGTCCATATGTGCGTGGATTTATCTCTGGGCTTTCTATTTTGTTCCATTGATCTATATTTCTGTCTTTTTGCCAGTATCATACTGTCTTGATGACTGTGGCTTTGTAGTAGAGCCTGAAGTCAGGCAGGTTGATTCCTCCAGTTCCATTCTTCTTTCTCAAGATAGCTTTGGCTATTCGAGGTTTTTTGTATTTCCATACAAATTGTGAAGTTATTTGTTCTAGCTCCGTGAAGAATACTGTTGGTAGCTTGAGAGGGATTGCATAGAATCTATACATTGCTTTGGGTAGTATACTCATTTTCACTATATTGATTCTTCCAATCCATGAACATGGTATATTTCTCCATCTATTAGTGTCCTCTTTGATATCTTTCACCAGCGTTTTATAGTTTTTATATATAGGTCTTTAGTTTCTTTAGGTAGATATATCCCTAAGTATTTATTCTTTTCATTGCAATGATGAATGGAATTGTTTCCTTAATTTCTCTTTCTGTTTTCTCATTATTAGGGTACAGGAATGCAAGGGAGTCAATATATAATGAATAATGCAATAAATGAGATCAAAAACACTCTGGAGGCAATAAATAGTAGAATAACAGAGGCAGAAGATAGGATTAGTGAATCCGAAGATCAGATCATATCAGATCAGTCGCTCAGTCATGTCCGACTCTTTGCAACCCCATGAATCACAGCATGCCAGGCCTCCCTGTCCATTGGTAGAAATAAATGAATCAGAGAGGAAAAAAGAAAAATGAAATAAAAGAAATGAGGACAGTCTCAGAGAGCACCAGGACAATATTAAACGCTACAACATTCAAATCATAGGGGTCCTAGAAGAAGAAGACAAAAAGAAGGACCATGAGAAAATATTTGAGGAGATAATAGTTGAAAACTTCCCTAAAATGGGGAAGGAAATCATCACTCAAGTCCAAGAAACCCAGAGAGTCCCAAACAGGATGAACCCATGGCGAAACACCCCAAGACACATATTAATCAAATTAACAAAGATCAAACACAAAGAACAAATATTAAAAGCAGCAAGGGAAAAACAAAAAATAACACACAAGGGAATTCCCATAAGGATAACAGCTGATCTTTCATTAGAAACTCTTCAAGCCAGGAGGGAATGCAAGACATACTTAAAGTGATTAAAGAAAATAACCTACAGCCCAGATTATTGTACCCAGCAAGGGTCTCATTCAAATATGAAGGAGAAATCAAAAGCTTTACAGACAAGCAAAAGCTGAGAGAATTCAGCATCACCAAACCAGCTCTCCAACAAATACTAAAGGATATTCTCTAGACAGGAAACACAAAAATGGTGTATACATTCAAACCCAAAACAATAAAGTAAATGGCAACAGGATCATACTTATCAGTAATTACCTTAAAAGTAAATGGGTTGAATGCCCCAACCAAAAGACAAAGACTGGCTGAAAGGATACAAAAACAAGACCCCTACATATGTTGTCTACAAGAGACCCACCTCAAAACAGGGGACACATACAGACTGAAAGAGAAGGGTTGGAAAAAGATTTTCCATGCAAATAGGGACCAAAAGAAAGCAGGAGTAGTAATACTCATATCAGATAAAATAGACTTTAAAACAAAGGCTGTGAAAAGAGACAAAGATGGTCACTACATAATGATCAAAGGATCAATCCAAGAACAAGATATAACAATTATAAATATATATGCACCCAAAATAGGAGTACCGCAATATGTAAGACAAATACTAATAAGTGTGAAAGGAGAAATTAACAATAACACAATAATAGTGGGAGACTTTAATACCCAACTCACACCTATAGATAGATCAACTAAACAGAAAATTAACAAGGAAACACAAACTTTAAACGATACAATAGACCAGTTAGACCTAATTGATATCTATAGGACATTTCATCCCAAAACAATGAATATCACCTTTTTCTCAAGTGCACATGCAACCTTCTCCAGGATAGATCACATTCCAGGCCATAAATCTAGCCTTGGTAAATTCAGAAAAATTGAAATCATTCGAAGCATCTTTTCTGACCACAATGCAGTAAGATTAGATCTCAGTTATAGGAGAAAAACTATTAAAAATTCCAACATATGGAGGATGAACAACACACTGCTGAATAACCAACAAATCACAGAAGATATCAAAAAAGAAATCAAAATATGCATAGAAATGAATGAAAATGAAAACATACAACCCCAAACCTGTGGGACACTGTAAAAGCAGTCCTAAGGGGAAAGTTCATAGCAATACAGGCATACCTCAAGAAACAAGAAAAAAGTCAAATAAATAATCTAACTCTACACCTAAAACAACTAGAAAAGGAAGAAATGAAGAACCCCGGGGTTAGTAGGAATAAAGAAATCTTAAAAATTAGGGCAGAAAAAAAATGCAAAAGAAACAAAAGAGACCATAGCAAAAATCAACAAAGCCAAAAGCTGGTTCTTTGAAAGGATAAATAAAATTGACAAACCATTAACCAGACTCATCAAGAAACAAAGGGAGAAAAATCAAATCAATAAAATTAGAAACAAAAATGGAGAGATTACAACAGACAACACAGAAATACAAAGGATCATAAGAGACTACTATCAGCAATTATATGCCAATAAAATGGACAACGTGGAAGAAATGGACAAATTCTTAGAGAAGTACAACTTTCCAAAACTGGACCAGGAAGAAATAGAAATTCTTTTTTTTTTTTTCTTTTTTCTCCAATTTTATTTTATTTTTAAACTTTACATAATTGTATTAGTTTTGCCAAATATCAAAGTGAATCCGCCACAGGTATACATGTGTTCCCCATCCCAAACCCTCCTCCCTCCTCCCTCCCCATACCATATTCTTAACAGACCCATCACAAGCATAGAAATTGAAACTGTAATCAGAAATCGTCCAGCAAACAAAAGCCCAGGTCCAGATGGCTTCACAGCTGAATTCTACCAAAAATTTAGAGAAGAGCTAATGCCTATCCTACTCAAACTCTTCCAGAAAATTGCAGAGGAAAGTCAACTTCCAAACTCATTCTATGAGGCCACCATCACCCTAATACCGAAACCTGACAAAGATGCCACAAAAAAAGAAAACTACAGGCCAATATCACTGATGAACATAGATGCAAAAATCCTTAACAAAATTCTAGCAATCAGAATCCAACAACACATTAAAAAGATCATACACCGTGACCAAGTGGGATTTATCCCAGGGATGCAAGGATTCTTCAATATCCGCAAATCAATCAATGTAATACACCACATTAACAAATTGAAAAATAAAAACTATATGATTATCTCAATAGATGCAGAGAAAACCTTTGACAAAATTCAACATCCATTTATGATAAAAACTCTCCAGAAAGCAGGAATGGAAGGAACATACCTCAACATAATAAAAGCTGTATATGACAAACCCACAGCAAACATTATCCTCAATGGTGAAAAATTGAAAGCATTTCCCCTAAAGTCAGGAACAAGACAAGGGTGCCCACTTTCACCATTACTAATCAACATAGTTTTGGAAGTTTTGGCCACAGCAATCAGAGCAGAAAAAGAAATAAAAGGAATCCAAATTGGAAAAGAAGAAGTAAAACTCTCACTGTTTGTAGATGTCATGATCCTCTACATAGAAAACCCTAAAGACTCCACCAGAAAATTACTAGAACTAATCAATGAATATAGTAAAGTTGCAGGATATAAATTAAATTTCATGCACTCAATATCACATGCTGTTTCTGAAGTTGCCTCATGTATCTCAGTCATTTTGCCTTTTTACATTTTTTTATCCATATTTACAAAACTGACTCACATGTATCTTTTAATGATGCCTCATTGGCGCTCTCTTTGCTTAGATTCCCCTGGGCTAACAGGAGACAGATAAAATAAATCCAGTTCCATGTGTATGACATACATAGAGAAGAACATTCCTATTTTCTGTTTTTCAAAGAAGAATTTGTAGAATATGTTAGGCTCTGAAGCCTAAGGAAAATGTTACTTAAATTGTATAGATAGATTATCATAGAATTACAAAATAT
Organism: Bos indicus x Bos taurus; assembly: GCF_003369695.1. Classification (NCBI taxonomy): domain Eukaryota; kingdom Metazoa; phylum Chordata; class Mammalia; order Artiodactyla; family Bovidae; genus Bos; species Bos indicus x Bos taurus. The sequence continues at coordinate 61,317,220 of NC_040080.1, forward strand.
TCACATAAAATCTTTGCATTAATACAAAGAAAATGTCTTAGTAAGTAGTGTTTCATATTATATGAAAAGGAGCAAGTGTAAGAAGTACTTTATGAGTCTGCCCAGGTGTAATTAAGTTTTTACACAGAGCTTGGGTAACAGACAAAGAGCAACTATGCATTGCATTATAATGAAAATATTCCTCAAATTTTGCAGCAGCAGGAATGAAGGATATTGTGGGTCAAATATTACCAGTCTAAACATAATGAGAACTATAAACCTTGAGAGCCAAAACAAAGTTAAATCACCATACTTGATTTGAGAGTACAAAAGAAACCAAATAAGTTGCCAACTCAATTCACCAACTCTGAATTTATCTAAATATGGAAGTAATCAGGCTTTAAAATTTGAGACTAAATCATCAAGAAGAACCAGGGAGTAAGTATCTTTGATATTTTCCAGTATAATAATATGATTTCTTCTCATTAAAATGTTTTAAAATAGCATTTGTTTATGGGTTTGTGAATTCAAAACCTTTTTGATATTAAAATGTGATTATTTACTAACAAGAAAACTATTCATAGAGTCCTAAAGAACCAGCGCAGCAATAAGTCTAGGGCTTTTCATTAACTTTTCTTAAGTTAAATGGTTTTCTGTTACAGAAATGAAATGACCTTCTCTACGTAAAGGAATATCTGCTTCCCAGTAAAAGTTTTGACCATCTACTTAGTCACTTTCTAAAGCATATTGTAAAACAAAAGAAAACTGATGTGCTCATTGCATGAACTAAACTATTTTTACACAATATTTATTTTAGTAGCAGACGTTACACTCTCTTGTCCTTCCGGCCTTTTATCAGAAATAGAAAACAATGATGTGGGAAAGGGTTGCATCAACCAAACCCATAAAAGTAGAGAACACCAAAAAAATATTCCCATGGAAAACACATATTCTAAAGTGAGATATTTACTATGTACAAGAGTCATTTAAACTTGTGAAAGTTTCCTAAACAAAGTGGGCTTCAACTGGATGCTTGGGGCTAGTGCACTGGGACGACCCAGAGGGATGGTATGGGGAGGGAGGAGGGAGGGGGGTTCAGGATGGGGAGCACATGTATACCTGTGATGGATTCATTTTGATATTTGGCAAAACTAATACAATTATGTAAAGTTTAAAAATAAAATTAAATTAAAAAAATATATATAAATGTGGAAGAGGGCTACATAGCCTCTGTAAGATTATAAACTCTGTATTTAGATTATCTACAAAGCATACTGGTTTTTATAGTACTGAGTAAAGGAGAAAAATAAATTAAATATTATCATATTATCACCAAAGAAGCTAAATATTTTAAAGAATAATTTGAAGTCTTAATAAAGAAAACAGTAGAAGAAATGTCCCAGTTTAAATGTTAACACGTAACTTTTATTTCATCCATGGCCTGTGAGAGTGTATTTTTGAAGATGAGAGCTCAATATTTAACTTCAGATAATATTCATTACTTGAATGAAAGGTTGAAAGGAAACTGGAGAAGTTACTGTATGGGAAGAGAGGTTTTCAATGTCAAACACTACTTCATGATGGAAGCTTTAAAACTTTTGTATTCTATCCGCAAATATCTTTTAACGTTTTTTAAGTCCTATAGGGAGAGCATATTGGAGAAGGAAATGGCAACCCACTCGAGTACTCTTGCTTGGAAAATTTGATTGGACAGAGGAGCCTGGTAGGCTACAGTCCATAGGATTGCAAAGAGTCAGACATGACTGAGCAACTTCAGGGAGAGCATACATTTTCTGTTCTAATGAGAGAGAAAATAATCAGAAATGAAAAACCACACAAGACCCACAGAATTCATTCTTCTGGGGCTATCAGATGACCCAGAGCTTCAGATTGTGATTTTTCTCTTTTTAATCATCACATATATATTAAGTGTCACTGGAAATTTGACCATCATCATTCTCACCTTGGTGGACTCCCATCTACAGACACCTATGTATTTTTTCCTCAGGAACTTCTCTATATTAGAAATCTCCTTTACAACTGTCTGTATTCCTAGATTTCTGGGCACAATTATCACCAGGGACAAAGCAATTTCATACAACAATTGTACAACTCAGCTGTTTTTCTTCATTTTCTTGGGTATCACTGAATTTTATCTTCTAACTGCCATGTCCTATGATCGCTATGTAGCTATCTGCAAACCCCTGCATTACACAACCATCATGAACAACAGATTCTGTGTGTTGCTTGTCTTTTGTGCTTGGCTGGTGGGGTTCTTAAACATTTTCCCACCAGTTATTCTTTTTCTCCAGTTAGATTACTGTGGTTCTAATATCATTGATCACTTTACTTGTGACTATTTCCCTCTCTTGCAACTATCATGCTCAGACACATGGCTCCTTGAAGTGATTGGATTTTACTCTGCAATAGTGATTCTGCTTTTTACTTTGGCATTAATAATTCTATCCTACATGTTCATCATCAAGACAATTCTGAGGCTGCCTTCTGCCAGTCAGAGGAAAAAGGCATTTTCTACATGCTCCTCTCACATGATTGTCATTTCCATCTCTTATGGAAGCTGTATATTTGTGTATATCAACCCTTCAGCAAAAGAAAAGGCATCCTTGATGAAAGAAGTAGCAATTCTGAATACTTGTGTTGCTCCTATGATGAATCCGTTTATATATACACTGAGGAACCAGCAAGTGAAGCAAGCCTTTAAGGATACCATCCAAAAGTTTATCTTTTTCTCCAGTAAATGCAACTAACTGTAGCATTAAAAAATAAAGTTCTGGTCAATTATTTCTTCATTCATATTCTCTCAAAACTCTTTCACTACAGTTATATGATTCCTTTTTATTTATTCCTATTCTGAACTTCCCCGCAAGTTGAACCAAATAAATTGGATAAAGCTGAATATTGCTTCAGAATTTTCTGTAAATTTTTTATTCATATGTTTTTGATGAAGTATAAAATGTTACAACATAAGACATTTTGTTTGAGAAAATGAATCTCAGGAATAATGTGGATTTCTGAAAATTTCACTCTTCAGTTCAGTTCAGTTCAGTTCAATAACTCAGTCGTGTACGACTCTTTGCGACACCATGAATTCCCTGTCCATCACCAACTCCCAGAGTTCACTCAAACTCATGTCCATTGAGTCAGTGATGCCATCCAACCATCTCATCCTCTCTTGTCCCCTTCTCCTCCCACCTTCCTTCCTTCCCAGCATCAGGGTTTCTTCAAATGAGTCAGTTCTTCACATCAGGTGGCCAATGTATTAGAGTTTCAGCTTCAATATCAGTCCTTCCAATGAAGATTCAGGAATGATTTCCTTTAGGATGGACTATTTGGATCACTTTGCTGTCCAAAGAACTCTCAAGAGTCTTCTCCAACACAACATTTCAAAGCATCAATTCTTCAGCACTCAGCTTTCTTTATAGTCCAACTCTCACATCCATACATGACTACTGGAAAAACCATAGCTTTGACTAGATGGACCTATTAGTCATACTACCTTATTTTAAATAAGAAATAATATATGGGTCAATGTTTAGGAAAATTCTAAGACAGGAGGTTGGTGGACGATCCTTCGCTCACTGGGAAATCTGACCCACCACCTATTTTTGTTAAAAGTTTTATTGAACACACCTGAGCCCTTTCATTTACATGTTGCTCATAGCTGCATCAAAAATAAAGACAGGAAGAACTGAGTAATTGCATCAGGGACACTATGCCTGCAAACCCTAAATTATTAATGTATTACCCTTTTACAGAAAAAGTTTGTGTTGATCCCTGCTATTGATAATCAAAATGATTATACTGATAACAAACATTTAAATTAAACACCAAAGAGTTTGTATAGAATGATGTAGAGAGCTGCATTATCTGATAATATCAGCGTAGGCTCCTATATAAATTTTGTAAAATTTTTACAGATTTTTAATTCCCAGAACTAACCTATCTATTATTTATGGTATATATTTATTGAGTGAATAAGAACTCACAATCCTCAATCAAGTCTAAATTTCACCATGTGAAAATACAGGTTGAGCTTAGAAATTATAAATGTTTCAGCATGAGGGAAGGAGAAAGTAATGGCATGACTTCCCTACAATGTGGAATACTCAGTATTATTTTTATAAGTTGTTTTTCTTGTGTTTCATCAAATGATAGATCTAAGACTCTCAATTGAGTATGGTATGTGAATATCAGGAAAAACTTGCCTCTGAGTTATGGTTACAGTCTTTGTATAATAATGGTTTAAAAATGAGGGATGTGTTCCCTATCCTGAACACATGTGTACGTGTGGCAGATTCATGTTGATATATGGCAAAACCAATACAATATTGTAAAGTTAAAAAATAAAATAAAATTTAAAAAAAAAACAAAAAAAAATAAGGGATGTGTTTGAGTACCTTTCATCATTATATAAATTTTCGACTTCATGGAAAACAGAAAAGAAAAAAGTGTTTAGGGCCAGAATTGCATGATCTTGCATGATTATTCATATAAATTCTGATCAGTACATTTTCCAATATGATAATGCTTAAATAAGCATTTTTAACAAAAACCCTCAAGTTTATATATGGTAAAACTTTGCTCTTGTTACCTTCTTTACTCCTATTGATTAGGCATATCACTTAAAGAGGCAATTAAAAGAATTGTATGTACAAGCTATTATCTCAGAATAGTCACAAATATGAGAAAGTTATAACACCCCTTAGCTACTGATTATCAAAAGATCAGCTTAACATCAAGCTTTTATTCAAATATACAACTGACCACAGTAAATGTGGTCATCTTTGGTATCCAATAATATTTATTTTGTCAGCTACAAATTGGCACTTGTCATGAGTGCTTGCCATCTGTCTCTGCAAGGGTTAAATTATGTGCTGTGCAGCTGCTGATGTTCAACACCGCCTGAAGGAGTTCAGTGTGGAGAGCAGGACTGAGGGATTTTGTGCTCTGGGAAAACTGGCAGGACAGGCCTTCAGATAGTTAAACAGCCTCAGGAGCTGATTTTATGAGCCCAATTCTTGTGTCTCCTCATATCAACAAAAACACTAAAATTCTTCATGGTGATGATTGTTTCTCATAACTAGCAGACTTTTCATGAGTCGACCAGAAACTTTCTACAAAAAGAAATGTGCTTGAATACATGTACTCCACTTTTAACAAATCATATATATACTGTCCTTCCCCTATACCTCTTTACATCTGTTTCTCACAGATATCTGAGGTCTGTCTCCCGGATTGCAATCCTCATATTGCTCCAAATAAAATTTAACTTGCAACTCTCACGTTGTGTATTGTTTTTAATTGATAATTTCTTCAGGTATTTTAAAAGAATTATTATGATACATATGCTAATTTTGGAGTTCCCCAAGAAGTGGAGGCTATTTCATAGTTTTCCCTAATAGCTTTCATGTTTTCTTCATTATAATAGTCTTTGAGCTGATAAATTATACAGCACAGAAAATATTAAATTAAGTAATGAGAAAGTTTTTTGATTTCTCAAGAAAGTGTAACTACATCATTCTTCTAAGTTGTACTGTTTTCCACATAGTTCCTAAATTGGCCACAATATGAAAAGGAGAGTATATGTAATGTTCTAATGAGACTGTAAGATTATGTTTATTATCCTTGTGTGGTAATAAAAAATAAGATTAAACATGATACAATATTTACTCAATTACTGAAAAGAGTAATTCTGGTGAAATCACAAAATGCTATTATCTCTTGCATTTTAAAATTTCACCAGAAGAAAAGTACATGAGAGAAGGTTTGCAATCTGAATGGAAAAAAAAAAAATGTGTATGTATATATATATGTACATATATGAAAAGTTCAAATTTAAATGGCAAAAATAAAATAAACATATGCAAATATCCTTAGTAAACTGCTGACAATAAAAATATAAATGATGAAAATGAATCTAGGGAGGCTGTGTGGATATTAATAAATTTTGAAAAACCTGGAGTTTAATTTAATTGCTTTTCATTCATATGCCTCGAATTCATGAAACAGGGACTTTTATATTTTCATTTCCTTGAGAAAAACATAGTCTTCCTTGCCATGTCCATGAAGGCTCTCTTGACTTGCTGATTCCTAAGAGTGTAGATAAAGGGGTTCAGCATGGGTGCTACTGAGGTATTTAGCACAGCCACTCCCTTGCTCAAAGACACCCTGTCTTTTGCAGATGGATTCACATACATGAAAATGCAGCTGCCATAAGAGATGGAGATGACAATCATGTGGGACGAACACGTGGAAAAGGCCTTTGTCCTCTGAGTGGTAGAAGGGATCCTCAAAATTGTTCTGATGACATATGTGTAGGACAGAATTATTAATGCTAAAGTGAACAAGAGGATAAACACAGCACAGGAAAACCCCAGTATCTCTAGGAATTTGGTGTCTGAACAAGAAAGGTATAATAAAGGGAAATAATCACAAGTAAAATGGTTGATAACATTGGACTTACAGTAATCAAGCTGTATGAAGAACATGAGTATTGGGAATATAATTAAGAATGAAGTCAGCCAAGAGGCCAAGACAAGCAGCGTGCAGACTCTGTGATTCATGATGGTCAAGTAATGCAGCGGTTTGCAGATGGCAATGTAGCAGTCATAGGACATGGCAACCAGAAGGTAAATCTCAGTGACTTCCAAGAAAATGAAAAAAAAAAATAACTGAGTCATACAATCATTAAAAGAGATAGTTTTATCTCCCGTAATAATGGTGGCCAAGAACTTGGGAATAGTGACAGTTGTGAATGAAACTTCCAATATGGAGAAACTCCTGAGGAAGAAATACATGGGGGTCTGGAGGTGGATATCCAGCAGGGTCAGGGTGATAATGGTCAAGTTCCCAGTGATGCTGAGCATGTAGGTGATGAGCACAAAGACAAAGATCACAACCTGAAGTTGTGGGTCATCCGACAGTCCCAGGAGGATAAAATCTCTTATTTCTGTGTTGTTTCTCATTTTACTACTTCTTTTAAGTAACCGTCAGAAGAAAACACAAAGGGAAGACACAGAAAAGGGGATTATCCATGTATAACAATGGGATTTGTTTCTGAAAGTAAACTTACTATGCCATGCTAACATAATTCAGGAGATTTTTAAAAACAAGTTAATAAAAATAGGTAACTTACTTTAAAGTAAGTTTTTACCATATGCCAGTATGTGTGTTTCACATAGAATATTTCTTTATCAAATCCCTGTTTTACAGGTTGGAATCAAAGTAGAAATAATTTTTAAAAATCTTATCCAAATCACATACCTGAATTGAAAAAGCAGGGGTCATCACCTAGATCTTTCTAAAACCTAGGAAATACAGTAAAATAAATGCTACCTGTTGACTTGTAAAATGCCCCACCCCCCACACTTAGAGGATTCCCTCCTTGTTGGGAAAGACTTCGTCTTTTTTCAAGCCCCATAAAATCATCCTATCCTAGTTTGTGTCAGCTGGTTCCTTGTATTGCTATTCTCTACTGTAATATAGAAAACCTAAATGTGTCAGGAAAAAGTCACCCAGTGGATATGTCTCCAAAATGAAAGTCATTGGAATGAAATATTTAATAACCTGATAGTTTTCTAAGTTTCCACTTAGACTCATATTAACTTCCCAACCTCATACTCCTCTTCTAAGGCCCCAAATAATGGAATAAAGGAATCCAGACAATGGATTTGCTTCAGCAGTCTTCTCAGATATTAGACAGTCAAGAGAGGAGGCAGAGTGGATGTTTAGTAGATTGCATCTGTGTTATGAGTTAAGGAAACCAAAATGTGTTGTTCAGTCTCCAAATAGTGTCTGACTCATTGTGACCCCGTGGACTGCAGCACGCCAGACTTCCCTGTCCCTCACTATCTGCTAGAGTTTGCTCAAGTTCATGTCTATTGCATTGGTGATGTCATCCATGCCATCATGCCATGGTGATGCCATGCCTCTGATGTCCTCTTCTCCTTCTGCCCTCAATCTTTCCCAGCATCATAATCTTTTCCAATGAGTCAGCTGTTGGCATCAACTGGCCAAATTATTGAAGCTTTAAGTAGATAGCAGCAACGGAGCTGCTCTGCTACATCAGTCAGCTCAGTTCAGTTCAGTTTCTCAGTCCTGTCTGACTCTTTGCAACCCCATGAATTGCAGCATGCCAGGCCTCCCTGTCCATCACCAACTCCTAGAGTTCACTCAAACTCACATCCATTGAGTCAGAAACGCCATCCAGCCATCTCATCCTCTGTTGTCCCCTTCTCCTCCTGCTGCCAATCCCTCCCAGCATCAGAGTCTTTTCCAATGAGTCAACTCTTTGCATGACATGGCCAAAGTACTGGAGTTTCAGCTTTAGACTCATTCCTTCCAAAGAACACCCAGGACTCATCTCCTTTAGAATGGACTGGTTGGATCTCCTTGCAGTCCAAGGGACTCTCAAGAGTCTTCTCCAACATCACAATTCAAATGCATCAATTCTTCAGTGCTCAGCTTTCTTCACAGTCCAACTCTCATATCCATACATAACTACTGGGAAAACCACAGCCTTGACTAGATGGAAGTTTGTTGATTCCTATGCAGCTCTGCTACATAGGAAATCCCAAACCAGAATTAGGTCATCTATGAATGGTTTAGCACCAGGTTCCCTACAAATTGGGCGCCGTGATGGGTGATGGGGTGACTACATTTCTGCCTGCATCCAGTCCCAGGATGAAGGGCTCTCTGCACCTGACCCTGGTCCCAAAGAACAGGGTGGCGCTCCCTTAGGGACCCCGCGGAGTCCTGCCAGGAGGGATGTTGAGGGACCAGCTATCCAAGGCCAATCAAGGCTCCTGTGATGCTGACATATCATTCTGCATGGGCAGGACTCTCACTTAGAGGTGTTCAGTCATAATCCCACAGATGGTTGCTTCGCTCAATTGGCTCTTCAGCTAAGCTCTCAACCAAAGTATATGGATATCTGAAAACAAACATTACCTTCCAGAGAATATTTTTTCTTCAAAATTTATTCCATCTAAATGTTACTAGTATTTTCTGTCCGTTTCTGTTTCTCAGAAGTGTCCAACACTTTGCAGCCCCATTGACTGTAGCCCACCAGGCTCCTGTGCCCATAGAATTTTCCAGGCAAGAATACTGGAGTGCAGGTGCCATCTTCTACTTCAGGGGATCTTCCCCATCCAAGTATTGAGCCCAAGTCTCTTGCAAATCTTGCATTGGCAAACAGATTATTTACCAACTCTGCCACCTAGGAAGTGTCTACATTAATATTCCCTTAATAGAATCTCTATTTTGTCAGTGTATTAGTATAAACATGAAATAGCAATGAAAACCTTTATTTTTTCATTCCATTTAACGGTAATAATAATGAATTTATGTTAAAAGGAAGCTGAGTTTCCTCAATAAATTCAGGCAACCCAGAATTTGATACATATTTACAAATATAAAAGTCATTGTTCTCAGTTAACAAAAATCATCTATAATTAACAACTGTGTCTAAGAGTCATACATGACTGAGCGACTGAACTGAACGGAACTGATGACTCTGATCTGTAAACCACTTCTGGAATGTGAGGTGTTAACCATTCCTGGGATGGTTTTGGTAAAGTAATGAAGAATATATCCAAACTTCTAAGACATTATTTCCGAGTTTTTTTTTTTTCCTTACAACTCATTCAAGCTTTTTTTTTCCCTTAGTCCCATGGAACTTAGGATAACAAGTTACATATTCCTTTCTGTCCCTTCCTTTGTAATGAATTCTAGTGTCTTGGATAAGGGCTTCCCAGGTGGCACTGGTGGTAAAGTACATGCCTGCCAATTCAGGAGACATAAGAGATGTGGGTTCCATCTTTAGGTTGGGAAGATGCCCCGGAGGAGGGCATGGCAATCCACTCCAGTATTCAGCCAGGAGAATCCCCATGTACAAAGGAGCCTGGCAGGCTACAGTCCATAGGGTCTCAAAGAGTCAGATATGACTGAAGTGACTTAGCAACAGTGTCTTGGATCTCATTGTCGAAACAGGCATGTGGCTCATTGAAAGTGAAAATTAACCTATATGATAAACAAATGCTGGCCATTGTGTTAAATAAGATAACTGGAAGTGATTTTCACGACACATATGCTATTCCATAGTAAAGTGTAAGCATGGCTTCTTTGAGAAAAGATCACTAGCATTCCCCAAATTCACCAATTTAAAAAAGTGACAATATTTAAATGTCTATTAAAGATTACATTCCTTATTTTATATAAATTGTGAGACACGAGTGGGAAGCTCTCTAAATTCAACAATATAATTGGAAACAAATTAGCTTCTCACATTCTCTATGTGTACTGAATTTTCTCTTCATAACTTTAAGACTCCTAAGGAAATCATAAGTAATTCTATGAACACATATATCCTCAAGGCAGTTTTCACCCTTTGCATACGACACAGTATTACACTTCCTTATCTTTTCCTTTCACTTGAGGATCTTTTTCTTGGTGTTAGGTTTATAAGCTAGAATAACTTGTCACAGAAGAGAACAGAATATTTATTAAATTTGATATATTGGGTAATAGCCTGGTTTTATAACAACCCTAACCTTTTTCTAGAATGATTCATTCCACTCCTGATTGTGTTTGCTGACATCTAATACCATGGAAAAACATCATCATGACTGTAAGGGGGAAAAAAAAATTCATAAGAGTTAATTTAGATTATTTTCAGATTATTACTTTATGACTGCCTTTGCTAGTCCTACAATTAGTTCAGAGTCCTGTTTCTCTCAGACCCCTAATTTAAAAAAAAAAAAAAAAGTCCTTGTTTCTTTCTTAATGAAAAAGGGAAATCAAATTAAAGCACCAATAAGTATGAATAGGAATAATGAAGAGAAAACTGTAAAGGCCTAAGTCACTCTCAAAATCTGTATATTTTCCTAGAAATGTTGCTTCTCCCCTAATTGTCTATGTTTTAACTGTTATCTATGCCTGAAGACAATTTTTAACTTAAAAAGGAAATAAATTCTTATAAAAATATGGCATCAGGACTTAACTTTAGTTAAAAATGTGTGAGGCTATTAGGGATTTGTATTCCAAGAGAAATTATTAAAAATACAACTCTCTGAGTTGTATAGGTTGTTATAGGTTTCTTTTCCACTATGAACATGACTATTATATTTCATGGAATTATTATGAGGGCTAATTTAATTAAAAGAAAAGTGATATTATATAAAAATTTTAAGGCATGCATTCCCAGAGTAAATACTATTTTTATTATTATTCCTAAAAGTAAAATCAATTATTACCTTTGAGGAAGATGATCCCAATATAAAAAATAATAACCATCTTTGAGGAAACTCGTTTGAGAGACAATGATAAGATTTATGCAGTTATCTAACGGACTCATAACAATATTTTTATGTAATGTTTGAATAACCTAACAATGAGAGGCTAAATTTTAAACAAAATCATATAGCTAGTAAATAGTCAAATTGGTATTCTAAATTCTTTCTGCTTGAACTGAAGCATGTGTTATTTATCAAACATATATTCAATGAAGAGGACCAAACTCAAAGAGTAACTTTCTAACAATGAATAAATAATTAGTAAGACAAACAGAAAGTATTAATGTGCTCATTCTTCATAACCCTTGATATTTACAGAAAGGAAAGGCAACTCCAAATTATTCATCTCCATGTAATGAAAAGTTAAGCTAAGAATGTATAAATCAATGCTAAGAAAAAGCTGTCATTGGCTTTTACTTTACAGTCTTACCTTTTTTTGTACAAATGCATCACTTCAGGTGACTGAAGCTATTTTAAAAACTTGATCACTATTTCAATTTTAGGATAAGATATCGAGCATTTCTAAGAATACTTTATCTCACCACATTTGAAATTACCTTATTTCTATAGATAAATTTCCTTGATACATGTTACATGGAAGCCAGGGGAGCAAACACAGTGAAGGGAAGCAAGATATGGAGTTACTGTGGTCCTTTCTGGATGTGATTTCTATATGAATTTTAACCTGCATGAGGCAAATGTTGCTTTATCCACCATATGGCCAAGGCTCATGGGAAATACTCCAGCGAATCAAATGTGACAACAGGGCCAAGAGGAAATACACTAAGGATTATAAACATATTATCAACATTTATATCACTATTGAAACAGAAAACTTTGTAGATAATATCCAAACAGATAGAAAAGCATGAGAACTAAGGCAGAAGCATATGGATTATTTTGCTTACTATCTATGTGAAGATATCTAAATGTACAGGATTTTGGAAGGGATTTCCTGAATATCCTAAATCACCATTTCTCTGAAGAATAGACCTTTTCCCCCTTGCCGACTAAACTACTGTGATGAATGAATCTTATGAGTAAACATTACATTTTCCTTTATGTGATAAAATGCCTCTATAAAGTTGCTCTCTGTGCTACTAAATAAAAGAAAAATTCAAAATCAAATACAGCATAATAAAAATAAGAATGAGATCAAATATCATACTCAGTGAATTCCAATGAAATTTATGAGAAATTTTGGATTAAATACACTTTAAACTGTTCAAACTCTTCAAAAACACTTTTCAGGGGGGTTTTTTTTCCATAATAATAGTACTAACTGTTGAGAAGGATCTACCAGAGGTCCTGTTTTCATCTGATTGATTGTTAGTGTTACAGTAATTAAGGAAAGCATAAAATCTAGTAATTTTACAGGAATTTACAACTCATATTCCTTTTAATCTAATTTTAGAAAGGCCAGAAAATTAAATAAACCTCATCTATTGACTCAATCACTGTTATTCATTCAAAAAATATTTATTGAGATTCTTCTAGCTTTAGATACTATAGGAGCACTAGAGACACTACAGGATCAAAATAGATATGACCCAAACTTTAATCAGCTTACCAAGGAATCTCCAAACACAAATATAGAAGATATTGTCATGGGCCATTAACAGGTTGGAAAAGAATTTCCAGACATATAGAATGAGAGGGAAATAAAGTTTATTAGAGTGGGAGATGCTGATTAGAAGAGATACTACACTTGATCTTAGTTAAAAGGCTGAGAGGCAATAGACTTAGGGACATGGGGAGAGGGGAGGAGAGGGTGAGAAAGAGCAACATGGAAACTTACATTACCATATGTAAAATAGATAGTCAAGGGAAATTTGCTGTATGGCTCAGGAAATTCAAACAGGGGCTCTGCATCAAAAGGGTTGGGATTGGGAGGGAGTTGGGAGGGAGGTTCAAAAGGGAGGGGATATATGTATAGCTATGGCTGATTCATGTTGAGCTTTGACAGAAAACAGCAAAATTCTGTAAAACAATTACCCTTCAATAAAAGAATAAATAAAGTTTTTAAAAAAAGAAAGAAAAAAGAATGAGAGACGCTGTTACAACAGTGAGCCAGCTCAAGGGAGAACCAACGTTGAACAGTCCTTAGTCCACTTTTATACCCAGGGTACAAGTACAAGGAATGGGATAGGTATCTTGAGGGTCACTTGCTGATTGAATGAGACATGCATATTGGGTAGGGAAGAGTAAGGCAAATACCTTCCTTGTGTGGGGTAGGAGGGGAGACAGGTTATACTGCTCAGGAGGACCTGAAATCTGTTAATAGTTATGACATGGGGGAGGGAAGGACCATATGTGTCTGCTTTTTCCGTTCCTGCATTCCAAGACCCTTTTTGGTTTTATCTGCTTTTTAGTCCCTGGGTCACCACATTCCTCCCTTCCTTTATTTTTAGGGCCAATTCTTTGGCCCCTGTTCATACCCTGTTCATGTCTAACTATCTACCTATTGCCCCCTTAGGCATTTGGGAACTGAGTCTCAGGAGAAGAGGAACAATGACCACTCTGGCTTCTTCAGGCTGTACAGGGGTGTCATGGGGCTCTGGGCTCCCTTTGCCTGCTTCTTTGTCAGTGTGCATTTATGGAGGGAGATGAGAGTCCATGGAATGATAGGGTGATTTGTTTCAGCATTGTCTTTGGGTTGGTCAGAGGATATTCTTGTTGTACTACCACTTGGAGATTTCTTGTATTCTAGAAGAAACAAACTTAACAAAAAAGTTAAAGGTATATGGCCCAAAGATTAAAAGAAGTAGGAAAGCTGCTCAGGTGCTAGCCAGGAGAACCAGGGCCAGACATTGGTTTGTGACATTAGTGTTTCTCTAGGTACAAGAAGATGCAAGAATTTGGGCTCATAAAATCTTTACCTGAAAACATCTTACTATCTGAAGGCCAGTTCTTCTGGGCTTTTCCCAGAGCACAGAGTGCCTTATTTCTTATCTCCATCCTGAGCTCCTTTTAAGGGGTGTTGAAGGTCAGCAGCTTGCAGTGGTCATGATATAATCTTTGTAGAGGCAGCTGGCAAGTGCCAACTCCTAGTCAGCAGGGTCCACATATTGACCATGCTTTGAGTGCATTTCATGCCCATTGTGCCCCGCAATGCTGGGAAGGCTCATTCCAGGTCCGGGGAAGATTTCATTGATCTTCACCACTCAGGGTGCTGTTATTGGACCAGGTCTTGTGAGCAGCAAAAGTCTCTGGACCATACCTGTCTTACTAGCCTCTTGGTCCAGGAAAATAGTCCCTCTTGTTGCTTCTTCCCATATCTAGAGTTACATTATTACAATCATTGACATCATGGAACTGCTTATCAGCATTTTATCACAGGCTCAGTCACACATTTATTAACATAAGAAACAATCTTCTGATACAAGAGACATAGAAAATAGTACAGCTAGCAGCTGGTAATAAGGTCACAAGCAAGAATTTAAGTCAAGAAATTTCATTAGGTATAGCCCAGCACATCCTGGGTGATCTGACTTGGTTAAATGAGTATAGACACGTGTGACTCTCCTGGTTGTACATCGAAAGGTTGGTTATAGAAATAAGCTTAAGAAACAAACTTAGAGTGTCCTTTTTAATAACTTAATTAAACCTTTATCAATATAACGTAACAGTAAGGAACTATCTCAGGAGTGACTCGTAGTAAACACACACCTTAATTAACAAAACTAGAACTTAATATTAAGTGAAATATAATTTTTTTGTCATTGTGAGGGCATTAACCCTGTAGCCAGGGAAGGCTTTAACCCATCAAATAAAAATGAGATTTGTCGGGGAGCCTGAAAAATCCAAGCGGCCATCTTGGATTTCCCATAGCCCTGACTCTTTGATATACAGCTATTGTTAACTCATTTTTAATTCTCTAATTTAGGAGTAGATTATTGCCATGTTTTAAGGACAT
Source organism: Bos indicus x Bos taurus (assembly GCF_003369695.1). NCBI lineage: Eukaryota > Metazoa > Chordata > Mammalia > Artiodactyla > Bovidae > Bos > Bos indicus x Bos taurus. The sequence goes on from NC_040080.1 coordinate 61,332,427, forward strand.
CAAATAGCAAAAGTCTAACAGTGAAGGGTTATTTCTTGTAGAAGCAGAATGAGCTTTTACATGTATCATAATCTTTAATAATTCTTATTTACTTTACCAAAGTAACAAAAGATTTAAAAAACAAATAAAATACTTAAAGGCAAAGAAATTCATAATCTGTTATTGAAAGCTTCATTCTAAGAAAACTTTGTTCTCTTAACATAGAGAATTGGCTAAATTCCATCCTGTTACCAGTTTACCAGATAACAAACAAACAAAAGTTTTTATTGGTTACTCTTAGAAAAGTCTTTTCCATAAATCTTGAAATAGCTGTATTCTTGCAAAGGCATCACAGTGAGACCATAGAAGGCATGTTAAAATCTGATTAAATTGCAATTGACAAAGTAGCTTGGCCATTGCTGTGATACGTAACACTAATATGATAACTATAATTATAATTGAGCACATTTTTATCAGGGTATATCAGATCTATACGAATTCCACATAATTTTAATATATATATATATATTAGTAAGTCAACCGTATAGTATGATCTGAGAAGATTTATCATCCCTTCAACAATATTTCCCATGTAACCTAATGTGTCTAATGAACCCAGGTGGTTTAATAGCTCTTTGGGTTGTCTCAGGGGCCCTCTGAAGCATCCCAAAGTCATGCTCATAAAATATGTGAGACGCCCCCAAATCTCTTGGTGGACTTGATGATGATGAAGTCCTGAACAAATCCAACTCCAAAATACTGGAGTGGCAGTTGAACCGCCACTTGGTGTAGGTAAAAACATCAAGTTACAAGGGAAAAGAAGAAACAGAAAATAACCCAATCAAATAAAATAAACCTCAAAATTTTTACCCTAAACAAATGGAGATTTTTAAACACTTGACAAAGACATCAAAATAACCATCACAAATATTATCACTAAATTCAGAAAAGTGGCAGTGTTTTAGTTTTATTGAAATTATTCTGAATTATTTGAATGAATTTTTTTCCAATATAATAGCAAACATGTGAATTATATACAAATTACATGATATCATGATCAATATTTACCTTCAAGACATGTATTGAGTTTCACAAAATAAATATCTTGACATTAAAAGTCTGATGCATGAGTACATACCTCTTTGGACTGAATTTAGCGTATGCCGACTAAAAAAATATAGTCACAACCTGAAAGAAGAGAGCTATTTTATTTGATGGGAATGTTTAGGACTCTGAGCCCAGGAAACAGCACCTCAGTAGCTCTGAGAAAACTGCTTCAAGAAGACAGGAGAGGGAGTCACACTATAAACAAGTTCGCAGCAAAGAGAGCAGGCAGTCTGAACACCAAAGATCAGGTATCAAATTAAGGAATTTAACATTCTAGGTATGGGAAGATGCAACCTCTAGGTCCACTGAATTAATTCCTTTCATAAACACCTCAGCTGCTACTGCTACTGCTAAGTCGCTTCAGTCATGTCTGACTCTGTTTGACCCCATAGATGGCAGCCCACCAGGCTCCCCCGTCCCTGGGATTCTCCAGGCAAGAACACTGGAGTGGGTTGCCATTTCCTTCTCAGCTATCTGGGGCCAAATCCGGTTCCCTTGTTCACCTTAAAGAGTTGCAAGTGGCTACTTCTTGCATCACCCCTAGGTACTCAGCAATCACCATGAGGGAATGAGACTCTACTGGTTCTCAGTTTTGGGAGCTCTCATTCACATTTGGAGACCAGAAATTGCTGATGGCTGTGACGTTTCTTGTTTGTTGATATGACAGGAGATATTTTCACTTCACACATAATATCACACAGAATATATAGATTCTTTAAACCATAGGAAATATTAATGTCCATCTTGAAAATACACAGGAAATTACACACTCATTTTGAAACTCTATATTTGAAGTACAAGGTGGTATCATAGGATCTTTTCAAGGACTGTTGAAGAGAATTAAAGCCATCTTTCACATTGTGCTATGTATTAAAGAAATACATTTCATTTTTACAAAAGTTCTGCATGAGAAATAACCTTATTATATTTTTAAATGTCAAAAAATAATACACTGGAGAAACAGGAATGGAAGTAGAAGCAGCAGACTGGGAAAATAATATATTAACTGTCAGGTGGCATGTTAAGAGACTATAAAGACCAACCATAGTTATACAGACTTTAAGGAATTTCAGGAATTAACCAAACTGCCATTTAAAGTTGACCAAAAAATCATTTATTGGCAGAAAAGACTGCTTTATAGACCATGTCTTTGAAGGCTTGTTTCACTTGCTGGTTTCTCAGGGTGTAGATGAAGGGGTTCAGCATGGGGGCCACAGAGGTATTGAGAATAGCTACTCCTTTTGTCAATGATGCCTTTTCTTTGGCTGAGGGATTAGCATACATGAATATACAGCTTCCATAGGAGATGGAGATGACAATCATGTGAGAGGAACAAGTGGAGAAGGCCTTTTTTCTCTGACTGGCAGATGGGATTCTCAGAATAGTCCTGATAATGTACATATATGACAAAATCACTAAGGCCAAAGTGAATAGCAAGGTAACCAAAGCAAAGTAAAAACCAATTATTTCTAGGAACCATGTATCTGAACAAGACAATTGTAAAAGGGGAAAATAGTCACATGCAAAGTGATCAATGACATTGGAAGCACAGTAATCCAGCTGGAGGAGAAGCATAAGGGGTGGGAAAATGGTCAGAAACCCACCGAGCCAAGCACAGAGCACAAGCAGGCTGCAGAGTTTCCTGCTCATGATGGTTGTGTAATGCAGGGGCTTGCAGATGGCAACATAGCGGTCATAGGACATGGCGGTTAAAATGTAAAATTCAGTCACCCCCATGAAAATAAAGAAAAATAGTTGGGCTGCACAATTGTTGTAAGAAATAGTCTTGTCTTTGGTAATAATTGCCCCCAGAAATCTAGGGATGCACACAGTAGTAAAGGAGATTTCTAAGAAAGAGAAGTTTCGGAGGAAGAAATACATTGGTGTCTGGAGATGGGAGTCCACCCAGGTTAGGGTGATGATGGTCAGGTTTCCAGTGACACTTAATACATATGTGATTAATAAAAAGAGGAAAATCACAATCTGAAGCTCAGGATCATCAGAAAGGCCTAGAAGGACAAACTCTGTGATCACTGTGTGGTTCATTTCTTTCTCTTTTTCCCTTCCTTTTTATTTTTTTAAATATATTTAGATAGAAAGTGTATTAAAAGGAAGTGATGAAAAATATAATTCATGATGACCAATATCATCATCATTTCTAAAAGCATTCTATCTAATTCATGCCAATATTGTTTTCTTTTAATACCTTATTTACAATTTTTCTTAAAATGTATTTGTGGGTCATGTTTTATATAATAGTTCTCTTATTCTAAATCTAACAGGAAAAGTTAGGAAATCTTTATATGAGTCATATTATTCAGAGATGATAAATGAATTTGATACTTTTTGCTTTGTCTAGTTTATGCAAGTCCTTGCAGTTTTGTTGGGATAATCCTATAAAACATACATCATTTTTTGTCAGGTATCAGAAAACACTGCCATCTAAAAGAGAAGTGGATGATCTTAATTCCATCATAAGATATAAATGAAACTTAAAAGAATAAAGTAACAACACCTTTTATGCAACAAGAAATCAATTCACGATTTTCTTAGCAAATAAAATAAACTTTAAAATATTTAATGATTAGATAATTTAATTACCAGCTTTATTTTTTAAATTTAATTTTATTTTTAATCTTTACAATATGATATTGGTTTTGCAAATTGGGGTTTATGAATGTAATTATCAACATGAATAGGCTATAGGTATTAGATATTACTTACAAGAAAATATAATTATTTTATATATTATATATCATTCACTTAATGGTTTATCTGATAATTCCTTTGAAATCATTAATGTTTGACATTCTCTAAGATTTTCTATGTATATATGTATAGAAACTTTATATATATAGAAGACTGTATATTTTTGAGCTTAAAAGAATATGCAGTATTTATCAATTTTTTATTTTGCACTGAAGCACGAACTGAAAAATAACTACTTGCCTCAGATAGTAGCAGCTCCATTACCCAGACTTCAGACCAGTATATTTTCCATTTGAACATCGTTGCTTCTCAGCTATTAAACTTTATGAACAACTGTTTTATTCCCTTGGAGTTCTACCCCATATTTATCTTTTACATGAGGTGACTAATCCAAAAGGATATTCCAGAAATGTAGAGGAAAACCTCTCCTATTAATCCAAAGCCATTCAGCTGATTCCCAGCTCCACTGGATGTATCTATCATTCTGCATATCTGGTTTGTTAAAATCATAATAGCTCCCTTATCTTATTTTAGATATTCACATTTCTGCTGTGAATAATAGAAGATAAATCATCACTACTCTGCCAGACACTAGTAAACATCACACAAATCAAATTTGATTATTTTTTATCTATTTTATGATGATTCATGAAAAATAAAAATGGAATATCCAAAACCTTAAGAAGATATGGAACTTCTATCATCCTCTTCAATAACGTTGGTCTAGAAGTTTAAGGGAGGAATATTTAAAGTGAGAACTGCAAGTGACATGGCAACGTGGGGTATTAAGAGTGTAGAGTCTTAAACTAGGATCTGGCATTTAGTTGCACTAAATGCTCAAATATTCAAGTTTAGCTGTTGTGACCTATGAAGAGAGACCTGTGTTGATCTCCTGGGAACAAAGGCCAGGCAACAGCTCTGCTATGACATGGAACGTCAGGGATTTCTGGAAGCTACCATTGGTGTGCTCAGAGCCTCTTGACTCTCTTCTATAGTGAATCTCTCTTGGGAATGTTTATGTTCATCCCACAGAAGAGTTCAATGAGGACTTCTACAAAATAATACTTTTTTCATTTATCACGATTATTTACTATTTTGAGTAATAAAATAATGTGAAATCTTACAAAAATAGCACTCAGTCGACTTTAGTTTTAGTCATATTCTTGGCACATGAAAGTTTTCTACATATACACTTCATTACTTATCCTTAGACTTCATTATTGTTGGAGCTTCAAGGTTCTTTCATAATTCTAAGTTATATAAGAACTTTATTAAATATTAAGAGTAACAAGGGAAAAATAACATACAAGGGAACTTCCATCAGGTTATCCACTGACTTTTTAACAGAAACTCTACAAGCCAGAAGGGAATGGCATGATATATTTAAAGTGATGAAAAGAGAAGAACCTACAATCAAGAATACTCTACCCAGCAAGCCTCATTCAGATTTGATGGAGAAATCAAAAGCTTTTCAGATTAGCAAAAATTGAAAGAATTCAGCACCACCAAACCAGTTTTACAACAAATGCTAAAGGAACTTCTCTAAGCAGGAAACAAGACAAGGAAAAGACCTACAAAAAATAAACCCAAAACAATTAAGAAAATGATAATAGGATGATACATATTGATAATCACCTTAAATGTAAATGAGTCAAATGCATCAACCAAAAGACATAGACTGACTGGGTGGATGAAAACCTGTGCATGTATGTACTTCCAAATACTATATCTTTCTGCTTAACCTCCCAAACAGTATGGAATCATTTTATATTATTAGATTAATCATGTTCCCATTACAGCTTGCAATTGCATTGATCCTTAAATGCTCTCTGGCTAATGATTGTGAAAATTGAAAAACATCTTTTACTATTGTGATTATGTAACTATTACTCCTTAATATCATTGTATCATGATTGGGCAACAATAGAATTCTATATCATCAACACTAACATTTAATAGGAAAACCTATAATCACCTTTTAAAATAAAGATGCATATCTGAAATATCTTGGAATTTTTTGAAAAATACAAATGCCCAGGTATTGCTTTTTTCCTCCAAAGCTCCAGATACGATTCTAAGGAGCAGCCATGTTTAAGAAGAACTGGACCACAGGATGATCTTTTACTTTTATTTAGTTGGTTTCACTTTTTCTATTTCATATTCAGTGCTCCCATCTCATTTAACTTTTGTTTTCAGATTTCTCCATCTCTTCTACTTTTTTTTCTTATGTCCTTTCTCAAGCTTTCATCAAGCGTAGTAGAACAGTTTTCATATACATATATATATAAATAGTATTTGTAGGGTATATATATATAGATATACATACACATATATATATATATCTCTCTTAGAAAATTTATGAATTTTTTCCTAAATAAAAATTTGACATTTTGACTCAACTTGACTTCATATTAATAAAATTCTATATTTCTAATTATAAAAATAGATATACAACAAGCAACAAAGTTTTATTATATCACATAGGGAACTATAAACAATATCATGCAATAACCTATAATGGAAAATAATTTGAAAAATAATATATGTGTATATGTGTAACTGAATTACCTGGCTTGTACCTGAAACACTATAAGTCAACTATACTTCAATAAAGTATATATGCTAAGAAATTTTAAAAAAGAAATGGAGCTTTATGGTACTCAAGGATGAGATTCTGCAAAGTATTTTAAGATCACTATACAAAATTATTCTACACTATAAAGTCTTTTAAGCATGTAAAAGACTATGTAAATAATCAATAACATGTCACAGACCATAACAACGTTTACTGAGCTTAAAAAGAGATTAGAAACTCATATATATATATATATATATATATATAAATTCTTTACATTATTAATAGTACTTCTGATAATAATGAGAAGGAGAAAAAGAAAGAGGAGGGTAGAGATAATTTTTTTTCAGCAATGACTATAGTCTGGGATAACCCAGAGGGATGGTATGGGGAGGGAGGTGGGAGGGGGGTTCAGGATTGGGAACACATGTACACCAGTGGCGGATTCATGTTGATGTATGCCAAAACCAATACAATATTGTAAAGTAATTAGCCACTAATTAAAATTAAAAAAAAAAAAAACTGTAGTCCAGACCTAAATCCCAGGGACAGGGGAGCCTGGCAGGCTGCCGTCTATGGGGCAGCACAGAGTCAGACACGCCTGAAGCGACTTAGCAGCAGCCACAGCAGCAGCAGACCTATTTTAATTGTTTTCTTCATATTGCCTCTTCGAATCCTGCCAACAGCTTTATGAGGTACCTGTAAATGTTATTCTCTTGCAGAAACATTTATCTTATCCTTTTCTCTGAAAATACTTTATAAGATTGTTGCCCAATTGGTCAAAGTTTATGGGAAATTTTAAGACAGCAAGTGGATAGACTATCTATAGCCTATTGGGCAATTTTGGCTCATGAACTATTTTTATTAAAAGCTTTATTAGACATGCTTTAGGCCTTTCATTTACATGTTGTTCATAGCTGCATCCACACTACAGAGAGGGACAGTTAGTTACCTCAAGGACTTATGGTCTACAAATTCTAAATTATTAATATATGACCCTTTTATAGAAAAAGTATGTCTTGACTGGTGATATTGATAATCAAAATGCTCATACAGATTGCAAACATTTATAATAACCACTAAGGAATTTGCATAGTGTTATGTACAGAGCTGTATTATCTGATAATATCAACATAAACTCTCTCATATCTTTTGCAATAATTTTACAGTTCTTTTAATTACCAGAACTACACCTATCTACAGTCTATGGTATAATTTTTTTTGAGTTATTAAGAAGTCACAGTTATCAATCAAGTCTAACTTCAGTATTTTCATGTTTCCAATTAAGCTTAGAAATTATAAATGTCCAACATGAGGGGAAGAAAAAGTAACTGCATGACTTCCCTACAGTGTGGAAATCGCCTCAGTATGGTTTATAAGTTATTTTCTTTGTGTTTCAGCAAATGATGTATCTAAGACTCTCAACTGAGTATAGTACAAGAATATCAAAACTTAGTTCAATAAATTATGATTACAGTCTTTCTATAATAATGGTTTAAAAGTATAGGATGATTTTGAGCACTCTCCATTATTATTTCAGTTTTTGACTTCATGGAAAACAGAAAAAAATGTTCAGGGCCAGAATTGTATGATCTTGTACAATTGTTCATATAAATTCTAATCAGTACATTTTCCATATGATATCATACTCTACTGCTTAAAATAAGCATTTTTAACAAGAAAATCTCAGTTTTGTGTATAGTAAAACTTTGGTACTGTTAGTTTCTCTAATACTGATTAGGCATATCACTTAAAGAGACAATTAAAAGAATTGTATGTATAAGCTATTATCTCAAAATAGCCACAGATATGAGAAAGTTATTAAAAAAAAACTTAGTTATTGATTATCAAAAGACCAGCTTAACATCAAGCATTTATTTAAATATACAACTGACCATAGCAAATGTAGTCATATTTGGTATCCAGCAACTACAAATTGGCAATTGGCATGGGTACTTGCCATATAACCTCTAAAAGGATTAAATCATGTGCTGCTGCAACTGCTGACCTTCAACACTCCCTGAAGGAGTGAGGGTAGAGAGAAGAAATGAGGCACCCTCTGCTCCAGGAAAACTGCCAGGACAGGTCTTCAGATACACTCAGGAGCTGATTTTATGAGCCCAATTCTTGTATCTCCTCATATCTAGAAAAGTACTAAAATTCTTCATGGTGCAAATTGTTTCTCATGACTGGCAGAAGCTTCATAAGACCAGGAGAAATTCTAAAATAAATGTGTGCTTAACTGTATATCAAAATCACATATACACTATCTTTCCCCCGTACCTCTTTGGAACAGTTTCTCAGAGTTATTTGAGACACTGTCTCCTGGGCTGCTCATATTGCCCACCTAAAAACTTAACACACAGCTCTCAAGTTTTTAAGTTGCCAGTTTCTTCAGGCTTCTTAAAAGAATAGTTATTATATATATGTTAAAATTGGCATTTCCCCAAAGCAGGATCTATATCATAATTTTCCCTAAGCAACTATTCATTATAATAGTTTTTTGAATTGAAGAATAATATAGTGATCTTTGAATGGCATCATCGACTCAATGGACATGAGTTTGAACAAATTCCAGGAGATAGTAAGGAACAGGGAAACCTGGGTGCAGTCTTCTGCACCCGGGGAGTCTGCAGTCCATGGGGTCGCAAAGAGTTGGACATGACTGAGTGACTGAACAACAGCACAGAAAATGTTAAACTCCATAATGGGAAACGTTTTTTGATTTCTCAAGAAAATGTAATTACATTTTTCTTTTAGTTGTACTGTTTTTCACATAGTTACAAAGTAGGCCACAGTATGAATAGGAGGTTGTGTGCAAGATTCTAATAAGACTATCGGATTATGTTTATAGTCTCTGTGTAGTAAATTAAAAATAAGATTAAATATGATTTAATATGCATTTAATTTCTAGAAAACCTGATTTCTGGTGAGATTGTAAAACACTATTCTCTCTTGTGAGCACCTGTTCAGCCTCTTTCTGACTTTAATTTTCTAAAAATTAGTGTGAAATAATGAAATTAATTTATATAAAAAAAAACTAATTTTTCTGTTACCATAAAAAAAATGTTTCAAAGAAGGAAATAAAATCACTTCCATAGTTACAGACTAGAAAAACCAGCCCTAAAGGAAGAAAAGTACATGAGAAAAGGATTGCAAATTGAATGGAAAAAAACTGTATACTGTATAAGCATATATTTGTGTATATGATGTGTGTATATATATATATATGAAGAATTCAAGTTTAAATGGCAAGAAGAAAATATACATATGCAAATATCCTTGATAAATTGCTGGCAATAAAAATATGAATGATTAAAAATGAATCTAGGGAGGCTGTGTGAATATTAAGAGGTTTTGAAATTCCTAGATTTTCATTTAATTGCTTTTCATCATATGGGTCTAATTCATAAAACAGGACTTTTATTTTTCATTTACTTGAGAAAAATACAGTCTTCCTTGCTGTGTCCATGAAGGCTCGCTTGACTTGCTGATTCCTTAGGGTATAGATAAAGGGGTTCAGCATGGGAGCTATGGAGGTGTTTAGCACAGCCACCCCCTTGCTCGAAGACACTCTGTCCTTTGCTGATGGATTCATATACATGAAAATGCAGCTGCCATAAGAGATGGAGATGACAATCATGTGGGAAGAACAGGTGGAAAAGGCCTTTGTCCTCTGAGTGGTAGAAGGGATCCTCAAAATTGTTCTGATGATATATGTGTAGGACAGAATTATTAATGCTAAAGTGAACAAGAGAATAAACACAGCACAGGAAAACCCTACTATCTCTAGAAATTTGGTGTCCGAACAAGAAAGGTATAATAAAGGGAAATAATCACAACTAAAATGGTCAATAACATTGGACTTACAATAATCAAGCTGTAGGAAGAGCATTACTAATGGGAATATGATTAAGAATGAAGTCAGCCAAGATGCCAAGACAAGCAGTGTGCAGACTTTGTGATTCATGATGGTCAAGTAATGCAGCGGCTTGCAGATGGCAATGTAACGGTCATAGGACATGGCAGCCAGAAGATAAAACTCAGTGACTCCCAAGAAAATTAAAAAAAATAACTGAGCCATACAATCATTAAAAGGGATGGTTTTATCTCCTGTAATAATGGTGGCCAGGAACTTGGGTATACTGACAGTTGTGAATGAAATTTCTAATAAGGAGAAATTTCTGAGGAAGAAATACATGGGGGTTTGGAGGTGGGCATACAGCAGGGTCAGGGTGATAATGGTCAAGTTCCCTGTGATGCTGAGCATGTAGGTGATGAGCAGAAAGATAAAGCTCACAACCTGAAGTTGTGGGTCATCTGACAGTCCCAGGAGGATAAACTCTGTTATTTCTGTGTAGTTTCTCATTTTTTCTTCTTCTTCTTTTGAGTAACCTCCAGGAGAAAACACAAACAGAAGACACAGAAAAGGGGATTATCCATGTATAGCACTGGGATTTGGCTCTGAAAGGAAACCTACTATGCCCTGCTAACATAATTCAGGAGATTGTTTAAAAGTTAATGAAATAGATAACTTGTTTTGAAGTAAGTTTTTATGGCATGTCAGATTTGTGTTTCACATAGAATGTTACTTTATAAAATCTCTAGTTTACAAATTGGCATCAGGCTAAAAATATTTTTAAAAATCTTGTAAAAACAATATATCCTTCACATGAAAAGCAAGGATTAAAATCTATGTTTTTCTCAAACCTAGGAAATACAGGAGGAGAAAAGGTACCTCTTGACTCTTTAAAAGTGTCTCCACAGGATCCCCTCTTATCGGGGTACTCTGTGTCTTTTCTTCAACCTCCATAAATCATCCTATCCTAATGTCTGTCACCTAGTTTCTCGTATAATGATTGTTTCCTAGTGTAATATAGAAAAGCCAAATGTGTCAGGAAAAAGGCCATTCAGTGCCTATGTTTCCAATAGGCAAATCATGGAAGATGAATCTTGAGCTACATGCCAGATTTCTTAAGTTTTGAGTCAGACTCACACTCACCTTCTCAACCTCCTACCCATCTGAAGGCCCAGATAATGGAATAAAGGAATCCAGGTCATGTATCTGTTTTGGTGGTCTTCTCAGATATTAGATAGTCAAGAGTAGAAAGGAGGCAGAGTGGCCATTAAGTATATTGGATCTGTGGCATGAGCTAAGGAAACCAAAGTATGTCAATATCTAAATAAAGCATTACCTTCTGGAGAACATTTTTTTTTTCTTCCAAACCTCTCTATCTACATACTATTAGCATTCTCTCTCTATCTATATGTGTATATTCTGATTTTTACATTATATTTTTATTTTATCTACATTAATATTCCCTTAATAGAAGTTCTGTTTTGTCAGGCTACTAGTATAGTCCATGAAAGAGCAATGAAGTCTTTATTTTGTCATCATAACTAACAGTAGCAGAAATCATTTAACCAATTAATTTCAATATCTGCCTCATTAACTACAGTAAAGTCTTTGACTGTGGAAAATTCTTAAAGAGATGGGAATACCAGACCACCTTACCTGTCTGTTGAGAAACCTGTATGCAGGTCAACAGGCAACAGTTAGAACCAGACATGGAACAACGGACTGGTTCCAAATTGGGAAAGGGATACATCCAAGCTGTATTTTGTCACCCTGCTTATTTCAATTCTATGCAGAATGAAGTGAAGTGAAGTAGCTCAGTTGTGCCTGACTCTTTGCAGCCCCATGGTCTGTAGCCTACCAGGCTCCTCCCTCCATGGGATTCTCCAGACAAGAATACTGGAGTGGGTTGGCACTTCCTTCTCCAGGGGATCTTTCTGACCCAGGGATCGAACCCAGGTCTCCCACGTTGCAAGCAGATGCTTTAACCTCTAAGCCACCAGGGAAGCCCCAGAGTACATCATGTGAAATGCCAGGCTGGATGATGCACAAACTGGAATCAAGATTGCCCAGAAAAATATCAACAGCCTCAAATATGCAGATGATACCACTCAAATGGCAGAAGGTGAAGAGGAACTAAAGAGCCTCTGGGTGAGGATGAAACAAGAGAGTGAAAAAAACTAGTTTAAAATTCAACATTTAAGAAACTAAGATCATGGCATCCAGTCCCATCAGTTCATGGCAAATGGAAATGGAAAAAGTGGAAGCAGTGACAGATTTTTCTTTCTTGGGCTCCAAAATCACTAAGGACAATGACTGCAGCCATGAAATAAAAAGATGCTTGCTCCTTGGAAGACTATGACAATCCTAGACAACATATTTAAAAGCAGAGATATAATTTTACCAAAAAGGTCCATATCGTCAAAGCTATAGGTTTTTCTGTAGTCATGTATGAATGTGAGGGTTGGACCATAACGAAGGCTGAATGCCCAGGAATTGATGCTTTCAAATGATGGTGCTGGAGAACACTCCTGAGAGTCCGTCGGACTGCAAAGAGATCAAACCAGTCAATCCTAAAGGAAATCAACCATGAATATTCAATGGAGGGACTGTTGGTGACTGAAGCAGCAATACTTTGGCCACCTAATGTGAAGAGCCAACTCATTGAAAAATACCCTGATGCTGGAAAAGATTGAAAGCAAAAGGAGAACGGGGCGGCAGAGGGTGAAATGGTTAGTTAGATACAATCACTGACTCAATGCACATGAATCTGAGCAATCTCTAGGAAATAGTGAAGGACAGGGAAGCCTAACATGCTGCAGTCAATGGGGCGGCAAAAAGCTGGACATGACTTAGTGACTGAATAACAACAACAATAACAAATTTCAATATCATTCATTTTGTGAATTCTCATTGACTTGTAGCTTTTACATTCTAGTGTCAGGAGAGAAGTTTTTGCAATAGAATACTTAATTTTAAGGTGTAGGTTTGTTGATTTGTAGCATGTAATTTATTGTAACATTGTGAAAATTTTCACTTTTTTTTTGTTTGTTTTCTCTACAAACCCGAGCTTTCTTTTCATTTACTCCTCTGTATAGCAGAAAGTGGAGCTGCTGCTGATTTAGGGAAAATTCCAACTGAGGTCAATGGTGGCCAGTGCACTGGGAAAAAATGTGATGTTCACATTAAAATGAACCTATCCTTTTGCTAATCCTCAATGACTAGAGAAAAACGTTTAAGAGCACTTGTAAGAAAAGCAAGCCTTACAAGCACAATTCCTGTAGGCAAATGTATGGCAACTCAAGTATTTGATAGATATTTAAAATTTGAAAGTCATTGTTCTCAATGAACAATCCTCTGCAACTAACAGCTATTTATGACTCTAATCTGTAAATCATTTCTGGGGTGTGAGGTGTCAACCATTCCTGGGATGTTTTTGGTAATGTTATAAAAAATATATCCAAGTCTCTAAGTCATCATTTCATACTTTCCTTACTAATGGCTCATTCACATTTTTTCTAGTCCCAAGGATCTTAGGATAGCAAGCTTCATGTTCCTTTATGTCTCTTTCTTTTTAATGAATTCTAGTGTCTTGGATAGCTCAGTGTCAAATTAGGCTTGTGGATCTTTGAAAATGAAAATCAACCTATATAAAGCAAATATTTGCCATTGAGTTAAATAAAATTTGGGGTTAAATAAAATAACTGGAAATGATTTTTAGGACACATCTGCTATTTCACAGTAAATTGTAAGAATAGCTTCTTTGAGAAAAGATCACCAGCATTCCTTAAATGCTACTATTTGAAAAAGCAACAATATGTAAGGATTGAGTGATTGTTTTCCTTATTTTATCTAAATTGTGAGACATGGGTGGGAAGCTCCAAAAATTCTACAATATAACTGGAAACATAAATTAGCTTCTCACATTCTCTATATGTACTGATTTTACTATTCCTAACTTTAAGACTCCTAAGAAGTCATAAGTAATGCTATGAACAAATATAAACTCAAGAGAGTTTGCACCATCAGTATTAATAAAGTTGCATACGTGCTCAGTCATGTCCAACTCTTTGCAACCCTATGAACTGTAGCCCTCCAGGCCCCTCTGTCCATGGGATTTCCCAGGCAAGAATACTGGAGTGAGTTGCTGTTTCCTCCTCCAGGGGATCTTTCCAACCCCAGATCAAGAACCTGGATCTCTTGAATCTTCTGCACTGGCAGGTTGATTCTTTATCACTGAGCTATGTGGGAAGCTCTGGCATTATTACACAAAATTCAAATTATCTGTCTTTCCCTATTAATTAAGGATCTTTTTATTGGTGTTAGGTTTATAAGTTAGGACAATTTGTCATAGAAGAGAGCAGAATATTGGTTAAATTTTATATCTTGGGTAATAGTTTGGATTTATAACAACCCTAATTTTTTTTTTTCTAGAATGATTTGTTTCACTGCTGACTGTGCTTGCTGACATCTAACCATATAATAACTTCATTATGACCGTATTAAAAAATTCATGAGTCGATTTAGAGTATTTTCAGATTATTACCTTAAGACTATTTTTGAATAGTCCTACAGTTAGTTCAGAATTCTGTTTCTCTGACTCCTCTGAAAAAAAGCAAGTTACTTTTTCTTAATGGAAAAGGGGAGTCAAATCAAATTAGTCAGATCAACACACAAACCCATATGATTAGGAATAATGAAGGAAAAAAATATAATCACCTATATCACTTTTAGGATCTGTGGGTTTCCATAGAGATATTCTGCTGCTGCTGCTGCTGCTAAGTTGCTTCAGTCATGTCCAACTCTGTGCCTACCAGGCTCCTCCATCCATGGGATTTTCCAGGCAAGAGTACTTGAGTGGGTTGCCATTGCCTTCTCCGTAGAGATATTCTATTTCTCCCTAAATATCTGTTTGTTAACTAGTATCTATATTTGAAGATAATCTTTAACCTAAACAGGAAAAGAAATTCTTATAAAAATATAGCATTAGGTCTTAATTTAAATTATTTTGTGTGGGATTATTCGGGATTTGCATCCCAAGAGATCTGGATTAAAAATACAACTCTCTCTGAGTAATATGTTTTTTTTTCTTCCCCACTGTAAAAATGAGGGTAATATTTCATAGAATTATTGTGATGGCTAATGATTAAAAGTAAAATTAAATTATATAAAATTTTAAAGCATGTATTCACACACAGTAAATCCTGTTCTCTTTATTATTCCTACAAATAAAATCAATTATTACATTTGATGAAGATGGTCCCACTATAAAACAATAGCAACCATTCTGGAGGAAACTTATTTGAGAGCCAGTACTGTTTATGTACTTATCTCATCGACCTCATTGATTCATTGCAGTAACCTTATGTTACCTTTGAAGAAACTGACAATGAGAGATTAATTATTATAAACAAAACCATACAGCTAGTTAAAGATCAAATTGGAATTCTAAACTATTTCCTCCTGAAACTGAAGCATGTGATATTTATCAGACATTTTTCAATGAGCAGGACTGAACTCAGAATAATTTTCTGAAAATTAATAAATTAGTATGACAAACATGAAACATAAAAAGACTCATTCTTCAGAATCCTTGATATATACAGGAAGGAATGGCAACCCCAAATTATTCATTATTTATTTCACCTGATGAAATGCTAAGCTAAGGATTAATAAATCAGTGCTAAGGAAAGGAAAGTTTGCATTGGCTTTTACTTTACAATCTTACCTCTATTTCTACAAATGCATCACATTAAGAGGCAGAAACTATTAAAAAAATATTGGTAACTACTTCAAGTTTAGGTTAAAATATTTAGCATTTGTAAAAATACTCTATATCAACACACTTGCAATTATCTTCTTTCTGTAGCTATTTTTCTTTGGTGCATTTTGCTTTGTAGCCATGCATGGGAGAAAAAAATGGTGAAGTGTAGCAAGATATCATTACTGTGGTTCTTTATGGACATGATTTTTATATGGATTTTTAACCTGCATGAACCACATGCAGTTTTACCACAACATATGCCCATGGCTCATGGGAAGTACTCCAGTGAATCAAATGTGCCAGCAGAGCCAAGAGGAAAATACTCTAAGGATTATACATATGTTATTAATATTTGTACCACTATTAAATTAGAAAACTTGGTGGACAATGTCCAAAGAGGTAGAAAAGCATGAGAAGTAGGGCAGAAACATATGGAAGATTTGCAAAATTTTTGGAAGAGGTTTTCTGAATTTGGTACATCAGGGTTTCCCTAAAGTATAAACATTTCTTGACCTTGCTGACTGAAATATTGGGATGAATGAATCTTATGTGTAAACACTACATTTCCTTTCTTGTGTAATAAAATGTCCCCATAAAGTGGTGCACTAAGTTATTAAGTATAAAATAAATTATTCAAAAGTTTAATAGAGAACAATGAAAAGAAGAATGAGATACAATATCATGCTCAGGGAATTCCCATAGAAGGCACGAGAGAAGTTAGATGGAACTCGAGGAATCAACCTGCCTGACTTCAGGCTCTACTATAAAGCCACAGTCATCAAGACAGTACGGTACTGGCACAAAGACAGAAATATAGATCAATGGAACAAAATAGAAAGCCCAGAGATAAGTCCACGCACATATGGACACCTTATCTTTGACAAAGGAGGCAAGAATATACAATGGATTAAAGACAATCTCTTTAACAAGTGGTGCTGGGAAAACTGGTCAACCACTTGTAAAAGAATGAAACTAGAGCACTTTCTAACACCATACACAAAAATAAACTCAAAATGGATTAAAGATCTAAACGTAAGACCAGAAACTATAAAACTCCTAGAGGAGAACATAGGCAAAACACTCTCCAACATACATCACAGCAGGATCCTCTATGACCCACCTCCCAGAATATTGGAAATAAAAGCAAAAATAAACAAATGGGACCTAATTAAAATTAAAAGCTGCTGCACAACAAAGGAAATTATAAGCAAGCTGAAAAGACAGCCTTCAGAATTGGAGAAAATAATAGCAAATGAAGCAACCGACAAACAACTAATCTCAAAAATATACAAGCAACTCCTACAGCTCAATTCCAGAAAAATAAATGACCCAATCGAAAAATGGGCCAAAGAACGAAATAGACATTTCTCCAAAGAAGACATACAGATGGCTAACAAACACATGAAAAGATGCTCAACATCACTCATTATCAGAGAAATGCAAATCAAAACCACTATGAGGTACCATTTCATGCCAGTCAGAATGGCTGCAAACCAAAAGTCTACAAGCAATAAATACTGGAGAGGGTGTGGAGAAAAGGGAACCCTCTTACACTGTTGGTGGGAATGCAAACTAGTACAGCCACTATGGAGAACAGTGTGGAGATTCCTTAAAACACTGGAAATAGAACTGCCTTATGATCCAGCAATCCCACTGCTGGGCATACACACTGAGGAAACCAGAACTGAAACAGACACGTGCACCCCACTGTTCATCGCAGCACTGTTTATAATAGACAGGACATGGAAGCAACCTAGATGTCCATCAGCAGATGAATGGATAAGAAAGCTGTGGTACATATACACAATGAAGTATTACTCAGGCATTAAAAAGAATACATTTGAATCAGTTCTAATGAGGTGGATGAAACTGGAGCCTATTATACAGAGTGAAGTAAGTCAGAAAGAAAAACACCAATACAGTATACTAACGCATATATATGGAATTTAGAAAGATGGTAGCAATAACCCTGTATACGAGACAGCAAAAGAGACATTGATGTATAGAACAGTCTTTTGGACTCTGTGGAAGAGGGAGACGGTGGGAAGATTTGGGAAAATGGCATTGAAATATGTGTAATATCATATATGAAACGAGTCGCCAGTCCAGGTTCGAGGCACGATACTGGATGCTTGGGGCTGGTGCACTGGGAAGACCCAGAGGGATGGTATGGGGAGGGAGGAGGGAGGAGGGTTCAGGATGGGGAACACATGTATACTTGGGGCAGATTCATGTTGATATATGGCAAAACCAATACAATATTGTAAAGTTAAATAAAATTTAAAAAAATTTAAAAAAAAATTGAAATAATAATGGAGAGTGCTCAAACTCATCCTACTCTTTTAAACAATTATTATAGAAAGACTGTAATCATAATTCATTGAAGTAAGTTCTGATATTCACATACTATTCTCAGTTGAGAGTCTTGGATACATTATTTGTTGAAACACAAAGAAAATAACTTATAAACCATACTGAAGAGATTTCCACACTGTAGGGAATCGTGCAGTTACTTTTTTCTCCCCTCATGTTGGACATTTATAATTTCTAAGCTTAATTGGAAACGTGAAAATACTGAAGTTAGACTTGATTGATAACTGTGACTTCTTAATAACTCAAAAAAATTATACCATAGACTGTAGATAGGTGTAGTTCTGGTAATTAAAAGAACTGTAAAATTATTGCAAAAGATATGAGAGAGTTTATGTTGATATTATCAGATAATACAGCTCTGTACATAACACTATGCAAATTCCTTAGTGGTTATTATAAATGTTTGCAATCTGTATGAGCATTTTGATTATCAATATCACCAGTCAAGACATACTTTTTCTATAAAAGGGTCATATATTAATAATTTAGAATTTGTAGACCATAAGTCCTTGAGGTAACTAACTGTCCCTCTCTGTAGTGTGGATGCAGCTATGAACAACATGTAAATGAAAGGCCTAAAGCATGTCTAATAAAGCTTTTAATAAAAATAGTTCATGAGCCAAAATTGCCCAATAGGCTATAGATAGTCTATCCACTTGCTGTCTTAAAATTTCCCATAAACTTTGACCAATTGGGCAACAATCTTATAAAATATTTTCAGAGAAAAAGATAAGATAAATGTTTCTGCAAGAGAATAACATTTACAGGTACCTCATAAAGCTGTTGGCAGGATTCGAAGAGGCAATATGAAGAAAACAATTAAAATAGGTCTGCTGCTGCTGTGGCTGCTGCTAAGTCGCTTCAGTCGTGTCTGACTCTGTGCGACCCCATAGATGGCAGCCCGCCAGGCTCCCCTGTCCCTGGGATTTAGGTCTGGACTATAGTTTTTTTTTTTTTTTTAATTTTAATTAGTGGGTAGTTACTTTACAATATTGTATTGGTTTTGCCATACATCAACAGGAATCCGCCACTGGTGTACATGTGTTCCCAATCCTGAACACCCCTCCCACCTCCCTCCCCATACCATCCCTCTGGGTTATCCCAGACTATAGTCATTGCTGAAAAAAAATTATCTCTACCCTCCTCTTTCTTTTTCTCCTTCTCATTATTATCAGAAGTACTATTAATAATGTAAAGAATTTATATATATATATATATATATATATATGAGTTTCTAATCTCTTTTTAAGCTCAGTAAACGTTGTTATGGTCTGTGACATGTTATTGATTATTTACATAGACTTTTACATGCTTAAAAGACTTTATAGTGTAGAATAATTTTGTATAGTGATCTTAAAATACTTTGCAGAATCTCATCCTTGAGTACCATAAAGCTCCATTTCTTTTTTAAAATTTCTTAGCATATATACTTTATTGAAGTATAGTTGACTTACAGTGTTTCAGGTACAAGCCAGGTAATTCAGTTACACATATACACATGTATTATTTTTCAAATTATTTTCCATTATAGGTTATTACATGATATTGTTTATAGTTCCCTATGTGATATAATAAAACTTTGTTGCTTGTTGTATATCTAATTTTATAATTAGAAATATAGCATTTTATTAATATGAAGTCAAGTTGAGTCAAAATGTCAAATTTTTTATTTAGGAAAAAATTCATAAATTTTCTAAGAGAGATATATATATATATGTGTGTATATATATATGTATATATATATATATCCTACAAATACTATTTATATATATATATGTATATGAAAACTGTTCTACTATGCTTGATGAAAGCTTGAGAAAGGACATAAAAAAAAAAGTAGAAGAAATGGAGAAATCTGAAAACAAAAGCTAAATGAGATGGGAGCACTGAATATGAAATAGAAAAAGTGAAACCAACTAAATAAAAGTAAAAGATCATCCTGTGGTCCAGTTCTTCTTAAACATGGCTGCTCCTTAGAATCGTATCTGGAGCTTTGGAGGAAAAAAGCAATACCTGGGCATTTGTATTTTTCAAAAAATTCCAAGATATTTCAGATATGCATCTTTATTTTAAAAGGTGATTATAGGTTTTCCTATTAAATGTTAGTGTTGATGATATAGAATTCTATTGTTGCCCAATCATGATACAATGATATTAAGGAGTAATAGTTACATAATCACAATAGTAAAAGATGTTTTTCAATTTTCACAATCATTAGCCAGAGAGCATTTAAGGATCAATGCAATTGCAAGCTGTAATGGGAACATGATTAATCTAATAATATAAAATGATTCCATACTGTTTGGGAGGTTAAGCAGAAAGATATAGTATTTGGAAGTACATACATGCACAGGTTTTCATCCACCCAGTCAGTCTATGTCTTTTGGTTGATGCATTTGACTCATTTACATTTAAGGTGATTATCAATATGTATCATCCTATTATCATTTTCTTAATTGTTTTGGGTTTATTTTTTGTAGGTCTTTTCCTTGTCTTGTTTCCTGCTTAGAGAAGTTCCTTTAGCATTTGTTGTAAAACTGGTTTGGTGGTGCTGAATTCTTTCAATTTTTGCTTATCTGGAAAGCTTTTGATTTCTCCATCAAATCTGAATGAGGCTTGCTGGGTAGAGTATTCTTGATTGTAGGTTCTTCTCTTTTCATCACTTTAAATATATCATGCCATTCCCTTCTGGCTTGTAGAGTTTCTGTTAAAAAGTCAGTGGATAACCTGATGGAAGTTCCCTTGTATGTTATTTTTCCCTTGTTACTCTTAATATTTAATAAAGTTCTTATATAACTTAGAATTATGAAAGAACCTTGAAGCTCCAACAATAATGAAGTCTAAGGATAAGTAATGAAGTGTATATGTAGAAAACTTTCATGTGCCAAGAATATGACTAAAACTAAAGTCGACTGAGTGCTATTTTTGTAAGATTTCACATTATTTTATTACTCAAAATAGTAAATAATCGTGATAAATGAAAAAAGTATTATTTTGTAGAAGTCCTCATTGAACTCTTCTGTGGGATGAACATAAACATTCCCAAGAGAGATTCACTATAGAAGAGAGTCAAGAGGCTCTGAGCACACCAATGGTAGCTTCCAGAAATCCCTGACGTTCCATGTCATAGCAGAGCTGTTGCCTGGCCTTTGTTCCCAGGAGATCAACACAGGTCTCTCTTCATAGGTCACAACAGCTAAACTTGAATATTTGAGCATTTAGTGCAACTAAATGCCAGATCCTAGTTTAAGACTCTACACTCATAATACCCCACATTGCCATGTCACTTGCAGTTCTCACTTTAAATATTCCTCCCTTAAACTTCTAGACCAACGTTATTGAAGAGGATGATAGAAGTTCCATATCTTCTTAAGGTTTTGGATATTCCATTTTTATTTTTCATGAATCATCATAAAATAGATAAAAAATAATCAAATTTGATTTGTGTGATGATTACTAGTGTCTGGCAGAGTAGTGATGATTTATCTTCTATTATTCACAGCAGAAATGTGAATATCTAAAATAAGATAAGGGAACTATTATGATTTTAGCAAACCAGATATGCAGAATGATAGATACATCCAGTGGAGCTGGGAATCAGCTGAATGGCTTTGGATTAATAGGAGAGGTTTTCCTCTACATTTCTGGAATATCCTTTTGAATTAGTCACTTCATGTAAAAGATAAATGTGGGGTAGAACTCCAAGGGAATAAAACAGTTGTTCATAAAGTTTAATAGCTGAGAAGCAACGATGTTCAAATGGAAAATATACTGGGCTGAAGTCTGGGTAATGGAGCTGCTACTATTTGAGGCAAGTAGTTATTTTTCAGTTCGTGCTTCAGTGCAAAATAAAAAATTGATAAATACTGCATATTCTTTTAAGCTCAAAAATATACACAGTCTTCTATATATATAAAGTTTCTATACATATATACATAGAAAATCTTAGAGAATGTCAAACGTTAATGATTTCAAAGGAATTATCAGATAAACCATTAAGTGAATGATATTTAATATATAAAATAATTATATTTTCTTGTAAATAATATCTAATACCTATAGCCTATTCATGTTGATAATTACATTCATAAACCCCAATATAAAAATAAAGCTGGTAATTAAATTATCTAATCATTAAATATTTTAAAGTTTATTTTATTTGCTAAGAAAATCGTGAATTGATTTCTTGTTGCATAAAAGGTATTGTTACTTTATTCTTTTAAGTTTCATTTATATCTTATGATGGCATTAAGATCATCCACTTCTCTTTTAGATGGCAGTGTTTTCTGATACCTGACAAAAAATGATGTATGTTTTATAGGATTATCCCAACAAAACTGCAAGGACTTGCATAAACTAGACAAAGCAAAAAGTATCAAATTCATTTATCATCTCTGAATAATATGACTCATAAAGATTTCCTAACTTTTCCTGTTAGATTTAGAATAAGAGAACTATTATATAAAACATGACCCACAAATACATTTTAAGAAAAATTGTAAATAAGGTATTAAAAGAAAACAATATTGGCATGAATTAGATAGAATGCTTTTAGAAATGATGATGATATTGGTCATCATGAATTATATTTTTCATCACTTCCTTTTAATACACTTTCTATCTAAATATATTTAAAAAAATAAAAAGGAAGGGAAAAAGAGAAAGAAATGAACCACACAGTGATCACAGAGTTTGTCCTTCTAGGCCTTTCTGATGATCCTGAGCTTCAGATTGTGATTTTCCTCTTTTTATTAATCACATATGTATTAAGTGTCACTGGAAACCTGACCATCATCACCCTAACCTGGGTGGACTCCCATCTCCAGACACCAATGTATTTCTTCCTCCGAAACTTCTCTTTCTTAGAAATCTCCTTTACTACTGTGTGCATCCCTAGATTTCTGGGGGCAATTATTACCAAAGACAAGACTATTTCTTACAACAATTGTGCAGCCCAACTATTTTTCTTTATTTTCATGGGGGTGACTGAATTTTACATTCTAACCGCCATGTCCTATGACCGCTATGTTGCCATCTGCAAGCCCCTGCGTTACACAACCATCATGAGCAGGAAACTCTGCAGCCTGCTTGTGCTCTGTGCTTGGCTCGGTGGGTTTCTGACCATTTTCCCACCCCTTATGCTTCTCCTCCAGCTGGATTACTGTGCTTCCAATGTCATTGATCACTTTGCATGTGACTATTTTCCCCTTTTACAATTGTCTTGTTCAGATACATGGTTCCTAGAAATAATTGGTTTTTACTTTGCTTTGGTTACCTTGCTATTCACTTTGGCCTTAGTGATTTTGTCATATATGTACATTATCAGGACTATTCTGAGAATCCCATCTGCCAGTCAGAGAAAAAAGGCCTTCTCCACTTGTTCCTCTCACATGATTGTCATCACCATCTCCTATGGAAGCTGTATATTCATGTATGCTAATCCCTCAGCCAAAGAAAAGGCATCATTGACAAAAGGAGTAGCTATTCTCAATACCTCTGTGGCCCCCATGCTGAACCCCTTCATCTACACCCTGAGAAACCAGCAAGTGAAACAAGCCTTCAAAGACATGGTCTATAAAGCAGTCTTTTCTGCCAATAAATGATTTTTTGGTCAACTTTAAATGGCAGTTTGGTTAATTCCTGAAATTCCTTAAAGTCTGTATAACTATGGTTGGTCTTTATAGTCTCTTAACATGCCACCTGACAGTTAATATATTATTTTCCCAGTCTGCTGCTTCTACTTCCATTCCTGTTTCTCCAGTGTATTATTTTTTGACATTTAAAAATATAATAAGGTTATTTCTCATGCAGAACTTTTGTAAAAATGAAATGTATTTCTTTAATACATAGCACAATGTGAAAGATGGCTTTAATTCTCTTCAACAGTCCTTGAAAAGATCCTATGATACCACCTTGTACTTCAAATATAGAGTTTCAAAATGAGTGTGTAATTTCCTGTGTATTTTCAAGATGGACATTAATATTTCCTATGGTTTAAAGAATCTATATATTCTGTGTGATATTATGTGTGAAGTGAAAATATCTCCTGTCATATCAACAAACAAGAAACGTCACAGCCATCAGCAATTTCTGGTCTCCAAATGTGAATGAGAGCTCCCAAAACTGAGAACCAGTAGAGTCTCATTCCCTCATGGTGATTGCTGAGTACCTAGGGGTGATGCAAGAAGTAGCCACTTGCAACTCTTTAAGGTGAACAAGGGAACCGGATTTGGCCCCAGATAGCTGAGAAGGAAATGGCAACCCACTCCAGTGTTCTTGCCTGGAGAATCCCAGGGACGGAGGAACCTGGTGGGCTGCCATCTATGGGGTCAAACAGAGTCGGACACGACTGAAGCGACTTAGCAGTAGCAGTAGCAGCTGAGGTGTTTATGAAAGGAATTAATTCACTGGACCTAGAGGTTGCATCTTCCCATACCTAGAATGTTAAATTCCTTAATTTGATACCTGATCTTTGGTGTTCAGAGTGCCTGCTCTCTTTGTTGCGAACTTGTATATAGTCTGACTCCCTCTCTTGTCTTCTTGAAGCAGTTTTCTCAGAGCTACTGAAGTGCTGTTTCCTGGGCTCAGAGTCCTAAACATTCCCATCAAATAAAATAGCTCTCTTCTTTCAGGTTGTGACTATATTTTTTTAGTCGTCATATGCTAAATTCAGTCCAAAGAGATACGTACTCGTGCATCAGACTTTTAATGTCAAGATATTTATTTTGTGAAATTCAATACATGTTTTGAAGGTAAATATTGATCATGATATCATGTAATTTGTATATAATTCACATGTTCTCTATTATTTTGGAAAAAAATTCATTCAAATAATTCAGAATAATTTCAATAAAACTAAAACACTGCCACTTTCCTGAGTTTAGTGATAATATTTATGACGGTTATTTTGAGGTCTTTATCAAATGTTTAAAAACCTCCATTTGTTTAGGGTAAAATTTTTGAGGTTTATTTTATTTGATTGGGTTATTTTCAGTTTCTTCTTTTCCCTTGTAACTTGGTGTTTTTACCTACATCAAGTGGCGGTTCAACCGTCATTCCAGTATTTTGGAGTTTGATTTATTTAGGACTTCATCATGATCAAGTCCACCAAGAGATTTGGGGGCGTCTCACATATTTTATGAGCATGACTTTGGGATGCTTCAGAGGGCCCCTGAGACAACCCAAAGAGCTATTAAACCACCTGGGTTCATTAGACATGTTAGGTTATATGGGAAATATTGTTGAAGGGATTATAAATCTTCCCAGGTCATACTATATGGTTGATTTACTAATATATATATATTATATATATATACATATATAATATATATATAGTAGTAAATATATATATTTAGGATATATATATATATCCTAAAATTATGTAGAATTCGTATAGATCTGATATGCCCTGATAAAAATGTGCTCAATTATAATTCTAGTTATCATATTAGTGTTACATATCACAGCAATGGCCAGGCTACTTTGTCAATTGCAATTTAATCAGATTTTTAACATGCCTTCTATGGTTTCACTGTGATGCCTTTGCAAGAATACAGCTATTTCAAGGTTTATGGAAAAGACTTTTCTAAGATTAACCAATAAAAACTTTTGTTTGTTTGTTATCTGGTAAACTGGTAACAGGCTGGAATTTAGCCAATTCTCTATGTTAAGAGAGCAAAGTTTTCTTAGATTGAAGCTTTCAATAACAGATTATGAATTTCTTTGCCTTTAAGTATTTTATTTGTTTTTTAAATCTTTTGTTACTTTGGTAAAGTAAATAAGAATTATTAAAGATTATGATACATGTAAAAGCTCATTCTGCTTCTACAAGAAATAACGCTTCACTGTTAGACTTTTGCTATTTGATGTCCTTAAAACATGGCAATAGTCTACTCCTAAATCAGAAAATTAAAAATGGGTTAACAATAGATGTATATCAAAGAGTCATGGCTATGGGAAATCCAAGAAGGCAGCTTGGATTTTTCACGCTCCTTGACAAAACTCATTTTTATTTGATGGGTTAAAGCCTTCCCTGGCTACAGGGTTAATGCCCTCACAATGAGAAAAAAAAATGCATTTCACTTAATATTAAGTTCTAGTTTTGTTAATTAAGGTCTGTGTTTACTATGACTCACTTCTGAGAGTTCCTTACTGTTATGTTATATTGATAAGGGTTTAATTAAGTTATTAAAAAGGACACTCTAAGTTTGTTTCTTAAGCTTATCTCAATAGCCAACCTTTCAATGTACAACAAGGAGAGTCACACCTGTCTATAGTCATTTAACCAAGTCAGATGACCCAGGGTATGCTGGGCTATACCTAATGAAAGTTCTTGACTTAAATTCTTGTTTGTGACTTTATTAACAACTGTTAACTGTACTATTTTCTATGTCTCTTGTATCAGAAGATTGTTTCTTATGTTAATAAATGTGTGACTGAGCCTGTGATAAAATGCTGATAAGCAGTTCCATGAGATCAATGATTGTAATAGTGTAACTCTAGATATGGGAAGAAGCAACAAGAGGGACTATATTCCTGGACCAAGAGGCTAGTAAGACAGGTATGGTCCAGAGACTTTTGCTGGTCACAAGACCTGGTCCAATAACAGCACCCTGAGTGGCCAATCAATGAAATCTTCCCTGGACCTGGAATGAGCCTTCCCAGCACTGCGGGGCACAATGGGCATGAAATGCACCCAAAGCATGGTCAAATATGTGGACCCTGCTGACTGGGAGTTGGCACTTGCCAGCTGCCTCTACAAAGATTACATCATGACCACTGCAAGCTGCTGACCTTCAACACCCCTTAAAAGGAGCTCAGGATGGAGATCAGAAATAAGGCACTCTGTGCTCTGGGAAAAGCCCAGAAGAACTGGCCTTCAGATAGTCAGATGTTTTCAGGTAAAGATTTTATGAGCCCAAATTCTTGCATCTTCTTGTACCTAGAGAAACACTAATGTCACGAACCAATGTCTGGCCCTCGTTCTCCTGGCTAGCCCCTGAGGAGCTTTCCTACTTCTTCTAATGTTTGGGCCATGTACCTTTAACTTTTTTGTTAAGTTTGTTTCTTCTAGAATACAAGAAATCTCCAAGTGGTAGTACAACAAGAATATCCTCTGACCAACCGAAAGACAATGCTGAAACAAATCACCTTATCATTCCATGGACTCTCATCTCCCTCCATAAATGCACCCTGACAAAGAAGCAGGCAAAGGGAACCCAGAGCCCCATGACACCCCTGTACAGCCTGAAGAAGCCAGAGTGGTCATCGTTCCTCTTCTCCTGAGACTCAGTTCCCAAATGTTTAAGAAGAGCAATAGGTAGATAGTTAGACATGAACAGGGTATGAACAGGGGCCAAAGAATTGGCCCTAAAAATAAAGGAAGGGAGGAATGTGGTGGCCCAGGGACTAAAAAGCAGATAAATCCAAGGAGGGTCTTGGAATGCAGGAACGAAAAAGCAGACACATATGGTCCTTCCCTCCCCCATGTCATAACTATTAACGGATTTCAGGTCCTCCTGAGCAGTATAACCTGTCTCCCCTTCTACCCCACACAAGGAAGGTATTTGCCTTACTCTTCCCTACCCAGTATGCATGGCTCATTCAATCAGCAAGTGACCCTCAAGATACCTATCCCATTCCTTGTACTTGTACCCTGGGTATAAAAGTGGACTAAGGACTGTTCAACGTTGGTTCTCCCTTGAGCTGGCTCACTGTTGTAACAGCGTCTCTCATTCTTTTTTTCTTTCTTTTTTTAAAAACTTTATTTATTCTTTTATTGAAGGGTAATTGCTTTACAGAATTTTGCTGTTTTCTGTCAAAGCTCAACATGAATCAGCCATAGCTATACATATATCCCCTCCCTTTTGAACCTCCCTCCCAACTCCCTCCCAATCCCACCCTTGTTGATGCATAGCCCCTGTTTGAATTTCCTGAGCCATACAACAAATTCCCCTTGACTATCTATTTTACATATGGTAATGTAAGTTTCCATGTTACTCTTTCCATACTTATCACCTTCTCCTCCCCTCTCCCCATGTCCCTAAGTCTATTGCTTCTCAGGCTTTTGGCTAAGATCAAGTGTAGTATCTCTTCTTATCAGCATCTCCCACTCTAATAAACTTTATTTCCCTCTCATTCTATATGTCTGGAAATTCTTTTCCAACCTGTGCACAGACCACGACAGTATCTTCTATATTTGTGTTTGGAGATTCCTTGGTAAGCTGATTAAAGTTTGGGTCATATCTATTTTGATCCTGTATTGTCCCTAGTGCTCCTATAGTACCTAAAGCTAGAAGAATCTCAATAAATGTTTGTTGAATGAATAATAGTGATTGAGTCAATAGATGAGGTTTATTTCATTTTCTGTCCTTTCTAAAATTATATTAAAAGGAATCTGAGTTGTAAATTCTTATAAAATAGATTTTATGCTTTCAGTAATTACTGGAACACTGACAATCAATCAGATGAAAACAGGACCTCTGGTAGATCTTTCTCAATGATTAGTATCACTATTATGGAAAAATAACCCGAAAAGTGTTTTTGAAGAGTTCGAACAGTTTAAAGTGTATTTAATCCAAAATTTCTCATAAATTTCATTGGAATTCACTGAGTATGATATTTTTTCTCATTCTTGTTTTTATTGTGCTCTATTTGATTTTTAATTTTTTTTATCTAGTAGCACAGAGAGCAACTTTATAGAGACATTTTATCACATAAGAAAGGAAAATGTGATGTTTACTCATAAGATTCATTCATCACAGTATTTTAGTCAGCAAGGGGGAAAAGGTCTATTCTTCAGAGAAATGGTGATTTAGAATATTCAGGAAATCCCTTCCAAAACCCTGTACATTTAGATATCTTCACATAGATAGTAAGCAAAATAATCCATATGCTTCTGCCTTAGTTCTCATGCTTTTCTATCTGTTTGGATATTATCTACAAAGTTTTCTGTTTCAGTAGTGATATAAATGTTGATAATATGTTTATAATCCTTAGTGTATTTCCTCTTGGCCCTGTTGTCACATTTGATTCGCTGGAGCATTTCCCATGAGCCTTAGCCATATGGTGGATAAAGCAACATTTGCCTCATGCAGGTTAAAATTCATATAGAAATCACATCCAGAAAGGACCACAGTAACTCCATATCTTGCTTCCCTTCACTGTGTTTGCTCCCCTGGCTTCCATGTAACATGTATCAAGGAAATTTATCTATAGAAATAAGGTAATTTCAAATGTGTTGAGATAGAGCATTCTTAGAAATGTTCGATATCTTATCCTAAAATTGAAATAGTGACCAGGTTTTTAAAATAGCTTCAGTCACCTGAAGTGATTCATTTCTACAAAAAGAGGTAAGACTGTAAAGTAAAAGCCAATGATAACTTTTTCTTAGCATGGATATATACATTCTTAGCTTAACTTTTCATTACATGGAGATGAATAATTTGGAGTTGCTTTCCCTTTCTGTAAATATCATGGGTTATGAAGAATGAGCATATTAATACTTTGTTTGTCTTAATAATTATTTATTCATTGTTAGAAAATTGCTTTTTGAGTTTGGTCCTCCTCATTGAATATATGTTTGATAAATAACACATGCTTTGGTTCAAGCAGAAAGAATTTAGAATACCAATTTGACCACTTACTAGCTATATGATTTTGTTTAATATTTAGCCTCTCATTGTTAGGTTATTCAAACATTACACAAAGCTATTGTAATGAGTCTATTCAGATCAGATCAGATCAGATCAGTCGCTCAGTCGTGTCCGACTCTTTGTGACCCCATGAATCGCAGCACGCCAGGACTCCCTGTCCATCACCAACTCCCGGAGTTCATTCAGACTCACGTCCATCAAGTCAGTGATGCCATCCAGCCATCTCATCCTCTGTATTCCGCTTCTCCTCTTGCCCCCAATCCCTCCCAGCATCAGAGTCTTTTCCAATGAGTCAACTCTTCACATGAGGTGGCCAAAGTACTGGAGTTTCAGCTTTAGCATCATTCCTTCCAAAGAAATCCCAGGGCTGATCTCCTTCAGAATGGAATGGTTGGATCTCCTTGCAGTCCAAAGGACTCTCAAGAGTCTTCTCCAACACCACAGTTCAAAAGCATCAATTCTTCAGTGCTCAGCCTTCTTCACAGTCCAACTCTCACATCCATACATGACCACAGGAAAAACCATAGCCTTGACTAGATGAACCTTTGTTGGCAAAGTAATGTCTCTGCTTTTGAATATGCTATCTACGTTGGTCATAACTTTCCTTCCAAGGAGTAAGCGTCTTTTAATTTCATGGCTGCAGTCACCATCTGCAGTGATTTTGGAGCCCAGAAAAATAAAGTCTGACACTGTTTCCACTGTTTCCCCATCTATTTACCATGACGTGATGGGACCGGATTCCATGATCTTCGTTTTCTGAATATTGAGCTTTAAGCCAACTTTTTCACTCTCCATTTTCACTTTTATCAAGAGGCTTTTTAGTTCCTCTTCACTTTCTGCCATAAGGGTGGTGTCATCTGCATATCTGAGGTGTTTGATAACTGCATAACTCTTAGCATTGTCTCTCAAATGAGTTTCCTCAAAAATGGTTATTATTTTTTATATTGGGATCATCTTCCTCAAAGGTAATAATTGATTTTACTTTTAGGAATAATAATAAAAATAGTATTTACTCTGGGAATGCATGCTTTAAACTTTTATATAATTTCCTTTTCTTTTAATTAAATTAGCCCTCATAATAATTCCTTGAAATATTATAGTCATGTTCATAGTGGAAAAGAAACCTATAACTCAGAGAGTTGTATTTTTAATAATTTCTCTTGGAATACAAATCCCTAATAGTCTCACACGTTTTTAACTAAAGTTAAGTCCTGATGCCATATTTTTATAAGAATTTATTTCCTTTTTAATTTAAAAATTATCTTCAGACATAGATAATAGTTAAAACTGAGACAATTAGGGGAGAAGCAACATTTCTAGGAAATTATATAGATTTTGAGAGTGACTTAGGTCTTTACAGTTTTCCCTTCATTATTCCTATTCATACTTATTGATGCTTTGATTTGATTTCCCTTTTCCATTAAGAAAGAAACAAGGACTTTTTTTAATTAGAGGACTGAGAGAAACAGGACTCTGAACTAATTGTAGGACTAGCAAAGGCAGTCATAAAGTAATAATTTGAAAATAGTCTAAATTGACTCTTATGAGTTGTTTTTATTTTTTCCCCTTACAGTCATGATAATGTTTTTCCATGGTATTAGATGTCAGCAAACACAATCAGGAGTGCAATGAATCATTCTAGAAAAAATTACCCAAGATATCAAATTTAATAAATATTCTGTTTTCTTCTGTGACAAGTTATTCTAGCTTATAAACCTAACACCAAGAAAAAGATCCTCAAGCGAAAGGAGAAGATAAAGAAGTGGAATACTATGTCCTATGCAAAGGGTGAAAACTGCCTTGAGGATATATATGTTCATAGAATTACTTACGATTTCCTTAGGAGTCTTAAAGTTATGAAGAGAAAATTCAGTACACATAGAGAATGTGAGAAGCTAATTTGTTTCCAATTATATTGTGGAATTTCGAGAGCTTCCCACTCGTGTCTCACAATTTATATAAAATAAGGAAAGTAATCTTTAATAAACATTTAAATATTGTCACTTTTTTAAATTGGTGAATTTGGGGAATGCTAGTGATGTTTCCTCAAAGTAGCCATGCTTACACTTTACTATGGAATAGCATATGTGTCGTGAAAATCACTTCCAGTTATCTTATTTAACACAATGGCCAGCATTTGTTTATCATATAGGTTAATTTTCACTTTCAATGAGCTACATGTCTGTTTCGACAATGAGATCCAAGACACTGTTGCTAAGTCACTTCAGTCGTGTTTGACTCTTTGAGACTCTATGGACTGTAGCCTGCCAGGCCCCTTTGTACATGGGGATTCTCCTGGCTGAATACTGGAGTGGATTGCCATGCCCTCCTCCAGGGCATCTTCCCAACCTAAAGATGGAACCCACATCTCTTATGTCTCCTGAATTGGCAGGCATGTACTTTACCACCAGTGCCACCTGGGAAGCCCTTATCCAAGACACTAGAATTCATTACAAAGGAAGGGACAGAAAGGAATATGTAACTTGTTATCCTAAGTTCCATGGGACTAAGGGAAAAAAATGCTTGAATGAGTTGTAAGGAAAAAAAAAAAAAAAAACTCGGAAATAATGTCTTAGAAATTTGGATATATTCTTCATTACTTTACCAATACCATCCCAGGAATAGTCAACACCTCACATTCCAGAAGTGGTTTACACATCAGAGTCATCAGTTCAGTTCAGTTCAGTCGCTCAGTCATGTATGACTCTTAGACACAGTTGTTAATTACAGATGATCTTTGTTAACTGAGAACAATGACTTTTGTATTTGTAAATATTTATCAAATTCTGGGTTGCCTGAATTTATTGAGGGAACTCAGCTTCCTTTTAACATGAATTCATTATTATTACTGTTAATTCGAATGACAAAATAAAGGTTTTCATTGCTATTTCATGTTTATACTAATACACTGACAAAATAGAGATTCTATTAAGGGAATACTAATGTAGATACTTCCCAGGTGGCACAGTTGGTAAACAATCTGTTTGCCAATGCAAGATTTGCAAGAGACTTGGGCTCAATACTTGGATGGGGAAGATCCCCTGAAGTAGAAGATGGCACCTGCACTCCAGTATTCTTGCCTGGAAAATTCTATTGGCACAGGAGCCTGGTGGGCTACAGTCAATGGGGCTGCAAAGTGTTGGAGACTTCTGAGAAACAGAAACGGACAGAAAATACTAGTAACATTTAGATGGAATAAATTTTGAAGAAAAAATATTCTCTGGAAGGTAATGTTTGTTTTCAGATATCCATATACTTTGGTTGAGAGCTTAGCTGAAGAGCCAATGGAGTGAAGCAACCATCTGTGGGATTATGACTGAACACCTCTAAGTGAGAGTCCTGCCCATGCAGAATGATATGTCAGCATCACAGGAGCCTTGATTGGCATTGGATAGCTGGTCCCTCAACATCCCTGCTGGCAGGCCTCCCCCGGAGTCCCTAAGGGAGCACCACCCTATTCTTTGGGACCAGGGTCAGGTGCAGAGAGCCCTTCATCCTGGGACTGGGTGCAGGCAGAAAGGTAGTCACCCCATCACCCATCACAGCACCCCAATTTGTAGGGAACTTGGTGCTAAACCATTCATAGATGACCTAATTCTTGTTTGAGATTTCCTATGTAGCAGAGCTGCATAGGAATCAACAAACTTCCATCTAGTCAAGGCTGTGGTTTTCCCAGTAGTTATGTATGGATATAAGAGTTCGACTGTGAAGAAAGCTGAGCACTGAAGAATTGATGCTTTTGAACTGTGGTGTTGGAGAAGACTCTTGAGAGTCCCTTGGACTGCAAGGAGATCCAACTGGTCCATTCTAAAGATGAGTCCTGGGTCTTCTTTGGAAGGAATGATGCTAAAGCTGAAACTCCAGTACTTCGGCCATGTCATGCAGAGTTGACTCATTGGAAAAGACTCTGATGCTGGGAGGGATTGGGGTCAGGAGGAGAAGAGGATGACAGAGGATGATGACAGAGGAGGATCACTGACTCGATGTACGTGAGATTGAGTGAACTCCAGGAGTTGGTGATGGACAGGGAGGCCTGGCATGCTGCAATTCATGGGATCGCAAAAAGCTGGACAGGCCTGAGCAACGGAACTGAACTGAGCTGACTGATGTACCAGAGCAGCTCCGTTGCTGCTATCTACTTAAAGCTTCAATAATTTCGCCAGTTGATGCCAAGAGCTGAGTCATTGGAAAAGACTATGATGCTGGGAAAGATTGAGGACAGAAGGAGAAGAGGACGTCAGAGGAATGGCATCACCATGGCAGGATGGCATGGATGACATCACCAATGCAATAGACATGAACTTGAGCAAACTCTGGGAGATAGTGAGGGACAGGGAAGTCTGGCGTGCTTCAGTCCACGGGGTCACAACGAGTCGGACATGATTTGGAGACTGAACAACACATTTTGGTTTCCTTAACTCATAACACAGATGCAATCTACCAAACATCCAGTCTGCCTCCTCTCTAGACTGTCTAATATCTGAGAAGACTGCTGAAGCAAATCCATTATCTGCATTCCTTTATTCTATTAACTGGGGCCTCAGAAGAGGAGTATGAGGTTGGGAAGTTAATATAAGTCTGAGTGGAAACTTAGAAATCTGTCATGTTATTAAAGATTTCATTCCAATGACTTTTATTTTGGAGACATATTCACTGGTTGAC
Source organism: Bos indicus x Bos taurus (assembly GCF_003369695.1). Taxonomy (NCBI): domain Eukaryota; kingdom Metazoa; phylum Chordata; class Mammalia; order Artiodactyla; family Bovidae; genus Bos; species Bos indicus x Bos taurus. The sequence continues at coordinate 61,367,106 of NC_040080.1, forward strand.
TTTTTCCTGACACATTTAGGTTTTCTATATTACAGTAGAGAATAACAACACAAGGAACCAGCTGACACAAACTAGGATAGGATGATTTTATGGGGCTTGAAAAAAGACGAAGTCTTTCCCAGCAGGAGGGAATCCTCTAAGAGTGGGGGGTGGGGCATTTTACAAGTCAACAGGTAGCATTTATTTTACTGTATTTCCTAGGTTTTGGAAAGATCTAGGTGATAATCCCTCCCTTTTCAATTCAGGTATGTGATTTGGATAAGATTTTTTTTAATTATTTCTACTCTGATTGCAACCTGTAAAACAGGGATTTGATAAAGAAATATTCTATGTGAAACACACATACTGGCATATGGTAAAAACTTACTTTAAAGTAAGTTACCTATTTTTTTTAACTTGCTTTTAAAAATCTCCTGAATTATGTTAGCATGGCATAGTAAGTTTACTTTCAGAGACAAATCCCATTGTTATACATGGATAATCCCCTTTTCTGTGTCTTCCCTTTGTGTTTTCTTCTGACGGTTACTTAAAAGAAGAAGTAAAATGAGAAACAACACAGAAATAAGAGATTTTATCCTCCTGGGACTGTCGGATGACCCACAACTTCAGGTTGTGATCTTTGTCTTTCTGCTCATCACCTACATGCTCAGCATCACTGGGAACTTGACCATTATCACACTGACCCTGCTGGATATCCACCTCCAGACCCCCATGTATTTCTTCCTCAGGAGTTTCTCCATATTGGAAGTTTCATTCACAACTGTCACTATTCCCAAGTTCTTGGCCACCATTATTACGGGAGATAAAACCATCTCTTTTAATAATTGTATGACTCAGTTATTTTTTTTCATTTTCTTGGGAGTCACTGAGTTTTACCTTCTGGTTGCCATGTCCTATGACCGCTACATTGCCATCTGCAAACCACTGCATTACATGACCATCATGAATCACAGAGTCTGCACGCTGCTTGTCTTGGCCTCTTGGCTGACTTCATTCTTAATTATATTCCCATTACTCATGTTCTTCATACAGCTTGATTACTGTAAGTCCAATGTTATCAACCATTTTACTTGTGATTATTTCCCTTTATTACACCTTTCTTGTTCAGACACCAAATTCCTAGAGATACTGGGGTTTTCCTGTGCTGTGTTTATCCTCTTGTTCACTTTAGCATTAATAATTCTGTCCTACACATATGTCATCAGAACAATTTTGAGGATCCCTTCTACTACTCAGAGGACAAAAGCCTTTTCCACATGTTCGTCCCACATGATTGTCATCTCCATCTCTTATGGCAGCTGCATTTTCATGTATGTGAATCCATCTGCAAAAGACAGGGTCTCTTTGAGCAAGGGAGTGGCTGTGCTAAATACCTCAGTAGCACCCATGCTGAACCCCTTTATCTACACTCTTAGGAATCAGCAAGTCAAGAGAGCCTTCATGGACATGGCAAGGAAGACTATGTTTTTCTCAAGGAAATGAAAATATAAAAGTCCCTGTTTCATGAATTCGAGGCATATCAGTGAAGAGCAATTAAATTAAAATCCTGGTTTTTCAAAATTTATTAATATCCACACAGCCTCCCTAGATTCATTTTCATCATTTATATTTTTATTGTCAGCAGTTTACTAAGGATATTTGCATATGTTTATTTTATTTTTGCCATTTAAATTTGAACTCTTCATATGTGTACATACGTACACATTTTTTTCCACTCAGATTGCAAACCTTCTCTCATGCAGTTTTCTTCTGGTGAAATTTCAAAATGCAAGAGAGAATAGCATTTTGTGCTTTCACCAGAATTACTCTTTTCAGTAACTGAGTAAATATTGTATCATGTTTAACCTTATTTTTATTACCACACAAGGACAATTAACATAATCTGACAGTCTCATTAGAACATTGCATATACTCTCCTTTTCATACTGTGGCCAATTTAGTAACTACATGACAAACAGTACAACTTAAAAGAATGGTGTAATTACACTTTCTTGAGAAATCAAATAACTTTTCTCATTAGTGAGTTTAACATTTTCTGTGCTGTATAATTTATCAACTCAAAGACTATTATAGTGAAGCAAACTAGAAAGCTATTAAGGAAAACTATGAAATAGCCTCCACTTTTTGGGGAACTCTAAAATTAACATATCTATCATAATAATTCTTTTAAAATGCCTGAAGAAATTATAAAAATAATACACAATGTGAGAGTTGCAAGTTAAATTTTATTGGGGCAATATGATGATTGCAATCTGGGAGACAGACCTCAGATATCTGTGAGAAACAGATCTAAAGAGGTATAGGGGAAGGACAGTATATATGTGATTTGGCAAAAAGGGAGTATATGTATTCAAGCACATTTCTTTTTGTAGAAAGTTTCTGCTCGTCTCATGAAAAGTCTGCTAGTTATGAGAAACAATCGTCACCATGAAGAATTTTAGTGTTTTTGTTGATATGAGGAGATACAAGAATTGGGCTCATAAAATCAGCTCCTGAGGCTGTTTAACTATCTGAAGGCCTGTCCTGCCAGTTTTCCCAGAGCACAAAGTGCCTCAGTCCTGCTCTCCACATGGAACTCCTTCAGGCGGTGTTGAACATCAGCAGCTGCACAGCACATGATTTAACCCTTGTAGAGGCAGATGGCAAGCACTCATGGCAAGTGCCAATTTGTAGCTGACAAAATAAATATTATTGGATACCAAAGATGACCACATTTACTGTGGTCAGTTGTATATTTAAATAAAAGCTTGATATTAAGCTGATCTTTTGATAATCAGTAGCTAAGGGGTGTTATAACTTTCTCATATTTGTGACTATTCTGAGATAATAGCTTGTACATACAATTCTTTTAACTGCCTCTTTAAGTGATATGCCTAATCAATAGGAGTAAAGAAGGTAACAAGAGCAAAGTTTTACCATATATAAACTTGAGGGTTTTTGTTAAAAATGCTTATTTAAGCATTATCATATTGGAAAATGTACTGATTAGAATATATATGAATAATCATACAAGATCATGCAATTCTGACCCTGAACACTTTTTCGTTTCTGTTTTCCCTGAAGTCAAAAATTTATATAATCATGAAAGGTACTCAAACTCATTCCTCATTTTTTTTGTATTTTATTTTTTAACTTTACAATATTGTATTGATTTTGCCATATATCAACATGAATCTGCCACAGGTATACATGTGTTCAGGATAGGGAACACATCCCTCACTTTTAAACCATTATTATACAAAGACGGTAACCATAACTCAGAGGCAAGTTTTTCCTGATATTCACATACCATATTCAATTGAGAGTCTTAGATCTATCATTTGATGAAACATAAGAAAAACAACTTACAAAAATAATACTGATATTTCCACGTTGTAGGGAAGTCATGCCATTACTTTCTCCTTCCCTCATGCTGAAACATTTATAATTTCTAAGCTTGATTGGAAGCATGTGAAAATACTGAAGTTTAGACTTGATTGAGGGTTGGGAGTTCTTATTCACTCAATAAAAATATACCATAAATAGTAGATAGGTTACTTCTGGGAATTAAAAGATCTGTAAAAATTTTACAAAATTTATGAAGGAGCCTACGCTGATATTTTCAGATAATGCAGCTCTCTACATCATTCTATACAAACTTTTCAGTGTTTAGTTTAAATGTTTGCTATCAGTATAATCATTTTGATTATCAATAGCAGGGATCAACACAGACTTTTTCTGTAAAAGGGTAATACATTAATAATTTAGGATTTGTAGGCATAGTGTCCCTGATTCAATTACTCGGTTCTTCCTGTCTTTATTTTTGATGCAGCTATGAACAACATGTAAATGAAAGGGCTCAGGTGTGTTCAGTAAAACTTTTAACAAAAATAGGTGGTGGGTCAAACTTCCCAGTGAGCAATGGATTGTCCACCAACCTCCTGTCTTAGAATTTTCCTAAACATTGACCCATATATTATTTCTTGTTTAAAATAAGGTAGTATGACTAATAGGTCCATCTAGTCAAAGCTATGGTTTTTCCAGTAGTCATGTATGGATGTGAGAGTTGGACTATAAAGAAAGCTGAGTGCTGAAGAATTGATGCTTTGAAATGCTGTGTTGGAGAAGACTCTTGAGAGTTCCTTGGACAGCAAAGTGATCCAAATAGTCCATCCTAAAGGAAATCATTCCTGAATCTTCATTGGAAGGACTGATGTTGAAGCTGAAACTCCAATACTTTGGCCAACTAATGTGAAGAACTGACTCATTTGAAGAAACCCTGATGCTGGGAAGGAAGGAAGGTGGGAGGAGAAGGGGACGAAAGAGGATGAGATGGCTGGATGGCATTATCAACTCAATGGACATGAGTTTGAGTGAACTCCAGGAGTTGGTGATGAACAGGGAAACCTGGCGTGCTGCAGTTCATGGTGTCGCAAAGAGTCGTACACGACTGAGTTATTGAACTGAACTGAACTGAACTGAAGAGTGAAGTTTTCAGAAATCCACATTATTCCTGAGATTCTTTTTCTCAAACAAAATGGCTTATGTTGTAACATTTTATACTTCGTCAAATACATACGAATAAAAAAATTTACAGAAAATTCTGAAGCAATATTCAGCTTTATTCAATTTATTTGGTTCAACATGTGGGGAAGTTCAGAATAGAAATAAATAAAAAGGAATCATATAACTGTAGTGAAAGAGTTTTGAGAGAATATGAATGAAGAAATAATTGACCAGAACTTCATTTTTTAATGCTACAGTTAGTTGCATTTACTGGAGAAAAAGATAAACTTTTGGATGGTATCCTTAAAGGCTTGCTTCACTTGCTGGTTCCTCAGTGTATATATAAACGGATTCATCATAGGAGCAACAGAAGTATCCAGAATTGCTACTCCTTTCATCAAGGATGTCTTTTCTTTTGCTGAAGGGTTGATATACACAAATATACAGCTTCCGTAAGAGATGGAAATGACAATCATGTGAGACGAGCATGTAGAAAAAGCCTTTTTTCTCTGACTGGCAGAAGGCAGTCTTAGAATTGTCTTGATGATAAACATGTAGGATAGAATTATTAATGCCAAAGTAAAAAGCAGAATCCCTATTGCAGAGTAAAATCCAAACACTTCAAGGAGCCATGTGTCTGAGCATGATAGTTGCAAGAGAGGGAAATAGTCACAAGTAAAGTGATCAATGATATTAGAACCACAGTAATCTAACTGGAGAAAAAGAATAACTGGTGGGAAGATGTTTAAGAACCCTGCCAGCCAAGCACAAAAGACAAGCAATACACAGACTCTGTTGTTCATGATGGTTGTGTAATGCAGGGGTTTGCAGATAGCTACATAGCGATCATAGGACATGGCAGTTAGAAGATAAAATTCAGTGATACCCAAGAAAATGAAGAAAAACAGCTGAGTTGTACAATTGTTGTATGAAATTGCTTTGTCCCTGGTGATAATTGTGCCCAGAAATCTAGGAATACAGACAGTTGTAAAGGAGATTTCTAATATAGAGAAGTTCCTGAGGAAAAAATACATAGGTGTCTGTAGATGAGAGTCCACCAAGGTGAGAATGATGATGGTCAAATTTCCAGTGACACTTAATATATATGTGATGATTAAAAAGAGAAAAATCACAATCTGAAGCTCTGGGTCATCTGATAGCCCCAGAAGAATGAATTCTGTGGGTCTTGTGTGGTTTTTCATTTCTGATTATTTTCTCTCTCATTAGAACAGAAAATGTATGCTCTCCCTGAAGTTGCTCAGTCATGTCTGACTCTTTGCAACCCTATGGACTGTAGCCTACCAGGCTCCTCTGTCCAATCAAATTTTCCAAGCAAGAGTACTCGAGTGGGTTGCCATTTCCTTCTCCAATATGCTCTCCCTATAGGACTTAAAAAACGTTAAAAGATATTTGCGGATAGAATACAAAATTTTAAAGCTTCCATCATGAAGTAGTGTTTGACATTGAAAACCTCTCTTCCCATACAGTAACTTCTCCAGTTTCCTTTCAACCTTTCATTCAATTAATGAATATTATCTGAAGTTAAATACTGAGCTCTCATCTTCAAAAATACACTCTCACAGGCCATGGATGAAATAAAAGTTACGTGTTAACATTTAAACTGGGACATTTCTTCTACTGTTTTCTTTATTAAGACTTCAAATTATTCTTTAAAATATTTAGCTTCTTTGGTGATAATATGATAAAATTTAATTTATTCTTCTCCTTTCCTCAGTCTTATAAAAACCAGTATGCTTTGTAGATAATCTAAATACAGAGTTTATAATCTTACAGAGGCTATGTAGCCCTCTTCCACATTTATATTTTGAAAAACTGAGGCCCACTTGTTTTGGAAACTTTCACAAGTTTAAATGACTCGTGTACATAGTAAATATCTCACTTTAGAATATGTGTTTTCCATTGGAATATTTTTTTGGTGTTCTCTGTTTTCTTATGGGTTTGGTTGATGCAACCCTTTCCCACATCATTGTTTTCTATTTCTGATAAAAGGCCGGAAGGACAAGAGAGTGTAACTTCTGCTACTAAAATAAATATTGTGTAAAAATAGTTTAGTTCATGCAATGAGCACATCAGTTTTCTTTTGTTTTACAATATTGCTTTAGAAAGTGACCAAGTAGATGGTCAAAACTTTTACTGGGAAACAGATATTCCTTTACATGCTGTGCTATGCTAAGTCACTTCAGTCATGTCTGACTCTGTGGGACCCCATAGACGGCAGCCCACCAGGCTCCCCCATCCCTGGGATTCTCCAGGCAAGAACAATGGAGTGGGTTGCCATTTCCTTCTCCAATGCCCGAAAGTGAAAAGTGAAAGTGAAGTGCTCAGTCGTGTCCGACTCTTAGCGACCCCTTGGATTGCAGCCTAACAGCCTCTCTGTCCATGGGATTTTCCAAGCAAGAGTACTGGAGTAGGGTGCCATTACCTTCTCTGATTCCTTTACATAGAGAATGTCATTTCATTTCTGTAACAGAAAACCATTTAACTTAAGAAAAGTTAATGAAAAGCCCTAGACTTATTGCTGTGCTGGTTCTTTAGGACTCTATGAATAGTCTTCTTGTTAGTAAATAATCACCTTTTCATATCAAAAAGGTTTTGAATTCATAAACCCATAAACAAATACTATTTTCAAACATTTTAATGAGAAGGAATCATATTATTATACTGGAAAATATCAAAGATACTTACTCCCTGGTTCTTCTTGATGATTTAGTCTCAAATTTTAAAGTCTGATTACTTCCATATTTAGATAAATTCAGAGGTGGTGAATTGAGTTGGCAACTTATTTGGTTTCTTTTGTACTCTCAAATCAAGTATGGTGATTTAACTTTGTCATGGCTCTCAAGGTTTATAGTTCTCATTATGTTTAGACTGGTAATATTTGACCCACAATATCCTTCATTCCTGCTGCTACAAATTTGAGGAATATTTTCATTATAATGCAATGCATAGTTGCTCTTTGTCTGTTACCCAAGCTCTGTGTAAAAACTTAATTACACCTGGGCAGACTCATAAAGTACTTCTTACACTTGCTCCTTTTCATATAATATGAAATACTACTTACTAAGACATTTTCTTTGTACTAATGCAAAGATTTTAAATGAATATTTTGTAATTCTATGATAATCTATCTATACAATTTAAGTAACATTTTCCTTAGGCTTCAGAGCCTAACATATTCTACAAATTCTTCTTTGAAAAACAGAAAATAGGAATGTTCTTCTCTATGTATGTCATACACATGGAACTGGATTTATTTTATCTGTCTCCTGTTAGCCCAGGGGAATCTAAGCAAAGAGAGCGCCAATGAGGCATCATTAAAAGATACATGTGAGTCAGTTTTGTAAATATGGATACAAAAATGTAAAAAGGCAAAATGACTGAGATACATGAGGCAACTTCAGAAACAGCATGTGATATTGAGTGCATGAAAGTTTAATTTAGATTTGACTCTTGTATGATTGGGGCTTCCCTGGTGGCTCAGAGGTTAAAGCATCTGCCTGGAATGCAGGAGACCTGGGTTCTATCCCTGGGTCAGGAAGATCCCCTGGAGAAGGAAATGCCAACCCACTCCAGTATTCTTGCTTGGAGAATCCCATGGAGGGAGGAGCCTGGTAGGCTACAGTCCATGGGGTAGCAAAGAGTTGGACACGTCTAAGAGACTTCACTTCACTCACTTTACTTGTATGATTATGTTTAAGGAATATACTTTTTCTCCCAGAAATTCTGGATTTACCCTTAAGAGAGTTAGTGTGCTTATTTCCCTTGAATTTTGAGTTTGGATCATAGAAACAATGAGTCTCTACAAATAGATTTGTATTTGTACAACTCCAGAGAGGCAGTTTTTAAACATTTACCAGAAATCAATAGTCCTTCTCATTTAGAACATCTGTCAGCCATGCAGTGGATATTCAATAAATGTAAAATAAATAAACATATTTAAATAATTTATGTGCAGAGTCAATCCCTGTTAGTCAACAGAACCTTAACAACTGATTGCAACATGTATTATTGGTAAAGAAGTTGAGAAAGAAAATATGAAAAGAATCACTAGTTGGATACACAAATAAAGGTGAAGTCTCTCACCATGGCAGATTTCAAGCTATCAGTGTACCCTTACTGAGCTCAGAGGTGAGAACAGACTTGCAACCATTGGCTCCCAGGATGTGGTCCAGGCAAGCTCCAGCACACCACTGCTGGGAGTGCATCAGTTCATCTACAAAGTAGATAAAGGTCCCTGCTTTCATGGGGTGAGGGATGTAAGAGAATACAGACAATAAACCTGAACATAATTGACTAGTAAACTATATATATGGTATATCATATGTTAACGAGTAGTTTGTAAAAGAAGAGAAAACTGAAAAATCTTGGAAGTAGGGAGATACTGTAATATTAAAAAAACGTCATTGGGGTGGATGTTTGTCATTGAGGTGACATTTGAACAGAGACCTAAAGGAGTGGAGGGTGCTAACCATGCAAATATCTGGGAAAGGAGACTTTCCAGTAAAAGAAATATTTAGTGTAAGACACTAAGGCCCTAGGAGGAAAATTGTGTTATTTGCAATGAATGGCACATTTGTTTCTTCCTTTCCAATACTTTTATATATATTTAGTTTTCTTATGATAGTTCCCTGGATAGACCTTCCAACAGAGTACTAAATGAAAGGAGTTATGGTGATAGTTCTCCTTTTATAACCGATTTTATCAAGACTTGGCTACTGTTTAAAACATTAAAATTGTTAGCTATCATTCTTAACTTATGAATATTATCAAATATACACTAAGATAGAGAACTGGAGAAATAAGTTTCATTTACAGATCAAGCAGACTCAATAAATGTGAGAGCTTTTAAAATATTTGCATTAACTCTCTTTTTAAAACTTTAAATAATTTTATTAATATATATTAAACCAGAACTGAAATAGAGTACTTTTTCATCCCTGTATATTTTCAGTATGAATTCCTAAAATACATGTTTGATTTTTGCTTAACCATGATGCAATTTTCAAGCTAGTAAAATTAACCAAAGGTCTTTGGTATTATTTATCATCTTGCAATACTCAGAGGTACCCAGTTGTCCCAAAATATTATTTTGCCTTAACTTGTTCAAATTGAGTTAAACAAGGAACATATAGCGTATCTAGTTGTGATGATCTCATCAGGTTATTTATGCTACCGAGAAAAAAAATATTCTGTTGTATTTTACTAAGAGACTGTTAAGAATCATGACTGGTCATTGCATTTTGTTCAAGGATATGTGATTTTCTTTTTTCAACCTTTGATTTTCATCTTTAATCCTTTAATGTAACAGATTCCACAAATAAGCTTTCTACAGATAAATTACCTTTGGGATAAAATCATATGTAATATGAAATGCTAGTTTTGATACTTTTAGTACTTTACCTTTTAGGGTTCAAATTGTTGATGATATTTAATTTCTTACATTATGTTTTGATATCAAGAATAAAAATCTCCAAAACTGAGTTAGAAATGCTTGTCTCATCTTTTCCTCTGGAAATAATTTATAAGATTATGCTAATTTACCTTCATAATAAAAAGAGCTGGAGTTAAAATTAAAACTTACATCTATTATTGAATTTTCACATTTCAATCAAATTAGCCCATATTAAACAAAGAAAATAGCATATGGGTTAATGTTTATGGCAAAAGTCTAAAACAGGGGTGAGTGAACTAAGGTTTATGGGCCAAATTTGGCCCAGTTCCTATTTTTGTTAAAGAAAGCTGTGGTACATATACACAATGGAATATTAGCCATTAAAAAGAATGCATTTGAATCAGTTCTAATGAGGTGAATGAAACTGGAGCCTATTATACAGAGTGAAGTAAGCCAGAAAGAAAAACACCAATACAGTATACTAACTCATATATATGGAATTTAGAAAGATGGTAATAATAACCCTGTATGCGAGACAGCAAAAGAAACACAGATGTATAGAACAGTCTTTTGGACTCTGAGGGAGAGGGTGAGGCTGGGATGGTTTGGGAGAATGGCATTAAAACATGTATATTATCATATGTGAAACGAATTGCCAGTCCAGATTCAATGCATGATACAGGGTGCTTGGGGCTGGTGCACTGGGGTGATCCAGAGAGATGGTATGGGGAGGGAGGTGGGAGGGGGGTTTAGGATGGGGAACACGTGTACACCCATGGTGGATCCATGTCAATGTATGGCAAAACCAATAAAATATTGTAAATTAAAAAAAAAAAAAAAAGAAAAAAAAGATAATGTAACATAGCATTACAAAGAAAAAACAAAAAGTTTTATTGGACATGAGCCCTTCCATTCACACAATGCTTATAGCAGCATTTGTATTACAAAAATGGAGAGTTGAATAGTTTCAACAGGGGCACTATGGTCTGCAAATTCTAAATTATTATTTTTTTCTAAATTATTGATATATTGCCCTTTTACAGAAAATTTGTGTTTACCTCTGATATTGATAATCAGTGTTTACATGCAGATTGCAAACATTTATATTAACCACTAAGGAGTTTGTAAGAGTTATGTGGAGAGCTCCATTATCTGATAATATCAGCATAAACTCCTCTTTTGCAATTCATTTATACTTCTTTTAATTCCCAGACTATAGTTTATGGTATCAAGAACTCACAATCATCAATCGAGTCTAAACTTCAGTATATTCAAATATTTCCTATTAAGCTAGGAAATCATAAATGTTTCAGCATGAGGGGAGGAAATAGTAATTCCACAACTTTCCTACTAAGTCAAAATCACCTCAGTATTTTTTAATAAGTTATTTTATTTGTTTTTCAGTAAATTTTGGACTTCTGTCTCTCAATTGATAATAGTACATGAATATCAGGAAGAATTTAGCTCTGTGAATTACAATTATACTCTTTCTGGATAAATGTTTTAAAAATGTAGGACGAGGTTGAGTATCACTCATTATTATTCCAAGTTTTGACTTCAGGGAAAACATAAAAAAATAAAAATTCAGTGTCAGAATAGCATAATCTTGTATGAACGTTTTATAAATTTTAATCAATACATTTTCCAAAGTAATGCAATTTTCTAGTGCTTAAAATACAGCGAACTTACAATTTTTCTTTAGCCTCAAATACCTTTGCCAATGTGAGTTTCATTATCCCTACTAATTAGGTTTGTCATTTAAGCCGATTATTGAATGAATTGTATCTGTAAGATATTACCTCAAAATAGCCACAAATATGAGAAAGTTACAGAAACTCTTAGCTATTGATTATTGAAAAGATCAGCATAACATCAATCATTTATTTAAATATACAAATGGCCACAAAAAATATAGTCATATATGGTATCTGGTAATATTCATTCTTGAACCTTTCTTTAAGAATTGTTACAGCATATATATTAGTTAAATATTTCCAAAAAGGGGGTTATTTCACAGTTTTGCTAAATGTATATATTCATATTGATAAATTATATGGCACAGAAGATTTAAGCTGAGTAAAGAGGAAAGTTTTTGAGTTCTCAGAAAATATAATTACATTATGTTCTTAGTCGTATTGTTTTCATGTAACTACTAGGTAGGCCACAATATGCAGAGGAGAGTATATGTAATAGTCTAATGAGATGAACAGATTATTCATATGGTCATTGTAGAGTAAATTAAAAATAGTGCTTTACATGATTTAATATTTCCTGAAATTCTAGAAAGAGTGTTTTCTGGTGAAATCATAAAACACAGGTCTCTCTTGAGTGCTCTTGCTCTGCCTCTTCTATCTTTAATTTTTTAAGAAATACTGTCCAAAAACGTGGAATTAAAAACATTTCAAAGAAGAATTATGAGGTCAGTTCATGGTTATAGAGTGGAAGGACTAGCCTGAAGGAAGGGAAGTGTATGAGAGAAGGATGGGAATGGGGAAAAAAATGTATCTAATATCCTTGGCAAGAGCTAGCAATAAAAGTATGAGAAATGAAAAACAACTCTAGAGATACTATGTGAAAATAATTAGATTTGTTAGTAATTTATAATAATTACTCAACAATAGTGTATGGCTTCCCCAATGGCCCAGTAGATAAAGAATCTGCCTGCAGTGCAGGAGACACAGGAGACACAGATTCAATCCATGGGTCAGGAAGATTGCCTGGAGGAGGAAATGGCAACCCAATCCGGTATTTCTTACCTGAAAAATCTCATGGACAGAGTTTAGCAGGCTACAGTCCAAAGGAACACAAAGAGTTGGATGCGACTGAAATGAACAATAAAGAATAATGATCAACAATGTATATATGCCAGTCCCAATCACACACCACCCCTCACCCCCGCTTCCTTTGGCAAGCAGTAGTTTATTGGATAGGTTAATTTTCACCCTAAATGAACCACAAGCCTGATTCACCATGAGATATATAAGACATTAGAAATCTTAAGGGAGAGAAAGGAATATGAAGCTTGTTATTCTAAATTTCATGGGAATAGCAGGAAAAGTGTGAATAAGTCCTAAGGAAGGTTAAGTCTGAAATGAGGTCTTAAAGACTTGGGTATATTCTTCATTGCTTTATCAAAAACATCCCAAGAATGGTTGACACTTCACATTCTGAAATGGTTTAAGGATCAGAGTTATGTACAGCAGTTAATTAGAGAAGAGTGTTGTTAATTGAGAACAATGACTTTTACACTTGCATTAATGAATATTTATCAAATATTGATTTGCCATGAATTTGTCTACAGACAATGTAAAGCCTGCTGTTTCTGTAAGTTTCAAGATATTGTTTTCCTCTGATCTTTGAGGATTAGCAAAAGGATATACTCATTTTCTCCTAAACATCACATGATTTCCCAGTAGAATTGGCCACCATTCATCTCAGTTGGAATTTTCCCTAAATCGAGAGTAGCTATAGTTTTCTTATACAGTAAAGTGAATGAAAAGGCTCAGGCTTGTAGAAGAGAAAAAACACTGAGAATTTTCACAATATTATGATGCATTACATACTAAAAAAAAAGGCTTCCCTGGTGGCTCAAATGGTAAAGAATCTGCTGGCAATGGAGGAGACCCAGTTAGATCCCTTGGTCAGCAAGATCCCCTGGAGAAGGGAATGGCTACTCACTCCAGTATTCTTGCCTGGAGAATCTCATGAATAGAGGAGCCTGATGGGATATAGTCCATAGGTTTGCAAAGAGCTGGACAGAACTGAGCAACTAAGCATGCACATACAACAAATCAATAAACCTATATCTTGAAATTAAATATTCTATTGCAGTAAGTTCTCTCCTAATACCGAAATGTAAATTTTACCATTCAAAGAGAATTCACAGAATGAGTGATCTTGAAAATAACTGGGTCAATTTATTGACCTTTTAAAATAAATGCATTGTTATTTTTGTTACTGTTAAACAGCAAGACAAAGTAAAAGTCTTTCATTGCTACTTAAGAATTATACCAATATACTGACAAAATAGAGATTTTACTAAGTGAATATCAATGTAGAAAAAAGGAAAATATAAAAATAAAACATAGGATAGAAAGCAGAATATACATGAAACTGGAGCCGATTATACAGAGTGAAGTAAGCCAGAAAGAAAAACACCATAAAGTATACTAACACATATATATGGGATTTAGAAAGATGGTAACAATAACCCTGTATGGGAGACAGCAAAAGAGACACAGATGTATAGAACAGTCTTTTAGACTCTGTGGGAGGGGGGGTGATGATTTGGGAGAATGGCATTGAAACATGTATAATATCATATAAGAAACGAATTGCCAGTCCTGGTTCAATACAGGATACAGGAAGCTTGGGGCTGGTGCACTGGGATGATCCAGAGGGATGGTATCAGGAGGGAGGTGGGAGGGGGGTTCAGGATTGGGAACATGTGTACAGCTGTGGCAGATACATGTTGATGTATGGCAAAACCAGTACATTATTGTAAAGTAATTAGCCTCTAATTAAAATAAATAAATTTAATTTAAAAAGAAGAAAAAAAAAGAATATACACACACATATAGAGAGAATAATAATATTTAGATGGCAGAGATTTTGAAGAAAAAAATATTCTCTGAAAGATAATGTTTTATGTTTGATTTTAGATATTCATACAACTTAGTTTCCTTAGCCAATGACACAGATGCAGTCTATGAAAAATCCACTCTGCCTCCTCTGTACTCTGGAGTCTGTACACAAGTTCCCCAACTTTTTGTACCAGGGATCAGTTTAGCAGATGACAACTTTTCCAAGGACCTGGGTAGAGGCTAGTTACAGGATGGTTCAAATTCATTTTGCATATTGTGCACTTTATTTCTATTATTATTACATCTTTGTCACATCAAATCATCAGGCATTAGATTTCAGAGTTCATAAACCCTGGCTCCAATACTCGAGATGGTCACAATAGTGAATCCATTAGGTATGATTCAGGTAAGGAGTCAGAAGTTAGGAAGGTGGGTGTGAGTCAGAGTGAGAACTTAGAAGTCTTTCATATTGTTGAAGATTTAAGTCCAATGACTTTCATTTGGGAGACGGACCCATTTGAGTGACCTTTTCCCTGACATATTTGGATTTTCTAAATTAACTAGCAAAATAATAATATAATAAATCAGGTAAAAGATTAGGAAATAATGCAATCTAACTGAATTTGAAGAAAAGACGAGGAGTTTCCCATTGGGAAAGACATATTTTAGGAAAGGATTTCAAAGATCAATAGATAGCATTTCTATTTCAGTATTTCATATACATAGAAAAGCCTAGGTTAGAATTCCTGCTCTTCGCATTTAAAGTATGTGATTTGAATAAAAATTTTAAGCATATTTTTAACCTATTTCAATCAGTGAAATAGTTATTTTAAAATAAATATTCTGTGTCTCTTTTGCTGTCTCGCGTACAAGGTTGTCATTATCATTTTTCTAAATACCATATATATACGTTAGTATACTGTATTGGTGTTTTTCTTTCTGGCTTACTTCACTCTGTATAATAGGCTCCAGTTTCATCCACCTCATTAGAACTGATTCAAATGTATTCTTTTTAATGGCTGAGTAATACTCCATTGTGTATATGTACCACAGCATTCTTATCCATTCATCTGCTGATGGACATCTAGGTTGCTTCCGTGTCCTGACTATTATAAGGAGTGCTGTGATGAACATTGGGGTACACGTGTCTCTTTCAATTCTGGTTTCCTCGGTGTGTATGCCCAGCAGTGGGATTGCTGGGTCATATGGCCAGTCCAGGTTCGATGCAGGATACAGGAAGCTTGGGGCTGGTGCACTGGGTGACCCAGAGGGATGGTATGGGGAGGAAGGTGGGAGGGGGGTTCAGGATGGGTAATACATGTACACCCATGGTGGATGCATGTTGATGTATGGCAAAACCAATACAATATTGTAGAGTAAAATAATAATAAAAATAAAATAAAATAAGAAAAAAATGAAACAAGAATAAAATAAATATTCTATGAAAAACACACACTGGCATATGTTAAAAAAAAATCTTTAAAGATAAGTTGTTTCAAAGATCTCCCAAGTTAAATTAGTATGGCATAGCCCTTCCAGAAATAAATTCCAGTGCTATCTGTGAATAGTTTGCTTTTCTTTTAGTCTCTTTGTGTTTTACCCTGAAGGATACTCAAAAGAAGATGACAAGGAGAAACTACATAGAAATAAGAGAGTTTATCCTTCTGGAACTGTCAGATCACCCACAATTTCACGTTGTGAGCTGTATCTTTCTACTCACCACCTTCATGCTCAGTATCACTGGAAACCTGACCATTAATCACCCTAACCCTGATGGATGCTCACCTACAGACCCTGATGTATTTCTTCCGCAGAAATTTCTCCATATTAGGGGTGTCATCCACAACTGTCACTGTACCCAAATTCCTTATCACCATTACTACAGGAGAGAAAACCTTTTCTTTTACTGATTGTATGGCTCTCTCTCTCTCTCTCTCTTTTTTTTTTTTTTCCATTCTCTTACGAGTCATTGAGTTTTGCCTACTGGTTGCCAAGTCTTCTGACCATTACATTGCCATCTGCAAATAGCTGCAGTACATGAGCACCATGAATAGTAGACTCTGCACACTACTTTTCTTGGCTTCTTGGTTGACTTCATCCTTAATCATTTTCTCATCACTCATGCTGTTCAGACAACTTGATTATGCTATTGATCATTTTACTTGTGATTATTTCCCCTTTCACACATTTTTTGTCCAGACACCAAATTGCTAGAGATGATGGGCTTTCTTCCTACTGCTGTGTTTACCCTAATGTTCACTTTGGTATTAATAATTCTGTCCTATCCATATATCATCAGAACAATTTTGAGGATCTCTTCCACCACTCAGAGGACAAGGGCCTTTTCCACGTGTTATTCCCACAAATTGTCACCTCAATCTCTTATGGTAGCTACATTTTCATGTACATGAATCCATCAGCAAAGGACAGGGTGCCTTTGAGCAAGGGAGTGGCTGTGCTAAACACCTCAGTTATCCCCATGCTGAAGCCCTTTATTTATACCCTAAGGAATCTGAAAGTCAAGTGAGCCTTCATGGACATGGCCAGGAAGACTGTACTCTTCTCAGGAAATGAAAAAATAAAAGCCTTGTTTTATAAATTAGAGGCATAACAATGAGCAATCAAATAAAAACCAGGGCTTTCAAAGTCTATTAATTTTTACATAGTCTCCCTGCAAGTATTTTTTAGTGCTCATACTTTTATTGCTAGCACCTTACCAAATATGAGTGCAGTTGTGCAATAGTTTGAACATTCTTTGGAATTGTCTTTCTTTGGGATTGGATATGAAAACTGGCATATCGAGTGCAGCATTTTAACAACATCATCTTTTAGGAATTGAAAGAATTCCACAGGATTTCCATCACCTCCACTAGTTTTGTTCATAGTGATGCTTCCTAAGGCTAACCTGACTTCAGACTCCAGGATGTCTGGTTCTAGGTGAGAGATCACACCATCATGGTTATCTGGGTCTTAAGATCTTTTTTGTATAGTTCTTCTGTGTATTCTTGCCAGCTCTTCTTAATATCTTCTTCTTCTATTAGGTCCATACCATTTCTGCACTTTATTGTGACCATTTTTGCATGAAATATTCACTTGGCATCTCTAATTTTCTTGAAGAGATGTCTAGTCTTTCCCATTCTCTAGTTTTCCTCAATTTCCCTGTATTGTTCACTGAGGAAGGCTTTCTTACCTCTGCTTGTTATTCTTGGGAACTCTATATTCACATGGATATATCCTTCCTTTTCTCCTTTGCCTTTCGCTTCTCTACTTTTCTCAGCTATTCGTAAGATCTCCTCAGACAGCCATTTTGCCTTTTTGCATTTCTTTTCCTTGAGGATGTTCTTGGTCACTGTCTTCTGTAGAATGTCACGAACCTCCATCCATAGTTCTTCAGGCACTCTATCAGATCTATTCCCTTGAATCTATTTGTCACTTCCACTGCATAATCATAAAGGATTTGATTTAGGTCATATCTGAATGGTCTAGTGATTTGCCCTACTTTCTTCAATTGAAGTCTGAATTTGGCAGTAAGGAGCTCATGATCTGAGCCATAGTCAGCTCCCAGTCTTGTTTTTTCTGACTGCATAGAGCTTCCCCACCTTCAGCTGCAAAGAATATAATCAATCTGATTTCAGTATTGACCATCTGGAGATGTCCATGTGTAGAGTCTTCTTTTGCGTTGTTGGAAGAGGGTGTTTCTCTTGGCAAAACTCGATTAGGCTTTGCCCTGCTTCATTCTGTATTCCAAATTTGCCTATTATTCCAGGTATTTCTTGACTTCCTACTTTGCATTCCAGTCCCCTATGATGAAAAGGGCATCTTTTTTGGGTGTTAGTTCTAGAAGGTCCTGTAGGTCTTCATAGAGCCATTCAACTTCAGCTTCTTCAGCATTACTGGTC
Source organism: Bos indicus x Bos taurus (assembly GCF_003369695.1). Classification (NCBI taxonomy): domain Eukaryota; kingdom Metazoa; phylum Chordata; class Mammalia; order Artiodactyla; family Bovidae; genus Bos; species Bos indicus x Bos taurus. The sequence continues at coordinate 61,385,486 of NC_040080.1, forward strand.
GGGGCATAGACTTAGATTACTGTGATATTGAATGGTTTGCCTTGCAAACAAACAGAGTTCATTCTGTCGTTTTTGAGATTGCACCCAAGTACTGTATTTCACACTAGCCCTTTGTTGACTATGAGGGCTACTCCATTTCTTCTACTTCTTACCCACAGTAGTAGATATAAAAGTCCTCTGAGTTAAATTCATCCATTCCAGTCCATTTTAGTCCTCTGATTCTTAAATGTTGATGTTCACTCTTGCCATCTCCTATTTGACCACTTTTGATTTACCTTTTCACGGGGTCGCAGAGTTGGACATGGTTGAGCGACTGAACTGAACTGAACTGAACTGATTTACCTTAATTCATGGACCTAACATTCCAGGTTCCTATGCAATATTGTTCTTTACAGCATCAGACTTTAGTTACATTACCAGTCACATCCAAACTGGGCCTTGTTTTCACTTTCGCTTCATCTCTTCATTCTTTCTGGAGTTATTTCTCCACTCTTGTCCAGTAGCATATTGAGCACCTACCAACCAGGGGAGTTCATCTTTCAGTGTCATATCTTTTTGAATTTTCATACTGTTCCTGCATTTCTCAAGGCAAGAATACTGAGGTGGTTTCCATTCCCTTCTCCAGAGCACCACGCTTTGTCAGAACTCTCCACCATGAAGAATGTTCAAACTACCACACAATTGCACTTATCTCACACTCTAGCAAAGTAATGGTCAAATTCTCTGAATGAGGCTTCAACAGCACATTAACTGAGAACTTCCTGATGTTAGAACTGGATTTAGAAAGGTCAAAGAACCAGAGATCAAATTGCCAACGTCCGTTGGACCATAGAAAATTCAACAAAGTTCCAGAAAAATATCTACTTCTTCTTTATTGACTATGCCAAAGCCTTTGACCGTGTGGATCACAACAAACTGTGGAAAATTCTTAAAGTGATGGGAATACCAGATCACCTTACCTACATCCTGAGAAATGTGTATGCCATTCCGGAAGCAGCAGTTAGAACTGGACATGGAACAATAGACTGGTACCAAATTGGGAAAGGAGTACGCTAAGGCTGTATATTGTCACCCTGCTCATTTAACTTATATGCAGCGTACATCATGCGAAATGCCAGGCTGGATGAAGCACAAGATGGGATCAAGATTGATGAGAGAAATAACAATAACTTAGATAAGTAGATAACACAATCCTTTGGGCAGAAAGTGAAGAGGAACTAAAGAGCCTCTTCATGAAAGTAAAAGAAGAGAGTGAAAAAGCTGGCTTGAAACTCAGCATTTAAAACACAAAGATCATGGCATCCGGTACCATCACTTCATGGCATATACACGGGGAAACAATGGAAACAATGACAAACTTTAAATTCTTGGGCCCCAAAATCATTGCAGATGATGACTGCAGACATGAAATTAAAAGACACTTGCATCTTGGAAGAAAAGCTATGACCAAACTAGACAGCATATTAAAAAGCAGACATTGTCAACAAAGATGCATCTAGTTAAAGCTATGGTTTTTTTCAATAGTCATGTATGATGTGAGAGTTGGACCATAAAGAATACTGAGTGCCAAAGAATTGATGCTCTTGAACTGTGGTGTTGGAGAAGACTCTTGAGAGTCCCTTGGGCTGCAATGAGATCAAACCAGTCAATCCCAAAGAAAATCAGTCCTGAATATTCATTGGAAGGGCTAATACTGACGCTGAAGCTCCAATACTTTGGTCACTTGATGCAAAGAACTGACTAACTGGAAAAGACCCTGATGCTGGGAAAGAGTGAAGGCAGGAGGAGAAGGGGACGACAGAGGATGAGATGGTTGGATGGCATCACTGACTCAATGCACATGAGTTTGAGCAAGCTCCAAGAGTTGGGGATAGACCAGGAAGCCTGGCCTGTTGCAGTCCATGGGGTTGCAAAGAAATGAACATGAGTGAATGACTGAATTGAACTACCAAATATAGTATATACATTTTTTGCCATACAAATTCTCATCATTCTCTCATGTATTACCCTTCCTTTGGGCTCATCATTCCATTCAACCTTGGAACTCACCTCATTTCCATCTTTGAAATGTTTTTTCATTCCATGTTTTCACAATATTTCTTACAAAATTAGGACAGACAGTAAAAGGCAGAGCAGCAACACCTGAGAGAGACCTGTATTTTGATTTTGACAGGAAACACTCTTTATAGAAATTCAGGAAATATTCAATCATGCTGAATACTAGTTTTCAATGTTTTTTAATGTTGGATAATTGCCTTACAATGTTGTGTTGGTTTCTGCCATATGTTAGCATGAGTCTGTCATAAGTATACATATGTCTCCTCCTTTTTGACTTCACTCCCACCTCCTACCCCAGCCCACCTCTCTAGGTTGTCATAGAGGCTGGGGTTAAGCTCACTGTGCTGTACTGCAACTTCTCATTGGCTATCTGTCTTATATATTTTAATGTATGAGTTTCAATTATTGTCTTTCAATTTGCGCCACCCTCTCCCAACCATCACCGCTATGTACACAGGTCTGTTCTCTACATCTGTGTCTCTAATTGCTGCCCTGAAAGTAGGTTCATCGGTACCATTTTTCTAGATTCCATATATATGTGTTAATATACAATATTTGTTTTTCTCTTTCTGATTTACTTCACTCTATAACAGGCTCTAGGTTTATCTACCTCACTATATTTGTTTCCAGTTTGTTCCTTTATGTGGGTGCTTGGCTTGTTATGAACCAGTTTATAACCCAGCTTATGGTTGTGCATTTGTGCTCAGTCATGGCCAACTCTTTGTGACACTAGAGTCACAAAGGACTATAGCCTGACAGCCTCCTCTGTCCATGTGCTTACCACAATTTCTTTATCCATTCCATCTGCCGATGGTCATCAAGGTTGCTCTCATGTTCTGGCTATTGTGAATAGTGCTGCAGTGAACACTGGAGTACCTGTGTCTTAGAATTGTGATTTTCTGAATATATGCCCGGTATTAAGACTACTGGGTCATATGGAAGTTTTATTCCTATTTTTCAAAGAAATCACCATACTATTCTTCATAGTGGCTCTATAAATTCACATTCCCACCAACTTTGCAAGAGGATTCCCATTTCTTCACATCCTCTCCAGTATTTGTTTGATGACGGCCATATTGACCGACGTGAGGTTTTACCTCATTGTAGTTTTGACAAGTGAAGTTGAGTATTTTTTCATGTGTTTATTAGCCATCTGTATGTCTTCTTTGGAGAAATAGCCGTCCATTTATGTCTTCTGCTCATTGTGTCAATGACTTGTTCTTTTGTTATTGAACTACATGAGTTGCTTTTTTAGAGATTGATCCTTTGTCCGTTGCTTCATTTGCAACTATTTTCTCCCATTCTGAGGGCTGTTTTGTCATCTTGTTTATGATTTCCTTTGCTGTGCAAAAGCTTTTAAGTTTAATAAGGTCCTGCTCCTGCTGCTGCTGCTGCTAAGTCGCTTCAGTCATGTCCGACTCTGTGCGACCCCATAGACAGCAGCCCACCAGGCTCCCCCGTCCCTGGGATTCTCCAGGCAAGAACACTGGAGTGGGTTGCCATTTCTTTCTCCAATGCATGAAAGTGAAAAGTGAAAGTGAAGTCACTCAGTTGTGTCCGACTCCTAGCAACCCCATGGACTGCAGCCCACCAAGCCCCTCCATCCATGGGATTTTCCAGGCAAGAGTACTGTTGCTATTGCCTTCTCCGTAATAAGGTCCTACTTGATTTTACTACCGAAACATAAAGAGGTGGAGGTCTGTAATCCGTTTGGAGTTTATCTTTGTGAATGGTGTAAGGAAGTGTTCTAATTTTATTCTTTTGCACAAAGCTGTCCAGTTTTCCCTGCACCACTTATTGAAGAGGCTGTCTTTCCTCTGTTGCATATTCTTGCCTCTTTTGTCGAAGATAAGGTGCCCAAAAGTGCTTGGGTTTATCTCTGGGCTTTCCATTTTGTTACATTGATTCTTGCAATTCAAGAATTGGTATGTCTCTCCATCTGTTTATGTCATCTTTGACTTCTTTCATCAATGTCTTATAGTTTTCTTTATACAGCTCTTTTGTGCACTTATTCTTAGATATTTTATTGTTATTGTTACTTTGATGAATGGAGTTGATTCTTTATTTTCTCTTTCAGATTTTTGTTGCTAGTGTATTGGAATTCAATGGATTTCTGCATATTGATTTTGTATCCTACAACCTTACTAAATTAACTGATTAGTCTAGTCATTTTCTGATGGTATTTGTACGGTTTTCTTTGTATAGTATCATGCTGTCACCAATGAAAGTTTTACTTCTTTTCCAATCTGGATCCCTTTTCTTTCTTGTTCTTCTCTATTGCCAATTAAAATTAACACCAATTTTACCTTTTCATCATGGCTGTGAAATAAGAACAGTCATATGAAACATTTCCAGAGGAAACGATAAGGTAAAAATATCTTCAATAGAAAATCAATAACAGTTACCTCAGAAAATTGTTTAAGAAAAGCTTTGATGAATTTAGTGTATTAAAAAGCAGAAACATCACTTTGCCAACAATGATCTGTATAGTCAAAGCTATGGGTTTTTCAGTAGTCATGTAAGGATGTGAGAGTTGGACAAGAAAGAAGGCTGAGCACACAAGAATTGATGCTTTTAGACTATGCTGCTAGAGAATACTCTGGAGAGTCCTTTGGACTGCGAGATCAAACCAGTTAGTCCTACAGGAAATCAACTCTGAATATTCATTGGAAGGACTGATGCTGAAGCTGAAACTCTAATACTTTGGCCACCTTATGTGAAGAGCATACTCACTGGAAAAGACCGTGATGCTGGGAAAAATTGAGGGCAGGAAGGGAAGGGGGCAACAGAGGATGAGATGCTTGGAAGGCATTACTAGATCATGGAAATGAGTTTGAGCAAACTCAGGGAGCTAGTGAAGGACAGCAGAGCCTCGTGTGCTGCAGTCCATGAGAGCACAAAGGACTGAAAATGACGAATGAGTGACTGTAAAATGAGTGACTGAAAATGAGTGACTGACGAAATGACTGACGAAAATGACGAATGCGTGACTGAAAATGAAATAAAGCTGTTCACAAGATTCAATGAGCCAATATGAAGAAAATAATTAGAATAGGCCTGGAATATAGTAATTGCTGAAAAAATATTAACTCTACCCTCCTCTTTCTTCTCTCTCCTCATTATTATAAAAGTATTATAATAGTATAAAGAGTTAAAATATACTTCAGTTTCTAAACTTTAAAAATATTTAAGTTGATATTTATATTTATTTTCAACCCTCTAGTGATTGTTGTTGTTTGATTTCATGAAAATTCCAGATAGAATAAAAATTCCTAATAATGTCATTTCTATTACCTGGTAGAAAATTTCAGAAATCCACATCAATTCTGACATTCTTTTCATCAAACTAAATGGCCTATAAAATTGTAACACCAACCCGTGTTCTTTACTTCATCCAAATATATTTGAATAAAAAATTATAGAAAATTCTGAAGTAATATTCAACTTTATACAGTTAATTAGGTTCAGTGTGGGGAATTTTTTAACATGGGAACAGATGAAAAGGATTCATACAACTGTACTGAAAGAGTTTAGGCAGATTATGAGTAACAGAAAGCATTGACAAGAACTTTACTCTTTTATTGATATAATAACTTGCATTTCCGGGGGTAAAGATAACCTTTTGGATGGTCTCCTTGAAGGCTTGTTTCACTTGCTGGTTCCTCAGAGAATATATAAATGGTCATCATAAGAGGAACAGAAGCATTCAGAATAGATGCTCCTTTGTTCAAGGATGCCTTTCTTTTGCTAAAGGGTTGGCATACATGAATATACAGCTTCCATAAGAGATGGAAATGACAATGACATGAGAGGAGCATGAAGAAAATGCCTTTTTTCTCTGACTGGCAGAAGGCAGTCCCAGAATTGTCTTGATGATGAAAATGTAGGATAGAATCTTTAATGCCAAAGTAAAAAGCAGAATCACTATTGCAGAGTAAAAACCAATCACTTCAAGGAGCCACGTGCCTGAGCAGGATAGTTGCAAGAGGGGGAAATAGTCACAAGCAAAGTGATCAATGATATTAGAACCACAGTAAGCTAACTAGAGAAACAGAATAACAGGTGGGAAGATGTTTAAGAACCCTGCCAGCCAAGCACAAAAGACAAGCAGTACACAGACTCTGTTGTTCATGATGGTTGTGTAATGCAGGGGTTTGCAGACAGCTACATAGCGATCATAGGACATGGCAGTTAGAAGATAAAACTCTGATACCCAAGAAAATGAAGAAAAACAACTGAGCTGTACAATCATTGTATGAAATCATTTTGTCCCTGGTGATAATTGTGCTCAGAAATCTAGGAATACAGAGTTATAAAGAAAATTTTTAATATAGAGAATGAAAGGTTGTTGTTGAATCATGCAAATACACAGGGATTCTTGGCCCCTGGAGGAGAAGAATTCAAACCGGGGCCAGAGACGAGGCTTGATCGCTCAGAGCTTTTGTGTAATAAAGTTTTATTTTTATTAAAGTATAAAGGAGATAGAGAAAGCTTCTGACATAGGCATCAGAAGGGGACAAAAAGAGTACCCCCCTGCTAGTCTTCAGCTGGATGTTATATAGTCACTAGCAGTCTGTTAATGAAAGAAAGGAATGTCTTAAAATTCAGAATGGCACCAGGCCCCTCACCCATAAGATGCATTTTGGGATAATCTTGGCGCCAAATGGTTTATCCTGGGCCATAAAATGATTAACTTGAATCTTGAAGAAGGGCAGACCACGATACAAATAGTTTCATTTACATAGATTAGGGGAACAATATCCATACTGGTTTGTCAAGTAGCTTCTGGGCCAAGAGGCTGAACCGACTTGGAGACAGAGTTTGGGGTAAAGGCATAGTACATTAGCATAGCTTAAGACAAACATTTCCACAAGAAAAAGGCATTGATTATCTCTAGGTTCAAGAATACCTAACTTCAGGTGAAACCAGGTGTCATTATGGCAACATAGTATTTTAAGAGAAACCTCCCTTTAAATTTGTATAGAGAAGGAAAAAAATATTGCTAGTTTGTTTCCTCCTGCCGCTTAAGAGAGATAAAAATGTCTGACACTTGCAGGCTATTTCCTCCATTTGGAGACCCCTGGCCTTCCTGCCTGTTACCCTCTCAAGAAGTTCCTGAGGAAAAAAATACATAGGTGTCTGTAGATGGGAGTCCACCAAGGTGAGAATGATGATGGTCAAATTTCCAGTGACAGTTAATATATATGTGATGATTAAAAAGATAAAAATCACAATCTGAGGCTCTGGGTCATCTGATAGCCCCAGAAGAATATATTCTGTGGGTCTTGTGTGGTTTTTCATTGCTGATCTTTTCCCGCCATTCAAACAGAAAATGGATGTGTTTCCTATAAGAAATAAAAGGTGAAAATACATTTGAGGATAGAATACAAAACTTTTAAAGTATCCTTCATGACGATAATGAATGAAATTCAAAATTCACCTACAGAACTCTCTCCAATTTCCATTCAACTTTCCAAAATCACTGCAGATGGTGACGGCAGCCATGAAATTAAAAGACGCTTACTCCTTGGAAGGAAAGTTATAACCAACCTAGAAAGCATATTTAAAAGCAGAGACATTCCTTTGCCAACAAAGGTCCGTCTAGTCAAGGCTATGGTTTTTCCAATGGTCATGTATGGTTGTGAGAGTTGGACTGTAAAGAAGGCTGAGCACCGAAGAATAGATGCTTTTGCACTATGGTGTTGGAGAAGACTCTTGAGAGTCCCTTGGACTGCAAGGAAATCCACCCAGTCCATTCTGAAGGAGATCAGCCCTGGGATTTCTTTAGAAGAAATTATGCTAAAGCTGAAACTTCAGTACTTTGGCCACCTCATGCGAAGAGTTGACTCATTGGAAAAGACTCTGATGCTGGGAGGGATTGGGGGCAGGAGGAGAAGGGGACGACAGAGGATGAGATGGCTGGATGGCATCACTGACTCTATGGACGTGAGTCTGACTGAACTCCGGGAGTTGGTGATGGACAGGGAGGCCTGCCGTGCTGCGATTCATAGCAAAGAGTTGCAAAGAGTCGGACACGACTGAGCGACTGAACTGAACTGAACTGAAGGAATATTATCTGAAGTTCAAAATCATTATTTCTTCTTCAAAATACACTGTCATAGACTTTGGATAAAATAAAACTATTATGATAACACTTAAATAGGGCTTTTTTTTTCTAATAAATTTTAATTGGTTCAAGGTATTCTTTAAAATATTTAGCTTCCTTTATAAAAAGTACAGAAATATTTAAATTGGTTCTCCTCCTTTCCTCATTAGTATAAAAACCAGTATAATTTGCAGATAACATAAATAGAGTTTGAAAGCATACAGACTTTATGTATGCCTACTTCTACATTTTATATTTTGCATAACTGAGGCCCACTTTGTTTAGGTGACTTTCACTAGTTTAAACGACTAGTGAACATAGTAAATCTGTGGGAAATTGTTAAAGAGATGGGAATACCAGACAATCTAACCTGCCTCCTGAGAAACCTATATGCAGGACAAGAAGCAGCAGTTAGGACTGGACACTGAACAATGGACTGTTTCAAAATTGGGAAAGGAGTACTTCAGGGCTGTATATTATCACCTTGCATGCTTGTGTGTATGTGTGTTAGTTGCTCAGTCGTGTCTGACTTTTTACGAACCCATGGTCTGTAGCCATAGTCCCTGTGGATCACAACAAACTGTGGAAAATTCTTAAAGAGATGGGAATACCAGACCACCTGACCTGCTTCCTGAGAAATCTGTATGCAGGTCAAGAAGCAACAGTTAGAACTGGACATGGAACAAAAGAATGGTTCTAAATCAGGGAAGGTGTACCTCAAGGCTGCATATTGTCACTCTGCTTATTCAACTTATATGCAGAGTACATCATGCAAAATGCCGGGCTGGATGAAGCACAAGCTGGAATCAAGATTGTGGGCAGAAATATCAATAACCTCAGATATGCAGATGACACCACCCTTATGGCAGAAAGTAAGGAAGAACTAAAGAGCCTCTTGAAGAATGTGAAAGAGGAGGAGAATGAAAAAGTTGGCTGAAAACATTCAGAACACTAAGATCACAGCAACCAGTCCCATCACTCCATGGCAAATAGACTGGGAAACAGCAGAAACAGTGACAGACTTTATTTTGGGGGGCTGTAAAATCACTCCAGATGGTGACTGTAAACATGAAATTAAAATACGCTTCCTTCTTGGAAGAAAAACTATGACCAACCTCAACAGCATTTTAAAAAGCAGAGACATTATTTGCCAGCAAAAGTCCATCTAGTCAAAGCTTTGGTTTTTCTAGTAGTCACGTGTGGATGTTAGTCATGTGTGGGCTATAAAGAAAGCCGAGTGCCAAAAAATTGATGCATTTGAACTGTGGTGTTGGAGAAGACTCCTGAGAGCCCCTTGGACTGCAAGAAGATCAAACCAGTCAATCCTAAGTGAAATCAGTTCTGAATATTCATTGGAAGAGCTGACTCACTGGAAAAGACCCTGATGCTGTGAAAGATTGAGGGCTGAGGTGATGGGGACGAAAGAAGATGAGACGCCTCATGGCATCATAGATTCAGTGGACATGAGTTTGAGCAAACTTCAGGAAATAGTGAGGGACAGGGAAGACTGGCATGCTGCAGTTCATGAGGGTGGAAAGAGTCAGACACAACTAACCACCTGAGCAACAACAACACAGCATAGTAATATATCACTTTAGAATATAGGTAGATACCCATGGGAGTATTTTGTGGCACTCTCTCCTAATTTACTTTCATAAAGGTTTGGTTAATGTAATGCCTTAATTTCTTCCTTTTCTGATAAAAGACCAAAAGCACAAGAAACTGTAACTTCTGCTACCAAATTAAATAATTGCCTACACTCAGTTTAGTTCATACAATGCACACTTATTTTCTTTTATTTTACAATTTTGCCTTAGCAAATGAATAAGTAGATGGACAAAACCTTTACTGGGAAGCAGATATTCCTTTAAATAAGGAATGTTATTTTTATAGTTTTATTTCTATAAATGAAAACCATTTATTTTAGGAAAAATTAATGAACAACTCAATCTTTATTGCTATGCGGCTTCTTTAGGACTCCATGAATAGCATTCTTGTTAGTAAACCACCAATAACTCCTTAATAACAAAAATTTCCTAAATTCACAAACTCATATGCAAATATGACTTTAAAACACGTAAATGAGATGTAATAATATGCATTAACCTGAATAATAACAAATTATACTTGCTTTCTGGTTTTTCTTGATGATTTAGTCTCAAATTTTATGGTCTGATCACTTCAATAATTATATAATTGCAGAGTTGGTGAGCTGAGTTAGCAATTTATTTAGTTTTAATTGTACTCTCAAAACAAATATGGTGACTTAACCGTTTCATTGCTCTCAGGATTATATTCTCATGGTGGTTCGACTGGTAATATTTGACCCACAATATCCTTCATTCCTGATATTGCAAAATTGGGGCACATTTCATTATACTGTGAATCATAGTTGATTTTTGTCTCTTATCCAAGCTCTGTATACAAACTCAGTTGTACTTGGGGTGACTAGTCAAATATTTCTTACACCTTTTCACATAATAAAAGCTCTACTTATATTAAAACATTTTATTTATATTAATGCACAGATTTTAAATGACAATTTTGTAATTCTATGATTATTTATCCATGCAATTTAAGTAATATTTTCTTTAGGCTTCAGAGACTGTTATATTTTCCTACAAATGCTGCTTTGAGAAAAAGAGATTTAGAAATTTCTTCTCCATGTATGTCATACACAGGGAATTGGATTTACCTTGTCTTTCCTGTTTTCTCAGGGTAATTTGTTAAGTAAACAGAGGGCTGATGAGGCATTATTAAAAGACACAGGTGAATCAGTTTTGTGAGGATTAATAAGAAAGTGCTTACGTTTCCCTAGTAGCTCAGTGGTAAAGCATCCACTTGCCAATGCTAGAGACACGGCTGTGATCCCTGAAGTGGGAAGATTCCTCAAGCCATGAAGCAACTAAGACAGTTTGCCACAAAATCTAAGCCTATACTCTAGAGCTCAGGAACCGCAATTACCTAGTCAACATGTTGCAGCTATTGAAGCCCTTACCACCTACAGCCCATGCTCCACATGAAGAGAAGCCACAGTAATGAGAAGCTCATACACCATAAGTAGTAACGGCAACCCACTCCATTGTTCTTGCCTGGAGAATCCCAGGGATAGGGGAGCCTGGTGGGCTGCCGTCTATGGGGTCACACAGAGTTGGACACAACTGAAGTGACTTAGCAGCAGCAGAAGCAGCCGGTGTCTCAACTAGAGAAAGCCGGTGCAGCCAAAAATAAATCAATAAGTAAAATTATTTTTAAAAAGACAGCGTCAAAAACAAAAATGACTGAGCTAAATGAGGTAACTTCATAAACAACAGGTCATGTTGAGTGCGCAAAAATTTGATTTAGATTTAGAAATTGACAAAATCAATAAATCAGCCCCTCAACTTCACCTCTGAGAGGCAGTTGTTAAACATTTACTATTCTCTCATTTAGAACATCTGTCAGTCATGTGGTGGATACTCAATAAAAATTTCTGAATGAATAAATATTTGAAATAACTTTGGTGTATATTCAATCTCCAATACTCAATAAAATCTTAAAAACTGATTGTTAAAGAATTTTAGAAACAAAATATGAAAAGAATCACTATTTGGATAAAAAAATGTTAGTTGCTCAGTCGTGTCCGACTCTTTGCAACTCCATGGACTGTAGCCAACCAGGCTCCTCTGTCCATGGAATTCTCCAGGCAAGAATCCTGGAGTGGTTGCCATCCCCTTCAAATATAAAGGCAAAGTCTCTTACCAGGGCAGATTTCAAGAACCTGTGCACAATTGGGTCCATGATGTGGTCCAGACAGGCTCCAGCACACCACTGCTGGGAGTGAACCAATTCATCTACAAAGTGGACAATGATCCCTGCTTTCATGGGGTGAGGGATGGGAGAGAATGTAGATAATAAGCATGAATGTAATAATAATAAGTGTTTTGGAAAGGAAGAGAAAACTGAAATGCCTTGGAAGTGGGGAGCTAGTATAATTTTAAATAGTGTCAGTGGGGTAGATTTTATTGAGGTGATATTTGGTCAGAGATCTGAAGGAGGGATGGGTGCTAACCATGTGATTATCTGGGAGAGGGAGACTTTCCAGTTTCAGAAACATTTAGTGTAAATACAGTGAGGTCCTAGAAGGAAAATCATGCTGATTGCAAAGAATGATTTTTGGTTGTTTATTTTGTTTTCTCATTTCTGATATTTTTCAATTTTTGTTGAACTAGTTTCCTGGATAGAATCTCCAGCAGAGTATTGAATAAAGCAGTTATAGTGATTCTTCGCATCTTAAAACTGATTTTACCAAGAATACAGCTACTGTTTAAAACATTAAAAATGATATGTGCTGTAAACTTATATTGTGAATATTTTCAAGTATACACTAGGATAGAGAACTGGAGAAATAGTTTCAAGTACAAATGAAGCAGATTCAATAGATATGAAGGCTATTTTATATTGCTTTACCTGTTTTTTGAAAAGCTTTGAAACATTTTATTGTATTTTAAACTAGAACTTATATAGCAAACTTTTTCTTACCTGTATATTTTCAGTATGAATTCCTAAAATATATATATATATATATATATTTTTTGCTTAATCCTGATGCAGTTTCCAAGCTAGCTAAATTAGCAAAATGTCTTTGGTATCATTTATCACCTTGCACACACTTGCACATATTCATGCTCACTTGCTCAGTTGTGTCCAATTCTTTGTGACCCCACGGACTCTAGCCCACCAGGCTCCTCTGCTTATGGGGTTTCCCAGGTAAGAACACAGGAGGAGTTTGCTATTTCCTCCTCTAGGAGATCGTCCAAACCCAGGGACTAAACCCATATCTCCTGAGTCTTCTGCCTTGGCATGAGGATTATTTGCCACTGAGCCACTAGGAACGTACTCCTAATACCCAATTGTCTCAAAACATCATTTTTCGTTGACTTGTTCAAATTGGAGCCAGACAAGGAACATGTAGCATATCTAGTTGTGATGATCTAGTCAGGTTACTTATGCTACTGAAATAAAGTTCTATTCTGTTTTACTAAGAAACTTTAAAAAGTCATGAATGGTCACTGAATTTTATCATTGTATATATGATTTTCATTTCAACTTTTGTTTTTCATTTTTAGTCTTTTGATGAGGCAAATTCCACAAAAATTCTCTAAAGATAATTATCTTTGGGATAAGGCCACATGTAACATGAAATACTAGTTTTGATCATTTCTTTTAGTACACCAGTTCCTTATTTATGAGTCAAATTGGTGGTGACTTTCTCACTTAATCTTTTGATATTAAAAGCAATATAAATGTCCAAAAATGAGTTAGAAATGTTTGCCTCATCTTTTCTTTTATAAATATTTATGTTGTCCTCATTCACCTTCTTAATAAATAAATGAAATACATTTGCTGTTAAATTTGAACATCTTACATCTTTTATTGAATTTTCAAATTTTAGTCAAATTAACTGATATTAAATAGGAAATAATATACTTGCCAAAGTGTATGCAAAAACTGTTGTCCATGGGTCATAGTTGGCCCACCACATATTTGTGTTAAAAGTTTAATTGGGCACATCTGAGCCCTTTCATTCACATATGGTTAATAGCTGCATTTGTATGACAGAGGGGGAGAATTGAATAATTTCATCAGGGACACTATGGTCTGCAAATTCTAAATTATTAATATAGTACCCTTTAGGCACAAATTGTGTTGACTTCCGATAGTGATAATTAAAATGTTTACACTGATTGACCTTTATAATAACCACTAAAGAGTTTGTGTAGAGTTAGAGAGCCACATTATTTGATATCAGCGTAAACCCATTCATATCTTTTGTAATAAAATTTACAGTTCCTTTAATTCTTGGAAGTATAACTCGCTAGTTTATGGTATATTTTTATTCAGGTATCAAGAACCCACATCATCAATCAATTCTAAACTTCACTATTTAAAATATTTCCAATTAACTGTAGAAATTATTAATTCAACAAGAAGGTAGGAGATAGTAGCTCCATGACTCTTTCCAAACTGGAAAACGTTTTAGTAATGTTTAAAGTTGTTTTCTTTGTTTTTCAGCAATTATGGATATAAACTTTCAACTGAGTACAGTGTATGCATATCAGGAATAATTTGGCTCAATGAATTAGGATTACAGTCATAATAGAAAATAGGTTAGAAAATGTAAGTTGAGACTGGGTAACATTCAATATTATTTAAAATTTTGCCTTCATGGAAAAGCAAAAATAGAAAAAACAACTTAGTGCCAGAGTTGCATGATCTTGCATAATCATCTTCTAAATTCTAATAATTATAATGCTTAAAGCAGAGTGAACATACAAATTTTTAACAAAAGAAAATTTTAAATTTATATTCAGTAAAATTTTGCCAATGTCAGCATCTTTATCCCTATTCATTAAGATTGTCATTTAATTAGGTAATTGAATGCATTATATGTGTATGATATTAACTCAAAATAACCACTAATATAAGAAAGTTGTAAAAACTGTCAACTATTGATTAGTTAAAAAAAACAGCTTAACTTCAAGCATTAATTTAAATATAAAACTAATTATAGCAAATGTAATCATATATGATTTCCAACAATTTTTAATTCTTCAGGCTTTTATTAGAAATTATGTGTTACTTAAAGTGTTCCCCAAAAGAGGGACAATTTCACAGTTTTCTTGAAAGTATATATTCATAATTGTTCTCAAATTGATAACTTACGTGGCAGAGAAGATTTTAAGTTGGGTAATGAAAGATTTTTGATTTCTCAAGAATCTATATTTCCATTAATTTTTTAGTTGTGCTATTTTTCACATAATTTCAAAGTAGGCCATTGTAGGGAGAGAATAATATATGTAATACTCTAATAAGATGGTCAGATTATGCTTATGATCTTCTATAGTAAATTAAAAATAGTATTTAGCATGATTTACTGATTTACTGTCTCCTGAATTTCTAGAAAGAAATCTCTCTTGTGCATTCTTGCTCTGCCTCTTTCTGTCTGAATTCAATTTCCCAAAATATATTGTGGAAGAAATGGGATTTTAAAAGTTTCAAAGAAGGAAATGGCAGTTTCATAGTTACAGAGTGGAACACATGTGTGCAGCTGCACAGTCATGCCAGGTCTTTGTGACAGCATGGGCTGTAGCCCATCAGGATCCTCTGTTCATAGAATTTTCCAGGCAAGAATACTGGAGTGTGCTGCCATTTCCTACTCCAAAGTGTCTTCCCCAGCCAGGGATCAAACCTGTGTCTCCTGAGTCTCCTGCATTGGCAGGCGGACACTTTACCCCTGGCACTAATTAGGAAGCACAGAATGAAAAGCTGAGTCCAAAAGAAGGTAAGTGAATGAGAGAAGGAAGGGAATTTGAATAGAAAAAAAAAAAATGTATATAACATGCTTGCAAAGCTGCTGTCAATGAATTTGTGAGTAATGAAAAATAACTCTGGAGACAATATGAAAATTAATAGATTTTGAAAAGTTCTGAGTTTAATTGCATTTCATTATGCCTCTAATTTATGAAATAGGACTTTTATTTTTTAATTTCCTTGAGAAAAGTACATTCTTCCTTGCCATGTCCATGAAGGCTCTCTTGACATGCTGATTCCTAGGGTATAGATGAATAGGTTTAGCATGAGGGCAACTGAGATATTTTGCACAGCTACTCCCTTCTCAAAGAGACCCCGTCCTTTGCTAATGGATTCATGTACATGAAAATGCAGCTGGCATAAGAGATGGAGATGGCAATCACGTGGGAAGAACATGTGGAAAGGCCTTTGTCCTCTGAGTGGTAGAAGGTATCCTCAAAATTGTTCTGATGACATACGTATCAGTTCAGTTGCTCAGTCGTGTCCGGCTCTTTGTGAACCCATGAACCGCAGCACTCCAAGCCTCCCTGTCCATCACCAACTCCTGGAATTCACCCAAACCCATGTCTATCAAGTGAATGATGCCATCCAACCATCTCATTCTCTGCTGTCCCCTTCTCCTTGTCCCCTCAATCGTTCCCAGCATAAGGGTCTTTTCCAATGAGGCAGCTCTTTGCATCAGGTTGCCAAAGTATTGGAGTTTCAGCTTCAACATCACTCCTTCTAATGAACACTCAGGACTGATCTCCTTTAGGATGGACTGGTTGGATATCCTTGCAGTCCAAAGGACTCTCAAGAGTCTTCTCTAACACCACAGTTCAAGAGCATCAATTCTTCTGTGCTCAGCTTTCTTTATAGTCCAACTCTCACATCCATACATGACCACTGGAAAAACCATAGCCTTGACTAGACAGACCTTTGTTGGCAAAGTAATGTCTCTGCTCTTGAATATGCTGTCTAGGTTGGTCATAACTTTGCTTCCAAGGAGGAAGCATCTTTTAATTCCATGGCTGCAATCACCATCTGCAGTGATTTTCGACCCCAGAAAAATAAATTCACTGCTTCCACTGTTTCCCCATCTATTTGCCATGAAGTGATGGGACCAGATGCCATGATCTTCGTTTTCTGAATGTTGAGATTTAAGCCAACTTTTTCACTCTCCTCTTTCACTTTCATCAAGAGGCTTTTTAGTTCTTCACTTTATGCCATAATGGTGGTGTCATGTGCATATCTGAGGTTATTGATATTTCTCCTGGCAATCTTGATTCTAGCTTGTGCTTCTTTCAGCCCAGCATTTCTCATGATGTACTCTGCATATAAGTTAAATAAGCAGGGTGACAGTATACAAGCTTGACGTACTCCTTTTCCTATTTGGAACCAGTCTGTTGTTCCATGTCCAGTTCTAACTGTTGCTTCCTGACCTGCATATAGGTTTCTCAAGAGGCTGGTAAGGTGGTCTGGTATTCCCATCTCTTTCAGAATTTTCCACAGTTTATTGTGATCCACACAGTCAAAGGCTTTGGCATAGTCAATAAAGCAGAAACAGATGTTTTTCTGGAACTCACATCTTTTTTCAATGATTCAGAGGATGTTGGCAATTTGTACTCTGGTTCCTCTGCCTTTTCTAAAACCTGCTTGAACATCAGGAAGTTCACAGTTTATGTATTGCTGAAGCCTGGTTTGGAGAATTAAGCCTTACTTTACTAGCGTGTGAGACGAATGCAATTGTGTGGTAGCTCAAGCATTCTTTGCCATTGCCTTTTTGTGGGATTGGAATGAAAACTGACCTTTTCCAGTCCTGTGGCCACTGCTGAGTTTTCCAAATGTGCTGGCATTTTGAGTACAGCACTTTTCACAGCATTATCTTTTAGGATTTGAAATAGCTCAACTGGAATTCCATCACCTCCACTAGCTTTGCTTGTAGTGATGCTTTCTAAGGCCCACTTAACTTCACATTCCAGGATGTCTGGCTCTAGGTGAGTGATCACACCATTGTGATTATCTTGGTCATGAAGATTTTTTTATACAGTTTTTCCTTGTATTCTTGCCACCTCTTATTAATATCTTCTGCTTCTGTTAGGTCCATACAATTTCTGTCCTTTATCGAGCCCATCTTTGCAGGAAATGTTCCCTTGGTCTCTCTAATTTTCATGAAGAGATCTCTAGTCTTTCCCATTCTGTTGTTTTCGTCTATTTTTTTGCATTAATCCATGAGGAAGGCTTTCTTATCTGTCCTTGCTATTCTTAGGAACTTTGCATTCAAATGGGAATATCTTTCCTTTTCTCCTTTGCTTTTCACTTCTCTTCTATTCACAGCTATTTGTAAAGCCTCCTCAGAGAGCCATTTTGCTTTTTTGCATTTCTTTTCCATGGGGATGGTCTGGATCCCTGCCTCCTGTACAATGTCATGAACCTCCATCGATGGTATCAGGTACTCTGTCTATCAGATCTAGTCCCTTAAATCTATCTCTCACTTCCACTGTATAATCATAAGGGATTTGATATAGATCAGACCTGAATGGTCTAGTGGTTTTCCCTACTTTCTTCAATTTAAGTCTGAATTTGGCACCTCCTTAGTTCATGATCTGAGCCACAGCCGCTCCTGGTCTTGTTTTTGCCTGTAGGAGCTACCCCACGCTTGAGGTCAGGGGTGGCGGCCGAGACGAGCCATCCCAAGTCCAAGGAGTGGTGGCTGCACGGCCGCAGGAGTGTCGAGAGGAGCTACTCCATGTTCAATGTCAGGAGGGGCGACCTCGTTCAAGGTAAGGAGCAGTAGCTGCACTTTGCTGGAGCAGCCGTAAAGAGATACCCCATGTCCAAGGTAAGAGACATCCAAGTAAGTTGGTAGGTATTGTGAGAGGGATCAGAGGGCAGACACACTGAAACCATAATCACAGAAAACTAGCCAATCTGATCACATGGACCACAGCCTTGTCTAACTCAATGAAAGTAAGCCATGCCATGTGGGGCCACCCAAGACAGACGTGTCATGGTGGAAAGGTCTGACAGAATATGGTCCATTGGAGAAGGGAATGGCAAACCACTTCAGTATTCTTGCCTTGAGAACCCCATGAACAGTATGAAAAGGAAAAATGAAAGGATACTGAAAGAGGAACTCCCCAGGTAGGTAGGTGCCAAATATGCTACTGGAGATCAGTGGAGAAATAACTCCAGAAAGAATGAAGGGATGGAGCCAAAGCACAAATAATACCCAGTTGTGGATGTGACTGGTGATAGAAGCAAGGTCCAATGCTGTAAAGAGCAATATTGCATAGGAACCTGGAATATTAGGTCCATGAATCAAGGCAAATCAGAAGTGGTCAAACAAGAGATGGCAAGAGTGAACGTCGCCATTCTAGGAATCAGCAAACTAAAATGGACTGGAATGAGTGAATTTAACTCGGATGACCATTATATCTACTACTGTGGGCAGGAATCCCTTAGAAGAAATGTAGTAGCCATCAGGGTCAACAAAAGAGTCTGAAATGCAGTACTTGGATGCAATTTGAAAAACGACAGAATTATCCAAGGCAAATTTGGCCTTGGAGTACGGAATGAAGCAGGGAAAAGGCTAATAGAATTTTGCCAAGAGAAAGCACTGGTCATAGCAAACACCCTCTTCCAACAACACAAGGTTATATATTAGAGCCCCATAATTTTTCATCTCATACCTAGAGTTTTATCTCATCTGGAAAATATCTCATTTCACCACACATTAGTCACTGGCAGGTTTCAATGGATATGTTTGATTCTGAATCTTCAAAATAAACTTTTCAGGTATCTATCCTTTGTATCCTACACAGTAGGGTAAAGGAGTTGAATATAAAGTGAGAATATAGTGCTGTCTATAACAAATATTTTTTTTTTCATTTTAATGATACATTAAAAACTGGAAAAATATATAGACATTTCTGTTTGTCAGTATGAAATTTAAATTTATTTTATACATACACTTGAATATTTTAGAAATGTGGTAATGTTAATGATGAAGTCAATGATAATAATAAAAATGAAGGTAAGTTTGTTGTCCTCGTAATGGAAATCTTATATCACAAATTGTCTACATGGTCCAAGGAAAGTAATCTGAGATTAATGGGGTTACTTTTCTCAGAGATAAAATAAATCCATATATATGATAAAATATTTATATAATAAAGATCAAGAGAAGCTATATTTATACATATAAAGATACAATGCAGGCCCTCAGATAATGAAGTCTGTATAAGGATGAAGCTGATTAAGAAATTCTCAGAAAAATAGAATTTCATCTGGCTAAAATCTAATCTCTCTCATCTGGTCCTGCAGTCCAATCTCTCTCTTTTTCTTCTGTCTCACTCTCTGTTTCTGTGTCTCTTTTTCACCTTTTCTTTCTCTATGCTCTTTTGCCCCAGGGGCATAATCATCACAGTATAATAAAATTAATATTGGAGGGTCAATTTTTTTTTCTGTAAGGAAATGAGAGAATTATCTTAACTAAAAAGTGAAAATATTTATATTGAAATACAATGGATTTACAATATTATATTACTCCATTGTATACAGTATGATAATTTAGTTTTTACAAATTATAGTTCTTTAAAAGATGTTACAAGATAGCTATAAAACTCTTTGCTGTACAAAATATCCTTGCTGCCTATGTATTTTATGCATAGCAATTTGTATCTCTTAATATCCATAACATAATCATATCTTGCCACTACCCTCTTCCTGCCCCCTATTGATAACCAGTAGTTTGTTTTCTATATCTGTGTTTTGCTGTGTACTTTGTATAATTTGATTTTTAGATTCCCCACATAAGTGATATCATACAAGTTTAACTTTATCTGACTTATTTCACTAAGTATAATAATCTCTAGTCCATTCAATGTTGCTACAAATGGTGTATTATGTAACCATGAAAAAATAGTGATATTCTGCCATTTGCAGCAACATGGATGGATCTAAAGAATATGTGGAAAAACTTTTTCTGTGTCTATTGAGATGAAAAATAGATTTTTATTCTTCAACTTGTATATCTTGGTATATCTCACTTTAACGGTAATCTTAATTGTCTATTTCTTTTTTATTCCATCTGAAAAGCTAAGTTTAATTCTCAAAATTACTGTAACTGTAGAGTGATATGATCAGGTCAAAGCTATTGATCTGATATCTCACACTTCAACTTTTCCATGTGAAACATGCTCATAAGAGGTCTGGTGGAAAATGTAAAGTAAGGAGTCCACTTTAGGATGAAATGACAATGTAGTTCGCTGATATGATTTAACTAAGAAAGACTCTTTGGTTGGGTTATTGGGAAAGTGGGTGGAGGAAATTCTGGGGCATGAGATATGAGAATGTCAACTTTCCCATGTTACATTCTCAACAGTGAAGGTTCTGTCTTTTGGAGAGAAACTTTCAATATCTGGGGATAAGACAGCTCTGATTCTCAGCACAATATTAAGAAGCAATAGAGTAAATAGTTATAATTTAGCTCCTGGTTAAAACCTATGACAGTACTCCCAAACATATAAAATAAAATATTATTTTCTTTGCTTTGGCTTTTTGAGAGGAAATTTACTGACAGGTCACACACACATATGCACACACTAAAATAAGACCACATAAAACCATAACTTCTGAGGGGAGTAGTGGCTTGTTAGAAAGAGGAGTTGTGGGTGATGGAAAACATGGTAATATATCATTTCCCTACATTATAATCGGATGACTTAATTAACTATTAACAATATTTTTAACAATTAGACCAAAGGCAAAACCCATATCTACTTAGGGAGGAACATAGAAAATAGGAATTATTACAGTAAAACATCTAAAATATCTTTCAGTTAATTCATCTTCGTTCAATTGGGAAATCTGATCCTTCATGAATAAATATGCCTTTTTTTCATAATTTCTGTGTGATTAACACTTTATGAGATGATTACAAAATGCTTCTTTAAATTTATTCAATATATATTGTCTGAGAGTGGAAATGGCAAATGAACAAGGAAGATTTATATTCCCCCTGCACCATTACCCCTCACATAATAAGTTTAATAAAATTTCTCATTGTTTTTTCCCTAAGTATCTCTGACTGTGTTGTAGAGCCACTGTCATATTTATATACTAAACTTCAAAACTTTTCCAGAGTTAAGAGAAATATTTCCCTCACTTGCTCTTTTTACCTTAATATTAGTCATATACAACATCATTTTCAAGAGTAACTTCCCCAAAGCAAGAAATGTCAATATTAAAGTTTACATCTTACATGTAATTTCGATGATTCTTTCTCTTTTTTTTTTGTGGAAATATCAGTTAATGAAAAGCACCTCAAAATGTCCTGAGTGTATATTAATTGAGGTTGTATGGATGGTTTCCTATACATAATGCCTTGGACTCACTAGGAATAAAACCTTGAAATCATATTATGAGACTATCTAAGTGGTTCTTATATACAACCGTTTTAAACTGTTACATCAACTTTCAGTCCAGAAGACTATTCCAGCAAACAAGACCCTTCATGTTGTTACTACCATTTTTAAAAAACATACAAGTACTAGCTTAAACAGTTTTATTAAATTTATTTTTAATTGGATGATGATTGCCTTACAATATTGTGTGTGTGTGTGTGTGTGTGTGTGTTTTGAATTGTTTAAGAAAAACCCTTTTCTTTTACTGAGTGCTAGGTATTTCTAATACTATATATTTACTGAACCGTGAGATGTTGGTTACATTACTACTACCTTACATGTAGAGAATTAGAGGCATAAAAATACTCTGTGCAATGTTCCATGTGGTGTATGTGCTTAAGCCTTTATTGAACAGGGTGAATATCTCAAAATCCTGGTCTAAGCATTGCATGTAATAATTCTCTAAATGCATGTGGTTCTCTAACACTTCTCTGGTATCTGCATATACTTCTGTCTCAGTATACTGTCCTTCTATATATATTTAGGGACAGAATAATTAGCATAATTTTCACTGTCTCCTGAAATCCCTTCCTGAACTCCAAGAGTACTCAGAAGCCACCCAATATGTCCCTTAATACTTTTGTCAATATTTGTTGCAACACTAGTTATATACTGGATAGCAATACAGAACAGTTTTGATTTGTTTTGTTTTATATAATGCAAGCTTCTTAAAGTAAGGAATGAGCCCCTCACAGTATTGGGAATAAGATAGATACACGATAAATATATATTTAATTAAACCAATACAATATTGAAAGTTAAAAAATAATAAATAAATAAATAAATATAAAATAAATTACACACAGCAAGATACACATAAACAGGAAAAAAAGGTGGGGTAGTGTTAGTCGCTCAGTGATGTCTGACTAATTGTGACCCCAAAGACTATAGCCTGCTAGGCTCCCCTGTCCATTGGATTTCCTAGGCAAGAATATCTGAATGGGCAGACATTCCTTCTCCAGTTCAGTTCAGTTCAGTTGCTCAGTCATGTCCCACTCTTTGCGACCCCATAAATTGCAGCACGCCAGGCCTCCCTATACATCACTAACTCCCGGAGTTCATTCAAACTCACGTCCATTGAGTCAGTGATGCCATCCAACCATTTTATCCTCTGTCATCCCCTTCTCCTCCTGCCCCCAATCCCTCCCAGAATGAGAGTCTTTTCCAATGAGTCAACTCTTCACATGAGGTGACCAAAGTACTGGAGCTTCAGCTTTAGCATCATTCCTTCCAAAGAAATCCCAGGGCTGATCTCCTTCAGAATGGACTGGTTGGACCTCCTTGCAGTCCAAGGGACTCTCAAGAATCTTCTCCAACACCACAGTGCAAAAGCATCAATTCTACGGCGCTCAGCTTTCTTCACAGTCCAACTCTCACATCCATACATGACCATTGGAAAAACCATAGCCTTGACTAGACGGACCTTTGTTGGCAAAGGAATGTCTCTGCTTTTGAATATGCTATCTAGGTTGGACATAACTTTCCTTCCAAGGAGTAAGCGTCTTTTAATTTCATGGCTGCAGCCACCATCTGCAGTGATTGTGGAGCCCAAAAAAATAAAGTCTGACACTGCTTCCACTATTTCCTCATCTATTTCCCATGAAGTGATGGGACCAGATGCCATGATCTTCGTTTTCAAAGAGAAACAGGAAAATCACAACTTGTAATTGTGGGTCAATCCCAAGAGAATGAATTCTATTTCCCTTGACTTGTTCCTCATTACTCTTGTGAAAAGTGGGAGTCACTCAGTCTTGTCTGAGGTCACTCTTTGTAACCCCATGGACTATATAGTCCATGGAATTATCCAGGCCAGAATGCTGGGGTTGGTAGCCTTTCCTTTCTCCAGGGAATCTTCCCAACCCAGCAATCGAAACCAAGTCTCCCATATTGCCAGGAGATTCTTTACCAGCTGAGCCACCAGGGAAGCCCTTACTCTCTGTGAGCTTTGTCAAATCTACATATGAAACAAAAACAAAATAATTGAATTTAAAACATATGAATAGAGCAATATAAATTAACTTACAGGTATTAACCATTGTATGTAAATATATATAACTTTAATATTTATAAATTAGCCTAAATGTATATAAATTAACCTAAATGAATATGTATAAAATGAAAATGTATTTTAACTAAATATTCATTAGCATATATATGCACATATATTTTAACCTAAGGCAGAGAATGGTATATATTCTCTAACTATTCACAGGCTGTATCTTCAAAAATTGCCAATGACACATAATTACATACTATAGTCAATTCTAAATTCTCTCTCATACATTAGATCTCTTCATTCTAATATTCCTCACAATTTTCCCCCTGGAACTTGAATTTTTTGTGTTAATATGCATATATAGTCATCTTTCCCAAGTGGGAACTATTCTGGATGTATAATTTAATTAAAAGAATATCATTTATTTTAAATGTATTTCCCTTTCATATTTATTTAACCTGTGCAAATGCACTGAGTTGGTTTGTCTTTGTAGAATGAGTATTAGGATGATTTTTCAAAACCGGATTTTAGAGTTACAGTATGATTCCTGTAATGATCAATGACTACAGCAGTATTGATTTCTAGTACTTGAAGATCCTGCTTACAGGTTTTTTTTTTTTTTTTTTTTGCATTTCCTTTGCACTGAAAGTATACCATTATTGCTATCAATTTTCTTGACTGGCTCTGCTATACTCAAAAATTGTTATTAGTTCAGTTCAGTTTCAGTTCAGTCGCTCAGTCGTGTCCGACTCTTTGCGAACCCATGAATCACAGCATGCCAGGCCTCCCCGTCCATCACCAACTCCCGGAGATCACTCAGACTCACGTGCATTGATCGAGTTGGTGATGACATCCAGCCATCTCATCCTCTGTCATCCCCTTCTCCTCCTGCCCCCAATACCTCGCAGCATCAGATTCTTTTCCAATGAGTCAACTCTTTGCATGAGGTGGCCAAAGTATTGGAGTTTCAGCTTTAACATCATTCCTTCCAAAGAAATCCCAGGGCTGATCTCCTTCAGAATGGACTGGTTGGATCTCCTTGCAGTCCAAGGGACTCTCAAGAGTCTTCTCCAACACCACAGCTCAAAAACATCAATTCTTAGGCGCTCAGCTTTCTTCACAGTCCAACTCTCACATCCGTATATGACCACAGGAAAAACCATAGCCTTGACTAGATGGATCTTTGTTGGCAAAGTAATATCTCTGTTTCAATATGCTATCTAGGTTGGACATAACTTTCCTTCCAAGGAGTAAGCGTCTTTTAATTTCATGACTGCAGTCACCATCTGCAGTGATTTTGGAGCCCAAAAAAAATAAAGTCTGACACTGTTTCCCCATCTATTTACCATGAAGTGATGGGACCAGATGCCATGATCTTCGTTTTCTGAATGTTGAGTTTTAAGCCAACTTTTTCACTCTCCTCTTTCACCTTCATCAAGAGGCTTTTTAGTTCCACTTCACTTTCTGCCATAAGGGTGGTGTCATCTGCATATCTTATATATGGTAAATAAACAAATGAAAACATGACAAAAACAAACATCTTAAGGAAAAATATTGTGTCACTTTACTTCAATTAATCTTTTCTTTTTTTTAGTCACAACACAGCCCAGGGGATCTTAGTTTCCTGATAAAGAATGGAAAAGGTGCCAGCGGAAGTGGAAGCATGGAGTTCTAACTACTGGACCACCAGGGAATTCCCTCAATCTTTTAAAATGTATTCTTACATATGTATGTATAAGTTCAGACACAATGTTTCTTTATATCCTCCAATTTCTTTAAAAACTGTTGACTACTCCAGATTATATTATTCCTATCTTTTCTACATATAAGAATTTTACTTACTTCCATGTTGTACTGACCCCTTTATGTTAATTATATCAGTCCCTCAATATATGCATTGCCTGTGGACTAGGTTTTCTTTCTTTCTTTCTTTTTTTTTTCCTGAGCATTTAAAAACAAATATTTTTCCTGGTTGTTATTCTCTCTCTCTCTCTCTCTCTCTCTCTCTTTTTTTTTTTTTTTGTATTGAAGTATAGCCAATTAACAATGTTGTGATAGATTCAGGAGAACAGTGAAGGGACTCAGTCAGACAGATACATGTATCAATTCTCCCCCAAACTCCCATCCAAGCTGCCACATAACATTAAATAGAGTTCCATGTAGACTTTTAAGAGAAATGAGTTACTCAAGCATACTTTGCTGACTTTATTCTTTTGCATTTGTCTTGCTAATATTCCTATCTTTTCTGTTTATTACTTTTTTCCTGTTTGAAAAAATAAAATAAGATTTTAGTTCTTAAGGTGATTTTCCAAAGCAGATATTAGTAAAGAGCCTTAATGTCTTTAATGGCAATGGAAGACTTGTGGTCTTCAACTACTAGGTGGTTGTAAGCTTTAATTACCAAAATATACTTTTGTCCTTGCTATGACACCTACAGTTGCTCTACCTCTGATTTGAAAATCTATATTTTAGGATTTAGTCATAGAACTTCTCTTACCATGTGGGTTTGACTGTTCTAGAATTATATTTTCTCAAGTCTCAGAAAAAAATTGCCATAATTTTTTCATATCTCTTTACCTAGGCAATATTTAGACTTCCCCTGGTGGCTCAGATGGTAAAGCATCTGTCTACAATGCGGGAGACCTGGGTTCAATCCCTGGGTCGGAAAGTTCCCTGGAGAAGGAAAAGGCAACCCACTCCAGTACTCTTGCCTTGAAAATCCCATGGACAGAGGAGCCTGGTGTCCATGGGGCCGCAAAGAGTCGGACACGACTGAGCGACTTCACTTTCACTTTCAGGCAATATTTAATTAATAAAGAGAATCAAAGGAAGTGAAACTTGCATGTAACTGATTAAAATAGAATACATCAACTATGAATATATAAAACATAAATGACTTTATCATTTTTTTTTTTTTACTTTTACAATATTGTATTGGTTTTGCTATACATCAACATGAATCCGCCACGGGTGTAAAAGTGTTCCCAATCCTGAACCCCACTCCCACCTCCCTCCCCATACCATCCCTCTGGGTCATCCCACTGCACCAGCCCCAAGCATCCTATATCCTGCATTGAACCTGGATTGGTGATTCATTTCTTATATGATAGTATACATGTTTCAATGCCATTCTCCCAAATCATCCCCCCACCCCACAGAGTCCAAAAGACTGTTCTATACATCTGTGTCTCTTTTGCTGTCTCGCATACAGGGTTATCATTACCATCATTCTAGATTCCATATATATGTATTAGTATACTATATTAACATAAGAATTCTGTAGTCAAGTTTAACTCCCTAAATTTGAGTCACTGTACATTTGAATTAATTTCTGATTCTGAACTTGTTAAAATTATAGTTGACTTACCTTCTTGGATCTCTTGTATCTATTATTTCCTTATGCTTGCATAGAAGAGATTAATGCTAACATAACTAATAATGAGTTTATGCTCTTACAATAATAGTTTATTATCTAACCTGGATGTTGATTATCTAGGTGATTTTTGTGTAAAGAAAAAATGTGTACATACTGTGTTTCTGTAAAGATTTGCTACCTTCTCTTAAGTTCATACCCACTTTGCAATTCAGAACTCAGGTATCAATAACTTTAATAGACTTCCATTGTCTAATCCAGATAAGCTGCATTATATGAAATTTTGTTCTTACATTTGCTGTCATTCATAACTTCAAAATAGTTATTCCTCAAAGTAAATTGAACTAAAATAAAATAAAAGAGGAAAGTGACAAAAATCTTGGGGCATCATTTAATCAGAGATAAATAACTGTTCCAAGAAGAGATTCCACATTTCTTTCTGTCCACTTGTAATATTCCATCATTTTATCATTTTTTACTTACTACACTCTCAAAGGATCTATTGAAGTAAAACACAGAAAAAAAATCTCTTCTCTGGGGATCGGAATTCCAAAACAACTAATTACTGACAATGAAAGACAACACTGTAATTTACTTTAAACAAAAGTTGAAGCGAAAGTAACCCAAAGGAGTAGCCAAGTGATTTAGGGAAATTAATGAAATATCTAACAAGGATATGGGCAGTTCTCTGTCCTGGCATGACATTCAAAAACCCCAAGCTGATTCAAATGTATTCTTTTTACCAATACAATATTGTAAAGTAAAAATAAATAAATAAATAAATAAATAAAAATAAAAAAATTTAAAAAATCCCAAGCTGGCTTACACCAACACAAGATGTCGTCAACTTCCAATTAGCAACAGAAGCAGTTTTACACTTTATTGCAAACCATTTTACATCTGGCACCGAGTGGTGTATACATGACATTTGTAAGTACTAATTAAGGATCATATATTAATATATTTATAATATGAGGAACTTGGAGTGGATTTTGATGAAATTATTTTTTGATCTTTCAAATGAACTATATTTATCTATGAAATGCATTTAGTGTTACTGCCCATTCCTGGAGAAAATCCAATGTCTGTCAGCTGGTGAAACATTCAGCAAATGGTAGTATACACATCAAAAGAATAGACTAATGATATATTAAAAAGCACAACTGAATATTAGAAATATTATGCTAAGTATAAGAAGCCAGATACAATATCTACGTATACTGTGATTCCATTTTTATAATTCTGTATGCATGGGTGTTCAGTCGCTTCAACGGTTTCTGACTCTTTGTGACCCTCTGGGCTGTAGCCCGCCAGGTTCCTCTGTCCATGGGATTCTCCAGGCAAGAATACTGGAGTGGATTGCCATACCCTCCTTCAGGGGATCTTCCCAACTGAGGGATGGATCTAGTGTCCCCTGCATTGCAGGTCGATTCTTTATCACTGAGCCATAGGGGAATCTCTTCATAACTTTAGAAGACACTAAAAATTAGAGACCAAAATCTGACGAGTAGTGTTATAGGCTGAGGGTGAGAAGTAATTGACTACAAAAGTGTTTTAAGGGAAATTTTTATAGAGTGATGTGAACATTTGGTATGTTGTTTAAAGTGGTGGTTGCAAGACTATAATTATTGTCAATATTCACTAACTGTATCACCCAAAACTTCAATTTATTTTGAGGTTAAATTATTTCTCAATAATCTGTCTGGAGGTAGCTGCTTTTATTTTTAGACTATTGGTAAGATTACATATGCAACAGTTAGAACTGGACATGGAACAACAGACTGGTTCCAAATAGGAAAAGGAGTACATCAAGGCTGTATATCATACCCTGCTTATTTAACTTATAGGCAGAGAACATCATGAGAAACGTTGGGCTGGAAGAAGCAAAAGCTAGAATCAAGATTGCCAGGAGAAATATCAATAACCTCAGATATGGAGATGACACCACCCTTATGGCAGAAAGTGAAGAAGAATTAAAAAGCCTCTGGATGAAAGTGAAAGAGGAGAGAAAAAAATTGACTTAAGCTCAATATTCAGAAAACTAAGATCATGGCATCTAGTCCCATCACTTCATGGCAAATAGATGGTGAAACAGTGGAAACAGTGTCAGACTTTATTTTTTGGGGGGGCTCCAAAATCACTGCAGATGGTGACTGCAGCCATGAAATTAAAAGACGCTTACTCCTTGGAAGAAAAGTTATGACCAACCTAGGTAGCATATTGAAAAGCAGAGACATTACTTTGCCAAGAAAGGTCTGTCTAATCAAGGCTATGGTTTTTCCAATGGTCATGTATGGATATGAGAGTTGGACTGTGAAGAAAGCTGAGCACTGAAGAATTGATGCTTTTGCACTGTGGTGTTGGAGAAGACTCTTGAGAGTCCCTTAGACTGAAAGGAGTTCCAACCAGACCATTTTAAGATCAGCCTTGGGATTTCTTTGGAAGGAATGATGCTAAAGCTGAAACTCCAGTACTTTGGCCACCTCATGTGAAGAATTGACTCATTGGAAAAGACTCTGATGCTGGGAGGGATTGTGTCAGGAGGAGAAGGAGATGGCAGAGGATGAGATGGCTGGATGGCATCACTGACTCGACGGATGTGAGTTTCAGTAAACTCCAGGAGTTGGTGATGGACAGGGAGGCCTGGCATGCTGCGATTCATGGGGTCACAAAGAGTCAGACACGACTGAGTGACTGAACTGAACTGAACTGAAGATTACATAGATCCACACTATCCAATAATTATAGCCTCAATCAAATCCCTTATGATTACACAAGTGGAAGTGAGAAATAGAATTAAGGGACTAGATCTCATAGACAGAGTGCCTGATGAACTATGGATGGAGGTTCATGACATTGTACAGGACACAGGGATCAAGACCTTCCCCATGGAAAAGAAATGCAAAAAAGCAAAATGGCTGTCTGAGGAGGCCTTACAAAAGTCTGTGAAAAGAAGAGAAGCGAAAAGCAAAGGAGAAAAGGAAAGATATAAGCATCTGAATGCAGAGTTCCAAAGAATAGCAAGGAGAGATAAGAAAGACTTCCGTAGCGATCATGCAAAGAAAAGGAGGAAAACAACAGAAGGGGAAAGACTAGAGATCTCTTCAAGAAAGTTAGAGATACCAAGGGAACATCTCATGCAAAGATGGGCTTGATAAAGGGCAGAAATGGTAAGGACATAACAGAAGCAGAAGATATTAAGAAGTGATGGCAAGAATAAACAGAAGAACTGTATAAAAAAGATCTTCATGACCAAGATAATCATGACGGTGTGATCACTCACCTAGAGCCAGACATTCTGGAATGTGAAGTCAAGTGGGCCTTAGAAAGCATCACTATGAATAAAGCTAGTGGAGGTGATGGAATTCCAGTTGAGCTATTTCAAATCCTGAAAGATGATGCTGTGAAAGTGCTGCACTCATTATGTCAGCACATTTGGAAAACTCAGCAGTGACCACAGGACTGGAAAAGGTCAGTTTTCATTTCAATCCCAAAGAAAGGCAATGCCAAAAAAATGCTCAAACTACTGCACAATTGCACTCATTCACAGGCCAGTAAAGTAATGCTCAGAATTCTCCAAGCCAGGCTTCAGCAATGCATGAACTGTGAACTTCCAGATGCTCAAGCAGTTTTTAGAAAAGGCAGAGGAACCAGAGATCAAATTGCAAACATCCGCTGGATCATGGAAAAAGCAAGAGAGTTCCAGAAAAAACATCTATTTCTGCTTTCTTGACTATGCCAAAGCCTTTGACTGTGTGGATCACAATAAACTGTGGAAAATTCTGAAAGAGATGGGAGTACCGGACCACCTTACCTGCCTCTTGAGAAACCTATATACAGTTCAGGAAGCAACAGTTAGAACTGGACATGGAACAGACTGGTTCCAAATAGGAAAAGGAGTACGTCAAGGCTTTATATTGTCACCCTGCTTATTTAACTTATATGCAGAGTACATCATGAGAAATGCTGGGCTAGAAGAAACACAAGCTGGAATCAAGATTGCCGGGAGAAATATCAATAACCTCAGATATGCAGATGACACCACTCTTATGGCAGAAAGTGAAGAACTAAAAAGCCTCTTGATGAAAGTGAAAGAGGAGAGTCAAAAGTTGGCCTAAAGCTCAACATTCAGAAAACGAAGATCATGGCATCTGGTCCCATCACTTCATGGCAAATAGATGGGAAAACAGTGGAAACAGTGTCAGACTTTATTTTTATGGGCTCCAAAATCACTGCAGATGGTGATTGCAGCCATGAAATTAAGACATTTACTCCTTGGAAAAAAAGTTATAACCAATCTAAATAGCATATTGAAAAGCAGAGACATTACTTTGCCAACAAAGGTCCATCTCTTCAAGGCTATGATTTTTCTAGTGGTCATGAATGGATGTGAGAGTTGGACTGTGAAGAAAGCTGAGCACTGAAGAATCGATGCTTTTGAACTGTGGTGTTGGAGAAGACTCTTGAGAGTCCCTTGGACTGCAAGGAGATCCAACCAGTCCATTCTGAAGGAGATCAGCCCTGGGATTTCTTTGGAAGGAATGATGCTAAAGCTGAAACTCCAGGACTTTGGCCACCTCATGTGAAGAGTTGACTCATTGGAAAAGACTCTGATGCTGGGAGGGATTGGGGGCAGGAGGAGAAGGGGATGACAGAGGATGAGATGGCTGAATAGCATCACTGACTCCATGGTCATGAGTTTGAGTGATCTCTTGGAGTTGGTGATGGACAGGGACGCCTGGGGTACTGCAATTCATGGGGTCACAAAGAGTCGGACACGACTGAGCGACTGAACTGAATTGAACTGATAGCCGTATATGGGTATATACCTTTAAATTTAAAATAATGAACATTAAATTCATAATGGTTACCTTTCAAGTACTTAAAGCTGTAGGTGGCTAGTGGCTACCATACTGAACATCACTGAAATAAATAAATGATTAATATTTAGTTTTTGTCTCTTCTAAAGCATATATTTGATTATGCCAGTTTTTCATAATGTGTATTTAACTAAAATTTGTGTATTTAACAAATTTTGATATGATATATTTCCTTTCCAAGTAGTTCAAAATTTTCTCTAAGTCCTTACTGATTCGTCTTGTGACTAACTGACTATGTAGAAGTATATTACTTAATTTTCAAACATTTGGTGACTTTCTAGTCTTCTGTCTGTCACTGATTCTTACTTAATTCCATTATAATTAGAAATCATATTTCCAAGAATTTAATCCTGTGGAATGTTTTGGAATTTCCTTTAGGCTAAGTTGACATTCAATTCTGTAAATATTTCATGTCCTTTTAACACAATTATATACTTTTGAACTTGGATGCAATACTCCGTATTTATCATTTACTTCCCAAGTGGCTCTAGTGGTGACGAACACGCCTGCCAGTGCACGAGACATAAGAGACAGGCTCGATGCCTATGTTGGGAAGATTGCCTGGAGGAGGGTGTGACAATACACTCCACTATTCTTGTCTGAAGAATCCCCATGGACAGAGGAGCCCGGCAAGCTACAGCCCATGGGGCTGCAAAGAGTTGGACATGACTGAAGCGACTTAGCACACACAAAAGAATAAAACAAGTTTTTGTTGTTGTTGTTGTTGTTGTTGTTGTTTTTATTTCTATAAGAGTAATAGATTTGTTAACAGTTTAGCTATTGTAGTTTTAAATTCTATAATTAGATCTTCCATTAAGCCTTTTTCAGCCCAGTTTCTTTTGATTTCTTTTGAATGGACCATATGTTTCCTGTTTCTCTTACATTTTGTGTTTGAGGATCACTGGCCATTTAAATTCAATAGTGTGCTAACTCTGGGATTCAGATTCTTCCTCTTGCCAAGGGCTGCCATTTTTTGTTATTGTTTTCTAGTTTACTTTCTTGTTTTGATTATGGTAGGCGTCCTCTGCGCCAATTGTCAGCCTGAGTATAAACTTAAGGTTTCAGTCCTCTTCTGAGACTGTGCCTTTTCCTGATCATGCACACTTTCTAATCTTCACAGTAAATGCATTTACTTCTGAACATCCTAGTTATTCAAAAAGAGGGAGAGAGGAAAAAAGAGCCAGCCCATTTACATCCATTATGAAATAGCATATCTGATAGGACTTGATGAGAAAGTCATCATCACTGCTGTGGTAGTCCAGCCAAAGATCAATAAATTAAACATAATTACTGAGGAAGCTTCAGCCAAAATCAAGGGACATAATATATAAATACTGGAAAATAATTTCAATCAACATTCTCAAAAGTGAAGGAAAAATTAGAGAACTATTCCAAATATTAATAAAAGGAAAGTAAAATACTATGAGAATCAAATGAAACATGCCATATTAAACTGTATTCTTTTTTCTATACTGGGAAATTTTTAGACAATTGGTGATGTTTGAATAATATTGGAGAATTTGAAGTTAATAATGTACCATTGCTTACATTCTGGTAATAATGGTTTTATCATGTTCACCCGGTAAAATATTATTTTTTGTTGTTGTAAATCCACATAACCATATTAAGTAGCAAATGGAGCATCAGTGGCTTGGGAATAAAAGATCCTATTGTATATTTGTTGTGTATTTTTCTTTATGTTTTATATTTTTAAAAAATAAAGTAAATAGGAAATCATTTAAGTACTGTCCCCAAATTTGGGGGGATGGGGGCGGGTCACAATCAAGTTATTGAAATTCTAACATATTGCCTAACAAAAACAGGAGAGAAGTTCATGTTTGGGGTAAACTTTCTCACCAGTAGATTTGGTCATATTGTCCTGTGGTAGTTGAGTATCTGAAATTCTTGTTGGCATTAAATATTTTAAGTTTAAATCATAATTCTCTTATGAGAAAAGTCTCTTCATTTTTGTAGTTAAAGCAACTCACAGTGGTTTTCTTTCATTCTTCCTTTGTTTTCTGTTTCTTCTCTTTTAACCTTTCCTTTTTCTTTTTTTAAAATTTAATCATACCAATTAAATTTTATCCTTTCTGGTAGCATTCTTCAGAAGGTGTTTCCTTTTTGTTTCTCTTTTTATTTCAATGAATCCCCTTGGGCCTCTTATGAGTGAAATTATAAAACTGGCTTTTGTTAGTGTACAGTTTGAAGCAATAATTCTTTGCTGCAAATTTTAGGTTCCTTTCATTTGAGAAATTTCCTAAAACATCTTTTCCGTTAAAGTATAGCACTTTTATTTAGAATTTTTATAGAGTACTTTTCCTATTTAAATATATTTTCTAAACAACAGGAAAATTGATTTTATCTGGCATGAAAGAGGATTCCAATTATCTGTAACATCTATGATCTCTGATTTTTATGTGTATGACTGCTAGTGGAAAACATTAGCAGATGCATATAATTCCCAGATTGTATTTCTTTTTTGAATCCTTCATTAGAGAAGCACTGAAGTTAAATTTACACTTGAAATAATTAAACATTTTATATTATAAGAAGGAGAATATTTATCATTTATTTTTGACTCATTTCTATCATATTCCTGTACGGAGAATTATAATAATATAATCTGGATATGGTAAGTGATGTAAAATTTGGAATATATATCTAAGCCATAAATGAAAACCATTTTGCAAGTACTAGTCAGATAATTTTCACTGACTCTTGAACTGTCTCATATTTTTTTCATTGTTATGTAGATATAATTTTCCATACTTTCTGATTAAATACAACTGATTATAAGAAGACTGGTACAGTTGAAGTCCCTTCCCCCCCAAATTAAGTTAAATGATAGAAGAGAAAAATAAGAAAACATCATATTGGGACAAAATAATTAATGGGTTTTGTTAGAATATCTCCATGATAGGGAAAATATTTAACTATTATATTTACTATACGTTCCATATCTTTAAAAATTCTTTTTATGAGCTAAGAATTTTTTTACAAATAAACATTCCCAATTGAAGCCTGGTGTAATGGTCAACACGCTATAAGAAATTTGTTATTAATTTGTGAAACATTTATAGAAAATTCATTTTGAGTAATAGTTATATGGGGCTTCCCTGGTGGCTCAGAGGGTAAAGAGTCTGCCTGCAATGTAGGATACCTGGGTTTGAACCCTGGGTTTGGAAGATCCCCTGGAGAAGGAAAAGGCAACCCACTCTGGTACTCTTGTCTGAAAACCCCAAGGATGGAGAAGCCTGGTAGGCTACAGTCCATAGGGTCGCAGAGAGTTGGACACAACTGAGACTTCACTTTCACTTTTATGTCTTGGCACACTGGATCAAACTATTAAACTTATTTACATTTCTGAATATTTTTTCTATGTTTGCAGTCTTTTAAAAAGTACTGTTACATCTGCTTCTTTAAGAATTGTTTTCCTAAGTCTTTCTCAGTTCACTTCAGTTCAGTCGCTCAGTCATGTTCACTCTTTGTGACCCCATGAATCGCAGCACGCCAGGCCTCCCTGTCCATCACCAACTCCTGGAATTCACTCAGACTCACGTCCATCGAGTTTATGATGCCATCCAGCCATCTCATCCTCTATCGTCCCCTTCTCCTCCTGACCCCCAAATCCCGCCCAGCATAAGAGTCTTTTCTAATGAGTCAACCCTTTGCATGAGGTGGCCAAAGTACTGGAGTTTCAGCTTTAGCATCGTTCCTTCCAAAGAACACCCAGGACTGAGCTCCTTTAGAATGGACTGGTTGGATCTCCTTGCAGTCCAAGGGACTCTCAAGAGTCTTCTCCAATGCCACAGTTCAAAAGCATCAATTCTTCAGCGCTCAGCTTTCTTCACAGTCAACTCGCACATCCATACATGACCACTGGAAAAACCATAGCCTTGACTAGATGGTCCTTTGTTGGCAAAGTAATGTCTCTGCTTTTGAATATGCTATCTAGTTTGGTCATAACTTAACTTCCAAGAGTAAGCGTCTTTTAATTTCATGGCTGCAATCACCATCTGCAGTGATTTTGGAGCCCCCCAAAACAAAGTCTGACACTGTTTCCACTGTTTCCCCACCTATATGCCATGATGTGATGGGACCAGATGCCATGATCTTAAATCTGAAATGAAGAACCAGTCAAGAGAGATAGAATTCCTTCTCCTGGGACTGACTGATGAACCACAATTGCAAATTGTGATTTTTATGTTTCTCTTCCTAAACTACATGTTGAGTGTGATGGGAAACTTATCCATCATCTTTCTTAAATTGCTGGATCCCGGCTCAAGACTCCCAGGTATTTTTTCCTCCAAAATCTCTTCCTCTTGGAAGTTTCATTAACAACAACCTGTATGCCCAGATTCCTGATATCCATCGTGACTAAAAACAAAATCATTTCCTACAATGGTTGTGCATCTCAGCTATTCTTTTTTCTGTTATTAGGTCTTACAGAATTTTACCTACTAGCTGCCATGTCTTTTGATCATTATGTAGCAATCTGCAAAGCCTTACATTACCTGATCATTATGAGCAAAAAAGTGTGCTACCAACTTGGACTCAGTTCATGGGCAGTGGGATTTCTGGTTACTTTTCCACCAGTGCTCTTGGTAATGAAACTGGAATTCTGTGCTTCCAGAGTAATTGATTATTTTGTATGTGACACTTCCCCTGTGCTGCAGATTTCTTGCACAAACAACTCATATCCTAGAATTGATTTCATTTGGCTCAGCTGTTGGAACACTCATGGTCACATTATTGTTAGTGATGCTTTCCTACACATATATTATCAAGACCATTCTAAGCATTCTATCTGCTCAGAAAAGAACAAAAGCTTTTCCCACATGTTCTTCCATATGATTGTAGTCTCCCTACTTATGGTAGCTGTATCTTTACTTACATGAAGCCATTTGCAAAGGAAAGGGTGACTCTGTCCAAAGGTATATCTGTTATTTATACTTCAGTTGCCCTGTATTAAACCCTTTCATTTACACTCTAGGAACCAGCAAGTGGAACAAGCCTTCAAAAATATACTCCAAAATATTTACATGTTTTTCAATAAGTGAGGAAAATTTTAATCATGAAATATGGAGAAAAGCAAATTTTTTTAACATTTTACAGTTTAATTAACCTGTCCTTCAATTTCATTTAGACTTCTTAAAACATTTTAACCAAGGGTTTCAGCATAATGCACTTTTCTTTCTTATCACTGTTGATAATTGGCATTTTCCTGTGTTACAGTGAGTCCTTTCTTCACATTGTCAATACAACTGTTGAATTTCATTTTCTTTACAAGACATGCATGGTTCTGACTTTAAAAAACTATTATAATCCTATATTAATCATATGAAAATTTTAATGATGGAAATATTATTAATAACATATCCTACCACCAGGGTTCTGGAGTTTCCTGGGTGGTGCTAGTGGTTAAGAATTCGCTTGCAAATGAAGGAGATGTAGGAGACGTGGGTTTGATCCCTGCATCGGGAAGATCACCTGGAGAAGGACATGAACAACCACTCCAGTATTCATGCCTGGAGAATCCCATGGGCAGGGGAGCCTGATGGGCTACAGTCCATAGCATCGCAAAGAGTCAGACATGACTGAAGTGACTTAGCACTTACGCTCCACTGGGCCTCTGGGAAGTATTGATACTTTAAGTGCAACTTGCTGACATCACAAGTCTGATAACTCAAAGTGTTATTCTTTTGGAGAGTCATTGAAGGCTTAAATTTAGACATCTGTATGAGCTTGATCAAGTTTCTCAAACCCTATGTTGCTGAGTTTCTCCAGTTATGAAATAGATATAATAACAATAATTTTATTTTAATGTTATTTTGAGGATGAAATGATACATTATATAAACTAATGCACAATCTGCATCTGGCTTACACTGAACTGTCAAGAAATGTAGTTACACTTGAGGGAACATGTTGCCTCAGCTGAGACAGTATTTAACAAGTCAAGGGGAAAAAAGACAGACTTCAAATCATAAGAAACTTTTATGTCCAAAAATGTACTTGTTCTGTATCTGGTAGTCCTAAATATTTGGAACAAATAAGAATCACCCACCTGGTTAGCTTATTTAAATTTAAAGTCCATGTTCTCATCCTTAAATATATATTATCAGTTTAACTGGAGTATAGAAACATAGACTGTAAGTGACTCAGAAGCCAGTGGTTCATATATAATCAGATTTTCATTTTAGAAGGATCACTCTGTCAACTGTATTGAAGACAGATGTCCAAATGTTGGAGTCAAGAAGATGAGGTATAGGGCTAATATTTATGCTACATGAATTATCTGAGGATTAAAATGCAATAGTGTCCACGAATTCAAATCTCAGTGAGATATCTCCAGAGATCTTTAGAAAAAACTGAGATGAACTGTTAATAATTTGAATTTCTGAGAAAAATTAAAGGCTGTTTTAAAAATGAATTGAATCTTCTTGGAATTTCCTCTCTGCTCTCTCCTGTTCCCCCTGTAGCTCAGTGGTAAAGAATCCACATGCAATGCAGGAGCTGGGTCAAGAAGATCCCTTGCAGAAGGAAATGGCAACCCACTCCATATTCTTGCCTGGAGAATCTCATGGACAGAGGAGCCTAGTGGGTTATAGTAATGTTCAATTCTTTGCAACCAAATGCATTTGTATAAACTTTGACCCTGTACATGACTCAGTGACTAACAGTTTCACTTTCCTCTACATACTCACTTAAATATATCAATATAATGACTTTTAAGAAAGGATTATGGTTATATACTGTCAGATTCTTTAAAAAAAATCTACAATATCTGCATAAAATGTACAGATTTCCATTCTGGATATAATATTCTATCAGAGAAATACATATAAAAAAATCACAAAGGTATGTATTTAATGGTAAGACTATTATCTATGTGTACCTGAAGAAATAATTCTAACTGAGTTGTTTTCTGGTTCATTTTACCATTTTAAGGCAACACTATTATCCATCTGCTCTTCTATGGAAAATTAGAAGAGTAAGTACTTATTGTTTTCAAGGCCCTAAAAACCTCCCTCGATAGAGAGTTTGCATTCAATAAGTCTTAAAAAAAAAAAAAGTTTGAACTCAGGTCTCTTGCATTGCAGGCACATTCTTTACCATCTGAGCCACCAAGAAGACCCTTAAAAAAAGCACCAAAACCTTATTATATACACGATTTGTGAATATTTTTTTTCCTTCTTTGGGTTCTATTTTCAGTTTCTTCACAGTGCCCTTTTATCACTGAAGTTTTCATTCTGATGAAGCTGTTAGGTAGTTAGAATAGGAAACAGGAATCCAGAATGGTGGTGACTAAAAGACAAGGAAGGGAAAAGCCTGAGAAAATATAACAAAGGAAGATCTGAGGACTGGAGTGAGGACCTCAGGTAGAACAAACACTCCTCGCTAGCCCACTTTACATAGGGCAGACCTAGGGGGAGAAAAAAACATATAAAAAGAGGACCCAAAGGGCTGGGGGGGGTCTCTCTCTCCCCTGAACACTGGGGTGCTCTTCTCGTCCCATCTTTGGGTAGACATGCCCTCACACCTCGAAGATGGGTTTTCCTGCTGTTATCTAAATAAAACAGAGATGTAACATGGAGCTGTAACACTGATTTGTCTAAGAGCTATAACACGGCCTGTTCGAGACCTGAGAGCTATAACACGGTCTGTTCAAGACCTGAGAGCTGTGACACGCTGAATGCTTTAATGTCCGTCACTCCAAATCTTTGTTGTGATGAGACAGAACCGAGGAGAATACACTCGCCTGACAAAGCCATGTTAATTTTTTCTTTTGCTATTTGTGTTTTTGGTGTCATATTTAAGAAATCATTGCCTAATTCAAAGTTACAAGGAGTTATATGTATGGTTTCTTCTAAGAAATGTATACTTTTAGTGCCTATAATAATCTTTTTTTTCTTTTGAGTTTATATATGGTCTTTTCTAAAAAAAGGGTTTTTTTTTTTTAAATTTACTTATTTATTTATTTTGGTCTGTAGTGCAGCTTTGTTGCTACATACAGAATTTATCTAGTTGAGTGAGTGGGGGCTACTCTTCATTGGAGTGCTCAGGCTTCTCATTGTGGTGGCTTCTGTTGTTGTGGAGCACAGGCTCTAGATACACGGGCTTCAGTGTTTACAGCTCTTGGGCTCAGTAGTTGTGGCCTGCTGGCTCTAAAGCACAGCCTCATTAGTTGTGGTGCATGGGCTTAGTTGCCCCTCAGCACATGAAATCCTCCTGGATCAGGGATGGAACCTGTGTCCCCTGCATTGCAAGCCAGACTTTTAACCGGTGGACTACCAGGGAAACTCCATATATATATAGCCTTTTTATATGGGGTGAGATAGAGATAAAGTTTTCTTTTGCATGTACATATCTAGTTTTCCCAACATGGCTTCTTACAAAAACTGTTACTTCTTTGAATAATCTTGTCACTCCTGTTAAAAATCAATTGACCATAAATGTGGGGTTCTACCTTAGAGTTCTTTGTTCTATTCCTTTGATCTGTATGTTGACTGTTATGCCAGTATCACACTTTTTTGATGATTTTAGCTTGATGAAAAGTTTTCAAATTGGATTTATTTCTTTTTTTTTTAATGTAACTTAGTGCATGGTCTTCTTGGTCATTCAGTGGTAAAGAATCCACGGCCAAGCAGGATACACAGGTTCAATCCCTGGGTCTGGAAAATCCCCTAGAGAAGGAAATGGCAACCCACTCTAGTATTCTTGCCTGGGAAATCCCATTGGACAGAGGAGCCTGGAGAGCTATAGTGCACGGGGTTGCAAATGAGTTGAACACAACTTAGCAACTAAATAACAACAGCAATAAAGAATACTTCAGGCACACATAAAATGAAGAAACTATATAACACAAATGCAGTCCACAATCTTCTTGGCACATTGTGAGTTGTTATTGTGAAAAAATTTAACAGGAGTTTGAGAATAACTTTTATATGACTGTTCTCAATTTCTTCTCTGTGATGACATTATTCATTACAAAAAAACTGTATATATGAAAACACTAAGTTGTAGGCTTTTTGCTGAAAATAATATTCAAGAGTGATTATTTTACCAGGAACAAAATCTTCTATGTAACCACTTGGGTAGTTTTTCCTATTGTCAGCCGGTACAACACCCTCAGGCAGAGGATAAATCCTTCCCCTGGGCCTAAGGAATGTATACATCTATATATAAAACTTAAATTCTAAATATTTATTTATACTGCTACTAAACTAAGTAATCTATAAAATCATTGAAGTTATAGATTATACCTCTTTCCTTCATTTACCCCAGTGTACAGTCTGGCACCATAGGATACAGACAGAAAATCAAGGAAACAGAATGGAGAGCACAGAAACCCACGTTTACATGGTCATTTAATTTACAAAAGAGGCAAGATTATAAAATGGGGAAAAGACAGCCTCTGCAACGAATGGGTGTTGCGAAAACTGGATGGCTACATGCAAACTGGACTACTTTACCACACTTTTTGCAAAAATAAAGTCAAAATGAACTGAGGACTTGAATGTAAGACCTCAAACCCTAATACTACTAGAAGAAAACTTAGGCAGTACAGTCTTTGACATAGATCTTAGGAATAATTTTTAGGATATATCTTCTCAGGCAAGGGCAACAAAAACAAAAATAAACAAATGGAACCACATCAAACTAAAACATTTTGAACAGTGAAGGAAACTATCAACAAAAAGAAGAAACTTCCTACTGAATGGAAAAAGCTATTTGCAAACAATAGTCTCATAAAAGACTAATATCCAAAAGTATACAAGACTCTTACATCTCAACATAAAAAGAAACTAACAATTAATAGTGGACATGGGGCCTGAGTAGACATTTTCCAAGAAGAAGGTCAATAGCACATGAAATGTGCTCTGTATCACTAATCATGAGGGAAATGCAAATCATAACCACAATTAGACATCTTCTACACCTGTCAAGATCGTTAAGAAGATAACAAAAATAAGTGTTGTGAGGATATGGAGAAAAGGGAATTCTTTGCACTGTTGCTGGGAATGTAAATTGGTGCAGCCACTATGGAAAACATTTTGGAGCTTCTTAAAAGGGTGAAAAATAAACCTTGCATAGGATCCAGCAATTTTACTTCTTATATTTTTTCCTAAAGAAAACAAAACACTATTTTGAAAAGATGCATGTACCCTTATTTTCATTGCAACATTACTCACAATAGTCAAAATGTGGAAGCAACCCAAATTCCTATCAATAGATGAGTAGATTAAAATATAAACACAATATTATTCATCCATAAAAAAGAATGACATCTTGCCATTTGGGATAATGTGAATGGACCCAGACAGTGTTATATGTGAAATATATGTGAAACTGAAAAATAAGTAACATATTATTTGAACTACATGTGACATATAGAAAAAAGCTACAAATGAACAAATATAACACAACAGAAATAAGTGTCATAGATAAAGAGAAAAAAGATGGAATCGGGTTATGGGGTGGGTGAAACAGGTGAAGAGGTACAAAATTCCACTACAGAATAAATGAGTCATGAAGATGAAATGTACATGGTTGGAATACAAGCCATAATAATGCATTATCTTTGTATGATGACCAAGATGATCAAAGGTACAAACTTCCAGTTATAAGTCTAAACAATTACTAACAGTATAATGTATAGCATGATTGCTATATTTAACACTGCTGTATATTTCATATTAATGTTATTTAGATAGTAAATCCTAAGAATGCTTATCATAAAGAAAAATAATTTTTCTTCAATCTAGAATTGATATGAAATGATGGATTTTCATTAAACTTATTGTGCTAATCTTTTCAGGTATGTAAGTCAAATTGGACCATAAAGAAGGCTGAACACTGAAGAACTGATGCTTATGAACTGTAGCATTGGAGAAGAATCTTGAGAATCCCTTGGGATGCAGGGAGATCAAGCCAGCCAATCCTAAAGGAAATCTGTCTTGAATATTCATTGGAAGGACTGATGATGAAGCTGAAACTCTAATACTTTGGCCACCTCATTTGAAGAACCAACTCATTAGAAAAGACCATAATGCTGGGAAAGATTGAATGTAGGAGGAGAAGGGGACAACAGAGGATGAGATGGTTGGATGGCATCACCAACTCAATGGACATGAGTTTGAGCAAACTCTGGGTATTGGTGAAGGGCAGGGAAGCCTGGCATGCTGCAGTCCACGGGGTTGCAAAAAGTCAGACATGACTGAGTGACTGAATAACACTACCACCACCTTAAATTCAAATCATGTTGTATATGTTGATTACATCTCCATCTAGTAGATGAAGAAAAATTTAAAAACAACAAAATCTCAACAAATTGAATACAGAAAGAACATACTTCAAAAAGGAAAATAAAAAGAATGTATCTTAACATAAAAAGGCCATTTATGACAATTACATAACATCAT
Organism: Bos indicus x Bos taurus; assembly: GCF_003369695.1. Lineage (NCBI taxonomy): Eukaryota > Metazoa > Chordata > Mammalia > Artiodactyla > Bovidae > Bos > Bos indicus x Bos taurus. The sequence continues at coordinate 61,429,123 of NC_040080.1, forward strand.
ACACAATGAGGAGGTTTGAAAGCTTTTCCTTGAAGATTAGCAACAAGACAATGGTGTTCTTGTTCACCACTTGTATTCACCATAGCACTGGTAGTCCTGGCCAGAACAATCAAGAAAGAAAAAGAAATAAAAGGCATCAAAATCAAAGAATTAAAAATGTTTCTGCTTGCAGATGATATGATATTATATATAGAAAACTCAAGAAAATTGTTGAGTTAATCAACAAATTCAGCAAAATTGCAAGATAAAAATATACATACAAAAATCAGTTGTGCTTGTATATGATAACAACATACTATCTGAAAAAGAGGTAACATTTAAATTCCACTTATAACAACACAGAAACAATAAAATACTTGAGAATAAATTTAACCAAGAAGGTGAAAGATCTATAGACCTAAAATTATATGACATTGTAAAAAAATTGAAGAAGCCAAAAACATATGGAAAAGTATACTGTTCATGGATTATAAGAGTTAGTATTTTTAGTGTCCATACTACCTGAAGCCATGTATAGATTAAATAAAATCTCTATTAAGATCCTAATGGTATTTTTTCAGAAATAGATTTCATATTGACATACAAAAGACCCTGAAGATCCACAACAACCTGGAGAATAACAAAGCTGGAAACATTACATTTCTGAATGTCAAACTATTTTACAAAGCTATAGGAATCAAAGCAGTATGCTACAGGTATAAAAACATGCACGTAGATTAATGTAATGGAACTGAGTGCTTCAAAATAAACCAGTGCCTCTGTGGTCAAATAATATTATATAAGGAAGTCAAGGATACTCAATGTGTAAAAATGTACCTTCAATAAATGTAATTATGAAAACTGAATATGTAAAAGAATGAAAGTGAACCCATATCTTACAAACTCAACAAAAATTAACTCAAAATTGATTGAAAGCCTAAATGTAAGACCTGGAACTATGAAACCCTGAGACAACATAGGAGAGAGTTCCTTGACATTGTTCTTGGCAATTATTTTTTTTGGATATGACACTAATAGCACCAGCAACAGAAGTTATTTTTTTGAAAAATTAATTCAATCAATTAATATCTAGCAAAGCTAACCAAGGGAAACAAAACACAAACTACTAATATCAGTAATGAAGTAAAAGTTATATTCATGATCCCACAGACATTAAAAGGAAATAAGGAAAAATTACAAATAATATTATGATCATAAATATGATAAGAAATGAAATGAACCTATTCTTGAAAGACACAAACTTAAGAAATTCACTGAAGAAGGCATGACTAGCCCTACATCTATTCAAGTGTGTGAAGTTGGTGTTAAAAATCTTTCCCACATAAAAAAAATTACCAACTTTTTATTAGCATTATCCTAATCTGAAACCAGAAAAATAAATTGTAAGGAGAGGAAACTATAGCTCAGTATCTGTCTTAAACATTGATGAAAGATTTCTTAACAAAATTTGATTAGTAGTTAAAATACAGTAATATATATATAATATATATTACTGTCTTGTATATAATATAGTAATATCTATCATATATATATAATACATACACTAGTATGTATATATATATATATATATTCCTTCCTGTAGAGGAAATTACAGCTCAGTATCTGTGTTCAACATTGATGAAAGAGTTCTTAACAAAATTTGATTAGTAGCCAAAATACAGTAATATATATAACTACTAATTTGATTAGTGGTTAATATACAGTAATATATATATATATATATATATATATATATATACTGTAATATATATTATATACACAGTAATATATAGATTATATATATAAATATATGTATGGATAACCCAAACTTTTATATATATTAACTTTTTTATATATAAAAATCAAGTTTGGTTGCATTTCTTTTCTTGGCTTAAGATGTATAAAGATGAATTAAACAAAGGCCATTTCCTCCACATTATATAGCATTATAATGCCAAAAGATATATATATATATATGTGAGTAATTGCAACAGAGTAAGATAAGTGTGCAAAGTTTTAGGAAAGCAAAGAAGAGGGCACCTAATTCTGGCTTTGCAAACCAGGGAAGATTTCAAGGAATATATGACATTTAGATAAAACCTTAAAGAAAAATATGTGCGTGTATGTGTGTAAGTCTGTGTGTGTGAGAGAGAGAGAGAGAGGGAGGGAGAGGGAGAGAGAGAGAGAAAGAAAAAGAATGCCTAACAATTATAAGAAATAATGAGCAATTGATAAGGTCAGAGCAGAGGTCACACAGGGCCTTGGTTCCAGAAAGATGCCATGCACTTAAGCAATATTTCAAGAGTAACAGAAAGAGAAATAACTGTCCAATACAACTATCTGCATTAATGGGAATGCTCTGTAATCTTTTCCATTTCAATATATTAGCCATTAGCCACATTTGGCTTTGGAGTACTTGAAATGAAATTAATGTAACTGAGGATTTGAGTTTGTATTTTTAACTAATTCATATTTTCATTTAAATAGCCACACATGTGACTTATCACTTATATATACTGTGAAATTTACAGTCTAGTGAGAATGAGACCATGTTAGCAATTAAAATATAATCACTACTGCAAAGATGAAGTACAAGGCATTATGGAAACATGTAAGAGTTTGGGAAAATCAAAGATTCAGGGAATACTGCCATAAAGAATAAAGTAGATTTATCGGATGACTAGAAGAGAATTGAAGTTCCAAAGAAAGCACATCCAAAAGGCAGATTATCAGACTGTTAAAACAAATAAACAAAAAACACAAGTATGCTCCAGTGAAAAAGTGAAGGTGGATGTAAGGCCTGAATGGAAGGAGGGGATCCAATCTTACAGGACTTTGACTCTGTTAAAATTCGACTCTTTATACTGAAGTCAAAGAAACCTCCTTTTTTTGGAATATGAGAATTATGAGTTGCTCAAGGCAAGGCAATATTTCCATTGAGTCAGTTATTTTCTCAGCTGAAAGATGACATACAGATATTGTTAATGAGAACAATGAGATAGACAGAATCTGCTAATAGGATAACAGGACATTGATGCTCTTAGCAACTCACTGTCCAAACTCTCATATTGTCTCTAGCTCATTGATGTCAGGGAAATTAGTTATGTTATTAAGAAGAAAAAAAAATCCATATCTGATATAATAATAAATCCTGGATGGACCAGAGAAAAATGTAAAAAGCAAAGTCATAGAAGTGTTGAATATAAGCAGATAGTTATAGGATTTTGAAATACATGGAAGGATGTACTAAGAAGAATAGGTCACCGAGAATTCATGACAGACTCTACAACTTTCATAACTGAACCGCTTGATTAAAAGTTAAAAAGGAAGGATCGTCTCTGAAAACATCCTGCCACAGATATGACTGGGGGTTACTATTCATAAGAGATATATCCTACTAATAAATAAAAAGAAACAAAGCCAAGGAAAAGTGAACACAAGTTAAAATAGACCATTCATGGATGAGAAATAGAAATTATTTTCAATATTCAATCTATTATTCAATATTCAATCTATTAATTGCAGAATATGAAATTTAAAGTAATATTAACGTTTATACACCACTAGAGCTTCCCTGGTAGCTCATTAGGTAAAGAATCCGCCTGCAATGCAGAAACACCTGCTTTGATTCTTGGGTCAGAAAGATCTACTGGATAATGGATAGGCTACCCTATCCTATCCATTGAATACCACTGGAGGCTACCACTCCAGTATTCTTGGGCTTCCCTGATGGCTCAGCTGGTAAAGAATCTCTCTGCAATGTGGGAGACCCTGGTTTGATCCCTGAGTTGGGACTATTCTGCTAATTTATACATTATCACTTTAATCTTTGCAGTGTACTATGAATGAGGACTGTTAGGATTCTCATTTTATGGGTAGAGCAATCTCAGAAAGGTTAAATCAAGTTGGAAAGTTTACAAAGGGCTTGGCTCTCTTTAACCTCAAAACCTAGTCACCTAGGCACTGGGATGCGGTCTTTATGATATTTTTATTAAATTAATTTTGGCATCATTTTCATCCTTATATAAAATTTGTGACTGCATCTAGCACTGATTAGGATGCACTGAAAGAGTTCATTCCTGTCTGTAGGAGAGAAATTTTGAAGTATCTATCAAAATTTAGTATATATGTTACATCAATACTTCTATGTATGCAAAAAAATGCATAAAAATAGACAGCATTGTAACCAACGATGTGAAATTGTTAGCAGATTAATTCCCTAAATCTCAATCAACAATGAAATTACCAAATTATATACATCTCCTCTGGTATTCTATGCAATCATATATGAGTTCTATCTAGATAATTTGACAATGAATAATATCCATTACCTATTATTAACTGAAAATAAAGGAAAATTGCCAAATATTTTCTGTAATAAATTTGCATTAATTTAAGAAGGAAAAAATGTATCTCTGAGAGTGTGAATGTGGCTATGTTTATAGCTGAATATCTAGAAATATATGTAGCAGAACACAATACAAAAATATAACACTATATAATTTTGAGCTTTGAGGGCAAACAAAAATTCATTTGGAAACATAAGTGTCATTCCATAAGTCACAATGTGCTGATTTGATACCGGTTCTCTCATACTTGATTCTTATAACATTAAGCATATGTAACTATTAGAATGAAAAATACTAAAGTTTCAAGTACTCTTCTTATTTTTAAAGATATTAAAATGCTTTATTTATTCATTCATTCTACTTTGTGCTGGTGGAGATGTGAAAATGAATGAAACATAGGTACTACCCTTATTGAAGGGTCCACTGTGGTGTAGCTCAGCCTTGTATTCCATCCACCCCAAAGGAACTAAGGATAAATTATCTCCCAAGTGTGGACTGAGTGCCATGTGCTTATTAGAGAACTTTAAGTCCAACCAAAGGAAAACCAACTGGTTGGCACACTTTTGCTTTTATCCTGCTCTATTCATTAGCTTCTGGAAGAGTGTATATCATGACATCACTACATCTCTTGAATTATCTCTTCTTACACCCTTTCTATCATCCCTCTGGTTTCAGAGATTTAAGCAGTGACCAAAGAAGGTAATATCGATTAATCTTTTGGTAATAGTCAATCTTCACTTTATCCAGGGAGCTTTGAAATGTTTGACCTTCCAGTCATTAAGCAGTGTTTCTTGAACTTTTCCTTCAAGAACTCTCAGGATTACAAGAGTGATTTCTTAAAGTTTCAGCCAGGACAATGTTTACCTTTGTATGGCAAGATGAAAGAAATAAAACACAAATATTTGTAGCAGAGTTTATAGAGAATATCCATGAAATCAAGCCTGTGTTTTCTCTATGTGAGATACTTTTATATAATAGAGACAAGGGTGAGATAATGACCAAAAAATCTCCTAAGGTATAATATGAATGCATTACATCTCATATTTTAAGTACATAAAGAAAATCTGGGATTATATTTCTGACTGGAATCATTAGATGTATCAGAAAGTAAGAATGTTCCCAGTTTTTAAATGTGTATTTCACCTTTTTTCCATCCAAAAGTTTATTTTGTCAGAATAAATTGCTTTAACATATTTACTATTACTTGTTTTATATTTTAATATTTCCATCATTGTTCAAAACACAGAAATAGTTTCTGCCTTTTGATCTGCCAATTTTGCTAATATGTATAACAAAATATGTTTATTCTTAAAGGAAGAAAATGCTGATTGTTAGGAAGGACTTAAAGAGAAAAAAGAAAGCACTATACAAGCTTTGATACTTAACACCTGTTGACTGTTCTGCTGCTGCTGCTGCTAAGTCGGTTCAGTCGTTTCCGACTCTTTGCGACCCCACCGACGGCAGCCCATCAGGTCCCGCCGTCCCTGGGATTCTCCAGGCAAGAACACTGGAGTGGGTTGCCATTTCCTCCTCCAATGCATGAAAGTGAAAAGTGAAAGTGAAATCCCTCAGTCGTGTCTGACTCTTAGCGACCCCATTGACTGCAGCCTAACAGGCTCCTCCGTCCATGGGATTTTCCAGACAAGAGTACTGGAGTGGGTTGCCATTGCCTTCTCCGTTGACTGTTCTTATGCATGCTATAAAATAAAATACATATTAATAAGAGCTTACACAGAGATACAATTCTGGTTGCTAAGAATAAAGAGTGATCAAGATGAATAAAAATTATATAGATTACTTTTGAACAATTTTGGTTACTAGACAGTAAATCTTAAACAGAAATGTATTTATTCTAATGACTTAGCCTCCTAGAAAGAAGTTAATGGGATATTTTGGCATCAGAAGGCTCCCTCTTGTGTTCTGTCCTGTCCTCAGACACATAAGGGTAAAAAGAGTAAGTATAGCAAAATTTTAAAAATGAGATGACTGTAAATTTAAAGAGATGTAAAAATGATATAAAAGGACCAGTGAGTCATAGAAATGCAATATTGATATAGCTGTATGTGGTATTAATCAATATCGCTAATTTCTTATTTCTTTCTTTTAAATTAGAACTTTGTTCTTATTTATAAGCAAGGCAATTCTATTTCCATGTATATGTGATTATAAACACATTTATTTATTTTGGGCATATTGAAGAAGTATAAACTAAGAAAGAAAAAATCATAGCTATTATTAAGCTCAGGAATTGTCATTGGGTCATCAGTTGCCTTGAAACCTCCTAAGCCCATAAAGTTTGTACATAGTATCAGAACCATAACACAAAATTAGATATTTCAATCCTATAAGCACAGCATCCTGGAAACTAGAAACTAATGTCTTAATATTTAAACTACAGATTTGGCTAGCAAATATGGTTGTAGAAAATGTAATTAAAAGATATTTGCTCACATAGAAAATTTAGTCCTATGTAGAGGTTTTATGTCAAATCACTAACGTGGGGACTTTTAACATAGACCTGTAAATACATTTTTTTTCTCTTTAATAGACAATGGTAAAGTATTTTGCTTTAGTAGGAGTGAGTGGATATTGCAAAAATTCTTACAGGGAAAAAGGTCCAGTGCTTCCTTTAATGAGAGCTAATAATTCCAATATATAAATCTTCAATTCCTTTACTATTCACTTACTCTTTGTTTTGTTTTATACCAACAGATTTGGCTTAAAGACAATAAAATCAGTATGAGAAACCACACAATGCTTACAGAATTCGTCCTCTTGGGCATATCAGACAACCCAGAGCTTCAGGTTGTCATTTTTATCTTTTTATTTCTGGCTTATGTATTGAGTGTTGTTGGAAACCTAACCATCATCATCCTCACTTTAACAGACTGTCATCTAAAGACACCGATGTATTATTTCCTCCGGAATTTCTCCTTCTTAGAGATTACGTTCACCAGTGTTTCTATCCCCAGGTTTTTGGGGGCAATCATTACTAAAGTCAAGACTATTTCCTATAACAATTGCTTGGCTCAGTTATTTTTCTTCATCTTCATGGGTGTGTCTGAGTTTTTCCTTCTCACTGCCATGTCTTATGACCGATATGTTGCCATCTGCAAGCCTCTCCATTACACCACCATCATGAACAAGAAAATCTGCACTTTGCTGGTCTTTAGTTCATGGCTAGGGGGATTTCTTACCATTTTTCCACCACTCATGCTTATCCTTCAGCTAGATTTCTGTGCTTCCAACATAATTGATCACTTCTCCTGTGATTACTTCCCCATTTTGCAACTCTCATGCTCAGATACGTGGCTTTTAGAGATGATTGGCTTTTACTTTGCTTTTGTGACTCTGCTCTTCACATTGGCATTAGTGATTCTATCCTACATGTGCATTATTACCACCATTTTGAGAATACCATCTGCTACTCAGAGGAAAAAGGCTTTCTCCACATGTTCCTCTCACATGATTGTCATTTCCATTTCTTATGGAAGCTGTATATTCATGTATGTCAAGCCTTCAGCAAAAGAAAGAGCTTCATTGACCAAAGGAGTAGCTATTCTCAACACTTCAATTGCCCCCATGTTAAATCCTTTTATTTATACCTTGAGGAATGAGCAAGTAAAACAAGCTTTGAAAAACTTGGTTCATAAAGTGATACTTTCTAGAAATAAATGAAAGTGTGTATTAACATGAATGAATGCAATTTAACTTCTACAGTGTCCACCTAGCTCCATCTCACAGATGTCATCTGCACTGCTGAGCTCATTAGCTCAAACTTCCTTTTTAATGAAATTGACTATGCTGTGTCTTCCTTTCAAACTATCTATAGCTTCCATATAATCACGGATTTACAATTCCAAGTAGAAAACCAGTAGCTTTAGAACATAAATTATTTTATCCATTATTCTGAATAATAAAAAATCTCATATTGAATAAAAATATTTAATATGGTAATTTCTAAAGGAGTAAACATAGCTACCATGACTCTAATGCCACCTGAAAATTTAACAGGAATTTCTTGAATAATATTTCTTCATTAGAGAGCATTTATTGCATTATGTATGCTGAATTAAGTATGTTCTGTTTCATATGTTATGGAATCTTACAGTTATATGGCAAATTGCTCGTGTGCTCAGTGTCCGACTTTTTGCAACCCATGGCTGTAGCCCACCAGGCTCCTCTGTCCCTGGGATTTCCCAGGCAAGAATACAGGAGTGGGTTGCCATTTCCTCTTCCAGGGGACCTTCCTGACCCAGGCATCGAACTTGAGTCTCCTGCATCTCCTCACTGGCAGGTGGATTCTTTACCACTGAGCCATCTGACAGGCTGTATGACAAATTAAGCATGATTATCCTATACACAAATGTGTAAATAGATGCTCAGAAAATTTGAGTGATTTGTCTGAGTGATTTACCTAATTAGTCAATACTGCTACAGCTGTTTAGTCGTGTCTGACTCTTTGTGACCCCATAGACTATAGCCCCCCTAGGCTCCTCTGTTGATGCGGTTTCCCAGGCAAGAATACTGGAGTGAGTTGCCCTCGCCTTCTCCAATATAACCAATATGATACCTCAATTTGGAAAAGCAAACAAAAAGTGTTTATATGTGTGACTGTATACTTATTTGAAACTCTGTAAGGATCTGCAAATTTCACACAGAGTTTACTAAGGACCTGAATGATTCCATTGCCTTTCACCCCCATCATATTATTTGTGTGTATTTACATTTAATATAATTATAGTTTACTTATCCAAGGTACTAACTCCTAAAGTTATGCTTGGCATACAGATTAAAGCTTTAATCAAAACAAGATACTCTTCAATCTCTGTTGTGCTGAGCAAAAGGAGTAGGAAAAAAGTATGAACTATTAAACTTTTAATGTATAGCACTATAATGGTAACAAAATTTTTTACTGGAAGACAGATTAAAAATAATGGAGTTAATGAATGTAGTTAGTTAAATGCGGTAGATTACCAGTTTTAAAAAAAGACATAGAATATTTTGTAGAAATCTGTACTAGGAATTACGATAATTGGTTGCTAATATCTGTCTAAAAATGATGTCAAGGGAAAAGGCTTCACACTTAGTGTTGTTTTTTTGTTTGTTTGTTTTGGTCTCATTGGATACTGTTCTCAAGCTTTCTTTTCTAATCCCAATACTAATGTGTTTTATGTTTTATATTCCTTTGTGTTTTGTGCACATTTCTGTTCTGGCAATTTTGATTCGCAGAATTAGTTCCCTTGAGCCTATATGAGAGAGAATAGATAAAACATTCAGTAACTTGTGCTACTTAAAATCTATGCAGAAACGATTCCAGAGGGTTTTTAAACACCTTATATTTTTTATCTTGCATATATTTACTTTTTCTCATTCTCTATTGTCAAATAAACATATCCTCTCTGAATAAAAGAGAAATTTAAGACAAAAACATTGACAATAGAAAGCAAATTTGTGCAATGAAAAGAAATGTTTTTTGCAGAAATGGATTACAACCATGGTAGTTGCTAATATGTTTATATTGCAGCCACTCGAATGTTAGCGAACTTGTACAAAAATCAGAGGTAAGTCTGGCAAATAGATAGCAGTGAAAGTCTCTCAAATTTTATCAGTGATTTATTACTTATCACCTGAACAAATTAAATAGGATAAGAGCTTGCTATGCAGAGCAGGTGACTGTACTCAATCCTCTGTAATACCTGTATGGAAAAAGAATCTAAAAAAGAGTGGATGTATGCATATGTATAACTGATTCACTGTGCTGTGGAAGTGGTAGTGTTAGTCAGTCAGTTATGTCCAATTCTTTGTGGCCCTAAGGACTATATAAGCCACTCCTCTGTCCATAGAATTCCCAAGCAAGAATACTGGAGTGGGTTTCCATTTCCTTCTGCAGGGGATCTTCCCGACCAGGGATCGAACCAGTGTCTCCTGAATTGGCAGGCAGATGTTTTACCACTGAGCCACCAGGGAAGCCCTCGCTATTAAATAAAGGCAGGTAATTATTATTTCTGTTGTTTGTTTCTAACTGAATATAGGCTTTGCAGTAATTTGTTTAAGACAGTAGACTTTAATTTCTGGTATATTCTTTGCTAGCTGTATAAAACATCGAAGGACAGAACCTAACTTAGCCTAGTTATTTATTTGGCAATAAAGATTGAAGTTTCATAGGTATGTTATAAGAGTTAAATGAAATAAAAATACAAAAGTTATTATTTCACTGAAAAAAGTGATACTTTTTCTAAAACACAATTGCTATGATTATCCCTCCCAGAGTTGAGAATAAATTACAATCAAAAAAAAATTAAAGTAAATAAAAATAATGTCTTCTTAACATATATTAAGTGCCACATGATTTTAGAATAATTTCATTTATGTTATTGCAATTATTTCTAAGAAATACTTTTGAAATTTCAACTCCATTTTAAACACAGAAAACTGAAGCTTAAAATATTAAATAGCTCATCCAGAGTCATACATCCATAAATGGCCCATTTGTATATTTAATTCATGTTTTTCTTACTGCAATGTCCATATATTTTGTGTGATAATAATTTACCCTAGAATGCTATAACTAAGGAATTAATAGCATGTTAATAATTTTAACATAATAATTATAATAATAATAATTTTTTAATTTACTTTCCCTTCATTGTTTAAATTATAGATCACTAACAAATGAACTGAAAGTGTGAGGTTATGAATTGATATTCACCACAAACCTTCAAAAATATAAATGTTACTATTTCTGGACTTTTTATTAAATGTGAATTATTATCTCTTTTTCCCCTTGTGTTGTCTCTGTGAACACTGGTAAGTATGCTGAGAATTGAGCCTGCCTATCCCTATTGAAATAAAGAAATGTAAATTAATCAGATTTCTTCAAGGAAGTAGTCCTCTAAATAATTGTGGAAAAAAAAAAAAAGTATCTAATGAAACAGTCCTTCCAACCACTTGACTGGTTCTCCTGAGGAGTCTTTGCTTCATTCAAGATATGATAATTCTTAAAGGATCCTAGTGTCATGGCCCAAAGTTCAGAATGATTGAGCAGTGTCCAGGATAATATGAAGCCAAACTAAATGTTACATACGACATTTAATTAAACAACTTCCCTTTTCTTACTGCATTAACCTAAATCCTAAAACACAAAGTATAAAGAAATAATGATGCAATGAATGAAGCACATTGCTTTTCTGGTATGATTTGTCAATGTTTTCTAATGACCTGCAATGAAGTTTACCTGAAGAAGAGAGAATTAGTAGATACAGTAAAAGTTGTACCAACTATACCTTCAAAGTCATTGCATTACTAAGAGATTTTTCCTCCCAGTGTACAAAAACATTTTTAAAAACAACAACAGCAAAACACACCAGAAATAAAATGGAACCAATCAAAGATGCCTATCTCAGTCTCTCAAAGGAATATCTTTCATTCCTTTAAAAATAATGTATTCATTAATATGACGTCTCTTTTTCAACTTGGGTATCAAAGAAATCATAAATTTATCTACAGTTTCATTGTCAATGTTAACATGATAATAGGGGTTTAGGAAGGGCAGGACATAGGAATGTTTTCAGAATGACACTTTGAAGATGATTTGCAGTCATCTTATTAACAAATTAGAAATAATATTGCTGATTTTAATTTTGAATAGCTCAAAGAATCTGTCTCAAGGATTCTCAGAAAACAAGTAAGAATTGATTTTTATGAAATGAGTGGAAAGAAATACAAAGCTTAGTAACCTAAACTGCATTCTTCCAGAGGGAAATATGGACTTGTGTTCAGAAATAAAAGCCGAAAACATGAGTTAAATGCTTGGAGATATTCTTCATATTCTGCGTGAATTCATCCGTGGGGTGGTTTAAATCTCTTGGAATCGTATATACCCTGTTAAACACTGAAATGTTTTTCTTTCAAAAGGCTGATGAATGAAGGAATGAATGCTAATAATTTTTTATCATGCTTACTTGATGTTAGATGAATAAAATCCATTGCATTTTCATAATTTTTTACATACAAAGTTTCATATACCACTCCCAGTTTTCTGATATTAAATCATCTCTTGCTAGAGTTTGCTTCAGCCTGTTTTCTCTGGCCCTAGAAGACTGGCTATGTTAGTGTCCATTACCAGTAATGCTCATATGAATTCTTCTAATGTCTATTAATATCTTTCTTCACAGCTCTTCATACATTCTGTCACAAGTTTAGTCAGCAGCAAAAAGTGTAAATCCTGATATTATAATTCATCAAGTAATTAAAATTTGAGGAAACAAGAGGAAAATGAATACATAATGAAGTTGAAATAGGCTTAAAAATACAGTGCAATGACACATAGTTCATCATATAGTAGTAATAATATAATTAAAAAGAAACCTGACTCTCCAATGGCTGTAGGTATTGCAGAAATTTCAATCTTGAGATTGAAACCAAAATTTGTCAGTTTATGAGAATGTATTTTGTGAGTTCAAAGTGTTATGAAAAACTAGTGCTTTCAATGAAAGGCAAATCCTGATGAAGGAAGAGTGATGTTACTGAGCAGGAGTAGAGTTCATTAAAAGAATGAACTGTAAAGAAATTAAGGACATTAATATTGAAATAATAATTTACAATTTTTAAAATTATATATCAAAAATTTAGCTTCCTTTACATGTTCTTTGTTATAAATTTACTCAATACAAGGTATTTAACTTAGGCAGATAATGCATCCTGAAAAGTAGGTAAAGTAGGAAAATATACCTTATAAATGAAGATAGAACTGACATGAAATATAGTCTAGAATTTGGCTTAAAAGAGAGTTGCACTTAGTGGCAGTATGAAATTCAACAACAAACTCAGAAGTAATTACTTACATAGATAAGTGTTTATCTTAAATCTACTCTAACTATACTAGGCACTGGATCATGATGCCATAGCTTTGAGGGTAAGACTTTGAGCTACATAGACTAGAGAGGAGTTCACAGGAGATTCTGTACTATGTGAGGTGGGTTTGAAAGGATGAATATAAATTCCTACAGAACTCATACCATGACTATTACATGTGTTTGGGAATAAGGAAGAAGGTGATTTGAAAATCATTCAAATATTCTACCCTCTATGCTAGTCACATACATATATTTTATTTAATACAAGCTTCACAGTCTTTCTCAGAAAGGTTATTAATATTAATGAGGAGCAGAGAAATGAAGTGGATATTGGTAGCAATGTTGATGTCTTGGCAAATATCTAACATGCCTCAAATGTGGTGATCAAATCCTAGCTGAAGATGAGAGAAGTGGGTTGTTTGTGGAAAGTAGGGGAGCAAAGATGGGTAGAGAAGGCAGATACATTGTGTTGGGAGAAGTGATCATGTACCCAAAGTGGAAGAATGAGGATAAGATTCACTTTCCCAGAATGCCTGTTGGGTACTCTACAGTCACGTGGTTCTACTATATTTTCATTGCTGTTGTTGCTATTGTTCTTATATGGCTCTCTTGGTGCTAAATTTATGCACTACTACTTATCTTAGATGTAAGTTCTTACATAATGCAACATCTAAATCCTGAGTGTTTTCAGCTCAGTGGTTAGGGAATGTTTTCTCTATTGAACAAAGCCTTATAGGGGTTTTATTAAATGATAAGCATTTTTCAAAATGCTTTACATGTATTTGCTCATTTAATGGTCAAAATAACTTTCTGAAATAGACTTGTATTAGTGTGTATTTATAGATGGGCATGAAGGGTCTGAGTGACTTTCAGACCTAGTAAGTGAATTGGATTAAAACCTACATATCCTCACTCTTCTGTAATATCATTTAAATTTTACCCCCCAAAAGAGAAAAATTAAAACTCACTATTTCCAAAACATATACAAGTAAACATATTATTAACATTTACTTTCTTGAAGGACAATTATCTTACTTATTAATCATCATCATAATAATAACATAAAAGTAATATTTTAAATATAAAGGGAAATAGGTTGTATGAGAATAAAGTCCATAATGATGACACATAGTTATGCTGTAATATTATAAATTGTTGCCAGGGATTAAGATAATATCAACCTTAAGCTTACATGATTGTCTATCTCATTTTCCCCTCTATCTCTAAAACCTGCAGTTGCCAGTGGCTTTAGCATTTCTGACTTCCAGTGAGGTAGTAAGAGTTGAAAAACCTGAAAGACTTCCTTGGTGGTCCAGTGGTTAAGACTTTGCCTTCCAATGAAGGGGGTGCTGGTTGGATTCCTGAAGGGGAATCTAGGATCCCACATGCATCACCTTAAAAAAAACCTCAACAGAAAAAGAATATTCTAACAAATTCCAAGATTTTAAAATCTTTTAAAACAAAGATTTTAAAAATGGTTCACATATAAAAATTTTAAAAAAAGGAAAAAACTGAGTGTTAACAAAACCTGATTTGCTGTTTTGTTGTTGTTTAGTCACTAAGTTGTGTTCAACTCCTTTGCAACCCTGTGGACTGAGCATTCCAGGCTCCTCTGTCCATTCCCAGGCAAGAATCCTGGAGTGGGTTGCCATTTCCTTTTCCAGGGATCTTTCCAACCCAGGGATTAAACCTGCTTCTCCTGCATCACAGGCAGATACTTTACCTCTGAGCCACCAGAGAAGCCAAGGACAAAATAGTCATCTTTTTATTTAAAAATTGCAATATCTTTTCCATTTTAAAGATTCTCGATATAATTATAATTTAAGTTATCCAGGAGCAAAACTGTAGGCATTGGAATATTAGCACAAAGATTATTCTCATGAAACCTGGTGGGTATGTTTCTGAAAGTTCACAAGTATTTGGTGTCAGAAAAAGTGTAGGAACAAATTCTTGCTCTATAAGCTTTGTGATATTTACAGTTTTAAACTTCCCTTAATCAAAGAGTGTTTTACTTATTAAACTGAGGAAACTTAAGGATCAATGTCATTATCAATTTGCTTTAAATTTCCCCTGAAGGTGAAATGACATACTAATTTCATCAAATTCTAGGTCTACACTAGGATATTTGGTAATCCTCTATTCTAGTATATTCCTTTTGCTTTCTCTTGTAGGTCTCCTGGAAGGAGAAACACAAACAAGCAACTGAAGAATGAGAAACCATACAGAAACAATAGAGTTTATCCTCCTGGGACTGTCAGATAACCCACAACTTCAGGTTGTGATCTTTGTCTTTCTGCTCATCACCTACATGCTCAGCATCACTGGGAACCTGACCATTATCACCCTGACCCTGCTGGATGCCCACCTCCAAACTCCCATGTATTTCTTCCTCAGAAATTTCTCCATCTTAGAAGTATCATTCACAACTGTCAGTATACCCAAGTTCCTGGCCACCATTGTTACAGGAGATAAAACCATTTCTTTTAATGATTGCATTGCTCAGTTATTTTTTTTCATTCTCTTGGGAGTCACTGAGTTTTACCTTCTGTCTGCCATGTCCTATGACCGTTACATTGCCATCTGCAAACCCCTGCGTTACATGACCATCATGAATCACAGAGTCTGCACACTGCTTGTCTTCTCTTCCTGGCTAGTTTCATTCTTAATCATATTCCCTGCACTCATGTTGCTCTTAAACCTTGATTACTGTAGGTCTAATATTATTGACCATTTTACCTGTGATTATTTTCCTTTGCTTCAACTGTCTTGTTCAGACACAAACTTTCTTGAAATGATGGGGTTTTCCTGTGCTGTGTTTACTCTAATGTTCACTTTGGCATTAATAATTCTGTCCTATACATACATCATCAGAACAATTTTAAGAATTCCTTCTACTAGTCAGAGGACAAAGGCCTTTTCCACATGTTCTTCCCACATGATCGTCATCTCCATCTCTTATGGCAGCTGCATTTTTATGTACATTAAACCCTCAGCACAGGATAGGGTGTCTTTGAGTAAGGGAGTAGCTGTGCTAAACACCTCAGTAGCCCCCATGCTGAACCCCTTCATTTACAGCCTACGGAATCAGCAAGTCAAACAAGCCTTCAAGGACATGGCAAGAAAGACTATTTTTCAGAAGCAAATGAAATGATGCGCTGTAATAAATTAGAGACATTTGGCAGGGCAACTTTAAAAATATATATAATCAAGAATTTTAATAACTTATTCAAATCACAGTGGCTTCCCTGTCAACCTTGTTTATTCTTTTTATTCCTAGAAGTTTAAAATCATATTTGTTTATATATTTCTCATTCAATTTAAACAACTTTTCTTATTATGTCTTTCTGACTCCCATTTTTCTGAACATTTTGTTAGTTGCAACTTCTTAAATTAAAAATTGTTTAATATAAATTCCTATTTTGAGTTTGGATGTGATATTTAGTTTACTCAACACAGGAAATATAATATGAGTTTCATTTATAGTATATTTGACAGAAACTCTTTTTACCATTTTATAGTTTTTAAAGAATTTATCTGCTTATTATTTATTTTTTGACTGCACTGAATCTTCATTGCTACTCGTGGGCTTTCTCTCATTGAGGCAAGATGGGGCTACTCTTTGTTGCAGTGCATGGGTTTCTTATTTCAGTGGCTTCACTTGTTGTGGAGCAAGGGCTCTGGACATACAGACTTCCATAATTGTGGTGCATGGCATCAGTAGTTGTAGCTGGTAGGCACTAGACTACTGGCTCATTAGTTGTGACAGAGGGACCTAGCTGCTTCATGGTATATGGGATCTTCCTGTCCCAGGGATTGTACTTGTGTCTCTTGGTTGGCAGATGGACTCTTAGCCACTTGAGACTCAGGGAAATCCCTTCACTATTTATCTGGGGGAAATGATTTTAAATGCTGTATAGTTTATTGAAAAATGTGAATATTTGCCCTTAAAATCAGAAAGATTATTTATGGCACACTTTACAAGGTATGTCCTAATAATTTCTTCACCACCCTTATAGCAGAAAGTGAAGAAGTACTAAAGATCCTCTTGATGAAAGTGAAAGAGGAGAGTGAAAAAGCTGGCTTAAATCTCAACATTCAGAAAACAAAGATCATGGCATCCAGTCCCATCACTTCATGGCAAATAGATGGAGAAACAGTGGAAACGGTGCCTGACTTTATTTTAGGGGGCTCCAAAATCACTGCAGATAGTGACTGCAACCATGAAATTAAAAGACTCTTACTCCTTAGAAGAAAAGTTATGACCAAACTAGATGGCATATTAAAAAGCAGAGACATTACTGTGCCAACAAAGGTCCATCTAGTCAAAGTTATGGTTTTTCCTGCAGTCATTTGTGGATGTGAGAGTTGGACCAAAAAGAAAGCTAAGCCCCAAAGAACTGATGCTTTTGAACCGTGATATTGGAGAAGACTCTTGAGAGTCCCTTGGATTACAAGGAGATCCAGCCGATCCACCCTAAAGGAAATCAGGCTAGAGGAGAAGGGGATGACAGAGGATGAGATGGTTGGATGCATCACCGACTCAATGCACATGAGATTGAGTAATATCTGGGAGTTGGTGATGGACAGAGATGCCTCATGTGCTGTGGTTCATGGGGTCGCGAAGAGTCGGACACAACTGAGCAATTGAACTGAACTGAACTGAATAATTTCTTCATTAAAAACATAGGCTTTTAACAATATGTACTTTTGTAAATATAGTGCTAGAAGGATCACTGCTGCTGCTAAGTCACTTCAGTCGTGTCTGACTCTGTGCGACCCCATAGACAGCAGCCCAGCAGGCTCCCCTATCCCTGGGATTCTCCAGGCAAGAACACTGGAATGGGTTGCCATTTCCTTCTCCAATGCATGAAAGTGAAAAGTGAAAGTGAAGTCGCTCAGTCCTGTGCGACGCTCAGCAACCCCATGGACTGCAGCCTTCCGGGGTCCTCCATCAATGGGATTTTCCAGGCAAGAGTACTGGAGTATTTCCAAATCCCATAGTAACTCAATAGACATCAGAAGACACATACATATGTAGTAGAATATGATGAAGAAATAACCATTTTAGATATGTAGAATTAAGTTCAATTTCTCCAATTCCACAAAAAGCAAGCTCCATTGTCTGATTTAGCTGAAATATATACACAGCTCCTTCCCAAGTTCAGGACCAGTTTGAAACAGGGTATTTATCTAAATTATTTAATCCCTAAAATATTTATTTGTTTATTTATACCTTAAACTATTTTTATAACAAAATCAGTTAAGTTTTGTAGAAGCTAAAATCTTGATAACAAAGCAAAATCTCCCCTTTTTATAGAAAATTAGGATTTCATGTGCTAAAATACTCTTCCACTTATTAAGGCCTTAATAGGTGCCTAAAGTATTTGGAAAGGTAGGTGTATGTGTGTAGGTGAAGTGATTACAGATACCAAAAAACCCCCTCATTTATATAAAACACATTTTAGTATTAGAAAATACAAACCTATTTAGTGGTGCAACATTCTTAATTATCATTAAGAGATACACACACTTGAGAGATATACCACAGGTTTTCTTTTTTTAAAAAAGGGATGGGTGAAGATGGACATGATGGAAAATAGAAGGGAATTCAAATGTTAAAGGGAATTTAAGAGTGGGTTCTCCATTTCTTTCTATCCTATCTTAAATACAATTTGTATATTAAATAAGGTGAATATCTGACAAACTTAAGGTTTCTATAACCTCTAAGCATATATTTCCCCATCAGTAAGTCAGGTGTAAGTTCAGGTAAGCCAGGTATATATAACTTACTATAGAAAATAAAATGAATTTGTAAAGCATATAACATAAGTAGCCATCAATAAATTATAATAATGATTATTAATATTATCCTGCATATCTAACCACTACAGATATATGCAGATTATATTTTTGAGGTAATAAGAAGTCATATGAGATTTATCCACTTAAAAATTTAAAGACACAATACAGTGTTGTTAACTATAACAAACTTTACATCAATTGATTAGCAATATACACATTTCCCTCTCCCTCTAACCCCTGGCAAAACCATTCCACTATCTAAATCTATGAGTTTGAGAATTTTAGGTTTATCATCTAAGTGAATTTGTATAGTTTTTAACATTTTATGACTGGCTTATTATATTTAGCATAAGGCCCTCAGGCTTCATCTATCCTGTTCTATAGACTGAGATATTGTTCCTTCTGGGGAGGCCTTACAAATAGCTGTGAAAAGAAGAGAAGTGAAAAGCAAAGGAGAAAAGGAGAGATATAAGCATCTGAATGCAGAGTTCCATAAAATAGCAAGAAGAGATAAGAAAGTCCTCCTCAGCGATCAATGCAAAGAAATAGAGGAAAACAACAGAATGGGAAAGACTAGGGATCTCTTCAAGAAAACTAGAGATACAAAGGGAACATTTCATGCAAAGATGGGCTTGATAAAGGACAAAAATGGTATGGACCTAACAGAAGCAGAAGATATTAAGAAGAGACGGCAAGAATACACAGAAGAACTGTACAAAAAAGATCTTCATGACCAAGATAATCACTATGGTGTGATCATTCATCTAGAGCCAGACATCCTGGAATGTGAAGTCAAGTGGTCCTTAGAAAGCATCACTATGAACAAAGCTAGTGGAGGTGATGGAATTCCAGTTGAGCTCTTTCAAATCCTGAAAAATGATGCTGTGAAAGTGCTGCACTCATTATGCCAGCAAATTTGGAAAACTTAGCAGTGGCCACAGGACTGGAAAAGGTCAGTTTGCATTCCAATCCCAAAGAAAGGCAATGCCAAAGAAGGCTCAAACTACCGCACGATTGCACTCATCTCACATGCTAGTAAAGCAATGCTCAAAACTCTCCAAGCCAGGCTTCAGCAATATGTAAACTGTGAACTTCCTGATGCTCAAGCTGGTTTTACAAAAGGCAGAGGAACCAGAGATCAAATTGCCAACATCCGCTGGATAATGGAAAAAGCAAGAGAGTTCCAGAAAAACATCTATTTCTGATTTTTGACTATGCCAAAGCCTTTGACTGTGTGGATCACAATAAACTGTGGGAAATTCTTCAAGAGATGGGAATACCAGACCACCTGACCTACCTCTTGAGAAATCTGTATGCAGGTCAGGAAGCAACAGTTAGAACTGGACATGGAACAACAGACTGGTTCCAAATAGGAAAAGGAGTACATCAAGGCTGTATATTGTCACCCTGCTTATTTAACTTATATGCAGAGTACATCATTAGAAACGCTGGACTGGAAGAAACACGAGCTGGAATCAATATTGCCGGGAGAAATATCAGTCACCTCAGATATGCAGATGACACCACCCTTATGGCAGAAAGTGAAGAGGAACTCAAAAGCCTCTTGATGAAAGTGAAAGTGGAGAGTGAAAAAGTTGGCTTAAAGCTCAACATTCAGAAAACAAAGATCACGGCATCTGGTCCCATCACTTCATTGCAAATATATGGGGAAACAGTGTCAGACTTTATTTTTTTGGGCTCCAAAATCACTGCAGATGGTGACTGCAGTCATGAAATTAAAAGACGCTTACTCCTTGGGAGGAAAGTTATGACCAACCTAGATAGCATATTCAAAAGCGGAGACATTACTTTGCCAACAAAGGTTCATCTAGGCAAGGCTATGGTTTTTCCAGTGGTCATGTATGGATTTGAGAGTTGGACTGTGAAGAAAGCTGAGCGCTGAAGAACTGATGCTTTTGAATTCTGGTGTTGGAGAAGACTCCTCAGAGTCCCGTGGCCTGCAAGGAGATCCACCCAGTCCATTCTAAAGGAGATCAGCCCTGGGATTTCTTTGGAAGGAATGATGCTGAAGCTGAAACTCCAGTACTTTGGCCACCTCATGTGAAGAGTTGACTCATTGGAAAAGACTCTGATGCTGGGAGGGATTGGGGACAGGAGGAGAAGGGGACGACAGAGGATGAGATGGCTGGATGGCATCACTGACTCGATGGACGTGAGTCTGAGTGAACTCCAGGAGTTGGTGATGGACAGGGAGGCATGCCGTGCTGCTATTCATGGGGTTGCAAAGAGTCAGACACGACTGAGTGACTGAACTGAACTGATTCCATTAAATGTACTTACCGTATTTTTTGTATCCATTCATCCTTCCCTAAACATTTAGGTGGTTTCCATATCTTAACAATTGTGAATACTGCTTCAGGGAACATGACAATGCTATCACTTAGATACCATGATTTCAATTATTTTAGATACATATCTGGAAATGGGGTTGCTAGACAACATGGTAGTTCTATTTTTAATTTTTGAAGGAAATCTGTATTGTTTCTCATAGTGGCTGCAGAATGTGCATTCCCACCGACAATGTATCAGGATTCTAAATTCTCCACACCGTCATCAACACTTGTCTTTTATCATCTTGATAACAGCCATCCTGACAGGTGTGAGGTGACTTAACATTGTCCTTTTCATCTTCCTTTCTCTGAACATCAGTGGCATTAACCATCTAGCATATATCTGTTGGCCATTTATATCGTTATACTTGTATGTCTTCTTTGGGAAAATGCATACTTGAGTCTTCAGTCCTTTTATTAATTAAGTTATTAAGTTTTGGGAGTTTGTCCTGGTTTTGTTCTACTGAATTGTAAGACTTTTGTACACATTTTAGGCATTAATCGCTTGTTGGATACAGTGTTTGTAATATTCTCTTCTATTCTATAGGTTGTCGCCTCACTCTGCTGTTTGTCGACTCTTTCTTTGGTGGTGAAAGTGCCTTTTATTTTGATGTAATCCCACTGTTCTATCTACCTTGGTTGCCTATGCTCCTGGGGTCATATCCATTAAATCATTGCCTAGTCCAATATCATGCAGCTTTTCCGCTATGATTTTTTCTAAAGAGTTTTAAAACTTTGTGTCTTACATTTAATCTTTAATCTGTTTTGAGTTGACTTTGTGTACAGTGTAAAGTAAGGGTAGAATTTTATACTTTAAAAAAAAAAAAAGAATTTCCTTCTTTTGCATGTAGATGCCCAGTTTTCCCATAACCTCTCTTTGTTTTCAGTAATTAGCTTAACATTGAGCTTCTTTATGTACATTCACACTTTTATATAAAGCAGTCATATTTTCAATGCTTTTCTGCAAGTCTTTTCATATTTGAAAAACTTTTCTATTTTCTGCAAATACTACTATGAAATGTTTATAGTTTCTTTAAATTTTGCTTTTCTTTGAAATTATTAGTCTTTGGTTTTCAGTCACCCTCTTTGAAAAGACTGTATTTTCCCCTCTATGGGTTTTTGGTGCCCTTTTCAAAGATCATTTGACTGTATGTACCTGAGTGTTTTCTGGGATCCCCATGCTGTGTAATTGGTTAAGATGGCTATTGTTATGTTAGTACTCTATCAATTTAATTATCATAGCTTTCAATATATTTTGAAATCTGGAAGCCAGCTTTAGTTTTTATTCTCAAGATTTATTTGGCTATTCATGGTCTTTTGTGATTCCTTATAAATTTTACAATTTTTTTTCTGTTTCTGTAAAAAAATAATGCCATTGGTATTTGACAGGACTGCACTGAATCTGTCGATTTTGTTGGGGAGCAGGACATATATATAAGTTTCCTCATCCATGAGTACTGAATGTTTTCCCATATGTTTATGTCTTTAGTTTCATCAAAGTTTTGCAGTTTTCAGTGTATTTATCTTCTACCTCTTTAGTTAAGTTTATTCCTAAGTATCTTATTCCTTTTGGTACTACTGCAACTTTCATTTTTTACTTAATTTCTTTTCAGAAAGCTTATTAATAGTATAAAAATGCAACTTACATTCTTAATGTTGATTCTATGTTCCGCAACTTTAAAACTTTTTACAAAGTGTGTAGAGTTTTCTATTATAAATAGAAATAGAGATGCGAATAGAGATGACTGGTTTATGAATTGATCAATTTGTCCAATTATTCTGACTAGTACTTTCTGTACTATATTGAATATAAGGGCCTCCTTGCTTGTTTCTAATATTAGAAAAAAAGTTTTCAGTTTTTAATTTGAGTATAATGTTTTATCCTTTTGATGAGATTGGAAAAGGAGAGTGAAAAAGCTGGCATAAAACTCAACATTCCAAAAGCTAACAGCATGGCATCTAGTACCATCACTTCATGGCAAATTGATGGGAAAAAAGTAGAAACAGTGACTGATTTTATTTTCTTGGGCTCCAAATTATTTTTGGATGTGTATTGTGACTGTAGCCAGGTAGGGAGGAGGGAGGAGGGTGCAGGATGGGGAACATGTGTATACCTGTGGCAGATTCATGTTAATATATGGCAAAACCAATACAATATTGTAAAGTTAAAAAAAAAAAAAAAAAAAAAACAGAGACATCAGTTTGCCAACTAACTTCTGTATTATGGCACAAAATTATTATTGGAAAGCAGATTAAAAATGATAGAGCCATTTTGTACCACAAAAAAAAAAAATGGCTCCAGCCATTGATCAACAATGGATACTAAGGAGAAAAAAAATCAATTCGGCATAATTCTGGAGTATCACAGCAAAAGAAAAAAAAAAATTCCCTGATCTAAACCTGGATTAAGCCTCTATCATGAGGATGAGGTTTAATCTAGTGAAGCACTACTGTGCATGTGTTCTTCATGAATAATACAGAGTTCCTTGTTGCTTGTTAATTGGGCTCTTAGGGTAAATGCATTCAACATATCGCTATTACCACAAACCTGATATCAGAATATGTGATGTATAGCTGTGTTATATAACTGAAAATTGCTGAGAGTAATCTTAAATTCTGTCACCACAAAAATAGTAAATAGGAACTATGTGAGTGATAGATATATTTACTAACCCACTGTGATAATCATTTCACAATATATACGTGTATAAAATCAACATGTACATTTTAAACTTATACCATGTTATACGTCAATTGTGTCTCAATAGATTTTAAAAAAAGATGAAGTAGACAAAGGTATCAATCCTTGTGATATAGAGAGATATCTGCCAAAATGCTCCTTTACTGAGTTAAATAAAACCAGTACATGTCCTGTCACAGATACAAGTTATGCTACCATTTTCTTCTATTTTTCTTTGTACTCTTTCCTAATGCCTCTCTTCCAGTAAACAATTCTCATGCAGACTTCCCCCCAGCAGTGATCTAGTTCTGTATTAGTGACTCTATTATTTTATTATATGGATTCATTATTGTATTATTTATGTTAAATAAAGTTATTTCATTGGACTATGTAACTGTATTTAATATAAAGTAGCTATTATATGATATGTGTTATTTATATATTAATAATTATATAACTATGTATGGCATATTATTAGCTGATTACATATAATTTTCACTATCAAAGTCTTGGGGAAAAATAAAAACAACAAAGGAAATAAAGAACAATAATTCACTGACTAGAACCTGAATAAAACAAAAGATTGTATTTTGTGATATTTCTCACTAGTATGTCAAAGACATGATAAAGACATGCAAAGGCCAAGATGAACAATAAGATGGACAAAATTGACACTGCAATTAAATATTGCTATTGATAGTGAGGACTCAGTTAACCCACGTAACAGCAATTTTTAAAAACTGTGAGGACATTATGTGCATTATAATGGTTATCATACAACTTAGAAATGTGAAATAACCTTGTTTTGTGAAGTTCCAAAAATAATAAAGTCAAAGGATAAGCAAAAAATTGTATATGTAGAAAATTTCCATATATCAAGATTAAAAATAAAGTAGATTAAGAATGTCATTTTGTAAGACTTTACATCTATTTTATTGCTCATGAAATAAATAATTGTGATTAATGAAAGTGATTGCTTTGTAGATGTCATCATTGAGATCTTCTGTAGGATGAACATAACCATTCTTAAGGGAGATTGCTATAGAGGAGAGTCAGGAGGTTACTGAGAACACCAAGTGTGCCTTCCAAAAATCCCCTATGGTCCACAGCATAACACAGATGTAGCCTGAACTTTGCTTTGTTCCTAGGAGATCAACACATGTCTTTCTTCATAGGTCAAAACAACTAGATTTGAGTATTTAGCTTTCAGTGTAACCAGAGGGACCCCAGATCCTAGTCCTAGAGACACCAGAATCTATACTTGTAAAACTAAATGCTGCCATATCCCTTACAATTCTTTCTGTAAATATTTCTCCCTTAAACTTCTAGACCGATGTTACTGAAGAAGATAGTATATTTCTACATCTTCTTAAGGTTTCTGAACATTTTTATTCTCATGAATCATCATAAATCAGAGAAAAATATCCAATTTGATACTGTGACATTTGATAGTGTCTAGCAGAGAAGCAATGATTTTGCATTCTATTATTCATAGCAGAAGTATGAATATATGAAATAAGCAAAAGGGAGTTTTCACAATTTTTAGCAAACCAAATACAGAGAAAGATATATGCAGCAGAGCTGGGAAGTAACTGAAGACGTGTGAATGCATAGGAGAGGCTTTGCTATACATATCTGGAATATCCCTTTGAATCAGTCATCTCATGCACATGAAAAATGTGGAGCAGAACTACAAGGGGATAAAACCTTTTTTCATAAAGCTTAATAGCTAAGAGACAATGATATTCAAGCAGAAAATGCACTGGGCTACAATATGAGTAACAGAGCTGCTAAGATCTGACGCAAGGAGTTACTTTTCAATTTCTGCTTTGGTGCAAAATGAAAAGTATATAAATACTGCATATCATTTTAAGCTAAAACATAAAACTGTTTCCACATGTACATTCCTAGCAAATCATAGTAGATGCCAAATATTAATGATTTCAATGGAATTATAAGACAAATCATTGAATAAGTGAATATGTCCCTTATTAAATAAAATAATTAGGTTATTCTATTTATTGTAAATACATAATACATATGTAAAATATATACAATATTCTCATATTATCTTGATAATTACATTCATAAATATGAATAAAATAAAATTATTAACTAAATTATATCATCATTAAATATTTATTTTATTTGCTAAGTAAATCATTAATTTCTTATATCTAAAAGTATTGGGTTGTTACTTTAGATTTTTATGTTTCGTTTTGATCTTGTAAAGGAAGTGAGATCATCCATTTCTGTTTTAGGTGGTAGTAACTTCTTATAAATACATGACAGAAAAAAGAAAAATGTATATTTTATAGGATTATTCTAACAAAACTACAATGATTTAATTGTACAAAGTAAAAAAGCATTGATTTATTTCACTTATCATCTCTGTATAATGCAACTTATTGTATGAAGATTTCCTATTATCTGCTAGATTTAGAATCATAGATTAGTATGTAAAGCAGGATCCACAAATATGTTTTAAGTAATAATGCAAATAAGATAATAAAATACCATTGACATGAATTATAGAGAAAGTTTTAGAACTGTATTAATGATGATCATATTGGTCACAATGAATTCTACCTTTCATCTATTCACTTTAATGCACTTTCCACCTAAGTATATATAAAAGTAGAAGAAGGAAAAAAAAACAAAACAGAAAAAAGAGGGAAAAATGACTCCGAGGCCTTTCTGATGATCCTGACCTTCAGATTGTGATTTTCCTCTTTTTATTTATCACATATGTATTGTCACTGGGAAATCTGACTAACACCACCCTAACCTGGGTGGACTCCCATCTCCAGATGCCCATGTATTTCTTCCTCCGAAATTTCTCTTTCTCAGAGGTCTCCTCTACTGTTGTGTGCATCCCTAGATTTCTGGGGGCAATTATCATCAAGGACAAGACTATTTCTTACAATTGTGCAGCCCAACTATTTTTCTCTATTTTCATGGGGGTGACTGAATTTTACATTCTAACTGCCATTGTCATATGTTGCCATCTGCAAGCCTCTGCATTATACAACCATCATGAGCAGGAAACTCTGGCGCCGGCTTGTGCTCTGTGCATGGCTGGGCGGGTTTCTGACCATTTTCTCACTCCTTATGCTTCTCCTCCAGGTCCTCCTCCTCCTTCCAATGTCATTGATCACTTTTTGTGTGACTGTTTCCCCCTTTTACAATTGTCTTGTTCAGATACATGGCTTCTAGAAGTAATGGGTTTTTACTTTTCTTTGGTTAGTTTGCTATTCATGGCATTAGTGATTTTGTCCTATACATACATTATCAGGACTATTCTGAGAATTATATCTGCCAGTCAGAGAAAAAAGGCCTTCTCTACTTCTTCTTCTCACATGACTGTTATCTCCATCTCTGATGGAAGCTGCATATTCATGTATGCTAATCCCTCCAAAGAAAAGACATCATTGACTAAAGGGGTAGCTATTCTCAATACCTATGTGGCCTCCTTGCTGAACCCCTTCTTCTACACCCTGACAAACCAGCAAGTGAAACAAGCCTTCAGAGACATGGTCTATAAAGCAGTCTTCTCTGCCAATAAATATTTTTTTGGTCAAAAATAAAGGACACTTTAAAGAACAATCAGGTTAAATCCTGAAATTCCTAACCATCTATTCATTAATAACTACCTTTGCTCTTTATAGCCTGTTAACCTGCCAAATGACAGTTAATGTATTTCCCAATCTGTTACTTTCACTTCCAAGCTAAGTTTTCCAGTGCATTGCTTATTGACATTTCATAAAGTTATTCCTCCTTCAGGATTTTGTAGATTGAAATATATTTTTTAAGACAAAGTGCACTGTGAAAAGATCATTTTAATTCTGTTAATCAGTCCCTGAAAGGATCCTATGAAGTACCAGACTGTACTTCAAATGTAGAGTTTCAAAATTAGTGTGAAATTTCCTATGTATTTTCAAGGTGAACACTGATAGTTTCCTGTGGTGTAAAGAAGCTATATATTCTGTGTGATAGCACACAAAATTCAGTCCAAAGAGATAATATGTACTCGTGCATTGCCCTTTTAAAGTAGAGGTTTTTATTTCGTGAAAAAATATATATATATTGAAGGTAAATATTGATCATGATATTATGTATTTTTATAGAATTTATATGTGAATTCCATAAAAATACATAGTAAGTTATATTTAGAATCAAATAATTAAAAATAATTGTAATATAACTAAAACACTGCTACTTTCCAGAACATAATACTCATGTCTATGACAATTACTTTGAATTCTTTGTCAAGTGTTCACAAAACACTTGTTTTGTGAACATTTATTTAGGGTCTATTTTTTGAGATTCATTTTATTTGCATCATTTTCTCTTCTTTATGTCCCTTGTAAAGTTATGTTGTTATGTACACATTTGATAAAACAGCCACGTCTCCCAGTCTTTTAAAGCTGCACTTGTCAGGGGAAACCATCACTACTCAGTCTACCTAGAGACTCTGGGGGCCTCTGCAATCTTTACTGATGATGTCTATGTCTATCTTCAGATTTGTGTTTGGAGATTCCGCAGCAAGCTGAGTAAAGGTGGGTTCATGTCTATTTTGATTCTATTGTATCTACAGTGTCCTATAGTATCTAAGACAGCAGGTCCTCAATGTCTGTTGAATGAATAACAACGATTGAGTCAACAGATGTGGAGATTTTTGTGTTCATTTCTAAAATTAGGTTAAAGGTTGCTGTGACTTATCGCCTCCCCTGTCTCTGTTGCTTGGTTTTCTGGGTGTACAACCAGCGCACCTTCTTGGTCCAGAATCTGAAGAAGTCTTGGTTAGCAACGAAGCCTTCTTGCAGTTTGGTAGATAATGCCTCTCTGGGGCCGCAATTGCCCCCTTCTGGCTCTGGCTGCCCTCGCATGTCTGGGCCAGGATAGCGCTGCTCAGTCCTTTGTTCTGCAAGTGGGCCTGATGGTGTCTTAGGTTAGCACTTTTTGTGAAGTAGCTATCCCACAGTCTGGTTTGCTAGCCCAAGTTAGTTCCCTCAGATTGCCCTTGGGGCATTCAGGCCAGGTCCTTACTCTAAGCAATGTAGTCCGTGTCTCCCTGACCAACCCCAGCTTGCTAGTGGTGGATGCAGACGTCTGCACTGCTTCTCCTCTGGGGGAGTTACTGTTGGGCACATAATCTGTGGGTTTTAATTATTTACTTATTTTTCCTCCCGGTTATGTTGCCCTCTATGGTTCCAAGGCTCGCCACAGACTCAGCAGTGAGAGTGTTTCCTGGTGTTTGGAAACTTCTCTCTTTTTTAAGACTCCCTTCCCTCGACGGAGCTCCATCCCTACCTCTTTTGTCTCTCTTTTTATCTTTTATATTTTTTCCTACCTCCTTTCGAAGACAATGGGCTGTTTTTCTGGGTGCCTGATGTCCTCTGCTGGCATTCAGAAGTTGTTTTGTGAAATTTACTATGTGTTCAAATGTTCTTTTGATGAATTTCTGGGGGAGAAAGTGGTCTCCCTGTCCTATTTCTCCACCATATTAGGATGCCCTGCCCCAACACTACACCTAAAGCAACTAGAAAATGAAGAAATGAAGAACCCCAGGGTTAGTAGAAGGAAAGAAATCTTAAAAATTAGGGCAGAAATAAATGCAAAAGAATCAAAAGTGACCATAGCAAAAATCAACAAAACCAAAAGCTGGTTCTCTGAGAGGATAAATAAAATTGACAAACCATTAGCCAGACTCATCAACAAACAAAAGGAGAAAAATCAAATCAATAAAATTAGAAATGAAAATGGAGAGATCACAACAGATGAAAAAGAAATACAAAGGATCATAAGAGACTATACTATGCTATGCTATGCTAAGTCACTTCTAAGAGACTATTATCAGCAATTATATGCCAATAAAATGGACAACGTGGAAGAAATGGACAAATTCTTAGAAAAGTACAACTTTCAAAAACTGAATCAGGAAGAAATAGAAAATCTTAACAGACCCATCACAAGCATGGAAATTGAAACTGTAATTAGAAATCTTCCAGCAAACAAAAGCCCAGATCCAGACAGCTTCACAGCTGAATTCTACCAAAAATTTAGAGAAGAGCTAACACATATCCTACTCAAAATCTTCCAGAAAATGGCAGAGGAAGTAAACTTCCAAACTCATTCTATGAGGCCATCATCACTGTAATACCAAAACCTGACAAAGATCCCACAAAAAAAGAAAACTACATGCCAATATCACTGATGAATATAGATGCAAAAATCCTTAACAATATTCTAGCAATCAGAATTGAAAAACACCTTAAAAAGATCATACACCATGACCAAGTGGGCTTTATCCCAGGGATGCAAGGATTCCTCAATATCTGCAAATAAATCAATGTAATATACCACATTAACAAATTGAAAACTAAAAGCCACATGATTATCTCAATAGATGCAGAGAAAGCCTTTGACAAAATTCAACATCCATTTATGATAAAAACTCTCCAGAAAGCAGGAATAGAAGGAACATACCTCAACATAATAAAAGCTATATATGACAAACCCACAGCAAACATTATCCTCAATGGTGAAAAATTGAAAGCATTTCCCCTAAAGTCAGGAACAAGACAAGGGTGCCCACTTTCACCACTACTGTTCAACACAGTTTTGGAGGTTTTGGCCACAGCAATCAGAGCAGAAAAAGAAATAAAAGGAATCCAAATTGGAAAAGAAGAAGTAAAACTCTCACTGTTTGCAGGTGACATGATCCTCTACATAGAAAATGCTAAAGACTTCACCAGAAAATTACTAGAGCTAATCAGTGAATAAAGAAAATTTGCAGGATATAAAATCAACACACAGAAATCCCTTGCATTCCTATACACTAATAATGAGAAAACAGAAAGAGAAATTAAGGAAACAATTCCATTCACCATTGCAACGAAAAGAATAAAATACTTAGGAATATATCTACCTAAAGAAACAAAAGACCTATATATAGAAAAGTATAAAACACTGGTGAAAGAAACCAAAGAGGACACTAATAGATGGAGAAATATACCATGTTCATGGATTGGAAGAATCAATATAGTGAAAATGAGTATACTACCCAAAGCAAATTATAGATTCAATGCAATCCCTATCAAGCTACCAACGGTACTTTTCACAGATAATTTCACAATTTGTATGGAAATACAAAAAACCTCGAATAGCCAAAGCAACCTTGAGAAAGAAGAATGGAACTGGAGGAATAAACCTGCCTGACTTCAGGCTCTACTACAAAGCCACAGTCATCAAGACAGTATGGTCCTGGCAAAAAGACAGAAATATAGATCAATGGAACAAAATAGAAGCCCAGAGATAAACCCACCCACCTATGGACACCTTATCTTTGACAAAGGAGGCAAGAATATACAATGGAGAAAAGACAATCTCTTTAACAAGTGGTGCTGGGAAAACTGGTCAACCACTTGTAAAAGAATGAAACTAGAACAGTTTCTAACACCATACACGAAAATAAACTCAAAATGGATTAAAGATCTAAACGTAAGACCAGAAACTATAAAACTCCAAGAGAAGAACATAGGCAAAACACTCTCTGACATACATCACAGCAGGATTCTCTATGACCCACCTCCCAGAACATTGGAAATAAAAGCAAAAATAAACAAATGGGACCATTAAAATTAAAAGCTTCTGCACAACAAAGGAAACTATAAGCTAATTGAAAAGACAGCCTTCAGAATGGGAGAAAATAATAGCAAATGAAGCAACTGACAAAGGATTAATCTCAAAAATATACATGCAACTCCTGCAGCTCAATTCCAGAAAAATAAGCGACCCAAATAAAAAATGGGCCAAGGAACTAAACAGACATTTCTCCAAAGAAGACATACAGATGGCTAACAAACACATGAAAAGATGCTCAACATCACTCATTATCAGAGAAATACAAATCAAAACCACAATGAGGTACCATTTCACACCAATCAGAATGGCTGCAATCCAAAAGTCTACAAGCAATAAATGCTAGTGAGGGTGTGGAGAAAAGGGAACCCTCTTACACTGTTGGTGGGAATGCAAACTAGTACAGCCACTATGGAGAACAGTGTGGAGATTCCTTAAAAAACTGGGAATAGAACTGCCATACGACCCTACAATCCCACTACTGGGCACACACACTGAGGAAAACAGAATTGAAAGAAACACGTATACCCCAATGTTCATCACAGCACTGTTTATAATAGGCAGGGCATGGAAGCAACATAGATGTCCATCAGCAAACAAATGGATAAGAAAGCTGTGGTACATATACACATGGAGTATTACTCAGCCATAAAAAATAATACATTTGAATCAGTTCTAATGAGATGGATGAAACTGGAGCCTATTATACAGAGTGAAGTAAGCCAGAAAGAAAAACACCAATACAGTTTTAGTTCAGTTCAGTTGCTCAGTCGTGTCCAACTCTTTGAGAACCCATGATGCACAGCACACCAGGCCTCCCTGTCCATCACAAACTCCCAGAGTTCACTCAGACTCACGTCCATCTAGTCAGTGATGTCATCCAGCCATCTCATCCTCTGTCGTCCCCATCTCCTCCTGCCCCTAATTCCTCCCAGCATCAGAGTCCTTTCCGATGAGTCAACTCTTCACATGAGGTGGCCAAAGTACTGGAGTTTTAGCTTCAGCATCATTCCTTCCAAAGAAATATCAGGGCTGATCTCCTTCCAGATGGACTGGTTGGATCTCCTTGCAGTCCAAGGGACTCTCAAGAGTCTTCTCCAACACCACAGTTCAAAAGCATCAATTCTTCGGCGCTCAGCCTTCTTCACAGTCCAACTCTCACATCCATACATGACCACTGGAAAAACCATAGCCTTGACTAGATGGAACTTTGTTGGCAAAGTAATGTCTCTGCTTTTGAATATGCTATGTAGGTTGGACATAACTTTCCTTCCAAGGAGTAAGCATCTTTTAATTTCATGGCTGCAGTCACCATCTGCAGTGATTTTGGAGCCCATAAAAATAAAGTCTGACACTGTTTCCACTGTTTCCCCTTTATTTCCCATGAAGTGATGGGAACGGATGCCATCATCTTCGTTTTCTTCACTCTCCACTTTCACTTTCATCAAGAGGCTTTTGAGTTCCTCTTCACTTTCTGCCATAAGGGTGGTGTCATCTGCATATCTGAGGTGATTGATATTTCTCCCGGCAATCTTGATTCCAGCTTGCGTTTCTTCCAGTCCAGCGTTTCTCATGATGTACTCTGCATGTAAGTTAAATAAGCAGGGTGACAATATACAGCCTTGATGTACTCCTTTTCCTATTTGGAACCAGTCTGTTGTTCCATGTCCAGTTCTAACTGTTGCTTCCTGACCTGCATACAGATTTCTCAAGAGGCAGGTCAGGTGGTCTGGTATTCCCATCTGTTGAAGAACTTTCCTCAGGTTATTGTGATCCACACAGTCAAAGGCTTTGGCATAGTCAAGAAAGCAGAAATAGATGTTTTTCTGGAACTCTCTCGCTTTTTCCATTATCCAGAGGATGTTGGCAATTTGATCTCTGGTTCCTCTGCCTTATGTAAAACCAGCTTGAACATCAGGAAGTTCACGGTTCACATATTACTGAAGCCTGGCTTGGAGAATTTTGAGCATTACTTTACTAGCATGTGAGATTAGTGCAATTGTGCAGTAGTTTCAGCCTTCTTCGGCATTGCCTTTCTTTGGGATTGGAATGCAAACTGACCTTTTCCAGTCCTGTGGCCACTGCTAAGTTTTCCAAATTTGCTGGCATATTGAGTGCAGCATTTTCACAGCATCATCTTTCAGAATTTGAAATAGCTCAAGTAGAATTCCATCACCTCCACTAGCTTTTTTCATAGTGATGCCTTATAAGGCCCACTTGACTTCACATTCCAGGATGTCTGGCTCTAGGTCAGTGATCACACCATCATGATGATTATGTGGGATGTGAAGATCTTTTTGTACAGTTCTTCTGTGTATTCTTGCCACCTCTTCTTGATATCTTCTGCCTCTGTTAGGTCCATACATTTCTGTCCTTTATCGAGCCCATCTTTGCATGAAATGTTCCCTTGGTATCTCTAATTTTCTTGAAGAGATCTCTAGTTTTTCTCATTCTCTTGTTTTCCTCTATTTCTTTGCACCGATAGCTGAGGAAGGCTTTCTTATCTCTTCTTGCTATTCTTTGGAACTCTGCATTCAGATGTCTTATACTAATGCATATATATTGAATTTAGAAAGATGGTAATGATAACCCTCTATGTGAGACAGCAAAAGAGACATAGATGGATAGTAAAGTCTTTTGGACTCTGTGGGAGAGAGCAAGGGTGGGATGATTTGGGAGGATGGCATTGAAACATGTATGATATCATATGTGAAACGAATTGACAGTCCAAGTACGATGCATGATACAGGATGCTAGGGGCTGGTGCACTGGGATGACCCAGAGCGATGGTACGGAGAGCAAGGTGGGAGGGGATTCAGGATGAGGAACACGTGTACACCCGTGGTTGATTCATGTGTATGTATGGCAAAACCAGTATAATATTGTAAAGTAGTTAGCCCCCAATTAAAATAAATAAATTTTTATTTAAAAGAAAGGGGAAAAAAAGAAAATTAGATTAAAGGCATCTGAGTTGTAATTTTTGCAGATTTCCTAGGTTTTATGCTTTCATTAATTACCAGAACCCAGTCCACCAATCAAATGAAAAGAGGCCTCTGGATAGTAGATACTTAATTAGCACCATTATTAAAGGAAAATGACCTGTGAAAATTCTTGGAACATATTCAAGACTTTAGTATTTATTTAATCTAACTTCTCTCGTGCCTTCTGTGGGAAATCACTGAGCATGATACTGTATCTCATTCTTCTCATTGTTCTCTATTTAATCTTTTGAATAATTTATTTTATACTTTATAGCTTAGTGAGCCACTTTATGGGGACATTTTATTACACAAGAAAGGAAATGTAGTGTTTACACATAAGATTCATTTGTCTCAATATTTCAGTCAGCATGATCAAGAAATGTCTATACTTTAGGGAAATCCTGATGTACCAAATTCAGAAAACTCTTCCAAAAAATTTGCGAGTCTTCCATATGATTCTGCCCTAATTCTCATGCTTTTCCATCTCTTTGGACATCTTCCACCAAGTTTTCTAATTCAATAGTGGTACAAATATTAATAACATATGTATAATCCTTAGAGTATTTTCCTCTTGGCTCTGTTGGCACATTTGATTCACTGGAGTACTTCCCATGAACCATGGGTATATGTTGTTATAAAACTGCATGTGGCTTACTCAGGTTAAAAATCCATATAAAAATCATGTCCATAAAGAACCACAGTAATAATATCTTGCTACCTTTCACCATTTTTGCTCCCTTGGCTACAAAGCAAAATGCATCAAAGAAAAATAGCTATAGAAAGAAGATAACTGCAAAAGTGTTGAGATAGAGTATTTTTACAAATGCTAAATATCTTAATCTAAACTTGAAATAGTTACCAATATTTTTTAATAATTTCTGCCACTTAATGTGATGCATTTGTAGAAATAGAGGTAAGATCGTAAAGTAAAAACCAATGCAAACTTTCCTTTCCTTAGTACTGGTTTATTAATCCTTAGCTTAGCATTTCATCAGGTGAAATAAATAATGAATAATTTGGGGTTGCCATTCCTTCCTGTATATTTCAAGGGTTCTGAAGAATGAGTCTGTTTATGTTTCCTGTTTGTCATACTAATTTATTAATTTTCAGAAAATTGTTCTGAGTTTGGTCCTGCTCATTGAATATATGTCTAAGTATCACATGCTTCAGTTTCAGAAGAAAATAGTATAGAATTACAATTTGACCTTTAACTAGCTGTATGCTTTTGTTTACAATAATTAATCTCTCATTGTCAGTTTCTTCAAAGGTAACATAAGGTTATTGCAATGAATCAATGAGATCGATGAGATAAGTACATAAACAGTACTGGCTCTCAAATAAGTTTCCTCCAAAATGGTTGCTATTGTTTTATAGTGGGACCATCTTCCTCAAATGTAATAATTGATTTTATTTGTAGGAATAATAAAGAGAACAGTATTTACTGTATGGGAATACATGCTTTAAAATTTTATATAATTTAATTTTACTTTTACAAGTTAGCCATCACAATAATTCTATGCAATATTATCCTCATTTTCACTGTGGGGAAGAAAAAAACATATAACTCAGAGTGTTGTATTTTTAATCCAGATCTCTTGGAATGCAAATCCCCAATAATTCCATGCAAAATAATTAAAATTAAGACCTGATGCTATATTTTTATAAGAATTTCTTTTCCTTTTTACGTTAAAAATTATCTTCAAATATAGATACTAGTTAACAAACAGACATTTAGGGAGATATATAATATCTCTATGGAAACCCGCACATCCTAAGAGTGGTTTACATGATTACATTTTTTTTTACTTCATTATTCCTAATCATACGGGTTTGTGTGTTGATCTGACTAATTTGATTCAACTCCCCTTTTCCATTAAGAAAAAGAAAGTTGCTTTTTTTCAGAGGAGTCAGAGAAACAGAATTCTGAACTGTAAGACTATTCAAAAATAGTCTTAAGGTAATAATCTGAAAGTAATCTAAATTGACTCTTCTTATGAATTTTTTATACATTCATAATGAAGTTCTTACATGGTATTAGATATGAGCAAGCGCAGTCAGCAGTGAAACTAATCATTCTAGAAAAAAAAAATTAAGGTTGTTATAAATCCAAACTATTACCCAAGATATAAAATTTAACCAATATTCTGTTCTCTTCTATGACAAATTATCCGAACTTATAAACCTAACACAAATAAAAAGATCCTTAATTAATAGGGAAAGACAGATAATTGGAATTCTGTGTAATAATGCCAGAGCTCCCCACGTGGCTCAGTGATAAAGAATCCACCTGCCAGCGCAGAAGATTCAAGAGACCCAGGTTCTTGATCTGGGGTAGGAAAGATCCCCTGGAGGAGGAAATGGCAACTCATCCAATATTCTTGCCTGGGATATCCCATGGACAGAGGGGCCTGGAGGGCTACAGTTCATAGGGTTGCAAAGACTTGGACATGACTGAGAACGCATGCACCTTTATTAATACTGATGATGCAAACTCTCTTGAGTTTATATTTGTTCATAGCATTACTTATGACTTCTTAAGAGTTTTAAAGTTAGGAATAGTAAAGTCAGTACATATAGAGAATGTGAGAAGCTAACTTTTTTTTCCAATTATATTGTGGAATTTATGGAGCTTCCCACCCATGTCTCACAATTTAGATAAAATAAGAAAAACAATCTCTCAGTCCTTAATAGACATTTACATAGTGTTGCTTTTTCAAATTGTAGCATTAGGGAATGATGGTGATCTTTTCTCAAAGAAGCCATTCTTACAATTTACTATAAAATAGCAGATGTGTCCTGAAAATCACTTCCAGCTATTTTATTTAACCCCAAATTTTATTTAACTCAATGGCAAATATTTGCTTATTATATAGATTGATTTTCATTTTCAAAAATCCACAAGCCTAATTTGACACTGAGCTCTCCAAAACAGTAAAATGGCACCCCACTTCAGTACTCTTGCCTGGAAAATCCCATGGACGGGAGAGTCTGGTGGGCAGTCCATGGGGTCGGGAAGAGTCAGACATGACTGAGCGACTTCACTTTCACTTTTCACTTTCATGCATTGGAGAAGGAAATGGCAACCCACTCCAGTGTTCTTGCCTGGAGAATCCCAGGGAGGGGGGAGCCTGGGGGGCTGCCGTCTATGGGGTCACACAGAGTCAGACACGACTGAAGTGACTTAGCAGCAGCAGCAGCAGAATTCACTAAAAAGAAAGAGACATAAAGGAACATGAAGCTTGCTATCCTAAGATCCTTGGGACCACAAAAAATGTGAATGAGCCATTAGTAAGGGAAGTATGAAATGATGACTTAGAGACTTGGATATATTCTTTATTACATTATCAAAAACATCCCAGGAATGGTTGACACCTCACATCCCAGAAATGATTTACAGATTAGAGTCATAAATAGCTGTTAATTGCAGAGGATTGTTCATTGAGAACAATGACTGTTAAAGTTTAAATAACTATCAAATACTTGAGTTGCCATAAATTTGCCTAAGAAATTATGCTTGTAATGCTTGCTTTTCTTATCAGTTCAGTTCACTCGCGCAGTCGTGTCTGACTCTTTGCCACCCCATGAATCGCAGCACGCCAGGCCTCCTTGTCCATCACCAACTCCCGAAGTTCACTCAGACTCACGTCCATCAAGTCAGTGATGTCATCCAGTCATTTCTTCCTCTGTTGTCCCCTTCTCCTCCTGCCCCCAATTCCTTCCAGCATCAGAGTCTTTTCCAATGAGTCAACTCTTTGAATGAGGTGGCCAAAGTACTGGAGTTTCAGCTTTAGCATCATTCCTTCCAAAGAACACTCAGGATTGACCTCCTTTAGAATGGACTGGTTAGATCTCCTTGCAGTCCAAGGGACTCTCAGGAGTCTTCTCCAACACCACAGTTCAAAAACATCAATTCTTTGGTGCTCAGCCTTCTTCACAGTCCAACTCTCACATCCATACATGACCACAGGAAAAACCATAGCCTTGACTAGATGAAACTTTGTTGGCAAAGTAATGTCTCTGCTTTTCAATATGCTATCTAGGTTGGTCATAACTTTCCTTCCAAGGAGTAAGTGTCTTTTAATTTCATGGGTGCAGTCACCATCTGCAGTGATTTTGGAGCCCATAAAAATAAAGTCTGACACTGTGTCCACTGTTTCCCCATATATTTGCCATGAAGTGATGGGACTGGATGCCATGATCTTTGTTTTCTGAATGTTGAGCTTTAAGCCAACTTCTTCACTCTCCACTTTCACTTTCATCAAGAGGCTTAGATCCTCTTCACTTTCTGCCATAAGGGTGGTGTCATCTGCATATCTGAGGTGATTGATATTTCTCCCGGCAATCTTGATTCCAGTTTGTGCTTCTTCCAGTCCAGCGTTTATCATGATGTACTCTGCATAGAAGTTAAATAAGCAGGGTACAATATACAGCCTTGATGTACTCCTTTTCCTATTTGGAACCAGTCTTTTGTTCCATGTCCAGCTCTAACTGTTGCTTCCTGACCTGTATATAGGTTTCTCAAGAGGCAGGTCAGGTGGTCTGGTATTCACATCTCTTGAAGAATTTTCCACAGTTTATTGTGATCCACACAGTCAAAGGCTTTGGCATAGTCAAGAAAGCAGAAATAGATGTTTTTCTGGAACTCTCTTGCTTTTTCCATGATCCGGCAGATGTTGACAATTTGATCTCTGGTTCCTCTGCCTTTTCTAAAATCAGCTTGAACTTCAGGAAGTTCACAGTTCACATATTGCTGAAGCCTGGCTTGGAGAATTTTGAGAATTACTTTACTAGCATGTGAGATTAGTGCAATCGTGCAGTAGTTTCAGCCTTCTTTGGTATTGCCTTTCTTTGGGATTGAAATGAAAACTGATCTTTTCCAGTCCTGTGGCCACTGCTAAGTTTTCCAAACTTGCTGGCATATTGAGTGCAGCACTTTCCCAACATCATCTTTCAGGATTTGATATAGCTCAAGTAGAATTCCATCACTTCCACTAGCTTTGTTCGTAGTGATGCCTTATAAGGCCCACTTGACTTCACATTCCAGGATGTCTGGCTCTAGGTCAGTGATCACACCATCATGATTATGTGGGATGTGAAGATCTTTTTTGTACAGTTCTTCTGTGTATTCTTGCCACCTCTTCTTGATATCTTCTGCTTCTGTTAAGTCCATACCATTTCTGTCCTTTATCGAGCCCATCTTTGCATGAAATGTTCCCTTGGTATCTCTAATTTTCTTGAAGAGATCTC
This sequence comes from Bos indicus x Bos taurus, assembly GCF_003369695.1. Taxonomy (NCBI): domain Eukaryota; kingdom Metazoa; phylum Chordata; class Mammalia; order Artiodactyla; family Bovidae; genus Bos; species Bos indicus x Bos taurus. Next base: position 61,469,014 of record NC_040080.1, read on the forward strand.
TAGTTTTTCTCATTCTGTTGTTTTCCTCTATTTCTTTCCATTGATCACTGAGGAAGGCTTTCTTATCTCTTCTTGCTATTCTTTGGAACTCTGCATTCAGATGCTTATATCTTTCTTTTTCTCCTTTTCTTTTCACTTTTCTTATTTCACAGTTATTTGTAAGAAATAGCTTTTCTTATAAGTGGTCTTGGAGAAGGCAATGACACCTCACTCCAGTACTCTTGCATGGAAAATCCCATGGACGGAGGAGCCTGGTAGGCTGCAGTCCATGGGGTCGCAAAAAGTTGGACACAACTGAGCGACTTCACTTTCACTTTTCAATTTCTTGTATTGGAGAAGGACATGTTCTTGCCTGGAATATCCCAGGGACAGAGGAGGCTGGTGGGCTGCCGTCTATGGGGTCGCACAGGGTCGGACACAACTGAAGCGACTTAGCAGCAGCAGTATAAATGCTCTTAAACTTTTTTCTCTAGTCACTGAAGATTAGCAAAAGGATAGGTTCATTTTAATGTGAACATCACATTTTTTCCCATTGCACTTGCCACCATTGATCAGTTGGAATTTTCCCTAAATCAGCAGCAGCTCTACTTTCTGCTATACAGAGGAGTAAATGAAAAGAGAGCTCAGGTTTGTCGAGAAAAAAAAAAAAATGTGAGTATTTTCACAATGTTACAATAAATTACATACTACAAATCAACAAACCCATACCTTGAAATTAAGTATTCTATTATAAAAATTTCTCCCCAGACACTAGAATGTAAAAGCTACAAGTTAATGAGAATTCACAAAATGAATGCTATTGAAATTTGTTATTGTTGTTGTTATTCAGTCCCTAAGTTGTGTCCAGCTTTTTGCCACCCCATTGATTGCCAGGAGAAATATCAATAACCTCAAATATGCAGATGACACCACCCTCATGGCAGAAAGTGAAGAAGAACTCAAAAGCCTCTTGATGAAAGTGAAAGTGGAAAGTGAAAAAGTTGGCTTAAAGCTGAACATTCAGAAAATGAAGATCATGGCATCCGGTCCCATCACTTCATGGCAAATATATGGAAAAACAGTGGAAACAGTGTCAGACTTTATTTTTCTGGACTCCAAAATCACTACAGATGGTGACTGCAGCCATGAAATTAAAAGACACTTACTCCTTGGAAGGAAAGTAATGGCCAACCTAGACAGCATATTGAAAAGCTGGGACATTACTTTGCCAATAAACGTCCGTCTAGTCAAGGCTATGGTTTTTCCAGTGGTCATGTATGGATGTGAGAGTTGGACTGTGAAGAAGGCTGAGCGCCGAAGAATTGATGCTTTTGAACTGTGGTGTTGGAGAAGACTCTTGAGAGTCCCTTGGACTGCAAGGGGATCCAACCATCCCATTCTAAAGGAGATCAGCCCTGGGATTTCTTTGGAAGGAATGATGCTAAAGCTGCAACTCCAGTACTTTGGCCACCTCATGTGAAGAGTTGACTCATTGGAAAAGACTCTGATGCTAGGAGGGATTGGGGGCAAGAGGAGAAGCGGACGACAGAGGATGAGATGGCTGGATGGCATCACTGACTCGATGGACGTGAGTCTGAGTGAACTCCAGGAGTTGGTGATGGACTGGGAGGCCTGGCGTGCTGCGATTCATGGGGTCCCAAAGAGTCAGACATGACTGAGTGACTGATCTCATCTGATCTGATCTGACTGAAGCATGTTAGGCTTCCCTGTCCTTCACTATTTCCTAGAGATTGCTCAGATTCATGTGCATTGAGTCAGTGATGGTATCTAACCATCTCAGCCCTTGCTGCCCCATTCTCCTTTTGCTTTCAGTCTTTTCCAGCATCAGGGTATTTTCCAATGAGTTGGCTCTTCACATTAGGTGGCCAAAGTATTGCTGCTTCATTCACCAACAGTCCCTCCATTGAATATTAGTGGTTGATTTCCTTTAGGATTGACTGGTTTGATTTCCTTGCAGTCCAAGTGACTCTCAAGAGTGTTCTCCAGCACCATCATTTGAAGGCATCAATTCTTGGGCCCTCAGCCTTCCTTATGGTCCAACCCTCTCATTCATACATGACTACAGAAAAACCTATAGCTTTGACGATATGGACCTTTTGGGTAAAATTATATCTTTTCTTTTAAATATGTTGTTTATGTTTGCCATAGCTTTTCTTCCAAGGAGCAAGCGTCTTTTTATTTCATGGCTGCAGTCATTGTCCTTAGTGATTTTAGAGCCCAAGAAAGAAAATCTGTCACTGCTTCCACTGTTTCCACTTCTGTTTTCCATGACCTGATGGGACTGGATGCCATGATCTTAGACTCTTAAATGTTGAATTTTAAACTAGTTTTTTTCACTCTCTTCTTTCATCCTTATCCAGAGGCTCTTTAGTTCCTCTTCACCTTCTGCCATTAGAGTGGTATCATCTGCATATTTGAGGTTGTTGATATTTTTCTGGGCAATCTTGGCTCCAGTTTGTGCATCATCCAGCCTGGCATTTCACATGATGTACTCTGGGGTTTCCCTGGTGGCTCAGAGGTTAAAGCATCTGTCTGCAATGCAGGACACCCGGGTTCGATCCCTGGGTCGGGAAGATCCCCTGGAGAAGGAAATGCCAACCCACTCCAGTATTCTTGCCTGGAGAATCCCATGGAGGGAGGAGCCTGGTAGGCTACAGTCCATGGGGTTGCAAAGAGTCGGACATGACTGAGCTACTTCACTTCACTTTACTCTGCATAGAAGTGAAATAAGTGGGTGACAAAATACAGCTTGGATGTATCCCTTTCCCAATTTGGAACCAGTCCATTGTTCCATGTCTGGTTCTAACTGTTGCTCCTTGACCTGCATACAGGTTGCTCAGCAGACAGGTAAGATGGTCTGGTATTCCCATCTCTTTAAGAATTTTCCACAGTTTGTTGTGATCCACATAGTCAAAGACTTTACTGTAGTCAGTGCTTCAGTTATTTAAATAAACTGGTTAAATGATTTCCGCTACTGTTAGTTATGATGACAAAATAAAGACTTTATTGCTCTTTAATGGATTATACTAGTAGCCTGACAAAATAGAACTTCAATTAAGGGAATATTATTGTAGATAAAATAAAAATATAATGTAAAAATCAGAATATACACATATAGATAGAGACAGAATGCTAATAATATTTAGGTAGGAGAATTTGGAAGAAAAAAATGTGTTCTCCTGAAGATAATGTTTTATTTTAGATATTGACACACTTTGGTTTCCTTAGCTCATGACACAGACCCAATATACTTAATGGCCACTCTGCCTCCTTTCTACTCTTGAGTATCTAATATCTGAGAAGACCACCAAAACAGATACATGACCTGGATTCCTTTATTCCATTATCTGGGGCTTCAGATGAGTAGGAGGTTGGTGAGTGTGAGTCTGATTCAAAACTTAGAAATCTGTCATGTAGCTCAAGATTTATCTTCCATGATTTTCCTTTTGGAAACATATGCACTGAATGGCCTTTTTCCTGACACATTTGGCTTTTCTATATTACACTAGGAAACAATCATTATATGAGAAACTAGGTGACATATATTAGGACAGGATGATTTACTGAGGTTGAAGAAAAGACAAAGAGTATCCCTAAGGAGGGGATTCTGTGGAGACTGTTTTTAAGAGTCAACAGGTACCTTTCTTCTTCCTGTATTTCCTAGCTTTGAGAAAAACATAGATTATAATTCTTGCTTTTCATGTGAAGAACATGTTTTTTGTACAAGATTTTAAAAAATATTTTTAGCCTGATACCCAATTTGTAAACTAGGGATTTTATAAAATAACAGTCTTTGTGAATCAAAATTGTGACATGTAGTAAAAACTTGCTTCAAAACAAGTTGTTTATTTCATTAACTGTTAAACAATCTCCTGAATTATGTTAGCAGAGCATAGTAGGTTTCATTTCAGAGCCAAATCCCAGTGCTATACTTGGATAGTCCCCTTTTCTGGGTCTTCTGTTTATGTATTCTCCTGAAGGTTATTCAAAAGAAGAAGAAGAAAAAATGAGAAACTACACATAAAAAACAGGGTTTATCCTCCTGGGACTGTCAGATGACCCACAACTTCCAGTTGTGAGCTTTATCTTTCTGCTCATCACCTACATGCTCAGAATCACTGGGAACCTGACCATTATCATCCTGACCCTGCTGGATGCCCACCTCCAAACCCCCATGTATTTCTTCCTCAGAAATTTCTCCTTATTAGAAGTTTCATTCACAACTCTCAGTATACCCAAGTTCTTGGCCACCATGATTACAGGAGGTAAAACCATCCCTTTTAGTGATTGTATGGCTCAGTTATTTATTTTATTTTATTTCATTTTTTTCATTTTATTGGGAGTCACTGAGTTTTATGTTCTGGCTGCAATGTCCTGTGACCGTTACATTGCCATCTGCAAACCGCTGCATTACTTGACCATCATGAATCACAGAGTCTGCACACTGCTTGTCTTGGGCTCTTGGCTGGCTTCATTCTTAATCAAATACCCATGAGTAATGTTCTTCCTACAGCTTGATTAGTGTAAGTCCAATGTTATTGACCATTTTAGTTGTGATTATTTCTCCTTATTATACCTTTCTTGTTCAGACACCAAATTCCTAGAGATAGTAGGGTTTTCCTGTGCTGTGTTTATTCTCTTCTGCACTTTAGTGTTAATAATACTGTCCTACACATATATCATCAGAACAATTTTGAGGATCCCTTCTACTACTCAGAGGACAAAGGCCTTTTCCACGTGTTCTTCCCACATGATTGTCATCTCCATCTCTTATGGCAGCTGCATTTGCATGTATATGAATCCATGAGCAAAGGACAGGGTGTCTTTGAGTTAGGGGGTGGCTGTGCTAAACACCTCCATAGCTCCCATGCTGAACCCCTTTATCCATAGCCTAAGGAATCAGCAAGTCAAGTGAGCCTTCATGGACATGGCAAGGAGGACTATATTTTTCTCAAGCAAATGAAAAATAAAAGTCCTGTTTTATGAATTAGACACATAGGAATGAAAAGCAATTAAATAAAATCCAGGAATTTCAAAATCTATTAATATCTACACAGCCTCCCTGACTTATTTTTCATCATTCATAGTTTTATTGCCAGCAGTTTATCAAGGATATTTGCATATGTATATTTTCTTTTTGCCATTCAAATTTGAATTATTCATGTATATATGTATATATATATATATATATATATATATATATATATATATACACACACATACATACAAATATATGCTTATATAGCATACATTTTTTTTCCATTCAATTTGCAATCCTTCTCTCATGTACTTTTTTTCCTTTAGGGCTGGTTTTTCTGGTCTGTACCTATGGGGGTGATTATATTTCCTTCTTTGAAACATTTTTAATTTCATATTTCACACTAATTTTTAGAAAATTAAAGTCAGAAAGAGGCAGAGGAGGTGCACACAAGAGAGAATAGTGTTTTACAATCTCACCAAAAATCAGGTTTTCTAGAAATTAAATGAACATTAGATCATATTTGGTCCCAGTGGTGCTCTCAGGGGTCACCACTGCATCTGGGAAGTTGCAGAAGGCAATGGCAACCCACTCCAGTACTCTTGCCTGGAAAATCCCATGGACAGGGGAGCCTGGTAGGCTGTAGTCTATGGGGTCACTAAGAGTTGGACACAACTGAGTGATTTCATTTCACTTCAAGTGATATTTAATCTTATTTTTAATTTACTACACAAAGACTATAAACATAATCTGACAGTCTTATTAGAATTTTGCATGCACTTTCCTTTTCATACTGTGGCCTATGTTGTTAACTATGTGAAAAACAGTACAACTAAAAGAAAAATGTAATTACATTTTCTTGAGAAATCAAAAAACTTTTCCCATTATGGAGTTTGGCATTTTCTGTGCTATTGTTCAGTCGCTCAGCCATGTCCAACTGTTTGCGACCCCATGGACTGAAGACTCCCTGGCTGCAGAAGACTGCACCCAGGCTTCCCTGTTCCTTACTATCTCCTGGATTTTGTTCAAACTCATGTCCATTGAGTGGATGATGCCATTCAAATATCGCTATATTATTCTTCAATTCAAAAAACTATTATAATGAATAGTTGCTTAGGGAAAATTATGATACAGACCCTGCTTTGGGGGAATGCCAATATTGACATATATACGATAACAATTCTTTTAAAAAGCCTGAAGAAACTGGAAACTTAAAAAAACTTGAGAGCTGTGTGATAAGTTTTTAGGTGGGCAATATGAGCAACCCAGGAGACAGTGCCTCAGATAACTGAGAAACTTGAGAAACTGTTCCAAAGAGGTATGGGGGAAGGTTAGTATATATGTGATTTTGATATGCAATTAAGCACACATTTATTTTAGATTTTCTGCTGGTCTTGTGAAGCTTCTGCCAGTCATGAGAAACAATTTGCACCATGAAGAATTTTAGTACTTTTCTAGATATGAGGAGATACAAGAATTGGGCTCATAAAATCAGCTCCTGAGTGTATCTAACTATCTGAAGACCTGTCCTGGCAGTTTTCCTGGAGCAGAGAGTGCCTCATTTGTTCTTTCAACCCTCAATCCTCAGGGAGTGTTGAAGGTCAGCAGTTGCAGCAGCACATGATTTAATCCTTTTAGAGTTTATATGGCAAGTACCCAACCAACTGCCAATTTGTAGTTGCTGGATACCAATATGACTACATTTGCTATGGTCAGTTGTATATTTAAATAAATGCTTGATATTAAGCTGGTCTTTTGATAATCAATAACTAAGGTTTTTTTAAATAACTTTCTCATATCTGTGGCTATTTTGAGATAATAGCTTATACATACAATTCTTTTAATTGTCTCTTTAAGTGATATGCCTAATCAGTATTAGAGAAACTAACAGTACCAAAGTTTTAATATACACAAGATTGAGATTTTCTTGTTAAAAATGCTTATTTTAAGCATTAGAATATGATATCTTGTGGAAAATGTACTGATTAGAATTTATATGAACAATTGTACAAGATCATACAATTCTGGCCCTGAACATTTTTTTTTTCTGTTTTCCATGAAGTCAAAAACTGAAATAATAATGGAGAGTGCTCAAACTCATCCTACACTTTTAAACCATTATTATAGGAAGACTGTAATCATAATTCATTGAACTAAGTTCTGATATTCTTGTACTATACTTAGTTGAAAGTCTTAGATACATCATTTGCTGAAACACACAGAAAATAACATAAACCATACTGAGGTGATTTCCACACTGTAGGGAAGTCATGCAGTTACTTTTTCTTCCCCTCATGCTGGACATTTATAATATCTAAGCTTAACTGGAAACATGTGAAAATACTGACTTGATTTATAACCGTGACTTCTTAATGACAAAAAAAATAGAGGTGGGAGCCAAGATGGAGGAGGAGTAGGACGGGGAGAACACTTTCTCCCCCACAAATTCATCAAAAGAGCATTTAAACGTCGAGTAAATTCCACAAAACAACTTCTGAATGCCGGCAGAGGACATCAGGCACCCAGAAAAGCAATCCAACTCTTTGAAAGGAGGTAGGAAAAAATATAAAAGACAAAAAAAGAGACAAAAGAGGGAGGGACGGAGTTCCGTCCTGGGAAGGGAGTCTTAAAAAGAGAGAAGTTTCCAAACACCAGGAACCTTCTCACTGCCGAATCTGTGCCGAGCTTTGGAAGCACAGAGGGCAACATAACAGGAAGAAAAAATAAATAAACAATTAAAACTCGAAGATTGCGAGTCCTACGGTAACTCCCCCAGCGGAGAAGCAGCGCAGACGCCTGCACGCGCCATTAGCAAGCGGGGGCTGGGCAGGGAGGCGTGGCGCGGGCTGCATCGCTTAGAGTAAGAATCTGGCCTGAATACCCTGAGCGGTATCTGAGCAAAATAATTTGGGCTAGCAAACCAGACTGTGGGATATTTCCAAGCGAAAAGCCAGCCCTAACCTAAGACCGCCAGGCCCGCGCACGGAACAAAGAATTGAACAGAGATAGCCGGCTGCAGACCTTCCCCCTCCGGTGACAGGCAGCCAGAGCCGGAAGGGGGCAATCGCAACCCCAGAGAGACATTATCTATAAAACTGTAAGCAGGCTTCTTTGCTAACTAAAACTTTTTGGGGGTCTGGACGGTTAACATCTGCCTGAGAAGGTGCGCCGGTTTTACACCCAGATAACCGAGTGGCGGGGAGGCGATAAGTCGTAGCATTGGCGCTCGCCAAACACCTCATCACTTGAGCTGCTGGGACCTGGGAAGAGCACAAACCTCGGGCCCAACTGAGTCTGCGCCTCTGAGGACTACCCGAGTGCCTGAACCTGAGCGGCTTGGACCTGGGAGGTACATGCAACCCAGGGCCAGCCTCGTATTGTTCCCGGCGGAACAACCTAGAGCCCAAGCAGTGTGGGCAGGGAGGCTACACGCGCCGTGAGCGGGGGCAGACCCAGTCTGGCTGAGGCACTGCGAGCGCACGCCAGTGTTATTTGTTTGCAGCATCCCTCCCTCCCTCCCCACAGCGCGACTGAACAAAGAGAAGAAATACAGCTCCACCCATCAGAACACCGACACAAGCTTCCCTAACCAGGAAACCTTGACAAGCCACCTGTACAAACCCACACACAGCGAGGAAAAGCCACAATAAAGAGAACTCCACAAACTGCCAGAATACAGAAAGGACACCCCAAACTCAGCAATTTAAACAAGATGAAGAGACAGAGGAATAGCCAGCAGATAAAGGAACAAGATAAATGCCCACCAAAACAAACAAAAGAGGAAGAGATAGGGAATCTACCTGATAAAGAATTCCGAATAATGATAGTGAAATTGATCCAAAATCTTGAAATTAAAATGGAATCACAGATACATAGCTTGGAGACAAGGATTGAGAAGATGCAAGAAAGGTTTAACAAGGACATAGAAGAAATAAAAGAGAGTCAATATATAATGAATAATGCAATAAATGAAATTAAAAACACTCTGGAGGCAACAAATAGTAGAATAACAGAAGCAGAAGATAGGATTAGTGAATTAGAAGATAGAATGGTAGAAATAAATGAATCAGAGAGGATAAAAGAAAAACGAATTAAAAGAAATGAGGACAATCTCAGAGACCTCCAGGACAATATTAAATGCTACAACATTCGAATCATAGGGGTTCCAGAAGAAGAAGACAAAAGAAAGACCATGAGAAAATACTTGAAGAGATAATAGTTGAAAACTTCCCTAAACTGGGGAAGGAAATAATCACCCAAGTCCAAGAAACCCAGAGAATCCCAAACAGGATAAACCCAAGGAGAAACACCCCAAGACACATATTAATCAAATTAACAAAGATCAAACACAAAGAACAAATATTAAAAGCAGCAAGGGAAAAACAACAAATAACACACAAGGGAATTCCCATAAGGATAACAGCTGATCTTTCAATAGAAACTCTTCAAGCCAGGAGGGAATGGCAAGACATACTTAAAATGATGAAAGAAAATAACCTACAGCCCAGATTATTGTACCCAGCAAGGATTTCATTCAAGTATGAAGGAGAAATCAAAAGCTTCTCAGAAAAGCAAAAGCTGAGAGAATTCTGCACCACCAAACCAGCTCTCCAACAAATAGTAAAGGATATTCTCTAGACAGGAAACACAAAAATGGTGTATAAATTCGAACCCCAAACAATAAAGTAAATGGCAACGGGATCATACTTATCAGTAATTATCTTAAACGTAAATGGGTTGAATGCCCCAACCAAAAGACAAAGACTGGCTGAATGGATACAAAAACAAGACCCCTACATATGTTGTCTACAGGAGACTCACCTCAAAACAGGGGACACATACAGACTGAAAGTGAAGGGCTGGAAAAAGATTTTCCATGCAAATAGGGACCAAAAGAAAGCAGGAGTAGCAATACTCATATCAGATAAAATAGACTTTAAAACAAAGGCTGTGAAAAGAGACAAAGAAGGTCACTACATAATGATCAAAGGATCAATCCAAGAAGAAGATATAACAATTATAAATATATATGCACCCAACACGGGAGCACCGCAGTATGTAAGACAAATGCTAACAAGTATGAAAGGAGAAATTAACAATAACACAATAATAGTGGGAGACTTTAATACCCCACTCACACTTACGGATAGATCAACTAAACAGAAAATTAACAAGGAAACACAAACTTTAAACGATACAATAGACCAGTTAGACCTAATTGATATCTATAGGACATTTCATCCCAAAACAATGAATTTCACATTTTTCTCAAGTGCACATGGAACCTTCTCCAGGATAGATCACATCCTGGGCCATAAAGCTAGCCTTGGTAAATTCAAAAAAATAGAAATCATTCCAAGCATCTTTTCTGACCACAATGCAGTAAGATTAGATATCAATTACAGGAGAAAAACTATTAAAAATTCCAACATATGGAGGCTGAACAACACGCTGCTGAATAACCAACAAATCACAGAAGAAATCAAAAAAGAAATCAAAATTTGCATAGAAACGAATGAAAATGAAAACACAACAACCCAAACCCTGTGGGACACGGTAAAAGCAGTCCTAAGGGGAAAGTTCATAGCAATACAGGCACACCTCAAGAAACAAGAAAAAAGTCAAATAAATAACCTAACTCTACACCTAAAGCAACTAAAAAAGGAAGAAATTAAGAACCCCAGGGTTAGTAGAAGGAAAGAAATCTTAAAAATTAGAGCATACATAAATGCAAAAGAAACAAAAGAGACCATAGCAAAAATCAACAAAGCCAAAAGCTGGTTCTTTGAAAGGATAAATAAAATTGATAAACCATTAGCCAGACTCATCAAGAAACAAAGGGAGAAAAATCAAATCAATAAAATTAGAAACGAAAATGGAGAGATCACAACAGACAACACAGAAATACAAAGGATCATAAGAGACTATTATCAACAATTATATGCCAATAAAATGGACAACGAGGAAGAAATGGACAGATTCTTAGAAAAGTACAACTTTCCAAAACTCGACCAGGAAGAAATAGAAAATCTTAACAGACCCATCACAAGCACGGAAATTGAAATTGTAATCAAAAATCTTCCAGCAAACAAAAGCCCAGGTCCAGACGGCTTCACAGCTGAATTCTACCAAAAATTTAGAGAAGAGCTAACACCTATCCTGCTCAAACTCTTCCAGAAAATTGCAGAGGAAGGTAAACTTCCAAACTCATTCTATGAGGCCACCATCACCCTAATACCAAAACCTGACAAAGATCCCACAAAAAAAGAAAACTACAGGCCAATATCACTGATGAATATAGATGCAAAAATCCTAAACAAAATTCTAGCAATCAGAATCCAACAACACATTAAAAAGATCATACACCATGACCAAGTGGGCTTTATCCCAGGGATGCAAGGATTCTTCAATACCCGCAAACCAATCAATGTTATACACCACATTAACAAATTGAAAAACAAAAACCATATGATTATCTCAATAGATGCAGAGAAAGCCTTTGACAAAATTCAACACCCATTTACGATAAAAACTCTCCAGAAAGCAGGGATAGAAGGAACATACCTCAACATAATAAAAGCTATATATGACAAACCCACAGCAAACATTATCCTCAATGGTGAAAAATTGAAAGCATTTCCTCTAAAGTCAGGAACAAGACAAGGGTGCCCACTTTCACCATTACTATTCAACATAGTTTTGGAAGTTTTGGCCACAGCAATCAGAGCAGAAAAAGAAATAAAAGGAATCCAAATTGGAAAAGAAGAAGTAAAACTCTCACTATTTGCAGATGACATGATCCTCTACATAGAAAACCCTAAAGACTCCACCAGAAAATTACTAGAACTAATCAATGACTACAGTAAAGTTGCAGGATATAAAATCAACACACAGAAATCCCTTGATACCTATACACTAATAATGAGAAAACAGAAAGAGAAATTAAGGAAACAATTCCATTCACCATTGCAATGAAAAGAATAAAATACTCAGGAATATATCTACCTAAAGAAACTAAAGACCTATATATAGAAAACTATAAAACACTGGTGAAAGAAATCAAAGAGGACACTAATAGATGGAGAAATATACCATGTTCATGGATTGGAAGAATCAATATAGTGAAAATGAGTATACTACCTAAAGCAATTTATAGATTCAATGCAATCCCTATCAAGCTACCAACAGTATTCTTCACAGAGCTAGAACAAATAATTTCACAATTTGTATGGAAATACAAAAAACCTCGAATAGCCAAAGCGATCTTGAGAAAGAAAAATGGAACTGGAGGAATCAACCTACCTGACTTCAGGCTCTACTACAAAGCCACAGTTATCAAGACAGTATGGTACTGGCACAAAGACAGAAATATAGATCAATGGAAGAAAATAGAAAGCCCAGAGATAAATCCACACACATATGGACACCTTATCTTTGACAAAGGAGGCAAGAATATACAATGGATTAAAGACAATCTCTTTAACAAGTGGTGCTGGGAAATCTGGTCAACCACTTGTAAAAGAATGAAACTAGAACACTTTCTAACACCATATACAAAAATAAACTCAAAATGGATTAAAGATCTCAACGTAAGACCAGAAACTATAAAACTCCTAGAGGAGAACATAGGCAAAACACTATCTGACATACATCACAGCAGGATCCTCTATGACCCACCTCCCAGAATATTGGAAATAAAAGCAAAAATAAACAAATGGGACCTAATTAAACTTAAAAGCTTCTGCACATCAAAGGAAACTATTAGCATGGTGAAAAGACAGCCTTCAGAATGGGAGAAAATAATAGCAAATGAAGCAACCGACAAACAACTAATCTCAAAAATATACAAGCAACTCCTACAGCTCAACTCCAGAAGAATAAATGACCCAATCAAAAAATGGGCCAAAGATCTAAATAGACATTTCTCCAAAGAAGACATACAGATGGCTAACAAACACATGAAAAGATGCTCAACATCACTCATTATCAGAGAAATGCAAATCAAAACCACTATGAGATACCATTTCACACCAGTCAGAATGGCTGCGATCCAAAAGTCTACAAATAATAAATGCTGGAGAGGGTGTGGAGAAAAGGGAACCCTCTTACACTGTTGGTGGGAATGCAAACTAGTACAGCCACTATGGAGAACAGTGTGGAGATTCCTTAAAAAACTGGAAATAGAACTGCCTTATGATCCAGCAATCCCACTGCTGGGCATACACACTGAGGAAACCAGAAGGGAAAGAGACACGTGTACCCCAATGTTCATCGCAGCACTGTTTATAATAGCCAGGACATGGAAGCAACCTAGATGTTCATCAGCAGATGAATGGATAAGAAAGCAGTGGTACATATACACAATGGAGTATTACTCAGCCATTAAAAAGAATACATTTGAATCAGTTCTAATGAGGTGGATGAAACTGGAGCCTATTATACAGAGTGAAGTAAGCCAGAAGGAAAAACACCAATACAGTATACTAACGCATATATATGGAATTTAGAAAGATGGTAACGATAACCCTGTATACGAGACAGCAGAAGAGACACTGATGTATAGAACAGGCTTATGGACTCTGTGGGAGAGGGAGAGGGTGGGAAGATTTGGGAGAATGGCATTGAAACATGTGAAATGTCATGTATGAAACGAGATGCCAGTCCAGGTTCAATGCACGATGCTGGATGCTTGGGGCTGGTGCGCTGGGACGACCCAGAGGGATGGTATGGGGAGGGAGGAGGGAGGAGGGAGGAGGGTTCAGGATGGGGAACAGATGAGAAATAAAGGAATAAAATTATAAAAAAATATATATATATATATACCATGGACTGTAGATAGGTGTAGCTCTGGTAATTAAAAGAACTGTAATATTATTGCAAAAGATATGAGAGTGTTTATGTTGATATTATTAGATAATACAGCTCTCCTCATAACACTATGCAAATTCCTTAGTGGTTATTATAAATGTTGGTAATCTGTATGAGCATGTTGATTATTAATATCACCAGTCAATACGTAATTTTTTCTATAAAAGGGTCATATATTAATAATTTAGAATTTGTAGAACATAAGTCCTTGAGGTAACTAACTTTCCCTCTCTGTAGTGTGGATGCAGCTCTGAACAACATGTAAGTGAAAGGGCTAAGGCATGTCTAATAAAGCTTTTAATAAAAATAGTTCATGAGCCAAATTTGCCCAATAGGCTATAGATAGTCTATCCACTTACTGTCTTAAAATTTCCCATAAACTTTGACCAATTGGGCAACAATTATAAAATATTTTCAGAGAAAAAGATAAGATAAATATTTCTGCAAGAGAATAACAATTACAGATAACCTCATAAAGTTGTTGACAGGATTTAAAGGAGCAATATGAAGAAAACAATTAGAATAAGTCTGCTGCTGCTGCTAAGTCCCTTCAGTCGTGTCCGACTCTGTGCGACCCCATAGATGGCAGCCCACCAGGCTCCCCTGTCCCTGGGATTTAGGTCTGGACTATAGTAATTGCTGAAAAAATTTATGTCTACCCTCCTCTTTCTTTTCCTCCTCATTGTTATCAGAAGTACTATTAATAATGTAAAGAATATATATATATATATATATATATATATATATATGTTTCTAATCTTTTATTTTAAGCGCAGTAAACATTGTAATGGTCTGTGACATTTTATTGATTATTTACATAGTCCTGAATGAGAGGCTTGCTGGGTAGACTATTCTTGGTTGTAGGTTCTTCCGTTTTCATCACTTTAAATATATCATGCCATTCCCTTCTGGCTTGTAGAGTTTCTGTTAAAAAGTCAGCAGATAACCTGATGGAAGTTCCCTTGTATGTTATTTTTCCCTTGTTACTTTTAATATTTAATAAAGTTCTTATATAACTTAGAATTATTAAAGAAACTTGAAGCTCCAACAATAATGAAGTCTAAGGATAAGTAATGAAGTGTATATGTAGAAAACTTTTATATGCCAAGAATATGACTAAAACTAAAGTAGATTGAGTGCTATTTTTGTAAGATTTCACATCTGTTTCATTACTCAAAAATAGAAAATAATTGTGATTAATGAAAAGGGTTATTTTGTAGAAGTCTTCATTGAATTCTTCTGTGGGATGAACATAAACATTCCCAAGAGAGATTCACTATAGAAGAGAGTCAGGAGGCTCTGAGAACACCAATGGTAGCTTCCAGAAATCCCCGATGTTCCACGTCTTAGCACAGCTGTCGCCTGGCCTTTGTTTCCAGGAGATCAACACAGGTCTCTCTTCATAGATCACAACAGCTAAACTTGAATATTTGAGCATTTAGTGCAACTAAATGCCAGATCCTAGTTTAAGTACCTACACTCGTAATGCCCCACGTTGCCATGTCACTTGCAGTTCTCACTTTAAATATTGCTCCCTTAAACTTCTAGACCAACCTTACTGAAGAGGATGATAAAAGTTCCATATCTTCTTAAGGTTTTTGATATTCCATTTTTATTTTTCATGAATCATCATAAAATAGAGAAAAATAATCAATTTGATTTGTGTGATGTTTACTAGTGTCTGGCAGAGTAGCAATGATTTATCTTCTATTATTCACAGCAGAAATATGAATATCTAAAATAAGATAAGGGAGCTATTATGATTTTAGCAAACCAGATACACAGAATGATAGATACATCCAGTGGAGCTGGGAATCAGCTGAATGGCTTTGGATTAATAGGAGAGGTTTTCCTCTACATTTCTGGAATATCCTTTTGGATTAGTCACCTCATGCAAAAGATAAATGTGGGGTAGAACTACAAGGGAATAAAACAGTTTTTCATAAAGTTCAATAGCTGAGAAGCAAGGATGTTCAAATGGAAGATGTACTGGGCTAAAGTCTGGGTGACAGAGCTGCTACTATCTGAGGCAAGTAGTTATTTTTCAGTTTGTGCTTCAATGCAAAATACAAAATTGATAAATACTGCATATCCTTTTAAGCTCAAAAATATACACAGTTTTCTATACATATAAAATTTCTATACATATATTCATAGAAAATCTTAGAGAATGTCAAACATTAATGATTTCAAAGGAATTATCAGACAAACCATTAAGCGAATGTTATTTTATATATAAAATAATTAGGCTATTTATTCTATTTTCTTGTAAATAATATCTAATACCTATAGTATATTTTCATATTAATAATTACATTCATAAATACTAATATAAAAATAAAGCTGGTAATTAAATTATTTAATCATTAAACATTTTAAAGTTTATTTTATTTGCTAAGAAAATCATGAAGTTGTTTCTAGTTTCATAAAAGGTGTTGCTACTTTATTTTTCTAAGTTTCATTGATATCTTATGATGCAAGTAAGATCATCCACTTCTCTTTTATTTATTTATTTTTTAAATTTATTTTAATTAGAGGCTAATTACTTTACAATATTGTATTGGTTTTGCCTTCTGATACCTACATGACAAAAAATGATGTATGTTTTATAGGATTATCCCAACAAAACTGCAAGGACTTGCACAAATTAGACAAAACAAAAAATATCAAATTAATTTATCATCTCTAAATAATATGACTCATATAAAGATTTCCTAACTTCTCCTGTTAGATTTAGAATAAGAGAACTATTATATAAAACATGACCCACAAATACATTTTAAGAAAAAATGTAAATACGGTATTAAAAGAAAACAATATAGGCATGAATTAGATAGAATGCTTTAGAATTGATGATGATATTGATCATAATGAATTATATTTTTCATCTCTTTCTTTTAATACACTTTCTATCTAAATATATTTAAAAGAAGAAAAAAGGAGGGAAAAAGAGAAAGAAATGAACCACACAGTGATCACAGAGTTTGTTCTTCTAGACCTTTCTGATGATCCTGAGCTTCAGATTGTGATTTTCCTCTTTTTATAAATCACATATGTATTAAGTGTCACTGGAAACCTGACCATCATCACCCTAATGTGGGTGGACTCCGATCTCCAGACGCCAATGTATTTCTTCCTCTGAAACTTCTCTTTCTTAGAAATCTCCTTTACTACTGTGTGCATCCCTAGATTTCTGGGGGCAATTATTACCAAAGACAAGACTATTTCTTACAACAATTGTGCAGCCCAACTATTTTTCTCTATTTTTATGAAGGTGACTGAATTTTACATTCTAACCGCCATGTCCTATGACTGTTATGTTGCCATCTGCAAGCCCCTGCATTACACAACCATCATGAGCAGGAAACTCTGCAGCATGTTTGTGCTCTGTGCTTGGCTCAGTGGGTTTCTAACCATTTTCCCTCCCCTTATGCTTCTCCTCCAGCTGGATTACTGTGCTTCCAATGTCATTGATCACTTTGCATGTGACTATTTCCCCCTTTTACAATTGTCTTGTTCAGATACATAGTTCCTAGAAATAATTGGTTTTTACTTTGCTTTGGTTACCTTGCTATTCACTTTGGCCTTAGTGATTTTGTCATATATGTACATTATCAGGACTATTCTGAGAATCCCATCTGCCAGTCAGAGAAAAAAGGCCTTCTCCACTTGTTCCTCTCACATGATTGTCATCTCCATCTCCTATAGAAGCTGTATATTCATGTATGCTAATCCCTCAGCCAAAGAAAAGGTGTCATTGACAAAAGGAGTAGCTATTCTCAATACCTCTGTGGCCCCCATGCTGAACCCCTTCATCTACACCCTGAGAAACCAGCAAGTGAAACAAGCCTTCAAAGACATGGTCTATAAAGCAGTCTTTTCTGCCAATAAATGATTTTTTGGTCAACTTTAAAGGGCAGTTTGGTTAATTCCTGAAGTTCCTTAAAGTCTGTATAACTATGGTTGGTCTTTATAGTCTCTTAACATGCCACCTGACAGTTAATATATTATTTTTCCAGTCTGCTGCTTCTACTTCCATTCCTGTTTCTCCAATGTATTGTTTTTTAACATTTAAAAATATAATAAAGGTTATCTCTCATGCAGAACTTTTGTAAAAATGAAATGTATTTCTTTAAGACATAGCACAATGTGAAAGACGGTTTTAATTCTCTTCATCAGTCCCTGAAAAGATCCTATGATACCACCTTGTACTTCAAATATAGAGTTTCAAAATGAGTGTGTAATTTCCTGTGTATTTTCAAGATGAACATTAATATTTCCTATGGTTTAAAGCGGAGAAGGCAATAGTACCCACTCCAGTACTCTTGTCTGGAAAATCCCATGGACGGAAGGGCCTGGTGGGCTGCAGTCCATGGGGTCGCTAGGAGTCGGACACGACTGAGTGACTTCACTTTCACTTTTCGCTTTCATGCATCAGAGAAGGAAATGGCAACCCACTCCAGTATTCTTGCCTGGAGAATCCCAGGGACAGGGGAGCCTGGTGGGCTGCCGTCTATGGGGTCGCACAGAGTCGGACATGACTGAAGCGACTTAGCCGCAGCAGCATTGTTTAAAGAAACTATATATTCTGTGTGATATTACGTGTGAAATGAAAATGTCTCCTGCCATATCAACAAACAAGAAACGTCACAGCCATCAGCAATTTCTGGTCTCCAAATGTGAATACTATGCTAAGTCACTTCAGTCGTGTCTGACTCTATGTGACCCCATAGACAGCAGCCCACCAGGCTTCCCCGTCCCTGGGATTCTCCAGGCAAGAACACTGGAGTGGGTTGCCACTTCCTTCTCCACCAAATGTGAATGAGAGCTCCCCAAACTGAGATCCAGTAGAGTCTCATTCCCTCATGGTGATTGCCGAGTACCTGGGGGTGATGCAAGAAGTAGCCACTTGCAACTCTTTAAGGTGAACAAGGGAACCGGATTTGGCCCCAGATAGCTGAGAAGGAAATGGCAACCCACTCCAGTGTTCTTGGCTGGAGAATCCCAGGGACTGGGGACCCTGGTTGGCTGCCCTCTATTGGGTTGCACAGAGTCGGACACGACTGAAGCGACTTAGCAGTAGCAGCTGAGGTATTTATGAAAGGAAATAATTCAGTGAACCTAGAGGCTTGCCTCTTCCCATACCTAGAATGTTAAATTCCTTAATTTGATACCTGATCTTTGGTGTTCAGACTGGCACCCTACTCCAGTACTCCTGCCTGGAAAATCCCATGGAGGAGCCTGGAAGGCTGCAGTCCATGGGGTCGCTGAGAGTCGGATACGACTGAGCGACTTCACTTTCACTTTTCACTTTCATGCATTGGAGAAGGAAATGGCAACCCACTCCAGTGTTCTTGCCTGGAGAATCCCAGGGACGGGGGAGCCTGGTGGGCTGCTGTCTATGGGGTCACACAGAGTCAGACACGACTGAAGTGACTTAGCAGCAGCAGCAGCAGCTCTCTTTGTTGCAAACTTGTATGTAGTCTAACTCCCTCTCCTGTCTTCTTGAAGCAGTTTTCTCAGAGCTACTGAGATGTTGTTTCCTGGGCTCAGAGTCCTAAACATTCCCATCAAATAAAATAGCTCTCTTCTTTCAGGTTGTGACTATATTTTTTTAGTCGGCATACACTAAATTCAATCCAAAGAGATATGAACTCTTGCATGAGACTTTTAATGTCAAGATATTTATTTTGTGAAATTCAATACATGTTTTGAAGTTAAATATTGATTATGGTATCATGTAATTTGTGTATAATTCACATGTTCTCTATTATTTTGGAAAAAAAATTCATTCAAATAATTCAGAATAAATTCAATAAAACTAAAACACTGCCACTCTCCTGAATTTAGTGACCATATTTATGACAGTTATTTTGATGTCTTTGTCAAGTGTTCAAAAACCTCCATTTGTTTAGGGTAAAATTTTTGAGGTTTATTTTATTTGATTGGGTTATTTTCTGTTTCTTCTTTTCCCTCGTAACTTGATGTTTTTACCTATACCAAGTGGCGGTTCAACTGCCACTCCAGTATTTTGGAGTTGGATTTGTTCAGTAGTTCATCATTATCAAGTCCACCAAGAGATTTAGGGTCATCTCACATATTTTATGGGCCTTCCCTGGTGGCTCAGACTGTAAAGCGTCTGCCTACAATGTGGGAGACCTGGGTTCGATCCCTGGGTAAGGAAGATCCCCTGGAGAAGGAAATAGCAACCCACTCCAGTATTCTTGCCTGGAAAATCCCATGGACAGAGGAGCTTGGTTGGCTACTGTCCGTGGCGTCACAAAGAGTCAGACACGACTGAGTGACTTCAATATCACTATCACTATCACTATCACTATCACTATCACATATTTTATGAGGATGACTTTGGGATGCTTCAGAGGGCCCCTGAGACAACCCAAAGAGCTTTTAAACCACCTGGGTTCATTAGACATGTTAAGTTACATGGAAAATATTGTTGAAGGGATTATAAATCTTCTCATGTCATACTATATGTTTGATTTACTAATATATATATCCTAAAATTATGTGGAATTCGTATAGATCTGATATGCCTTGATAAAAACGTGCTCAATTATAATTCTAGTTATCATATTAGTGTTACATATCACAGCAATGGCCAGGCTACTTTGTCAATTGCAATTTAATCAGATTTTTAACATGCCTTCTATGGTTTCACTGTGATGCATTTGCAAGAATACAGCTATTTCAAGATTTATGGAAAAGACTTTTCTAAGATTAACCAATAAATACTTTTGTTTGTTTGTTATCTGGTAAACTGGTAACAGGCTGGAATTTAGCCTATTCTCTATGTTAAGAGAACAAAGTTTTCTTAGAATAAAGCTTTCAGCCATTAAAAAGAATACATTTGAATCAGTTCTAATGAGGTGGATAAAACTGGAACCTATTAAACAGAATGAAGTAAACTAGAAAGAAAAACACCAATATAGTATAGTAATGCATATATATGGAATTTAGAAAGACGGTAACAATAACCATGTATACAAGACAGCAAAAGAGATGTATAGAACTGATGTATAGAACAGTCTTTGGACTCTGTGGGAGAGGGAGAAGTTGGGATGATTTGGGAAAATGGCATTGAAACATGTATAATATCATATAAGAAACTAGTCGCCAGTCCGGGTTCAATGCATGATATTGGATGCTTGGAGCTGGTGCACTGGGGCGACCCAGAGGGATGGTACGGGCAGGGAGGAGGGAGGAGGGTTCAGGATGGGGAACACGTGTATACCTGTGGTGGATTCATGTTGATATATGGCAAAACCAATACAATATTGTAAAGTTAAAAAAAATAAAATAAATAACTAAAAAAAAATGAAGCTTTCAAAAAACAGATTATGGGTTTCTTTGCCTTTAAGTATTTTATTTGTTTTTTAAATCTTTTGTTACTTTGGTAAAGTAAATAAGAATTATTAAAGATTATGATACATGTAAAAGCTCATTCTGCTTCTATAAGAAATAACGCTTCACTGTTAGACTTTTGCTATTTGATGTCCTTAAAACATGGCAATAGTCTACTCCTAAATCAGAGAATTAAAAATGGGTTAACAATAGCTGTATATCAAAGAGTCAGGGCTATGGGAAATCCAAGACGGTTGCTTGGATTTTTCAGGGTCCCTGACAAACCTCATTTTTATTTGATGGGTTAAAGCCTTCCCTGGCTACAGCGTTAATGCCCTCACAATGACAAAAAAATTATATTTCACTTAATATTAAGTTCTAGTTTTGTTAATTAAGGTCTGTGTTTACTACAACTCACTTCTGAGATAGTTCCTTGCTGTTATGTTATATTGCTAAAAGGTTTAATTAAGTTATTAAAAAGGACACTCTAAGTTTGTTTCTTAAGCTTATCTCTATAACCAACCTTTCTATGTACAACCAGGAGAGTGACACCTGTCTATAGTCATTTAACCAAGTCAAATGACCCAGGGTATTCTGGGCTATACCTAATGAAAGTTCTTGACTTAAATTCTTGCGTGTGACCTTATTACCAGCTGCTAGCTGTACTATTTTCTATGTCTCTTGTATCAGAAGATTGTTTCTTATGTTAATAAATGTGTGACTGAGCCTGTGATAAAATGCTGATAATCAGTTCCATGAGATCAATGATTGTAATAATGTAACTCTAGATATGGAAACAAGCAACAAGAGGGAATATTTTCCTGGACCAAGAGGCTAGTAAGACAGGTATGGTCAGAGACTTTTGCTACTCACAAGACCTGGTCCAATAACAGCACCCTGAGTGGCCGATCAATGGAATCTTCCCCGGACCTGGAATGAGCCTTCCCAGCACTGCGGGGCACAATGGGCATGAAGTGCACCCAAAGCATGGTCAAATATGTGGACCCTGCTGACTGGGAGTTGGCACTTGCCAGCTGCCTCTACAAAGATTACATCATGACCACTGCAAGCTGCTGACATTCAACACCCCTTAAAAGGAGCTCAGGATGGAGATAAGAAATAAGGCACTCTGTGCTCTTGGAAAAGCCCAGAAGAACTGGCCTTCAGATAGTCAGATGTTTTCAGGTAAAGATTTTACGAGCCCAAATTCTTGCATCTTCTTGTACCTAGAGAAACACTAATGTCACGAACCACTGTCTGGCCCTGGTTCTCCTGGCTAGCCCCTGAGCAGCTTTCCTCCTACTTCTAATCTTTGGGCCATGTACCTTTAACTTTTTTGTTAAGTTTGTTTCTTCTAGAATATAAGAAATCTCCAAGTGGTAGTACAACAAGAATATCTTCTGACCAACCCAAAGACAATGCTGAAACAAATCACCTTATCATTTCATGGACCCTCATCTCCCTCCATAAATGCACCCTGACAAAGAAGCAGGCAAAGGGAGCCCAGAGCCACATGACACCCTTGAACAGCCTGAAGAAGCCAGAGTGGTCATCGTTCCTCTTCTCCTGAGCAGATAAAACCAAGGAGGGTCTTGGAAAGCAGAAATGGAAAAAACCAGACACATATGGTCCTTCCCTCCCCCGTATCATAATTATTAACGGATTTCAGGTCCTCCTGAGCAGTATAACCTGTCTCCCCTCCTACCCCAGACAAGGAAGGTATTGCCTTACTCTTCCCAACCCAGTCTGAGGCACAGTCAGCTCCTGGTCTTGCTTTTGCTGACTCTATAGAGCTTCTCCATCTTTGGGTGCAAAAAATATAATCAATCTGATTTCGGTGTTGACCATCTGGTAATGTCCATATATAGAGTCTTCTCTTGTGTTGTTGGAAGAAGGTGTTTGTTATGACCAGTGCATTTTCTTGGCAAAACTTTATTAGTCTTTCCCTACTTCATTCGTATTCCAAGGCCAAATTTGCCTGTTACTCCAGGTGTTTCTTGACTCCCTACTTTTGCATTCCAATCCCCTATAAAGAAAAACACATCTTTTTTGGGGGTTAGTTCTAAAAGTCTTGTAGGTCTTCATAGAACCATTCAAATTCAGCTTCTTCAGCATACTGGTTGCGGCATAGACTTAGATTACTGTGATATTGAATGGTCTGCCTTGGAAACGAAGAGAGATCATTCTGTTGTTTTTGAGATTGCATCCAAGTACTGCATTTCGGACTCTTTTGTTGACCATGATGGCTACTCCATTTCTTCTGAGGGATTCCTGCCCGCAGTAGTATATAATGGTCATCTGAGTTAAATTGACCCATTCCAGTCCATTTCAGTTTGCTGATTCTAGAATGTCGACATTCACTCTTGTCATCTCTTGTTTGACCACTTCGAATTTGCCTTGATTCATGAACCTGACATTCCAGGTTCCTACGCAATATTGCTCTTTACAGCATCGGACCTTGCTTCCATCACCAGTCATATCCACAGCTGGGTATTTGTTGGGGGCCAGAGTGAGGTACTCACCAGTGGCAAAGGTCATGAGGAAGGAGGCTCGACATACGCAAAGGCGGGATCGAGCCTCAGGAGTCCCCCTGGAAATCCTCAAGCATCTACCCCCATAACCAGAGCTTGCCTACTTTACTACTTTGTGCTCTCACCTACACCTCTGACTTTACGGGGGGCTGTCCACCACCACCTCTTTCGGAGAGGAGTTAACCTAGAGCTCCAGTTAATAAAAACTCTTGGGCGTGACAAGAGTGTTTTTAACCTACAAACTCCTCTGAAGGTTCTCTAGCCTGCCTGACAGGCTCGTCCAGCCACATGTGATTGCTCACAGCCCTCCCAACCGTGAGAGGCATGAGATGCTTTAACCCTCTAAAAACAGGTTCTTTAGAGAAGTTAGAAAACTATAAGTATAGTGGGCTGAATAAAAATTGTATTGGTGAAGGGTTTTTCATTTGTTGAGCCAATGTTTGTTGCTAAGACTCCACATCCCTGCCCTTACACACATTAATGAATATATAGAAGAAATAAGTATTAACCTTTGATATAAATCATGTTAGACCTTAGGCTAAGTAAATTATTTCCTTAACTAAAACCCACTATACCCTCACCCTATAGGAATGTAACTTTATTGGGGTGGCGTCTGTTTTAAGAATAATCACCCCTGGAGAAATAAGTGTCCTGGTTGACTGACTGCTGTCACAAGGAGAGGGTCATAAATTGTCAGCGGGCCCCCCTGGCCAGAAGATGATGTAATACCCCTAAGACCTCTGTATTACATTTGTATGAAGCACCTGACTTGATGAAAGTCAGGACTGCTGACCCCACATGACTTTTGCATAACATCTCAGTGTATAAAAGTAGACCATGGAAAATAAAGAATTGGGATCAGTTTCTCGAAAATACTGGTCTCCCCATGTCTCTCTCTCTCTCACTCTGGCTGAGTCTCCATCTGGAGCACGGAAACCACCAAGCTTACTAATTTTGCCTGGGCTTCTAAGATCTGACCGGGGAGGCCCTCAGTGTCTCCTCTCCTTCGGGAGAACGGAAGGACGCCTGCGGCCTATGTAAGTGGTGCAAGCTTCTTGTCTTGAAGTTTTATTGGTCCCCCGCGTAAACCAAGCTACTCAGCCTCTTTTCTCCACTGAATTTTCCTACTGAGCTATCCTTATTCTATTACTCTTTATATCTTTAATTAATATCTAATTGAAGCTATTGTATCCTGACCTTCGCCGACGCCGTCCCCGCTTTGAACTCCCTGGATCAGCCGAGGCTGGACCCAGGCAGGTATTCTTTTTGGCTTTGGCTCCATCCCTTCATTGTTTCTGGAGTTATTTCTCACTGATCTCCAGTAGCATATTGGGCACCTACTGACCTGGGGAGTTTCTCTTTCAATATCCTATCATTTTGCCTTTTCATACTATTCATGGGGTTCTCAAGGCAAGAATACTGAAGTGGTTTGCCATTCCCTTCTCCAGTGGACCTCATTATGTCAGATCTCTCCACCATGACCCGCCCATCTTGGGTTGCCCCATGGGCGTGGCTTAGTTTCATTGAGTTAGACAAGGCTGTGGTCCCTAGTGTGATTAGATTGACTAGTTTTCTGTGAGTATGGTTACAGTGTGTCTGCCCTCTGATGCCCTTTTGCAACACCTACTGTCTTACTGGGGTTTCTCTTACCTTGGGCGTGGGGTATCTCTTCACAGCTCCTCCAGCAAGGTGCAGCCGTTGCTCCTTACCTTGGATGAGGGGTATCTCCTCACCACCACCTTCCTGACCTTCAACGTGGGATAGCTCCTCTAGGCCCTCCTGCGCCCACGCAGCCATGGCTATTGCAAATTCAGACTTGATTGAAGAAGAGTAGGGAAAACCACCAGACCATTCAGGTATGATCTAAATCAAATCCCTGATGATTATATAGTGGAAGTGAGAAATAGATTTAAGGGCCTAGATCTGATAGATAGAGTGCCTGATGAACTATGGAATGAGGTTCGTGACACTGTTACAGGAGATAGGGATCAAGACAATCCCCATGGAAAAGAAATGCAAAAAAGCAAAATGGCTGTCTGTGGGAGGCCTTACAAATAGCTGTGAAAAAATAGAAGTGAAAAGCAAAGGAGAAAAAGGAAAGATATAAACATCTGAATGCAGAGATCCAAAGAATAGCAGAAGAGATAAGAAAGCCTTCTTCAACGATCAATGCAAAGAAATAGAGGAAAACAACAGAATGGGAAAGACTAGAGATCTCTTCAAGAAAATCAGAGATACCAAAGGAACATTTCATGCAAAGATGAGCTTAGTAAAGGACAGAAATGGTATGGACCTAACAGAAGCAGAAGATATAAGAAGAGATGGCAACAATACACAGAAGAACTGTACAAAAAAGATCTTCACTGACGCAGATAATCACGATGGTGTGATCACTCACTAGACCAGACATCCTGGAATGTGAAGTCAAGTGGGCCTTGAAAGGCATCACTATGAACAAAGCTAGTGGAGGTGATAGAATTCCAGTTGAGCTATTTCAAAATCCTGAAAGATGATGCTGTGAACTGCTGCAGTAAATATGCCAGCAAATTTGGAAACTCAGCAGTGGCACAGGACTGGAAAAGGTCAGTTTTCATTCCAATCCCAAAGAAAGGCAATGCCAAAGAATGCTCAAACTACCGCACAATTACACTCATCTCACATGCTAGTAAAGTAATGCTCAAAATTCTCTAAGCCAGGCTTCAGCAATATGTGAACTGTGAACTTCCTGTTGTTCAAGCTGGTTTTTAGAAAAGGAAGAGGAACCAGAAATCAAATTGCCAACATCCTCTGGATCATGGAAAAGCAAGAGAGTTCCAGAAAACATCTATTTCTGCTTTTTGACTATGCCAAAGCCTTTGACTGTGTGGATCACAATAAACTGGAAAATTCTGAAAGAGATGGGCATACCAGACCACCTGACCTGCCTCTAGAGAAATTTGTATGCTGATCAGGAAGCAACAGTTAGAACTGAACATGGAACAACAGACTGGTTCCAAATAGGAAAAGGAGTATGTCAAGGCTGTATATTGTCACCCTGCTTATTTAACTTATATGCAGAGTACATCATGAGAAACACTGGACTGGTAGAAACACAAGCTGGAATCAAGATTGCTGGGAGAAATATCAATAACCTCAGATATGCAGATGACACCACCCTTATGGCAGAAAGTGAATAGGAGCTAAAACGCTTCTTGATGAAAGTGAAAAGGGAGAGTGAAAAAGTTGGCTTAAAGCTCAAAATTCCGTAAACGAAGATCATGGCATGCGGTCCCACCACTTCATGGGAAATAGATGGGCAAACAGTGGAAACAGTGTACAACTTTATTTTTCTGGGCTCCAAAATCACTGCAGATGGTGACTGCAGCCATGAAATTAAAAAGATGCTTACTCCTTGGAGGAAAGTAATGACCAACCTAGACAGCATATTGAAAAGCAGGGACATTACTTTGCCAATAAACGTCCGTCTAGTCAAGGCTATGGTTTTTCCTGTGGTTATGTATGGATGTGAGAGTTGGACTGTGAAGAAGGCTGAGCGCCGAATAATTGATCCTTTTGAACTGTGGTGTTGGAGAAGACTCTTGAGAGTCCCTTGGACTGCAAGGAGATCCAACCAGTCCATTCTGAAGGAGATCAGCCTTGGTATTTCTTTGGAAGGAATGATGAAACTCCAGTACTTTGGCCACCTCGTACGAAGAATTGGACTCTTTGGAAAAGACTCTGATGCTGGGAGGGATTGGGGCCAAGAGGAGAGGGGACAACAGAGGAATGAGATGGCTGGGATGGCATCACTGACTCGATGGACTTGAGTCTCAGTGAACT